>NC_057356.1:20472044-21928710 GCF_016509475.1 Prionailurus bengalensis
GGAGAGGTTAAAATGGCGTCACCTAACTTTCCAGTCTCTAGATCAGAACTTTGTGCTCTATCTGACTGGCAATCAAGCACCCCTCCTTGGTCTCTGGGGTCCTTCCATTCCCCACTTCTATACTGTCCCTGTCCAAGACATCAGCCTGCCAGGCAGCACCTCCCTCCCAAATTTTATGTCATATGGGGCTGTATTTCCAAACCCTTCACTTCTGAGGGCCCTGCCACCTGGACCCGCTCCAACTCTTTCACGGATGGTTTCCCTAGGCCATGGCCAGATGCCGGCTTGCCCCCAGGAAAGTTCCTGCTATCACGCAGCTGTAGAGGCTCAGAGGTGTGGCTGGATGCTGGCCTGCCACAGAATAAGTTTGTGCGATCGTGTAGTGGTAGCATTTCAACGCAATAACAACACACTACCCACGTCAGGTTTTGCCTCACCCTGGCGTTTCTGTTCCGATACCAGCAATTGTGTTCTCCGTGGTCCGCTGGGAGCTTTGCCTGTGGGGAGTCTGTACAACCTCTACCAAATGCCCTCCTAGCAGGGTACCAGGGAAACTGCTTCTCCCATGTGGCCCGTCGATCCCTCAGACCTCACTGCCTGTCCTTGGGAATTTGGTCTTCCCACCAGCACGCTGCCAGGTAATGCGCTGCAGTGTTTCCAGTGCTGTCCTGCCCTGGTAATAGAGTCCTAATGATACTAAAACCCTCTCCTTTCTGCTTTCTGCTTTCTCCCTTTCTTATTCAGGCACTTATGGGTGCTTCCACTCTTTCTCTCCAACTACTTTTGAGGGGAGTGCTTTTCCTGTATGTTCCTTCCTTTCTCTGTCCTCTGTCCCCAAATACCATTCCCTACCCTCTGTGGCTTTCTCTCTCCCCCAGTTCACCTCTCCGTGCCAAGTACCTTCCAAGTTCTGTGGCTCAAGTTATGCTGGATTGTTGTGTGAATCCTCAGAGCAATTTTCTAGGTGTGTTAGAAATAGTGGTTTGGTGCTGATCTAGCTGCATTTTAGGGATGAAAGAAGCCTAGAACTTCCATGCTGCTCCACCATCTTGGTCCACTCCACCTGAAAGCAAAGCTCTAATAAAAACCACATAAAACGGAAGCAGAGATTTTATAATGTGATAACACACTCTGTACCCACACATCAGACTCAGTCCCACAACCAGAAAATTAGCTAATGGGGTGGGGACGGGGGGACATTTCTATAAGATGAAAAGACTAATCTGAGCTAAACACCATTATTATTCAACATCTTTCTGCAAGTATTATACAATGAAAGTGAAGAAGAAAAGTCATTGGTTGGGTCTCAGCATTGATGGGAATGGACAGGGACTCATTTCAAATGACTGAAATATATGTTTCAGCTATAGGTAATCCAGGGCTTATGCTGCAGTGAGAGAAGAAATCATCCCAAAGAGCAAAAAAAGTACAGGCATTCTTATTGAAGACTAATAAGAGGGTTACATAGGTCTGGAAACTTCTAGAAATGGGTAAACGACCAAGGATGGAGACCCTGGATTCGTCAGAGGTCAGGTGGGACTTGAGAACACTGGAACTACAACCCCCAGTCCATGAACTTCGGTGCAAAGAAACCTTGTGTCTCAACCTGATGGGCAAGAGGAGCTTCCTTGTGTCCTTTGAGACCCTTTGTCTAGGAAGGGGCTGCTGCGCGTGACGTTGGGGACAGAAGAGAAGGAGGAGCCCTCACTCCCAGGTGGTGCTGCTGCGTGCACTGGGGCCCATGGTGGCAGCAGCAGGAGCATCAGAAGCAGAAGCCACAAGCTGAGCCTGGTAAGCTGCTGCGGCCTCGCCCTCTGAAGATGAGAAAGGGGTCTGCTTTCAGTTCTCATGGGCCTGGGACTCTGTGTGAGCCCAAGATGCTGTCACAGAGGGGGTGAGGGGGCAGGGAGGAGCAGCCTTATCCTCAGACATCAGCCCCGTGATGATCTCAGAGTGAGAGTTTCCAGACACAGAGTCAAAGAATGAATCAGGGTCCCCAGAAGGTCTAACCATCATAATAGATGAGGATTTAGGGGCAATTTATGGGAACTGTTGTTATCAGGACACATATTGGACATTCCTCATGTGTCCTGACTCAGACAGAGCTGAATATTGTGTCCCTGTGTCTGCCGTGACCTGTCATGGACTGTGTCCTCAGGACAGCCTGCCCCTGGAATGCAGAAATTTGTGCTCAGTTTGAGAAAATCACACAATATCTTGCTCCCAATGAGAGGCTTCAAGGAGAAATTTCAGAGAATGTGGAAAGACTGTAGACAAACTTCCTTGAGGTGGGTCTCAGACCCCAGTTTATATCAAAACAAAGCAGCAGCTCAGTTGGCCAAAAAGTGAGGGATAGATGGGAAGTCCCATTGCTGGGAGGACAGAAGTTTTTGTCTCACTTCCCCACAGGCCTGGAGCACTGTGTCAGCACCTTGAGTAATGTCAAGAGACTGGCAGTAATAATCAGCCTCGTCCTCAGCCTGGAGCCCAGTGATGGTCAAGGAGCCTGTGTTGCCAGATGTGGAGCCAGAAAATCTGTCAGGGACCCCTGAGGGTCGATCGCTACTACCATAGATGAGGAGTTTAGGGGCCTCTCCTGGGAGCTGTTGGTACCAGTTCACACCAGCAATACCGATGTTGTTGGCACCTCCAGCGCAGGGGATGGTGACCGTCTGGCCGAGGGCCCCAGACACTGATGGCGGCTGAGTCAGCATAGACTGGGCCCAGGACCCTGGAAGTGGGAGAGACAAAGAGAAGGTGATGAAGAATCAGGTCACACATGTTATCCCAGGACCGCTTCCCTTGTTCCCACATCTAGTCACCTGTGCAGTGAATGAGGAGGGTGAGGAGGAGAGGGGACCAGGCCATGGTCGAGATCATCACTGATCCTGCCTTCTGTGGCTGAACAGCTGAGCAGACGTCCCCTAATCTGTTCCTTCTACTTTTCATCCTCTGAGAGAGGGAGGGCCCATCCATGCAAATGAGACCCTCAGCTCTTCGACATTTCAATGGCAAGGGGTCAGGTCCCTCTGCCTGAGGATGTCAGGGTGGAGGGAAGGGGAGGGGCTCTGTTGGGTAAGAGGGTGGTGAGGTCACAGTTGTGAGCCCTGAGCAGAGGGCACAAGCAATGGCAGGTGGCAGGTCCCAGCTCTGGTCATCTGTGACTCCTCAGAAACAAGTGATATGTGCCCCCTGGTGTCCAGGCCTGGACACAACATTATGTGACATGGTGACTAGAGCCCATCAGAGAGAGTTCCTGCCTCCTCACTGCTGTGTCCACTGTCCCATTCCTTCAGGCCAGGCCAGGTGTCCCCCTGTGTGACTTCCCATCACCTCAGGACAAACTGTGCTCTACTCAGGCTCCACAGAGTGAGTGTGTCCACGGCTCCCTTGTCTGTTGATGGGGCAGGACTAAGGTGCTGACTCTTGTACAACCACACAGATGAGGATCAGCTCCAGAACAGTGATGGGTCCACATTGGCACCTGGCCAGTTCTGTGCAGGAGGCTGATTTCTTTCCTCTGTTTGTTTCCTTTCTGGTTTCAAAGTTATCCTTTCCCAGAAGTTCCCTCAGCACTGAGAAGACAGGGAGCCCTTTTCTCCAGGTTGTGGGTAGATGCTCTCGTGTGCCTTCCTAGGGGGGTTACACACTGACCATCTTCGTCGTCTGTCACTACTTCCACCTCCGCGAAACAACAGTTCTCCACACCCTGTGCTTAGTACTTCCCTCCTATGATCTGTCCCCCCCAGCACACAGACCCAAGTCTGCAGGAGCCCGGGTGTGGCACTGACCTCAGAGCACGAAGGGCAAACCTGCAGGAAGCTCCAGGAGGGAAGGAGTGACAGCTGCGGGTGCTCTGATGGGGACCTCGTCGCAGACTTTATGTGTCTGTCACCACTTGGACAACTGCTACCTCAAAGTGAAGGTGGGTGATTTTATACAAAATTCAGTTCAGCAAGAATTATTTAAACTCAATGACACTGTTAATGGGAAGATGCGGGTACAATCATGAGTATGTTTTCATAGATTCGTGCTTATTGCAGAGAAATTATGGATTGAAATAGTAGTTGAGAAAATGGATGAAAACCTAATGGAAAAGATGTGACTTTAGTTCTTGGTTTAATCGGGGTCTTGTAAACTTGTTTCTAAATCACTTCATGCTTTTGGGCACCTGGGTGGCTTAGTTGGCTAAGCATCCAACTTCAGCTCAGGTCATAATCTCACAGTTCATGGGTTGGAGTCCCCGCATAGGGCTCTATGCTGACAGCTTGGAGTTTGGAGACTGCTTTGGATTCTGTATCTCCCTCTCTGCCCCTCCCCTGCTCATGCTTGCTCTCTCTGTCTTTCTCAAAACTAAATAAACATTATAAAGTTAAGAAAAAAATAAAAAATAAATCATTTTTATTACTGTTGTTATTATTATTAATTTATTTTTTAATCATGACTTTGCATATTAGGTCTGGTCCTTCAAGAAGGAAAGCCCAACATGGTGCCCAGGGAAGCACCATTAGTAGCCTGTTCCTGTGAACTTCAGACTCATCTCAGTGATGGAATTAAACACAGAACTTCCAGGATAGACTGACTAGGAGTCAGACTCATCTCAGGGGTGGGTAAAACAATCGTTGCTGTGTTTTGTGTGTCCCATATGTTCAAGATAGAGCAATTAATTGCTCATTCAGTCACCCATGACCAGAGGAATGTATTTCTATTACCAAGGCCAATTTGACCCAGAAAATTCTTTCAGAGATCCCACATTTGACTCTGGGTGAGGTGGAGATAAGGGGCACTATGTCCTTGAGGTCACAGTCCCTGTAGCCCTTGGTTGGATCGACTTTTCAACAGAGATCCATCCTGGCTGGAGGTGCCACTGGAGTGTCACAGGAGTGACTGTTCAGCCCTGAGAGCGCAGGGAGACTGTGTTACATCCCCAGGGCCTTGAGCTCTGTGGGAGCAACACTGAGGCTGCTGTCCCAGAATCAACATGCTGATCAGCCTCAGGCATGGACTGGAGCTCAAAGATTATTAGGGCTGAACTGCCCACAGAGATAGAGACTTGCCCTGGGATTCCTGAGCATCAGCCTTGTCCCAGGAGAGCAGGTGTTCGCGGCATGTTCTGCCCCGGTGACAGAATCCCAGTCACACTCGATGTCCATGGTATTTCCTGCTGAAAAGATTCTGCCTCCCGGAGGTTGTGACTCTGAGGGTGAGCACAGGCTGAACCTGACTTCTGGAAAGACAGAGAATCCCAGAAACTGCAGAGCCCATGACAATAGACACTGAGAGAGGAGAGAGCCGTGTGTGTGTGTGTGTGTGTGTGTGTGTATGAAAGAGAGAGAAAGAAAGAACAAAAATACTCCCCGGTGCCCTCAGGAAGATTTTCACTCAGTGGACAAGCATGAATACAAGTGTTCCCCTGCCCGTCTCTGATTTCTCAACTCCCTGAGTGTTGATCTCCATGCAAACTGATACCTGGGGCTGGCTCATTGCAACACACACCAGTGTCCTGACAGTAATTCCACTGAATCAGAAGTCCAAGTCTTCTGGATGGAGAGACTTCTGTCCATTTTCATCCCTATAGACACAAAGCCCCGCAGCTTTGGGGTCTTCAGGTCTCGCAGGCACAGGACCAGGGGTTACCAGACATCCCCATTATTCCCCCTCCCCCAACTCCTGCATCACAGCCATCCTCCCTGCACCTCCAGGATCTCCCGATGCCTCCCTTGTGTTGACCATGAGAGAGCATCTACTCTTATTCTGGCAAAGGGCCGATGCATGAGACTTCACTGATTGGAGCAAAGTGTGTGTGGCTGAGTGAGTGTCCTGATGGTCTTAGGAAACAAATATTTTGGGGAACAAGAGAAGTTGGCATGTATTGAAATATGCAATCAATCCTTCCTTTTTTTGACTATTTCAACAGTGACCTTTTGCGGGTCCTCACTAATTCTGAAGAAGATAAATAAGTACACCGATAGCTCCAAGTCTAGATAAGCATTCATTTGTAAGAAATACAGTAATCGTGTCGGCATATTAGAGACTGACGGAGGCTGATGCTGCATAGGAGCTACAATCTGGGGATGACAGCAGGAATCAAATGATGAAGGGATTTCCTGCTGATCCAATCTCTGCGACTTCTCCCTACAGATGGACACTGCACACCGGAAACTACAGCAAGATTGTTTCCAGTGTTCTCTAAAATCCTAACCTGGAGACAGCATTCACACCTGAATAGCCAGAGGGATAGACTGAAGCCTGAGGGAGGCAGGAACAGAGGGGAGAAAAGGTGGGGTATGGTACGCGGCGGGGCGGGGGGGGGGGGTATTGTCAGTGTAAGAAGCAGTTGTGACCACTTTTTTGTCAGCTGGTTCAGAGAAAGAGAAAATTGTGTCTGTGACCAAGGTAGGTATTAACATATCAGCTATGGATGTATCATTAGTACAAAGAGTTACATTTAATGGATGAGTATGACTGTCATCATTTTCAGTTGAGACGATATTGTGAGATCTTAGAAACCACGGGTTTCTGTCCCGATTCCTGGCATAGAGCTCCCGAAGCCTTCAGCACTTCCTAGGTGACAAGGCCACTAGGAGCATTTTTGTTTCAGTGAGGCAATCCTAGAAAGGCTCCTGGCTGGGGGTGGTCCCCAGAAAGTCTCAGCCATGACCAGACGCTTGGAATATCCAGCCTCCCCCTTGCTGAGAGGGGAGAAGAGCTGAATGTGGAGTCAATGGTTGATTACGTCTACATGAAGACTCAATAAAAATGCCAAAATATGGGATTCAAAGACTCCCACATAGGTGGACACATTCATATAGGGAAGTTGACACACCCCAACTGCACGGGGACGGGAGCTCTTGTTTGGGGGCTCCTTTCAGACCCCTACCCATGTGCTTCTTCGTCTGACCGTTCATCCTACTCTTTCAGTATCATTCCTGTGAACTGGCAAGTGGAAGTAAGAGTTGCCCTGAGTTCTGTGAGCAGCTCTAGCAAATAAATCAAACCTGTGGAGGGTTCACGGGAACCCCTGTTCGCATCACGTTGGACAGAACTTATGGGTTAACTACTATTTGTTGTCGGCGTTGGAATAGGAATCGTCTCCTGGGACAGAGCCCCTAACCTGTGCATGTGACACCATTTCCAGGCAGATAAGTTGAGTGTTACATTTATTTAAATTGTAGAACCCGCAACTGATGTTGTAGACAATCACTTGACAAACAAAACATAGAATTGGTGACCCAAAGTGTGAGAAATAAAACATTCTGGATGAATAATAAAAGAGATACAGTGGGAGGGAAAAACTGAGGCCTTTTGCTTTTATATGATTCATTCTTATTAATTTTCTCCACACCCTGGGGCATGTGCACTTGGGATCTATGCTCCCACCCACATGTGCTCCTGGAACCCCTGTGCTGTCCCAGCAACAGTGTAATCTTCCTTTCTCCTCAAGGACAGGGCTCACCACAGAGGTGTCTCCCCTACAGGAGCCTCCACAGAAGCTTGTCAGGAAAAATACTCAGAGACTAGGTCTGTGGGTTCAGGAGTTTTTGCCTCACATCCTCCTTATCTGAGATGCTGTGACTAATGAAAGCCGCTCCCACTGCCATGAGCTGTAGCACAGTAATAGTCAGCCTCGTCCCCAGGCTGAGGCCCAGAGAGGAGCAGAAGCCCTGCCTTGGCCGAGGCATCTTTGGATCCAGAGAAGCGGCGGGGGACTTCAGATACTAACTCCTTAATTGAGTCTGAGTAGTAGTACAGGAGATACTGGGGAGGGCTCCCCGGCTTCTGCTGGAACCAGGATACAGCATTAACACCAAAGCCACTGCTCAGGGTGCAGGTGAGTCTGGCTGTTGTTCCCAGAGATGCAGAGAGGGAGGGCGGCTGGGTCAGCACAGACTGGGACAGGGAACTTACAAACACAGACACTCATGGGCGATGGGGCGGGGACCAGTGTAAAAAGTTTCCTAGTGTCTGAGCCAGGTGGGCTGAGACCACCTGGAAGGCTTCTCTGTGTCCCTGGCGCCTGTCCCTACATGTGCATTGAGAGAGGACCGCGAGGAGGACAGGAGTTCAGGCCATGGTGACAAAGCCCCTGGTCCCCACAGTGGGCTGGGCCGCCCCGGGCCTCCTTTTCTCCTCCACCCTCTGCCACAGGAGGGGCTGTCCATGCAAATGTGGTCCATCCAGTGACTGCCCAGCCCGTCCCTGAGCCCTGGTGCTGGAGCTCAGCTCAGACCATACACTGGGGACCATGGAGGTTGGCCTCACCCCTGTGGAGAGCCCTGGGAGGAAACACCTGCTGAGGGAACACATGTTCCTACTCGGAGGACTCTATCAGACCAGAGAGGACACAGGTTCTGAGTCTCCAACAGGAGCACAAGGCCCATCCCTGAAGCAAATCTCCTTTGAGTGAAAGAAAGATCTTTATTGAGCAGCTGTGTATGGATCACAGGACAGTCCCACAGCATCACCTGGTGGTCCTATGTGGAAAAATGAAAAATGAAAAATCTGAGAGCCTGTATTAAGCATAGGTATAAACTAACATTTTGTTTCAACTCTGCTCCACTGGAAAAAATACACGCTTTCCTAGGAAGATACAAAACTGGCTCCATCAGACATAAATTGAGTAAGTAGAATACTTTTATTAGAAACAATAAAAAAAATGTGATTTTAAAACCCCTCCACAGATTGTCAGAAGATACAGACGTTTTCCCAGGGAACATATAGAAACCACTCAGAGATCAGATGGTTCCAATTTATTTGGTTTCTATTTTTTTCCCATAGTATCTAAAGGAATAGAAAATGTCTAAGTTCTCATTGGGAACAGTGACAGCCTCCTAACTGGAATGTCACCTCAGTGGAAATCTATGATTTATTTCAAAAGGTCCATCTCTGTCAACTGTATCCCTGGAGCTCCAACCGTGTCTCCTGCTGCATGTGGTACCTGGAAGGACAGAAGGGGGTGCGGCAGGGGCACACATATGGGGAGACTGCCTGTGTGCATGTGGGGTGCACATGGGCAGCTGGGACAGAGGAGTCTGAGCACAGCTATGGTATGTAAGGTGAGATCTGTAGGGTGAGCCGAGTGAAGTCCCTGAAGAAGTGGAGGAGCCCTGGGTCAGAGGTCAGGACATGTGTCAAGGCTGGAGAAACGGGGAGGGGGGGGGCTGGTGGCTGGTGACCCTGGCGGATATGTACTCAAGGTCATAGGGATGGACCAGCTGAGCACATGAATCCAGCATCTCCAAATGAAATAGAAAGAAAGACCTAGGAAAGTAAATATCCTTTCACTTAAACCTGAAATCTGTTTTCACTCTTTGTGAAAGCACGCGAGTGTACATGTATTCATAAAGGCCAAATAGAGTCGTAATGAAGCTGTCCATATGCACTTGCTAATTCTGCAGATCCAGCCTTTTTTTCTTGATGTTATTATTTCTTATAATCCCGAGTAGTCCACACAACTGTCAGGTGGAACCCAGCCCTTGTCTCTTTGTGGGCCGGTGACATGGTACTCTGCGAGGGCCCCACATGCCAGTGAGGCCTGGGAGCTCAGGGTTGGTGTCTCACTTCCCCACTGGCCTGAAGTGCTGTGCAAACTTCAAGGCTGCATTCCCATGCTGAGCAGGAGTGATCAGCCTCGTCCTCAGCCTGGGACTCAGGGGTGGTCAGAGAGGCCAGCCTGCTTGACTTGCATCCAGAAGCTCTATGGGAGAACAAGAGGGCCAGGTGTTCTTTCTTCCTGTTGATTTGAAGTGTAGGGACATGGCCCGGGTGTTGCTGCCTTCAAGCTGCTCACTTTTTGCCAATAGTGTTCCTATTTCCAGTGCAGGTGAATGTGGCCATCTGTGGGTGGGCTTGGTCACTGAGGGTGGGCTTGGTCACCGACGGTGGCTGATTCAGCCCCACCTGGGTCACAGACACTGTAAGGGGACAGAGAGGAATGTGAAGAGGATGGCATCCCACTGCACGGGAGAGTGGGGGTGTGGAGCAGAGTTGGGGGGTTCTTTCATTCACCCTGGAGAGGTCTGCCCTCATCTGTGCAGAGAGTGGGGAGGGTGAGGAGGAGAGGAACCCAGGTCCTAAGACCCAGACTCTGACGCTAAAGCTCTGTCATGGATACTGAGCACCCCAAAGTCTCTTTACTTCTCTGGAAAGTTCCACAGGGGTGGGCTTGCTGTGCTCAGTTAAGCCCTTGCTGTCCATCTGTCCGGCCTCCCTGTCAAGGCCTCTCACAGGTAGAAGGAAACAGAGGAGCAGGTGAGGAGCTGACTCAGGGATAGAGGTGGCCCGTGTGGTGATGGCCCCTGGGTCCTGGCAGGTCAGCAATATCTAGTGAGCACACTGATGCCTGAACACCCTGGAGGCCCTGAGTGCTGTCTCTGCTGGCAGGGGCCACACAGGATTGTCCCAGCCTGTCTCACAAGCCATCAGAACCCAGACACTCCCTGTCCTCTCTTGCACTCCTGTCACCCCAGTTAGAGTTCTACAGGTTGTCCTGACCCTCTTTTCTGAGCTGCTCCTGATGTCACAGAGAGACCCAGAGCATCTGGGAATTTTGAAGAAGGGGGCATCGGGCTTAAGGGAGGCCCCTCTCACTACAAAGGGGCCATAGAAAGCTTGTGTCTCAGCTGCATCAGCAGAATTTTATTATATCACCTATTCCTGATGCTTAGGATTCCTGATGATTAGATCATGTATTACAACTGTGAAAACGAGAATATTTCCTCTTGCACCTCATGCGGCCAGTTGGCCAACCCTTAATACACTAACTTGTTTATACTCATCTGCAGTAACTGAGGATCCACGTGAGTTCAGAGGCTGCTGGGTTCAGCTCTAGTGCCTTCTTCATGTCTCTGTGTTTGAGACAGACTCTGAGCTCCTGCCTATGTGGACATGTCTGGGAAGAGGAGTCATCATAAGAATGTCTCAGCCTCAAGCCTGGATGGGATCAGAGGTGGGGACATTATTGAATCAACAGATATACAGAGGGTTTCAGACCTTCAGGTGCTGGTGTCATGGTGACAGCAATTTGCAAGGGTGGGAAGGTCTGATCAGGGACCCCAGAGGGTGTATTATGTTTCAATCTCTCCTGGGAACACAGCACCGTGTGGGCATTGAGGTCTCTGTCATTTGTGAGACAGTAAGAATCAACCTCATCCTCAGGTTGGAGCCCACAGATGGTCTGTGAAGTCATGTATCTATCTGACTTGGAGGCAGAAGATCAATCTAGAACCCCTGATGGCCAGGTACTTCCAAAAGCCAGTATTTGGGGGAACAACAGCACTAAGAGTTGGAACCCACACCATTATCAGATCTGGTGCTGCTGCTACTCCGAGTGTAGGTGATGGTGACTGGGTCACCAAAGACCATGCCAAGGACCCTAAAGTGAAGGACAGAGTGAGAGAGTCAGGGTACCACCAACAACTCAAGATAAGGACCCAGGAGAAAGAAAAGACCCAGTTATCCCCCGAAGGACCCCCCCCCCTCCCCCACCACTGACGTCAGAGTTCAGTCGTCTGTGTAGTATGTGAGAAAGGTGAAGAGGAGAGGGGTCCAGGGCATGGTAGAGATGACCCAAGAACTTTCTCCCCGTACTCCCGCTGGGATAGAGATCCCCCAGCCTCTCTTATCCCTTCCCTCACTCTGATGGGAACAGGGCCCATCATTCAGATTATTCCCCATCCCTCCGGATTGCCCCAACCTCTCCATCAACCAGGAATCAATACCCTCTGCTTCAAAGTTGTATTTAAAGAGCATGGGACTGGTGAATTTCTTCTGTGGGGACATCTAGGGCCTTGGGAGAAAGGGGCTGCTGGGCCCCAGGCATCCCTGAGCAGGGGACACCTACTAAGCAGCCAGGTGCTTGGTCTCCAGCTCTGGGCGCTCCCTTGTGGTTGAGGCACGTGCCCACAGCGCCACCTGCTGGCCCTGGAGCACATTGCACCAGGTGTGAAAGGCAAGGTCACCATCCTGCCTGAGGGAGGGCCAGGCCCTCCTTGACCAGCGCCACTTCCATTGCCCCTGCCTCAGAAATGGGAAAAATCTTTCATCCAGGGGCCTTTCACGAAGCTGCAATCTCCTCAAATCACGCGTCCCTTAGTTCCCTAGAACGGCCTCCTCAGATGCTGACCCTTCCTCATGGGTTACATTAGTGGAACGGGGTAGCCCTGAGACCTGGCTCCTGAAGGGAGATGTGTCCTGCTGTCAGCATATCAGAAAGACAGAGGCCTGGACCAGCCACATCCCATGGTTTGTGAAGGCTGGGGAGCCCCTCCTCCCTCTGACCTCACTTTCCAGTGAGGCAGGGTCAGAAACCTGGCCCTGCCCTGGATTCCTCTCCTGTCTACTTTTTGCAAGGATTCATCAACAAGGACCCCGGAGGAAGGGGTTGAGAAGACACTGCTCTGCACCTTTAGAAAGACAGAGGTTGGCTCCCTGAGGCCCACCTCTTAGCACGCCTGTCCCAGTAGGACCTGGGGCTGGAGCCCTGACCTGAGGGGAATGGGTCTCCATGAAGAGAGCGGGGCCAGGGTGGAGTGGGAATACTGGTGTGAGGAGAGACTGAGGAATGAAGGGGGGGTGAGGGATGAGGCTCCCAGGAGTCCCCCAAAGTAATTTTGAGTGCTTGAGCTGAGGCTAGTGACAGAAAAAGAGGATTTCAGACTGTCCTCTGGCCTGTGGGGACCCTCCTGTCAGAAGGTGACAGGGACCATCCAGTAGATTGGAAGGTTCTTTGGTGATGAGCTGTTCTGAAGAGGTGCTGTTGGAGAAGGCTGGAGACCTGTTCAGCTGCCTCTGACTGTCCCCAGCACCCTTCTTACGGAAAACATTCAGAAAGGCATAATGATTTCTACTCCCCGCCCCCGCTCTCGCACACACACAAAGACATGTGGGCTGAATCAGCTGTGATGGGCATGTGTCCTGTAGCATTTCACACCATGAATGATGCTGACTCTTTTGTAAATGTGGCAGCCGTCTCACTTTTGTCCCCAAATTTTCACTTGTTCCATGAGTGCTGTGTGTAGTCACCTTCTTTCCTGTTCGAGGTGAAATGAACTGTTCATAGAATGTGTTTCATTGGGTGTTGATTTGTTAATCAGAATACATGTTTAATCTTAGATGGTTTCGATGATCTGAAAGACACTATTAGCAGAATAATTATGTGGGTGTGTATACATTCATTTTTTTTAACTCTACATATTCACAACAGAGATACACTGTGGAAATAGCATGGTATGTCTTTCTGAATTTCTCAGTAACAGGCAGCCCTTCACACACACAACGACAGAGAAATTGCTCACAAGTTCACAGAGAGAGGTCACTAAGTACAGAGGCTTACCTCATACAACGAAGCAGTAGATGACGTATAGAGATGGTGAGAAAGGAATTTACCAAATCTGATAATTTTTTGAGAGAAAGATCTGGGCTTTAAAATTCAATTTCCAATGATTTTCTCACCAACACGCTTTGAGGTATAATTAACAAATAAATAGTCTATATATAAGGTGTAAAATGTGAGGGCATGATCCCGTCACCAGGGACACATGGCCCCTTCTGTGCAGGACGCTGTGTTCTTTCCTCTGATGTGACCTACTGGTGACCATGGCTCCCCTTCCCTGTCAACTCCCCATAGCACCGAGGGGAGAGACAGCCTTTCTGGAGGGATGGGAGGCCACGGGAAGGGACCTGGAAGACATTGCTAGTGGGTTATTCCAGGCGAATCTTCCTTGTCTGTCAACGTTCCCACACACTTGGGACTACTGTCATTCATATAGATTTTTAACACAGTGAGTCACTCCTAGGAATCCTGTCTGCAAGCACAGGACACAAGTCTGCAGGGAGCTGTGACAAATGATATTCTCTGTAGCATTTTACTTAAAACTCTAAATCCCTTGAGCAGGATGTGTTCCAGAAGAGCAGGACTTTGGTGGTGACCAAATGTTTAAGATCAACATTTCAAACGTAAAGTTTGAGAAAAATATAGTCCATATTAAAGAATGAGTGCTGTGGGAGCTAAAGAAAAATGACAGCAATTTGTGTGCTTGCATCTGAAAATATATCCACTTTTCATCATGATCTTGCCAGAAACATAGACTTCAACCAAAAATGAACAGATGAAACATTGATCCCGTTTGCCAAAATAAAGTAAACAGATGCTTTTAAATTAGGAAAATCCTAGGGGGCCCCTGGGTGGCTCAGTCAGGTGGGCGTCCGACTTCAGCTCAGGTCATGATCTGGTGGTTCGTGAGTTTAAGTCCCACATCGGGCTCTGTGCTGACAGCTCGGAGCCTGGAGCCTGCTTCGGATTCTGTGTCTCCCTCTCTCTCTGCTCCTCCCATCCTCTCCCTCTGTCTCTGTCTCTCTCAAAAATGAATAGACATTAAAAAATAATTAAAAAAACATTAAAAAAAAGAGAAATTCTGGAATTCCACGCATCAGTCTCTGAACTGATTTGAGTCTGGGGAGAAAGAACCCCTGACCAGCCACGTGGCCAGCTCTGGGTGTGAGCAAGGTGCCAGGGGTCAGAGAAATTCCATCATGAGGAATTTATTTTCTGATTTCTAAGTCACGTGACACTACCTAAATTCCCGATCAAACCTCGTGGGTGAGCGTGAGCCTGGCCTGGCCCGGAAATGCTCTGTGGCAGGAATATCAGAATATTCTGGAGCTGGGCTGCAGCTGGAGGGGCTGGGCTTCAGGAAGAGCGAGGGCATCACAGAGACTCAGTGGTGCCCAGCGACCCTGCTGACAGTGATTTCTTCTGAAACGTCATCATTCAGCTGCCTGCCATCTTCACCCAAGCTCTGTAGTCACCCTGGATGTAATGGTGCTGAAGCAGGACCAAGGGATCCCTTTGTGCGTTCTTCCTCTGGGAGACTGTCCAGATCAAAGACTGTAAGACGCCTGGCTGGGAGACCCTGCAGCTTAAGCTTCTCTCTTGCTTGATGGGGACGCTGTGCCTGGCTCAGTGCACTTTCCATCACATTAGCCCACGTGTGTCGTAAATAAAGGGGCAGGTGAACTTGTGGAAAGTTATGTTTCCTTTAATGGATTTATAAACTAGTGACAACATGAAATTCTTTCCTTAAGAAATAATCTCAGAGTTTTCTCTGATTCTTCTGTAAAGCATGGCCTCAACCCTTCTTCCTCTGATCACTGCAGTGTAGGCTTTGTCTTCTTTAGGTGCCTTCCCATTGGATTTCTAGTAGTTTCCTTATTTCTTCTAGACAGTGTGCCCTGGCACATAATGAGCCTGTCCTAACACTGCTTGCCAGCACATCTTTGCAAGCCCCAACCAGGGGATGACAGGGTCAGGGTGTGGACCCATCTGCCTTGATCCTGCCTGAGGGACTGCTGACCCCCTGCTCCGAGGCTGGGGTCCCGTATGGAGCTCAGCTTCAGCCTCCTTATCCGCCATGTCCTGTTGATCCCTTTTTCTCAGCAAGAAAGTGAGAAGGGTAGCCAAGTAGTCATTAACAATCTTTATTGTATAAAAGAATGCTCTGGAAACATTTAAATCCAAACCAACTACAGAACCCCAGTTCTTGAAGTTCATGTTAGCTTATCTAAAGGAAATTGTGATTTTCTGTGCTTCCCTAAAGGGGAACGTTTATAACACATGGGTAGCAATGAGAACAAGGGAACTGAGCTCAGCCTCGCATGGTGTTCTTGTAACAATTCTTTGCTCTTTCAACAGGCACATTGTGAGATGAGAGTAAGCAGATATGTGCATTCCTAGAACTATGAACAAGTCGCCTGGGTCAGGGGCTGATCTTTCCCGGAATCGGGAGGTGGAAGTCACCCTGCATCAGAAATGGGTCCTCATGCTGTCCCAGCTGGTGGAGCCCCCTCCCTGCAATGGTGCCACACCTCCCACTTCCTTTTTCTCATACCCATCCCCCTCCTTATTCCCTAAATCCTCCACGTCACAGGGGTCCTGACCCTCCTTCTCCACCCCACTGGCCAACCCTTGTCCAGGACCGGGTGACTTGGGCACCATCCACAGTCCTGCCTGGTCCCCACCTTCATGCTCCCCTCCTGCTCCTTCCTTGTCTGCATAGCGCTGGGACCTCATCACAACGCATCAGATTCTGGAGTACCTGTCAACCGCTCCAATACTCTGGTTCCACCCCCCTGATCCCATCCTCATGCTCCCAGGACATAGCTTTCCTATACATGTTTAGCTTCTGTGTCCTCTCTCTTCCCCCAAACACTGTCAATGCCCTGAGCATGGGGACCTTTCCTATGGTGTCCGCATGTGGTCCGCGTCTCTAGACTCAGGTTTCTCACATAGTAGGTATTCTCCAAATGGTGTGGATCTTCACAGTCAATTATTCAGAGTCGACACACCTGGACACTGTGTCCCTGGCTCTCCCCTGACTCCCTGATATGGACTCAACTGTGTCCCCCTCAAAACCCTACGTTGAAATTCCAACCCTCAATGGTATGTATTTGGATATAAGTCACTGAAGGAAGTAATTAAGGTAAATGAAGACGTAAATAAGGGTGATGGCCTAATCAAATGGTCTCTTCATAAAAAGAGGAAGAAAAAACAGAGTTGAGCACACACAGAAAATAGGCCACAGTGAGGATCCACAAGAATGCAGCCATCTATAAGAAAGACCTCAGGAAAGCAAACCTACGAAGACCTTGGACTGGAGACCTCCAGTCTCCACACTGAGAAAATGTGCTTCCGTTGGTTAAGCCACACAGCCTGTGTTATTACATAATGGCAGCCCAAGCAGACCGACACATCTCTCCGTGGACTCTTTCCCCAGGACAACCTGTCCCAGAATCCAGAGATTTATGCTCAATTAGAGTAAAAACGGACAATGTATGGTGGCCAACTGCAAGCTTGGGGGCAGAATTTGAGAGGATGGTTCCCATTCTTTGTAGCAAGTTCCCGGTGGATGGATCCCAGACCCTAGCTTTTGACAAAACAAACAAAGGAAGCAACTATTGTGACAGAGGGGTCGGGGCTGCACAGGGATCCCCATCATTATGAGGACAGTAAGTTTTTGTCTCACCTCCCCGCAGACCTGGAACACTATGTCAGCACTGAGACGGTTCTCACAGGCCTGGAATAATAATCAGCCCCAGCCTCAGCATGAGGCCAGTGATGGTCAAGGAGCTTGGGCTGTAAGACCTTGAGCTCTAGAGTCAATCAGGGACTCCTGAGTATCAGTTGTCAATTGTTATCATAACATATGAGAGAAGTCTGAGGAGCATATTCATGGGAGCCGCTGGTACCAGTACACGCAATAAACACAACCAATGTTGTCAGTGTTTCCAGTTCAGGAGATGGAGAACCTCTGACTCAGGGCCCCAGACACTGAGGGCGGCTGAGTCAGCACAGACTGGGCCCAGGACTCTGCAAGGGGGAGAGACAAAGGAAGGATGATGCTGGGTCTAGACACAAGAGGAGGATAAAGGGCCCAATAGTCCTCCCTGGACCACTTCCCTGTCCCTGAATCCGGTTACCTATGCAGTGAGCAAGAAGGGTAAGGAGGAGAGGGATGCAGGGCATGGGGCAGACCGTCACTGTTTCTGCTTTCTGTGGCCACCCAGATGAGCAGAGCCTCCCTTAATCTCTCCCTTCCCCTCTTCATCTTCTGGGAGAGGGAGGGCCCATCCATGCAAATCAGACCCAAGTTCTCTGTCCTCTCACTGGCCCTGGGTCAGGTCCTTCCATCTGAGGATGTCAGGGGGGTGGTAGGGGAGTGGCTGGGTGGAGCCAGGAGTGGGGAGGCCCCAGCTGTGAGGTCTGAGCACACGGCACAGGCAGTGCCAGGTGGCAGGTCCCAGCTCTGATCATCCCTGACCCCTCAGAAACGGAACCCATGCGCACCCTGGTCTCCAGGCCCAGACACAACACTGGGTGACATTGTGTTGATCTGAGCCCTGCATTACAGCCAGGCCAGGTTTCCGCTTATGTGGCCTCCCATCATTTCTGGACAGACTTTACATTCTACTCACACTCCTCAGGGTGAGTGTGCACATAGCTCCTTGGCTGTTCATGGCTCAGGATCCAGGGCACACACCTCACCATGGCCCGAAGCCCTGAGAGACCAGCTGTTTCTGTAGCTCACCGGGTCCCAGTCTATTCAAACATCCAGGTCCGGTTTCTAAATGCTATGATCCTGTAGTGCTGCACATGATTATTATACTTTTTTTCTCACTCTTAGAAGGAGCCCTGATCGATGGGAGTGTAAACATGTATATATAGCGTCAAAATTAAAGAAAAATCTCCTTTAGAGTGTTGCTGGGAGACCAGTAGGGGAAACTCTCACGCCCACCACTCCTCAATTACAGATCAAACAAAAAAGATGTACCTTGCAAGCGATGCCAGTGGTAAAGGTGTCTTTGGTTAAGTTAGCAAAGTGACTTTTGCAAAGCAACTAAAGATAGGGGGCTGGTTGCCAGCACTCACATTTGTGAGTAGAGGGTTGGAACTATCAATACCCCCTCCTGACCTGGGTGGGGAGGGATTAGTTTGAATCTATTGCCAATGGCTGATGATTTAACCAATCATGAGTATGTAATGAAGTCTCCACTAAAACCCAATAGGAAGGGCACCTGGGTGACTCAGTTGGTTGAGCATCCAACTCTTGATTTTGGCTCAGGTCATGATCCCAGGGTCGTGGGATTGAGCCCTGCATCAGGCTGGGTGCTGAGCATGGAACCTGCTTAAGATTCTCCATCTCTCTCTCTCTCTCTCTCTCTCTCTCTCTCTCTCTCTCTTTGCCTCCCTCTCCCCCACTTGCATGTTCTTTCTTTCTAAAAAAATTTTTTTTAAAGGAGGGTCTTCATAGAGCTTCAAGATTGGTGAACAGGTGGAGATTTGGAGCCATATCAGGCTCACAGTGGACATGGAAACTCCATGCCCTTCCCCCATACCTGGGCCTGTGTATCTCTTCCATCTGGATGCTCCTCAGTTATACCCTTTTATAATGAATCAGTAATCTTGTCAGAAAAAAAAAGACATTTCTTTGAATTGTGTGAACCACTCTAGCAAATTAATCAAATCCCTATAGGAGGTGACTGCAACCCATTTCAAGTGGGCCCAAAGCTCAGGTAACACCCAAGACTTGTGATTGGCACCCCAAATGGAGGGCATTCTTGCAGGACTGAGCCCTTACCCTGTGGGATCTGTGTTATCTCCAGTACTGAGTGTCAGAATTGAGTTGAATTGTAGGGCACCCAGCTGATGTCCCAGTATGGCTTGCTGGTGTGGGGAAATCCCTTACCACACACTGGAATTGGTGACCAGAATTTCAGGTGGTTGACTCCTTCCTGGGTTTTTCCATCATAGCCGGAACCATTTTAAATTTACATAAAAATTAGTTTTTCATAGATCTCATGGAAAATCTCACTTTTCTAGAATTCAAAAGTAAACTATTCATGTGTGAGGTTATTTTGTCTACCTGCTGGATGGTGCTTCAAACATCACTCTTAAGTGCATTGCATGCATAGATTATTTTCTTGGATGCTAATACGTATCTTGTTTTTTATTCTTGTGTCAGTATCACATTGGTTAAATTATTTTAGCTTTCACAAATGTCTCAGTATCCAACAATTTATGTCCTACTTCTTTGTCCATTCATTTGCAAAATGCTCTAGACTATTTCTGTCCTTAAAATTGTCCTTATAAATATTAGGGAAAAAGAAATCATTAAGCCAAACTACCAACAAGTTTATCTTTCTATTTATGCAAGTCCTTTTCTATCTTTTTGAAAGGATTTTTCATTTTTTCCTAGAGTTTATGCATTTTTTTGTCAGGGATGGGCTGGAGTCTCTGTGGAATGTGTGGGTTCATAAAGTTGCCACTGTGTGTTGGCGGGGAAGAAGGGGCTGCCACCGTTCCTTGGTTCCCAGGGGCACCTTCTCTTCTGAGCCATGGGGAGACTTGCTGAGCCTGAAGTTTGTCTCCTGTGCTGACTAGTGAACGGCATGGTCAGGAAGAGGTTCCAGAACAGGTCTGAAGTCCTGTGCGTGCCGTGCCTGGCACAGGCAGAATCCACAGGACATTCCTAACTTATGGTCCTCACGTGGCAGGGTTGTCCCTCAGTCTCCCCATTCCAGTGTCTCTGAGAGAATTATCTTCCTGAGCGAGGATTTTCTGCTGTGTTCACGTGAGCAGGCTGAGCCTACAATTTCAACAATAGCTCAGACTAAAGCTCCTTAAAGCCAATGCTTCCTGGAGAGTTTCAGAGCCTAGGCTGCTGGTAATGTGATAGAAACAGTAGAGACCATGAAAAGGAGCCCAACATCCCTACTCATTAGGGAAATGCAGAGCAAAACCACTTACATACCACTTCAGCTTTATGAGGAGATGGTCATCTGAAACCTCATGTATGCTAGTGGGAATGCAATCCTTTGCAGCCGCATTGGAGAACAGTCTGGCACTTTATTCAGAAGTGTATAATAAAGTCATGATATGGCCCAGGCATTCAGCTATTAGGTATCAAACCAAAAGAAACTAACATATATGTCCACACAAACAGCTTGTATAGGAGTGTTTATGGCAGCAATAGACACAATGCAAAATAGACAGAAGGTGTCAACGACACAAATGTCCATCAGCTGATAAATAGATAATGAATATATGGTGCATCCATACAGTGAAATACTAGTCACCAATTTAAAAAAGTGAACTACAGAGCCAGGTATAACTAGATGGACCTCAAAAACATATTACACCTAAGAATTCGGCAACAGAAGGCCATCACATGTTTGTTTTGACAGCCTATGCAATAAAATTGGAAACTTCCAGATAGATTAGCATGGGCTCCACGCAAGGGTGATATGCAACTAAGTGAAACATTCCATACATTTACAGATGGTGATGTTCCCACAGCAATGTGCATGCACCTAATGTGGGTGAATGGGGCACTTAAAATGGCACATGTTCAGTGTTACAGTGCACGTAAAATACCCACAAGAAATCACCGCAGACAGAATGGAATTTGTGGCTACAAAGGGCTGAGCGCAGTGGCGACAGTGACTTCACTGCTGGTAGGTCCAAGGTTTCTCTGCAGGTGATGGAAATGTGGTAAATTCAGTCATGATAGAGGTTGTCCAACTGTGGAACTATATTAAAGACCATGGAATTGTATACTGTAAATGAATGAACTTTGTGGCATGCAAATTATCTCAATAGTTTTGTTTTGCTTTGTTTTTAGAAAAAAACAGTATGAGGGAGAGCAACTGTGACCGACCTTTTAAGGTCATTCTGTGCTCAGAGCAGACACTCACACCCTCTAGGGTGTCCATGGTCTCCCTGTTTGTCACAGGCAATAATGGGGGTGACCACGAGGGGCAGGGGCAGGTTTTTGTCTTAGGTCCCCATGGGCCTGTAGCACTGTGTCAGCATTGATGCTTTCATCCCACACTGAGCAGTAATAGTCAGCCTCGTCCTTAAGCTGTAGGCCCAATATGGTCAGAGAGGCTGTGTTCCCAGAGTGGGAGCCAGAGATCTGGAACTGTGAGAGCCTACTTGTCCTGAGCATCACAGTTTTGGGGCCACCGTGAGAAATCTGTTGGTACCAGTCCACATAATTTGTTCCAACAATGTTACTGTTTCCAGTGCAGGTGAGGGTGACCTTCTGTCCCACAGACCCTGACATGTATGCTCCCTATGTCAGTGGAGACTGTGCCCAGGACCCTGTAACAGAGCAGTGGAGACACAGACAGGGGAGTCTCAAGGAAGAAGAAGAAAAAAACAGAAGAAGAAGAAGGAGAGGACAAAGTGGAAGAAGTAGTCAACCTGTAGTTAGCACTGCAGGATGGAGTGGATTGACTGTGGGGCCCAAGAAGGTTGGATCTCATGTTCCTGAGCCTGGGTCACTGGAGGAGCACTAGGACCTTTGGGTTGTGTTGGTCAGTGATGTCTGGCTTCATTCTGGATTGGAAACAAGTGCTGATGAGGTAGCATGATGTGGAGACAAAAAAGGAACCTTGGTCCCAGGGTACATGGTTGAGTCAATGATTTGGCTCATCTCTGGTTGAGTCCAGAGATTTGAGGAGATATCCCGGGAATGATGTGTCAAAATCATGTCATTCTGTCTACTGCTGTTGCTCCTTCGGGGGGCAGTAGAGAGTGCATTTCTGTCCTGGGATCTCTGTCCCTGGTGGAGGCTGGATCAGCTGGGAGAGGTGTGGAGATCTGTGAGCACAGGGCAGGGTCAACACTTCAGAGAGTGGGGCAGAGCTAGGGTAGGATCCCTGCTGGAGCTCAGGAAGCATTCATCTGGGTGATAAGTAAGAACAGGGAGGACTAAGGGCATCCAGTCTGTGGTGGCCACGACCTGACACCTTGATCCTTAAATCGCCAATGAGGGCATACCTGTCTCACACTTCTTAGTCCATTCTACACCCTGAGGAACTGGGTCTGTGATGGTTAAATTATGTGTAGCTTGTGTAGGCCATGAGAGCCAGATGTTTGGTCTAACATGATTTTAGTAGTTTCTGCGAATATATATTTCACATGATATTAAGAAGTAAATGAGTAGGGGCACCTGGGTCTTCAGTCAGTTAAGCAACTGACTCTTGATTTCAGATCAGGTCATGATCCCACGGTTCATAAGATTGAGCCCTGCATTAGGGTATGAGCTGAAAGCACGGAGCCTGATTGGGATTCTCTCTCCCCTTCTCTCACTGCCTCCCTCCCCCCCCCCCCCCCGCACTGTGCTCTCTCTCTCTCTCTCTCTCTCTGTCTGTCTCAAATAAAGGAATAAATTTTTAAAAATGGAATTAAGTCAGTAGACTTTTATTAAAGCCAATTACCATCCATAATGCGAATGGGCCTCATCCAATCAGTTGAAGGCCTTGATGTAGAAAAGACTGACCTTGCACAGAAAGAAGGGATTCTGGGAACACATTGCCCTCAGAACAAAACTACAACATCTCCACTTCCTCTCCTGGGTCTGTGGCCTTCCAGCCCACACTGTGGATTTTGGACTTGCCAACCTCTACAACAATGGCTAAAGAGTCCTTAAAATAAATATCTCAGATAGACTGATATGCACACATAGACATGCACATAGACATACATTATATTACACATACATATACACATGCATCTTATAGGTTCTTTTTCTTAGGAGAACCCTAACTCATGTGCAGTCCTTTATCCAAATCTCAGTCTTGTTCTTTGTTTTTTTCTAGCCCTTTGCATGGTTCAATTCTACAGAGGGATCAAGACAACTGGTCAGGCAATGCTAAGTCTGTGCTCTAGGTCCTGCAAAGACCATGCAAAATCATGATCACAAGGTGATCACAGGTGTCAGGTGGTGGGGAAGTGACCACCATTGAAGTTTCTTGCAACTCTTTACCTTCTTTCTACCTCTGGGAAGAGAAGGTCATCATGTGAGTAATATACTTTCTGCTTTCTTTCTTTTTTTAATTTTTTTAACGTTTATTTATTATTGAGAGACAGAGAGACACAGAGTGTGAACAGGGGAGGGGTAGAGAGAGGGGGAGACACAGAATCCGAAGCAGGCTCCAGGCTCTGAGCTGTCAGCACAGAGCCTGACACGGTGCTTGAACTCACTATCTGTGAGATCATGACCTGAGCCGAAGTCAGTCGCCTAACCAACTGAGCCATCCAGGTGACCCTATACTTTCTGCTTTCTAACTCTCATGTGAATGCCTACATTTCATATCAACACCTCGTGCCTGGGAGTGAGTGTGTGTTGGTCTGGAATTGATCAGGTGCATGGACATCAGAATGGTCATGGGATTGAGCTATGATTTTATGAGATGGAAACGACCTGGCCCATGTCCCCTGCCCAGATGCCAGTGTCCATAGTCCATGTCCCAACTTGAATAACAAAGAGGGTAGAGGGAAGAAGAGGTGGTAGGCACGGCCATATTTGGTGAAATTTTATCATTTTCTTCTCCTATTTGAACCCCAAATCCCCAGCCATGTGATTAGTCAGTGACTAAGCCCAGTTCCAACCAGATAGCCACTGTATTACCCAAGCCACTTGGACAATCCCCTCCCTGGTCACCATGATGATTTCAGGGGAGATGGTGGAGTGATGTGGTCCAGGCAACTTGAAAACCGAAGTTTCTGGTCAGTGGGTCATGGAGGGCAAATCTCCCGTCCAGAGGGTGTGTTGTATGGACCTCATTCTGGGACTGCAGGGACATTTGTCCCAATCTGGGAAGTCAGCCTGAGACACAGTATGTTTTACTTCTGTTTCTTCTCTCTACTTCCAGACACTGTCAGTTCCCTGAGCAGGTGTACCCTCCATGTGTTTCCTTTGCTGTGTCCGGACCCCTTAGACCCAAGTCTGCCATGTAGCAAGGGTTCAGTAAAGGGTGTGAATGCATACCATTGGAAGAGTGGACTATCCTAAGCCAGACACAGCTGGACTCTGAGTCCTGGTTCTGTCCTGACCCCTTGATAAGGACTGAACTGTGTGCCCTCAAAACCCTATGTGGAAATCCTAACCCACATTGTGATGTTTGCAGATAAGGCATTGAAGCATGTAATTATGGATAAATAAGGTCATATGGGTGGTGTCCTAAAAAATAGGGATGATGTCTTTATAAGAAGAGGTAGAGACACCAGAGGGGAAAACACAAACAAGGCCATGTGAGCACCCAGGAAGAACGCCACCATCTGCAAGCCAAAGACAGAGACCTCAGGAGAAATCAAACCTGGCAACACCTTGAACTTGGACATTCAGCATCCAGAACTGTGAGAAAATCAATATCTTTTGGATTAGCCACACAGTCTACGGTTTTATGTTACGGTAGCCCTAGGAGACAGGCACAAGCCTCAGGGACTCTGTCCCCAGGGCAATATCCCAGCGTACAGGAATTTCTGCTCAGTTTGCATGAAACAGAAAATGTGTACCTGCAAGGACAGGCTGCAGAGACAGAATTGAGAGCACAAGGACACATATCCTAGAGAAAGTTCCCTGAGTTGGGTTTCAGACCTCAGATTTAGGTCAAACAAAAGGGGAACCAGCTGTCTTGGCAGAAGATGGGGGCTGCAAAAGAAATCCCATCACTGCAGGGACAGCATGTTTTCGTCTCACTTCCCCACAGGCCTGGAGCACTGTGTGAGCACTGAGACTATCATCCCATGCTGAGCAGTAATAATCAGCCTCGTCCTCAGCCTGCAGCCCAGTGATGGTCAGGGTGCCTGAACTGCCAGACTTTGAGCCGGAGAATCTATCTGGGACCCCCGAGGGTTTGCTGTTATCCCAACAGATGACGGTTTTGGGGCCCATTCCTGGGACTTGTTGGTACCAGCTCACAGCATTACCACCCCCGATGTTGGAGCTGCTTCCGGTGCAGGAGATGGTGATCCTCTGGCCTAGGGTCCCAGACACTGATGGTGGCTGAGTCAGCACAGACTGGGCCCAGGACCCTGCAAATGAGAGACACAGAGACCGTGATGCCAGGGTCTAGAGACAAGAGGAAAAAGAACGACCCACATGTCCTCCAAGGGCCCCTTCCCTTGGCCTCACATCCAGTTACCTGTACAGTGAGCAAGTAGGGTGAGGAGAAGAGGGGTCCAGGCCATGGTGGAAGTCATCACTGTTCCTACCTTCTGTAACCCACGGTGTGCAGACCTCCCCTAATAGGTCTCTTCCCCTTTTCATTCTCTAAGAGGGGGAGGATCTGTCCATGCAAATGAGACTCATAGCTGTCTAACACTTCACTGGTCCTGGGTCAGGTCTCTCTGTTGAGGAGGTAAGGGGATGGGTATGGGAGGGGCTGTGTGGGGCCAGGGGGTGTGGATGTCACCACTGTGAGCCCTGAACATAGGGCACAGGCAGTTCCAGGTGGCAGGTCCCAGCTCTGATCACCTTTTAACCCTTGAAATGGGCTGTATGTGTCCCTTGGTGGTCCAGGCCCAGACACAGCATTGTGTGACATGTGACTGGAGCCAGTCAGGCACACCTCCTGACATCCTACTGCTTTGTCCCCTATCCCCTGCTTTAGGGCCAGGTATCCCCTTATGTTGCCTCCCATTACCTCAAGGAAAGCTGTATACTCTACCCAGACTCTTCAAGGTCTGGCCATGGCTACCTTGGCTGTTCATGGGTCAGGGTCGAGGTGGTGTCTCTGCTCAGATTCCTTTTCAGTCAGGATCAAATCCAGAGCACTGTGCTACCCCCATGAAGATGTGTCTCTTTCTGTGCAAGACACATGTTTTTTCCTCTTATATGATTCCTTGCTTGTTACAAATTTAGCAGTGTATCTCCAACACACAAAAATATTTTTTCAAAGTCCATTTTCCGGGTGAACTGTAAGTATTTTTATTTTTTATCTGCTCTTTATTCAAGCTTCACCATTTTACTGGTCTTCTCACTAATAGATGAGTTTAATAGCATATTTTATACTTGTCCATTCTGTATTTGTATGAGAATCAGATATTTGGCTTTTTGAGTCTGGCTAATTCTGATCCCACTCCCAGAACACAGAAAAGGTTAAATGTGGTAGTGCCTTCTGTGACCTCCCTGTGAGGTGGAGTCTCTCAGCAATGATCCTGAGGTGACCTGGAGTGGCACTTACTGGGGACTGGAACAGATGGGGAACCATCCTGGGATGTGTACAGAGCATCTTGTGCTGGGCCTCTGGAACTGGTCCTCTCCTGAGGAAGGGATAGATGGAGGAGAAAACCACAGGTGGTCATGGGATGTCTTATATTTTATAAGACATTAGAAAGCTCTGGGAGTCAGAATTACAACCGTATGAGACAGAAACCCCATGGTCTGTGTCCCCTGCTCAGCTCTTAACGTACACAACACAAGACTCAAACATGAACCAGCTATGAGGGTGGAGGGCAGAGCTGGTAATAAAGAGCTGAGTGATATACAAGGTGGGGATGCTTGCACAAACCGTCTGACCTTTTCCTCTCCTATCCAGACCCACATCTTCCAGTCATGCTGTCAGAATGTGATTGATCCTGGCCCCAAATGCTGGGATGAACCTCTGTTTCTGGGAGAAATCAGATGAATTTCTTTCTGGTACCATGTTGATGGCAGGGAAGATGGTGTAAGAGATCTGGTCCAGTCCTGAAGGCTGGGATTCCTGATCAATGGGTCCAGGATGACGAGGATCTCTCATTCTGGATGGCTTGTTGTGTGGATGCGATACATGGGAATGCAGAGGCATTTTGTTCCTATGTGGAAAATCAGCCTGGGGACATGGGGGTCATGGAGAAGGGTCATCTCAGATAACTATCAGAGAAAGAAGAGTGAGTCCTGAAGGATTTCCCACTTGTTATCTGGAGAGGAAATATGCCTGTGTTTTATTTTCTTAAGTTTTATTTATTTATTTATTTTGAGAGAAAGAGAGAGAGAGAGAGAGAGAGAGAGAGAGAGAGAAAGAAGAGAAAATGAGTAGGGGAGGGGCAGAGAGAGAGAGCGAAAGAGAATCCCAAGCAGGCTCCACATTGCCAATGCAAAGCTGCCTGACATGGGGCTTGAACTCACAAACCGTGAGATCATGGCCTGAGCTGAAATCAAGAGTCAGACGCTTAAGCGACCCAACCACCCAGACACCCCGAAATATCCCCATGTTGCCACTGAACAAGGCAGGGAGGTTGTTGACGCTTCCATCATGGGGGTGAACTTGGGGCCTCATCTCCATACCCCTGATCAAGAATGTTCTCCCTAGGAGCTCACTCACATGCCATCCAGCTCCTAAGGGTTAGCTCGAAGCCACACCCCCTTCTTCGGTGCCTCCTTCCTCCCCAAACTTGCTGAATCTGCCCATTATCCTCTAACAGCTACCGGTGTTCCCACTGGCTTCCTTCCTCCCTCCTCCTCATGCGTGTTCACTGAAACATCTGGACTTTTCTTCATAAGCTTGAATTAGATCCTGTGTCTTTTTGTCAAATGCTCCAGTGGCTCCTGTATCCACCTACAATACTCAACTCCCCTCCCTCCATGGTAACATTTTACATGTGTTTATGCTTTTCCTGGTTTGTTTTCCCTTTCCCAGATAGCGTCAGCTCCCTGAGGACAGGGACAATCCCTGTCTTGCCTACACTGTATCCTGAGCCTCTAGACCAAGTGTGGCACCAAGTATGTTTTAGTAAATAGTGTGGGACGAAGGAACTCTTGGTGAGTCAACTGTCCTAAGTCAAATGCAGTTGGACTCCTGTGTCTCTGGTTCTAACCTGACACTTCATGGACCTGGCCCCCAGGGAAAGCTGACCATTGCATCAAGTGATTTCTGCTCAATGCGAGACGGTATCACAATATGTGTTGCCAAGGACTGGATTTGGGGACATAGTTTGAGAGGATGAGGACAGATTGTAAATTATGTACAGTCAGATGCAATAAGTGTCCAGAGAGTGAAGGGCCCACAAGAGGAGGAGGGAGGCTGCATCTTGATTCTTCACTGATCTGGAACAGTGTTTGTCCAGATGGCCCCATGTCTGGACCCAGTGGTCAGACTTGTCTTAGGACAGGACCTAAGAAATCATGCCTTGGCACACCTGAAGCCAGAGGTTTCATCTCAGATAACAATGAGACAAGATCTCCCCAGTCCATATATCTATGGCTTCCACATATGTGTTTTGTGCCAGGCCACAATTTCATCTCATGTTGCTGCTTTTTCTGCTACAGATGATTTTGTTCTTGAGATCTGACCCCAACCTCATGGATGGATGAGTCTGTAGATCCTGGAAACAGGAACCTAAATTACAGAAAATATAGGGGGCAGGGATATTTGGAGTTCCTTATTACTTGGTCCAAAGCCTAACTCACTTTGGGGATTCGGAGCACAAAGCTCGGGATGCCAGCAAGGTTAGAGAATGGGGAGGAAATGGCAGAAAGGAGAAAATAAATCTGAATACAAATTGAGAAGGAAACCCTGGGCGTTCCTCTGCTACATCGGTGCAGGAGACTTGATACACATTTGCTAAGATACACACTCATTTTAAATTTCCTCACAGATCAGATCATTCCTTACAAGATCATGTAGATCTTGCCTTACATTGACAAGTTAGTAGAAAGAATCCATGAAAACTGTCATTGTAGGCAGATGAAATTGGGCGTGAGTGCTCAAGGAGCTAGAATTTCATTTCCTCCTAGGCCTGGGACATGGGGGCTTTCATTGTGCTGGTCAGGGGGGTTCAAATTCATCCTTAAGTTGCAGTCAAGAACTTGAGCACACAAGACTTCTCCAGTAGGCATGACTTCCCACTACATATGCCTCCACAAGACCAGGCAAACAACATCCCATGTGGGGTAGGGATACACCCACATGCCTTCCAAGAGAGGCCAAGGCAGCCATTGGAGGTGACCTCTTTTTGATCAGTTTCCTCAGACTGTCTTCCCGGGAATTATGGATGCAAGTTTCACTTGTAACCCTTGAAAATACAGAGTTTCTGAGATCACATGCTGCCCTCTTCATGTACCTGTCTTCTGGCCCCAATTCTCCAACAAGTTACAAGTCACAGGGTCCTTCGCCAGGTTGAAGTGATGAACAGAAACCATCGCCCCAGATGCACACTGTGGGGGCACTATATACACTCGTCGCCAGGGGTCCCCAGCAACAGACCTGTTGCACTCACACTCTGTGCTTCGGCCTTCGGACAGAGGGTCCTCTACCCGGTCCGTGTCCTTGGTTGACACTGCATGTCTGTGCTCTCACCCTGACTTGTTTCTTCTGACTTCAGACCTACTTCCTGGGCCTTATCCTCCTCAGAGACAAGCTGGCCTGAGGACACAGGGCAGGATTCTCCCAGGGCTATATTCTAGTCACATGTTTTCTTAGTGTTTCTACTTTCTTTTCTTTTTTTCTTTTCTAAAATTCCCCACCATTTCAAGGACATTTTACCAAAGCTATTACAATGATTGTATTGGTCAATTCTGGGAGGATTGACATCTTTACCAAGTTGAATATTTAGACCCATAAGCCCGATAGATCTGTACATGTATTTAAACCTTTAATCTCCCTTTGAATGGTTTATAATTTTTAGTGCATAAAATTCTCAAATTCTTTCAGATCTTTCCTTATATGTTTCATATTTTTGATGCTATTGTAGATGATATTATTTCTAATTTTCATTTTTGGAGGTTGATGCTAGAATAGATAATACAATTCCCACGTGCATGTGGGGGTTGCATCACAACCCCAAATGGAAACACTCAGACCAGAAGCATACCTGAGTCACTCTACACTCTCCAGAGAGCATGGCCGGAATCAGCCTTTTCATTCTTATCCAATTTCTTCATTAAGAGCTATTAATCTGTGAGCATGGGATTACTTCCAGTGCAACATTAACAGGGCGAGACTATATTATCAATGGATTAATCCAAATTTTGATCTGAAGAAAAGTATGTGATACTATCAGATCAAGTGGACTGAGGAAACTCAGGTGCTGACAGAAGAAATGACAACGCTATTGACCCCCTAACCCAGGCGTGGTAGAGCCCCTGTTGTGAGGGGCACACCAGGTCAGAAGGGTGCAGGTCAGGTTTTTGTTTCACTTCCCCATAGATCTGGAGCACAGTGGAAGTCTTTAGAAGGAGGGTATCTGGGTCATCCCCTGCTGGCACAGGGAACCTGTAAACACAGACCCTCATGGGAAACGGGGCAGCGGAAAAGGTTAAGCTGCTTGATGGTCTGTGACAGTGAGGGTGACACCCACTCAAGAGCTGCCATGGATCTGGAGATGTCCCTACCTGTGCAGTGAGCCAGGAGCACCAGGAGCACAAGGAGAAGGGTCCAGGCCATGATGGATCCTCCTCCTGCAGCCCCAGATCAGGGCGGGCATGTAGCGGTTTCTTTTGTCTTCTCCATGGACTCATGGGGACCGGCTGTTCACACAGTTTTCCGTCCTGCCTACTAGCTGAAGTGTCAGCTTAGTCCCTTAGAAAGAGGGGGCTGATTTCCACAGAGACTCAGAGTTTGTCTCCTGGGAGGGACCAGGGAAGAAGCAGCTGCCGGAACCTTCCACAGACCTGTGAGCAGCAGACCCCTCCCAGCCAGAGGGGACACAGCTGCTGAGTCCCCACTAGCACACATAGGCAAAAGTGTGGGCGCCCTAAGGGGGTTGTAGGGTACACAGCAGGGGGCCCCCAGTGTGCTCTTCCTGGGGAGGCCGACAGTGCCCCCTGCTGCCCACAGGTCAAGCTTCAGCCTGTCCCTGGAAAGGATGTCAGGGACACTGACCTGACAGCCTGGCCACTGTCAGACCACAAGCATCCACATGCCATATGCCCTAGTGCCCAAGGTAACTAATATGAACAAGCAGCCTTCCCAAGGAGAATTTCTGTGTTTGTCAGAGAAAGAAATGTGGTGAATCACCACCAAGCACCATGAATGGGGCCACAGTGGGTTGAGAAGGCAGTTTCTGGAAGCACACACCTGAGCTGCTGTCTCAGGTGGGCCACGTGAGGGAGGAGACTGGTTCTCTGGGTGGAGAGTTGGGACCAGGGTTTCTACAGCAGGACAAATAAAACACACTACCCTCCCAGAAGAAAGAAGGAATTGGAGGTGGGTGGGCCATCAGATATGATGTGTTGAGGGGACGGAAACTACGTCATTTGACAGCAGCTATGAGCAAATGGAATGTAAGTGCAAAAGGGGTGAGGACATTTGACGCCTAAATGTAAAAGTACTTCTATGTCAGAGTGAGGTGCTTGGCTTTTATTTTATTTGTATTTCTTAGAGATTGAAAATGGGAGAAATATTGTTGAAATGCAACATATTGTTTTTATTATTAATTCTGCTTAACTTTTCAGCTTTTCCAAGTATAATAAAAAATCAAACATTGTATGCACTTAAGGCACAGAATGGAGATTGGATATACATTAAAACTGTGAGGTGAAACAATCAAGCTAATCAATACATTTATCACTTCGTATACATGCCAGTTTTCTATTTTTCTTCCTCCCTCCCTCACTTCCTTCCTTTCTTCTCTCTCTTTTCTTCTTTCTTTCTTTCTTTCTCCTCTCTCTTTTCTTCTTTCTTCTCTCTCTTTTCTTCTTTCTTTCTTCTCTTCTCTTTTCTTCTTTCTTTCTTCTCTCTCTTTTCTTCTTTCTTTCTTCTCTTTTCTTCTTTCTTTCTTCTCTCTCTTTTCTTCTTTCTTTCTTTCTTTCTCCTCTCTCTTTTCTTCTTTCTTTCTTCTCTTTTCTTCTTTCTTTCTTCTCTCTCTTTTCTTCTTTCTTTCTTTCTTCTCTCTCTTTTCTTCTTTCTTTCTTCTCTTTTCTTCTTTCTTTCTTCTCTCTCTTTTCTTCTTTCTTTCTTCTCTCTCTTTTCTTCTTTCTTTCTTCTCTCTCTTTTCTTCTTTCTTTCTCTTTCTTTCTTTCTTTCTTTCTTCTTTCTTTCCTTCTTTCTTTCTTTCCTTCTTTCTTTCATGAGAACCCTTAAGATCTATCCTGTCTGCAAATTTCAAATCTACAGTACAGTATTATTAACTAAGAAACTTACACTTTAGACAGACATTGTGGTGTCAGTTTCAACAATGTGCCTGACTACAACAGAGCAGGCAAGGCCGTGTCCGGAGGGCCTGAGGGCTGAGTATACAGGGAATCTGGAGGAGGAAGATGAGCAAGTAGGGCCCACAAGGAAGAGCATGGAGAGGTGACCGTGGCCATGGACTGAGGGTGAGGGAAAGGATGATGGTGAGGTTGAGGGCTCCAGCTGTGTGCACTGTCGGGAAGGACATGAGAGGGAAAAATAAGGTTGAGGACAGTTAAAGGGGTTTGTGTCACATGTGTAAAGGTGGGGATGTGGGAACTACGTGGGAACAGGAACGTGAGATATGCCAAGTCCGTCCTCCCAGTGCAGTGGCCGGAGCATCCCTTCCTGCTGTGCACTAGCTCTGGGTCAGTGGTAAGGAAAGGAGAAGATAAGAGAGGTGGGAAGATGAAAAAAAGGAATAAGAAGGAAACGCAGGGAGCCACCCCTGCTCACAGAACCAAGATAAAGCGTACAAATCCATTAGAAGTAAATCAGGAAATCCCTCAGTTTTTTTTTTACTCCTGTCTTTATGTAATTACTTAAGCAATTACCGTTCAGATTTGTACTCCTTTTAATTCTTCTGTTCTCTTTTTTATGTGTACTATTTTTTTTTTCTGCATTCATTCAGTTACTAAGACCATTGTGTTAACATCTGCAACTGTAATTGTGGACTAGTTATTCCTCTCTTTGCTTCTATAATTTATTCTTCAGATAGTTTTGCAAAGGTATGCTATTATATTTGAGCTTATTTTTTTTCTTGAATAGATTATTTTATCACTATTAAATGTGTCACTGGTTTTCTAGAATATTTCTTCCCTTAGTCTTTGGCGTGACACTTATATAACCACATCTTTTTGTACTTTCATGGTTGCAGGGTATACTTTTTTTTTAATTTTAACCATTATGCTCTGTTATGTCAATCCATGTCTGTAAGTGGAACAATGTGTCCATTTAAATGCAATATAATTCAACATCATTATGTAATATATTAAGTTTAATATCATTTTTGTTATTTTGTTCTCTTCTTAAATCTAGATTTAGATTTAAACAATTTAAATTCCTTTATTACTCTTTTCTTTGAAGTCTCTGTTTGTCAAAAGACTACCAGCTCTCCGCAGAGAGGTATCCACTGTATTTACTTCCCAATCTGGGTTTTGACCGGGCCTTTGTACTCAGTCTGGAATTTAATTTTCTTCTCTGGTGTACTTATGACTCATTTTCCTCTCTATTAGTCCAGTTTTGTAAGTGTTCTCAGGATGAACATTGATATAAAACATTATACAGCACAAGGGACCTCTATCTTCTTAGAAATTCGTTCTCAGCTCATCCATTAAGGGGCATTCAGGAAAGGGAATCCCACTCACATTCATTCCTATTATATTTATTTGGTAATGTTCCATGGGTTAACAGTGAAAAGACAATAAAATGTCTAGATTTTTCCCGGTAATATCAGGGTTCTCTGGACAATGTAGGATGGGTTCATAGGCCTTTTTCTCTAAAATAGTGAGATTCCTTTCAGCATCATTGCAGGCCGAGTCAGAGGAAAAACAAAGACAGAGAAAGCCTAGAACACATGCAGTTACACTTTACTGGTCTCATCCTGGTAATTACATCTGCAACAGTCTCATTTCCAAATAAGGTCTCATCCCGAAATATGGGAGTTTTTAGAACTTTTAATCGCATGAATTGGTGGAGACACAGTTCAACACGTAACAATTAATATCCACAGTTTATTCAGATTTTCTTACTTTTTACCTAATGTCCCTTTTCTGTTGTATGATCCAGTTAATGATTCTTTGTGACATTGAGTTGTGAATTGTCCTTAAGCTTCTCTTACTGTGACACTTCTTCAGACTGTCCCTCTTGTTGGTGCCTTTGTGCATACTTACTGAGTGGGGGTTATGCCTGACGTCATTCAAGCCAATGTTTACACCTGTTCCATGAAATCTCTGGATGGGAATGTGTCTCATCTGATTCCATTTATTTATACCATCAGTTAACAATATGGACGGCAGACATATGTGTAGACACTGAGTTACAACCCAAACCTTTATGTTCCTGTGGTTGAAATCTTTCTAGTTTTGCCTCATGGGGGCCCTTTAGGTTGGCTCGTGAGCTCCCAGACACACCCTGTCCTTGTGTGTGTGCACACATGGGTATGTGTGGTGGTTGTGCACTGATTTGTTTGCGTTTGTTTGGGAGACAATGACAGACAATGACAGAGTGTCATTTAAGTGTCATTAGTATCATATGGAATAATCTGTGGCTCAGAGTGTTTTCCTCTGTTCACATGATTCATTCTTTTTCAGCGTTTAGCACCCCCGCGACCTACAGATGTTTGCAGAGTTTTGCTTCTTCCAATGTTGGATGTAATTATCAAATTATTATAAAAGTGGCACCTCCTTGGTGACCTCTTAGTTGGTTCCTGGTTTGGGTGATTATTTTAAACCTAGAATAAATATCCATGTGCCAAGTTTAAGGTGCTTTCAGGCTTTCGTGATTAGGAATAAGTTGTTATAAACATTGAAGTACAGGGTTTTTCCTATGGACGAAATTTTTGAAACTTATCCTCATAATTTTATAATTTTAAATTGGCATTTTTCCACAAATAATAGATAAGAAGAAGAGACTAGCCACTGCCATGGAGATAATAGTACCAGATGCAAATAAGGCTGACTTATTTTCCAGGCACCACATGGGTAGTGTTCAGAGGAAAAACAAAAATGGTTCATTTATTTTTATATCAGAAGGAAAAATTGATATGATCTGGCCTAGAAGTAAAATACCTCAGCTGATAAAACAAGAGATTTCTCTTCCATCAAGACTCTGAGAGGGTTTTCTGAGAGTGACTTTGAGGACAGAAAGGACAGGAGGAACCTCACTCATGGGAGGTGCCCTTGCATGGACCTGCGTCCAAGTCATCAGTCACAGAATGAGCAGAATCACAGGCTAAGCTGAGGAGGCAACTGCTGATGTGTTTCCCTCTTTACAGATGAGTAACTAGGTTTTTGCCTCACTTCCCCACAGGCCTGGACCACTGTGTAAGCTCTGGCACTGCTGTACCACGATACGCAGTAATAATCAGCCTCGTCCTCGGCTTGGAGCCCCGTGATGGTCAGGGTGCCTGTGCTGCCAGACTTGGAGCCGGAGAATCGGTCAGGGACCCCTGAGGGTCGGTTGTTATTATTATAGATGATGGTTTTGGGGGCCATTCCTGGGATTTGTTGGTACCAACCAACGTAACTATCAACTCCAGTGCAGGAGATAGTGACCCTCTGGCCCAGGGCCCCAGACACTGAGGATGGTTGATTCGGCCCCGATTGAGCCCAAATCCCTGGAAAGAGAAACAACAGAGAGGCTATTCCTGGGGTCTAGAGACAAGAGGAGGAATCAGGCCCACACTTGTGCTTCCAGAACCCCTTCCCGTGTCCCCACATCAGGTCACCTGTGCAGTGAGCGAGGAGGGTGAGGAGGAGAGGGGACCAGGCCATGGTGGAGGTCAGCACCGATCCTGCCTTCTGTTGCCTCACAGCTGAGCAGAGCCTCCCTTCACTTCTCCCTTCACCTCTTGATCTGTTGAGAGGGGGAGGGCCCAACCATGCAAATGCGACCCCCCTGTTTTCTGACTCCTCACTGACTTCTTTAGGTGCCTCTGTCTGAGGATGTCAGGGGGATGGGCAGGGTGGGGGCAATTTCAGGGCAGGGGTGGGGAGGTCACAGATGTGAGGCCTGAGCAGAGGGCACAGGCAGTGGCAGGTGGCAGTTCTCATCTCTGATCTACCGTGACCCCTCAGAAACAGGCCTTGAGTGCCCCTTAGCGTCCAGACACAGACATGCCATTGTATGACGTGAGCAGAGCCCATCAGAGACCACTTCTGCCTCCCACTGCTCTAGCCACTCTCCTCTGCCTAAGTGTTAGACCAGGTCTCCTCACGTGGCCCCCCATCACCTCAGGGCAGACTCTCTGTTCTACTCAGACTCCTGGGGGTAAGCCTGTCCATGGCTCCCTTGACACTTAATGGGTCAGGCCTGAAGAGTTGTCTCTACACACATTCCTCTAACAGTAAATGTGTACCAATAGAGGAAGGAGTTAACTGGATACAACAGCGGAGACAGGGCTCCAGGCACCCGTGCCAATGCAGGAAGCAGCAGAGAGCAGAGGGCAGCTCCCATGGGGAACGTTGGCAGATGGGACCTGACCCTGATGAGATTATTCTTTACACGTGCTTCTTACCCAGATGGAGTGTGTTGATTCACACTCTATCCCGGCCTCTATGTCAATGTGCTCATTGTCAGATGTCTGAGTCATTCCAGTTTTCTCTCCCAAAGTGCATCAGGAAATAGCAGTGAGATCCTAAGCATCCCATCTGGTGCATCTGCTCTAGGATCCATGTATATTCGTTCTGAATTCCCTCCCAAATCCATGGTAGCTCTGTTCCGGAGACCTTGCAAAGGACCGTTTTCAGCCTATGTCTTCCCTGGTGGTCAAGAGGAACTTGAATGACTTTCTGGTCTTTTTATTCTATGGCATCAACCTATGTGTCTCTCGAGAACAATACCACATTGGTGTTCATGACTACAGCTTTGTAATATAATTTGAAAGTGCAAAGTATGGTGTCTCGAGGTTTGTTCCTTCTCAAGATTGCTTTGTCCATTTGGGGTCTTTTCTGGTTCTATACAAAATTTGGGTTTTTTTTTTTTATTTCTGTGCAAAACGCCCTTGGAGTTTTTATGGGGATTGCATTGAATTTATAGAGTGCTTTGGGTAGTGTGGACATTTTAGCATTATATTTATTGTGGAGATCCCTGGATTTAGGAATTACCTGGAGGATGTGTGTGAGGTCTAGGTGTTTGTATAAGATGACCTCCATCTCTGTGCTTAAAAATGTGGATGGATTATGATGATTCAAACGAAAGAAGAGGTACTAGTTTTGGCAATAAGGTAAAGAATGTGGATTTGTGTATTTTTTCTTTTTTTATACAATGATGTATTCTTTTTAATTCAAAAACCTTTCCTGGGCACCAGTTAAGTACCGGTAGGCTGCAGACACTCAGTGCTGCAAGGACAAACAAAACTGTCAAGGTCGTGGAGCCTGTTGGGTTTTCATCTGACTCACTATGACAGACAAGGAGGAGATGTTTCATGGGAGGTATTCAATGGGAAGCATTATATATTTATAGGACTAGAGGACACGGTTCTATGTTAACCGAGAGTCGATGACTAGAAGTGTGTGTGTGTGCATAACAATATCTCATGTTTATATATACGTAGTTTGTGTTTCATATATATATGTATACATATATATGATATAAATCCCAGAAGATATATCCTAGATGTATTGTCATGAACAGTGCAGAGATGGATTAGATGAGTACTGGGGAAAACAATTGTGTGAATATTTACAGGAGGAGTAGAACCTTGTGTGACACACAGAAGGACTAGAGAAGGATCTGGTGTGAGTAATTATAATACATTGCACACTGAGAAAGGAGGGCTTAGAGCACCAGGAACTTCTGAGTCATGGGATGAGCTCTGTCCTTACAATTCCCAAGCTTCTGTGTTTTCCCAAATATGCAGTCCCATCTGGAAGGGAAACCCATCTGGTGCCGGGACCCAGTCACCTCCAGTGTCTCCCTCACCACTGGGGCTTTATGGCTGCATCCTGGGATGACTGTGCTGCTGACTATCGCCATGGGTGCTCTTGGGAAAAGGCAACGTGAGAGGCACATGCCCCTTGTTTCTAATTACAGTCTGTCCTTGAAGAATCTCATGTGCATTCTTGTTAATGGAGCCTGCCCCAACAAGTGTGAGGATGGGCTCAGGTGCAGAGGATTATGGGGACTGGCTTGCCTGGGTGGGAAGTGACCTGACATGACAAAGAGATGGGATGTCTCCTCAGGCCTTCCTGATACAGCCCGTGGAGTGGTGAGCCTGCCCTCTGCCCTTCTTATCCCTCAGTGCAGGACACAACTTGCCTGAGGGGGTCACTCACCTGACATCCCAACAACACAACTATCTAAGTGGTGGGGGGGCACAGAGTGATTCATGCTGAGGAAGCCAGAGCTCTGAAATAAGGACTGAGGTGTGGTGATGCCTGCCACATAGGAGGTCGCACTTGGGGGATCAGAAGCCCCCGCCCCTGTGTAGGGATGGGTGGGGTGCCAGGCAGGCTCAAGTCCAGAGGGTCCCTCTCTCTGCTCAACTCCAGTTCCTTCTCCCAGTCCTAAGTGAGTCTGAACTCTGAGACAGCAGGGGGCGCTGGAGGTCTGTCCCTGTGCATTGGGGGAGGTGCAGGGATGGCTGAGGGGTGTCTCAGCTGGGCACCCAGTCCTGGAACCCTGCCTTGTACCCTCTGCTCTATGCTCACCGGGGACCACGATTGGCTCCCCAGCCCCACCCCACACTCAGCTGTCACCATATTCAGTGAGTAGGTTTAGGGACCCAGGAGGGGAGTGATTTGCATGAAGGATTCCTCTCTGCTCTCCAAAGTAGGGAGGGGATGAGAGAGGCTTTGTGCAGTTCTCTCACTGGTGGGCTCCGTCAGGGGCACAGCCTGGGCTGTCTCCACCTTGACCTGGACCCCTCTCCTCCTCACCCCCCTCGTTCTCCGCTTAGGTGACTGGCTGTGGAAAGCAAGGCGAGTGATTATGGGCTGGGGTGTGCTGGCCTCCTTCTTCCCCTCTTTTGAAGAACAAGCTGGAGGCATTCCCTCAGGACCTGCCTGTCCGTGTCTCCACTGTTCTGTTGCAGCGTCCTGGGCACAGTGTGCCCCGACACAGGAGGCCTCCCTGTCAGGGTTTCAGGGGCAGAAGGTGACCCTCACCTGTACGGGAATTAGCAACAGTGTTGGAGCAAATTATGTGGGCTGCTTCCAAGAGATTTCTCTCAGCGTTACCACAGCTGTGGTGCTCAGAACAAATGGGCCCTCGGAGATCTCAGCTCAGTTCTCTGGCTCCCACTCTGGGAACAAGGCCTCTAGGACCTTCTCAGCCTGCAGCCTGAGGATGAGCCATATTGTTAGTGCTCAACATGGGGCAGAAGCATCAGTTCTGACTTACTGCTGCAGGCCCATGGGGACCTGAGACAGAAAGCTGTCTTTGTCACCCCCAGGACTGCCGGTGAGAAACAGACAGGGAGGCCTTGGAGACCCTGGAGGGTCTGAGGGTCTGACTCTGAGCACAGAGGAAATTTAAAGGGTCAGTGGGAGTAGTTGCCTCTCATTTGTTTTTTCTTCCTTTCCTGTCTCCCTTTCTTGTCTCCCTTCCTTTCTTTCTTTCTTTCTTTCTTTCTTTCTTTCTTTCTTTCTTCCTTTCTTTCTTCTTTTCTTTCCTTTCTCTCTCTTTCTCTCCCTATCTTTCTCCCTTTCCTCTTTCCTTCCTTCCTCCCTTCCTTTCTTCCTTGGATAAAGAGCTTTATTTGGATTAAATGAGAGCTGGAGAAAGCGAAGGGCCAGAGACGCCAGTGAGATTAGGTTCCAAAAGGGCAGGCCTGAGCTTATCAACCCAATGGACTCCATTTCCCAGCAACCTTCCAGTTAGTAGGGTCAGTAAAGTCCTGCTGGGATGTGTATTTGCCAGTAAACGACCAACGTTTGCCCCCCATCACTACAGTGGTAGAGTTTCTCTTTTCCATAATTAAAACTCCATATCACCTCCCACAACACCACGAATATTGCAAAAAAGGCTAAAAAATCACATCTGACACCTCTTCTACTCGTCTTCAGTAGTTAGCTCCGAAGTCTCATCATTTGCCAAAAAGAGTTCTACTAAACTCATCAGCTGAAATGTCCATCCAAGTAGTGAGAAGACAGTCTTTACTAACCCATGGTCATTCTTACCCAATTACCCCGGCCAGTCATGGCTGAACAGCAGAGTAAGGCTCAGAGAGGGTGAAGGAGGAGGATGATGGGGCTAATTTTCCCCAGTACAAAGATGGCATCCGATTCTTGGTCGGAGAGCAGAACCAGAAAGGCTTGAGGAAAGGGTCCAGGCCCTGTACTCAGTCAGAAACAGTGCTGTAGAAGAGGACGAGGAGAAGGAGGAGAAGGAGGAGGAGGAGGAGGAGGAAGAGGAGGAGGTGAAGGAGAAGGAGGAGGAGGAGGAGGAGGAAGAAGAGGAGGAGGTGAAGGAGAAGGAGGAGGAGGAGGAGGAATGCTTGCCATGCTTGTGGTTTTGTATATCTGTAAGAACTTTCTTCATTTTCTTCCACATCTTCTTTCCATCAGCATTCCTGGTCTTACCATGCCAGGTGCCAAGGGATTCACAGGAGGGATGTCAGGAGCAGGTGGGGGGTAGGGAGCAGGTAGGGACCTAGGGGTTGGCCTCCCGGATACCCTGGTTATGGTGCAGGATGGGGGTGCACTGGGGAGAAAGCTGATTCCCCCGGGGAGCTGCTGCAGGATGGAGAGGGGCCTGGAGGGCAGGCAGGGTGGTCAGGTGGTGGATGGCAGGATGGGCACCTTCAGGGTACCTGACGCACCAGCAGTCAGGCCATTGCCCCCTCTCTGCACTCAGCCCTTGTAACCGCCAAGTCCTTCGCTTTACGTGACACTTATATAACCACATCTTTCTGTCCTTGCATTGTTTGAAGATATACTTTTCTTTACCATTCTTTTCTTTTATTGTAGTTTACAACTTTTTGAAGTTTATTCTTCTTTGAGAGACAGAGAAAGACAGAGTGTGAGCAAGGGGGGGGCAGGTAATTTATTCAAATTACCTTTTATGTTATTACCTGAATTCAGTGACTGTTTTCTTACAGAGCCATTTGAAATGTATACATCTTTATCCTAGGATCAAAAACAGTGAACACTCTGAATTCTTTTTAAAGTCTCTAAGAAAACAAATCATTTGCTTTTATTAATGCTCTTCACCTCTCCTGGGCCTGCCTCCGTTTCACATCAGCAACTTGTGCCTGGGAGTGTGTGTTGTCCTGAGCTGACCAGGTGCAGACGTCAAAATGGACAGGGGCCCGAGGTGTAGTTTTATGAGATGGGAACCACCTGGCCTGTGTCTCCTCCGCAGATGCCGGAGCTCACAGAGCATGTCCCAACCTGAATTACAAAGAGGATGGAGGGAAGACGATGCATATGGTGGGGACCTGGTTGTTCAAAGTTCTATCATCTGCCTCTCTGATCTGGACCCCAAACTTCCAAGCTACGTGGTTAGTCAGGGTATGAGTTCGATTCCCACAAGACACACACTGTGTTAACCAAATCAATCCCACAATCCCTTCCCTAGTCTCCCAATAGCGTCAGGGCAGATGGAGGGGTGATGTGATCGAGTCACGTGAAATCTGAGGCTGCTGATCGGTGGGAGACGGAGAACAAGTCTGTGTCATGCACAGGGTGTGTCGTGTGGGTGTGACCGGAGCCTGCAGAGACATTCGGTCCTCATGTGAGAAGTCAGGGTGAGGCACAATGTATTGCTTGTGTGTTCCCTTTCTTCCCCAGACAGTGTCGGCTCCCTGAGCCTGGGGACACTCCCCGTCACTTCTGCACTGCGACTTGAGCTCCTAAACCAACAGAGGTCATGTAGTGAGGGTTCAGTAAATGTCATTCATGCATATCATGTGGACAATGACTTTCCTGAGTCAGACACAGCTGTACTGTGTGTCCGGGTCAGTCCTGACACCATGATATGAACTCATCTGTGTCCCTCAAAACCCTGTATGGAAACCCGAACCCACATTGTGACTGTTTGAGAAAAGGCATTAAAAGATGTCATCGTGGATAATGAGTTTAAAAGGGTGTTGCCCCCATAAACAGGGCTGGCGTCTTCACAGAAGAGGTAGAGGCAGCATGGGTGAGCACACATGGGAATGCCACGTGAGGACCCAGGATGAATGTAACCCTTTGCAAGCCAAGGAGAGTGACCTCAGGGGAAATCAATCCTGCCACCCCCTTGAACGTGGACATTTAGGCTCCAAACTGAGAGAAATACACTATCTTTGGTGTAGGCATCCAGTGTGTGGTATCGTCATATGGTAGGCGTAGCAGACAGGCACAACCCTCAGGGACACTGGTCCCCAGGAAAACCTGCCCCAGCATCCAGGAATTTCTGCTCAGCATGTATGAAACAGAAAATGTGTGCCTATAAGGACAGGTTTTGGGGAAAGAATTGACAGGCAAAGGACATAGACTAGAGGAGGTTCATTGGGTTTTGTTTCAGGCCTCAATATTAGGTCAAGGGGGAAGCAGCTGTGTTGCTTCAAACAAAGAGGGAACAGAAGGTGGGAGCTACACAAGAAAAGACCATCACAGTGGGGACAGCAGGTTTTTGTCTCACTTCCCCACAGGCCTGGAGCTCTGTGTGAGCACTGAGACTATCGTCCCATGATGCACAATAATAATCAGCCTCGTCGTCAGCCTGCAGCCCAGTGATGGTCAGGGAGCCTGAGCTGCCAGACTTGGAGCCAGAGAATCGATCGGAGACCCCGGAGGGTCGTTTGTTATTCTCATAAATCAGGAGACTGGGGGCCGTTCCTGGGACTTGTCGGTACCAGCTCACATAATTACCACCCCCGATGTTGGAGCTGCTTCCAGTGCAGGAGATGGTGACCCTCTGGCCCAGGGACCCCGACACGGACGGCGGCTGAGTCAACACTGACTGGGCCCAGGACCCTGGAAGGGGTAGAAACACAGACAGGGTGATGCTGGGGTCTGGACACAAGACAGTGGAAGCAGGACCCACATGTCCTCCCAGATCCCCTTCCAGTGTGCCCTCACCCAGTCACCTGTGCAGTGAGCGAGGAGAGTGAGAAGGAAAGGAGACCAGGCCATGGTGGTGGTCATCACCGATTCTGTCTTCTGTGCCTCACGGCTGAGCAGAGCCTCCCCTAACCTCTCCCTTCCCCTCTTCATCTTCTGAGGGAGGGAGGGCCCCCTCCATGCAAATGAGACCCCAGCTCTCTGACCCCTCCCTGGGCCTGTGTCAGTTCCCTCTGCCTGAGGATGTCAGGGGGCTGGTCGAGGGGGGGCTGTTTCAGGCCAAGGGGTGAGGAGGACACAGTTGTGAGCCGTGTGCAGGGGGCACTGACAGTACAGGTGGCAAGTTTCAGTTCTCATCAGCCCTGAACCCACAGCAATGGGTCCTGTGAGCCCCCTGGTGTTCGGACTCAGAGCCGCCATTGTTTGAACTGGTAGGCAAGTCCACCAAAGAGAGCTCCTGTGCCCCCATTGCACTGCCCACTGTACCCCGACAAGGGTCAGTCCAGGTGTCCCTCTAGGGAACCTCCCATAACCTAAGCCAGACTGGATGCTCTACTCAGACTCCTCAGGGAGAGTCAGTCCATGGCCGCCTGTATGGGTCATGGGTCAGGAAGGAGGTGGTGTCTCTACCAAAAGTCCACTTAGATCAAGATCATGCCCAGTGCAATGATGAGTACCACCGGACACGTGGACCCTTCTGTGTAGGATTCTGTGTCCTTTCCTGCTACGTGATTTCTCCCGGATTTCCAGAGCTCACCTTCTTCTAACTTTCCCGCAGCACTGAGGAGAGAGGGAGAGCTTCTGTTCAGGCTGTGGGGAGAAACAGTTGTGTGTATTCCTCGGGGCGTTACGCAAAAAAATCTTTGTCATCTGTCACTATGTCTGCTTGTTGAAAACATTAGCTCTCCTCATACTATGTGCAGTGATTCCTTCCAGGATGTGCTCTCCCAGCAAAGAGACCCAAGTCTGCGGGAGCCTTGAGTGTGACACTGACCTCAGCGCCCAAAGGACAAACTTGCAGGCCATTCTAGGAGGGAAGGAGCAACAGCAGCAGGTGCTCTGACAAGGATCCAGTGACACAGTTTATGTGTTAGTCAGCACTTAGCCCAGTGTGCTCTTTGAATGGGTGTGTGCTCCTTTACACAAAATTTCTCTCAGTAAGATTTATTTCAGTCAATGACATCGTTATTATGAAAATGCAGGTACAATCACTAGGATGGTTCTCTCAGTTCTGTATTTCTTACAGAGAACACATGAAATTGTGGTTAAAAACATGGATGGAAAAACAATGCAAAAAGGATGCCTGCTATAAACTTTTTGCAAAGTCATGTTTTCTTTGCCACCAGCTTACTATGGTGGAGTTGTTCTATAAGTAGGTGAGTGTGGCATGATGTCCAATGAAAGCCCAGGGGGAGTCTGTTCCTGTGAACCGCAGCCATCTCAGTGATTCAATTACTAAGCACACACAGAGCTTCTAGGAGCGAGCGATTTGGGGTCAGACCTGTCTCTGGGCTGAGCACAGCTCTACCTGCGTTCTTTGTGTCAAGCATATTCAGGAGACAGCAATAGTTCATCCAGCCACCATGACTAGAGGAGTGAATTTCTATTCACCAAGGCTACATGAATCTTAGGTCAAAGATCCCACATGTGAGTGGTGGAGAGGTGGAGATGAGGGGGACTATGTCCCTGAGGTCACAGGCATTGTGGTCCCAGTTTGAGACAGAAGAATTTTCATCAGAGCTCCAAGCTGGCTGGGGGTGTCACTGGGGGGACTGAGGGAATAACAGTCCAGCATTAAGAGCACAGGGAGAGTGCGATACATCTCCCTGGGCTTTGAGCTGTGTGGGCGCAAACCTGAAGCTGCTATTCCAGAACCAATGTACTGATCAGCCTCAAGTGCTGACTGGAGCCCGAGGGACTCAGAGGCTGAGCTGCCCACAGCGATAGAGACTCACCCTCGGATTCCTGAGCATCAACTTGTCTTAGGAGAGAAGGTGATCAGGGCAAGTCCTGGCTGCTCAGTGACAGGACCCTGGTCACACTGGATGTTGCTGGAGTTTCCTGATGATGAGGATGCTTCCTCCTGGGCTTGTGACCCTGAGGTTGGCTGGATGAGCACAGGTTGACCATGAGTTTTGGGGAGAAAGAGAAGCCAGGAAGCTACAAAATCCAGAACACCATATACTCAGATAGAGGAGAGATCCGTGTTTGTGTGTGTGTGTGTGTGTGTGTGTGTGTGCCTGTGTGTGTGTGTGTGTGTGTGAGAGAGAGAGAGAGAGAGAGGGAGAGAAAGAGAGAGAGAATGGAAAACCTTTCCTTCAGAGGCCACACATGAAGACAAGTGTATCCCTGTCCCCTTATGTCCTCTCTGCATTTGCTGAGTGTTGTGTTGGTCCCCATGCAAACCCATCCCTGGGGCTGGCTCTCTGTATGACCGTCCAGCGTTCTGGAGCTTGGAACTCAAGAAGGCCAATGTCTGGAAGGCCACTTCTCTGGCATGAGTATGAAACTTACACAAGGAGAGTAATATGGTCTGAATTAGTTCAAATAGGAAATTCACTGAATCAGAATGTCAGGCCTTGTGGATGGGCCTTCTATCCATTCTCATTCCTGTAGACACACTTCTCATAGCTGTGGGGTCTTCAGGTCTTAGGAAGCACAAGATAGAGGCTGATCACACAGCCCCTTCTTCATGCCCTTCACATCACAGCCCTCCCCCACTGTGCCTCTCGTATCCCCTGATACCTCCATTGGGGTGACCATGAGATAGTGTCTGCTGTTATTTTGCAAAAGGGTTAATGCTTGACACTGCATTGCTTGGTGCAAAAGTGTGTGGCTGAGTGAGTGTCCTGATGGTCTTACAAACGAATATTCTCAAGACCAAGAAAAGCTGTCATGTATTGAAATATGCAGCCAATCCTTCCTTCGTTCACTATGGCAAAAGTTACCCTGTGTGCAGCCTCAGTCATTCTGAAGGAGGAAGTAATTGCATGAATCGCTTCTCTGTGCAAATACTCAAAGGCTGGGTGAACATTCATCTCACGGAAATACAATAATCATGTTGTCGTATTACAGAGATGGATGAGGTTGGTGGGGCATGAAAACTACAATCAGAGATGAGAGCAGGAATCACCTGAGGAAGTGATTTCCTGCTGGTCCAATTTCTGCAACGTCTCTGTAGAGATGGACCCTGGAGAGTGGAAACTCTTGCAAGATTATAGTTTTCTCTGAAATCCTAACATAGAGATGGTTTTCGGGCCTGAAGAGCCATAGAGAGAGACGGAAGGCCTGAGGGAAGCAGGAGAAGAGGGGAGACGAGCAGAGAGTGTGTGGGGGAGGGTGCAGTGAGGAGAGTCTGAAGACTTTGGGACTCACTTTTCGTCAGATGGGTGAGAGAGGAAATTGTCTCTGACCAAGGTGCTTATTAACATGTCAGATATGGTTGTGTCATCAGTAACACAAGAGACACACTTTATGGCTTGAGATATGTGGTGAACGTGAGTACCTCTGTCACCATTTTCAGTCCAGACAACAGTACTGTGTGACCTTAGAAACTATACACGTGTCTCTGCCCCTAGATGCTGACACTGAGTTTCTGAAAATCTTGTCATTTTCTAAGTGAAAAGAACACTAGAAACATCCTAGTTCTAATGATGTGACTCTGGGTGGGCTCCCTGAAGCCTCCTGGGTGGGGCTGGTCCCCAGAAAGACCAAGGCTTGGTCAGAGGCTGGGAATCTTCACCCCTCATACTTGAGAGACAGGAAAAAGCCTGACAGTGTAGTTAATGTCTGATCATGTCTCCCCGAATCCTCAATAAAATCAGAAAGTGCAGTGTTTGAAGAGCTTCTGGTTTGGCGAACACATCCACTCCCAGAACAGATGCACCTCAACTCCCCAGGGACTGATGCTCCGGTGCTGGGAACAATCCTAGACCTGACACTAGGTGGCTCTTCATTACTTGTTCCCCTGTCCCCTTCATCATATCTTTAATGAACTGACTAAAGGAGTCAGTGTTTCCCTGAGTTCTGTGAGCCCCTCAGGCGAATAAATGGAACGCATCGAGGGAGTTGTGGGAACCTCCAATTTGTCTCACGTTGGACAGAGGGTACAGGTGAGCTACTAGCTGCTGTTGGCATCAAAATGGGGAGCAGCCTCCTGGTGCTGAGCCCTTCACCTGTGCACATGTCACCGTTTCCTGGCAGATAAACCTCGGTGTGAAATTCAGGTAAATTTGAGGACACTCTCCACATGTCCCAGAGAGTTCCTTGTTGTGGGAAAACACATAAACACACAAACATATAATCAATGACCAGGAGTGTGTAAAGTGAATTATTCTGAGACTAGTAAAGGAGAGACAACAAGAGAGAGAGAGACTGAGGTTCATGCTGTAAAAGTATTTATTCTCCAGACCCCATAGGCCTGTGCCATCAGGCTCTATTCCCTCACCTGTGTGCGCTCCTGGGACACCTGTGCTGTCTCAGGCAACAGCATGATCTGTGTGTTATTCTTTCTTCCTCAAGGACACGTGACCCCTCAGAGGACTCCCTCCTACAGGAGCATCCACACAAGTGTCTCAGTACAGGATGCTCAGAGACAAGGCTTTCAGCCCCAAGTGTTTTGGGCTTACTCTTCCTCTAAGACACTATAAGGAAAGCTGCTCCCACTGCCAGGATCTGTAGCACAAGAGAAGCTTCGTGCTTAGGCTGCTCATCAGACATGAGCAGAATTCCTGCATTGGCCCAAGCATCTTTGGATTCAGAGAAGCAACTGGGTCCCCGGACACTGGTGCTTATTTGAGTGTGAAGAGAACCAAGGAAGATACCAGGGAGGGCTCCCTGGCTTCTCTGGAACCTGTCTATGTAGTAGCTGCAAACACGGAATCCACTGTTCATGGTGCAGGTGAGTCTGGCTGTTGTTCCTGGAGATGCATAGAGAGGGGGTGCCTGGGTCAGCACAGGCTGGAACAGAAACCTGCAAACACAGACACTCAGGGGGGATGGGGCTAGAAAGGAAAAAGAAAAAGCATCTCTCAGGTCACTGAGGACGGAAAGAGTGATTTGGAGCCCACCCTGTGTCCACAAGGCCTGTCCCTACCTGTGCAGTGCGGGAGGAGCTTAAGGAAGACAGGAGTCCAGGCCATGCTGGCACAGTCTCTGGTCCCCACACTGGGCTGGGCTGCCCCAGGCTCTCATTTCCCCTCCACCCCTGACACAGGAGGGGCTGTCCATGCACATGGGTCCCATTCAGTGACAGTCCAGCCCCTCCCTGAGCCCTGGTGCTGGAGCCCAGCCCACACCACACACTGAGGAGGGTGGAGGTAGGACTCATCCCCCGGGGAGAGCTCTGGAACAAGCACGTGCTGAGACAGCTCAAAGCCTCCAGGTTGGGCTCCTTTGGGTGATTGGTCGTCACTGACCAGCACTGTAGGGACCACAGGGCTGTTGCAAGCACATCCTATTAAACTCATGTTGAAACATGAAAAATGAATACAACCAACTTGTGAGCGATAGCTCCTATTAAGAATACCTTGAATGCATCCTTTCTCAAAAAGTTACAATTTGGCTATACTCAAAATATATTGAGTGTATAGACCAATTTTAATAGAAAAATGGAAAATGTTATTCGAGAAGCACTCCATAGAAATGCATAAGATACAGATGTTTTCACAGGGGACAACTAACAAAAATTCAGAATTGAGAAGAATATTTTTTATTTGCTCCTTGTTTTTTCATAATATCAAAAGGTATATAATATTTCTTAGTTCGTTTACAAGGGTTATAAAACTCAAAAGTACACTTTAAAAAACATTGCACAAAAAGGAAAATTACAGACCATTATTATTAAATAGTGATAGAAATACTCTGTATAAAATATCAACAAAGAGACCTCAATACCATATTAATAAATTGATACACAATTATTAAGTGTGATTTATTCCAATGATACAGTTGGGTCACATAGTAAGAAAATCTTTACTTACCTACCATCTTATTACCTTAAGAGATACGATCAGATTGCCCCAATTGGTCTCAAAGAGCCTTTGGCCAAATTTCACACCAAATCCTAATAAGAGCCACATAAACACAAAAACAGATCCATTTATGACATGGTAAAACACACACTCTCACACACTTATGATGTGGTCCTGAGGCCGGCATCCTTGTTCATGGAGTAGCGAGGAGACCAGTTCCACAAGGATCAAGAACTTGCAAAGGGAATCTTCACGTGCATTATTTTGCAACATTATTCCTCACGTGTTAGACAATGTAACTAAAAAGCCAAAATCAATGGTTACTACTTTGCATGGATGGGAAAGGAAAGTGGTCACTCTTGAAGTCCCAGATGGATGTCATGGCCTTAGATAGGGCCGTGCTGTGGCAGCAGTGACAGCAGAGATCTTGGTGAGTGATTAGTCTCAGTGTTGGTGAGTTACTGGTGACACTTGGTACCAGAGACATGATGGGTGAAACAAACGCAGCAGAGAAGAGGTCTTGTCCCACGTGAGCGGGTGAAGAGCCCTGTGCAAGGTGTGGGGCAGTAACCCCGGATCTGAAGTGATTATTTCCTCCCACTCTGGCTGCATCCTATATGATGTCAATCTTCACATTGATGGGGCATCTGTCCCACACCCAGAATAGTACATATTGCAGAGGTTTCCAGTGGGGACTTTGGCTCGAGTGACCAGTTTACTAAGAGATGGGTTGTGAGTCTGGTGTCGCTGCCCCTGCTCCTTGATGACCTGAGGAGAGAGCATGTCCTGTGTGACCTCAGGGACTGCTTTCTGTAAAATCTGGCAAAGGCTCCCTGTATAAAGGACTGAAGGAGACACTCCAGGACATGGTGGACACCACACAGAGCTCTGTTCCCTGAGGTTCCATTGAAGGCATTCTGCCCACAAGCTGCCTTATCCTCTGGGCCGGTCCTGAGAGCCCACTTCCTCCTGGGAAATGTGCTCTGTCTATTCCTTGTGTATAAGCCTGCAATTCTCCAGACGCCAGAGGGAAAAAGGAAGAAGTGATCCATGTTGGAAGCAATGTGGTGACGCAGCCAGATGCAGGGGCTCACAGGGCAATGGATGTTCTCAGGTGGAGGCAGGTCACACAGCCCTGAGGCTCCAGTTTGCCTGGTGCCCCCCAGGCAGCTTAGCTGCTGACCCTCACTCTGCAGGCCCCTGTTCGCTCTGCTCCCCTGTTGCCTTAGGCACCATGTCCTCCAGCTGCTGTGATCCCCTCTGCACACCAAGCAGAATGTTCATTTGGACAGCAGTCGTACTGATGTTGTGACCCATGGGAGTGGAGTACGAAAGGGCCTTTCTGGGTCCCTTATTGGAACCATGACACTCTCACGTTTGGAAAAGTATCTCAGTGGAAGCTTGTGATTTGGTTCGAAAGGTCCATCTCTGCCAACAGTATCCCCAGAACTGCTCTGTGTCTCCTGTTCACAGATGCTGCACGTGGTAAATGTAAGGACAGCGAAGGAGTTTCGCTGGGACACACATATGGGGACGTGGCCCGTGTGCATGTGCGGCGTGCAGGGGAGCTGGGACAAAGAGGTCTTTACAGAGCTGCGGTATGTAAGGGGGGAACTGTAGGGTGGGCCAAGGGATGTCCCTGAGAGGAGGAGCCCTGGGTCAGAGGTCAGGGCATGTGTCAAGGCCCAAGAAAGAGGGGTGGCTGCTTGTTGATGACTCTAGTGGGCATCCACTGGAGGTCTACGAGGTAGGCCAACTGACCACCTGAATCCAGCATCTCCAAATGGAATCGAAAGGCAAACCTAGGAAGAGAAATATACCTTCCTTAACCCTGAAATCTGGTTTGACTCGTTGTGCATGCGTGTGAATGTACATATATTCAAGGGCCACAATGATATGAATACTTCACGTAAAACATCTGATCCTTGTCTTTCATAGTGAGTCAGGTGATGACCCAACAGGTTCCATGACCTTGAGAGTTTAGTTTGTCCTTTGTAGCACTAAGTGTCTGCAGCTTACTGCTACGTCCTTGGTGCTCAGGAAATGGTTTTGAATGAAAAAGAATACATCAGTGAATTAACAAAGGAAAAAATACCAGTCTCCACATTCTTTACCTTATGGCTAAAACGGGCAATGGCTCTTTCTTTTGGGCTACCATCATCCATTCAAATTGTGAACCACAGACACGGGTGTCATCTTGAACACACCCTCGACCTCACACACAGCCTCCAGTAATTCCTAAATCCAGCGTTTTCCACACCAAAAGCCATGTTACAATGTACACGCTGCCCAAAGCAATCTATAGACTCCATGCAATTCCCATGAAAATTCCAGAGACATTTTTCACAGAAATGGAAAAAATCTCCTGACTTTTATACACAACCAGAAAGACCCCAAATTGCCAAACAATATTGAGAGAGAAGAACAAAGCTGGAGGCACCAGACTCCCTGCTTTTGAGTTATATTACAAAGTTATAGTAATGAAAACCAGTAGGGCATTGGCCTAGAAAGAAACCCATGGATTGATGCGACAGAATAAAAAGATCAGAAGAATAAAACAAGACCCCTCTTCCCCAGTTTTCTAGTAGTCACCTCCCCGACTGTGGTCCCGCTCAAGATTCTGCCTGCAAACGTTTTTGTTCTGTGCAATGGCCCAGACGTCTGTGCCTGGCCTCAGGCCTGGGGAAGGGTGCCATGGGGTTGGAGGGAGAAAGGTGATGTAAGGGAGCAAGTCACAGCTGAGCACTCCCGGGGCCCCTGAGGCCCAGGTGAGGGACAGTCACACTGCAATGTGGACCCTGTTTGCCTTAGTATATGAGAGCCATTCGAGTATTTTCCTGCTGGCCTGGCCCAGAGCCCAGTTGTCTCAGGGCAGTCTGACGAGCCCACTGTTGACCCCAGTCCTGGTCACCCAGCTGCTCTGACAACACACAGCGTCCCTAGAGGATGCTCTGACCTTTGCAGATGGATATTTGAGCTTTCAGTGTCCAGGGAAGCAGCATGAGTAGATCCTCTTCTGGATGCTTGGGATGGAGACATTAATTTTCTTCAGGTCCCTAACAGCATCCAGGCTGGGCAACATAGGGCTTATTTTACAATGTTTATGTTCCTGGATATTAGTGTTCCCTGACATTGGTTTTGCGTACTTCAGGGGCCTGGCATCACTAACAGTCTCCAACCTAATTTGTTTTAACGTTTATTTGAGAGAGAGAGAGAGAGAAAGAGAGAGAGAGAGAGAGAAAGAGAGAGAGAGAGAGAGCGGGAGACACAAATCGGAAGCAGGCTCCAGGCTCTGATTCCGTGGCCCAGAGCCCAAGGCAGGGCTTCGGCTCACAAACCACAAGAAGATGACCTGAGCCAAAGTCTGAAGCTTAACCAACTGAGCCACCCAGGCACCCCTACCAGTCTCCAAACGAAACCAATTTCAAGGCCTCATATTTCCGAGGTTCACTCCCGGTTCATATGTGATAAAAAGTCCATGGGGGTTATCCTTGAACTTTGAATACTTTTTGCTCTTGTTGCTGCATTATGAGAATCTCCTGTTATATCCCATCACCTCCATGGCACAGGCTCTGGGGCATTTGAAATCTCTGTGTGTCAAAAGACTACCTGTTCTCCGCAGAGAAGTATCCACTGTACTTCATTCCCACTCTGGGTTTTGACCAGGCCTTTATACTTAGTCTGGAATTTAATTTTCTTCTCTGGTATACTCATGACCCATTTTGCCTCTCTAATAGTCCAGTTTTGTAAGTGTTCTCAGGATGAACATTATATAAACCATTATACAGTACAAGGGAATCTATCTTCTTAGAAAGTCGTTCTCTGCTCATCCATTAAGGGGCATTCAGGGAAGGGAATCCCACTCACATTCAACCCTATTATATTTATTTGGTAAATGTTCCATGGGTTAGCAGTGAAAAGACAGAAAAATGTCTAGGTTTTTTCCGGTAATACCAGGGTTCTCTGGACAAGGTAGGATGGGTTCATAGGCCTTTTTCTCTCAAATAGTGAGATTCGTTTCAGCATCATGCCAGACCGAGTCAGAGGAAAAACAAAGACACAGAGAGCCTAGAACACATGCAGTTACACTCTACTGGTCTCACCCTGGCAATTACATCTGCAACAGTCTCATTTCCAAATAAGGTCTCATCCTGAAATATGGGAGTTTTTAGAACTTTTATTCACATGAATTGTTGGAGACACAGTTCAACGCATAACAATTAATATCCACAGTTTATTCAGATTTTCTTACTTTTTACCTAATGTCCTTTTTCTGTAGTAAGATCCAGTTAAGATTCTTTGCGACATTGAGTTGTGAATTGTCCTTAAGCTTCTCTTACTGTGACACTTCTCCAGACTGTCCCTCTTGTTGGTGCCTTTGTGCATACTTACTGAGTGGGGGTTATGCCTGACGTCATTCAAGCCAAGGGTTTACACCTGTTCCGTGAAATCTCTGCACGGGAATGTGTCTCATGTGATTCCATATATTTATACCATCAGTTAACAATATGGACGGCAGACATATGTGTAGACACTGAGTTACAACCCAATCCTTTTATGTTCCTATGGTTGAAATCTTTCTAGTTTTGCCTCATGGGGGCCCTTTAAGTTGGCTCGTGACCTCCTACACAAACCCTGTCCTTGTGTGTGGGCGCACACGTGTATGTGTGGTGGTTGTGCGCGGATTTGCTTGCGTTTGTTTGGAAGACAATGACAGGCAATGACAGAGTGTCATTTAAGGGCCATTAGTATCATATAGAATAATCTGTGGCTCAGAGTGTTTTTCTCTGTTCACACGATTCATTCTTTTTCAGCATTTAGCACCCCCGCGACCTACAGATGTTTGCAGAGTCTTGCTTCTTCCAATGTTGGATATAATTATCAAATTATTTATAAAAGTGGCACCTCCTTGGTGACCTCTTAGTTGGTCCTGGTTTGGGTGATTATTTTAAACCTAGAATAAATATCCATGTGCTACCTTTAAATTTTTTTTTCTACATTTATTTATTTTTGGGACAGACAGAGACAGAGCATGAACGGGGGAGGGGCAGAGAGAGAGGGAGACACAGAATCGGAAACAGGCTCCAGGCTCTGAGCCATCAGCCCAGAGTCCGACGCGGGGCTCGAACTCCCAGACCGCGAGATCGTGACCTGGCTGAAGTCGGACGCTTAACCGACTGCGCCACCCAGGCGCCCCCCATGTGCTACATTTAGGTTGCTTTCAGGCTTTAGTGATTAGGAATCAGTTGTTACAAACATTAAAGTGCAGGGTTTTTCCTGCACTTTTTTCGTTTTCTGACACTAATAAGGTCCTCTGTACTCGTCCTGCACCATTGCTCTCTGGGATAAGATTCCCCCGAGGAAGCCCCACGTCTTCTCGAGAGAACGGTATTAGAAGGTAATATCTGGGAAAATGAATCTCAAGCCTTATGGGGCATCACTGCTTCTGGTTTCACTCAGCTGACGCATGAAGGACAAATACATGAGGAAACTAAGCCAGGACCGTGGACATATTGGTGACTATGTCCACATGCAAGTCTCTGTCTCCATCAAAACTACACACGTCGTCAGACTGTCATCTGCGGCTCTAATCCATGACCACATCCTCTTCCCAGCCTCCTCCCTTGGTTGTATCCGTGACTCTCCTTTCCTCAAGTGACAACTGTGGCTCCAGCACCACATTCCATCTATTTACTTCATTGTTCGGTGACAGTACACAGTGCAGTCACGTCACAATCGTCAACCTGCCCCCCCCCCCCAAGGGGCCACAACCATAGTTACTAGAGGACGGAACCTTCCTGCAGTTTCCTATGTCTTTACACGTAGAGGCTGCACTCACTTTCAGCCCCTCGGCTCAGCGGCTCGCCCCACCCCAGCACTGACGTGGGCTCACACGTGTTACTGCAGCTACATGAGTTTTGTCACTTTCTACTTTCCATCATGTGCCCCAAATTCCTACATTTTTCTACGTACTCGTTAAGTTTCTGACATGGGGCGTGTACAGTGTTCAGTGAATTCTGGCAATGACAGAGTGTCTTTTAAGTGCCATTAATATCACATAGAATAATTCTGTGGCTCAGAATGTATTACTCCGTTCACATGATTAACTCCTTTTCAGCGTTTAGCTCCTCCACGACCTGCAGATGTTTGCAGTTTTGCGTCTTCCAATGTTTGACATAACTATCAAATTATTTAAAAAGGTGGCACCTCCTAGGTGACCTCTTAGTTGGCTTCTGGTTTGGGTGATTACATTTAAACCCAGAATATATATCCATGTGCCAAGTTTAGGTTGCTTTCAGGCTTTAGTGATTTGGAATAAGTTGTTATAAACATTGAAGTGCAGGGTTTTTCCGATGGACAAAAGTTTTGAATCTTATCTTCATAATTTTATAATCTGAAATTGGCATTTTTTCACAAATAATAGATAAGAAGAAAAACTAGTCACCGCCAATGAGATAATAGTACCAGATGCAAATAAGGCTGACTTATTTTTCAGGCACCACAAGGGTGGAGTTCAGAGGAAAACTGAAAATGCTTCATTTATTTTAATGTCAGAAGGAAAATTGATATGATCTGGCCTAAAAGTAAAATACCTCAGCTTATAAAACAAGAGATTTCTCTTTCATGAGGACTCTTTGTGTCGGAAGTGTTTTCTGAGAGTGACTTTGAGGACAGAGGACAGGAGGAACCTCACTCATGGGAGGTGCCCTTGCATGGACCTGCACCCAATCATCAGCCATAGAATGAGCAGAATCACAGGCTGAGCTGAGAAGGCAACTGCTGATGTGTTTGCCTTCTTTACAGATGAGTAACTAGGTTTTTGTCTCACTTCCCCACAGGCCTAGAGCACTGTGTGAGCTTTTAGACTATAGTCCCACGATGAACAGTAATAATCAGCCTCGTCCTCAGCCTGGAGCCCAGTGATGGTCAGAGTGCCTGTGCTGCCAGACTTGGAGCCGGAGAATCGATCAGGGACCCCTGATGGTCGATTGCTATTACTATAGATGATGGTTTTGGGGGCCACTCCTGGGATTTGTTGGTACCAACCCACGTAACTATCAACTCCAGTGCAGGAGATAGTGACCCTCTGGCCCAGGGCCCCAGACACTGAGGATGGTTGAGTCAGCCCCGACTGAGCCCATGACCCTGGAAGGAGAAACAAACATAGAGGATATTCCTGGGGTCTAGAGACAAGAGGAGGAATCAGGCGCACACTTGTGCTTCCAGGACCCCTTCCCGTGTCCCCACATCAAGTCACCTGTGCAGTGAGCAAGGAGGGTGAGGAGGAGAGGGGACCAGGCCATGGTGGAAGTCAGCACCGATCCTGCCTTCTGTTGCCTCACAGCTGAGCAGAGCCTCCCTCAACCTCTCCCTTCACCTCTTGATCTGTTGAGAGGGGGAGGGCCCAACCATGCAAATGAGACCCCCCTGTTTTCTGACTCCTCACTGACTTCTTTAGGTGCCTCTGTCTGAGGATGTCAGGGGGATGGGCAAGGGAGGGGCAATTTCAGGGCAGGGGGTGGGGAGGTCACAGATGTGAGCCCTGAGCAGAGGGCACAGGCAGTGGCAGGTGGCAGGACTCACCTCTGATCTACCGTGACCCCTCAGAAACAGACCTTGAGTGCCCCTTAGCGTCCAGACACAGTCATGCCATTGTATGACATGAGCAGAGCCCATCAGAGACCACTTCTGCCTCCCCACTGCTCTAGCCACTCTCCCCTGCCTCAGGGCTAAACCAGGTGTCCCCACATGTGGCCCCCCATCATCTCAGGGCAGACTCTCTGTTCTACTCAGAGTCCTGGACATGAGCCTGTCCATGGCTCCCTTGAATCTTAATGGTCAGGCCTGAGGAGTTGTCTGTACACACATTCCTCTAACAGTAAAGGTGTATCAAAAGGGGAAGGAGTTAATTGGATATGACAGTGGAGGTAGGGCTCCAGGCACCCGTGCCAATGCAGGAAGCAGCAGAGAGCAGAGGGCAGATCCCATGGGGGCCTTTGGCTGATGGGACATGACCCTGGTGAGATCGTTCTTAGATGTGCTTCTTACCCAGATGGAGTGTGTTGATTCACACTCTATCCCGGCACCTATGTCGTTGTGGTCATTGTCAGACGTCTGAGTGATTCCAGTTTTCTCTCCCAAAGTGCATCAGGAAATATCAGTGAGATCCTAAGGATCCCATTTGGGTCATCTTCTCTAGGATTCATGTATATTCTTTCTGAAACCATTCCCAAATCCATGGTAGCTCTGTTCCGGAGACCTTGAAAAGGACCGTTTTCAGCCTATGTCTTCCCTGGTGGTCAAGAGGAACTTGAATGACTTTCTGGTCTTTTGATTCTATGGCATGAATCTATGTGTCTCCTGAGAACAATACCACATTGGTTTTCATGACTACAGCTTTGTAATATAATTTGAAAGTGCGAAGTATGGTGTCTCGAGGTTTGTTCCTTCTCAAGATAGCTTTGGCAATTTGGGGTCTTTACTGGTTCTATACAAAATTCAGGTTTTTTTTTTATCTCTGTGCAAAACGTCATTGGAATTTTTATGGGGATTGCATTGAATTTATTTATTTATTTTTTCAGTATATGAAATGTATTGTCAAATTGGTTTCCATGCAACACCCAGTGCTCATCCCAAAAGGTGCCCTCCTCAATACCCATCACCCACCCTCCCCTCCCTCCCACCCCCCATCAACCCTCAGTTTGTTCTCAGTTTTTAACAGTCTCTTATGCTTTGGCTCTCTCCCACTCTAACCTCTTTTTTTTTTTCCTTCCCCTCCCCCATGGGTTTCTGTTAAGTTTCTCAAGATCCACATGAGAGTGAAACCATATGGTATCTGTCTTTCTCTGTATGGCTTATTTCACTTAGCATCACACTCTCCAGTTCCATCCACGGTGCTACAAAAGGCCATATTTCATTCTTTCTCATTGCCACGTAGTATTCCATTGTGTATATAAACCACAATTTCTGTATCCATTCATCAGTTGATGGACATTTAGGCTCTTTCCACAATTTGGCTATTGTTGAGAGTGCTGCTATAAACATTGGGGTACAAGTGGCCCTATGCATCAGTACTCCTGTATCCCTTGGGTAAATTCCTAGCAGTGCTATTGCTGGGTCATAGGGTAGGTCTATTTTTAATTTTCTGAGGAACCTCCACACTGCTTTCCAGAGAGGCTGCACCAATTTGCATTCCCACCAACAGTGCAAGAGGGTTCCCATATCTCCACATCCTCTCCAGCATCTCTAGTCTCCTGATTTGTTCATTTTGGCCACTCTGACTGGCGTGAGGTGATACCTGAGTGTGGTTTTGATTTGTATTTCCCTGATAAGGAGCGACGTTAAACATCTTTTCATGTGCCTGTTGGCCATCCGGATGTCTTCTTTAGAGAAGTGTCTTTTCATGTTTTCTGCCCATTTCTTCACTGGGTTATTTGTTTTTTGGGTGTGGAGTTTGGTGAGCTCTTTATAGATTTTGGATACTAGCCCTTTGTCCGATATGTCATTTGCAAATATCTTTTCCCATTCCGTTGGTTGCCTTTTCGTTTTGTTGGTTGTTTCCTTTGCTGTGCATAAGCTTTTTATCTTCATAAGGCCCCAGTAATTCATTTTTGCTTTTAATTCCCTTGCCTTTGGGGATGTGCCGAGTAAGAGATTGCTACGGCTGAGGTCAGAGAGGTCTTTTCCTGCTTTCTCCTCTAGGGTTTTGATGGTTTCCTGTCTCACATTCAGGTCCTTTATCCATTTTGAATTTATTTTTGTGAATGGTGTGAGAAAGTGGTCTAGTTTCAACCTTCTGCATGTTACTGTCCAGTTCTCCCAGCACCATTTGTTAAAGAGACTGTCTTTTTTCCATTGGATGTTCTTTCCTGCTTTGTCAAAGATCAGTTGGCCATACGTTTGTGGGTCTAGTTCTGGGGTTTCTATTCTATTCCATTGGTCTATGTGTCTGTTTTTGTGCCAATACCATGCTGTCTTGATGATGACAGCTTTGTAGTAGAGGCTAAAGTCTGGGATTGTGATGCCTCCTGCTTTGGTCTTCTTCTTCAAAATTACTTTGGCTATTTGGGGCCTTTTGTGGTTCCGTATGAATTTTAGGATTGCTTGTTCTAGTTTCGAGAAGAATGCTGATGCAATTTTGATTGGGATTGCATTGAATGTGTAGATAGCTTTGGGTAGTATTGACATTTTGACAATATTTATTCTTCCAATCCATGAGCAGGGAATGTCTTTCCATTTCTTTATATATTCTTCAATACCTTCATAATCTTTCTATAGTTTTCAGCATACAGATCTTTTACATCTTTGGTTAGATTTATTCCCAGGTATTTTATGCTTCTTGGTGCAATTGTGAATGGGATCAGTTCCTTTATTTGTCTTTCTGTTGCTTCATTGTTAGTGTATAAGAATGCAACTGATTTCTGTACATTGATTTTGTATCCTGCAACTTTGCTGAATTCATGTATCAGTTCTAGCAGACTTTTGGTGGAGTCTATCGGATTTTCCATGTATAATATCATGTCATCTGCAAAAAGCGAAAGCTTGACTTCATCTTTGCCAATTTTGATGCCTTTGATTTCCTTTTGTTGTCTGATTGCTGATGCTAGAACTTCCAGCACTATGTTAAACAACAGCAGTGAGAGTGGGCATCCCTGTTGTGTTCCTGATCTCAGGGAAAAAGCTCTCAGTTTTTCGCCATTGAGGATGATGTTAGCTGTGGGCTTTTCATAAATGGCTTTTATGATGTGTAACTATGTTCCTTCTATCCCGACTTTCTCAAGGGTTTTTATTAAGAAAGGGTGCTGGTTTGTCAAAGGCCTTTTCTGCATCGATTGACAGGATCATATGGTTCTTCTCTTTTTTTTTATTAATGTGATGTATCACGTTGATTGATTTGCAAATGTTGAACCAGCCCTGCATCCCAGGAATGAATCCCACTTGATCATGGTGAAGAATTCTTTTTATATGCCATTGAATTCTATTTGCTAGTATCTTATTGAGAATTTTTGCATCCATATTCATCAGGGATATTGGCCTGTCTGTAGTTCTCTTTTTTTACTGGGTCTCTGTCTGGTTTGGGAATCAAAGTAATACTGGCTTCATAGAATGAGACTGGAAGTTTTCCTTCCCTTTCTATTTCTTGGAATAGTTTGAGAAGGATAGGTATTATCTCTGCTTTAAACGTCTGGTAGAACTCCCCTGGGAAGCCATCTAGTCCTGGACTCTTATTTGTTGGGAGATTTTTGATAACCGATTCAATTTCTTCGCTGGTTATGGATCTGTTCAAGCTTTCTATTTCCTCCTGATTGAGTTTTGGAAGAGTGTGGGTGTTTAGGAATTTGTCTATTTCTTCCAGGTTGTCCAATTTGTTGGCATATAATTTTTCATAGTATTCCCTGATAATTGTTTGTATCTCTGAGGGGTTGGTTCTAATCATTCCATTTTCATTCATGATTTTATCTATTTGGGTCATCTCCCTTTTCTTTTTGAGAAGCCTGGCTAGAGGTTTGTCAATTTTGTTTATTTTCTCAAAAAACCAACTTTTGGTTTCGTTGGTCTGCCCTAGAGTTTTTTTAGATTCTATATTGTTTATTTCTGCTCTGATCTTTATTATTTCTCTTCTTCTGCTGGGTTTAGGCTGCCTTTGCTGTTGTGCTTCTAGTTCCTTTAGGTGTGCTGTTAGATTTTGTATTTGGGATTTTTCTTGTTTCTTGAGATAGGCCTGGATTGCGATGTATTTTCCTCTCAGGAATGCCTTCGCTGCATCCCAAAGCGTCTGGATTGTTGTATTTTCATTTTCGTTTGTTTCCATGTATTTTTTAATTTCTTCTCTAATTGCCTGGTTGACCCACTCATTCTTTAGTAAGGTGTTCTTTAACCTCCATGCTTTTGGAGGTTTTCCAGACTTTCTCCTGTGGTTGATTTCAAGCTTCATGGCACTGTGGTCTGAAAGTATGCATGGTATAATTTCAATTCTTGTAAACTTATGAAGGGCTGTTTTGTGACCCAGTATATGATCTATCTTGGAGAATGTTCCATGTGCACTCGAGAAGAAAGTATGTTCTGTTGCTTTGGGATGCAGAGTTCTAAATATATCTGTCAAGTCCATCTGATCCAATGTATCTTTCAGGGCCCTGGTTTCTTTATTGACCATGTGTCTAGATGATCTATCCATTTCTGTAAGTGGAGTGTTAAAGTCCCCTGCAATGACCACATTCTTATCAATAAGGTTGCTTATGTTCATGAGTAATTGTTTTATATATTTGGGCGCTCCGGTATTCGGCGCATAGACATTTATAATTGTTAGCTCTTCCTGGTGGATAGACCCTGTAACTATTATATAATGTCCTTCTTTATGTCTTGTTACAGCCTTTAATTTAAAGTCAGTTTGTCTGATATAAGTATGGCTACTCCAGCTTTCTTTTGCCCTCCAGTCGCATGATAAATAGTTCTCCATCCCCTCACTCTCAATCTAAAGGTGTCCTCAGATCTAAAATGAGTCTCTTGTAGACAGCAAATAGATGGGTCTTGTTTTTTTATCCATTCTGATACCCTATTTGGTTGGCGCATTTAATCCATTTACATTCAGTGTTATTATAGAAAGATACGGGTTTAGAGTCATTGTGATGTCTGTATGTTTTATGCTTGTAGTGATGTCTCTGGTACTTTGTCTCACAGGATCCCCCTTAGGATCTCTTGTAGGGCTGGTTTAGTGGTGACAAATTCCTTCTGTTTCTGTTTGTTTGGGAAGACCTTTATCTCTCCTTCTATTCTAAATGACAGACTTGCTGGATAAAGGATTCTCGGCTGCATATTTTTGCTGTTTAGCACACTGAAAATCTCGTTCCAATCCTTTCTGGCCTGCCAAGTTTCAAAAGAGAGATCAGTCACGAGTCTTATAGGTCTCCCTTTATATGTGAGGGCACGTTTACCCCTTGCTGCTTTCAGAATTTTCTCTTTATCCTTGTATTTTGCCAGTTTCACTATGATATGTCGTGCAGAAGATCGATTCAAGTTACATCTGAAGGGAGTTCTCTGTGCCTCTTGGATTTCAATGCCTTTTTCCTTCCCCAGTTCAGGGAAGTTCTCAGCTATGATTTCTTCAAGTACCCCTTCAGCACCTTTCCCTCTCTCTTCCTCCTCTGGGATACCAATTATGCGTATATTATTTCTTTTTAGTGTATCACTTAGTTCTCTAATTTTCCCCTCATACTCCTGGATTTTTTTTATCTCTCTTTTTCTCAGCTTCCTCTTTTTCCATAACTTTATCTTCTAGTTCACCTATTCTCTCCTCTGCCTCTTCAATCCGAGCCGTGGTGGTTTCCATTTTGTTTTGCATTTCGTTTAAAGCGTTTTTCAGCTCCTCGTGACTGTTCCTTAGTCCCTTGATCTCTGTAGCAAGAGATTCTCTGCTGTCCTCTATACTGTTTTCAAGCCCAGCGATTAATTTGATGACTATTATTCTAAATTCACTTTCTGTTATATTATTTAAATCCTTTTTGATCAGCTCATTAGCTGTTGTTATTTCCTGGAGATTCTTCTGAGGGGAATTCTTCCGTTTGGTCATTTTGGATAGTCCCTGGCGTGGTGAGGACCTGCAGGGCACTTCCCCTGTGCTGTGGTGTATAAACGGAGTTGGTGGACGGGGCCGCAGTCAGACCTGATGTCTGCCTCCAGCCCACCACTGGGGCCACAATCAGACTGGTGTGTGCCTTCTCTTCCCCTCTCCTAGGGGTGGGATTCACTGTGGGGTGGCGTGGCCCGTCTGGGCTACTTGCACACTGCCAGGCTTGTGGTGCTGGGGATCTGGCGTATTAGCCGGGGTGGGTAGGCAAGGTGCACGGGGGCAGGAGGGGCAGGCTTAGCTCGCTTCTCCTTAGGTGATCCACTTCAGGAGGGGCCCTGTGGCAGCGGGAGGGAGTCAGATCCGCTGCCTGAGTTTTGACTCCGCAGAAGCACAGAGTTGGCTGTTTGCGCGGAGCGAGCAAGTTCCTTGGCAGGAACTGGTTCCCTTTGGGATTTTGGCTGGGGGATGGGCGGGGGAGAGGGCACTGGCAAGCGCCTTTGTTCCCCCACCAAACTGAGCTCTGTCGTCCGGGGGCTCAGCAGCTCTCCCTCCCTTTTTCCTCCAGCCTTCCCACTTTCCCAGCAGAGCTGTTAACTTATGACCTCCCAGACACTAAGTCGCGCTTGCTGTCGGAACACAGTCTTTCCGGCCCCTCCTCTTTTGCCAGCCAGACTCAGGGGCTCTGCTTGGCCGGCAGGCTGCCCCTCTGCCCCGGCTCCCTCCCGCCAGTCTGTGGAGCAAGCACCGCCTCCCCACCCTTCCTACCCTCTTCCGTGGGCCTCTCGTCTGCACTTGGCTCCGGAGACTCCGTTCTGCTAATCCTCTGGTGGTTTTCTGGGTTATTTAGGCAGGTGTAGGTGGAATCTAAGTGATCAGCAGGACACGCGGTGAGCCCAGCGTCTCCTGTGCCGCCATCTTGCGACCTCCGATGGGATTGCATTGAATTTATAGAGTGCTTTGGGTAGTGTGGACATTTTAGCATTATATTTATTGTGGAGATCCCTGGGTTTAGGAATTACCTGGAGGCTGTGTGTGAGGTCTACGTGTTTGTCTAAGATGACCTCCATCTCTGTGCTTAAAAATGTGGATGGATTATCATGATTCAAATGATAGAAGAGATACTAGTTTTGGCAATAAGGTAAAGAATGTGGATATGTGCATTTTTCCTTTTTTTCACTGATGTATTCTTTAAAAATCAAAAACCTTTCCTGAGCACCAGCGAAGTATCGGTAAGCTGCAGACACTCAGTGTTGTAAGGACAAACAAAACTGTCAAGGTCATGGGGCATGTTGGGTTTTCATGTGACTCACTATGACAGACAAGGAGGAGATGTTTCTTGTGAGGTATTCAATGGGAAGGATTAAATATTTACACGCTAGAGCACATGATTCTATGTTAAACAAGAGTCGATGACTAGAAGTGTGTATGTGTGTATATAACTGTATCTTATGTTTTATGTATATGTAGTTTGTGTTTCATACATTTATATATATACATATATATGTATATATATATACATATATATGTATATATATATACATATATGTGTGTGTGTGTGTGTATATATATATATATATATATATATATGATACAAATCCCAGGAGATATATCCTAGTTGTATTGTCATGAACAGTGCAGAGATGGATTAGATAAACCACTGGGGAAAATAATTGTGTGAATATTTACATATGAGTAGACCTTTGTGTGACACAGAGAAGGACTAGAGAAGGATCTGGTGTGAGTATTTATAATGCATTGCACACTGAGTAAAGAGGGCTTAGAGCACCAGGAACGTCTGGGTTATGGGATTGAGCTCTGCTGGGTAGTAAGGTCTGTCGAGAAAATACATGTTTGTGTATTTTCCTGCTGGCCTGCCTCACAGCCCAGTCCTCCCAGTGCCAGTGTGAACAGGCCACCGCTGACACCGGACCTGGTCACCCAGCTGCTCTGACAACACACAGCCACCCTAGAGGACACTCTGACCATTGCAGATGGATATTTCAGCTTTCAGTACTCAGGGAAGGAGCATGAGTAGATCCTCTTCCGGGTGCTTGGGATGGAGACATTAATTTTCTTCGGGTCACTAACAACGTCCAGGCTGGTCAACATAGGGCTTATTTTACAGTGTTTATGTTCCTGGACATATTAGTGTTCCCTGACATTGGGTTGCTTGCTGCAGGGGCCTGGCATCACTACCAGTCTCCGATCTAAATTTGTTTTAATGTGTATATTTTTAAGAGAGAGAGGACAGAGAGAAAGAAAAAAGAGAGACATAGAGAGAGAGAGAGAGCAGGGGGTTACAGAGAGATAGCGGGAGACACAGAATCAAGAGCAAGTTCCAGGCTCTGATTCCGTGGCACAGAGCCCAAGGCAGGGCTTTGGCTCACAAACCACGATATCATGACCTGAGCCAAAGTCTGAAGCTTAACCGACTGAGCCACCCAGGCACCCCTACCAGTCTCCAATCGAAACCAATTTCAAGGCCTCATATTTCACAGGTTCACTCCCGGTTCCTATGTGATAAAAAGTCCATGGGGGTTATCCTTGAACTTTGAACTCTTTTTGCTGTTGTTGCTGTATTATGAGAATCTCCTGTTATATCCTATCACCTCCATGGTATAGGCTCTGGGGCCTTTGAAGTCTCTGTTTGTCAAAACTACCGGCTCTCCGCAAACAAGTACCCACTGTACTCCCTTCCCAATCTGGATTTTGACCAGACCTTTACACTTATTCTGGAATGTAATTTTCTTCTCTGTATACTCATGACCCATTTGCCTCTCTATTAGTCCAGTTTTTTAAGTGTTCTCGAATGAACATTGATATAAACCATTATACAGTACAATGGACCTCTATCTTCTTAGAAATTCATTCTCTGCTCATCCATTAAGGGGCATTCAGGGAAGGGAATCCCACTCACATTCATCCCTATTATCTTTATTTGGTAAATGTTCCATGGGTTAACAGTGAAAAGACAACAAAATGTCTGCATTTTTTCTGGTAATACCAGGGTTCTCTCGACAAGGTAGGATGGGTTCCTAGGCTCTTTTCTCTAAAATAGTGAGATTCGTTTCAGCATCATTGCAGACCGAGTCAGAGGAAAAACAAAGAGAGAAAACCTAGAACACATGCAGTTACACTTTACTGGTCTCACCCTGGTAATTACATCTGCAACAGTCTAATTTCCAAATAGGGTCTCATCCTGAAATATGGGAGTTTTTAGAACTTTTAATCACATGAATTGTTGGAGACACAGTTCAACGCGTAACAATTAATCTCCACAGTTTATTCAGATTTTCTTAGTTTTTACCTAGTGTCCTTTTTCTGTTGTATGACCAGTTTATGATTCTTTGCGACACTGAGTTGTGAATTGTCCTTAAGCTTCTCTTACTGTGACACTTCTCCAGACTGTCTCTCTTTGGTGCCTTTGTGCATAGTTACTGAGTGGGGGTTATGCCTGACATCATTCAAGCCAAGAGTTTACACCTGTTCCATGAAATCTCTGCACAGGAATGTGTCTCATGTGGTTCCATATATTTATACCATCAGTTAACAATACGGACGGCAGACATATGTGTAGACACTGAGTTACAACCCAATCCTTTTATGTTCCTATGGTTGAAATCTTTCTAGTTTTGCCTCATGGGGACCCTATAGGTTGGCTCGTGAGCTCCTACACAAACCCTGTCCTTGTGTGTGTGCGCACACGGGTATGTGTGGTGGTTGTGCGCTGATTTGTTTGCGTTTGTTTGGAAGACAATGACAGGCAATGACAGAGTGTCATTTAAGGGCCATTAGTATCATATAGAATAATCTGTGGCTCAGAGTGTTTTCTTCTGTTCACATGAATAATTCTTTTTCAGCGTTTAGCACCCCCACGACCTACAGATGTTTGCAGAGTTTTGCTTCTTCCAATGTTGGATATAATTATCAAATTATTTATAAAAGTGGCACCTCCTGGGTGACCTCTTAGTTGGTTCCTGGTTTGGGTGATTATTTTAAACCTAGAATAAATATCCATGTGCCAAGTTTAGGTTGCTTTCAGGCTTTCGTGAGTAGGAATAAGTTGTTATAAACATTGAAGTGCAGGGTTTTTCCTATGGAAAAAAGTTATGAAACATCCTCATAATTTTATAATTTTAAATTGGCATTTTTCACAAATAATAGATAATAGGAAGAAACTAGGCACTGCCATGGGAATAATAGTACCAGATGCAAATAAGGCTGACTTATTCTTTAGGCACCACATGATTAGAGTTCAGAGGAAAAATGAAAATGCTTCTTTTGTTTCATTTTTATTTTATTTTATTTTTTTTTATGAAATTTATTGACAAATTGGTTTCCATACAACACCCAGTGCTCATCCCAAAAGGTGCCCTCCTCAATACCCATCACCCACCCTCTCCTCCCTCCCACCCCCCATCAGCCCTCAGTTTGTTCTCAGTTTTTAAGTCTCTTATGCTTTGGCTCTCTCCCATTCTAACCTCTTTTTTTTTTTCCTTCCCCTCCCCCATGGGTTCCTGTTAAGTTTCTCAGGATCCACATAGGAGTGAAACCATATGGTATCTGTCTTTCTCTGTATGGCTTATTTCACTTAGCATCACACTCTCCAGTTCCATCCACGTTGCTACAAAATGCCATATTTCATTTTTTCTCATTGCCACGTACTATTCCATTGTGTATATAAACCACAATTTCTTTATCCATTCATCAGTTGATGGACATGTAGGCTCTTTCCATAATTTGGCTATTGTTGAGAGTGCTGCTATGAACATTGGGGTACAAGTGGCCCTATGCATCAGTGCTCCTGTATCCCTTAGATAAATTCCTAGCAGTGCTATTGCTGGGTCATAGGGTAGGTCTATTTTTAATTTTCTGAGGAACCTCCACACTGCTTTCCAGAGCGGCTGCACCAATTTGCATTCCCACCAACAGTGCAAGAGGGTTCCCATATCTCCACATCCTCTCCAGCATCTCTAGTCTCCTGATTTGTTCATTTTGGCCACTCTGACTGGCGTGAGGTGATACCTGAGTGTGGTTTTGATTTGTATTTCCCTGATAAGGAGTGACGCTGAACATCTTTTCATGTGCCTGTTGGCCATCCGGATGTCTTCTTTAGAGAAGTGTCTTTTCATGTTTTGTGCCCATTTCTTCACTGGGTTATTTGTTTTTCGGGTGTGGAGTTTGGTGAGCTCTTTATAGATTTTGGATACTAGCCCTTTGTCCGATATGTCATTTGCGAATATCTTTTCCCATTCCGTTGGTTGCCTTTTCGTTTTGTTGGTTGTTTCCTTTGCTGTGCATAAGCTTTTTATCTTCATAAGGCCCCAGTAATTCATTTTTGCTTTTAATTCCCTTGCCTTTGGGGATGTGTCGAGTAAGAGATTGCTACGGCTGAGGTCAGAGAGGTCTTTTCCTGCTTTCTCCTCTAAGGTTTTGATGGTTTCCTGTCTCACATTTAGGTCCTTTATCCATTTTGAGTTTATTTTTGTGAATGGTGTGAGAAAGTGGTCTAGTTTCAACCTTCTGCATGTTGCTGTCCAGTTCTCCCAGCACCATTTGTTAAAGAGGTTGTCTTTTTTCCATTGGATGTTCTTTCCTGCTTTGTCAAAGATGAGTTGGCCATACGTTTGTGGGCCTAGTTCTGGGGTTTCTATTCTATTCCATTGGTCTATGTGTCTGTTTTTGTGCCATGCTTCTTTTGTTTTAACATCAGAAGGAAAAATTGATATGATCTGGCCTAGAAGTAAAATACCTCAGCTGATAAAACAAGAGATTTCTCTTTCATGAAGACTCTTTGTGTCGGAAGGGTTTTCTGAGAGTGACTTTGAGGACAGAAAGGACAGGAGGAACCTCACTCATGGCAGGTGCCCTTACATGGACCTGCATCCAAGTCATCAGCCACGGAATGAGCAGAATCACAGGCTGGGCTGAGGCGGCAACTGCTGATGTGTTTCCCTCTTTACAGATGAGTAACTAGGTTTTTGTCTCACTTCCCCACAGGCCTGGACCACTGTGTAAGCACTGCCACTGCTGTCCCACGATGAGCAGTAATAATCAGCCTCGTCCTCGGCCTGGAGCCCAGTGATGGTCAGGGTGCCTGTGCTGCCAGACTTGGAGCCAGAGAATCGATCAGGGACCCCTGAGGGTCGGTTGCTATTACCATAGATGATGGTTTTGGGGGCCATTCCTGGGATTTGTTGGTACCAGCCCACAGAACTACCAACTCCAGTGCAGGAGATAGTGACCCTCTGGCCCAGGGCCCCAGACACTGAGGATGGTTGATTCGGCCCCGACTGAGCCCAAATCCCTGGAAAGAGAAACAACAGAGAGGATATTCCTGGGGTCTAGAGACAAGAGGAGGAATCAGGCCCACACTTGTGCTTCCAGGACCCCTTCCCGTGTCCCCACATCAGGTCACCTATGCAGTGAGCGAGGAGGGTGACGAGGAGAGGGGACCAGGCCATGGCGGAGGTCAGCACCGATCCTGCCTTCTGTTGCCTCACAGCTGAGCAAAGCCTCCCTTCACCTCTCCCTTCACCTCTTCAACTGTTGAGAGGGGGAGGGCCCATCCATGCAAATGCAACCCCCGTGTTTTTTGACTCCTCACTGACTTCTTTAGGTGCCTCTGTGTGAGGATGTCAGGCGGATGGGCAGGGTGGGGGCAATTTCAAGGCAGGGGTTGGGGAGGTCACAGATGTGAGCCCTGAGGAGAGGGCACAGGCAGTGGAGGGGGCAGTTCTCATCTATGATCTACCGTGACCCCTCAGAAACAGGCCTTGAGTGCCCCTTAGCGTCCAGACACAGACATGCCATTGTATGACGTGAGCAGAGCCCATCAGAGACCACTTCTGCCTCCCCCGTGTTCTACCCACTCTCCTCTACCTAGGCGTTAGACCAGGTCTCCCAACGTGGCCCCCCATCACCCCAGGGCAGACTCTTTGTTCTACTCAGACTCCGGGGGGTGAGCCTGTCCATGGCTCCATTGACTGTTCATGGATCAAGACTGAAGAGTTGTGTCTACACACATTCCTCTAACAGTAAATGTGTACCAATAGGGAAAGGAGTTAACTGGATATGACAGCGGAGCCAGGGCTCCAGGCACCCATGCCAATGCTGGAAGCAGCAGAGAGCAGAGGGCAGCTCCCATGGGGGCCTTTGGCTGATGGGACATGACCCTGGTGAGATCGTTCTTAGATGTGCTTCTTACCCAGATGGTGTGTGTTGATTCGCACTCTATCCAGGCATCTATGTCAATGTGCTCATTGTCAGACGTCTGAGTGATTCCAGTTTTCTCTCCCAAAGTGCATCAGGAAATATCAGTGAGATCCTAAGGATCCCATTTGGGGCATCTGCTCTAGGATTCCTGTATATTCTTTCTGAAATCCTTCCCAAATCCATGATGGTAGCTCTGTTCCGGAGACCTTGCAAAGGACTGTTTTCAGCCTATGCCTTCCCTGGGTGTAAGAGGAACTTGAATGATTTTCTGGTCTTGTTATTCTATTATTATTATTCTTGTTATTCTATTTTTCACACCAAAAGCCATGTTACAATGTACACACTGCCCAAAGCAATCTATAGACTCCATGAAATTCCCATGAAAATTCCAGAGACATTTTTCACTGAAATGGAAAAATCTCCTGACTTTTATAAACAACCAGAAAGATCCCAAACTGCCAAACAATATTGAGAGAGAAGGACAAAGCTGGAGGCACCAGACTTCCTGCTTTTGAGTTATATTACAAAACTACAGTAATGAAACCAGTAGGGCATTGGCCTAGAAAGAAACACATGGATTGATGCGATTCTGCCTGCAAACGTTTTTGTTCTGTGCGATGGCCCAGACGTCTGTGCCTGGCCTCAGGCCTGGGGAAGGGTGCCATGGGGTTGGAGGGAGAAAGGTGATGTACGGGAGTGAGTCAGAGCTGAGCACTCCCGGGGCCCCTGAGGCCCAGGTGAGGGACAGTCACACTGCAATGTGGACCCTGTTTGCCTTAGTATATGAGAGCCATTCGATTATTTTCCTGCTGGCCTGGCTCACAGCCCAGTCCTCTCAGTGCCAGTGTGAACAGGCCACCACTGACCCCGGTCTTGGTCACCCAGCTGCTCTGACAACACACAACATCCCCAGAGGACACTCTGACCTTTGCAGATGGATATTTGAGCTTTCAGTGCTCAGGGAAGGAGCATGAGTGGATCCTCTTCCGGGTGCTTGGGATGGAGACATTAATTTTCTTCGGGTCACTAACAATGTCCAGGCTGGTCAACATAGGGCTTATTTTACAATGTTTATGCTCCTGGACATATTAGTGTTCCCTTTCATTGGGTTTGCTTGCTGCGGGGGCTTGGCATCACTACCAGTCTCCGATCTAAATTTGTTTTTTTTTTTAATTTTTTTTCAACGTTTATTTATTTTTGGGACAGAGAGACAGAGCATGAACAGGGGAGGGGCAGAGAGAGAGGGAGACACAGAATCAGAAACAGGCTCCAGGCTCTGAGCCATCAGCCCAGAGCCTGACGCGGGGCTCGAACTCACGGACCGCGAGATTGTGACCTGGCTGAAGTCGGACGTTTAACCGACTGCGCCACCCAGGCGCCCCCTAAATTTGTTTTAATGTTTATTTTTTTTAAGGGAGAGAGGACAGAGAGAAAGAAAAAAAGAGAGACATAGAGAGAGAGAGAGAGCAGGGAGGTACAGAGAGAGAGCAGGGGACGCAGAATCAAAAGCAGGCTCCAGGCTCTGATTCCATGGCCCAGAGCCCAAGGCAGGGCTTCGGCTTGTGAACCATGAGATCGTGACCTGAGCCAAAGTCTGAAGCTTAACCGACTGAGCCATCCAGGCACCCCTACCAGTCTCCAATCAAAACCAATTTCAAGGCCTCATATTTCACAGGTTCACTCCCGGTTCCTATGTGATAAAAAGTCCATGGGGGTTATCCTTGAACTTTGAAAACTTTTTGCTGTTGTTGATGTATTATGAGAGTCTCCTGTTATCCCACCACCTCCATGGTACAGGCTCTGGGGCATTTGAAGTCTCTGTCAAAAGACTACCTATTCTCCGCACAGAAGTATCCACTGTACTTCATTCCCACTCTGGGTTTTGACCATGCCTTATACTTAGTCTGGAATTTAATTTTCTTCTCTGGTGTACTTATCACCCATTTGCCTCTCTATTAGTCGAGTTTTGTAATTGTTCTCGGATGAACATGATATAAACCCATATACCGTGCAAGGGACCTCTATTTTCTTAAAAATTCTTTCTCTGCTTATCCATTAAGGGGCATTGAGGAAAGGGAATCCCACTCACATTCAACACTATTATCTGTATATGGTAAATGTTCCATGGGTTAACAGTGAAAAGACAACAAAATGTCTGCATTTTTTCTGGTAATACCAAGGTTCTCTGGTCAAGGTAGAATGGGTTCATAGGCTTTTTTCTCTAAAATAGTGAGATTCCTTTCAGCATCATTGCAGGCCGAGTCAGAGGGAAAACAAAGACAGAGAAAGCTTAGAACACATGCAGTTACACTTTACTGGTCTCACCCTGGTAATTACATCTGCAACAGTCTCATTTCCAAATAAGGTCTCATCCTGAAATATGGGAGTTTTTAGAACTCTTAATCACATGAATTGTTGGAGACACAGTTCAACGCATAACAATTAATATCCACAGTTTTTTCAGATTTTCTTAGTTTTTACTAATGTCCTTTTTCTGTTGTATTATCCAGTTTAAGATTCTTTGCAACATTGAGTTGTGAATTGTCCTTAAGCTTCTCTTACTGTGACACTTCTCCAGACTGTCCCTCTTGTTGGTGCCTTTGTGCATACTTACTGAGTGGGGGTTATGCCTGACGTCATTCAAGCCAAGGGTTTACACCTGTTCCGTGAAATCTCTGCACGGGAATGTGTCTCATGTGATTCCATATACTTATACCATCAGTTAACAATATGGACGGCAGACATATGTGTAGACACTGAGTTACAACCCAATCCTTTTATGTTCCTATGGTTGAAATCTTTCTAGTTTTGCCTCATGGGGACCCTATAGGTTGGCTCGTGAGCTCCTACACAAACCCTGTCCTTGTGTGTGTGCTCACACGGGTATGTGTGGTGGTTGTGCGCTGATTTGCTTGCGTTTGTTTGGGAGACAATGACAGACAATGACAGAGTGTCATTTAAGGGCCATTAGTATCATATAGAATAATCTGTGGCTCAGAGTGTTTTCCTCTGTTCACATGATTAATTCTTTTTCAGCGTTTAGCAACCCCGTGACCTACAGATGTTTGCAGAGTTTTGCTTCTTCCAATGCTGGATGTAATTATCAAATTATCTATAAAAGTGGCACCTCCTTGGTGACCTCTTAGTTGGTTCCTGGTTTGGGTGATTAGTTTAAACCTAGAATAAATAACCATGTGCCACGTTTAGGTTGCCTTCAGGCTTTAGTGATTAGGAATAAGTTGTTATAAACATTGAAATGCAGGGTTTTTCCTATGGACGAAATTTATGAAACTTATCTTCATAATTTTATAATTTGAAATTGGCCTTTTTTCACAAATCATAGACAAGAAGAAGAGACTGGCCACTGTCATGGAAATAATAGTACCAGATGCAAATAAGGCTGACTTATTCTCCAGGCACCACATGGTTAGAGTTCAGAGGAAAAATGAAAATGCTTCATTTATTTTAATATCAGAAGGAAAAATTGATATGATCTGGCCTAGAAGTAAAATACCTCAGCTGATAAAACAAGAGATTTCACTTTCATGAAGACTCTTTGTGTCGGAAGGGTTTTCTGAGAGTGACTTTGAGGACAGAAATGACAGGAGGAACCTCACTCACGGGAGGTGCCCTTGCATGGACCTGTGCCCAAGTCATCAGCCACGGAATGAGCAGAATCACAGGCTGAGCTGAAGAGGGAACTGCTGATGTGCTTCCCTCTTTACAGATGAGTAACTAGTTTTTTGTCTCACTTCCCCACAGGCCTGGACCACTGTGTAAGCACTGCCACTGCTGTACCACGATGAGCAGTAATAATCAGCCTCATCTTCGGCCTGGAGCCCAGTGATGGTCAGGGTGCCTGTGCTGCCAGACTTGGAGCCGGAGAATCGATCAGGGACCCCTGAAGGTCGGTTGTTATTATTATAGATGATGGTTTTGGGGGCCATTCCTGGGATTTGTTGGTACCAGTACACGTAACTACCAACTCCAGTGCAGGAGATAGTGACCCTCTGGCCCAGGGCCCCAGACACTGAGGATGGTTGATTCGGCCCCGACTGAGCCCAAATCCCTGGAAAGAGAAACAACAGAGAGGATATTCCTGGGGTCTAGAGACAAGAGGAGGAATCAGGCCCACACTTGTGCTTCCAGGACCCCTTCCCGTGTCCCCACATCAAGTCACCTGTGCAGTGAGCGAGGAGGGTGAGGAGGAGAGGGGACCAGGCCATGGCGGAGGTCAGCACCGATCCTGCCTTCTGTTGCCTCACAGCTGAGCAGAGCCTCCCTTCACTTCTCCCTTCACCTCTTGATGTGTTGAGAGGGGGAGGGCCCAACCATGCAAATGCGACCCCCATGTTTTTTGACTCCTCACTGACTTCTTTAGGTGCCTCTGTCTGAGGATGTCAGGGGGATGGACAGGGTGGGGGCAATTTCAGGGCAGGGGGTGGTGAGGTCACAGATGTGAGCCCTGAGCAGAAGGCACAGGCAGTGGAGGGGGCAGTTCTCATCTCTGATCTACCGTGACCCCTCAGAAACAGGCCTTGAGTGCCCCTTAGCGTCCAGACACAGACATGCTATTGTATGACGTGAGCAGAGCCTATCAGAGACCACTTCTGCCTCCCACTGCTCTAGCCACTCTCCCCTACCTAAGCTTTAGACAAGGTCTCCTAATGTTGCCCCCCATCACCTCAGGGCAGACTCTCTGTTCTACTCAAAATCCTGGGGGTGAGCCTGTCCATGGCTCCCTTGACTGTTTACGGGTCAGGCCTGAGGAGGTGTCTACACACATTCCTCTAATAGTAAATGTGTACCATTAGGGGAAGGAGTTAACTGGATATGACAGCGGACGCAGGGCTCCAGGCACCCATGCCAATGCTGGAAGCAGCAGAGAGCAGAGGGCAGCTCCCATGGGGAATTTTGGCAGATGGGAACTGACCCTCATGAGATCGTTCTTTACATGTGCTCCTTACTCAGATGGAGTGTGTTGATTCACACTCTATCCCGGCCTCTATGTCAATGTGCTCATTGCCAGACGTCTGAGTGATTCCAGTTTTCTCTCCCAAAGTGCATCAGGAAATATCAGTGAGATCCTAAGGATCCCATTTGGGGCATCTTCTCTAGGATTCATGTATATTCTTTCTGAAATCCTTCCCAAATCCATGGTAGCTCTGTTCCGGAGACCTTGAAAAGGACCGTTTTCAGCCTATGTCTTCCCTGGTGGTCAAGAGGAACTTGAATGACTTTCTGGTCTTTTGATTCTATGGCATGAATCTATGTGTCTCCTGAGAACAATACCACATTGGTTTTCATGACTACAGCTTTGTAATATAATTTGAAAGTGCGAAGTATGGTGTCTCGAAGTTTGTTCCTTCTCAAGATTGCTTTGGCAATTTGGGGTCTTTACTGGTTCTATACAAAATTCAGGTGTTGTTTTTTTTTATCTCTGTGCAAAACTTCATTGGAATTTTTATGGGGATTGCATTGAATTTATTTATTTTTTTTTCAATATATGAAATTTATTGTCAAATTGGTTTCCATACAACACCCAGTGCTCGTCCCAAAAGGTGCCCTCCTCAATACCCATCACCCACCCTCCCCTCCCTCCCACCCCCCATCAACCCTCAGTTTGTTCTCAGTTTTTAACAGTCTCTTATGCTTTGGCTCTCTCCCACTCTAACCTCTTTTTTTTTTTTCCTTCCCCTCCCCCATGGGTTTCTGTTAAGTTTCTCAAGATCCACAATAGAGTGAAACCATATGGTATCTGTCTTTCTCTGTATGGCTTATTTCACTTAGCATCACACTCTCCAGTTCCATCCATGTTGCTACAAAAGGCCATATTTCATTCTTTCTCATTGCCACGTAGTATTCCATTGTGTATATAAACCACAATTTCTTTATCCATTCATCAGTTGATGGACATTTAGGCTCTTTCCACAATTTGGCTATTGCTGAGAGTGCTGCTATAAACATTGGGGTACAAGTGGCCCTATGCATCAGTGCTCCTGTATCCCTTGGATAAATTCCTAGCAGTGCTATTGCTGGGTCATAGGGTAGGTCTATTTTTAATTTTCTGAGGAACCTCCACACTGCTTTCCAGAGCGGCTGCACCAATTTGCATTCCCACCAACAGTGCAAGAGGGTTCCCGTTTCTCCACATCCTCTCCAGCATCTATAGTCTCCTGATTTGTTCATTTTGGCCACTCTGACTGGCGTGAGGTGATATCTGAGTGTGGTTTTGATTTGTATTTCCCTGATAAGGAGCGACGTTGAACATCTTTTCATGTGCCTGTTGGCCATCCGGATGTCTTCTTTAGAGAAGTGTCTATTCATGTTTTCTGCCCATTTCTTCACTGGGTTATTTGTTTTTTGGGTGTGGAGTTTGGTGAGCTCTTTATAGATTTTGGATACTAGCCCTTTGTCCGATATGTCATTTGCAAATATCTTTTCCCATTCCGTTGGTTGCCTTTTCGTTTTGTTGGTTGTTTCCTTTGCTGTGCAGAAGCTTTTTATCTTCATAAGGTCCCAGTAATTCATTTTTGCTTTTAATTCCCTTGCCTTTGGGGATGTGTCGAGTAAGAGATTGCTACGGCTGAGGTCAGAGAGGTCTTTTCCTGCTTTCTCCTCTAGGGTTTTGATGGTTTCCTGTCTCACATTCAGGTCCTTTATCCATTTTGAATTTATTTTTGTGAATGGTGTGAGAAAGTGGTCTAGTTTCAACCTTCTGCATGTTACTGTCCAGTTCTCCCAGCACCATTTGTTAAAGAGACTGTCTTTTTTCCATTGGATGTTCTTTCCTGCTTTGTCAAAGATGAGTTGGCCATACGTTTGTGGGTCTAGTTCTGGGGTTTCTATTCTATTCCATTGGTCTATGTGTCTGTTTTTGTGCCAATACCATGCTGTCTTGATGATGACAGCTTTGTAGTAGAGGCTAAAGTCTGGGATTGTGATGCCTCCTGCTTTGGTCTTCTTCTTCAAAATTACTTTGGCTATTTGGGGCCTTTTGTGGTTCCATATGAATTTTAGGATTGCTTGTTCTAGTTTCGAGAAGAATGCTGGTGCAATTTTGATTGGGATTGCATTGAATGTGTAGATAGCTTTGGGTAGTATTGACATTTTGACAATATTTATTCTTCCAATCCATGAGCAGGGAATGTCTTTCCATTTCTTTATATCTTCTTCAACTACCTTCATAATCTTTCTATAGTTTTCAGCATACAGATCTTTCACATCTTTGGTTAGATTTATTCCCAGGTATTTTATGCTTCTTGGTGCAATTGTGAATGGGATCAGTTCCTTTATTTGTCTTTCTGTTGCTTCATTGTTAGTGTATAAGAATGCAACTGATTTCTGTACATTGATTTTGTATCCTGCAACTTTGCTGAATTCCTGTATCAGTTCTAGCAGACTTTTGGTGGAGTCTATCGGATTTTCCATGTATAATATCATGTCATCTGCAAAAAGCGAAAGCTTGACTTCATCTTTGCCAATTTTGATGCCTTTGATTTCCTTTTGTTGTCTGATTGCTGATGCTAGAACTTCCAGCACTATGTTAAACAACAGCGGTGAGAGTGGGCATTCCTGTCGTGTTCCTGATCTCAGGGAAAAAGCTCTCAGTTTTTCCCCATTGAGGATGATGTTAGCTGTGGGCTTTTCATAAATGGCTTTTATGATGTGTAAGTATGTTCCTTCTATCCCGACTTTCTCAAGGGTTTTTATTAAGAAAGGGTGCTGGATTTTGTCAAAGGCCTTTTCTGCATCGATTGACAGGATCATATGGTTCTTCTCTTTTTTTTTATTAATGTGATGTATCACGTTGATTGATTTGCGAATGTTGAACCAGCCCTGCATCCCAGGAATGAATCCCACTTGATCATGGTGAATAATTCTTTTTATATGCCATTGAATTCTATTTGCTAGTATCTTATTGAGAATTTTTGCATCCATATTCATCAGGGATATTGGCCTGTAGTTCTCTTTTTTTACTGGGTCTCTGTCTGGTTTAGGAATCAAAGTAATACTGGCTTCATAGAATGAGTCTGGAAGTTTTCCTTCCCTTTCTATTTCTTGGAATAGCTTGAGAAGGATAGGTATTATCTCTGCTTTAAACGTCTGGTAGAACTCCCCTGGGAAGCCATCTGGTCCTGGACTCTTATTTGTTGGGAGATTTTTGATAACCGATTCAATTTCTTCGCTGGTTTTGGGTCTGTTCAAGCTTTCTATTTCCTCCTGATTGAGTTTTGGAAGAGTGTGGGTGTTTAGGAATTTGTCCATTTCTTCCAGGTTGTCCAATTTGTTGGCATATAATTTTTCATAGTATTCCCTGATAATTGTTGGTATCTCTGAGGGATTGGTTGTAATAATTCCATTTAGATTCATGATTTTATCTATTTGGGTCATCTCCCTTTTCTTTTTGTGAAGCGTGGCTAGAGGTTTGTCAATTTTGTTTATTTTTTCAAAAAACCAACTTTTGGTTTCATTGATCTGCTCTACAGTTTTTTTAGATTCTATATTGTTTATTTCTGCTCTGATCTTTATTATTTCTCTTCTTCTGCTGGGTTTAGGCTGCCTTTGCTGTTCTGCTTCTAGTTCCTTTAGGTGTGCTGTTAGATTTTGTATTTGGGATTTTTCTTGTTTCTTGAGATAGGCCTGGATTGCGATGTATTTTCCTCTCAGGACTGCCTTCGCTGCATCCCAAAGCGTCTGGATTGTTGTGTTTCCATGTATTTTATAATTTCTTCTCTAATTGCCTGGTTGACCCACTCATTCTTTAGTAAGGTGTTCTTTAACCTCCATGCTTTTGGAGGTTTTCCAGACTTTCTCCTGTGGTTGATTTCAAGCTTCATGGCATTGTGGTCTGAAAGTATGCATGGTATAATTTCAATTCTTGTAAACTTATGAAGGGCTGTTTTGTGACCCAGTATATGATCTATCTTGGAGAATGTTCCATGTGCACCCGAGAAGAAAGTATATTCTGTTGCTTTGGGATGCAGAGTTCTAAATATATCTGTCAAGTCCATCTGATCCAATGTATCTTTCAGGGCCCTGGTTTCTTTATTGACCATGTGTCTAGATGATCTATCCATTTCTGTAAGTGGAGTGTTAAAGTCCCCTGCAATGACCACATTCTTATCAATAAGGTTGCTTATGTTTATGAGTAATTGTTTTATATATTTGGGGGCTCCGGTATTCGGCGCATAGACATTTATAATTGTTAGCTCTTCCTAGTGGTTAGACCCTGTAACTATTATATAATGTCTTTCTTCATCTCTTGTTACAGCCTTTAATTTAAAGTCTAGTTTGTCTGATATAAGTATGGCTACTCCAGCTTTCTTTTGCCCTCCAGTCGCATGATAAATAGTTCTCCATCCCCTCACTCTCAATCTAAAGGTGTCCTCAGGTCTAAAATGAGTTTCTTGTAGACAGCAAATAGATGGGTCTTGTTTTTTTATCCATTCTGATACCCTATGTCTTTTGGTTGGCGCATTTAATCCATTTACATTCAGTGTTATTATAGAAAGATACGGGTTTAGAGTCATTGTGATGTCTGTATGTTTTATGCTTGTAGTGATGTCTCTGGGACTTTCTCTCACAGGATCCCCCTTAGGATCTCTTGTAGGGCTGGTTTAGTGGTGACAAATTCCTTCAGTTTTTGTTTGTTTGGGAAGACCTTTATCTCTCCTTCTATTCAAAATGACAGACTTGCTGGATAAAGGTTTCTCGGCTGCATATTTTTGCTGTTTAGCACACTGAAGATATCGTGCCAATCCTTTCTGGCCTGCCAAGTTTCAAAAGAGAGATCAGTCACGAGTCTTATAGGTCTCCCTTTATATGTGAGGGCACGTTTACCCCTTGCTGCTTTCAGAATTTTCTCTTTATCCTTGTATTTTGCCAGTTTCACTATAATATGTCGTGCAGAAGATCGATTCAAGTTACGTCTGAAGGGAGTTCTCTGTGCCTCTTGGATTTCAATGCCTTTTTCCTTCCCCAGTTCAGGGAAGTTCTCAGCTATTATTTCTTCAAGTACCCCTTCAGCACCTTTCCCTCTCTCTTCCTCCTCTGGGATACCAATTATGCGTATATTATTTCTTTTTAGTGTATCACTTAGTTCTCTAATTTTCCCCTCATACTCCTGGATTTTTTTTATCTCTCTTTCCCTCAGCTTCCTCTTTTTCCATAACTTTATCTTCTAGTTCACCTATTCTCTCCTCTGCCTCTTCAATCCGAGCCGTGGTGGTTTCCATTTTGTTTTGCATTTCGTTTAAAGCGTTTTTCAGCTTCTCGTGACTGTTCCTTAGTCCCTTGATCTCTGTAGCAAGAGATTGTCTGCTGTCCTCTATACTGTTTTCAAGCCCAGCGATTAATTTTATGACTATTATTCTAAATTCACTTTCTGTTATATTATTTAAATCCTTTTTGATCAGCTCATTAGCTGTTGTTATTTCCTGGAGATTCTTCTGAGGGGAATTCTTCCGTTTGGTCATTTTGGATAGTCCCTGGAGTGGTGAGGACCTGCAGGGCACTTCCCCTGTGCTGTGGTGTATAACTGGAGTTGGTGGACGGGGCCGCAGTCAGACCTGATGTCTGCCTCCAGCCCACCACTGGGGCCACAGTCAGACTGGTGTGTGCCTTCTCTTCCCCTCTCCTAGGGGTGGGATTCACTGTGGGGTGGCATGGCCCGTCTGGGCTACTTGCACACTGCCAGGCTTGTGGTGCTGGGGATCTGGCGTATTAGCCGGGGTGGGTAGGCAAGGTGCACGGGGGCAGGAGGGGCAGGCTTAGCTCGCTTCTCCTTAGGTGATCCACTTCAGGAGGGGCCCTGTGGCAGCGGGAGGGAGTCAGATCTGCTGCCGGAGGTTTGACTCTGCAGAAGCACAGAGTTGGCTGTTTGCGCGGAGCGAGCAAGTTCCCTGGCAGGAACTGGTTCCCTTTGGGATTTTGGCTGGGGGATGGGCAGGGGAGAGGGCACTGGCAAGCGCCTTTGTTCCCCACCAAACTGAGCTCTGTCGTCCGGGGGCTCAGCAGCTCTCCCTCCCTTTGTCCTCCAGTCTTCCCGCTTTCCGAGCAGAGCTGTTAACTTATGACCTCCCAGACGCTAAGTCGCCCTTGCTGTCGGAACACAGTCTGTCTGGCCCCTCCGCTTTTGCCAGCCAGACTCGGGGGCTCTGCCTGGCTGGCAAGCCGCCCCTCCGCCCCGGCTCCTTCCCACCAGTCCCTGGAGCGTGCACCGCCTCGCTGCCCTTCCTACCCTCTTCGGTGGGCCTCTCGTCTGCACTTGGCTCCGGAGACTCGGTTCTGCTAATCCTCTGGCGGTTTTCTGGGTTATTTAGGCAGGTGTAGGTGGAATCTAAGTGATCAGCAGGAAGCACGGTGAGCCCAGCGTCCTCCTATGCCGCCATCTTCCGACCTCCGATGGGATTGCATTGAATTTATAGAGTGCTTTGGGTAGTGTGGACATTTTAGCATTATATTTATTGTGGAGATCCCTGGGTTTAGGAATTACCTGGAGGCTGTGTGTGAGGTTTACGTGTTTGTCTAAGATGACCTCCATCTCTGTGCTTAAAACTGTGGATGGATTATCATGATTCAAATGATAGAAGAGATACTAGTTTTGGCAATAAGGAAAAGAATGTGGATATGTGCATTTTTCCTTTTTTTCACGGATGTATTCTTTAAAAATCAAAAACCTTTCCTGAGCACCAGCGAAGTATCGGTAAGCTGCAGACACTCAGTGTTGCAAGGACAAACAAAACTGTCAAGGTCGTGGGGCATGTTGGGTTTTCATGTGACTCACTATGACAGACAAAGAGGAGATATTTCTTGTGAGGTATTCAATGGGAAGGATTAAATATTTACACGCTAGAGCACACGGTTCTATGTTAACCAAGAGTCGATGACTAGAAGTGTGCATGTGTGTATATAACTGTATCTTATGTTTTATATATATGTAGTTTGTGTTTCATACATTTATATGTATATATATATATATATATATATATATGATACAAATCCCAGGAGATATATCCTAGTTGTATTGTCATGAATAGTGCAGAGATGGATTAGATAAACCACTGGGGAAAACAATTGTGTGAATATTTACAGTAGGAGTAGAACCTTGTGTGACACAGAGAAGGACTAGAAAGGGATCTGGTGTGAGTAATTATAATACATTGCACACTGAGAAAGGAGGGCTTAGAGCACCAGGAACTTCTGGGTTATGGGACTGAGCTCTGTCGGGTAGTAAGCTCTGTCGGGAAAATACCTGTTTGGGAATTTTCCTGCTGGCCTGCCTCACAGTCCTGTCCTCTCAGTGCCAGTGTGAACAGGCCACTGCTGACCCCGGTACTGGTCACACAGCTGCTCTGACAACACACAGAATCCCTAGAGGACACTCTGACCTTTGCAGATGGATATTTGAGCTTTCAGTGCCCAGGGAAGGAGCATGAGTGCATCCTCTCCTGGGTGCTTGGGATGGAGACATTAATTTTCTTCAGGTCCCTAACAGCGTCCAGGCTGCTCACCATAGGCTTAGTTTAGAGTGTTTATATTGCTGGACATATTAGTGTTCCCTGATATTGGGTTTGCTTGCTGCAGGGGCCTGGCATCACTACCAGTCTCCAATTTGAATTTGTTTTAATGTTTATTTATTTTTTAAGAGAGAGAGGACAGAGAGACAGAAACAAGGGAGACATAGACAGAAAGACAGAGACAGAAAGAGCAGGGAGTTACAGAGAGAGAGCAGGAGACACAGAATCAGAAGCAGGCTCCAGGCTCTGATTTCGTGGCACAGAGCCCAAGGCAGAGCTTCGGCTCATGAACCACGAGATCATGACCTGAGCCAAAGTGTGAAGCTTAACCGACTGAGCCATCCAGGCACCCCTACCAGTCTCCAATCGAAACCAATTTCAAGGCCTCATATTTCCCAGGTTCACTCCCGGTTCATATGTGATAAAAAGTCCATGGGGGTTATCCTTGAACTTTGAATACTTTTTGCTCTTGTTGCTGTATTGTGAGAGTCTCCTGTTATATCCCACCACCTCCATGGTACAGGCTCTGGGGCATCTGAAGTCTCTGTTTGTCAAAAGACTACCTGTTCTCCGCAGAGAAGTATCCATTGTACTTAATTCCTAATCTGGGTGTTGACCAGGCCTTTATACTTAGTCTGGAACTTAATTTTCTTCTCTGGTATACTCATGACCCGTTTGCCTCTCTATTGGTCCAGTTTTGTAAGTGTTCTCAGGATGAACATTGATATAAACCATTATACAGTACAAGGGAATCTATCTTCTTAGAAAGTCGTTCTCTGCTCATCCATTAAGGGGAATTCAGGAAAGGGAATCCCACTCACATTCAACCTTATTATCTTTATTTGGTAAATGTTCCATGGGTTATCAGTGAAAAGACAACAAAATGTCTAGATTTTTTCCGGTAATACCAGGGTTCTCTGGACAAGGTAGGATGGGTTCATAGGCTATTTTCTCTAAAATAATGAGATTCCTTTCAGCATCATTGCAGGCCAAGTCAGAGGAAAAACAAAGACCGAGAAAGCCTAGAACACATGCAGTTACACTCTACTGGTCTCACCCTGGTAATTACATCTGCAACAGTCTCATTTCCAAATAAGGTCTCATCCCGAAATATGGGAGTTTTTAGAACTCTTAATCACATGAATTGTTGGAGACACAATTCAATGTGTAACAATTAATATCCACAGTTTATTCAGATTTTCTTACTTTTTACCTAATGTCTTTTTTCTGTTGTATGATCCAGTTTATGATTCTTTGCGACATTGAGTTGTGAATTGTCCTTAAGTTTCTCTTACTGTGACACTTCTTCAGACTGTCCCTCTTGTTGGTGCCTTTGTGCATACTTACTGAGTGGGGGTTATGCGTGATGTCATTCAAGCCAAGGGTTTACACCTGTTCCCTGAAAACTCTGCACGGGAATGTGTCTCATGTGATTCCATATATTTATACCATCAGTGAACAATATGGACGGCAGACATATAGGTAGACACTGAGTTACAACCCAGTCCTTTTATGTTCCTGTGGTTGAAATCTTTCTAGTTTTGCCTCATGGGGTCTCTTTAAGTTGGCTCGTGAGCTCCTAGACACACCCTGTCCTTGTGTGTATGCGCACACGGGTATGTGTGGTGGTTGTGCGCTGATTTGCTTGCGTTTGTTTGGGAGACAATGACAGACAATGACAGAGTGCCATTTAGGTGCCATTAATATCATATAGAATAATCTGTGGCTCAGAGTGTTTTCCTCTGTTCAAATGATTAATTCTTTTTCAGCGTTTAGCACCCCGCAACCTACAGATGTTTGCAGAGTTTTGCTTCTTCCAATGTTGGATATAATTATCAAATTATTTATAAAAGTGGCACCTCCTGGGTGACCTCTTAGTTGGTTCCTGGTTTGGGTGATTATTTTAAACCTAGAATAAATATCCATGTGCCAAGTTTAGGGTGCTTTCAGGCTTTAGTGATTAAGAATCAGTTGTTATAAACATTGAAGTGCAGGGTTTTTCCTATGGACAAAATTTATGAAAATTATCCTCATAATTTTATAATTTTAAATTGGCTTTTTTTCCCACAAATAATAGATAAGAAGAAGAGATTAGCCAGTGCCATGGAGATAATAGTACCAGATGCAAATAAGGTTGACTTATTCTCTTGGCACACATAGGTAGAGTTCAGAGAAAAAATAAAAATGCTTCATTTATTTTTATATCAGAAGGAAAAATTGATATGATCTGGCCTAGAAGTAAAATACCTCAGCTGATAAAACAAGAGATTTGTCTTCCATCAAGACTCTGTATCGGAAGGGTTTTCTGAGCGTGACTTTGAGGACAGAAAGGACAGGAGGAACCTCACTCATGGGAGGTGCCCTTGCATGGACCTGCGTCCAAGTCATCAGCCACAGAATGAGCAGATTCACAGGCTGAGCTGAGGAGGCAACTGCTGATGTGTTTCCCTCTTTACAGATGAGTAACTAGGTTTTTGTCTCACTTCCCCACAGGCCTGGACCACTGTGTAAGCACTGCCACTGCTGTACCACGATGAGCAGTAATAATCAGCCTCGTCCTCGGCCTGGAGCCCAGTGATGGTCAGGGTGCCTGTGCTGCCAGACTTGGAGCCGGAGAATCGATCAGGGACCCCTGAGGGTCGGTTGCTATTATCATAGATGATGGTTTTGGGGGCCATTCCTGGGATTTGTTGGTACCAACCCACGTAACTACCAACTCCTGTGCAGGAGATAGTGACCCTCTGGCCCAGGGCCCCAGACACTGAGGATGGTTGATTCGGCCCCGACTGAGCCCAAATCCCTGGAAAGAGAAACAACAGAGAGGATATTCCTGGGGTCTAGTGACAAGAGGAGGAATTAGGCCCACACTTGTGCTTCCAAGACCCCTTCCCGTGTCCCCACATCAGGTCACCTGTGCAGTGAGCGAGGAGAGTGAGGAGGAGAGGGGACCAGGCCATGGTGGAAGTCAGCACCGATCCTGCCTTCTGTTGCCTCACAGCTGAGCAGAGCCTCCCTTCACTTCTCCCTTCACCTCTTGATCTGTTGAGAGGGGGAGGGCCCAACCATGCAAATGCGACCCCCCTGTTTTCTGACTCCTCACTGACTTCTTTAGGTGCCTCTGTCTGAGGATGTCAGGGGGATGGGCAAGGTAGGGGCATTTCAGGGCAGGGGTGGGGAGGTCACAGATGTGAGCCCTGAGCAGAGGCACAGGCAGTGGCAGGTGGCAATTCACAGCTCTGATCTACTGTGACCCCTCAAAACAGGCCTTGAGTGCCCCCTCGCGTCCAGACACAGACATGCCAGTTTATGATGTGAGCAGAGCTCATCAGAGACCACTTCTGCCTCCCCACTGCTCTAGCCACTCTCCTCTGCCTAAGCATTAGACCAGGTCTCCTCACGTGGCCCCCCATCACCTCAGGGCAGACTCTCTGTTCTACTCAGACTCCTGGGGGTGAGGCTGTCCATGGCTCCTTGACTCTTAATGGGTCAGGCCTGAGGAGGTGTCTCTACACACATTTCTCTAACAGTAAATGTGTATCAAAAGGAGAAGGAGGTAACTGGATATGACAGCGGAGGCTGGGCTCCAGGCGCCCATGGCAATGCAGGAAGCAGCAGAGAGCAGAGGGCAGCTCCCATGGGGAACTTTGGCAGATGGGACCTGACCCTGGTGAGATTGTTCTTAGATGTGCTTCTTACCCAGATGGATTGTGTTGATTCACACTCTATCCCGGCATCTATGTCAATGTGCTCATTGTCAGACATCTGAGTCATTCCAGTTTTCTCTCCCAAAGTGCATCAGGAAATAGCAGTGAGATCCTAAGGATCCCATCTGGGGCATCTACTCTAGGATCCTTGTATATTGTTTCTGAATTCCCTCCCAAATCCATGGTAGCTCTGTTCCGGAGACCTTGCAAAGGACCATTTTCAGCCTATGTCTTCCCTGGTGGTCAAGAGGAACTTGAATGACTTTCTGGTCTTTTTATTCTATGGCATCAGCCTATGTGTCTCTCGAGAACAATACCACGTTGGTGTTCATGACTACAGCCTTGTTAATATAATTTGAAAGTACAAAGTATGGTGTCTCGAGGTTTGTTCCTTCTCAAGATTGCTTTGGCAATTTGGGGTCTTTTCTGGTTCTATACAAAATTCGGTTTTTTTTTTTATTTCTGTGCAAAACGCCCTTGGAGTTTTTATGGGGATTGCATTGAATTTACAGAGTGCTTTGGGTAGTGTGGACATGTTAGCATTATATTTATTGTGGATATCCCTGGATTTAGGAATTACCTGGAGGCTGTGTGTGAGGCCTAAGGGTTTATCTAAGATGACCTCCATCTCTGTGCTTAAAAATGTGGATGGATTATGATGATTCAAATGAAAGAAGAGATACTAGTTTTGGCAATAAGGTAAAGAATGTGGATATGTGTATTTTTTCTTTTTTTATACAATGATGTATTCTTTTTAATTCAAAAACCTTTCCTGGGCACCAGCTAAATACCGGTAGGCTGCAGACACTCAGTGCTGAAAGGACAAACAAACTGTCAAGGTCGTGGAACATGTTGGTTTTTCATGTGACTCATTATGACAGACAAGGAGGAGATGTTTCATGGGAGGTATTCAATGGGAAGCATTAAATATTTATATGACCAGACACATGGTTCTATTTTAACTGAGAGTCGATGACTAGAATTGTGCATGTGTGTGTAACTCTATCTCATGTTTTATTTATAAGTAGTTTGTGTTATATATATACATATGTGTGTGTGTGTGTGTGTGTGTGTGTGTGTGATATAAATCCCAGGAGATATATCCTAGATGTATTGCAATGAACAGTGCAGAGATGGATTAGATAAACCACTGGGGAAAATAATTCTATGAATATTTTCAGTATGGGTAGAATCTCCTGTGACACAGAGAAGGACTGGAGAGGGATGTGGTGTGAGTAATTATAATACATTGTACACTGAGAAAGGAGGGCTTAGACCACCAGGAACTTCTGGGCCATGGGACTGAGTTCTGTCGGGTAGTAAGCTATGTCGGGAAAATACCTTTTTGGGTATTTTCCTGCTGGCCTGCCTCACAGCCCTGTCCTCTCAGTGCCAGTGTGAACAGGCCACGGCTGACCCCGGTCCTGGTCACCCAGCTGCTCTGACAACACACAGCATCCCTAGAGGACACTCTGACTTTTGCAGGCAGATATTTGAGCTTTCAGTGCCCAAGGAAGGAGCATGAGTGCATCCTCTCCTGGGTGCTTGGGATGGAGACATTAATTTTCTTCAGGTCCCTAACAGCGTCCAGGCTGCTCACCATAGGCTTAGTTTACAGTGTTTATATTCCTGGATATATTAGTGTTCCCTGACATTGGGTTTGCTTGCTGCAGGGCCCTGGCATCACTACCAGTCTCCAATCTGAATTTGTTTTAAAGTTTATTTTTTTTAAGACATAGAGAGACAGAAAGACAGAGACAGAGAGAGATAGCAGGGAGTTACAGAGAGATAGCGGGAGACACAGAATCAGAAGCAGGCTCCAGGCTCTGATTCCGTGGCACAGAGCCCAAGGCAGAGCTTCGGCTCATGAACCACGAGATCATGACCTGAGCCAAAGTCCTAAACTTAACCGACTGAGCCACCCAGGCACCCCTACCAGTCTCCAATCAAAACCAATTTCAAGGCCTCATATTTCACAGGTTCACTCCCAGTTCATATGTGATAAAAAGTCCATGGGGGTTATCCTTGAAATTTGAATTATTTTTGCTCTTGTTGCTGTATTATGAGACTCTCCTGTTATATCCCACCACCTCCATGGTACAGGTTCTGGGGCATTTGAAGTCTCTGTTTGTCAAAAGACTACCTGCTCTCAGCAGAGAAGTATCCACTGTACTAAATTCCCAGTCTGGATTTGACCAGGCCTTTATACTTAGTCTGGAATTTAATTTTCTTCTCTGGTATACTCATGACCCGTTTGCCTCTCTATTGTCCAGTTTTGTAAGTGTTCTCAGGATGAACATTGATATAAACCATTATACAGTACAAGGGAATCTATCTTCTTAGAAATTTGTTCTCTGCTCATCCATTAAAGGGCATTCAGGGAAGAGAACCCCACTCACATTCAACCCTATTATTTTATTTGGTAAATGTTCCATGGGTTAACAGTGAAAAGACAACAAAATGTCTGGATTTTTTCCAGTAATACCAGGGTTCTCTTGACAAGGTCGGATGGGTTCATAGGCTATTTTCTCTAAAATATGAGATTCCTTTCAGCATCATTCCAGACCGAGTCAGAGGGAAAACAAAGACAGAGAAAGCCTAGAACACATGCAGTTACACTCTACTGGTCTCACCCTGGTAATTACATCTGCAACAGTCTCATTTCCAAATAAGGTCTCATCCTGAAATATGGGAGTTTTTAGAACTTTTAATCACATGAATTGTTGGAGACACAGTTCAACGCGTAACAATTAATATCCACAGTTTATTCAGATTTTCTTACTTTTTACCTAATGTCCTTTTTCTGTAGTAAGATCCAGTTAAGATTCTTTGCGACATTGAGTTGTGTATTCTCCTTAAGCTTCTCTTACTGTGACACTTCTTCAGACTGTCCCTCTTGCTGGTGCCTTTGTGCATACTTACTGAGTGGGAGTTATGCGTGACGTCATCCAAGCCAAGGGTTTATACCTGTTCCCTGAAATCTCTGCACGGGAATGTGTCTCATGTGATTCCATATATTTATACCATCAGTGAACAATATGGACGGCAAACATATGTGTAGACACTGAGTTACAACCCAGTCCTTTTATGTTCCTGTGGTTGAAATCTTTCCAGTTTTGCCTCCTGGGGGCCCTTTTGGTTGGCTCGTGAGCTCTTAGACACACCCTGTCCTTGTGTGTGTGCTCACACGGGTATGTGTGGTGGTTGTGCACTGATTTCCTTGCGTTTGTTTGGGAGACAATGACAGACAATGACAGAGTGCCATTTAAGTACCATTAGTATCATATACAATAATTCTGTGGCTCAGAATGTTTTCCTCTGTTCACGTGATTAATTATTTTTCAGCAATTAGCACCCCCGTGACCTACTGATGTTTGCAGAGTTTTGCTTCTTCCAATGTTGGATATAATTATGAAATTATTTATAAAAGTGGCACCTCCTTGGTGACCTCTTAGTTGGTTCCTGGTTTGGGTGATTATATTTAAACCTAGAATAAATATCCATGTGCCAAGTTTAGGTTCCTTTCAGGCTTTAGTGATTAGGAATAAGTTGTTATAAACATTGAAGTGCAGGGTTTTACCTATGGACAAAGGTTTTGAAACTTATCTTCAAAATTTTATACTTTTGAATTGGCATTTTTTTCACAAATATTAGATAATAAGAAGAAACTAGCCACTGCCATGGAGATAATAGTCCTAGATGCAGATAAGGCTAACTTATTCTTCAGGCACCACATGGGTAGACTTCAGAGGAAAAACAAAAATGCTTCATTTATTTTAATATCAGAAGGAAAAATTGATATGATCTGGCCTAGAAGTAAAATACCTCAGCTGATAAAACAAGAGATTTCTCTTTCATGAAGACTCTTTGTGTCGGAAGGGTTTTCTGAGAGTGACTTTGAGGACAGAAAGGACAGGAGGAACCTCACTCACGGGAGGTGCCCTTGCCTGGACCTGCGCCCAAATCATCAGCCATAGAATGAGCAGAATCACAGGCTAAGCTGAGGAGGAAACTGCTGATGTGTGTCCCTCTTTACAGATGAGTAACTAGGTTTTTGTCTCACTTCCCCACAGGCCTAGAGCACTGTGTGAGCTTTTACACTATTGTCCCACGATGAGCAGTAATAATCAGCCTCGTCTTCGGCCTGGAGCCCAGTGATGGTCAGGGTGCCTGTGCTGCCAGACTTGGAGCCGGAGAATCGATCAGGGACCCCTGAGGGTCGGTTGCTATTATCATAGATGATGGTTTTGGGGGCCATTCCCGGGATTTGTTGGTACCAACCCACGTAACTACCAACTCCAGTGCAGGAGATAGTGACCCTCTGGCCCAGGGCCCCAGACACTGAGGATGGTTGATTCAGTCCTGACTGAGCCCAAATCCCTGGAAAGAGAAACAACAGAGAGGATATTTCTGGGATCTAGAGGGAAGAAGAGGAATCAGGCCCACACTTGTGCTTCCAAGACCCCTTCCCGTGTCCCCACATCAAGTCACCTGTGCAGTGAGCAAGGAGGGTGAGGAGGAGAGGGGACCAGGCCATGGCGGAGGTCAGCACCGATCCTGCCTTCTGTTGCCTCACAGCTGAGCAGAGCCTCCCTTCACCTCTCCCTTCACCTCTTGATCTGTTGAGAGGGGGAGGGCCCAACCATGCAAATGCGACCCCCCTGTTTTCTGACTGCTTACCGACTTCTTTAGGTGCCTCTGTCTGAGGATGTCAGGGGGATGGGCAGAGTTGGGGCAATTTCAGGGCAGGGGTGGGGAGGTCACAGATGTGAGCCCTGAGCAGAGGGCACAGGCAGTGGCAGGTGGCAGTTCTCATCTCCGATCTACCGTGACCCCTCAGAAACAGGCCTTGAGTGCCCCTTAGTGTCCAGACACAGAGATGCCATTGTATTACATGAGCACAGCCCATCAGAGACCACTTCTGCCTCCCCAGTACTCTAGCCACTCTCCTCTGCCTAAGCATTAGACCAGGTCTCCCAACGTGGCCCCACATCACCTCAGGGCAGACTCTCTGTTCTACTCAGACTCCTGGGGGTGAGCCTGTCCATGGCTGCCTTGACTGTTCATGGATCAGGACTGAAGAGTTGTCTCTACACACATTCCTCTAACAGTAAATGTGTACCAATAGAGGAAGGAGTTAACTGGATACAACAGCGGAAACAGGGCTCCAGGCACCCGTGCCAATGCAGGAAGCAGCAGAGAGCAGAGGGCAGCTCCCATGGGGAACTTTGGCAGATGGGACCTGACCCTGATGAGATTATTCTTTACATGTGCTTCTTACCCAGATAGAGTGTGTTGATCACACTCTATCCTGGCATCTATGTCAATGTGCTCATTGTCAGACGTCTGAGTCATTCCAGTTTTCTCTCCCAAAGTGCATCAGGAAATAGCAGTGAGATCCTAAGCATCCCATTTGGGGCATCTTCTCTAGGATTCATGTATACTCTTTCTGAAACCCTTCCCAAATCCATGGTAGCTCTGTTCCGGAGACCTTGCAAAGGACCGTTTTCAGCCTATGTCTTCCCTGGTGGTCAAGAGGAACTTGAATGACTTTCTGGTCTTTTTATTCTATGGCATCAGCCTATGTGTCTCTCGAGAACAATACCACATTGGTGTTCATGACTACAGCTTTGTAATATAATTTGAAAGTGCAAAGTATGGTGTCTCGAGGTTTGTTCCTTCTCAAGATTGCTTTGGCAATTTGGGGTCTTTTCTGGTTCTATACAAAATTCGGTTTTTTTTTTTTATTTCTGTGCAAAACGCCCTTGGAGTTTTTATGGGGATTGCATTGAATTTACAGAGTGCTTTGGGTAGTGTGGACATTTTAGCGTTATATTTATTGTGGAGATCCCTGGATTTAGGAATTACCTGGAGGCTGTGTGTGAGGCCTAAGGGTTTATCTAAGATGACCTCCATCTCTGTGCTTAAAAATGTGGATGGATTATGATGATTCAAACGAAAGAAGAGGTACTAGTTTTGGCAATAAGGTAAAGAATGTGGATATGTGTATTTTTTCTTTTTTTATTCACTGATGTATTCTTTTTAATTCAAAAACCTTTCCTGGCCACCAGCTAAGTACCGGTAGGCTGCAGACACTCAGTGCTGAAAGGACAAACAAAACTGTCAAGGTCGTGGAGCCTGTTGGGTTTTCATCTGACTCACTATGACAGACAAGGAGGAGATGTTTCATGGGAGGTATTCAATTGGAAGCATTATATATTTATAGGACTAGAGCACACGGTTCTATTAACCGAGAGTCGATGACTAGAAGTGTGTGTGTGTATAACTGTATCTTACGTATTATTTATACGTAGTTTGTGTTATATATATATATATATGTATACATATATGTGTGTGTGTGTGTGTGTGTATATATATATATATATATATATATGTGATATAAATCCCAGGAGATATATCCTAGATGTATTGTCATGAACAGTGCAGAGATGGATTAGATAAACCACTGGGGAAAATCACTGTGTGAATATTTACAGTAGGAGTAGAACCTTGTGTGACACAGAGAAGGACTAGAAAGGGATCTGGTGTGAGTAATTATAATACATTGCACACTGAGAAAGGAGGGTTTAGAGCACCAGGATCTTCTGGGTCATGGGATGAGCTCTGTCCTTAAAATTCCCAAGCTTCCGCAGGTTCCCAAATGGGCAATCCCGTCTGGATGGGGGCCCCATCTGGTGCAGGTGACCCAGTCACCTCCAGTGTCTCTCCTCACTGCTGGGTCTCCCTGGCTGCATCTAGGGATGACTGTGGTGTTGACCATCACCTATGAGTGCTCTTGGGAAAAGGCAACGTGAGAGGCACATGCCCCTTGTTTCTAATTACAGTATGTCTTGAGGAATCTCATGTGCATTTTTGTTAACCGACCCTGCCCCATGAAGTGTGAGGATGGGGGCAGGTGCAGAGGATTATGGGGACTGGCTTGCCTGGGTGGGAAGTGACCTGACATGAGAAAGAGATGGGATGCCTCCTCAGGCCTTCCTGATACAGCCTGTGGAGTGGTGAGCCTGCCCTCTGCCCTTCTTATCCCTCAGTGCAGGACACAACTTGCCTGAGGGGGTCACTCACCTGACATCCCAACAACACAACTATCTAAGTGGTGGGGGGGGGGGGGGCACAGAGTGATTCATGCTGAGGAAGCCAGAGCTCTGAAATAAGGACTGAGGTGTGGTGATGCCTGCCACACAGGAGGTCTCACTTGGGGGATCAGAAGCCCCCGCCCCTGTGTAGGGATGGGTGGGGTGCCAGGCAGGCTCAAGTCCAGAGGGTCCCTCTCTCTGCTCAACTCCAGTTCCTTCTCCCAGTCCTAAGTGAGTCTGAACTCTGAGACAGCAGGGGGCGCTGGAGGTCTGTCCCTGTGCATTGGGGGAGGTGCAGGGATGGCTGAGGGGTGTCTCAGCTGGGCACCCAGTCCTGGAACCCTGCCTTGTACCCTCTGCTCTATGCTCATCGGGGCCCACGATTGGCTCCCCAGCCCCCCACTCAGCTGTCACCATATTCAGTGAGTAGGTTTCGGAACCCAGGAGGGGAGTGATTTGCATGAAGGATTCCTCTCTGCTCTCCAAAGTGGGGAGGGGATGAGAGAGGCTTTGTGCAGTTCTCTCACTGGTGGGCTCCATCAGGGGCACAGCCTGGGCTGTCTCCACCTTGACCTGGACCCCTCTCCTCCTCACCCCCCTCGTTCTCCGCTTAGGTGACTGGCTGTGGAAAGCAAGGCGAGTGATTATGGGCTGGGGTGTGCTGGGCTCCTTCTTCCCCTCTTTTGAAGAACAGGCGGGAGGCATTCCCTCAGGACCTGCCTGTCCGTGTCTCCACTGCTCTGTTGCAGGGTCCTGGGCACAGTGTGCCCCGACACAGGAGGCCTCCCTGTCAGGGTTTCAGGGGCAGAAGGTGACCCTCACCTGTACGGGAATTAGCAACAGTGTTGGAGCAAATTATGTGGGCTGCCTCCAAGAGATTTCTCTCAGTGTTACTACAACTGTGGTGCTCAGAAGAAATGAGCCCTCGGAGATCTCAGCTCGGTTCTCTGGCTCCCACTCTGGGAACAAGGCCTCTAGGACCTTCTCAGGCCTGCAGCCTGAGGATGAGCCATATTGTTAGTGCTCAACATGGGGCAGAAGCATCAGTTCTGACATACTGCTGCAGGCCCATGGGGATCTGAGACAGAAAGCTGTCTCTGTCACCCCCAGGACTGCCGGTGAGAAACAGACAGGGAGGCCTTGGAGACCCTGGAGGGTCTGAGGGTCTGACTGTGAGCACAGAGGAAATTTAAAGGGTCAGTGACAGTAGTTGCCTGTCATTTGTTTTTTCTTCCTTTCTTGTCTTTCTTTCTTTCTTTCTTTCTTTCTTTCTTTCTTTCTTTTCTTCTCTTTCTCTCTCTATCTCTCTCCCTTTCCTCTTTCCTTCCTTCCTCCCTTCCTTTCTTCCTTGGATAAAGAGCTATTTGGATTAAATGAGAGCTGGTGAAAGAGAAGGGCCCAAGACTCCAGTGAGATTAGGTTCCAAAAGGGCAGGCAGAGCTTATCAACCCAATGGACTCCACCTCCCAGCAGCCTTCCAGTTAGTAGGCTCAATAAAGGCCTGCTGGGAAATGTATTTGCCAGTAAATCACCAACGTTTGCCAACCATCACTACAATGGTAGAGTTTCTCTTTTCCATAATTAAATCTCCACAACACCTCCCATGCCACCACAAATATTACAAAAAATGTTTTAAAAAATCGCATTTGACAGATCTTATACTCGTCTTCAGTATTTAGCTCCGAAGTCTCATCATCTGCCAAAAATAGTTCTACTAAACTCATCGGCTGAAACGTCCATCCATGTAGTGAGAAGACAGTCTTTGCTGGCCCATGGTCATTCTAATCCAATTTCCCCAGCCAGTAGGGCTGCATAGCAGAGTAAGGCTCAGATTGGGGGTGAAGGGGGAAGGGACGGGGCTTATTTTCTCCAGTATAAGTTCGCATCTAAAGCTTGGTGGGAGAGCAGAACCAGAAAGGCTTGAGGGAAGGGTCCAGGCCCTGTACTCGGTCAGAAGAGAAGGAGGAGGAGGAGGAGGTGGAGGAGGAATGCTTACCATGCTTGTTGTATTTGTATATCTATAAGAACTTTCTTCATTTTCTTCCATGTCTTCTTTTCCATCTGTTTTCCATGCCAGGTGCCAAGGGATTCACAGGAGGAATGCCAGGACAGATGTTGGGTAGGGAGTAGGTAGGGACCTAGGGGTTGGCCTCCCGGATGCCCTGGTTATGGTGCAGGATGGGGGTGCACTGGGGAGAAAGCTGGATTCCCCCGGGGAGCTGCTGCACGAGATGGAGAGGGGCCTGGAGGGCAGGCAGGGTGGTCAGGTGGTGAATGGCAGGATGGGCACCTTCAGGGTACCTGACGTCAGTAGATCTGGATTTGGACCTGGCTGCTTGGCATTGGGATTCCACATGTTCAGGTGTTTCCTCCAGCCTTTACACACACCACCACCCGGGCTTGACTCACCCTGCCTCTCACCTCAAGTTCTTTTTCCTAAAAATAAAACAAATCTAGTAAGATAATTTGCATGTCACCGAGTTCACTCATTTCAAGTATACAACCCAGCAGTCTGTAGTATATTTACGGAGTTGTGCAAACATCATCATGGTCGAATCGACAACATTTCCATCACCTGCAGAAAAAGCGCTGACCCACTAGCAGTCACGCCATTGCCCCTCTCTGCACTCACCCCTTCGTCACCACCGGTTCCTTCCTGTCTGCAGTGACTTCCCTCTTGCACACATTTCACAGGTGCTGAATCACAGAACAGGTGCCACTGTAAGCACTTCATTCGCTGGCGATAAGAATGTGTGCATTGTTGCGGGAACATCAACACCACCATCTGTAAATACATGGATTGCTTCACTTGGTTGCTTGTCACCCTTGTGCAGCGACCATGCCGATCTATCTGTATGGTTCCAGTTTTAATGGCATCGGCTGTCACAACAGTAATCACTTACTTTTCCTTAGTGGTTTATACAATAATTAAGGATATCATTCTTTTTCAATTTTTATCTTCCAATATCAATTCACCCCTTCCATGATTTATGTTCTATATTTGTACATACTTCTTTTTGTTCAACAATTTAGCCAGTAGTTGCTTTATTCTGTTATGAAAAATAATACTGTGTGTTAATGAGACTGTTTTTCTGGTTTTGGTCTCATGCATTTTTGCCTTACCCTTGGAGAGGATGCAGGCTGTGTCTCCTTTCCCTGGTTCCTATTCCCTCGTGCCTGGCGGATGCCAAATGTTCTTGCCCCTCATTTCCCCTGACTGAGGTGTTTCCAGAGTCCCTTCCTGACTTTCTCACCCCCTGTGCCCACAGCTCTGCAACTGAGACCTCCCGTCTCCCTCTTGCTCTTCCTGGATGCATGCCCCGTGGTCAGGGCTCAAGTCTCCCCACATGCTGGCCTGTGTCTTCACATTCAAGGGACTTTCTCCTCTCATGCTGGTTCAGGCCACTAGTCGCCTTCCCCTTCTGTCTCCTACAGCTGTTTCTGGAACTCACTTTTCTTCCCACTGATGCTCCTGACTTGTAGTGTGCGCACGGGAGTGAAGCCGCCAGGGTTTCCAGTCTGAGCGCTTATTTCTTTGCTGATTTTCACTTCCGGGTTGTGCGAAGTTGCAACTTGGTCCATCTCATGCTTTACGGAAGGTGTGAATTTTGTGTAGTTTCCTCTGTCTTCTTAATTGTTGGTGTGTTTTCAACAGCTGTCATGGGTATTTCCAATTTCTTTGTTGGATATTACCTGAGCACCAGAATTTTCCATATTTTTAATATAAAAAATAATTACAAAAGAATACCTCCTAAAACGGTTGATGCAGATGTAAAAAATAAATTATTTTATTTCATACTTTATCTAATATCTAACATTGACATAAAAGGAAAAGTTATCAGAGCTAAGTGCTACGACCAATACACTTCATATTTCTCTTCAACTTCTTACGAATACAAAAAGAATGTAACTAAAAACAGAAGTAAAGTGTAATAAGAAAGAATCAGGTTTTTATTTGAGAAATGAAATATGTTATATAAAAGGCTCAGGGCATTTAAATTTAAAAATATTTTACTGAAAAAAACAATTCAGTAAAATCATCAGAAGTATGTAAAATAAAGCGTATTATTTTAATAAAATTTTAAATAAGAGTTTTACTTTTTTAAATCCCTCATTTTTTTTTACTCATGTCTTTAATTATTTAAGCAATTACTGTTTACATTTGGACTTCTTTTAAGTTAATTCTTCTGTTCTCTTTTTTATGTGTACTATTTTTTTTCTATATTCATTTAGTGTTTCATAAGTTAAAAATAATGAAAATCGTCCTCATAAGATTACCAAAAAAAGTAAAAGTGCTGAGTAAACATGTTGAGATGTGTGCAATTTGTATTTTAAAGGAAATTGTAAAATTCCCTGAAGTATCTGAAAGCACATTTGAAAAAACTGGCGAATGTTTACTTTTGTCTTCAATAAGAAACTAACCATAAACATGTTAACCTTTTTAGCTGGTGATCTCATTTCTGTCTTCTACGTTTTAGTTTGGAGTCTGGATAGAAGATACTTTCTAACTTCAAGGAAGTTGAGGGCAAGCTGACTATGTATTGAAGACGGGGCAAGACATAACAATGGATTACAGAAAAGAATGTGAGAAATGAAAGGTCATGGAGTGTCTGAACTAGGGACACCCCGGAGGGAGTTTCATAAATCCATGGTGGGAGCCGTCAGCATGGCCATGTGCACCTGCAGCCACAGTCAGCTGGCAGATTGAGGGGGAGAAGAAGCATCCTGGTGGATGCCATGGGCGTGGGGAGGGGGCTGGTGAGGTGAGGAGACTCATCCTTGGTGGGTGATGAGGGATGGAGCACGGTGATAATGGTGACCCATGACTTGATGTAAGTGAGGAGGGACAAGGGGTATAAGGAAGTGAAGAAATCAGCAGGGAAAGGGAAAGAGAAAATGCAGTTTCTTTCCTATTCCAAAAACCCTCCCACTCACCTTCACCCTGGACAGGAGGGGGTGCTATCTCTCCCACCCTGCCTCCTGCCTGGTCACCTTGACACCTTGGTTGTCATAATTGTCACAAAAAATTGGTTGTGATAAAAGGTGATCTATTAAAAACTAGATGACAGCAGGGCTCCCTCAGCCTCTCAGGAGGTGTGATTCTCTTCCAGAGACTTCCTGCAAACTTCAGAATATAGAATCATTTTTCTTATGCCCCAGAATCTGTTTCCCAAGAACTATCTGGACAGTAGATCCTCCAGAGAAACATTCTCCTCTTGTCGCTTGTGTTCCAGGCTTTAGCCTTTTCCACTGAAAGTCATCACAGTGGACACCTGGGGACACAGGGGACTGTGGGATGGCTGTGGTGTGGGGGCAGGAGGGCTCTCCTGGAACAAGGCCAATGACCAAGCATCCCAGGTTGAGTCTCTGTCCCCGCGGGCAGCACAGTCCCCAACCGTCTCTGGGCTCCAATCTGCAGCTGATACTGTTTGGTACATTGATTCTGGGAAAGCAGTCTCAGTGCTGCTCTCACAAGGCCAAGGCCCATAAGAATATGACATATAATCTCCCTCTGCTATCAGGGCTAGGCTGTCACTCCCTTAGTGACACCCTCAGGCAGGGAGGGGAACCTTTACAGTGAACTTTTTTATTCCAATCCAGAACTACAAGGCTTGTGACCTCAGGGACACAGTCCCCCTTATCTCCACCTCTCTACCACTCATATGTGAGTTCTTTGATGGGAACTTCCCGGTCCAGGTGACCTTGGTAATATCATCCTGTGCAAAGTGTCTGGTAATGTTTTTGACTTATTTGCTATTCAGGTTGTTTGTTTTCCTGTACTTTGTTTGTTTGAAAAGTTCATTGTATGGTTCCTTCCTTCCTTCCTTCCTTCCTTCCTTCCTTCCTTTTTTCCTTCCTTCCTTCCTTCCTTCCTTCCTTCCTTCCTTCCTTCCCCCCTCCCTTCCTTCCTTCCTCCCTCCCTTCTTCCCTACTTCCTTCCATCCTTTTTTCTTTCCTTCCTTTCTCATACACATTTATTTGTGTATTTATTTTGTACTGCTCAAATGTACAGAAGTTTGACAATTGATCTGAAATAAATTCTGTTTCTGGTTTATTGGTTTTCACTATTAGATTTTATTTTTGTCATTACTCTGGAGAAATGGTACACATCTTCTCTTATAGTATAGACACTGAGTATCAGATTTCCCAGTCAGTCAGCTCATACTACATATGAGTCATGGGCCGGGTGCTCTCCATCTGCTACAATGCTCCTGAACCCTCTGTGGTCTTCTCTCGTAGTCATTGCCTTTGAAGTTGGCCAAATATGCCAGTGCTTCTAATAACTTGGGGAAAAGGAAAGAAACTTTGCTCTGGAGCGACTACCAGCGTTGGTAGAAAAAGTCCTTGTGAGGATCCCATCTGGAGGCTTGAGGAACATATTCCCTGAGCCCACACGTGCTGGAAACCAGCTGCCAAACAGGAGATTTTGTTCAGATACAAGGGATTAAGGACAGAACCAAGGTGTTCGGGTCTCATTCCTCACGTCTACTTGTCACCTCTACAGATATTCCACATAATCTGGCAGTGAGTTGGCTTCTGGCAGGTGCCTTGGGTGATTAACAATCTAGGATTATCTAAAAACCGACATTAAGCATGTAATTACCCAGACTGACCTATAAGTTCACCCATCATTACAGCTGGCATGGGTCTCCCTTACAGATTCTCTTACATGTTACTGTTGTGCCAAACGTGTTGCAGCTGTTGTTTTGTGAGGGTCTCCTGAGAGGTTCCCTCAATCCCAGGGGACAGCCCCTGGCCTCTCCCATCGGTCTGTACATGAAAACACAATGCCGGTGGGGAAAGTATTTTCTGCCCTTGCACCCTACTCTGGGTTTTCATGTACTTATTGGTATTTTCTTGGCAGTTCATAGTTTTCTTCTGATGCAGTGATGTATCTATTACCTTTAAGCCTATTTTAAAATTGCTCTGCACATTAGGACTGATATAAAAAGAACACTGTATATAAATAAGGTGTATCAATGGACCCTTGCCTTTATTACAGATTCTTCTTCCACTGCTGGATAAGGACCCCCATGGCCTGTTATCTCCAACAACCTGGACCCTGATTCACTGTACTGGGAAATACCCTGCTTGTTTTTTTCATTTCCTTAGACTCCCTGTTCCTCCTCACTTACTTTAAAATCACGGATCATCCTTATCATCATAATGTATTCTTTGTAACCATCGACATTAGTCTTGCTTGCCTCGCTAACAGCCCCCACAGAACCCACTATGCCACTTCCTCCCCAGCTGCCTGTGGCTGCAGGTGCACGTGGCCGTGCTGACTGTTCTCGCTCTGAATTTATGAGACTCCCTCTAGGGAGTCCCTAGCTCAGCCACTCTGTGATCCTCCATTTCTCCCATCCCTCTCTGTAATCCATTGTTACGTCTTTCCCCGCCACAGTACATAGTCAGACTTTTCTCGATTTCCTTGAAGTTAGAATGTATCTCCCATCCAGACCTCAAATTGGAAACAGAAGCTAGAAGATAACTTGCAGGAGCTCACCTGTGAACTGTTACAATGTTTATATTTTGTTTTCTTCTTAAAGACAACAACAATATGTTCACCACTTTTTTCAAACGGGCTTTCACATTCTTCAGGGAGTTTTACAATTCCCTGTAATATACAGATTGCACACATCTCAAGATATTTGTTCTTACTGTAATAGCGCTCCCACTGGTCTTTTTTTAAGATTTGAAAACAATGTTTTACATTTATTTTCAGAGGTGGGGAAGGGACAGAGAGAAAGAGAGAGAGAATCCGAAGCAGTCTCCACCCTGTCAGAACAGAGCCCAATGTGAAAACCATGAGATCACAAACCATGAGATCATGACCCGAGCAGAAATAAAGAGCCAGACGCTTAACCGAGCCACCCATGCGCACCAGCACTCCCACTATTCTTAAAATAAAACTTGCTTCAAGCTTATGCATTCTTCATTTGCTGACCAAAGTTTTTGGGCCTATAGCAGAACTAGCCTACTTTCCTTCAGATTTGCAGACCACTGGCCTTGAGGAGTGAAGGACCAAAGGCTCCCAGAGGATAAGTCAAACAGCAGATGTCAGTAAGTGTGTGCAGAGTCATGTCTTCATATGGTTCATGGTCTGGGCACCTGCTTCTCCTGCACAGAGCCCCTACCATTTTGACACCTTCCCGTGGTGAACCCTCTGGCTTCACCTGGACAAGAAAGATGGGTTTTGAGACATCTGTCCATAGTCTTCCCAGGTTGCCGGCTTCCTTTCTCACCTTCACTCGTCTCTCCAGCACTGATTTTTCAGTGACTATAGCAGAACCCGACTTTGGAACTGGTTCTTTGTCCAGTAACATTAGCACTTTCATTTTGTTGGTAATAATATTAAAATCATTTTCATTATGATTTTTTTGAGAGAGAGGAATGGAGAGAGAGAGAGTGACTGCAGGGGAGGGGCAGAGGGAGAAGGAGAGGGAGCATCTCAAGCAGGCTCCATGCTTGGCAACAGCCTGACCTGGGGCTCGATCTCACGACCGTGATCCTAACATAAGATGAAATAAGCAGTCAGTCACTTAACAGATGAGTGACCCAGGCATCCCTTCATTATTTTTTTTACAGTGTTAATGTTAATTGGGGCACCTGGGTGGCTCAGTGGGTTGAGCGTCCGACTTCGGCTCAGGTCATGATCTCACGGTCCGTGAGTTCGAGCCTCGTGTCGGGCTCTGTGCTGACAGCTCAGAGCCTGGAGCCTGCTTTGGATTCTGTGTCTCCCTCTTTCTCTGCCCCTCCCCCGCTCATGCTCTGTCGCTCTCTCTCTCGCTCGCTCTCTCTCTCTCTGTCAAAAACAAACATTAAAAAAAATTTTTTAAAGGTTTTAATGTTTATTTATTTTTGAGAGAGAGAGAGAGAGACAGATACAGACACAGAGAGACAGAGTGCAAGTGGAGGAGGGGCATAGAGACAGGTAGACACAGAATCTGAAACAGGCTCCAGGCTCTGAGCTGTCAGCACAGAGCCCAAGGCGGGGCTCAAACTTGGGAACGATGAGATCATGACCTGAGCCAAAGTTGAATGTTTAATAACTGACTGAGCCACCCAGGAGCCTCCTCCCTTCATTATTTTTAACTTATGAAAAAGTATCATTATTATTTAAAGATTATTGAAATAATTAATAGAAACTTTAATTTATATTTCTGGTGACTTCACTGAATTTTCTTATCAGTGCAATATTTTTAATCTAAATACCTTGAGCTTTCTATAAGCAGAAAGTTTGGAGGTCCCTAGAACAAAACCAAAACAAAAGAAAAATAGAGACAGAAAAAGAGGAGACAGCTTTCCTGACCCAAAAGCAATAATTTAAGCCCCCAGCTGTTTTCTGGAATCCATACCCTGCAGGCTCTACTTGCCCAGTACACATCTTGCAGAACTTTCTAGGAAGCGTTGGAACAAATAAATACAACAACCTGGTCATAGAAGATTTTAAGGGAACAAAGGGAATGCGAAAACTAAGTCTCTACGAGGTCAGGAAACAGTCTGACCACATCAGAGACAAGAACTCAGTGGTGTCACACCCAGTGTTGTTTCAAAAGTAAAGCTGACCTAAAGCACATTCTTGAGTTGTTTTTGCAGGGTTCAAACCGCGCCCCAAAGGGTTAACGAGGTTAAAACTGTCCCCAGCAGGACCTGCACTGACACCCCTTCTTTTTTCACAGGAAAGTCAACCTTCTGTTTCAGAGGCAAACAGCAGGACGGGCTTGGCAGCCTAGACCAGTTACATCCTCCACCAACTCCACCTGCTCAGATGGACCCCGGCGTGTCCTCCAGGGACCTCCGCCTCAGGATGATGTTCAATCTCCACTCTCGGAGGAGCACAAGCTTCAGCTAACACCTCACAGGATACACACACAGGCCGTGCTCTCAGGACCCCTGCACAACCTGGTGCCACCTTACGTGGGATGACAAAACTCCCTCTTCTGGGTCTCCATCCTAACCCTGAATCAAAGGAACCCACTCCCCTCCATCAGGGAGTCACAGCTTTGGAAGTTACTCCCCTGATCTCCTTATTGGCTGCAGATCAAGATTCCTTTGTGTGACATCTAGTGCAGCCTCTCCCCCTGTGACTCACCAAGGAGTGAACTCATGGTGGTTCTGTGACACTTGGACCTGATACATTTCATCCCTTAACAAGAAAACCTGGCTTATTCTCCCGACTCTTTACCTGTGGTTTTAGTCACATTTATTGAATGTATTAATAAGAAATTGCCAATACATATAAACTAAATATATTTGATCGTTTTTACTCCTTACATCAATGTTAGAATCCAGTAAAAAATAAAAACAGTAATTAATTTAAGAAGTATTCTTTAAAGGAGGTTCCCTTTTGATATGATTTTTTCACATTTAAACAAAATTTTCATGAGAATTTCCGGGTAGCTGAGGTGAAATATCCATGACAGCTCTTAAAAACACCTGCATGATTAAGAAGGCAGAAGAAACTACACAAGACTCAGACTCTTTTAACACATGAGACAGACCGTGCATCATCTTCACACAACATGGAAGTGAAATAAATGAGGAAGTAAATGCAAATGCAAAAGTAAATGCTCGCACGCTCACGCCACAAGTCATGAGCTTTAGTGGAAAGAGAAGTCAGTTCCAGAAACATCTGTGAAGAGAGAAGGAGAAAGTTAGCAGCAGCCTGAACCACCCTCAGAACAGAAAGTCCCCTGAGTGTGAAGACACAGGACAGCGTGCGGGGAGACCTGACACTGACCACAGGATGGGCATTCAGGGCGAGCAGGAGGGAGATAGGAGGTCTCGGATGCACTGTTGTGAGCAGATGGGCGAGAAAGTTGGGAGAGAAGCTCTGGAAACACCTCAGTGATGGGAAAAGAGGGGGAAGGAGACAGTAAGCACCTGCCAGCCACGAGGGATAAGAAAGAAGAGAAAAGAGAAACAGCCCACCTCCCTACCACAAGGAGAGCAAAAATGTATGATACAAAAACTAGAAAAAATTGTCTAATAATCACATAATAATTTTCATAACAGAATGGAAGAGTCACTGGCTAAAGTTTTGGACAAAAATGGAATCTTCAAAAGTATACACAGTTTAAAAATGACAAGGGGATAACAGATATTGGAAAATAAAAATTAAAAAAATGAAATCTGTAATTACTTGGTAGAGTGCTAAAGAAAAATAAATTATGCTTATTTAGACAGTCTCTTATTAAAATGGGAATCATCCAGATCAGTTAGCACGGCATCCATACAAGGGTGGTTTGCAAATAAGTGAAGAGGGGTCCATGCCATGGAGGATATGCACCAGGTTCTGCTTCTGAGCACACAAGTGAGACACCTGCACAAACCTCTCGCTCCCCTCCTGGGAAAGCAGAGTGGAACCCTTCATGCAAGTCATTCCATCCCCTGGGGTGCCAGAACTGAATTTGGGGAAAGCTGGATGTGAGTTGGGGCTGGGAGGCCTCTCCTGGGCTGCAGTGAGCACAGAGCAGAGGGCACAATGTAGGACCCCAGGCCTGGGTTTCCAGCTTAGACCCCTACAGACTATCAGGGAGAATGTGACCTGAGCCCAGTGAGCACAAGGGCAGAGGGCACATAAGCCCCTCCACAGCGTCTATGTGGGAGGCCTGAGGGGACAGCCAATCTCTCTCTCAACTCAGGACATTTCCCACTCTTGCAGTTCATTCCCTATAACCCTGTGCCCTGACCTTGTGTGTGTGTGTGTGTATGATTTAAGTATATATATATATATATTAAGTATATATATATATATACTTAAGTATATATATATTTAAGTATATATATATACTTAAGTATATATATATTTAATATATATAAGTATATATATATTAAGTATATATATAAGTATATATATATTAAGTATATATATATTAAGTATATATATATAAGTATACATATATATTAAGTATATATATATGTAAGTATATATATTTAAGTATATATATATATACACTTAAGTATATATATATATTTAAGTATATATATACACTTAAGTATATATATATGTGTGTGTGTGTGTGTGTGTGTGTGAGATCATACATATGAAACACAAATTACTTACATAAAATATTAGATACGGATATACATATATACACACTTCTAGCCAACCACTCTCACTTATATATATATATATATATATACACTTAAGTATATATATATTTAAGTATATATATATATACTTTAAGTATATATATATTTAAGTATATATATATAAGTATATATATATATATATAAGTATATATATATAAGTATATATATAAGTATATATATTATGTATATATATATTAATTATATATATATTAAGTATATATATATTAAGTATATATATAAGTATAAGTATATATATATTAAGTATATATATAAGTATATATATATTTAAGTATATATATATATATACACTTAAGTATATATATATGTGTGTGTGTGTGTGATCATACATATGAAACACAAATTACTTACATAAAATATTAGATACGGATATACATATATACACACTTCTAGCCAACCACTCTCACTTAACATAGAACTGTATGTCCTATTCCTACAAATGCTTACTGTTTCTCTCTGAACTTCACATAAAACATCTGATCACTGTCTTTCATAGTGAGTTAGATGAAAACCCAACAGATGTCCATGACCTCACAATTCTGTTTGTTCCTCATAGTACACTATGTGGAGCTTGTTGATACTTAGCTGGCGCTCAGTCAATATTTTTAAATTAAAAAATAAATCAGTGAATAAAAAAAGAAAAAAATACACATATCACTTTCTTTAACTTATGGCTAAAACATACATCTCCATTTTATTTTGGACCGTCATCATCCATCCAGATTCTTACCCACAGGCACGGGTGTTATCTTAGACACATCCTCATACCTCACACGTAACCTCCAGGTAATTCCTAAATCCGGTGCTTTTCACAACAAAAGTAACTTTAAAATGTCCATGCTACCCAAATCAATCTATACATTAAATACAATTTCTGTGAAAAGTCCAATGACATTTTTTCACAGAAATAGAAAAAAAGTCCTGAAGTTTGTATCGAGTCAGAAAAGCCTCCAGGGGCCAAAGCAATCTTGGGAAAGAACTGTTGCAGGGTGTACGGCCAGAGTCACAAAAGGTGAGTCCGCAAACAAAGTGCCGTTAAGTGAAGGTCCTCATACTCGAGTCGGAATGAGGCCCCAACTCTAGAATGAAGCTTCTTTTTATTAGGATAACTGCTAAAGACTATGTACATAAAGTCAGCTAAGCAAGTGTGTTACTCAATCTAATGGTCTAGCTTTTCAAGGTTGAATTTCCAGTTAACTGGTTTCTGTATCACTAGGAAGGGTCCGATGTGAAGGAGGATCCACCTTGGACACGTTCAGCTATGTAAACATGTCCTAAAGCCTTGCACCTTCTCCAGCCCTTCCCTTTTGAAGTCTTTTCCTTTGAGGCTTCTCTCCTGCATCTCCCACAAACGACAAAGCTGGAGTCATCATACTTTCTGCTTTCAAATTTTGTAGTCATGAAAACAGTGTGGTACTGGTGTAGAATGAGACACATAGATAGATGCCACAGGAAAAAAAGAGACCAGAAATAAATGCAAGTTCCCCTTGACCACCAGGGAGGATGTAGGCTGAAAACAAGGACTTTGCACGGTCTCTGGAAGAGAGCTAACGTGGATTTTGAAGGGGATTCAGCCAGGAATGTGCGTGAATCATACCGCAAATGCCCCAGATGAGATCCTCAGGTTCTCACTGGTGTTTCCTGACACATTTTGGGAGAGACAGCTGGAAATGCCGGACCCCGTGCAATGGGACACATTGATACTCATGCCATGGTGGGCAGCGTGCATCCACATGGTCAATCTGGGGTAAGAAACGCAGCCCAAAGGACGCTTTCACCTGGGTCAGGGCACACCTGCCAAGACCCGCTGCAGGAGCTGCCCTCTTTACTCTGCTGCTTCCTGCGTTGGGTCCTGGGCCCCGGTTCCGCTGCCATTCCAGGTTACCCATTCCCCTGCTGGTGCACTGTTACCTTTGGGAATGATGAAAAGGTCCTAGAAATGGATAGTTGTGACGGTTACATAACACTGCAAATACACTTAGCGTCTCTGAGAATGATTAAACTAGTAAATTTATGTTATGTGTATTTTCGTAATTTTAAAAAAAATTTTTTAACGTTTATTTATTTTTGAGACAGAGAGAGACAGAGCATGAACGGGGGAGCGTCAGAGAGAGGGAGACACAGAATCTGAAACAGGCTTCAGGCTCTGAGCTGTCAGCACAGAGCCCGACGCGGGGCTCGAACTCACGGACCGCGAGATCATGACCTGAGCCGAAGTCGGCCGCTTAACCGACTGAGCCACCGAGGCGCCCCTGTATTTTCATAATTATTAACTAAAAGTTGTAAATCAAAATTATATTTAAGAAGCTATAGTCAAACAAATACCCTTGCCACCCTTATATGTGCTCTCCATCACTAACAAGTTATAGCAATTAAAAAATTTGTTTTCTTCCTGCAGATTCCACACGTAAATGAGATTGCACAGTATTTATCTTTCTCCGCTGGGCTTATTTCACGTAGGGCAATGTCCTGCAGATTCGTCCAAGCTGTCACTAATGACAGGACTTCCTCCTGGAAAGACCCATGGGGTTGACTTCCTTTGTGCACACATGAGGGAGATCCTGCTCCTGGTACCCCACTGCCTTCCTACTACTGGGATCACTGATGAGGAGAGGAGAATAGGACACAGTCAGTGCCTTGGGGGCTCGGGACGCCAGCCACAGGGGTGCCCATTGGGCCCTGGTGGTGGCAGCTGTGGGAAACTCTCATCTGAGGGATCTACTTCCCCCACCTTCCCGAGAGCAGGCTCAGCATTTTGTAGCAATGGTGGCACTTCCTCCTTACCCTCACAAGCCCCACTGGGAGGTTTGCTAACCTGACACCCAAAGCTCCTCCCAGGGCTAATCGCCATCTCCCGACATCACACCTGAAGGGCAGGTACCCAGCCAGTGCGCCAGGCCAGCGGAGACACACAGCGACTCAGTCAGCCCTGAGCACAGGAGCCTGGGGGGAAGGGAGGGCCTCGGCTCTGACCCCTGGAGATACAGAGTACATATTGTGGAGGACTGTCCACCAGCCAGGATGGTGCCTGCACTCTGAAAACTAACTAATTTGGTGTGCCTTTGTGAAGAGAACAAAAGCCAGCTAGATAGGCTCTGATATTTACACGTGGATGACCAAAGTGTCTGTGTTATCATCGTCATTTTGTTGCCTTTTCTGTTTTTAATTTCCCTGAGAGTTCTGAAACGTTGCATAAGAAACTGGGAAGAAGTCATTCACATCCAGAAGCCACTGACAGGTACAGTCAGTGTGTATGCAAGTTATTTCAAACTTCAGGAGAGTCGGAATGCAAGGGTCTGACAATTAATGAAAAGGGTATAGGACATTGGGCAGGTGTCATTATGGCTGGTGGTCACAGCAGAGGGTCCAGCTCCTCCCAGGCAAAGGCTGCCATAAATGCTCGTGCAATACAGAGTCCTTAGGAAGGTTTAGCCTGCACCCCAAGATATCTCAGGAGAACATGGTGTGTGCCTGAGACCCCTGTGGCTGGATCGTGTGGAGAAAGGGAGGGAGAGGAGAGGTCACCCGGGGTGCTCTGGGACCCATGGAGGGAAGAACTCTTTTAACAAATGTGAATTTATCCATTCTTCTTCTTTTTTTTTTCAACGTTTATTTATTTTTGGGACAGAGAGAGACAGAACATGAAAGGGGGAGGGGCAGAGAGAGAGGGAGACACAGAATCGGAAACAGGCTCCAGGCTCTGAGCCATCAGCCCAGAGCCTGACGCGGGGCTTGAACTCACGGACCGCGAGATCGTGACCTGGCTGAAGTCGGACGCTTAACCTGACTGCGCCACCCAGGCGCCCCTATCCATTCTTCTTAAGCTGGTAGATACAGGAGCTGAGACCCAAAGCCGCTACTCCTCAGCTCCTTCCCTCGCCTTCCTGTCCCCAGGCCTAGAGGTCTATCAGTGACAGCCAAGGCCAGTCCAGGGGTCCTGGGTCACAGAAGCATGGACTGCATGGTGGTCTTGGGAAAGGAGGGGATGAGGTCACTGGAGAGGGAGCTGCAGGTCAGGAATATGACCTCAGGAAAACGATCTGGAAAGATAGAGAAAATCTGAGGGAACCATTGATGAGAGAATCTTCCTCCTTCCTGCCTTCCTTCCTTCTCCTGTGAGAACTTGGCATGGATATCCTCTTGAGTATTTCCTTATTTTTAATGAGAATTTCATTCTCCACAGGGATCACTGCTGGGATCCCTGCGACTCCCTCCATTTGTCTCAGACTTTTAATCCCAGCTGTGCCTCTGGTCAATGCCACTCATTAGAGATTTAGCTCCACAGCAAATCCTAGGACAGAACTTGGGACAAGGAGACCTGGAAGATGTCACTGGGGATCAGCTGGAGAAAGATGACAACAGAGGAAACAGGGAAGGGGGAATGACACATGTCCCCCGGTGGGACACAGGGAGGTGACAGAGTGGACCCTCAGCTATGGGAGATGGAGGGATGTTCCAGAGGGTCTTGTGGAAGGAGGGTGATGCCCAGAGAGACAGAGATGCCCTGACTGACACAGGTGAGGTCAGGTGGGAGAGCAGGTGGAGGGCAGGTGAGGGGTCTGCTGTCCCCGCGTCACATGGCAACCATGATTTAGACAGGTGTGGAAACATCACAGACAACCAGGGCTGAAGGATGCCTTTCCTCCCCCATAGGAAGGATGGGGGTGTTGCTGTAACTCCTTGACTGAGGGCTTAGTCTGCACCATTCATTCGTTCATTCATTCATTCAATTCATTCATTCATTCTTTCATTCAACCCACATTAAAGTAATTTGCGCAAGTGTAAGATCAGTGCTCATCACAGTGTGAAATAAAATATGATTTTCTATTCATTTCAGAATTGTGGTACACTGTCTGTTTCATATGATGTGCATGGTTGCTGTTTGCCTTTCTCCTCTGTATTTGACAGCCCAACTTATATTACCCAAAGGTTCCTACCTAATCGATTTGTGTCTATTTATCAAAGGAATCCTTGATACACTGGGAAAAAAAGGATACAATTTTATATGCACCAAATGTAAAATATAAGGAGTATCTAGAACTTAAGACAAAAGGAAGAATCAAAAAGAGCAATTGACACATCTGAAAAATACAATGTCAGCTTCCATAAGTCACCATGAAATATAGAAATAATTGACGAATATCATATTGCTTAGAAATAGCTACTGAAATCGTGGCAGTTTGAAAACTAATGAATTTATTCTTTATTTATCATAATAAACTGGGGAGTCACACTAATCAGCCGGAATCCCTGACCTTGAAGGGAGCCCTGAGCCAACCCAAGAAACTCTCAGATATTCTTAAGGCACCCCAAGTCAGAAAATCCTTCCCTGCTGGGAAGGCCTGTGTTTCAGGAAGGATTGGAAAACTGGATGTGGGAGAAGAACCCAGGGCCCTGGAGTCCCTCACCAAGTTGGAAGGGACAGAAAGATCCAGCTAACCCCTAGTGGCTTTTAACATGAGTCAGAGTTACAAATAAATGCAACAACACATCAGTAATTAAGGGTTTTTAAGGGAACAAAGGGAATACAAAGGTTAACAATCTCCACCAGGCCAGGAAAGTGCTTCACCACATCAGAGACCACAAGGCAGAGGGCAAACTCCCAGCGCTGTGTCAGAGGAAGCAAGGCCCTGCATTCCTTCCCCCAGGTCAGGAGCCCAAACCTCCTCCAGTTTATACTGGCTCTGGGAGCAGACCCCTGGCCCCTTCCCCTCGCGGGACGGTTACTTCTGCTTCGTTATAATGTCAGTCTCCACACGAGGAGGAGCGCAAGCTGCACGGACATAACCTAGGATGCAGGTACGGTCCTGTTTTCTAAGTGTGCCCGTGCGACACGATGGCCACCTTTCGCAGGGTGGCAAAGTCCCCTTTCTGAATATCGATCCGGATGACTGAATAAAAGGAACCCGCTCACTCCTGCTCTGAGACTCAAGGCTTTGCAAGTTATTCCTCGTGATCTCATTATTTTGCTGCAAATCCAGTTTCCTCTGTGAGACCACACACCTGGCAGAGTCTCTAAATTTCACTGTGGGTGGAAAGCACTCAGCTTAGCTCCGAGACAGCAACTTCATTTTCCTCTCCCTGTCTCTCTAAGTTCTATTACTTAAATATATAAATTATAATATGTGATATATAAATTGCAACATGGAACATACGTATAATGTGTATATGTAATCTATAGTGTTTTATATCATACAAGATACCTATATTTAATAGTTATATAATACAGTTACAGATGTAATAATTCAATATAACATATTACACATATTTAAAATGTGTTTATATATTCCTTATATATTATACATGCATTTGTAATATGTAATATTTATTTATAATAAATATCATATATATGTATATATATATGTGTATATATATATATATATATATTTCTTTTTACCCCATCAAGGACCCAGATGCCCTGGATGACAAAGTAGCACAGTCTGACAGAGACCCTTGAAGGAAAGCTAGAAGTTATAAGGTGACAGAAAGAATGGGGTGATGACTGCCATGCAGAGATGACGGGAACAAAGGAGTGCAAATGCCCCCCCCACCCCCACCTTCCACCACCCCAGCATCTTTTCTCTTCAGCCCTAAAGGGATCTCCTTGTCTGTGAGGCAGGAGGTGAGGAGAGGACTCAGGACAGGACAGAGAAGTCCCATCCTCCCCTCCCCAAGGGTCTTTTACCCTAGACGCAGGTAGCATGGCAGGTGATTTGTTCATTGTGCGAACTTCTCCAGGTGTGGGATTGACTGTCCCTACCTGAACACCACCTGGGCATTGACTCCATGGGGTTGGAGGATGAAACATGGAGCGAGGGAGTGAGTCAGAGCTGAGGGCTCATGTGGCTCCAGGGGCACAGGGGCTGCAGAGTCACACTGCCGGGGGACACTGCCTGATGAGTGTGCGAGAATTATTAGAGTAGTTCCCTAATCGGTCAGCTCTAGAAGCTTGTCCTCATAGGACCGGTCCCACAGTGCCACCTGCTGGGCTTAGACACCAAATCGTCCAGTCGTTCTGAAACTTCATAGCACTCTTGGAATGATGTCCAGACTTTTGCAATTGGATCTAGAATGCCTTCATTCCCAAATGCAGTAGGATGAAGAGATGCCCTCTGTCTATTTTAGGAATGGTTGCAATTTTTCTGGGTCACCGACGACCTCCGTGTGGTTAAATACATGGTGTATTGATTGCACAGTGCTAACGCTACCAGGTATTACCTGACATTGGAGTTTGCCCTTCCAGGTGCCTGGGGTCAAAACCAGTCTAGTGTCATCTTACACTTAATGAAAGCCTTAAAGTTCTCAGAGTACCAAGATGGTTCAAACTCATAATAGTTCTCTTGGACTTGTCCTCTAGTGTAACCTTTGTTGCGGTGGGGGGTTTAGATTCTCCTGATAGATCCCTTCAGCCCACACTGCAAGGACTTTTGATGCCTGTCTTTGCCATGAGGACAGGATGCTGTCAGGGAAATGTGTCTTTTGCTCCTTATTTTTCAGCATTCACGTTTTCCCTTGAAATTTAGCCTGGCAAGTGCTTATATATTTGACACTCTGATATACTTCATATATCAGTTTTGTAATTAAAAATTTTTTTTAATATTTATTTATTTTTGAGAGAGAGAGAGAGAAAGAAAGAGTGGGGGAGAGGCAGAGAGAGAGGGAGACTCAGAATCCAAAGCAGCTTCAGGCTCTGGGCTGTCAACACAGAGCCCAATGTGGGGCTTGAACTCACAGACTGCTAGATCATGACCTAAGTTGCAGTCAGACGCTTAACCGACTGAGTCACCCAGGCACCCCCATTTTGTAATTTTCATCACTATGAGGATAGGTATAAACAGAACATTACTATAAATGGAGGCCTCCTCCCTTCTGAGGGGTTTTTCTATCTCTCCTGGACCGCAAACACTCATGACCTATTACTCTATGTGTAATTCATGGGGGTTGGGTGTCTAAGATCTGGGTCCGCAGAATAGATGTATACCCAACATCTTCCCAACAAAGGAACCAGAAGGAGTGAGCAGTAGATATTGAGGGATTAAACTGGGGGCAGCAAGCTCATGGCACGATGGCACTGAATATCGAGATGGATCTGGACCTTGTTGGTTACACCTTCACCATATTAAGTCACCAATCCACGGTCACAGTGTTCTCTCACGTATTTAATCTTTTTAATATTTTCAGCAATCTTTTGCAGGTTTCAGTTTGCAAGTCTCTTGCTACTTGTTTATTTTGCCTCCTAAAATGATTATTATTCTTTTTGATGCTATCCTACATGGAATTGGTTTTAAATGTCCTTTGGGGCTTCTTGTAGGCATAGAGAAAACCACCCGAGTGTTGTAGGGAATTACTATGTGAACTCCTGTAGGAGTTCTTAGACAGACCCAGGTTTGTCAGGGGTGATGATAGAGTCTGCTCCCCATTTTGGAGCAGTAGGAACAATAATGAAGCAGGAGGGAGTATGAGAGGGGAGTTCTGAGTGCCTGACCATGAAATGAGCGATCTCACAGGGCAAACTCTGAGCATAGGACGGCTTTAAGAACTAAGTGGATCCTGTGCTGCCTCTGTTTCTTATAGGGAAACAGAAAAGCACAAAGATTTTTTTTTTCATTTGGGAAATAATAACTCATTTATATATCTCAGAACTTGTATACTTATTTGTGAAACATATATTTCATAAGCACCAGCTAATCTCTGACTGGTACAATGAGGGAGTAACACAAAGGGTCAGGAAGGAGCCGTCTCTGTGTTCCTGCCCCAGTGGTTCCGTCAGGACTGAGAGGAGAGCTCTGCTTCCAGAACTCTGATTCTTCAGGGTTTGGCCCCTGGGAGAGGACACCAGATCTCCCAGCACCCAGCACCTCTCTGCTGGCTGACCAGTTCTCACTCCTTCCTCCAGCCTCCAGCATCTCTCCACACCTCCTCTCTGAGCCCTTATTCCTCTTCTCTTAGGTCAACATCATCTAAAAGAAGCCCTCCAGCTTTGACACCCACCTTGGACTGTTGGATTATTTGAAGGTGGAGACAAAAAACATATTCCACTCCAATTATTCATCTTTTCTTTTATATTTACACAGGGATTGTGCAGTTAATAACCTATAAGTTTCTGATTATAAATTATTCCCTGGTAATTATACTTTTATTTTATCGATTCATTGCTACATTACTGAGGCATTTTTAAATACCCTTTAACAAGTTATAGAAATCATAAAGTATTTGTCCTCTATAGTAAAAGACCAGTAACCATAAAGTGCATGTTTTCAAATACAAGATAGTATTTGACATGTGTGTTAATGTCAAGTGTATATAGGTATCAATAGCATATGACACATACACGGGCAAACATTCAAGGATGTTCACCAGAGGGTCATTTATGTTTAGGGCTCATGGGGACCATCTATATGAATCCGTAGGGAAGGAGGTTGCCAAAAACCATCAGTCCTTCCTAGGATGTGTGGGCCTGTCCCACCTCTGGGAATGACAGGTGATGAGAGTGAGGGGAAATGAGTCAATCATGAGATGGGAAGGAGCTCAAAGATTTGGTGGATGCCCTGGAGAGGAGAGAAGGTGAAGCAAGGAAGTGAAGGGGGGGATTAGGAGAATATCTAAAGCAGAGAGAAAGGACCCCCCCTGCCTGGTTCATTGCAGTTTCCCCACACAGAGCCCCTGCCCCTCCACAGAGGAGTGTCTGAGGAACCTGCAGAATGTGGCGGAATGAATGTCTGAGAGCATAAGGAAGATGGACAGGCACAGAGAACCTGTAGGAAGATTGATCCAGTCACAGCTCAGGCCACTCTCAGGTCAGAGACGCCCCTGTGAGCTGAACAAGCTGTCATCGGTCACTCACCTGTGTCTCCCATTTTGGGAGATTTCCACCTCCTGACTCCTCTCGGGACAACCTACAGCCTCTCTTCCCATTGGAAGATTCCCGTCCCCACCTGCCCTCCCTGACATTTGGTCACCTGGGCAGGGACCGTAATTGTGCTGACTTTGCAGCTCCTGCTGCTCTGGATTCCAGAGTAGGAGCAGATGGCAGTTCTGGAATCCTGCATGGGGTGGGGCTGGGGGGGTGGGGAAACCACGTTCTGCAAGTGAGGGCAGGAACTTCTCTCTGAGCTGCACTTGGGTAGCAAGTAGTGTTCTCATATGCATTGTATTTTGCAAATTAACATGGAGCCATACAGGAAATATGACAGTACAGCCTCCTGAGGGCCACCATGGGGACTGAGGACAGGATTTCTCTCCTTCTTTCCCTTCGTTCTTGGGAATGGAGTCATTCATGCAGATATGGGTCATGTCTGGCCCCTGCATCACTCTGGGCTGATGATGGTTCTAGTCAAGGGAAAGGAAGAGATGATCTGGGTTTCCTATGGGCTGAAGGAAGATCAGCACCCGGTTTTTCCATGGGATTAGAGGGGTCACAGTGCAGGAGAATCATACTTGGGGAAGGGGTCGTTGCTCCTAGGCCTATTGAAGCAGGCTCGGGCTCTTCCCATGTGTAAGAGAGGTGGGCATCAGTCTCTGCTCTCTTGTCAGGTCACAGCGCCCCCTGGTGTCCACAAAATCATAACGTGTATTTGAATCTAATTAGTACTTCAAAATCAAGTTTTTAAATGCAGAACAACCCACTTACTAGCTTTTGCATGGAAGTGAATAATACACAAGTATGCAAATGGGAAATGGCATGTGCACAAAAATAAAAAGTGGAAAAATCATACTGTCAACCTCTTTTAATAATAAATTAAAAACATAATTTAAGAAGTAAAAAAATGAATATTCCATTAAAAAAATGAATAAACAGACCATTAAAACAGTTCCATTAAAAAATGAATAAAGAGACCAATTTCCTTAGAAAAAAAGACAATATTATTAGGAAATATTCCATAAAAAGGCATAAGATGTGGTTAACTGCACAAAATACACTAACAACTTTCAGAGCTCATAGTTTCATAGTTTCATTTGTTTGCACTTCTCTCTCTCTCTCTCTCTCTCTCTCTCTCTGTACATATATATATATTCTTATAGAAAGAAATACATACACTTGATATATAAAATACTGAAAAAGGGGGGTGCCTGGGTGGCTCACTTTGTTGAGTGTCTGACTTTGGCTGAGGTCATGATCTCAAGGCTTGGCTCTTGAGTTTGAGCCCCACATCCCGCTCTGACCTGACAGGTCAGAGCCTGGAGCCTGCTTCAGACTCTGTCTCCCTCTATTTGCCCCTCTCGTGCTCACGCTCTGTCTCTCCCTCTGTCATAAAGTAAAATTAAATTTTGTTTTAAAAGTACAGAAAAAGGAAAATTGTAGAATATTATGAAATATTGATGCAAATGTTCTAAATAAGATATCAATAGTGAGAATCCATTATCAGACTAAAATAGTCATATAAAGTGACTATATGTGATTTATTGCAAATATAGAGTGGAATTCCGTATTAATAAATCTTCTAAGATAAGGCATCATATTGGTAAATAAACAGATGAAAATCCCATGGTCTCAGTAGACCTTGAAAGATTCTTTGAAAAATTGAAAGCAAAGTCCTAATAAAAACCACATAAAATGGAAACAGATAGAAACATTTATATTGTGATAGCACATTCCCTCCTAGACATATAGAACTCACTCCCACAACCAGGGAATTAAATAATGGGGTGGTGGAGGGGAGGACATTTCTGCAAGGTGAACAGGCTAATGTGACCTAAACACCATTATAACTCGACATCCTTCTGCAAGTAAGTATTAACAAAGTGAATAACAAATAGCAAGTGAATAACAAAAATCACTGGCTAGATCTCAGCACTGATGGGAATGGACAGGGACTCATTTCAAAAGACCCACGTGTACGAATCAGCCATAGATACTCTGGATTTTGTGACCCTGTTTCTGCCCTAATGTGACATGGTCACTGTCCTCAGGGTGACCTGTTTCTGGCGCCCAGGAATTTGCGCTCAGTTTGAGAAAATCAGAAAATATCTTGCTCCCCAGGACAGGCTTCAAGGAGAAATTTAAGAGAATGTGGAAAGATTTGTAGACAAATTCTTTGAGGCGGGTGACAGACCTCAGTTGATATCAAACAAAGAAACAGCTGATGGGGCCAAAATGTCAGGGCTACACAGCAAGTCCCATTTCTGTGGGGACAGCAGGTTTTTGTCTCACTTCCCCATGAGCCTGGAACATTGTGTAATCACTGACAGTTAAGTGAATGGTCTGGCAGTAATAATCTGCCTCGTCCTCAGCCTGGAGCCCAGTGATGGTCAAGGAGCCTGTGCTGCCAGACTTGGAGCCAGAAAATCGATCTGGGACCCCCGAGGGTCGATTGCTATTGCCATAGATGAGGAGTTTAGGGGCCTCTCCTGGGAGCTGTTGGTACCAGTTCACACCATAAATACCGATGCTGTTGGTGCTTCCACTGTAAGAGATGGTGACTGTCTGGTCCAGGGCCCCAGACACTGATGGCGGCTGAGTCAGCATAGACTGGGCCCAGGACCCTGGAAGGAGGAGAGACAAAGAGAGGGTGAAGCTGGGGTCTGGAGAGAAGAGCAGAAATTAAGGCACAAGTGTCCTCCCAGGAATGCTTCCCCTGTCCCCACATCTAATCACCTGTGCAGTGAGCAAGGAGGGTGAGGAGGAGAGGGGACCAGGCCATGGTGGAGGTCATCACCGATCCAGCCTTCTGTGGCCCCACAGCTGAACAGAGCCTCCCCTAACCTGTTCCTTCCCCTTTTCATCCTCTGACAGAGGGAGGGCCCATCTATGCAAATGAGATCCCCAGCTCATAGACACTTCACCGCCTTGGGTCAGGTCCCTCTGTGTAAGGATGTTAGGGTGGTGGTTGGGGAGGGGCTCTGATAGGCTAGGGGGTTGGGCAGGCAGAGGGCACAGGCAGCGTCAGGTGGCAACTCCCAGCTCTGATCATCCCTGACTCCTCAGAAAAAGGCGACATGCGCCTCCTGATGTCCGGGCCTGGACACAGCATATGTGACATGGCGACCAGAGACCATCAGAGAGGGTTCCTGCCTCCTCACTGCTCTGCCCACTGTCCCCTTCCTTCCGGCCAGGCCGGATGTCCCCTATGTGACCTCCCACCACCTCAGGGTGCACTTTGCTCTACTCAGGCTCCACGTAGTGAGTCCGTCCACGGTTCCCTTGGCTGTTGATGGGGCAGGACTGAGGTGGTGACTCTGGCACAACCACACAGATGAGGATCAGGGCCAGAGCAGCGATGGGTCCACATTGACGCATGGCCAGTTCTGTGCAGGAGGCTGATTTCTTCCCTCTTCCCTGGTTCCTCTCTGGGCTCAGAGTTCTCTTTCCCAGAAGCTCCCTCAGCACTGAGGAGACAGGGAGCCCTTTTCTCCAGGATGTGGGTAGACGCCCTCGTATGCCTTCCTAGGGGGGTTACACACTGACCATCTTTTTCACCTGTCACTACTTCCACCTCCATGAAACAACAGTTCTCCACACACTGTGGTTACTGCTTCCCTCCTAGGATCTGTCCCCCAGCACACAGACCCAAGTCTGCAGGAGCCCGAGTGTGGCCCTGACCTCAGAGCATGAAGGGCAAACCTGCAGGAAGCTCCAGGAGGGAAGGAGTGACAGCTGCGGGTGTTCTGACGGGGACCTCGTCGCAGACTTTATGTGTCCGTCACCACTTGGACAACTGCTACCTCAAAATGAATGTGGGTGATTTTACACAGAATTCAGCCCCGTAAGAATGATTTAAATCGACTGACATTGTGAAGATGTAGGTACAATCACCAGTGTATTTTCACAGGTTCGTGCTTATTGCTGAGACAATATGGACTGAAATAGTGCTTGAAAAAATAGATGGCAAAATGATGGAAAGTAAGTGTCATCTAGTTCTCGGTTGAATAGGGGTGTTTCTAAATTATTTGATGTATCGTCATCATCACCATCACCATCATCATCATCATCATCATCAACATGCATTTTATATAGTTGGTCTTGTCCTGCAAGTAGGAGGAGGGCCCAACATGGTGTCCAGGGGAACACCACGAGGAGCCTGTTTGTCTGAACTGCAGAGCCGTCTCCGTGATGGAATGACTAAACACAACTTCCAAGATGGACTGAGGAGGGGTCAGACTCATCTCTGAGGTGTGCACAGGTCTGGATTCTCTTCTTTGTGTCCAGTATGTTCAGCATAAATCGTCCATTCACCCACCCATGACTAGAGGAATGAATTTCTATTCCCCAAGGCCAACTTGACCCAGAAGTTTCTGTCAAAGATCCCACATGTGAATCTAGGTGAGGTGGAGATAAGGGACGCTGTGTCCCTGAGGTCACAGGCCCTGCGGCCCTCCCTTGGAACAGATTTTCCAAAAGAGGTCCATCCTGGCTGAGGGGTTACCGGAATGTCTGGGGGAGTGACGACACTGGTGAATGTTTGCTGGGCAGCAGGTTCATTTGAAACACAGTTTTCTTTCCTGTTCCTCTTCTCCAGACCCCATGGGGACGTGCGGTTGTGTTCTGATACGTCCTCATCCATCAGCGTCTTCCTAGGACATCCTGGGCTGTGTCACTTTACAGGCATAGCATGTGTGTTTGTCCTTCTTTTGTTCATGGAGAGATCTTTCCATAGAAGGGTCCCCACTGTAGGTCTCCAGGTAAGTTTATCAACGAAATGAGGCTCAGACACAAGGTCTGTAGACCAATTGGATTTTGTCCAATTTTCCTCATTATCTGAGACACTGTGCGTAAGCATAGCTGCTCCCACTGCTACCTTCTATTACACAGTAAGAGTCAGCCTCGTCCTCAGCCTGGAGCCCAGAGATGGGCAGAAGCCCTGCATTGGCCGAGGCATCTTTGGATCCAGAGAAGTGGCTGGGGACCCCAGAGCCCTGGTGCTTATTTAAATGTGAGTAGAACCTACGCAGATAGGGAGGGAGGGCTCCCCAGTTTCTGCTGGTACCAGTATATGTGGTAGCTGCCAACACTGAAGCCACTGGTCAGGGTGAGAGCAGGTGAGTCTGGCAGGTGTTTCAGGAAATGCAGACAGGAACGGTGGCTGGGTCACCACAGGCTGGGACAAGGAACCTGCAAACACAGATGCATCAGAATGAAGAGAACAGACAAGCAGCTGTTGCTTAGGGACCTGGGCCAGAGGGATTTGACTCAGGCTGGAGGCCTGCCCACCTTGGGGGACTGGGTCCTGTCCCTACCTGTGCAGTGACAAAGGAACACAAGGAGGACAGGGGTCCAGACCATGGTGACACAGCCCCTCCTTAGACCACATTGCTGGGGCTGGGCTGCCCCGGGTCTCTCTTATCCCCTGTCCACAGGCCTCACGGAGGAGGGGCTGCTCATGCAAAGGGACCCCCAGACCTGGTCTCACAGCACCCCCTGCTGCTCTCTGGGCAAATGACTCATTTTTTCCCATTACTTCCAAAGCTCTCCTTCACCTGCTTCCCCCATGCCTGTTTCCACCACGTGAGAAAAACCCTCCAGGGAGGATTGAGGTGCAGTCCTGGCGCACTTGCCCTGATCGGGGTTCTTCCTTGTGTGGGGCTGTAGCGGGAGGGACAGGCGCAGTCCTGACCGGACAGCCTACGATTCCCTGTGCAGCTGATGACAAGACACAGGGAACAGAGAGCAGAAGGGATCTGCCCCCGCAGGGGGCTCAGACGAGGCGGGCTGACTCTGGGTGATGAGTGTGAACAGGAACTTGCTGAGCGGTCACAAACCTTCACAGAGGAGGACACACAGATTGTGAAAATCTGGGCCCTTCCAGAGCCAGGCAGATAGGACACAGTAAACTCTGCGGAGGCTGCAACAGGTGTGGGGACAGTGCAGGGCAGCGAGTCCAGCGGGACCACTGCGAAGCCATCCTGCGACTTCCTCTCCATGTGCTGGGAGATTTTTAATCATGGCTGCGCCTCTGGTCAGTACTGCTCATGAGAGATTTATCTCCAACTTTCGTACAGAATTTCACACAGGGAGGCCTACAAGGGGACATTGGGGGTCAGCTGGAGGAGGATGACAGCAAAGGAAACAAGGAAGGGAGAAATGGTACTTGTCCCCAGGTGGGACACAGGGAGTGGACCTATTGGGCCCCAGGCTTTGGGGGAAGGAGGGATGGTCCAGAGTGTCAGGTGAAGGGAGGGTGATGCCCACAGAGACAGGCATGCCTTGATTGACACAGGTGACGTCAGGTGAGAGAGCAGGTGGAGGGCAGGTGATGGGTCTGTTGTCACTTGTCATATGACGTCCATGGTGTGACATGTGACGAGGTGTGGAAACATCACAGACAACCAGGGATGAGGGACACCTTTCCTTCCCTGTAGGAAGGGTGCGGGCATTATATTAACTCCCTGCTTGAGGACTTAGTCTGCATCATCCATCCATCCATTCATTCCTTCATTCACTCACTTACTCATTTTTTAATGTGTTTTATTTTAGAGACAGAGAGCACATGGGAGTGGGGGAGAGGGGCCGAGGGAGGAGAGAATCTTAAGCAGGCTCCATGCTCAGTGAAAACCCAACATGGGGCTCAATCCCACAACCCTGGGATCAGGACCTGAGCCAAAATCAAGAGTCAGATGCTGAACCAACTGAGTCACCCACGCGTCCTATTCCTTCACTCTATAAAAAGATTTACATGGAATGTCCACATGTGTCAGGCAGTGGGAATATAATGGGGTCAAGGACAGGGCCCAGTCACTGGAGCAGAAGGAACCGGGGAAACAAACATGCTGGAGATGGTCCAATGGGTACAGAGAGTTTGAGGACTATTTTATGTTCCAAGAAATGCCAAATGTTAAGAGGTGCGAATCTCCCAAAAAGTATTCCCTCCCAGCATGCAGCTGGGGGCAGAGGTAGTTGTCTCTGTGCCTGCAGGGACCTGCAGGGGACAAAGACTCTAATGTCCTCAGATACCTTAGCTGTGACTTAATTGCGGTCCAGATGGAAGAGGATGCAGAGGGAGGAGGGCACGGCCCCTGTCCTGGGGATGGCACACAGCAAATGGTGGCGGTGGCCCTGGAGGTGCAGACTTCGGTGACCCCCACCCCAGGAGACCCTGCAGGGAGGACACCAGGTGACTGACAGACCCACTGCCCCTGGGCAGCTCCAGGCAAGCATGAGCTCAGAGGTTTCTGAGCCAGGCCTTACCTGGGGGAGGCAGACTTCTCTAATGTCCCCAGGCCCCAGGACCTTCGTCATCCCTGCTGACATGCTCAAGCCTCTGGTCCCAGACACTCCCTACCTGCTCCTTCCTCCCTTGTCTCCTGTCGTGATTTAGACTTAGGTGTGCGGGTTCTTCTTCCCACTCCAGCTCCTTCCCCGGTGATCCGACACCAGCATCCCTGCCTGACAATCATGTTCTTGTCTAATCCTTCCCATCACCTGATTGTCGCAGGGCCAAGCTCAGGTCTCTGAGGCTTGTTCCTGTGTGACCAGTGAGAGGGCAGCATGAGGAGGACAGCAGACCAGGTGATGGGGACACTGCTGTCCTGAGATCCAAGCTGGGGCTGGGTGACCAGGCCTCTTTTGTCTTCTCCGGTGGCCTGAAAGGGGAGCACTGCTCACATGAACTTTTTCCTGTTAGACAATCTGCTCCGTCCTGAGCATGAGCTGAAGTCCGAGCTTAGTTCTTAGATAGACTCGAGTCCGAGGGAGAGTCTCAGAGTTTCTCCCATGAGAGGTGCCAAGGAAAAAGCAGCTGCTGGGATCTTCCACAGACCTGAGAGCAGGACGCTCTGCCCAACCAGAGGGGACACAGCTGCTGAGACCCCACTGGCCCGCATGGACACCAACGCCCCAACCCTGGCAAATTTGGGGGATTACACAACAGATGGACCCCACTGTCCTGACCTGAGGGAGGCCCACATCACCTCCTATGCCCACTGGTCAAACTGCAGCTCTGGGTAGAAATGATGTTGGGGTCAGTTCAGACAGCCTGCTCACTGTTAGTCCTCAAACACCCATGCACTTGGGGTGACCCAAGTTCCTGACATACATTGATTGCTTTCTCAGATATAAAATCCTTCCCAAATGAGTAAGTAATTTTTTATTCTACCATAGTGTGACTATTAGGTTTTGAGAAGTTTTTACTTTGCACCATTAAAAAGGCATATCCTGTCACAGAAAATTAAATTATGCTCCAAAGCTGAAGAGGTGAAAAGTGTGGGTAGCTCAGACAACAGTAACACACGAACTCCCCCACCTGTTTCTCTCCTTCACGATCTTCATTGCACACAGACTAGAAGCATCTGGCATGTGCTGTGGATCCAGCTCCTGTCTTTTCAGATGAAGAAATATTCAATATTAATTTGGTCTCTGTAATCAAATTAATAAATGAGACCATGGCTGTTAATGCTATTTGAATAAGAAGTATGTCACAGGGAGCAGTGAGGTCTCAGGGACTCACTGCTGGTTCATACATTTGGGAGGTGGATGCCCTCTCCATCACTACAGGCAGAGAAGAAAGAAGGAAGCACAATCTTGTAGCGTGACACTGGGAAATGGACTCACCCTGACACAAGGGGGATGGGGGCACGTGGTCATGAACCGCTGGACACAAGTATGGAACCAGGGAGCCTCCTTTCCTTGGTGGTGTTGACTACTCCCCCCACCATAATTTTCTCCCCTGCCTCTAAGGGCTGAGCCAGTCTGAGCCCATGAGGAGGTTCTGGTTGTAATATCCCATAGATTTAGATCCTTGTGGGATGCCACTATCCATATACAGCATGCAGTGACAGTCAGCTTCATCTTCAGGCTGGGCCCCTGAGATGTGAGGGTGGCTTTGTTCCTAGAGATGGACCTGGAGAAGCCATCATGGGCCCCAAGTGGGTGGCTGGTTGTCTGGTAGAGACAGATCCAGAGCGAAAGGCACAGGTAAGTGTGGCCATCCGTCCTGGAGACCCTGCCAGTGAAAGCTCCTGGGTCACCACAGTCGGAGAATCCACCCTCAAAACCGTCAGGAGAAACCAGTATATTTATGAGAGACAAAAGTCAGTTGAGTTTGAAATCTTTAAGGGCAGAATGACTTTTCTTGGGGCTCCTGGCTGGTTCAGTTGGTTAAGCGTCCGACCTTAGCTCAGGTCACACTCTCATGGTTCATGAGTTTGAGCCCCACATCAGGCTCTGCGCTGACAGCTCAGAGCCTGGAACCTGCTTCAGATTCTGTGTCTCCCTCTCTCTGCCCCTCCCTTGTTCATGCTGTCTGTCTCTCTCTCAATAAATAAATAAACATTAAAATATTCTGTAAAAAATGAATGACTTCTCTTACACCCTGGAGTGATTCCTAGGAAGTAAACCCTTCTTTAATGACCCTGTGTTTTTCCTGCAATGCACCCCACATTACTGTGGCGACAGACAGGAGATGACGGTATAGGTTCATGAACTGATGAGTCAAAGGGGAGGAGAGATAAGGGGAAGAGTGAAATTTGGGAAAAGAAATGACCCTAGACCTGGAGATGTAACATGACATTAATGAATAGAGAAAGAACATTCAGGTGGGACACTGACAAAGAGAGTTCCAAGTGTGGGAAAACCAGGAGACTTCATTTGTGACTCTTAATAGTAAGCTTTGTGTCTTTCAGAGGCAGAGTCACAGTGGCATTGGAAACAGGCAGACAGTGATCTGACTCCCTGTGAACAGGACCCTGTGAGGTGGAAACACTCAGCAATGACACAGAGGTGATTGAGGGAGCCTGAGAGCAGGAGCAGCCCCATATGGACTGTGTGGACAAAAGAGTGCTTCCTATACTGGCCCCTGAGTCTGTTCCTCACCCGACAGAGTGAGAGCAAAAGAAAAGGTCTCAGGTGCATGGCAGTCTGGAAACGGTCACCATTAAGGTTTCTGGAAAACTTTGTACCTTCTAACAACCTCTGGGAATAGGAGGCCATCAGAGTAGGAATATGTTTTCTGCTTTCTACTTCTCATGGGACTGTTTGCATTTCAGGTCAGAACCTCATGCCTCTGAGGGTGTGTTGGGCTGGAGTTGATCTGATGCAGGGGCATCAGAATGGTCTGGGGGCTGAGCTGTAGTTTTATGAGACATAAAGACCCTGGCCTGTGTCTCCTGTGCAGATTGTCCATAGTCCATGCTCTGACCTGAACAACACAGAGGATGGAGGGAAGATGCTACAGGTGGCTGGGACTTCTTTGGCGAAGCTTCCATCATTTTCTTCTACCTGGACCCCAACTCTCCCAACTACACGGTTAGTCAGTGAGTCCAGGTCCCACCAGACAGTCACTGTGTTACCCAAAGCAATAGGTGTCCCTTCCCCGGTTGCCATGATGGTGTCAGGGCAGAGGGTGGGGTGGTTTGATCCAGTCATCCTCAAATCTGGGGTTTCTTACCAGTGGGTCCGTAAGGGCCAGTCTCTGTCATCCAGATGTTATGTTGTGTGGACATTACCTGGGACTGCAGACACATTTTCCCCATGTGGGAAGTCAGTGTGAGACACAGTACATTTGGCTTATGTGTCCTCTTTCTTGCCCAAGACGGTGTCAGCTCTCTGAGCATGGGGACCCTCCCTGTCATTTCTGTACTGTGATCTGAGCCTCGAGCCCACATAGGTCATGTAGTGAGGGTTCTCTCAATGCCACGCATGTAGAGCATGTGAACGGTTGACTATCCTCAGTCAGGCACAGCTATGCTCTGTGTCGCTGGTTCTGTCCTGGTGCTTTGATATGGACTGAACTGTGTCCCCGTAGATTCCGATATGGAAACCCACATTGTGACTTCATAGACTTTATAGAAGTGGTGGACACAGCATGGGTGAGCACACGTGGAAATGCCACGTGAGGACCCAGGACGAATGTAACCATTTGCAAGCCAAGGAGAGAGACCTCAGGGGACATCAAACCTGCCCCCCCCCCTTGAACTTGGACATTTAGCCTCCAACACTGTGAGAAAATAAATATCTTTTGATTTGCTCACCCAGTGGGTGGTATTATGTTATGGCAGCCCCAGCAGGCAGGCACAATCCTCAAGGACTCTGTCCCCAGGGCAACCTGTCCCATCATCCAGGAATTTCTGCTCAGGTTGCATAAAACAGAAAATGTGCTCCTACAAGGACAGGGTTAGGTGTCTGAATTGAGAGGACAAGGACACACACTCAAGAGAAAGTTCACTGGTTTGGGTTTCAGACCTCCGTTTTAGGGAAGCAGCTGTGTTGGCAGAAGGTGGGGGCTGCACAAGGAAAGCGCATCACTGTGGGGACAGCAGGTTTTTGTCTCACTTCCCCATGGGCCTGGAGCTCTGTGTGAGCTCTCAGACTATCATCCCATGCTGAGCAGTAATAATCAGCCTCGTCCTCAGCCTGGAGCCCAGTGATGGTCAGGGTGCCTGTGCTGCCAGACTTGGAGCCGGAGAATCGTTCAGGGACCCCCGAGGGTCTGCTATCATCCCAAAGGATTATGGTTTTGGGGGTTGTGCCTGGGAGTTGTTGGTACCAGCTCACAAAATTGTTACTGATGTGGGAGCTGCTTCCAGTGCAGGAGATGGTGACCCTCTGGCCCAAGGAGCCTGACACCGAGGGTGGCTGAGTCAGTACAGACTGGGCCCAGGACCCTGGAAAATGAAGAGATACAAACAGGGTGAAGCAGGGGTCTGGACACAAGAGGGTGGAAGCAAGGCCCACGTGTCCCCCCAGAGCCCCTTCGCCTGTCCCCACATCCAATCACCTGTGCAGTGAGTGAAGAGGGTGAGAAGGACAGTAGACCAGGACATGGTGGAGACCATCACCAGTCCTGTCTTCTGTGCCCCCACAGCTGAGCAGACCTCCCCTAATGTCTCCCTTTTTTATCCACTGAGAGAGGGAGGGCCTGTCCATGCAAATGATTCCCCAGCTCTCTGAGCCCTCACTGGACCCGAGTCAGGTGCCTCTGCCTGTGGATGCCAGGGGGTGGGCAGAGGAATGGCTGTGTGGGGCCAGGCTGTGCGGAAGTCACAGTTATGAGTCTCGAGCAGAGGGCACAGGCAGTGCAGGTGACAGGTCTCAGGTCTCATCACCCCTGAACCCTCAGAAATGGGCACTGTGAGCCCCCTTGTGTCCAGACTCAGAAACATCATTGTGCAAAATGGTAACCAGAGCCCATAAAAGGAGCTCTTGTCCCCCATTGCTTTGTCCACTGCCCCTTTCCTAGGGCCAGGCCAGGTATCCTTCTGGGTAGCGTCCCATATCCTCAAACCAGACTTTCTGCTCTTTTAAGACTCCTCTAGAAAAGCCAGGCCATGTTTCCCTGTATGTTTCATGGGTCAGGACTGAGGTGCTATTTCTAAAAAATGCCACTTAGATCAGAATCATGTCCGGAGCTGTGACGAGTACCAAAGGACACGTGGCCCCTTCTGTGTAAGATTCTGTGTTCTTTCCTATTATGTGCTTCCTCCCTGGTTTCCAGATCTCTCCTGCTCTGAGGTTCCCACAGCCTGAACAGAAGCTCTCCTTCTGTCCTCAATGCTGTGGGAAGGAACAACTGTGTGTATTCCTAGGGGCACTGTCCACTAAAAATCTTTGCCATCTGTCACTATGTCTGCTTATTTGAGACAACAGTTCTCCACACACTGTGGTTAGTAATTCCCTCCCAGGATCTGTCCCCCAGCACACAGACACAAGTCTGCAGGGGTCCTGTGTGTGGCACTGAACCAGAGCCCAAGGACAAACCTGCAGGAAGTTCCAAGAGGGAAGGAGTGACCGCAGCAGGTGCTCTGACAGGGATCCAATGACACAGTTTATGTATTAGTCACCACTTAGCCAAGTGTGCACTTTAGAAATGGACAGAAAACATACACAGACACTTCTCTAACGAAGACATCCAGATGGCCAACAGGCACATGGAAAGATGCTCAACGTCGCTCCTCATCAGGGAAATACAAATCAAAACCACACTGAGATACCACCTCACACCAGTCAGAGTGGCTGAAATGAACCAATCAGGAGATTATAGATGCTGGAGAGGATGTGGAGACATGGGAACCGTCTTTCACTGAGGGTTGCAAACTGGTGCAGCCACTCTGGAAAACAGTGGGGAGGTTCCTCAAAAAATTAAAAATAGATCTACCCTATGACCCAGCAATAGCACTGCTAAGAATTTACCCAAGGGATACAGGAGTGCTGATGCTTAGGGGCACTTGTACCCCAATGTTTATAGCAGCGCTTTCAACAAGGGCCAAATTACGGAAAGAGCCTAAATATCCACCAAGTACTGAATGGATAAAGAAGATGTGGTTTAAGTATACAATGAAATATTACTTGGCAATGAGAAAGAATGAAATCTGGCCATTTGCAGCAATGTGGATGGAACTGGAGGGTATTAGGCAAAGTGAAATAGGTCAGTCAGAAAAAGGCAGATATCATATGTGTTCACTCTTATGTGGATCCTGAGAAACTTAACAGAAGACCATGAGGGAGGAGAAGAAAAAAAAAAGTTTGAGGGAGAGAACTCGAGGGAGAGAGCCAAACCATAAGAGACTCTGAAAAACTGAGAATAAACTGAGGGTTGATGGGGGGTGGGAGGAAGGGGAGTGTGGGCGATGGGCATTGAGAAGGGCACCTGCTGGGATGAGCACTGGGTGTTGTATGGAAACCAATTTGACAGAAAATTTCATATTGAAAAAAATACAACAAAATAATTTTAAAAAATAAATGGGTGTATGCTTCTGTGTAAAAAAATTCTCTCAGTGACATTGATTGAAACTCAATGAGAATGTTCTTATGAAAATGCAGATACAATCACTAGGATACTTTTCACAGATCTGTATTTACTACAGAGAAAAAGAGATAGAAATTGTGGGAACAATGTAGAAGGGATGCTTTCTCCTGGAGGTCGAATAGGAGTCGATAAAGTTTTTCAAAAATCATGTTTTCTTTGTCATTAGTATAGCATGGTGGAATTTTTCTGCAGGTAGGAGAGCCCGACATGATGTCCAGTGAAATCCCATGAGGGACCTATTTCTATGAACTCCAGAACCATCTCTGTGATGCAATTACCAAGCACTGAGGGAGCTTCCAGGAAAGAGCGATTTGGGGTCAGACTTGTCTCTGGGGTGAACACAGCTCTACCTCTGTTCTTTGTGTCCAGCATATTCAGGATAGAAAAAAAGCTCATTCAGACATCCATGAGTAGAGGAATGAATTTCTATTATCTGAGGCCAACTGGGCTGAAAAATTTCTGTCAAAGATTCCATATGTGAGTGGTGGAGAGATGGCGATAAGGGGAACTGTGTCCCTGAGGTCACTGTCACTGTGGCCCTTGGGTGGGACAGAAGAATTTTCAGCAGAGATCCAGATTGGTGCAGGTGTCGCTGGAAAGACTGAAGCAGTGACCCCCGCATGAGATGAGAGCGAAAATCAGATGATGAGGGGATTTCCTGCCAGTCCAATATCTGTGACTTCTCCTCCCTAGAGATGAACCCTCGAGAGTGGAAATTACTGTAAGATTTTACTTCTCTCTGAAATCCTAACATAGAGATGAGGTTCAGACCTGAAGAGCCATGGGGAGAGACTGAAGGCCTGAGGGAGGCAGGAGCAGAAGGGAGAAGAGGAACCTGTGTTGGGAGGGGGAGGGGATGAGGTGAGTCTGAAGAAGTTGTGACTCACTTTTTGTCAGATGGGTGAAAGAGAAAATTGTGTCTATGACCAAGGTGCTTATTAACATATCGAGTATGGATGTGTCGTCAGTAACACAAGAGTCACAGTTTCTGGCCTGAGATTTGTGGATGAACATGCCTATCTAGTTCACCTTGTCCAGTTGAGACAATACTACTGTGTGATCTTAGAAACTATATAGGAGTCTCTGCGCCCTGGATCCTGACACAGAGTTTCTGAAATTCTTGCCATTTCCTAAGTGACAAGAGCACTAGAAGCGTCTTAGTTCTAATGATGTGACTCTGGGTGGGCTCCTGGATGGCTCCTGGATGGGGCTGGTCCCCAGAAAGACCAAGCCTTGATCAGAGCCTGCGAATATTCACCCCCTCATACTTGAGACAGGGAGGGAAGACTGACAGTGCAGTTAATGTCCAATCACGTCTACCGATCCCTCAATAAAATCCCAAAGTACAGGGTTTGAAGAGCTTCCGGTTTGGCGAACACATCCACTCCCAGATCAGATGCACCTCAACTGCACGGGGACCGAAGCTCTGGTGCTTGAGACGCTCCCAGACTTGACACTAAGGGTCTCTTCAGTACTTGTTCACTTGTCCCCTTCATCATATCTTTAATGAGCTGACAAAAGGAGTCAGTGTCTCCCTGAGTTCTGTGAGTTGATCTGGCAAATTAATGGACCTGAGGAGGGAGTCGTGGGAACCTTCGACGTGTAGCCACATTGGACAGAGGGTGCAGGCAATCTACTAGTTTTGTTGGCATCAAAATGGGGAGCAGCCTCCTGGTGCTGAGCCCTTCAACTGTGCATCTGAGACTATCTCCAAGCAGTCAAACTAAGCCTTAAATTCAGTTAAATTGTAGGACACTCACTGTGTGTCCCAAAGAATTTCTAGATGTGGGAAAACAGATACAAAACATATAATTGATGAACATGAGTGTGTGAAGTGAAGTATTCTGTGAGTAGTAAACGAGATATAACTAGAGGGAGAGACAGAGATTTTGGTCGTAAAATAGTTGTTCTTACTAAGTTTCTCCAGACCCAGGGGCATGTGCAGTTGGGCTCCATTCCCTGATTATGTGGGCTCCTGGGACACGTGTGCTATCTCAGGCAAGAGCATCATCTGTGTGTCTGTCCTTCCTCCTCAAGGACAGCTCTCACCACAGAGGTGTCTCCCCTATAGGATCCTCCACAGAAGCTTCCCAATAACAGAGGCTCAGACACAAGGTCTGTGGACCCAGGGGTTTTTGTCTCACTTTCTCCATATCTGAGTCACTGTGAGTAGCCAAAGCTGCTCCCACTGCCATGAGCTGTAGCACAGGAAGAGTCAGCCTTGTCCTCAGGCTGTGGTCCAGAGATGAGCAGAAGCCCTGCATTGGCCAAGGCATCTTTGGACCCAGAGAAGAGGCTGGGGACCCCAGGGCCCTGGTGCTTATCTGAGTCTGAGTAGAATCTCAGTAGATACCTAGGAAAGGTCCCTAGTTTCTGCTGGTACCAGTATATATGGTAGCCCCCAACACTATAGCCACTGCTCAGGGTGCAGGTGAGTCTGGCTGTTGTTCCCAGAGATGCAGAGAAGGAGGGTGGCTGAGTGAGCACAGGCTGGGACAGGGAACCAGAAAACACACACATCCTTTGCAGATTTGGCTAGAAATGGAAACCAAAATTCAGGATTCTGAGCAGAGGGGGGTGTTGTGGGGAGCACCCCGTGTCCATAAGGCCTGTCCCTACCTGTGCAGTGAAGGAGGAGTAGGAGGAGGAGCAGCGCCCAGGCCATGGTGACAGAACCCTGGTCCCCACACTGGGCTGGGCCACCCCAGGCCTCCTTTTCTCCTCCACCCTCTGCCACAGGAGGGGCTGTGCATGAGGTCCAATGAGGACCTCCAATGAGGTCCATCCAGTGCCTACCCAGCCCCTCCCTCAGCCCTGGTGCTGGAGCTCAGCTCACACCACACACTGCGGAGGATGGAGGTGGAACTCCTGCCCGGGGAGCCCTGGGAGGTAGCACCTGCTGCGACAACACAAAGCCTCCAGGTCTGGTCTCCTTTGAGTGATTGGTCCTCACTGATCAGCTGTGTAGGGACCACAGGGCTGTCCCACAGTGCATCCTGTTAATCTCACATGGAAAAATGAAAAATGAATAAAAAGAACTTGTAAGTGGTACATCTTAGTAAGAATACATTAAATACATAGTTTCTTAGAAGTTACAAAATTGGCTGCCCTAGAAATACATTGACTGAATAGACCAATTTCAATATAAAAATGGAAAATGTTATTACAGAACCACTCCACAGAAATACATTAGGTACAGATGTTTTCACAAGGGACATCTAACAAAACCTCAGAATTTAGATGATTCCAATTTATATGCTTCATATTTTTTCATAATATAACACGGTATTGAATATTTCTTACTTCTTTTAAAAATGTTATAAAACTCATAAATACACTTTCAAAATACTTTTCACAAAAAGGAAAATAGTAGAAGAGTATCATGAAATATTGATAGAAATATTGGGTACAAAATATTGACAAGGAGACCTCAATACCATATTTACAAATTGATAGTATCATTAAGTGTGATTGATTCCAATGATACAAATTGGGTTACATAATAAGAAAGAGTTTTATATTACACACCATATTATTACATCAAGAGATATGACCATATTGCCCCAATTAGTCTCAAAAGGGCCTTTCACTAGATTTAACACCATATCCTAATAAAACCCACATAAAAATACAAACAGATACATGTATAATATGGTAAAACACACACTCGGATAATGTAGTCCTGAGGCTCACATCTTAGTTCTTGCAGTAGTGAGGAGACGATTTCCACAAAGATCAAGAACAGGTAAAGGAGATCTTCACTTCTTTTATTTTCAAATTATTCCTCAATAGCTAGAAAATGTAATTAAAAAGCCAAAATCAATGGTTATTACTTAGCATTGATGGCAAAGGCCAAGTGGTCATTCTTGAATATCCAGATGGCCGTCATGGCCTTAGGTAGGCCTGTGTTGCTTGGCCGTGACGGCAGAGATCTCCTCAGTGAGGACTAGTCGCTGACTCTGACTAGTGCTGGTGACACTAAGTAACAGAGACAAGATGGGTGGAACAAGGGCAGCAGAGAGAGGTCTTGTCCCACTTGACTGGGTGAAGAGCCCTGTGCAAGGTGTGGGGCAGTGACCCCGGATCTCCCGGATCAGGGTGGGGGGATCTCCCACTTGTCCTGGGTAAGGCCTGCCTTCACCTGTGCAGAGAGTGGGGAGGGTGAGTAGTAGAGAAGCCCAGGTCATGGTAGATACCCAGCTCTATTGTGCAGACTGAGCTCCCCATAGTATATTTATAGCTCCAGAAACTTCCATGGGGGTGGAGTGGCTGCACTCAAGTGAACCCTTTCTGTCTGTCTGTCCAGCTTCCATGCCCAGGGCTTTCACAAGTGGGAGCACACAGAGGAGGCTTTAATGAACTAATACAGCGATAGAGGTGGTCTGGGTGGTGATAATCCCCAGGTCCTGGCAGGTCAGCATCATCTAGTGAGCACACTGATGCCTGAAACCCTGGAGGCCCTGAATGGTGTCCCTGCTGGCAGGGGACAAACAGGATTGTCCCAGCCTTTCCCACATACCCTCAAACACCAAACCATCCCCCCAAAACAAATATTCCAGTGAAGAAATGGGCAAAAGACATGAATAGACACTTTTCCAAAGAGGACATCCCAATGGTTAAAGACACATGAAAAAATTTCTACATCACCCATCATCAAAGAAATACATCAAAGAAATACAAACACAATGAGATACCATCTCACACCAGTCAGAAGGGCTAACATTAATAACTCAGGCAAAAACAGATATTGCCAAGGATGCGGAGAAAAAGGATCTCACTTGCACTGCTGGTGGGAATGCAAACTGGTTCAGTCACTCTCAAAAACAGTATGGAGGTTCCTCAAAAAACTAAAAATGGAACTACCCATGGATGATGGGCATTGAGGAGGGTACTTGTTGGGATGAGCACTGAGTGTTGTATGCAAACCAATTTGACAATAAGTTATATTTTTTAAAAAATTGAGTGGGGGGCGCCTGGGTGGCGCAGTCGGTTAAGCGTCCGACTTCAGCCAGGTCACGATCTCGCGGTCCGTGAGTTCGAGCCCCGCGTCGGGCTCTGGGCTGATGGCTCGGAGCCTGGAGCCTTTTCCGATTCTGTGTCTCCCTCTCTCTCTGCCCCTCCCCCGTTCATGCTCTGTCTCTCTCTGTCCCAAAAATAAATAAACGTTGAAAAAAAATTAAAAAAAAATTGAGTGGGAAAACAGAAAAAAAACTACTACCCTACAATCCAGAAATTGCACTACTAGGTATTTGTCCAAGGGATACAAGTGTGCTGTTTCAAAGGGGCACAGACACCCCAATGTTTCTAGCAGCATTATCGACAATAGCCAAAGTATGGAAAGAGTCCAAATGTTCATCGACAGATGAATGGAAAAAGAAGATGTGGTATGTATGTATATATATATATATATATATATATATATATATATAATGGAGAATTACTCAGCAATCAAAAGAAAGAAATCTTGCCATTTCAACTACGGGGATGGAACTGGAGGATATTATGCTAAGTGAAATTAGCCAGTCAGAGAAAGAGAAACATCCTATGACTTCACTCATATGAGCAACTTAAGATACAAACCAGATGAACATAAGGGAAGGATAGCAAAAATAATATAAAAACAAAGAGGGAGACAAAACATAAGAGACTCTTACATATAGAGAACAAACTGAGGGTTGCTGGCGGGGTTGTGGGGGGGTTGTGGGCTAAATGGGTAAGAGGCATTAAGGAAGACACTTGGGATGAGCACTGGGTGTTATACATAGGGGATGAATCACTGGAATCTACTCCTGAAATTATTATTGGACTATATGCTAACTAAATTAGATGCAAATAGACGAATAAAGAAATAAATAATACACTAACACAATACACAAAATACAGTAACGGCCCTCAGAGATCATAGTTTCATTTGTCACATTCACAGACTCTGTGATAACACAGAGTCTCCCACACACAGAGAACTCAGTCCCACACCCAGAAAATTAGGTAATGAGATGGGGGTGGGGAGGACATTTCTACAAGATGAAAAGGCTAATGTGACCTAAACACCATTATTATTCAACATCTTTCTGTAAGTAGTAGGCACTGCAAGTGAATAAGAAAATCACTGATTGGTTCTCAGCATTGATGGGAATGGACAGGGATTCATTTCAAAAGGCAAAAAAAAAAAATGTGATTTAGTCATATATACTCTGGGGCTGGTGCTGCGGTGAGAGAAGAAGTCATCCCAAAGAGCCAAAAGAACAGTTCTTTCTACTGAAGACTAATAAGAGGATTACATAGGTCCGGAAACTTCTAGAAGTAGGTAATTGGCCAAGGATGGAGACCCTGGCTTCCTCAGAAGTCAGGTGGGAGCTGAGAACACTGGACCTACGACCCTCAGTCCATGAACTTAGAGACCTTGTGTCTCAACGTGATGGACGAATGAGCTTTCTGTGTCCTTTGAGACCCTTTGTCTAGGAAGGGGCTGCTGTGAGTGACGTTGGGGACAGAAGGGAAGGAGGAGCCCTCACTCCCAGGTGGTGCTGCCTGCACCATGGTGGCAGCAGCAGGAGCATCAGAAGCAAAAGTCACAGGCTGAACCTGAGCAGCTGATGGGGCCTCACCCTCCCAGCAGATGAGAAAGGGTTGGGCCTAGGACTCTGTGTGAGCCCACGATGCTGTCCCAATAGGGGCAGGGACCAGAAGCCTCCTCTTCAGCCCTCAGCCCTCCGCCCTCAGCCCAGGGAAGATCTGGGAGCCAGAGTTGCTAGACATGGAGCCAAAGAGGGAATCAGGATCCACAATGGATCCAACTATCATAATAGATGAGGATTTAGGGGCAATTAGTGGGAGCTTTTGTTACCAGGACACATAGCGGACACTCCTGATGTGTCCTGACTCAGACAGAGCTGGATTTGTGTTCCTGTTTCTGCTGTGAACTGTCATGGACCCTGTCCTCAGGGCAGTCTGCCCCTGGCACCCAGAAATTTGTGCTCAGTTTGAGAAAATCACACAGTATATTGATCTGAAAGACAGGCTTCAAGGAGGAATTGCAAAGAATGTGGAAAGACTTTGTAGACATATGGGTTGTGGAGGGTCTCAGACCCTAGTTTGTACGAAACAAACAAAGAAGCACTTGACTTGGCCAAAAGGTCAGGGCTGCACAGGAAGTCCCATTGCTGTGGGAACAGCAGATTTTTGTCTCACTTCCCCACAGGCCTGGAGCACTGTGTCAGCACCTTGAGTAATGTCAAGAGACTGGCAGTAATAATCAGCCTCGTCCTCAGCCTGGAGCCCAGTGATGGTCAAGGAGCCTGTGGTGCCAGACTTGGAGCCAGAAAATCTGTCAGTGACACTTGACGGTCGTCTGTTATTACCATAGATGAGGAGTTTAGGGGCCTTTCCTGGAAGCTGTTGGTACCAGTTCACATTAATTCTACCAATGTTGGTGATGCTTCCATCACAGGAGATGGTGACCTTCTGGCCCAGGCCCCCAGACACTGAGGGCGGCTGAGTCAGCTCAGACTGGGCCCAGGACCCTGGAAGGGGAGAGACAAAGAGAGGGGGATGCTGGAATCTAGAGACCAGAGGAGAATCCAAGGCCCACGTGTCCTCCCTGGACCACTTCCTCTGTTCCCTCATCTAGTCACCTGTGCAGTAGATGAGGAGGGTGAGGAGAAGAGGGAACCAGGCCATGGTGGAGGTCATCACCGACCCTGCCTTCTGTGGATCCACAGCTGAGCAGATCTCCTCTAATCCCTTCCTTCCCCTTTTCATCCTCTGAGAGAGGGAGGGCCCATCCATGCAAATCAGACCAGCAGCTCTCTGACACTTCACTGACCCTGGGTCAAGTCCCTCTGCCTGAGGATGTCAGGTGGGTTGGACGGGGAGGTGGTCTCTGGGGCCATGCCAGGAGACGGGAGGTCACAGTTTGGAGTCCTGAGCAGAGGGCACAGGCATTGTCCACATACAGGTCCCAGCTCTAGTCATGGCCGACCCTCAGAAGCAGGTGACGACCACCCCCTGGTGTCCAGGCCCAGACACAGCATATGTGACATGGTGAGCAGATCTCATCAGAGTTCCTGCCTTCCCACTGCTCTGTCCACCATCCCCTTCCTTCGGGACAGGACAGGTGTCCCCTGTGTGGCCTCCGATCCCCTGACGACACACTGTGCTCTCCTCTGGCTCCGCATAGTGAGTCTGTCCACAGCGCCCTTGGCTATTATTGATGGGGCAACTCTGATGTGGTGACTCTTGTACAACCACACAGATGAGGATCAGGGCCACAGAGCGATGGGTCCACATTGACACATGGCCAGTTCTGTGCAGGAGGCCGACTTCTTCCCCCTTCCCTGCTTCCTCTCTGGTCCCAGAGTTCTCCTTTCCCAGAAGCTCCCTCAGCACTGAGGACACAGGGAGACCTTTTCTCCAGGTTGTGGGTAGAAGCCCACATCCGTCGTGTGCATCCCTACAGGGTTCCACACTGAAAATCTTTGTCAGCTGTCACTCTTGCCACCTCACATCGCATACTGGGGACAATGGAGGTTGGCTTTACCACTGGGGTGACCCCTGCAAGAAAGCACCTGTTGAGACAACACGCATGTCCTTGTTCAAGTGGGGACTCTGCCACACCAGAAGGGTCACAGCTGCTGAGTCTCCCTCAGGAAGTACAGGGCCCAGTCCCCAGTCCCAGGTTCCTTTTCCTGTATGGTCCTCACTGAGCCCCTGTGTAGGGACACCATGGCAGTCCCACAGCGCCCCCTCCTGGCTGAAGGGCACACACCCCACTGTGTTTTCACAGCCCTGAGAGCCCAGCGGGTTTCCTCACTTCTGTTTATTCACACATCATTGAGCTGAATCTTGGATAATGTGACCCTGTAGTGCTGCCCATGATCATCGTAGCATTTTTCGCTCTCCAAAAACGCCCTAGTCCATAGGATTTGGAGGCATTTACCTCAATTAAATGGTAAGTTGCCAGTTCTTTGCAGAAGATACTCCAGACCTCATGTCCCTCTTCTGGCTTACAATTGAGAATATGTCTATCTCGTGAATGTTTGAAAACTCCTGTGCGTTAAAGCAATGGATTCCAGCTACTGTCCATTAAATTGAGTATTATGTTAATCTTCTATATTTTTAGGTAATTTCCTTGGCTTACTACCTTAAGAAGAAAAGGCAATACAGTGAATTTATATTTGGTGAAGTCGTATTTAACAAGTGTCATTTTTTGTTTTTCTTTTGTTTTTTAATGGGTTATCCTGACAGTGTCTTGTCTAAACTTTTTTTATAAAACCCAAGATCCTGAATATTTTCTCCTTTTATGTTTACAGCTTTATGTTTACAGTTATTTCTATAATCCTTTTAGTGATTTTTTAATATATATAAAATGAGTTTTATGTATGATTCATTTCTCTCTCAGGATATCCAATTGTTCTGTGGCCATTTGTCCAAAAGTCCATCCTTTCTCCTCGGAAAGGCTTCTTCTACTTTGTAAAAGAAAAAAAGTGTTTATCCTTCACTCTGTGGGTCTGTTTCTGGGTTGTGTGTTCCGTTATCTTGGCCAATATGCCTATCCTCTATCCATACCACCCTCACTTGCTAGGACAGGAACTGAATTACACTTTTATCCAATTTGGGAAGAACTGGCATATTTACTATAATGAGTGTTCTAACCCATGAACGGAACTTATCTTTCCTTGTTTTAGATCCACTTTGATTACATTTACCAGCATTGTCCAGATTTCAGCACCTGTGGCCTATACTTGTTTTGTGAAATATGCCCCTAAATAGTTCATCGAGTGGTTTTAAGATTTTTTTTATTTTCACCTGTTTATTGCTAGCATGTATACATCTATATGATCTTTCTATGTTGATCTTTATTCTAAAATGTTTCCAAAATTATTTATGACTCTTTGAATTTATATATTTGCATACTCAATTGTAGCTTCCTTTGTAGTTTTCCTGTAGGTCATTCTCTCACCTGAAATGGGACAATTGTCTCTTGTTTTTCTTCATCTGAATGCCTCTCATTGTTTGTCTTGCATTATGGTTCTGACGGGCACATCCAGTCCTATGGAACAGCAGTGTTGAGATAGCACATGGTGGCCTTGCTCCCTACCCGAGGTGAGAAAGCTTTCAGTGCTTCATCTCTGCGTGTGTTCACCGAAGGGAAGGTGTTTTATAGTTTTCTTTACGAAAGTGAAGATGTACCCTTCTATATTTTCTTCTCTGAAAACTTTTATCACTCTCATTCATATACTCATTCATTCTTTTCCATGAGCACAAATAGGCCTTTAGCTGTGCAGGAAGTGGAAGAGAATTCATCCTACCTGAGAGAGTGAGGGAGACGCTTTCATCAGTCTTTCATTTTTAATTTTTTTAATGTTTCTACATATTTGAGAGAGAGACAGATGGAACCCAAGTGGGAGAAGGGCAGAGAGAGAGGGAGACAGAATGGGAAGCAGGCTGCAGGCTCCGAGTTGTCAGCAGAGAGCCCGACATGGGACTTGAACTCAGTAGGCATGAGATCATGATCTGAACCGAAGTCACATATTTAACTGACGGAGCCACCCAGGGGCCCCTGGGGTGGGCCCCTGCTGTCCCTGATTGCTGGCCAAAACCACATGGATTATTCCATCTATCCCACATACCTTCACACTCCGAATACATCCTATCTTCTGTGACAAAACTGGCACCCCAGTTAGAGGCCCGTGGTTGTCTGGACCCTCGTTACTGAGATGTTCCTGATGGCTGCCAGGTGCTGGGTCCACAGCTCTGGGCTCACCCGTGTGCTTCATACACACGCCCACAGCACCCCTTTCTGCCCCGTTTCAGGTGACAAAGCACGTGAAAGGCAATGTGAGCATCGCTCCTGGGGGAAGGGAAGGCCCTCTTGACTCCTGCCAGTTCCACCACCCCCTCCTCACTACTGGGGGAGATCCCTCACCTCAGGGCCCATCACTGGGCTGTAACCTTCTCATCCGCACCCACCCTTCCGTTTGCTACAGCAGCCTCCCCAGATCCTGACCCTCCCTCATGGGTTTACATGAGTGGAGGACAGGGTGACCAGAGACCTAGCCCCTGAGGATTGATGTGTCCTCGGCTGGCACAGCAGGCAGACAGAAGCCTGGACCGGCCATATCCCATGGTTTGGGAAGGCGGGGGCGCTCCTTCTCCCTTTGACCCCAGATTACTGAGCAGGGTCAGACGCCTGGGCCCTCCCCTGGATACCTCTCCTGTCTACTGCTTGTGGGAGTGGGGGAGTCCATCAAAAAGGACCACAGGGGAAGGGATTGGAAAGAGGCAGCTCTGCCTTGTCAAAAAGACAGAGGTGGCTCCCTGGGACCCACCACTCAGCACAGCTCTTCCAGCAGGACTCGAGCCTGGACCCCTGACCTGAGGAGGAGGGGTCTGACGGGGACGCAGTCAACAGCCTCTGCCTGGTCTTCTCCTCACGCTCCCCTCTGGCTCCTTGATCATCTATGCAGCACTGAGACATCATCACAGCACATCAGATTCTGGGGTTTCCTGTCAACCCCTCCAATGTTCCAGGTCCACCTCACTGCCTCACCCTTGTTCACTCTCCAGAAACATCTTATGTGTTGCTATTCATACTTCTTTGTCCTCTTTCTCTCCCAGGACATTTTCAGCAACATGAGGACTGAGATTGTCCCTAGCACACTCACGCTGTATCTAAGCCCAAGGGTCATGCCTGGCACATACTTGGTGTTCACCAGAGGGTGTGGAGGGACTGATCTCTGTACAGTCATCTATCCTGATCAGGAACACATGGAATCTGCCTGCTTCTGACCCAACGGGGACTCAATTCCCAGGACAGCCTGGCCCCAGGTGTGCAGTAAATCCTGCCCAACGGAAGAAAATCAGACAATGTTTTGCAGAGTAGGGCTGGGTTTATGGGCACAATTTGAGAGAACAAGGACACTATTTCTAGACGAAATTCCTTAGCTTTGTCTAAGACTCCACTATTAGAAGACACGAACAAAGAAGCAACTGTGTCGGCCAAGGGGTGTGAGCTGCACAGGAAGTCCCATTGCTGAGGGGACAGCAGGTTTGTGTCTCCCTTCCCCACAGGCCTGGAGCAGTGTGTGAGCTTTGAGACTGTGGTCCCACACTGAGCAGTAATAATCAGCCTCATCCTCAGCCTGGAGGCTAGAGATGCTCAGGGAGGCCACGTTCCCTGACCTGGAGCCTGAGAGTCTGTACGGGACCCCCACAGGCCGAGCACTGGTACCATAGATGACAATGTTGGGGACACTGCCTGGGAGCTGCTGGTACCAGGACACACCTCCAGCCCCAACATTGCTGCTGCTTCCGGTGCAGGAGATGGTAACAGTCTTATTCACAGGCTTGGACACTGCAGATGGCTGAGTCACCATCGACTGGGCCCAGGACCCTGCAAGTCAGAAGAGAGACACGGGGTGAAAGAGAGGTCAGTGGACAGGGCCCATACATGGTTCCACAGTCCTCTCGTCTCCAGCCCCGATCCCAGCCTCCAGCCACCTGTGCAGTAAGCCAGCAGTGTGAGCAGGAGACGAGCCCAGGTCTTGGTGGAGACCCCTGCTCAGCAGTGTGTCCTCAATGTCCCTCAGCCGGGCTCCCAGAGTCTCTCTTATTGCCTCCAGCAGCCCAAGGGGAGGGAGAGACCCTTCATGCAAACCAGCCCCCTCCCCCTCGCTGGCCAGCCCCAGCCTGAACCCTGAACCTGACCCTTGTCTGGAAATCTCACCCCAGGAGGGGAAGGGGCGAAAACTGTGGGGCCTGACCTGGGGGTCCCCAAAGACCTGTGAACACCCAGAGGCTAAGCCACTGTGACAACCGGAGGCAGATGGCTCCCAGTTGGGATCACAGCACACAAGGCTCAGAGACAGGTCACAGCGCCCCCTGCTGCCTGAGACCCAGACATGCCCATATGTTTGGTCTTGCCCACAGAATACTTAAAAACATCAATAGACTTTATGATTTATTGTCACAGAAGAATTTAGTAGAATTTCCAGAGTTCCCAAATACACCAACCCCCTCCACCACCTTGTCTTTCCCATCATCCAACTCTAGCCTGAGTGTGGTCACTTCTTATACACCATGAACCAACACTGACAAGTCATTGTCACCCAAAGTCTATATTTACAACAGCAAAGCTGACTCTTGACGTTGTTCATTCAATAGGTCAAGAGCTATACACTGATATATGTCCATTTTAGAATCATACAGAGCACTTTCACTGCCACAAAAACCTCTGTGCTCCAGCTGTGCATCCCTCCCTATGCTCAACCCCTTGCAACCACTGATGCTTTTATTGTCTAAATAGATTTGTCCTTTGGAGAATGTTACATGCTTGAGTCACACAGCGTGCAGCCATTACACGTTGGCTGCTTTCATTTAGCAACGTGCAACAAAATGTTTTCTGTGTCTTTTTATGTCTTGGTGCCTCATATCTTTGTAGCTCTGATCAATATTCTATCGTTGGGGTTTACTCACCTGTCACCTCCTGAAAGGCATTGTGATTGGCTGCTGCCAGGTGTGGACAGTTATGGATAGAGCCACTGTCAACATACTTGTTCAGGGTTTTTTTGTACACATTGTTTTTAGCTCCTTTAGGTATGTGCAAAGATGCATGATCCCTGGATTTTAAAGCAAGACAATGATCCGGGGTTTTGTTTGTTTGGTTTTTGTTTTTTGGGTTTAAAAAAAATTTTTTTTTCATTACATCCAAGTTAGTTAGCAATAATCATGATTTCGCGAGTAGGATCCAGAGGTTCATCCCTATATAGAACAGGCCGTGCTCATCCCAACAAATGTCTTCTTAATGCCCCTTGTCCATTTAGCCTATCCCCCCTCCCACAACACCTCCAGCAACCCTCAGGTTGTTCTCTATATTTAAGAGCCTCTTATTTTTTGTCTCCCTCCCTGTTTTTATATTATTTTAGCTTCCCTTCCCTTGTGTTCATCTGTTTGTATCTTATATTCCCCATATGAGTGAAATCATATTATATTGGTGATTCTCTGGCTAATTTTGCTTAGCATACTACCCTCTACTACCATCCACGTTTGTTGCAAATGACAAGAATTCAGAGAATGTTCAGTTTTAAAAGAAATTGCCAAAATCTTTTCCAAAGTAGCTGTATCATCTTGAATTCCCCTCACCAATGAAATAGAGTTCTGTTGCTCCACATCCTGGACAGACATTGGTGTCATCTGTGGTTTTGATTTTGGCCATTCTTTTTTTTTTTCAACGTTTATTTATTTTTGGGACAGAGAGAGACAGAGCATGAACAGGGGAGGGTCAGAGAGAGAGGGAGACACAGAATCAGAAACAGGCTCCAAGCTCTGAGCCATCAGCCCAGAGCCCAACGCGGGGCTCGAACTCACGGACTGCGAGATCGTGACCTGGGTGAAGCCGGACGCTTAACCGACTGCGCCACCCAGGCGCCCCTGATTTTGGCCATTCTAATGGGTATGTAATACTATGTCATTGCTGTGTTTTTGTGCAATTTCTTACTGACATATGATGTTGAACAGCTTTTCCCAAGATTATTTATATCACACGAATATCACCTTTGTTGAGATAATCTGCATTTTTAAAATTGAGATTCTTTCTTTACTATTGTGAAGTCTTATCTTTTAAATTAAAAACAAACAAATAGTTCTCTCCTTAAATCACCTTCCATTTGCAGTAGAAACGAATATGTATAAAGAAGTCTATGCCCTACATTTCCTCGTTATTGCAATCGTTTGTTAGATGCAAATATATGTCATATGTATTTTGTGACTTCCCTGAAATAAGAAGAGATGTATCCAAAGGGAGTCTTACTCCCCATCACGGATGGTGAACATCTTCACGGATGATGAACATCTACCGAAGGACTCTCAAAACACCCTGAACAGAGTTTCAGAGTAGATGGAGGAGCCATTCTCCAGCCTACATTCTTGTAAGTATCAGACTCTCCTCGTCCCCATCACTTTCTGAGCAGCAGTCACTGAAATGGAGATGTTGTCCACAGAGAATATGGGGGGCCCTCACAGGGTCACCAGCTGCCTAAGAGGAAAAATGAATAAAGGTGAAGAGGGAGAACTTTTGTTGTAATACAGGGGCAACAAGTTCATCCCCTTTTATGGTGAGCCTGGGACTGGGAAGGCCTTTTAGATTCTGAGAGGGGGTCAGAGGGAAAAATGATGGAACCATGAATCAGTCCGCCATTGCAAGCAGGATTCCTTTGCAAAAGTTAGTGACCTTGACTAATCCCATTCAACAGGTTTCCTTCTAGTTCTGTCGATTTTTTCTTCACTCTGCAGAAGCTTTTTATTTTGATGTAGTCCCAATAGTGTATTTTTTTCTTTGATTTCCCTTGCCTGAGGAGATTTCCCCAGAATAATGTTGCTATGGCCAAAGTCAGAGCAATAACTGCCAGTTCTCTCTAGAATTGTTATGGTTTCAGGCCTCCCATTTAGGTCTTTAATCCACTTTGTGTTCATTTTTGTGTATGGTGAAAGAAAGTGGTCTGGTGTCATTCTTTTACATGTAGCTGTCCAGTTTTCCCAGCACCATTTGTTGACAAGACTGTCTTTTTCCCATTGCTTATTCTTGCCTACTTTGTCAAACATTGATTGGTCATATTATTTTGGGCTTATTTCTGGGTTTTTTATTCTGTTTCATTTATTTTTTTTGTCTTGTTTTGTGCCAGTACCATATGGGTTCGATTACTACAGTGTTCTAATATAAATGGAAATCTGGAATGGTGATACCTCCAGTTTTGGTTTTCTTTTTCAAGACTGTTTCACTATTTGGGAACCTTTGTGGTTCCATACAAATTTTAGGACTGTTTGTTCTAGTTCTGTGAAAAAGGCTTTTGGCAATTTGATAGGAATTGCCTTCAATCTGTAGATCGATTTGGGTAGTATAAACATTTTAACAATATTTTTTCTACCAATCCACGACAGGGATGTTTGTTCATTTCTTGTGTCATCCTCAATTTCTTTCATCAATGCTTTATAGTTTTCATGGTAAAAGTCTTTCACCCCTTTAGTTAAGTTTCTTCTTGGGTATCTTATTATTCCTGGTTCAATTTTCAATGGGATTGATTTCTTAATTTCTCTTTCCGTAGCTTCATTATCAGTGTACAGAAATGCAACAGAGTTCTGTACATTGATTTTGTATCCTGTGACTTTACGGACTTTATTTCTTGGTTCTGACAGCTTTTTGGTGGAATCTTTAGAATTTTATATATACAGGCAGGCTCTTCGGAGAAGCCGGCTGTGTAGGAAGATAGTGGGCTCACTGCGTCCTGCTGATCACTTAGATTCCACCCACATCTGCTAAATAACCCATAAAACCACCAGAAGACTAGCAGAATGGACTCTCCAGAGTCAAGCGTACACAAGTGGCCCATGGAAGAGGGTAGGAAGGGCGGAGAGGTGGTGCACACTACACGGACTGGTGGGAGGGATCCGGGGCAGAGTGGGGGGCAGTGAGCTGGGCAAGGCAGAGCCCCCAGGTGTGGCTTGAAAAAGCGGAGGGGCCGGATTCCATGAGTTCTGACAGCCAGCGGGACTTGACATGTGGAATGTTAAAAGTCAACAGCCCTGCTCGGAGACCGAGAGGTCAAAAGGACATCGGGAGGGATAGAGGTGTTGAGCCCCAGAATATAGAGCTCAGCTCTGCAGGGAACAAATGCTCTGGCCAGCGCCATCTCCCTCTCCCATCCTCAGCCGAACTCCCAAAGGGAACCACTTGCCGTCACTGAACTTGCTTGCACCGCACAAACATCCAACGCTGTGCTTCTGTGGGTCCATCCCTTGGACGGGTCTGCCTGCTTCCCTCCTGGTGCTGCAGGGCCCCTCCCGCAGGGGATCACCGACAGCAAACTGAGCTGAGCCTGCCCCTCCCACCCTGGTGCACCTTGCAGATCCACCCGGGCTAATACGCCAGATCCCATACAAGCAGCACCGCAAGCCTGGCAGTGTGCAAGTGGCCCAGACGGGGGCCACACCACTCCACAGTGAGTCCTGCCCTAAGAAGAGGGGAAGATAAGGTACACACCAGTCTGACTGTGATGCCAGCGGTTGACTAGGAACAGACATCGGGTGTGACTGTGGCCCCCCCCACCAACACAAGTTACTCCAGACAGTACAGGGAAAGTGCCCTGCAGTTCTGTGCCACCCCACAGACTATCCAAAATGACAAAATGGAAGAATTCTCCTCAAAAGAAACTCCAGGAAGGAGCAGCAGCTAACTAATTGATCAAAAACGATTTAAGCAATATAACAGAACGTGAATTTAAAGTAATAGTCATAAAATTAATCGCAGGGTTTGAGAAAAGCAAAGACAGCAGAGAATCTATTGCTACAGATATCAAGGGACTAAGAAACAGTCATGAGGAGCTAAAAAATGGTATAAATGAGGTGCAAAATTAAATAGAGGCGACCACAGCCCGGTTTGAAGAGGCAGAGGAGAGAATAGGTGAACTAGAAGATAAAATTATGGAAAAAGAGGAAGATGAGAAAAAGAGAGATAAAAAATATCCAGGAGTATGAGAGGAGAATTAAAGAACTAAGTGATGCAATGAAACACAACAATATCCGTATAATAGGAATTCCAGAAGAGGAACAGAGAGAGAAAGGGGCTGAAGGTGTACTTGAACAAAACATAGCTGAGAACTTCCCTGATCTGGGGAATGAAAAAGGCACTGAAATCCAAGAAGCACAGAGAACTCCCTTCAGATGTAACTTGAATTGATCTTCTGCATGATGCATCCTAGTGAAACTGGCAAAATACAAGGATAAAGACAAAATTCTGAAAGGAGCTAGGGATAAACACGCTCGAACATATAAAAGGAGTCTGATAAGACTACTGACAGATCTATCTACTGAACCTTGGCAGGCCAGAAAGGAATGGCAGGAAATCTTCAATGTGATGAATAGAAAAAATATGCAGCTGAGAATCCTTTATCCAGCAAGTCTGTCATTCAGACTAGAAGGAAAGATAAAGGTCTTCTTAAACAAACAAAACCTGAAGGAATTCATCACCACTAAACCAGCCCTACAAGAGATCCTAAGGGGGATTCTGTGAGTGAAATATTGCAAGGACCACAAAGTACCAGACACATCACTCCAAGCATGAAACCTACAGACATCACAATGACTCTAAACCCTTATATTTCTATAATGACATTGAATGTAAATGGACTAAATGCTCCAACCAAAAGACATAGGGTATCAGAATGGATAAAAACAAGACCCATCTATTTGCTGTCTACAAGAGTCTCATTTTAGACCTGAGGGCACCTTCAGATCGAAAGTGAAGGGATGGAGAACTATCATGCTGCTGGAAGTCAAAAGAAAGCTGGAGTAGCCATGCTTATATCAGACAAACTAGACTTTAAATTAAAGGCTGTAACAAGTGACGAAGAAGGGCATTATATTAAAATTACAGAGTGTATAGATCAGGAAGAGCTAACAATTATAAATGTCTATGCGCTGAATACGGGAGCCCCCAAATATATAAAACAATTAATCACAAACATAAGCAACCTAATTGATAAGAATGTGGCAATTGCAGGGGACTTTAATACTCCACTTACACAATGGATAGATCATCTAGACACAGGATCAATAAAGAAACAAGAGCGCTGAATGACACATTGGATCAGATGGACTTGACAGTTATATTTAGAACTCTGCAAAAGCATGGAGGTTAAAGACCAACCTACTAAAGAATGAATGGGTCAACCAGGCAATTAGAGAAGAAATTTAAAAATATATGGAAGCAAATGAAAATGAAAATGCAACAGTCCAAACGCTTTGGGATGCAGCAAAGGCAGTCTTGAGAGGAAAATACATTGCAATCCAGGCCTATCTCCAGAAACAAGAAAAATCCCAAATACAAAATCTAACAGCACACCTAAGGGAAATAGAAGCAGAACAGCAAAGACACCCCAAACCCAGCAGAAGAAGAGAAATAATAAAGATCAGGACATAAATAAACCATACAGAATCTAAAAGACCTGTAGAGCAGATCAATGAAACCAAGCGTTGGCTTTTTTGAAAAAATAAAAAAAAATTGATAAGCCTCTAGCCAGGATTCTCAAAAAGACAGATGACCCAAATAGATAAAATCATGAATGAAAATGGAATTATGACAACCAATCCCTCAGAAATACAAGCAATTATCAGGGAATACTATGAAAAATTATATGCCAACAAACTGGACAACCTGGAAGAAATGGAAAAATTCCTAAGCACCCACACACTTCCAAAACTCAAACGGGAAGAAATAGAACACTGAACAGACCCATAACCAGCGAAGAAATTGAATCACTTATCAAAAATCTCCCAACAAATAAGAATCCAGGAGCCGATGGCTTCCCAGGGGAATTCTACCAGACATTTAAAGCAGAAATAATACCTATCCTTCTCAAGCAATTCCAAAAAATAGAAAGGGAAGGAAAACTTCCAGACTCATTCTATGAAGCCGGCATTACTTGGACTCCTAAACCAGAGACCCAGCAAAAAAAGAGAACTACAGGCCAATGTCCCTGATGAATATGGATGCAAAAATTCTCAATAAGGTACTAGCACATTGAATTCGAAAGCATATAAAAAGAATTATACAGCATGATCAAATGGGATTCATTCCTGGGCTGCAGGGCTGGTTCAACATTCACAAATCAATCAATGGGATACATCACATTAATAAAAGACAAGATAAGAACCATATGACCCTGACAATCGATGCAGAAAAAGAATTTGACAAAATTCAGCATCCTTTCCTAACAAAAACCATTGAGAATGTCGGGATAGAAGGAACGTACTTAAACATCATAAAAGCCATTTATGGAAAGCCCACAGCTAATATCATCCTCAATGGGGAAAAACTGAGAGCTTTCTCCCTGAGATCAGGAACATGACAGGGATGTCCACTCTCACTGCTGTTGTTTAACATAGTGTTGGAAGTGCTAGCATCAGCAATCAGACAACAAAAGGAAATCAAAGGCATCAAAACTGGCAAAGATGAAGTTAAGCTTTCACTTTTTGCAGATGGCATGATATTATACATGCAAAACCCGATAGACTCCACCAAAAGTCTGCTAGAACTGATACATGAATTCAGCAAAGTCTCAGGATACAAAATCAATGTACAGAAATCAGTTGCATTGTTAGACACTAATAATGAAGCAATAGAAAGACAAAGAAAGAAACTGATCCCCTTCACAATTGCACCAAGAAGCATAAAATACCTAGGGATAAACTTAACCAAAGATTTAAAAGATCTGTATGCTGAAAACTATAGAAAGCTTATGAAGGAAATTGAAGAAGATATAAATAAATGGAAAAACATTCCATGCTCAGGGACTGGAAGAATAAATATTGTTGAAATGTCAATACTACCCAAAGTTATCTACACATTGAATGCAATCCCAATCAAAATTGCACCAGCATTCTTCTCGAAGCTAGAACAAGCAATCTGAAAATTTGCATGGAACCACAAATATTTGGCTATTGGCCAAATATTTGTGGCATGGAACCACAAATATTTGGCTATTGGCCCCGAATAGCCAAAGTAATTGTGAAAGAAGAAGACCAAAGTGGGAGGCGTCACAATCCCAGACTTTAGCCTCTACTACAAAGTTGTAATCATCAAGACAGCGTGGTATTGGCACAAAAACAGACACATAGACCAATGTAATAGAATAGAAACCCCAGAATTAGACCCACAAAAGTATGCCCAACTAATCTTTGACCAAGCAGGAAATAATATCCAATGGAAAAAAGACAGTCTCTTTAACAAATGGCGCTGGGAGAACTAGACAGCAACATGCAAAAGGAAGAAACTAGACCACTTTCTTACACCATTCACAAAAACAAACTCAAAATGGATAAAGGACCTGAATGTGAGACAGGAAATCATCAAAACCCTAGAGGAGAAAGAAGGAAAAAACCTCTCTGACTTCAGCCGCAGCAATTTCTTTCTTGACACGTCCCCAAAGGCAATGGAATTAAAACAAAAATGAACTATTGGGACCTTATCAAGATAAAAACCTTCTGCACAGGAAAGGAAACAGTCAGCAAAACTAAAGGCAACCACTGGAATGGGAAAAGATATTTGCAAATGACATATCGAACAAGGGCTAGTATCCAAAATCTATAAAGAGCCCACCAAACTCCACACCCGAAAAACAAATAATCCACTGAAGAAATGGGCACAAAACATGAATAGATACTTCTCTAAAGAAGACATCCAGATGGCCAACAGGCACATGGAAAGATGCTCAACGTCGCTCCTCATCAGGGAAATGCAAATCAAAACCACACTCAGATACCACCTCACGCCAGTCAGAGTGGCTAAAATGAACCAACCAGGAGACTATAGATGCTGGAGCGAATGTGGAGAAACGGGAACGCTCTTTCACTGTTGGTGGGAGTGCAAACTGGTGCAGCCTCTCTGGAAAACAGTGTGGAGGTTCCTCAAAAAACTAAAAATAGATCTACCCTATGACCCTGCAATAGCACTGCTAGGAATTTATCCAAAGGATACAGGAGTGCTGATGCTTAGGGGCACTTGTACCCCAATGTTTATAGCAGCACTTTCAACAATAGCCAAATCATGGAAAGAGCCTAAATGTTCATCAACTGATGAATGGATAAAGAAATTGTGGTTTATATACACAATGGAATACTACGTGGCAAAGAGAAAGAATGAAAAATGGCCTTTTGTAGCCATGTGGATGGAACTGGAGAGTGTTATGCTAAGTGAAATAAGTCATGCAGACAAGACAGATACCATATATTTTTATTCTTAGGTGGATCCTGAGAAACTTAACAGAAGACCACGGGGAAGGGGAAGGAAAAAAAAGAGGTTAGAGAGGGAGGGAGGCAAACCATAAGGGACTCTAAACACTGAGAACAAAGTGAGGGTTGATGGGGGTGGGAGGGAGAGGATGGTGGGTGATGTGTATTGAGGAGGGAACATGTTGGGATGGGCACTGGGTGTTGTACGGAAACCAATTTGACAACAAACTTAGTATTTAAAATAAATAAATAAAATAATATTTCACATGTCAAAAAAAAAAAGTCATTTGAGGCCGTAATCTTTAAGGGCAGATGACTTTTCTAGGTGCTCCTGGCTGGTTCAGTTGGGTAAGTGTCCCACTTTAGCTCAGGTCTCACCCTCACGATTCATGACTTTGAGGGCCACATCAGGTTCTGTGCTGACAGCTCAGAGCCTGGAACCGGCTTCAGATTCTTTGTCTCCCTCTCTCTGCCCCTCCCTTGTTCATGCTCTCCCTCTCTCTCTGTCTCTCTCTCTCTCAATAAATAAATAAACATTAAAATATTCTGTAAAAAATGAATGACTTCTCTTACATCCTGGAGTGATTCCTAGGAAGTAAACCCTTCTTTAATGACCCTGTGTTTTTCCTGCAATGCACCCCACATTACTGTGGCAACAGACAGGAGATGACGGTATAGGTTCATGAACTGATGAGTGGAAAGGGGAGGAGGGATAAGGGGAAGAGTGAAATTTGGGAAAATAAATGACCCTAGGCCTGGAGATATAACATGACATTAATGAATAGAGAAAGAACATTCAGGTGGGACACTGATAAAGAGAGATCCAAGTGTGGGATAACCAAGAGACTTCATTTGTGACTCTTAATAGTAAGCTTTGTGTCTTTCAGAGGCAGAATCACAGTGGCATTGGAATCAGGCAGACAGTGATCTGACTCCCTGTGAACAGGACCCTGTGAGGTGGAAATGCTCAGCAATGACAAAGAGGTGACTGAGGGAGCCTGAGAGCAGGAGCAGCCCCATATGGACTGTGTGGAAAAAAAGGAGTGGTTCCTGTACTGGCCCCTGAGTCTGTTCCTCACCCGACAGAGTGAGAGCAAAAGAAAAGGTCTCAGGTGCGTGGTGGTCTAGAAATGGTCACCATTAAGGTTTCTGGAAAACTTTTACCTTCTAAAAACCTCTGGGAATAGGAGGCCATCAGAGTAGGAATATGTTTTCTGCTTTCTACTTCTCATGGGACTGTTTGCATTGCAGGTCAGAACCTCATGCCTCTGAGGGTGTGTGGGGCTGGAGTTGATCTGATGCAGGGGCATCAGAATGGTCTGGGGGCTGAGCTGTAGTTTTATGAGACATAAAGACCCTGGCCTGTGTCCCCTGCGCAGATTGTCCATAGTCCATGCTCCGACCTGAACAACACGGAGGATGGAGGGAAGATGGTACAGGTGGCTGGGACTTCTTTGGCGAAGCTTCCATCATTTTCTTCTACCTGGACCCCAACTCTCCCAACTACACGGTTAGTCAGTGAGTCCAGGTCCCACCAGACAGTCACTGTGTTACCCAAAGCAATAGGTGTCCCTTCCCCGGTTGCCATGATGGTGTCAGGGCAGGGGGTGGGGTGGTTTGATCCAGTCATCCTCAAATCTGGGGTTTCATACCAGTGGGTCAGTAAGGGCCGGTCTCCGTCATCCAGACGTTATGTTGTGTGGACATTACCTGGGACTGCAGACACATTTTCCCCATGTGGGAAGTCAGTGTGAGACACAGTACGTTTGGCTTATGTGTCCTCTTTCTTGCCCAAGACGGTGTCAGCCCTCTGAGCATGGGGACCCTCCCAGTCATTTCTGTACTGTGATCTGAGACCCGAGCCCACACAGGTCATGTAGTGAGGGTTCTCTCAATGCCACGCATGTAGAGCATGTGAACGGTTGACTATCCTCAGTCAGACACAGCTATGCTCTGTGTTGCTGGTTCTGTCCTGGTGCTTTGATATGGACTGAACTGTGTCCCCGTAGATTCCTATATGAAACCCACATTGTGACTTTATAGACTTTATAGAAGTGGTGGACACAGCATGGGTGAACACACGTGGAAATGCCATGTGAGGACCCAGGACGAATGTAACCATTTGCAAGCCAAGGAGAGATACCTCAGGGGACATCAAACCTGCCCCCACCTTGAACTTGGACATTTAGCCTCCAAAACTGTGAGAAAATAAATATCTTTTGATTTGCTCACCCAGTGGGTGGTATTATGTTATGGCAGCCCCAGCAGGCAGGCACAATCCTCAAGGACTCTGTCCCCAGGGCAACCGGCCCCAGCATCCAGGAATTTCTGCTCAGTTTGCATAAAACAGAAAATGTGCTCCTACAGGGACAGGGTTTGGTGTCTGAATTGAGAGGACAAGGACACATACTCAAGTGAAAGTTCACTGGTTTGGGTTTCAGACCTCCGTTTTAGGGAAGCAGCTGTGTTGGCAGAAGGTGGGAGCTGCACAAGGAAAGCGCATCAGTGTGGGGACAGCAGGTTTTTGTCTCACTTCCCCACGGGCCTGGAGCTCTGTGTGAGCTCTCAGACTATCATCCCATGCTGAGCAGTAATAATCAGCCTCGTCCTCAGCCTGGAGCCCAGTGATGGTCAGGGTACCTGTGCTGCCAGACTTAGAGCCAGAGAATCGATCTGGGATCCCCGAGGGTCGATTGCTATTACGATAGATGAGGAGTTTGGGAACTGTTCCTGAGAGTTGTTGGTACCAGTTCACATAATTGCTACCGATGTTGGAGCTGCTTCCAGTGCAGGAGATGGTGACCCTCTGGCCCAAGGAGCCTGACACTGAGGATGGCTGAGTCAGCACAGACTGGGCCCAGGATCCTGGAAAATGAAGAGATACAGACAGGGGTCTGGACACAAGAGGGTAGAAGCAGGGCCCACATGTCCTCCCAGTGCCCCTTCCCCTGTCCCCACATCCAATCACCTGTGCAGTGAGCGAGAAGGGAGAGAAGGACCAGAGACCAGGCCATGGTGGAAACCATCACCGATCCTGTCTTCTGTGCCCCACAGCTGAGCAGACCTCCCTTAATCTGTCCCTTTTCATCCACTGAGACAGGGCGGGCCTGTCCATGCAAATGATACCCCAGCTCTCTGACCTCTCACTGAACGCGAGTCAGGTGCCTCCGCCCGTGGATGTCAGGGGGTGGACAGAGGAATGGCTGTGTGGGGCCAGGCTGCGCAGAAGTCACAGTTATGAGTCTCGAGCTGAAGGCACAGACAGTGCAGGTGGCAGGTCTCAGGTCTCATCACCCCTGAACCCTCAGAAATGGGCCCTGTGAGCCCCCTTGTGTCCAGACTCAGAAACATCATTGTGCAAAATGGTAACCAGAGCCCATAAAAGGAGCTCCTGTCCCCCGTTGCTTTGTCCACTGCCCCTTTCCTAGGGCCAGGCCAGGTATCCTTCTGGGTAGCCTCCCATATCCTCAAACCAGGTTTTCTGCTCTACTCAGACTCCTCCGGAAAAGTGAGGCCATGTTTCCCTGTATATTTCATGGGTCAGGACTGAGGTGGTATTTCTACAAAAATGCCACTTAGATCAGAATCATGTCCGGAGCTGTGACGAGTACCAAAGGACACGTGGCCCCTTCTGTGTAAGATTCTGTGTTCTTTCCTATTATGTGTTTCCTCCCTGGTTTCCAGATCTCTCCTGCTCTGAGGTTCCCACAGCCTGAACAGAAGCTCTCCTTCTGTCCTCAATGCTGTGGGAAGGAACAACTGTGTGTATTCCTAGGGGCACTGTCCACTAAAAATCTTTGCCATCTGTCACTATGTCTGCTTACTTGAGACAACAGTTCTCCACACACTGTGGTTAGTAATTCCCTCCCAGGATCTGTCCCCCCAGCACACAGACACAAGTCTGCAGGGGTCCTGTGTGTCACTGAACCCAGAGCCCAAGGACAAACCTGCAGGAAGTTCCAAGAGGGAAGGAGTGACTGCAGCAGGTGCTCTGACAGGCTTCCAGTGACACGGTTTATGTGTTAGTCACCACTTAGCCAAGTGTGCACTTTAGAAATGGACAGAAAACATAAACAGACACTTCTCTAACGAAGACATCCAGATGGCCGACAGGCACATGGATGATGCTTAAAATCACTCCTCACCAGGGAAATACAAAGCAAAACCACACTGAGATACCACCTCATGCCAGTCAGAGTGGCTAAAATGAACCAATCAGGAGACTATAGATGCTGGAGAGGATGTGGAGAAACAGGAACCCTCCTGCACTGAGAGTTGCAAATTGGTACAGCCACTCTGGAAAACAGTGGGGAGGTTCCTCAAAAAATTAAAAATAGATCTACCCTATGACCCAGCAAGAGCACTGCTAAGAATTTACCCAAGGGATACAGGAGTGCTGATGCTTAGGGGCACTTGTACCCCAATGTTTATAGCAGCACTTTCAACAATAGCCCAATATGGAAAGAGCCTAAATGTCCACCAACTGCTGAATGGATAAAGAAGATGTGGTTTATATATACAATGGAATACTAGTTGGCAATGAGAAAGAATGAGATCTGGCCATTTGCAGCAATGTGGATGGAACTGGACGGTATTATGTAAAGTGAAATACTTTAGTGTATGTATGAAATACTTTAGTGTATGTATGAAATACATAAAGTGTAAAGTCAGTCAGACAAAGACAGATATCATATGTTTTCACTCTTATGTGGATCCTGAGAATTGTAACAGAAGACCATGGGGGAGGGGAAGGAAAAAAAGAAGTTCGAGAGGGAGGGAGCCAAGCCATAAGAGACTCTTCAAAACTGAGAATAAACTGAAGGTTGATGGGAGGCTGGGAGGAAGGAGAGGATAGGTGATGGGTATTGAGGAGGGCACCTGTTGGAATGAGTACTGGGTGTTGATGGAAACCAATCTGACAATAATTTTCATATTTAAAAAAATAAAATAAAATAAATAAATGGGTGTGTGCTTCTGTATACAAAATTTCTCTCAGTAACATAGATTGAAACATTCTTGAAATTGAAATGTTCTTATGAAAATGCAGACACAATCACTAGATTGTATTTATCTACTACAAATCACAGATCTGTATTTATTGCAGAGAAAAATAAATAGAAATTGTGGGAACAATGGAGAAGGGAATCCCTTTGTTGGAGGTTGAAGGAGTCGATAAAGTGTTTCGAAAATCATGTTTTCTTTGTCATGAGTATAGCATGGTGGAACTTTTCTGCAAGTAGGAGAGCCCGACATGATGCTCAGTGAAATCCCATGAGGGCCTATTTCTGTGAATTCCAGAACCATCCCTATAATGCAATTACCAAACACTGAGAGAGCTTCCAGGAAAGAGCGATTTGGGGTCAGACTTGTCTCTGGGGTGAATACAGCTCTATCTCTGTTCTTTGTGTCCAGGATATTCAGGATAGAAAAAAGCTCATTCAGACATCCATGAATAGAGGAGTGAACTTCTATCATCTCAGGCCAACGGGGCTGAAAACTTTCTGTCAGAGGTTCCATATGTGAGTGGTGGAGAGATGGCAATAAGGGGAACTGTGTCCGTGAGGTCACTGTCACTGAGGCCCTTGATTGGGACAGAAGAATTTTCAACAGAAGGCCAGATTGCTGCAGGTGTCACTGGGAAGACTGAGGCAGTGACAGCCCCGTTCTGAGAGCACGCACAGATTTTGTCGCGTGTCCTCATGTACCTTGAGCTCCGTGGGAGCATCAGTGAAGCTGCTGTCCCAGAATCAATCACCTGATCAGCTTTGGGGGCTGGCTGGATCCCAGAGATCATTGGGGACTGAGCTGCCCATGGGGACAAAGAGTCTCCTTTGGATTCCAGCATCAGCCATGTCCCAGGAGAGCAGGTGTTCAGAGCATGTGCTGGTTGCACTTGTGACAGGACCCCAGTCACACTGGATGTTGCTGGTGTTTCCTGATGATGGGGAGTCTGCCTCCTGGGATTCTGATCCTGGGAGTACTGGTTGAGTACATGTTGACCATGATTTCTGGAGACAAAGGGAAGCTGGGAAACTGAAGACTCTAGGACACTATACACTCAAAGGAGAGTTTTGTGTGTGTGTGTGTGTGTGTGTGTCCATCTGCGTGTATGTCTGTGTTTGTGTAAGACAGAGAAAGAGAGACAGAGAGACAGAGAAACAGAGAGAGAAAGAGAGAATACGCTCCATGTATCTTCAGGAAGTCTTTCCTTCAGAGGCCAACTACGTAGACAAGTGTACCCCTGTCCCTCTAATGTCCTCTCTCCGCTCCTTGAGTGTGGTTCTCCATGCAAATCCATCGCTGGGGCTGGCTCTTTAAAGAGCCTCCTGTGTTCTGGAGCTTGCAGCTAAAGAAGGCTAGTGTCTTGAAGGTCACTTCCCTTGCACAAGGATGGAATTTACACAAGGAAGAGGAATTTGGTGCAGATTAGTTCTGATAGGAATTCCATTGAATCATGAATTTGGATCTTGGGGATGGGTCTTTAGTCCATTTTCACCCCAACAGATACATATCCCACATCTGTGGGTTCAGGTCTCAGGAAGCACAAGCCAGGGGTGACAACACAGTCCCTTTCTCCTGCCCTTCACAGCACAGCCACCCTCCACTGCCCCCAAGGTCCCTGGATGCCTCCTGGGCGGTGACCATGAAAGAGTGCCTTTTTTATTTTGGAAAAAGGCTAATGCATGAGACTTCAATGATTGGAACAAAAGTGTGTGGGTGCATTGATCTCCTGATGGCCTCAGAAACAAATATTCTCAAAAACAGGAAAAGTTGTCATGTCTGGAACTATGTAGCCAAGCCTTCTTTGTTGACTAGGTTAACAGTTACTTTTTGTAGAACCTCAGTAAGTTTCAAGGGGGAAAAGTCATTGTACTAATGGCTTTTGTGGGCAAATACTCAAAGGCTGAATGAACCTTCATTTTTCAGAAACACAATAATATTGTCATATTACAGAGATTTACTGAGACCGGTGAGCATGGAAACTACAAACAGAGATGAGAGCAAGAATCAGATGATGAGGGGATTTCCTGCCAGTCCAATTTCTGCGACTTCTCCTCCGTAGAGATGAACCCTAGAGAGTGGAAATTACTGTAAGATTTTACTTCTCTCTGAAATCCTAACATAGAGATGGGTTCAGACCTGAAGAGCCATGGGGAGAGACTAAAGGCCTGAGGGAGGCAGGAGCAGAAGGGAGAAGAGGAACCTGTGTTGGGAGGGGGAGGGGGTGAGGTGAGTCTGAAGAAGTTGTGACTCACGTTTTGTCAGATGGATGAAAGAGAAAATTGTGTCTATGACCAAGGTGCTTATTAACATATCGAGTATGGATGTGTCGTCAGTAACACAAGAGTCACAGTTTACAGCCTGAGATTTGTGGATGAACATGACTCTCTAGTTCACCTTGTCCAGTTGAGACAATACTACTGTGTGATCTTAGAAACTATATAGGAGTCTCTGCGCCCTGGATCCTGACACAGAGTTTCTGAAATCCTTGTCATTTCCTAAGTGACAAGAGCACTAGAAGCATCTTAGTTCTAATGATGTGACTCTGGGTGGGCTCCTGGATGGGGCTGGTCCCCAGAAAGACCAAGCCTTGATCAGAGGCTGCGAATATTCACCCCCTCATACTTGAGACAGGGAGGGAAGACTGACAGTGCAGTTAATGTCCAATCACTTCTACCGATCCCTCAATAAAAATGCCAAAGTACAGGGTTTGAAGAGCTTCCGGTTTGGCGAACACATCCACTCTCAGAACAGATGCACCTCAACTGCACGGGGACCGAAGCTCTGGTGCTTGAGACGCTCCCAGACTTGACACTAGGTGTCTCTTCATTACTTGTTCACCTGTCCCCTTTCATGAGGTGACAAAAGGAGTCAGTGTCTCCCTGAGTTCTGTGAGTTGATCTGGCACCTTAATGGACCTGAGGAGGGAGTCGTGAGAACCTTCGACGTGTAGCCACGTTGGACAGAGGGTGCCGGCAATCTACTAGTTGTTGTTGGCATCCAAATGGGGAGCAGCCTCCTGGTGCCGAGCCCTTCACCTGTGGATCTAACACTCTCTCTGTGTAGATAAACTAAGCCTTAAATTCAGTTAAATTGTAGGACACTCACCGTGTGTCCCACAGAATTTCTAGATATGGGAAAACAGATACAAAATGTATAACTGATGAACATGAGTGTGTGAAGTGAATATTCTGTGAGTAGTAAAGGAGATATGACTAGAGGGAGAGACAGAGGTTTTGGTCGTAAAATAGTTGTTCTTGTTACTTTTCTCCAGACCCAGGGGCATGTGCAGTTGGGCTCCATTCCCTGATTCGTGTGGGCTCCTGGGACACGTGTGCTGTCTCAGGCCAGAGCATCATCTGGGTGTCCGTCCTTCCTCCTCAAGGACAGCTCTCAGCACAGAGGTGTCTCCCCCACAGGAGCCTCCACAGAAGCTTCCCAATAACAGAGGCTCAGACACAAGGTCTGTGGACCCAGGGGTTTTTGACTCACTTTCTCTATATCTGAGTCACTGTGAGTAGTCAAAGCTTCTCCCACTGCCATGAGCTGTAGCACAGGAAGAGTCAGCCTCGTCCTCAGGCTGTGGCCCAGAGAGGAGCAGAAGCCTTGCATTGGCCAAGGCATCTTTGGACCCAGAGAAGTGGCTGGGGATCCCAGGGCCCTGGTCCTTATTTGAGTCTGAATAGTAGTACAGGAGATAGAGGAGGGCTCATTGGCTTCTGCTGGAACCAATGTATGTAATAGCTACCAACACTGAAGCCACTGCTCAAGGTGCAGATGTCTGGCAATTGTTCCCGGAGATGCAGACAGGGAGAGCGGCTGGGTCAGCACAGGCTGGGAGATACCTGTGGATCTCCCAGGGAGATACCCTTTGGGGATGCAGCTGGAAATGGTAACCAAAATTCAGGATTCTGAGCAGAGGAGGAGTGATGTGGGGACCACCCTGTGAGCACAAGGCCTGTCCCTACCTGGGCAGTGAGGGAGGAGCAGGAGGAGGAGCAGCATCCAGGCCATGGTGACACAACCCCTGCTCCCCACACTGGGCTGAACCGCCCCAGGCCTCCTTTTCTCCTCCACCCTCTGCCACAGGAGGGGCTGTGCATGAGGTCCAATGAGGACCTCCAATGAGGTCCATCCAGTGCCTGCCCAGCCCCTCCCTGAGCCCTGGTGCTGGAGCTCAGCTCACACCACACACTGGGGAGGATGGGGATGGAACTCCTGCCTGGGGAAACCCTGGGAGGTAGCACCTGCTGCGACACCACAAAGCCTCAAGGTCTGGTCTCCTTTGAGTGATTGGTCCTCACTGACCAGCTGTGTAGGGACCACAGGGCTGTCCCACAGCACATCCTGTTAATCTCACATGGAAAAATGAAAAATGAATAAAAAGAACTTGTAAGTGGTACATCTCAGTAAGAATAGGTTAAATACATAGTTTCTTAGAAGTTACAAATTTGGCTGTCCTAGAAATACATTGACTGAATAGACCAATTCCAATAAAAACATGGAAAAGGTTATTACAGAAGCACTCCACAGATATACATTAGGTACAGACGTTTTCACAAGGGACATCTAACAAAACTTCAGAATTTAGATGATTCCACTTACTTCATATTTTTTTCATAATTTAACACGGTATTGAATATTTCTTACTTCTTTTAAAAATGTTATAAAACTCATAAATACACCTTCAAAATAGCTTTTACAAAAAGGAAAATAGTAGAACAGTATCATGAAATATTGATACACTTGTTGGGTGCAAAATATTAACAAAGAGACCTCAATACCATATTAATAAATTGAAATACTATCATTAAGTGTGATTTATTCCAATGATACAAGTTGAGTTACATAATAAGAAAGAGTTTTATATGACATGCCATATTATTACATCATGAGATATGACCATTTTTCCCCAGTTCGTCTCAAAAGGGCCTTTCACCACATTTAACACCATATCCTAATAACGCCCCCATAAAAATACAATCAGATACATCTATAATATGGTAAAACACACACTCTCTCACACACTGATGATGTAGTCCTAAGGCCCACATCTTACTTCCTGCCATAGTGAGGAGACGATGTCCACAAAGTTCAAGAACAGGTAAAGGAGATCTTAACTTCTATTATTTTTAAATTATTCCTCAATAGTTAGAAAATGTAATTAAAAAGTCAAAATCAATGATTAATACTTAGCATTGATAGCAAAAGACAAGTGGTCATTCTTGGATATCCAGATGGACGTCATGGCCTTAGGTAGGCCTGTGTTGCTGTAGCCGTGATGGCAGAGATCTCCTCAGTGAGGGCTAGTCGCTGACTGTGACTAGTACTGGTGACACTAAGTAACAGAGACAAGATGGGTGGAACAAGGGCAGCAGAGAGAGGTCTTGTCCCACTTAACTGGGTGAAGAGCCCTGTGCAAGGTGTGGGCCAGTGATCCTAGATCTGAAGTGATTATTTCCTCCCATGCTGGCTGCATTCTACATGATGCCAGTCATCACATTCATGGGGCTTCTGCCTCAGACCCACAATAGTACATATTGCAGAGGTTTTCAGTGCAGAAATTGGGGACATTTGCTGAAGTGACCGGTTCACCAACAGTTGGATTGTGAGTCTGATGTCACTGCACCTGCTCCTTGATGAGCTGAGGAAAGGGCAGGTCCTGTGTGATCTCAGGGACTCCTTTTGTAAAATCTGGCAAAGGCTTCCTGTTTAAAGCTTTGAAGAAGAGACTCCAGGACATGGTGGAGACCCCACAGAGCTCTGTCTTCTGAGGTTCCATGTGGGGATTCTATCCACAAGCTCTCTTATCTTCTGGGCAGACTCTCCTGAGAGCCCACTTCCTCCTTGGAAATATATTCGAGCCAGTAGTTGTCTATCAGCCTCAAACGTACCAGAGAAAAGGACCATAGAGAAAAAGGACATGATCCACATTTGACTCTATGTGGTGAAGCATCCAGATCCAGGAGGTCACAGAGCAATGGGAGCTCACAGGTGGAAGCTGGTCACACATCAGTGAGGATACAGTTTGCTTCCTGCCCCTCCCACCAGCCGAGTGGTTTCCCAGTTGTCTGGCTCAGCCCCTCCCCTCTGCAGGCCCCTGCCACACTGCTCCCCTGCTGCCCTCAGCACCATGTCTTCCGGCTGCTGTGGTCCCCTCTACACTCCAAGCAGAATGTTCATTTAGGCAGCAGTCTTACTGACGTCGTGACCCAACAGAGTGTAAGAAAGGGGCTTTCTAGGTCTCTTAATGGAATGATGACACTTTCACATTTGGAAATGTATCTCAGTGGAAAACTATGATTTATTTCAAAATATCCATCTCTGCCCAAAATATCCCTGGAACGCACAGTGTGTCTTGTGTTTGCAGGCATTGCATACGGTAAATGTAAAGACGATGAAGGGGTGTCGTTGGGGCACATATGGAGACAGTGCCCAAGTTCATGTGGAAATTTGGGACAAAGTGCATGGAAATTTGGGACAAAGAACTTCCATCAGAGCTGTGGTACATACGGTGGGGACTATATGGTGAGTCAAGTGGTGTCCCTGCAGAGAGGTGGGGGACCCATGGGTCAGAGGTCAGGGCATGTGCCAAGGCCAGAAGAAGAGAGGAGGCTGGTTGCAGGTGACTCTAGCGAAATTCCACTCAGAGCCAAACTGATGGACCAATGATCACATGAATCCAACATCTCCCAATGGAATTGGAAGGGAAACACGGAAAATAAACATACTTACACGAAAACCTGAAATGGTTTTTTCTCACTGTGAATACACATATATTGATATGCCACAATTATAGTCACAACAATGTTACCCATGTTTACTTGCTAATTCTACAGGACCAGCCTGTAGACACTTCCATGGGGGTGGAATCTGCACTCAAGTGAACCCTTGCTGTCTGTCTATTCAGCTTCCCTGCCCAGGGCTTTCACAAGTGGGAGCACACAGAGGAGGAGTTAATGAACTAACCCAGAGATACAGGTGGTCTGGGTGCTGATGATCCCCAGGTCCTGGCAGGTCAACATTTTCTAGTGAGCACACTGATGCCTGAAACCTGGAGGCCCTGAATGGTGTCCCTGATGGCAGGGGACAAACAGGATTGCCCCAGCCTTTCCCACATGCCCTCAAACACCAAACCATCCCCCCAAAAAACAAATATTCCAGTGAAGAAATGGGCAAAAGACATGAATAGACACTTTTCCAAAGAAGACATCCAGATGGTTAAAGACACATGAAAAAAGGTTCTACTCAGGCAAAAACAGATATTGGCAAGGATGAAGAGGAAAAGGATCTCAGTTGCGCTGCTGGTGGGAATGCAAACTAGCACAGTAACTCTCAAAAACCGTATGGCAGTTCCTCAAAAAACCAAAAATGGAACTACCCATGGATGATAAGCATTGAGGAGGGCACTCGTTGGGATGAGCACTGGGTATTGTATGTACAGAAAACAAAAAGTACTACCCCAGAAATTGCACTACTAGGTATTTGTCCAAGGGATACAAGTGTATTGTTTCAAAGGGGCACAGGCAGCCCAATGTTTCTAGCAGCACTATCAACAATAGCCAAAGTATGGAAAGAGTCCAAATGTTCATTGACAGATGAATGGATGAAGAATATGTGATATATATATACACACACAATGGAGTATTCCTTGGCAATCAAAAGAATGAAGTCTTGCCTTTTGCAACCATGTGGATGAAACTAGAGTGTAGTATGCTAAGTGAAATTAGCCAGGGAGAGAAAGAGAAATATTATATGACTTCACTCATATGAGCAATTTAAGATACAAAATAGATGAACATAAGGGAAGGGTAGCAAAATTAATATAAAAACAAAGAGGGAGACAAAACATAAGAGACTCTTACATATAGAGAACAAACTGAGGGTTGCTGGCGGGGTTGTGGGGGAGCGTGGGCTAAATGGGTAAGAGGCATTAAGGAAGACACTTGTTGGGATGAGCACTGGGTGTTTATATAGGGGATGAATCACTGGAATCTACTCCTGAAATTATTATTGGATTATACGGTAACTAATTTAGATGCAAATAGACAAATAAATAAGTAAATAATACACTAGCAAAATACACAAAATACGGTAACAGCCTTCAGAGATCATAGTTTCAGTTGTCTACAACCCCCTCGGCATTCACAGACAGAAAATGTATACTGAGATAACACACAGTCTCCCACACACATAGAACTCAGTCCCACACCCAGAAAATTAGATAATGAGATGAGGGTGGGGAGGATATTTCTACAAGATGAAAAGGCTAATGTGACCTAAACACCATTATTATTCACCATCTTTCTGTAAGTGTTAGGCAATGCAAGTGAATAAGAAAAACCACTGCTTGGATCTCAGCATTGATGGGAATGGACAGGGATTCATTTCAAAAGGCAAAAAAAAATTGTGATTTAGTCAAAATACTCTGGAGCTGGTGCTGCAGGGAGAGAAGAAGTCATCCCAAAGAGCCAAAAGAACAGTTCTTTCTACTGAAGACTAATAAGAGGATTACATAGGGCTGGAAACTTCTAGAAATAGGTAAATGGCCAAGGATGGAGACCCTGGCTTCCTCAGAAGTCAGGTGGGAGCTGAGAACACTGGACCTACGACCCCCAGTCCATGAACTTAGAGACCTTGTGTCTCAACATGATGGGCGAGATGAGCTTTCTGTGTCCTTTGAGACCCTCTGTCTAGGAAGGGGCTGCTGTGAGTGACATTGGGGACAGAAGGGAAGGAGAAGCCCTCACTCCCAGGTGGTGCTGCTGCCTGCAGCGGGGCCCATGGTGGCAGCAGCAGGAGCATCAGAAGCGAAAGTCACAGGCTGAACCTGAGCAGCTGATGGGGCCTCGCCCTCCCAGCAGATGAGAAAGGGGTTCTGCTTTCAGTTCTCATGGGCCTGGGACTCTGTGTGAGCCCACGATGCTGTCCCAGGCGGGGCAGGGACCAGAAGCCTCCTCCTCAGCCCTCAGCCCTTAGCCCAGGGAAGATCTGGGAGCCAGAGTTGCTAGACATGGAGCCAAAGAGGGAATCAGGATCCACAATGGATCCAACTATCCTAATAGATGAGGATTTAGGGGCAATTAGTGGGAGCTTTTGTTACCAGGACACATAGCGGACACTCCTGATGTGTCCTGACTCAGACAGAGCTGGATTTGTGTTCCTGTTTCTGCTGTGACCTGTCATGGACCCTGTACCGAGGGCAGCCTGCCTTTGGCACCCAGGAATGTGCTCAGTTTGAGAAAATCACACAGTATATTGATCCGAAGGACAGGCTTCAAGGAGGAATTGGAAAGAATGTGGAAAGACTTTGTAGACATATTGCTTGTGGAGGGTCTCAGACCCTAATTTGTACAAAACAAACAAGGAAGCACATGACTTGGCCAAAAAGTCAGGCCTGCACAGGAAGTCCCATTGCTGTGGGGACAGCAGGTTTTTGTCTCACTTCCCCACAGGCCTGGAGCACTGTGTCAGCACCTTGAGTAACATCAACAGACAGGCAGTAAGAATCAGCCTCGTCCTCGGCCTGGAGCCTAGTGATGGTCAAGGAGCCTGTGGTGCCAGACTTGGAGCCAGAAAATCTGTCAGGGACCCCTGAGGGTCGATTGCTACTACCATAGATGAGGAGTTTAGGGGCCTTTCCTGGAAGCTGTTGGTACTAGTTCACACCAGCAATACCGATGTTGCTCCTACTTCCAGCGCAGGAGATGGTGACCTTCTGGCCCAGGCCCCCAGACACTGAGGGCGGCTGAGTCAGCTCAGACTGGGCCCAGGACCCTGGAAGGGGAGAGACAAAGAGAGCATGATGCTGGAATCTAGAGACCAGAGGAGAATCCAAGGCCCAAGTGTCCTCCCTGGACCACTTCCTCTGTTCCCTCATCTAGTCACCTGTGCTTTGGATGAGAAGGGTCAGGAGAAGAGGGAACCAGGCCATGGTGGAGGTCATCACCGACCCTGCCTTCTGTGGATCCACAGCTGAGCAGATCTCCTCTAATCCCTTCCTTCCCCTTTTCATCCTCTGAGAGAGGGAGGGCCCATCCATGCAAATCAGACCAGCAGCTCTCTGACACTTCACTGACCCTGGGTCAAGTCCCTCTGCCTGAGGATGTCAGGTGGGTTGGACGGGGAGGTGGTCTCTGGAGCCATGCCAGGAGACGGGAGGTCACAGTTTGGAGTCCTGAGCAGAGGGCACAGGCATTGTCCAGGTTCAGGTCCCAGTTCTAATCATGGCCGACCCTCAGAAGCAGGTGACGACCACCCCCTGGTGTCCAGGCCCAGACACAGCATATGTGACATGGTGAGCAGATCTCATCAGAGTTCCTGCCTTCCCACTGCTCTGTCCACCATCCCCTTCCTTCGGGACAGGACAGGTGTCCCCTGTGTGGCTTCCGATCCCCTGACGACACACTGTGCTCTCCTCTGGCTCCGCATAGTGAGTCTGTCCACAGCGCCCTTGGCTATTATTAATGGGGCAGCACTGACGTGGTGACTCTTGTACAACCACACAGATGAGGATCAGGGCCACAGAGCGATGGGTCCACATTGACACATGGCCAGTTCTGTGCAGGAGGCCGATTTCTTCCCCCTTCCCTGCTTCCTCTCTGGTCTGAGAGTTTTCCTTTCCGAGAAGCTCCCTCAGCACTGAGGACACAGGGAGACCTTTTCTCCAGGTTGTGGGTAGAAGCCCACATCCCTCGTGTGCATTCCTACAGGGTTCCACACTGAAAATCTTTGTCAGCTGTCACTCTTGCCACCTCACATCACATACTGGGGAAGATGGATGTTGGCTTCACCCCTGGGGAGACCCCAGCAAGGAAGCACCTGTTGAAGCAATACACATGTCCTTGCTCAAGTGGGGACTCTGCCACACCAGAAAGGACGCAGCTGCTGAGTCTCCCTCAGGAAGTACAGGGCCCAGTCCCCAGTCCCAGGTTCCTTTTAGTGAATGGTCCCCACTGAGGCCCTGTGTAGGGAGACAGGGCAGTCCCACAGCGCCCCCTCCTGGCTGAAGGGCACAGACCCCACTGTGTCCCACAGCCCTGAGAGCCCAGCGGGTTTCCTCACTTCTGTTTATTCACACATCATTGAGCTGAATCTTGGATAATGTGACCCTGTAGTGCTGCCCATGTTCAATGCAGTATTTTTCAGTCTCCAAAGAAGCCCTAGTCCATAGAATTTGGAGGCATTTACCTCAATTAAATGGTAAGTTGCCAGTTCTTTGCAGAAGATACTCCAGACCTCATGTCCCTCCTCTGGCCTATAATTGAGAATATGTCTATCTCGTGAATGTTTGAAAACTCCTGTGCGTTAAAGCAATGGATTCCAGCTACTGTCCATTAAATTGAGTATTATGTTAATCTTCTATATTTTTAGGTAATTTCCTTGGCTTACTACATTAAAAAGAAAAGGAAATAACAACGAATTTATATTTGATGAAGTCCTATTTAGCAAGTGTCATTTTTTGTTTTTCTTTTTTTCTTTTTTCATGGGTTAGCCTGACAGTGTCTTATTTAAACATTTTTATAAAACCCTAGATCCTGAATATTTTCTCCTTTATTATGTTTGTAGCTTTATGTTTACAGTTATTTCTATAATCCTTTTAGTGATTTTTTAATATATATAAAATGAGTTTTATGTATGATTCATTTCTCTCTCAGGATATCCAATTGTTCTGTGGCCATTTGTCCAAAAGTCCATCCTTTCTCCTTGGAAAGGCTTCTTCTACTTTGTAAAAGAAAAAAAGTGTTTATCCTTCACTCTGTGGGTCCATTTCTGGGTTTTATGTTCTGTTATCTTGGCCAATGTGTCTATCCTCTATCCATACCACCCTCACTTGCTAGGACAGGAACTGAATTACACTTTTATCCAATTTCGGAAGAACTGGCATATTTACTATAATGAGTCTTCTAACCCATGAACGGAACTTACCTTTCCTTGTTTTAGATCCACTTTGATTACATTTACCAGCATTGTCCAGATTTCAGCACCTGTGGCCTATACTTGTTTTGTGAAATATGCCCCTAAATAGTTCATCGAGTGGTTTTAAGGTTTTTTTTATTATTTTCACGTGTTTATTGCTAGTATGTATACATCTATATGATCTTTCTATGTTGATCTTTATTCTAAAATGTTTCCAAAATTATTTATGACTCTTTGAATTTATATATTTGCATACTCAATTGTAGCTTCCTTTGTAGTTTTCCTGTAGGTCATTCTCTCACCTGAAATGGGACAATTGTCTCTTGTTCTTCCTCATCGGAATGCCTCTCATTGTTTGTCTTGCCTTATGGTTCTGACAGACATATCCAGTCCTATGTGGAACAGCAGTGTTGAGATAGCACATGGTGGCCTTGCTCCCTACCCGAGGTGGGAAAGCTTTCAGTGCTTCATCTCTGTGTGTGTTCACCGAAGGGAAGGTGTTTTATAGTTTTCTTTACCAAACTGAAGATGTGCTCTTCTATGTTCTCTGAAAACTTTTATCACTCTCATTCATATACTCATTCATTCTTTTCCATGAGCACAAATAGGTCTTGAGCTGTGCAGGAAGTGGAAGAGAATTCATCCTACCTGAGAGAGTGAGGAAGAAGCTTTCATCGGTCTTTCTTTTTTTAATTTTTTTAATGTTTATACATATCTGAGAGAGAGACAGACGGAACCCAAGTGGGGGAAGGGCAGAGAGAGAGGGAGACAGAATGGGAAGCAGGCTGCAGGCTCCGAGTTGTCAGCAGAGAGCCCGACATGGGACTTGAACTCAGTAGCCATGAGATCATGACCTGAACCGAAGTCACATATTTAACTGACGGAGCCACCCAGGGGCCCCTCATCTGTCATTTAATACTTTAGCTATTATCGCAACTGATTTATTTCTACTTCTCCTTTGGTGTCAAGGAGACAAGGCAGGAGGCCTGGTGAGACAGATACCACTCCCTCTTGTCCAATATGAGGGTGGGTGAGAGGATACTTATGACATGGAAGAAATGGCATTTTCTCTCTCCCTTTTCCTGCTGGTTTCTTCACTTCCTTAGACTCCCTATCCCTCCTCACTTTCTTAAAATCCTGGGTCATCATTAGCATGATCACAATCCATTCCAAATACCCCTCGAGGTTTAGTCCCACCCGCCTCACTGACCACCCACCCCCTCAAATCCACATACTGCTCCCTCTCCAGCTGAGTCCCCCAGCTGACTGGCTGCAGGTGCACATGGCCGTGATGGCTGCTCCCGCTGTGAATGTATGAGACTCTCTTCAGGGCATCCCAAGTCAGACACCCTGTGATCCTTCATTTCTCACATTCCTCTCTGTAGTCCATTGTTAGGGCTGTCCTTACCTACAGTGCACAGTCAGACTTCTGCAATCTCCTTGAAATGAGAAAGTATCTTCCACCCAGACTCCACACGGAAAATAGAAGCTAGAATGTAAGTTTCATGGTGTTACCCACTAATTGTGAACAGGCTCAAGTTTTGTTATCTTATTGATGACAAAAGAAGATGTTCACTGTGGGGCATAAGCGTCGGAGTCTCCCGGGCTTACACCAAGGGGCTAACAAGGCATAAAGAAATACAATGCCATAGAATGCTCACAACTGAGTGCTGGGAGCCAAGCTCTCCCAGCCTGAGTGGCAGGCCCCGGGCTGTGGACGCATTGGTGACTGCAGGGCGGCCTTACGGTTAGCCCTTGCCATCCCCTATGGAGACTCCTCTACTTGCAGGAAGGTTAGCCTCATGCATTTGCCAGCAAAGAGGGCCTGTAAGGAGAGACATACGGATCTGAAAGCCTCACTGTGGCAACTAAGGAGTGTATCTCTGGGCACAGGTGACTTCAACCTCTAGGCCCACCTGGCCCCCCAGAGGCATTCCAAATGGTGACTGAACCTAGTCGGTTAAGCTACAGAATGGTTCATTGGTTCCTAGGTGCATTGTCTCTCTGAGAATGTATGAGGCATGGGTTTCTAAGGCTTTTCCAGCCCCTTTCTGGCACCTCGGACCGAGGCAAACACATTGTTCTTCTGGCCTCATGTGGTTAGGAGGTCATGTCCCTATAACTGTTCCACTTGAGGTGTTAAGAAATGGAGGGCCTTTCACCAGAACAGCTAAGCAAATCCTTTGTAGATTATAGACAAACGCAGATGCATAATGGAATAATGTAAGAAATTAATCTATAATCAAAGGGTATGCGGGAAAGTTAGGGCAAAATCACCATGTTATTTCTTAAAGGTTGTTTGCACATAGGAACATTTTCAAAATTAGGTAATGTTAGAAAAACATAGTTGACGTATGCTACAAGGAAATCACTAACGTATATAATTCCACATTTCCTGCAATAAATCGGCCGGTTCAACACAATGCTGTTGTCTGTGTCCATTTTTATTTTTTGTTTTTATTTTAATTTTTTATTTTAGTTTTGTTTTATTTTCACTTTATCGCCAAGGCCGTTCATCCTTCGGGAACCCCTGGATCTGCTGGAGCTGCACTCTGGCAACTGAGTTTGGGCAAACCAGATTGGCACCCCAAGACTAGGTGGATGTAAAGGCATCCCAAGAATAGGGAGCTGCAAAGGCACCCCAGAATAGAAAGGGGTTGCAGAGCCCCCAGAATAGAGAGGGAGGGGAAAAGGCCTAAAATAAGAACAGGCACAAAGGCTCCCCATACAAAGGTATATGAGGTAAGCCAGATTAGGCATTTAGGGCAGAAGCACTCTCCAACTTAGCACTATAGCAGAAAAGCTGCTTTCACTGGAGGAAAGGACCAAGTTAGATAAACAGGTGAATTGAGCTACAGACCTCTACACTGCAGGCAAAGCAGCCCAGAGCAGAGATGGTTAACAAAAGAAAAGGTGCCTTGTTAACCCTGAGGTTGTTCCCCCTGTCTGCCTTAGCCCCTAGGCTGGCTCCTTGCTGACAGCAGACAGGTGGACTTGGGAATGGAAATCACAAACCAGGAGATCATGACTTGAGCTGAGGTCTGACATTCAACTGACTAAGCCGTCCAGGGCCGCTTGTTAGCACAATGTTTTTAAACTAAATACCCTGAGCCGTCTGAAAGCAGAACTGAAGGGGTCCCCTGGGGGGAAAACAATCTCTGTATATAAAGAGGAGACAGCTTTCCTGCCCCAAGAGCACTCATTTGAGGCCCCGAGCTATTTTCTGTGGTCTGTGCCCTGCAGGTTCTACATGCACAGCACCCATACTGAGCACTTTCCTGGGAGGAAAAGAAAACAGAAATGCAACAAGGTCAGGAGTTCAGGGTTTGAGGAGAACAAAGGGGATGCCAACCTACCAGTCTCCACCAGGCCAGGAAATAGCCTGAGTGCTTCAGAGACAGTGACCCAGAGGAAAAGTCCCAGTGCAGGAACAAAAGTAAACTTTGACCTAAAGCACATGCTTGAGTTGTTTTTGCAGGATTGAAAACTTGCCCCACAGGTTAATGAGGTTAAAACAGTCACCAGCAGGACCCCCGCTGACAACCCCTCTTTTTCACAGGAATGTTCCAGTATTTCAGAGGCAAACAGCAGAAAGAGCCTGGGAGCCTAGACCAGTTTTATCTCCTGCAACAGCTCCACCAGTGCAGGTGGACCAGGGAGTGTCCTCCAGGGACCTCTGCCTCTTTATAACGTTAAGCCTCTGCCCTAGGAGGAGGACAAGCTTCATTGACCTACCACATGATGGGGACACAAGCTCCTGTGCTCCAGATTCCTACACAACCTCATGCCCACTCTTGCATAAGATGACAAAACTCCCTTTTCTGGGTATCCATCCTAACCCCGAACGAAAGGAACCCACTCGCCTCCACTCAGGGAGACACAGCTTTGATAATTCTTGTCCCTGATCCCCTTATCTGTGGCAAATAAAGCTTCCTTTGTGTGACAGCATCTGCTGAAGCCTCTGCCTGTACCTCACCAAGGAGTGAACTCAAAGGAGCTCCAACACTTCTAAGTAATATATTTCATCCCTTAACTTGGAAACCTGCCTTCTTCTCTCTACTCTCTACCTGTGGTTTTAGTGACATTTAAGTCTCTTAATAAGAAATTTCAGACAAATATTAAGTAACAGTTTTCTTAAAATTATCTTTGTCTGCTCATTTTCACCCTTTATATCAAAGTAAGTTAGAAAAAAATGAAATAATTTTAAAGGTATCTGTTGTTAAGGGAGGTCTCCTTTTATTGTTATCAGTTTAGACTTAACAATATTTTTCATGAAAAATTCTGGGTGGCTGAAGTCATATCCACATGAGACTTATTATGTATCAACTTCTCCAACCTGGAAGTGAAAATCAATGATAAATGAACACAAAACCAGCCCAGAATCCCTGGTGGCCTGGCTCCCAGGCTCACACCACAAATCATGAGTGTCAGTGGAAAGAGAAGTCAGTTCCCAAAAAGGCTGGGGTGACAGAAGGGGAAAGCTAGCCGTGGGTCTGAACCACCATCACTCGAAAAAGCCCCTGAGAGTGAAGACACAGGACAGCAAGTGGAGAGACCCAAGCCCTGACCACAGGACGGGCATCCAGGGCCAGCAATAGTGAAACGGGAGGTCTCAGATGCAATGCTGTGGGTACATGGGAGAGAAAGCCAAGTCAGGAAGGACGCTCTGGAAACATCTCACGAAGGAAAAAGAGGACGGAGGAGACATGTAGAGTCTGCTGGGCATGAGGGAATGGGAAAAAGAGAAAGGCCAGAGAGCCCACCTCCCCACCACAAGGAAAGGAAAAAGGTATGAGACAAAAACTTGAAATATGGACCGTAACACATAATATTATTCTTCATAATAATAAACAACGCCGGCTAAATTATTGAACAAAATTGCAGTATGCAAAAATCTACAAAATAAAAATTGACAATGGGGGACAATAGCCATCGGAAAATAAACTTTTAAAAAAGAATATGTGATTACACACCATCATGGAAAATAATTATGTTATTTCGACAGCCTCTATTAAAATTGGCAGCCATCTAGATAGATCCGTGTGTCCTCGGCACAAGATGAACACGTCTCTAGATGAAACGATGAAACGTTCCCTGTATTTAAATATGGTGCCCGTGACGTTCCTTCAACAATGCACACGCTAATGCCACTGAAAGGTGCGCTTCCGGGGGCACGTGGTGTGATTCGGCACCTGTGAAATGTGCACAACAGGAAAATCACTGCAGACAGAAAGGAATTTTTGGCTCCAAAGGGCTGATGCAGGGGGGCCATGGACTCACTGCTCGGGGGTCAGGGGTTTTTCTGAAGGTAATGGAAATGTTGTCAATTTGATCCTGATGATGTTTGCCAAACTCAGGAAACATACTACAGACCACTGAATCGTACCATTTAAATCACTGCACTTTATGCCTGTAAATTATCTTAAGAGATTTGTCTTATTTTCAGAAGAAAACAACACAAGACAAAGCTACTGTCACTGACTCTTCATAGTTGTTCTGTGCTCAGAGAGTCAGACCCTCAGACCCTCCGGGGTGTCCTCGGTCTCCCTGTTTATTCGTCACTGGCAGTGACCATGGGAAACTGGGGCACGTTGCTGTATCATTTGCCCACGGGCTTAGAGCACTGTGTCAGTAATGACCAGCCTTGTCCTCAGGCCGCAGGCCCGAGATGATCAGAGAGGCCCTGTTCTCGAGAACCCAGCTGGGATCCCGGAGGGCCTAGTGCTTCTGAGCATCTCAGCTTTGGGGACACGGTGGGGAATCTGTGGGTACCAGCCCACCTAATACGACCCAACATGGTTGCTGATTCCAGTGAGAGTGAGGGTGACCTTCTAGCCCACAGACCCTGATAAAGAGGCTTCCTGTGTCAACACAGACAGTGCCCAGGACCCAGCAACACAGCAGTGGAGACACAGGTCAGTATCAGGTTATTACTCACAGTGTGTTCTCAAAATGGGGGAAACAAGCAACTTAGGGGTCCCCAGAAGCAATGCTTCTGCTTTCCACAGCCAGTAACCTGAGCAGAGAGCAAGGAAGGTGAGGAGGGGAGGGATCCAGACCAGGGTGGAGACACCCCAGGCTGTGCTTCTGAGCCCTCAAGGGAGAGACCTGCACAAAGCCTCTCTTATCCTCTGCCTTCCTGGAAGAGAGAGAGGAAGCCTTCATGCAAATCTCTCCCTCCCCTGGGACTGAATGTGGTGACAGCTGAGTGTGGGGTGGGACTAGGGAAACTCCTCTAGGCACAATTTTGCAGGGGGCACAAGGCAGGGCTCCAGGCCTGGGTGCTCAGCTGGGACCTCTGCCCCCACACACACCCCTCGGGGACAGGCCCACAGCGCCCCCTGCTGTCTCAGTGTCCAGCCACACCCATGACTGGAAGGGACATCCTGGAGCTGTGAGAGAGACACCAGGGCACTAAGGACTTCAGTCAGCCTGGCATACTGTCCACCCCCACACAGGGCCAGATCTTCTCCTCCCTCAGGGCTTCTGCAGGTGCCACCACACCTCAGTCCTTGCTGCACACACAGGGCCTCCTCAGCATGAATCACCCTGGGCTCCTCCCACTACTTAGAGACTTGTGTTGTTGGGGCCAAGACTCATTGACCGCTGGAGGAGGATGTTTCCGCCCAGTGAGCACAAGAGCAGAGAGCATGGACGCCCCTCCACAGCATTTTGGGAGCCCTGAGGGGACAGCCCAGTCTTCTCATCTCACTTCCCATTCTGGCAGGCAAGTCCCCATTACCCTCTGCACTAACCTCGATGAGGTAGATCAATGACAGTGCATGGCTATAGATCACGTGAGTATATTCTATCTCTCTATCATCTATCAAACTTTGAATTTTCTACATTACCTATAATTGGTATGGTATCGGCCCCAAAAGAGACACATATATCAATGCTCTAGATTCCAAAGGCCAGAAATAGGGTGGCTCAGTCGGTTGGGTGTCAGACTCTTGATTTCAGTTCAGGTCATGACCTCAACTTCTATAATTGAGCCCTGAGCTGAGTTCTGAGCCTGCTTGGGATTCTCTCTCCCTCTCTCTCTGCTCCTTCCTCCCTCTCTCTCTCTTAAAATAAATAAATAAAGCTGAAAGTACCCAAATAATATAAATAAAAAGGTCAGAAATAAGTGCAAGTTCCCCTTGACAAGCACAGAGAACGTAGACTGAAAATGAGGCCTTTCCTCTGTCTCTGGAGGAGAGCACACATGGATTTTGCAGGGAATTCAGACAAGAATAAGCATGAATCATATAGCAGATGCCTCATAGGAGTATCTCAGGTCTCACGGATGATCCCTGACACACTTTGGGAAATAAAGGTGGAGTTTTTGGACCCCCTTCAGTGGGCACACAGATCCCCGTGCCATGGGCTGCAGCATGCACCCACATGGTCATTCTGGGGTAAGAAGCACAGCCTAACGACACTCCCACCTGGGTCAGGCCACATCGGCAAAGAGCCCCATGGGAGCTGCTCTGTGCCCTCTGCTGCTTCCTGCATTGGCATGGGCTCCTGGGGCCCGGGCTTCTGTGTATACCCAGCTGACCCATTTTCCTACTGGGTGCATAGTTACTGTTTGGGATGATAAAAAGTTTGAGAAACGGAGAGTCGTGATGGTCACACAACATGGCGAATATATTTCATATCTCTGAATTGCACAAGAAAGTAATGTAAAGAGTAAATATCTGTTGTATTTTCATAATTAAAAATTACTAGCTGAAAATGCAAATTATGTTTAAGAAGTTGCACTCACACAAATCTCTTTCCCATCTTTATATGTGTTACCTTATTCTAACTCATCCTCATCACTAAAAATTGACAGTGATTTTATTATCTTTTTCCTGTAGGTTCCGCATGTAAATGAGATAAAGCATTTGCCTTTCTGTGTAGACCTTATTTCTCTCAAGGTCATGTCCCACAGATTCATCCATGTTGTCACAAATGACAAGACTTTCTCCTGGAAAGGCTCAGGGGATCGACTTCCTTTATGCAACATGGTGCCCTGCAGCCCCTCTACTGCATGGATCACGGACAACCCCGATGTGGCAGGAGAGGAGAGGAGGACACAGTCCGTTCCTCTGGGCTCCAGAAACCAGCCACAAGGCTGCCCGTGGGCCCTGATGGTGTCAGCTGTAGGAACCTCACGACTGTGAAATCCCCCAAGCAGACTGAGAATTTTGCTGCAATGGTGGCACTCCCCCCTTTCCCTCACAAGCCCCACTGAGAAGTTTGCTGACTTGCACACACAGTTTCTCCCAGGGGAAGTCACCCTCTCCCGACATCACAAATGAGGGGCAGGTACCTAGCCAGTGGGCCAGGCCAGCTCTGTGTCTGTGATTCCTTAGTGTCTCCTCGCTGGGACACAGAGCTACTCAGTCAGCCCTGAGCACAGGAGCCTGGAGGGAAGGGAGGGCCTCTGCTCTCACCCCTGGAGGAACACAGGCCATGCTGTGGAGGACTGTCTGCTGTGGGCACGGTCTGTAGACTCTGATCAGAAAACTAAGGCAAGTTGATGGACCCTTGTGAAGAGAAAAAAAAGCCAAATCCACAGGCTCTAATTTTTACGTGTGAACCACTAGGCAAAATTTCTGCATCATTATAACTTTTTTGTTGTCTTTGGTTTGCTTTATTGTTGTTGTCATTTTTCTTTCCTTTTTTTTTTCTTTTTTTTCGTAGAGTCCACACAGGTTTGAGAGGAAATTGGGAAGAAGGACTTTCAGATCCAGTAGCTACACCCAAGTATAGTAATTGTGCATTCAATTTACATTAGACTTCAGAGACTCAGACTACAGTGGTCTAAGCAGGCTGGGTATTTGTCCCACTTCCCCATGTGTCTGTGTCACTGTGACCAGCACTACTAGGCCAGATTGCACAGTAATAGTCAGCCTCGTCCTCAGGCTGCAGCCCAGAGATGAGCAGAAGCCCTGCATTGGCCGAGGCATCTTTGGATCCAGAGAAGCGGGTGGGGACCCCAGGTCCCAACTGTGTACTGGAGTCTGAGTAGTAGTACAGGAGATACTGGGGAGGGCTCCCTGGATTCTGTTGGTACCAGTATATGCTATAGTTTCCAACATTGATGTCCCTGCTCAGAGTGCAGGTGAGTCTGGCTGTTGTTCCCAGAGATGCAGAGAGGGAGGCTGGCTGAGTCACGACAGGCTGGGACAGGGAACCTGCAAACACAGACACAGCAGAGGGAAGAGAAGGAACAGCGCACATGGGGATTAGGGAGCTGAGCCACAGGGGTTTCACTCTGGCTGCAGGCCCACCCTGGGACACTGGGTCCTGTCCCTACCTGTGTAGTGGCAGAGGAGCACGACTAGGACAGGAATCCAGGCCATCGTGACACACGCCCTTCCTACACCACAGAGCCCGGGCTGGGCTGCTTTGGGTCTCTCTTATCCCCAGTTCACAGAGCTCAAAAGGAGGGGCTGCTCATGCAAATGAGACCCACCCCCGCTGCTTGCTCCTGTGCACTTAGAGGTCTGCAGCCCGTTGACAGGCAGACTGTGTGATGCACTAGTTTCCCCCTGGGTGGGCCTGGAAGAAGCAGCTGCTGGGACCACATACAGGCCCAGGTTCAGGGACTCCTCCAGGAACAGCGAGGACACACCGGCCCTGTCCCCACTGGAAAAAGGGGTCCAGTCCTGGGGCTTTCTGTCCTGGAGGGCTACTCAGCAGAGAGCCCCCATCCTGCAGAAAGCCCCAGACCTTGTCACCGTGCCCCCTGCTGGTGTCTGGGTGAACCTCTTCTTTCCCAAAGCAGGCTTCCCTGGTGCCTGTGTTTCCACCACCTGAGAGTGACCCTCCAGGGAAAGAGAAGGGTCCTGCTCTACATCAGGCATCCTCCATGGATGGGGTCTGATGACAGGGACACATGCAGTCCTGACTCAGTACAACCTGTGAACCACTATGGAGCTGAGGACAAGACACACGGGAGAGGGAACAGAAGCCATCTGTCCCAATGGAACAGCTCAGACGATGCATGCTGGCTCTGGGTGCCGGATATGGACAGGAGCTCACCTAGGGGACACACACTCACACAGGAGGACACGTAATGTGGGCATGCCTGGTCCCTCCAGAGCAGGGAAGACAAGACACAGCAAACCCTGATGAGGGTGCTGCAGGTGTGGGGACAGAGCAGGGCTGGGCATCCAGCAGGGACCACTGCAAGGACATCTTGCGACCTCACCTCCGTGTTCGGGGAGATTTAAAATCCTGTCTGTGCAAATCATCAAGAGCACCTGCTAGACACAAGGAGAGGGAACCTACCAGCAGAGGGATTGGGGGAGCACCAGTGCCGTCTGGTGGACACGGGATGCACAGTGACCCAGGGCCTGGAGCTGGGGCCTGGGTCTGTGCCCCTCATCCCCCCTGCTCACTGTTGCAGACTCTTCACAGTGGATTCTGACACTAACACATATGCATGGAAGTTTCACCCATGTGTTTTGTGGCCTGATAACTCATGTATTTCTCCTGTGTCCTATTCCATGTGTGGACATACAGATATTGTTTACCCATTCTAAGGTAATCACTTTGGAGTCTTGGCAATCATAAATAAGACAGCAACAAACATTTAGGTGCACATTCTCGTTTGCACACAAGAACCTCATTTAGAGTAAGCTGTAGGACTGTTCTTTTTGCATTATATCCTTAAGGCTTTGTTTGCCGTAGAAACCACTGCCAAGGAATCTTCCCAAGTGATGGGGCTTTTCGCACTCCCACCAGCAGTGAATGAGAGTTCCTGCTGCCCCACATCCTCGGTAGTATTGGTGCTGGCACTGTATTGAACTTTACCCATGGTCATGGGAGGCCTCTGGTATGTCCTTGTTCAATTTGTAATACCACAATGACATATGAAGTTGGAAATCACTTTGCATGTGTAATAGTCATTTTGTCTATCTTCCTTGTTAAGGGATCTGTTCAGATCTGCTCATTGGGAAGGCACTGCCCAGCACCAGGGAATTCAGGAGCTCAGCAGAGCTCTATGTCAGGAAAAAGGGAGAAAGTGAGTGTGGAGTCTGACACAGGACTCGATCCCAATATCCTGGGATCATGACCTGAGCTGAAATCAAAGAGTTGGACGCTCAACCAACTGAGCCACCCAGGTAACCCTCAACAGCTTATTTTTAAGTAACGTCTGTACCTAAAGTGGGGCTTGAACTCAGGAACCCAAGGTCAAGAGTTGCATGCTCTAACCACTGGACCAGCCAGGCTCTCTCCACTGAGTCATTTGTAACTCTGAACAAGCTAGTTTTGCCTTTGAAAATATGAACACAGGACAGATAAGAATCACTCTGAAGACATAACTGAAGGAAGGGATATGGCACTCTCAGATCATCTTATTCCCGGACAACAAATAATCTTTTGGAAGATCTGACAACAAAAGTCACTCCTGGAACCTCTTGACAGGGGATGCCACCAGGTCTAGAGAGTGGAGGGAGATTTTCTCTCACTTCCCTATGGATCTAAAGCACTGTGTAAGCATTGGTACAATCTTGGCATATATGACACTAAGAGTCACTTCCTTGCACGCTGGATCCCAGAGATGTCAGAACAAATGCATTGGTCAAAACATCTTTGGATCCAGAAAACGACAGGGCACTGGGATCTCTGGTGTGGTATTTGACCCTGCCTTGAATTGCAGGAGATACCGCCGAGGGTTCCATGTCTTCTACTGGCACCATTATGCATATTTCTTAAAACAACAATGATGCCATTTCTCAGGGTGAAAATGAGTCTATTTAATTCTTCAGAGATGCGGAGAAGGAGGGTGTCTGAGTCAGCACAGCTGGCAGAAAGAACTTGCAAACACAGACACTCATGGGTGATGGGGCAGGGATGGAGGTGAAGCTGCTTGGAGGTCTGATCCAAAGGTGTGGACATAGGCTCAGAGGCTGCTTTGGGTCACCAAGGACGGTCCTTACCTGTGCAGTAAGGAGAGAACACAGGAGAAGAGGTTAAACCATGGTGGTCACAGTCCTACTGAGAACCCATGGCTGGAGCTTGTCTGTCCCAGACATTTCTTACCTCCTTCAGTGGCCTCTGGGAGATGGGGTTGTACTTAGGGTTGCATTTTCTTTCTTGATAGTTTCTTTGGGTGTACAAAAATAGTAACATCTGAGAAGCCCAATTGATGATCACCACCCCCCCCTTTTTTTTGGTGTTTCTTATGATATCCTACGTGAAGAATCTCTTCCCAAGCTCAAAAATCATGGGGATTTCCCTCTTGCTTTCTTCTATGATCTTTCTAGTTTTAGCTCTAAAATTTAGATCTTTGACCCATTTTACATCCATTTTTGTTTATAGTATGTGGTAAGGGTCTAACTTCATACTTTTGTGTGTGGATAGCTACTTGGCCCAGCACCATTGGTTGGAGTGACCTTTTTTTCGACTACATTCTCTGAGAACCCTTTTGAAAATCAATTGACCATAGATGAATGATTTCTTTATGGCCTCTGGGATATGTTTAATTTATCTCTATGTCTGTCCATAGGCTGGTACCACATTGGTCTTGACTGTAGCTTCGTAAGTTAGTTTTGTGACTTTTGAAATTAAAAAAAAAAATTTTTAATGTTTATATATTTTTGAGAGAGAGACAGATGGACACAGAGTGTGAGCTGAGGAGGAGCAGAAAGAGAGGGAGACACAGAATCCGAAGCAGGCTCCAGGCTCCGAGCTTTCAGCACAGAGCCCAACGCGGGGCTCAAACCACCAGCTGTGAGAACATGACCTGAGTAGAAGTTGGACGCCCAACCAACTGAGCCACCCAGGTGCCCCAGTGAGTTTTGAAATCTAGAGTTGTCAGTCCTTAAAATGTGTTCTTCTTCAGGATTTTTTGGATGTTCTGAGTCCCTGCAATTCCACAGAAATTTTACAATCATGTTTTCTTAGAGTGCAAAATAGACATTTGGACATTTGATAGGGATTGCATGTAATCTACCAATTGCTACGGAGAGTATAGCTTCCTAACAATTGTAGTTCTTTATTTGTTTTGCATGGTAAACAAGATAAAATAATAAAACATTCATACTAACCATCTCTTTATCTACTTTTGTCTTAGTATAGAAAAACTATAAAGATAAATATGGGCCCATTAGTAAACTTGGGTTGTTCTTTATTTAAATATTTTATTATGTTTCTAGGAATTGTGAAATGTAGTCATAAAGTTGCTAATCTAAAGAATACTGGCATAGCAAACATTTCACAGTTGCTTCCTATTTAATTTTCACTAGAAAACTGAGGTATCTAGAGTTAGGAATTCTAACAAATATAATTTAGACTACTAACAATAATAAGGAAAATGACTATGTGTTCCAGGAAAGTAAGACATGTGTTTTTGGGGGAAAAAGTATGAAGAAGGGGAATACATTTTGTGTTGAAGGAGAAGAAAAGTAATTTTGTCCTAACATTGGCTTTATGGATCCAATGCAGCTTCTTGGAAGTATCAGCCTGCCACCTGCTTACAGAGTTCCCAGCAACTCTTCCAGTGCGTCAAGCAGGACATTTTCTGGAAGGTGCAGGAAACTTGGGATATACTGGGACCCTGAGCACAGAGAAATTGCCCACTTATAGAGGCGTTGCAGGCTAAGTCTGATGGCAGGTTTTTGGCACCAGTTTGGCTGGACTTTTGGCCTGCAGGGGCTGCTAAATGTTCACCGTAGAGCTTTCTTATAAAAGTCCCAGCAAAGCAGGTTTTAAAGAGTGTATACGGTCAACAGTTATTTTGCTGTAGTTAGGTAAATAATCATCACACAAAGTTCTTTTTGAAATCACACTTATTTTGCAAACAAATGAATGTCCATTTGGCTGTAAGGAGTAAAAACAAGCGTGGTTGTAGAGGAAAAAATTTTTTCAATAAACACATGGGTAAATACTTGATTCTAATCCTGTTCATTAAAACCTGGACTAGAACCTGATTTCCATAGCTTCCTACAATGCCTAGCTATAAGTCTCAAACCTAACATTTTGACTTTTGTCCCACCAACTGAGCTGGACTAACACTGCCCTTTTCCCAGGATTCGTGCAAAGTAAATCTGAACAACTTCAGAGAAAGTTGATGTAACTCCACAGGAGCTCACACAGAGGCAGTCTTCATGTTCTTCCTCTCCTTCCCTTCCCCATCCTCAGCCACTGATTCCTTCCCATCGTGAGGCCCCTGACCTTCCCCACCCTCCACCTCTCACCCAGAGCCCCAAACCTGACTATTGCTCAGTCCACAGCCCCTGCCAAGTCACACCTTCTTGCTCCCCTGCTAATCCTTCCTTATCTGTGCACAACTGGGATGCCATTTCTGGGCATCGGGTCTGGGGTTCACTATCAAACTCTACAGTGCTCCAGCTCTAACCCCAAAGACCTCACCACTCCTCAAGATCCTGGGACACAACCTTCCTTTACAACACGTTTAGGTTCTGTGTCCTCTCTCTTCTCCCAGACACTGTCGAATCCCTGAACATGGGGACCCTTCCTGTCACGTCCACATGGGTCCCACATCCCTAGAGTCATTTCTGGCACACACTAGGTGTTCAGGAAGTGCTATGGATGCACATTATCTGGGCAGTAGGGTATCAACACTCAGACACACCTGGACCCTTTGTTTCTGGCTCTGTCCTGACCTGTCACAGACTCTGTCCCCAGGACAGCTGGCCCCTGAAACCCAGGAGTTTCTCCTCGGAAGGAGAATCTCCTACAATGTGTTCCTGCCGAGGACAGGCTTGGGGACCTGAGGTTAATAGAATATGGATCATTTGCTAACCAATGTTCCTTGACATTGTTCTCACACTACAGTTTACAGCAAACGAAGGAAGCAGCTGACTTGGCCAAAGAGGGGAGGCTGCAAGAGGACCCCTATTGATGGGGAAACAGCAGATTTTTGTCTCACTTCCCCAAAGGACTGGGCATTGCATAAGCAATGAGTTTCTTGTCCCACACTGAGCCGTGATCATCAGCCTCGTCGTCTGCCTGGAGCCCAGTGATGGTCAAGGAGCCTGTGTTGCCAGGCCCGGAGCCAGAGAACCGGTCTGGAACCCCCACAGGCCAAGTGTGCTCATGGAGAATGGCTTTAGGGGTCATTCCTGGGAGCTGTTGGTACCAAAACACACAATAACCGGCCCCAATGTTGGCTGGGCTTCCAGTGCAAGAAATGGTGAGTGTCTGGCCCAGGGACCCAGACACTGAAGATGGCTGCTGAGTCAGCCCAGACTGGGCCAAGGACCCTGGAAGAAGAAGAGACAGAGAGGATGAGGCTGGGGTCTAGAGACAAGAGGAGGAAGCAGGGCCCCTTCCCCTGTCTCTGCATCCAGTCACCTGTGCAGCGAGCAAGTAGGATGAGGAGGAGAGAGAACCAGGCCATGGTGGGGGTCATCACCTTTCCTGCCCTGTGTGACCCCACTGCTGAGCAGATCTTCCCTAACCCCTCCTTCCCCTCTTCATCCTCTGAGAGAGGGAGGGCCCATCCATGCATGAGACCCCCAGCTCTCTGACCCTTCACAGGCCCCAGTTGGTTCCTCATCCTGAGGAGGACAGGGGTGGGCAGGGCAGGGGCTGTGTGGGGCCAGGTGGTGGAGAGGTCATAGATGGGAGCCCTGAGCAGAAGGCAAAGTCAGTGCCAGTTGGCAGATCCCAAGAGTCAATAACCCTGACCCCTCAGAACCAGGCCCTGAGTGACCCCTAGTGTCCAGTCACAGACACGCCATTGTGTGACATGGTGACCAGAGCCCATCAGAGAGACAGCTCCAGCCTCCCCACTGCTCCCTTCCTCATTCATGGTCAAGACTGAGCTGGTATCTCTGGCACACACTCCTTTGAGATCATGATCAAGTTCAGAACAGTGACAGGTCTCCATGGACAGGTGTTCCCTTCCGTCCAGGAGGCTGGCTGTTCCTCTTATGGGATTCCTCCCTGGTCTCCGGAACTCCCCTTCCACACATGTTCACACAGCCCTGAGGAGTTGGGGAGCAGTCCTTTCCGGGTTGTGTAGAAGCCCTCGTGTCTGTTCCTAGAAGGGTTAAGCCCTAAAAAACTCGGTCATCTGTCACCATTTCCAGCAGCTTAGAAACAGTCCTCCGCACACTGTGGGCACGGATTCCCTCCTATTATCTGTTCTGCAAGCACATAGACCCAACTCTGCAAGAGCTCTGCCAAGAGAGGCTGTGTGTGGCATTGACCTCAGAGCACAAAGGGCAAACCTGCAGGAAGTTCTAGGAGGGAAGGAGTGACAGCTGCAGGTGTTCTGACAGGGACCTGTTTGTAGACTTTATGTGTAATCACCTATTAGACAACTGTTACCTTAAAACGGATGTGTGTCATTTTTTCCAAAAACTCAGCTCCGAAAGAGTGATTTAAACTCAGTGACAGTTTCAATGGGAAGGTACAGGTTCAATTGCGAGTGTGTTTCCCCGGACCCATGTTTCTTGCAGACAGAATATGATTTAAAATAGTGGTTGCCAAATGCGTGAAAACATAATGGAAAATACGTGACATTTAGTTCTTGGTTGAAGAGGGGCCAATACCTTGCTTAAATCACTTGATTCATTATTGTTATTACTATTCTTATTATTATTTTAATAAAGATTTTGCATATTAGGTCTGGTCTAACAGGTAAAGTAGGAAAGCCCAACATGGTGCCCTGGGAAACACCATGAGGAGCCTGTTCCAGTGAACTTCACACTGATCTCTCTGGTGGAATGAACAAACACAGAGTTTGCTGCATGGAACGATGAGGGGTCACACTCCTCTCCGGGTGGGTAAAGGAATGGTCACTGTGTCTTGTGTTCACCGTGTTCAGGATAGAAAAATTGCTCAGTCAGCCGCTGCTGGTTAGAGGAATGATTTTCCACTAGCTAAGGCCAATTTGACCCAGAAAATTCTTTCAAAGATCCCATATTGACTCCAGCTGAGGTGGAGATAAGGGGCACTGTGTCTCTGAGGTCACAGGCCCTGTAGCCCTGAGTTGAGACAGACGTTTCAGCAGAGGCCTATCCTGGCTGGAGGTGTCACTGGAGTGTCTGGGGGTGACAGTCCAGCCCTGAGAGGATGCAGAGTGTGCTTCGTGTCCCCGTGGGCCTTGAGCTCCAAGGGAGCAGCACTGAGGCTGCTGTCCCAGAATCAATGCGCTGATCAGCTTCAGGCACTACCTGGAGCCCAGACATGGTTGGGGGCTCAGCCGCCCATGGGGACAGAGACTCACCCACGGATCCCTGAGCGTCAGCCTCACCCCAGGAGAGCAGGTGTTCAAAGCAAGTCCTGCCCTGCTGATGGGACTCCAGTGACACTCGCTGTCACTGGGTCTCCTGCTCATGGGGATTCTGTTTCCTCGATTGTGACACTGATGAAGTCTGGGTGAGCACAGGTTGACAATGACTCCTGGGGAGACAGAGGAACCTGGAAAGTGTCAAGTCCAGGACACTATACACTAGCTCATGCTGGACAAAGCAGGAAAGAATATCCAATGGGAAGAAGACAGTGTCTTCAACAAGTGGTGTGGACTAAACTGGACAGCAACGTGCAGAAGAACGACTGCACCACTTTCTTACACCGTAATCAAAAATGAACTCAAAATAGATGAAAGACCCACGGGTGAGACAGGGAACCGTCAAAATCCAAGAGAAGCACGCAGACAGCAAACTTTGACCTCGGCCATAGCAAATTCTTTCTGGTACTGCAGGACACAAGGGCAGGCCTCTCCTCGATGAGCCACTCGGCATGAAGTTTTTTTTATTTATTATTATTTTTTGTTAATTTTTTTTAACATTTAATTATTTTTGAGACAGAGAGAGAGCATGAACGGGGGAGGGGCAGAGAGAGAGGGAGACAAAGAATCGGAAGCAGGCTCCAGGCTCTGACCCATCAGCCCAGAGCCCGATGCGGGGCTCGAACTCACGGACCGCGAGATCGTGACCTGAGCTGAAGTCGGACACTTAACCGACTGAGCCACCCAGGCGCCCCTATTTATTATTTTTTAAAAATGTTTGTGTGTTTATTTACTTTTGAGACAGAGAGCAACAGAGCATGAGTGGGGGAGGGGCAGAGAGAGAGGGAGACACAGAATCTGAAGCAGCTTCCAGGCTCCGAGCTGTCAGCACAAAGCCCCATGAAGGGCTCGATCCCACGAACCAGGAGACCATGACCCGAACAGAAATAGACACTTAATGACTGAGCCACCCAGGCTCCCTGGGATGAAGATTATTTTGAGTTAAAAAGCAGTCAAGGTCCACACACACAGGAGAAACTCTTCATGTCTCTTCAACTGAATAAAAATTTCAGTACGAGCACCTGCTCTGGGAAGCCAGCTGGCACCACAGACAACTGCACTAGGAAATGGACATGGTGGGGGAAACCGTGGGGGGGGGAGGGGCGGCCAGCAGGGCCTGTTTGGTCACAGTCCTCTGTGTCCCATCATTTCCCAGGGGCCCTGCACACATTGTTTTCCAAACATTTACACTATTCTTCTTCTTCTGTCTGTGATGTGCATTTCTTTGCATTGAATACTAGACCCCTACCTCATCCCTGTAATTCAGAAAAACATAGATCTCATTTTGCCTGTGTGTCTTTTGACTTTCTAGGTCTCTGTTGATTCCAAATGTTCTCTATTAAATTTCTTGTGTGTCACTTCAACCTCCTCAAGGACAGGTCTCACCATAGAGGACTCTCCCCTACAGGAGCCTCCACAGAAGCTTCTCAAAAAAAGAGGCTCGGAGACAAGGACTGTGAACCCAGGGGTTTTGGTCTCACTTCCTCGTTATCTGTGTCACTGTGAGTAAGGGTAGCTGCTGCCACTGCTATGATATGTAGCACAGTAATAGTCAGCCTCGTCCTCAGGCTGCGGCCCAGAGATGAGCAGAAGCCCTGCATTGGCCGAGGCATCTTTGGACCCGGAGAAGCGGCTGGGGACCCCAGGGCCCTGGTGCTTATTTGAGTCTGAGTAGAACCTCAGTAGATACTGGGGAGAGGTCCCTTGTTTCTGCTGGTACCAGTATATGTGGTAGCCGCCAACATTGTAGCCACTGCTCAGGGTGCAGGTGAGTCTGACTGTTGTTCCCGGAGATGCAGACAGGGAGGACGGCTGGGTCAGCACAGGCTGGGACAGGGAACCTGCAAACACAGACACTGGTCACTGATGGAACCAGAAATGGGGGGAAAATGTCCCAGGATGCTGAGCATGGCAAGCACCCTTTGAGATCCCCCTGTGTCCCTGAGGCAAGCCCCTACCTGTCCATTGAGACACAAGCATGAGGACTAGAAGAGTCCAAGCCATGGTGACACAGACCCTAGTACCCACACTGGGCTGGGCTGCCCCGGGCCTCTTTTTCTCCTCCACCCTCTGCCACAGGAGGAGCTGTCCATGCAAATGAAGTCCATCTAGTGACTGCCCAGCCCCTCCCTGAGCCCTGGTGCTTCAGCCCAGCTGAAGGACACACCCTGGGGACCTTGGAGGTTGGCTTCACCACTGGGGAGAACCCTGGGAGGAAGCACCTGCATGCACAACGCACAGGTCCCTGCTCGGGGGACCTTGCCACACCAGAAGGGACACACGTGCCGACTTCCCATCAGGGACCCCAGAGCCCAGTCCCCAGGCCCAGGCTCTGAGCAGTTGTGAAGACACCACAGGGTACTCCCACAGCGCCCCCTCTTGGCTGACAGGCACATACCTCACTGTGTCCAACAGCCCTGAGAGCCCAGCTGGTTTCCTCAGCTCCGTTTGTTCACACATCCTTGAGCTGAATCATGGCCAACGTGATCCCATAATACTGCCCTTGATGACTGCAGTGTTTTGCACGCTCAGAAGGAGTCCTGGTCTCTGTGAGTTGCAAACATTACCTCCCGTTAGTGGTAAGTTGTTGACATCTGGCAGAAGATGCTGCAGAGATCATATCCTGCACTGAAGTGCGATGTAGCATCTGTAAGCATTGGGAATGTTTTTCAGCTCCTATGCATTGTAGCGATGGATGCCAACGAGTGTCCAATAAATTGGGTTTTGTTTTAATCTGCGATTTTTTAGCTCATTTAGTGGCTAAGTGATTTATCAAGGAAAGGGAAAACAATGAATTTATCTTTGATGAAGTCCAATGGATCAGTTTTTTTATGGCTTGTGCTAATGGAGTCTTATCTAAACGTGTTTATACAAACCCTAGAGCCTGACGACTTTTTCCATTTTTATGTTTACAACTGTATACTTTACAGTATGTCAATAATCCTTTTAGTGAATTTTTTTATGAAGTGACAGTTTTCGGTGAGATTCATTTCTCTCGATGGACATCCAGTGGTTCTGTGGACATTTGTTCAAAGGCCATCCTTCCTCTTCTGAAAGGCTTCTGCAACTTTGTCAATAAGGTTTTCTTATCCATAAGTATCCATAAGTATTTCTTATCCATGCTTTTGTGAGTTTGGTTCTGAGTTTTCTGTTCTGTTACTTTGGCCACTGTGTCTACCTTCCATCCACACCACTCTGTCTTGTGATAGGAATTGAATTACACTTCTCTACAAGTTGGGAAGAATTGTCATCTCTACTATATTGACTCTTCTAATCCTTGAACACAACATATCCCTCCACGGTTTTGGATCCACTTTGATCACATTTCCCAGCATTGTCGAGATTTCAGCATCCATGTCCTGTACATGTTTTGTTAAATATTCACCCAAATACTTCATCATGGAGTGGTTTGAAGTGTTATTTTTACCTTTTTTTCAAAAGTTTATTGCTCGTATAGACGAAACTAAATGATCTTTCAACGTTGATCTTGTGTTCCACCACCTTCCTGAAATTGCTTATTACCCTTTGAATTCATATATTTACATACATATTCATAGCTCCCTTTGTATTTTTCCCGTATATCATCCTCTGGCCTGAAAATAGAGACAATTGGCTCTTGTTCTCCTTAGTCTGTATGCTTCTCATTGATTGACTTGCCTTATGGTTTGGTCAGGCACATCCAGTCCTATGGCTAACAGCAGTGTTGAGACTGGACATGATGACCTTGGCTGCCACCCTGGGGGAAAAGCTTTCAGAGCTTCACCTCAGTGTGTGTTAGCTGTGGTGTTTCATCATTTTCTTTATCAAGCTGAGGATGTGCTCCTCTATTTTCATTCTCTGAGAAATGTTGTCTTTTTCATTCATTCATTCATTCATTCATTCTCATTCTTTGTCATGAATAGGTTTTGCATTGTGTGAAATGCTTTTTCTGTATTGATTAATAAGACCAGGCTTTTTTAAAATTCAGTGTATTCATTTATTTATTTAGAGAGAGAGTGATAGCTTGAGCTGGGGAGGGGGAGAGAGAAGAGGTGAGAAAGGATCTCAAGCAGGTTCCATGTTGTCAGCGTGGAGCCCCATGGAGCACTTGACCTCAGGAACCTGAGCTGAAATCAAGAGTCCTATGCTTAACTGAGCCAAATTGGTGCCCCAGGTTTTTTCTTATTTGGCCTGTTAATATTGGAGATTACATTGACTGATTGTTTAATATAAAACTGGCCTTGCATACCCACAATACACCCCATTTCATCGTTGTGTGTATTTCTTGTGATACATGTAGATAACTGAATACTGTTTTTTAAATATTTTCTTTGAAATAGTTTTCTGCTTATTTGTGTGACATATTCCATTTTTTGTCTGTTTTGTGCTGAAAAGAACAGCTTTAAATCCAAATGACAGCCCTGCCTTAGTTTAAAGCTAAAGTCCTCTTTTCTGCTTATTATGGATCTTTGATAAGAAATACAATTGCTGAGAAGTCTGTTTTGCTTGCTGTTTGCTACGAGCATTGTGAGGCCTTTCCTGAATGTAACCCGCTGTGTAGTAGAATGGGTTGTAAACCTTCCTAAATGTAGTCTGATATGTGATGGAATGAGTGATTGTACATAAACTAACCGGCATTTCTCGCTTCTGTAAACCTGCTTGCTTAGCACATTCTTCACCTACCCTACCCCCTTCCCCCTTCTCCCTTTTTCCTCCCGCCACAAGTAACGGACAAAGCCTTCCCGCCAAAGGACAGACAAAGGACGCCCAATCAGAGAACAACAAATGTCCTTACTTTAAAATCAACTAATCAGGCCCCTCATAATTTGAAACCTCCCCTGTGCTATTTGTCTCTGTCTATAAAAGCGCTGTACCAACCCTGATCGTGGCCTCTTGCGTCACCGGCGACCAGTGCGCGGGGGACCAGGTTCGAACCTGCAATAAACGACCCTTGCCGCTTGGCTTTGACTTACGACTCTGGTGGACTTTTGTGGGAGGTTTCGGAACTTCGGGCATTACAGTGCTAGGGTGCTATTGACACCAGCTACTGAATGACAATTTTAGAAAGAATGATTTCTGGGGCACCAGGGTGGCACAGTGTACTATTCATGATTTCTGCACACATTGTGGTCTCACGGTTCATGGCATCGAGCCCATCAGAAGGTTCTGTGCTGACAGTGCAGAGTCTGCTTGGGTTTCTCTCTCTCTTTCCCTCTTTCTTTCTCTCTCTCTCTCTCTCTCTCAAAACAAACAAACTTAAAAGAAAAGAAAGAATTCTTACCTTAACTCAATTCAGCATATTGATCCACAAGCATGGAATATCTATTCATTCATTCCAGTTTTCTCTAATTTCTCTTATGATGCTTTGTAGTTTTCCATATACAAGACTTTCAATTTTTCCAAAATACATCCTTAAGAATTGCATAATTATATCACTATAAATGGAACTGCTTTTGTTTTTATATAGTGATGATTTATTGCCTCTCTATAGACTACCATTTATCTCCTCATTCTGTTTTTGCAACCTGAAGCCCAGAATTGAAGCAATCAGACCCAAACCATCTGCGACTGAGCCCTAGAGCTGATTGGGAATCAACACCTTTTGTTCTCGGACATCTCCACTGAATATTTTTTTTACCTCTCGGCAACAAAGTTTGCATTTGAAAACATGAACACGGTGAGAATGGGTCGTCAGTATAAAAACATAACTGAAGGAAAGGATATGACAGTGTCACATCATCTGTCTCTGGGACAACTGAGGGTCTGTTGAAGATCTGAGCACAAAATTCACCCCCTGAGCCACCTGAAGGGTAATGTCACCAGACCCAGAGGGTGAAGGGAGATTTTGTCTCACTTCCCAATGGGACTGACGCACTACATAAGCATTAGCACTATCATGGCATATGAGACAGTAATAGTCAGCTTCTCCTCATGCTGGAGTCCAGAGATATCAGAAAACCTGAACTGGTCAAAGCATCTTTGGATCCGGAAAATGATAGGAGACCCAAGATCCCTGGAGTGCATCTGACTCTGATTTGAATCTCATCAGAAACCAGGGATGGCTCTTTGCCTTCTGCTAGTGCCTATATACGGTGTCACTTCTCAGGGTGCAGATGTGAGTCAGCACTGGCTGGGAGATGTTTGCTTCTTCCAAACACAGACACTCCTGTGTAATGGGGCAGGGATGGAGGTGAAGCTGCTTGGGGGTCTGATCCAAAGGGGTTGGCAGAGGGTCAGGGGACTCCCCAGTTGTCCGAGAACTGGAAGGGAATGTGAGGGGACTACATATATGCAACTGTATGTTCTGTCCATTTTCCTCCCGAGGGATGGACCCTGGAGATAGGAAACTACAGCAAGATCACTTCTAGTTTCCTCTGAAATCCTAACGTGGAGATGGAGGTCAGACCTGAAGAGCCAGAGGTAGAGACTGAGGGTCTGAGGGACAGGGGAAGAGATGGGAAAAGAGGAGGGAGGGTTTGGGGGGTGTTGGCAGGGAGAGTCTGCAGGATCTGGTCCAGATTCACAATAGCTGGTTCAGACAGAGGGAACTTTGACTATGACTAGGGTTATTGTCCATATATCACCTGTGGGTACATCAGTAGTGACACAAAGCCCTTTAAGGACCACATGGTGACACTGATGTGTGGATGAATGTTTGCTGGGCAGCACGTTCAGGTGCAGACACAGTATTTATTTCTGTGCATCTTCTCCAGACCCCGTGGGGACGTGCGGTTGGCCTCTGTTATGTCAACTGTCAGTGTCTTCCTGGGATGCCCAATTTTTTCTCACATTACATTCAAACATAAGCATTTCTATTTTCCCTGTTCAAGGAAAGATCTTTCAGCAGAAGAATCCCATGTGCATGTGTCTACAGGTAAGTTTCCTACTGAAAAGTTGTTGGGATCATGATCTTTGTGCACAGGTATTTTCTCTCGCTTGCTCACTATCTGAGATGCTGTGAGCAATGAAAGCCGCTCCCACTGCCATGAGCTGTAGCACAGTAATGTCAGCCTCGTCCCCAGGCTGCTGCCCAGAGAGGAGTAGAAGCCCTGCCTTGGCCAAGGCATCTTTGGATCCAGCGAAGAGGCTGGGCACCCTGGAGTCTTCTCCATTCTGAGTCTCCCCCTTAAAATTTCTTGCAGGATTTGTTTAGTGGTCACAAATTCCTTTAGCTTCTGTTTCCCTGTTAACTCTTTATCTCTCCTTACATTCTGAATGACAGCCTTCCTGGAGGAAAGATTCTTGGCTACATATTTTTCCCATTCAGCCCATTGAGTATATCCTGGCACTCCTTTCTGGCCTTCCAAATTTCTGTGGACAGATCTGCTGCGACCTTGATCTGTCTTCCCTTAGAGGTTAAGGACCTTTTCCGCCATGCTGCTTTCATGACTCACTTTTTCTGTGTATTTTGTGAATTTAGCTATGATATGCCTTGGTAATGGACATTAATTGTTGAATCTAATTTGTGCTCTCTGTCCTTTTGGATTTTGATGTCTGTACCTTCCCTAGATTAGGGAACTTTTCAGCTATAATTTGCTCACATATATGTTCTCCCCCTTTTTCTCTCTCTTCATCTTCTGGGACGCCCATGATATGAACGTATTCCTCTTAGTAAGTCCCTGAGTTCTCTAAATCCTGTATTGTGATCTTTTGCCTTTGTTTTTCTCTTTTTTTCGGCATCACTATTTTCCATAATTTTATCTTCCATAACACTGATTGTGCTCTGTTTCATCCATCCTCACTGTCATGGCATCCATTCAAGATTGCATCTCAGTTATAGCATTTACAACTTGGGCTTGACTAGATTTTAGTTCTTTTATCTCTGCATAAAGGGCTTCTCAGGTGTCTTCTATGTTTTTTTCAACCTCAGCTAGTATTCTTAGAATCATGGTTTTAAATTCTAATTTAGACATCTTGCTTATATCTGTGTTGATTACATCCCTGCACATCATTTCTCTTTTACGTTCTTTTGGGGTGAATTTCTCCATCTTGTCACTTTGGGGAAAAATAATAATAAATTAAAATTAAAAATTAAAATTAAACAAATTTTTTAAAATAAGCAAAGTGTGGCACTTGGGTGGCTTGGTCGGGTGGGTGTCCGACTTCGGCTCAGGTCATGATCTCACGGCCCGTGAGTTCGAGCCCCGCATCAGGCTCTGTGCTGACCGCTCAGAGCCTGCAGCCTGTATCAGGTTCTGTGTCTCCCTCTCTCTCTGCCCCTCCCCTGTTCATGCTCTGTCTCTCTCTGTCTCAAAAATAAATAAACGTTAAAAAATTTTAAAAAAATAAAAATAAAAAAAATAAAAATAAGCAAAGAAAGGAAACTAGATGCTAGATGTGTTTTGGTCTGCTTGATGAGAGATCTTTGATGGAAAAGAGAAAAAAGAGAAAAGAAAAACAGTTTACAAATTTACAATATTTTTTAAAAATTAAAATTATACAAAATGAAGAAAATAAAATAGAGTAAAAAGTTTTGCTCTTTTTTTTAATCCAAGAAAGAAAAGAAATAAAAACAACAACAAAAACTGGAGCAAACAAAAGAACAAACGAACAAGCAAACAAAATGAAATTGAAAGAAGCTAGATCCAGTGTCTCCTAGAACTGAAACTTTGTAGCACAATATGGTCCCCAGATTCAGCCCATGGAAGGGGTTTGCCTTGTTCTGGGGGATGTGCCCAGAGGTTGCAGATGGATAGGGCTCTGTGTAATGCCTCCATTCTCCATTTGGTGGTGCTGCTTCGCTCACTGGGGTGGGTAAGTGTGGGTCTGCTACAGGCTAAAATGGCTGCATCCTGCTCTCTAGTCTCCTGAGCAGAAAAATTTCACACCCTCTTGGATGCGCACCCTGTCACCTCTCCTTTGTCTCAGGCTTCTGTCCATTCCCCACTTTTACACTGTCTGTGTTTATTTATTTATTTTGAGAGAGAGACACAGAGTGTGAGCAGGGGAGGGGCAGAGAGAGATGAAGACACAGAATTGGAAGCAGGCGCCAGGCTCTCAGCTGTCATTACAGAGCCCGATATGGGGTCGAACCCATGAACCATGAGATCATGACCTGAGCCAACGTTGGAATGCTTAACCAACTGAGCCATCTAGTTCCCCAGAGCTTAGGTCTTCAAAGCATTTAGAGCACTCAGCACTTCAAGAAGACACATGTGTTAGTATAAATTAGTTGCGGAATAAGTTAGATTGATACTAGGTAATCTGTCAATCTCAGGAAAATTTCCATGAAAGAAGTTATACTGTAAAGCACCCCTCAGTTCCCAACCCCATGCCACATCTCTCTTAGTGATTAGTGTGGCTGCAAGAAACCAAGGCCTAGCCAGAATAAACTAATAATAATAATTATATATATATATATATATATATATATATATATATATCCATGGATGTGGATTTCTCTTTCATCTTGTATGACCTTAATATCTTGGCTTTATGACTAGTGAGCATATTCTGCCTGGTGTTCACAATCTGGAAAATGTACCTGTTTGGGTGCAACTTTTTGGCCAACCAAACAGACTGGAGAACATTCTCCCTCTGTCTGTCTATGCCTCTGTCTCTCTCTTGGTCCAGATGGGCCTGCTGTTGGGGGAGTTAGTCATGAGAGTTTCCAGACCCTAGGAAACATCTGTCACCTTAACCTTCAAGTTTGTTTGTGCTGGAAAGTCTATTCCAGGAGCACCAGCCCAGTGTCCCAGTTTAGTGGGCCTGTGGCACCTTTGTGTCATAATTACCCGTGAGACTGGGGACGCCATTTTCACTACAGCCTCCTTACCACCTGTGCAACAAAGGTTTTTGCTTTCTTAGACTAATTTAGGAGTAAACTTTGGATTGTTGGGCAACCCATTCAGGTGTAGGCCAGCAGCATGGGTGGTGAAAGAATTCACCCAAGCAGAGCAAAGGAGATAGAAGTTTAGGGAATACACTGTAAGGGAGCAGCAGGCAGGACAGCAAAGCAGAGATGGTCTCCCAGGAGGCAGTGGTGGGGGCTGTGGTCAAGAGGGGAAGGTAAGGAGGTGTGAAATTTGTGGACTTTTTTTCCCCTTTTTTGGTACCTTGTCTGGGTAGGAGTCAGCTAGGGCTTATAGATATTTTGAGGTGACTTGTCTAACGGGCCTGTTTGCATCCAGCCCACTCGTCACTGTGGGACCTTCTACCATACTCAGGTGACCATTGCTCCAGCCTGTCGCCTAAAACTGGCCTCTGTGTTCCCGCTTGCTAGATCAACAATGACAAATCCTTGCCATTTGGGCAGAGGTCTCATCTTCAGTAGCGGCTCATGTTGAACAGTGGGGGTGTGCTGTCCATACATAAACTTGTCTGTCCGTCTAGGTTTCTGTGCAGTTATAGGCCAGAGCATGGTATTATACTAACATGCTGACAGGTGATTTGAGTGAAATGCCTTGGTGGTCTGGTCCATGGGATTTAGGAGGAGGGGATCCTCTGGTGCCCCGGGCTGGAATCCTTGTTGAACCATCATTCATATATGGAATTCTTGCATTCCGGAGGACACAAAGTTAAAAGGTGGATTAAATTGGTGGGGGGAGGGGGCAACAATTAGGTATATGAGTATTGAAGCCATAGGTCCTAAGAGAGAAAGAAGGCAGTGTACTCATGACCAGGTTTCTTTCCAGGAAAACCATCCTTATGTTGCCCAGTCCCAGGGGGAGGAAGGTCGTTCAATCAAACCGTAGACTTTTTTTTATGTTCCCTGATTGACCCTTTAGCAGGACACAGATACCCTCTGGGCTTCAGCTAGGACATCTAAACTCACTCATTTCTGCAAACCGAATGTGACTAAAACCTCCAACTGGGTTTGTAGAATCACAAAGGGTCTACCTATTGTAGACCCTGGGGCATGTGTACTGGGCTCTATTCCCTCACCTGTGTGCACTCCTAGGATGCCTGTGCTGTCTCAGGCAATAACACTGTGTCACTCCTTCCTCCTCAAAGACAGGTGTTCCCACAGTGGAGTGTCCCATACACAAGCCTCCACTGAAACTTCTCAATAAAAGAGATGCAAGGGTTTTGTCTGAATCACTGTGAGTAACGACAGGTGCTCCCACTGCCATGATATATAGACAGTAATAGTCAGCCTCATCCTCAGGCTACAGCCCAGAGATGAGCAGAAGCCCTGCATTGGCCGAGGCATCTTTGGATTCGGAGAAGCGGGTGGGGACCCCAGGTCCCAACTGTGTACTGGAGTCTGAGTAGTAGTACAGGAGATACCGGGGAGGGCTCCCTGGATTCTTTTGGTACCAGTATATGTTATAGCCTCCAACATTGATGTCCCTGCTCAGGGTGCAGGTGAGTCTGGCTGTTGCTCCCAGAGATGCAGAGAGAGAGGCTGGCTGAGTCACGACAGCCTGGGACAGGGAACCTGAAACACAGACACAGCAGAGGGAAGACAAGGGACAGCATACATGAGATTAGGGAGCTTGGCCACAAGGATTTGACTCTGGCTGCGGGCCCACCCTGGCGCCCTGGATCCTATCCCTACCTGTGCAGTAACAGAGGAGCACGAGGAGGACAGGGATCCAAGCCATGGTGACACCCCCTTCTTAGGCCACAGAGCTGGGGCTGGGCTGCCCCTGGCCTGTCTTATCCCCTGTCCACAGGGTCACAGAGGAGGGGCTGCTCAGGCAAATGGGACCCACCCCTGCCTCTTCTCCATGTGCACACACAGGGTCTGTGGCCCTTGGACATGGAGACTTCCTGATGCACTGCATTCCCCACGGGTGGGCCTGGAAGCAGCAGCTGTGGGGACCACACAGGCCCAGGTCCAGGGACTCCTCCAGGTCCTGACCGGACACACCTGCCCTGGCCCCACTGGACTCAAGGGGCCCAAGTCCTTGCTTTCTGTCAGTGGAGGACTGCCCAGCTGGATGCCCCTGTCCTGCAGAGAGCCCCAGACACAGTGTCACAGTGCCCCCTGCTGGTCTCTGGGTGAACCTCTCCTTTCCCACCACTGGCTTCCCTGATGCCTGTGTTTCCATAACCTGAGAAGGACCCTCCTGGGAAAGAGAAAGGTCCTGCTGTGCAGGAATTTATTCTGGTCTCAGTATAAGAGGGGTTTATATCCTTTTTCTAAAATCACTTATTTGTATTGTGGGTCTAATCTTCCAGGTAGGAAAGGTCAACATGATGCCCAATGAGACCCTTTGAGGGGTTTCTACTTAGGCACTCAGAACCATAATACTCAGAAAATTACCAAAAGACAGAGCTTCTAAGGCAAAAGGATTTGGGGCTGACCACTCTCTGCAGTGGGAACAGCTACAGTCCCCACAATTTGTGTCCATCATGTTGTGTATAGAGCAATTATTCATTCAACAACCCGTGACGAGATGAATGAATTTCTAGTACCCCAGGCCACCTGGACCCCGAAGATTCTGTCAAAGCTATCTCATCTGAGTGATGGAGAGGTGGAGAAAAGTCAGGCTTTGTCCTTGAGATCACAGCCCCTGTGGCTCTGGTTTGGGACACAAAACTTTCCTTCAGAGTGCAGCCTGGATAGAGGTACCACTGTAGTCACTGAGGGAGTGACAGCCCACCCCTGACAGCACAGGGGGTTTCTGTCTGTTGTCCCCATGAGGCTTGAGCTCCGTGAGAGCAGCACTGAGGCTATGTCACAAAATCAGTGTCCTGACCAAGAGCAGAGTGGAGCCCGTAGATGGTTGGGGGATGAGCTGTCCACAGGGACAGAGACTCTCCCTGGGATTCCTGACCATCAGCATCAGCCCAGGAGAGCAGGTGTTCAGGGCAGAGCACCTCAGTGAAGACTATGATTTATCGCAAAAGGCCACCTCTGTCAACTGTATCCGTGGAGCTGCAACTGTGTCTCCTGTTGTCAGACACTGCATGTGGTACCTGGAAGGACACACGGGGTGCCCCAAGGACATGCAGACGGGGATACTGCCCAGGTACATGTGCAGTGTGCACGGGAATCGGGACAGAGAGGTCTGAGCACAGCTGTGGTATGTAAGGTGGGATCTGTAGGGTGACCCAACCAATGTCCCTGCAGAAGGGGGATAGCCCTGGGTCAGAGGGCAGAACATGTGCCAAGGCCCAAGAAACAGGGGAGCGTGGGGGCTGGTGACCCTGGTGAACATGTCTCCTGGAGGGAAGAGAGATGGACCAGCTGAACACACGAATTCAGCATCTCCAAATGGAACAGAAAGACCTGGAAAATAAGTATCCATTTACTTAACCCTGAAATCTGTGTTTCCCCTTTGGGAAAGCACGTGAATGTACATATAGTCACAAAGGCCAAATAGATCCGTAATGATACTTCCCATGCACTTGCTAATTCTGCAGATCCGACCTTTTATCCTCACATTATTATGTCTTCCAATCCTGAGTGGTCCACACGATTGTCAGCGGAAACCCAGCTCTTGTCTCTTCAGGGGCCAGTGACATGGTCTTCAGGTGATGGGTGACACCTGGGAGCTCAGGGTTGGGGTGTCGCTTCCCAACTGGCCTGAGGCACTGTGCAACTCCAAGGCTGTTTTTCCACGCTGACCAGGAATAAACACCCTCCCCCTCAGCCTGAAGACCAGGGATGTTCAGGGAAGCCAGGCTGCTTGCCCTGCATCCAAAAACTCAGTGGAGACGCCAGAGGGCTAGTGTTTGTTCTTCCATTGAAATGAAGTTTGAGAACATGGCTCAGGTGTTGCTGAAGCCAAGCTTCTGCCTCATTGCCAGCAATGTTACTGTGTCCAGTATAAGAGAACCTGGCCATCATTCTAGGACCTTGATCACTGACGGTGGCCGAGTCAGCCCTGCCTGGCTCACAGACACTCTAAAGGGACCCAGAGGAGTTTGAGCAGGGCAGGAGTCCACTGTGAATGAGAGTGAGGTTTTGGAGCAGAGCTGGCACATCTCCCACCCACCTTGGATGAGGCTGGCTCTCAGCTGTGTGGGGAAGGAGGGAGGTGAGGAGGAGAGGGGCCCAGGTCATGATGGACATGCAGACTCTGACCTCTAAAGCTCTGTTACGGAGACTGGGCTCCTGAAAGTCTCCTTCTATCCAGAAATTCCCATGTGGGTGGAGTTGCTGCACTCAGGTACGCCCTTGCTGTACGTCTGTCCAGCTCCCGTGCCCTGGGATTTCACAGGTGGAATGAGCCAGAGGAAGAAGAGAGGAGCTAACCTAAGGGCACAGGCAGCCTGGGTGGTGATGAGCCCCAGGTTCTATCAGGTGAGTATCATCTAGGGAGCACACTGGTGGCTGGTCCCCTGGTGGCTCTGACTTCTGTCCCTGATTGCTGGCCAAAACCACATGAATTATTCCATTCTATCCCACATACCTTCACACCCCGGAAATATCCTGTCCTCTGTGACAAAACTGGCACCCCAGTTAGAGGCCCGTGGTTGTCTGGACCCTCGTTTCTGAGCTGATCCTGATGGCTGCCAGGTGCTGGGTCCACAGCTCTGGGCTCACCCGTGTGCTTCATACACGTGCCCACAGCACCCCTTTCTGGCCCCGTTACAGGTGACAAAGCACGTGAAAGGCAATGTGAATATCACGCCTGGGGGAAGGGAAAGCCCTCTTGACTCCTGCCAGTTCCACGGCCCCCTCCTCACTACTGGGGGAGATCCCTCACCTCTGGGCCCATCACTAGGCTGCAACCTTTTCACCCCCACCCACCCTTCCATTCCCTACCGCAGCCTCCCCAGATCCTGACACTCCCTCATGGGTTTACATGAGTGGAAGACAGGTTGACCAGAGACCTGGCCCCTGAGGAATGATGTGTCCTGCGGCTGGCATAGCAGTCAGACAGAAGCCTGGACCGGCCACATCCCACGGTTTGGGAAGGCTGGGGCGCTCCTCCTACCTCTGACCCCAGATTACTGAGCAGGGTCAGACCCCCGGGCCCTCACCTGGATTCCTCTTCTGTCTACTGCTTGTGGGAGTGGGGGAGTCCATCAACAAGGACCACAGGGGAAGGGATTGGAAAGAGGCAGCTCTGCCTTGTCAGAAGGCAGAGGTGCTTCCCTGGGACCCACCTCTCAGCACAGCTCTTCCAGCAGGACCTGAGCCTGGACCCCTGACCTGAGGAGGAGGGGTCTGACGGGGACGCAGTCAACAGCCTCTGCCTGGTCCCCTCCTCATGCTCCCCTCTGGCTCCTTGATCATCTATGCAGCACTGAGACATCATCACAGCATGTCAGATTCGAGGGAGTTCCTGTCAACCCCTCCAATGTTCCAGGTCCACCTCACTGCCTCACCCTTGTTCACTCTCCAGAAACATCTTATGTGTTGCTATTCATACTTCTTTGTCCCCTTTCTCTCCCAGGACATTTTCAGCAACATGAGGACGTAGATTGTCCCTAGTGCACTCACGCTGAACCTAAGCCCAAGGGTCATGCCTGGCACATTCTTGGTGTTCACCAGAGGGTGTGCAGGGACGGATCCCAATACAGTCATCTATCCTGATCAGGAACACATGAAATCTGCCTGCTTCTGACCCAACGGGGACTCAATTCCCAGAACAGCCTGCCCCCAGGTGTGCAAAATCCTGCCCAACGGAAGAAAATCAGACAATGTTTTGCAGAGTAGGGCTGGGTTTATGGGCACAATTTGAGAGAACAAGGGCACTATTTCTAGACGAAATTCCCTAGCCTTGTCTAACTCTACTATTAGAAGAAACGAACAAAGAAGCAGCTGTGTCGACCAAGGGGTGTGAGCTGCACAGGAAGTCCCATTGCTGAGGGGACAGCAGGTTTGGGTCTCCCTTCCCCACAGGCCTGGATCAGTGTGTGAGCTTTGAGACTGTGGTCCCACACTGAGCAGTAATAATAGCCTCATCCTCAGCCTGGAGGCTAGAGATGCTCATGGAGGCCACGTTCCCTGACCTGGAGCCTGAGAATATGGACAAGACCCCCGCAGCCAAGCACTGCTACCATAGATGACAACGTTGGGGACACTGCCTGGGAGCTGCTGGTACCAGGACACACCTCCAGCCCCAACATTGCTGCTGCTTCTGGTGCAGGAGGTGGTAACAGTCTTATTCACAGGCTAGGACACTGCAGATGGCTGAGTCACCACCGACTGGGCCCAGGACCCTGCAAGTCAGAAGAGAGACACGGGGTGAGAGAGAGGTCAGTGGACAGGGCCCATACATGGTTCCACAGTCCTCTCGTCTCCAGCCCCGATCCCAGTCTCCAGCCACCTGTGCAGTAAGCCAGCAGTGTGAGCAGGAGAGGAGCCCAGGTCTTGGTGGAGACCCCTGCTCAGCAGTGTGTCCTCAATGTCCCTCAGCCGGGCTCCCAGAGTCTCTCTTATTGCCTCCAGCAGCCCAAGGGGAGGGAGAGACCCTTCATGCAAACCAGCCCGCTCCCCCTCGCTGGCCAGCCCCAGCCTGAACCCTGAACCTGACCCTTGTCTGGAAATCTCACCCCAGGAGGGGATGGAGCGAAAACTGTGGGGCCTGACCTGGGGCTCCCCAAGGGCCTGAGAGCACCCACATGCTAAGCCACAGTGAGAACCAGAGCCAGGTGGCTCCCAGCTGGGATCACAGCACACAAGGCTCAGAGACAGGTCACAGCGCCCCCTGCTGCCCGAGACCCAGACATGCCCATATGTTTGGTCTTGCCTACCGAATACTTAAAAACATCAATAGACTTTATGATTTATTGTCACAGAAGAATTTAGTAGAATTTCCAGCGTTCCCAAATACACCAACCCCCTCCACCACCTTGTCTTTCCCATCATCCAACTCTAGCATGAGTGTGGTCACTTCTTATACACCATGAACCAACACTGACAAGTCATTGTCACCCAAAGTCTATATTTACAACAGCAAAGCTGACTCTTGACATTGTTCATTCAATAGGTCAAGAGCTATACACTGATATATGTCCATTTTAGAATCATACAGAGCACTTTCACTGCCACAAAAACCTCTGTGCTCCAGCTGTCCATCCCTCCCTATTCTCAACCCCTTGCAACCACTGATGCTTTTATTGTCTAAATAGATTTCTCTCTTTGGAGAATGTTACATGCTTGAGTCACACAGCGTGCAGCCATTACACGTTGGCTGCTTTCATTTAGCAACATGCAACAAAATGTCTTCTGTGTCTTTTTATGTCTTGGTGCCTCATATCTTTGTAGCTCTGATCAATATTCTATCGTTGGGGTTTACTCACCTGTCACCTCCTGAAAGGCATTGCGATTGGCTGCTGCCAGGTATGGACAGTTATGCATAAAGCCGCTGTCAACATACTTGTGCAGGGTATTTTTCTACACATTGTTTTCAACTCCTTTAGGTAAATGCAAAGATGCATGACCCCTGGGGGGCCACACCACTCCACAGTGAATCCTGACCCAGGCAGAGGGGAAGATAAGGTACACACCAGTCTGACTGTGATGCCAGCAGTTGACTAGGAACAGACATCGGTGTGACTACAGCCCCGCCCACCAACACAAGTTACTCCAGAAATTACAGGGGAAGTGCCCTGCAGTTCTGTGCCACCCCATGGACTATCCAAAAGGACAAAATGGAAGAAATCTCCTCAAAAGAAACTCCAGCTCCAGAAGCAGCTAACAAATTGATCAAAAACGATTTAAGCAATATAATGGAACATGAATTTAAAATACTAGTCATAAAATTAATCGCAGGGTTTGAGAAAAGCAAAGAGGAAAGCAGAGAATCTATGGCACCAAACATCGAGGGACTAAGAAACAGTCATGAGGAGCTAAAAAATGCTATAAATGAGGTGCAAAATAAAATGGAGGCGACCACAGCCCGTATTGTAGAGGCAGAGGACAGTAGGTGAATTAGAAGATAAAATTATGGAAAAACAGGAAGCTGAGAAAAAGAGAGATAAAAAAAATCCAGGAGTATGAGGGGAGAATTAGAGAACTAAGTGATGCAATCAAACGGAACAATATCCATATAATAGGAATTCCAGAAGAGGAAGAGAGAAAGGGGCTGAAGGTGTACTTGAACAAAACATAGCTGAGAACTGCCCTGATCTGGGGAAGGAAAAAGGCATTGAAAACCAAGAGGCACAGAGAACTCCCTTCAGATGTAATTTGAATCGATCTTCTGCCCGACGTATCCTAGTGAAACTGGCAAAATACAAGGATAAAGAGAAAATTCTGAAAGCAGCTAGAGATAAACATACTCTAACATATCAATGGAGACTGATAAGACTAGTGACAGATCTATCTACTGAACCTTGGCAGGCCAGAAAGGAATGGCAGGATCTTCAATGTGATGAACAGAAAAAATATGCAGCTGAGAATCCTTTATCCAGCAGGTCTGTCATTCAGAATAGAAGGAGAGATAAAGGTTTTCCCAAACAAAAACTGTAGGAATTCATCACCACTAAACCAGCCCTACAAGAGATCCTAAGGGGGACTCTGTGAGAGAAATGTTGCAAGGACCACAAAGTACCAGAGACATCAATGCAAGCATGAAACCTACAGACATCACAATGACTCTAAACCTTATCTTTCTATAATGACATTGAATGTAAATGGACTAAATGCTCCAACCAAAAGACATAGGGTATCAGAATGGATAAAAAAACAAGACCATCTATTTGCTGTCTACAAGAGTCTCATTTTAGACCTGAGGACACCTTCAGATCGAAAGTGAAGCGATGGAGAACTATCATGCTGCTGGAAGTCAAAAGAAAGCTGGGGTAGCCATGCTTATATCAGACAAACTAGACTTTAAATTAAAGGCTGTAACAAGAGATGAAGAAGGGCATTATATTATAATTACAGAGTGTATACATCAGGAAGAGCTAACAATTATAAATGTCTATGCGCTGAATACGGGAGCCCCCAAAAATATAAAACAATTCATCACAAACGTAAGCAACCAAATTGATAAGAATGTGGTAATTGCAGGGGACTTTAATACTCCACTTACAACAATGGATAGATCATGTAGGCACAGGATCAATAAAGGAACAAGGGCGCTGAATGACACATTGGATCAGATGGACTTGACAGATATATTTAGAACTCTGCATCCCAAAGCAACAGAATATACTTTCTTCTTGAGTGCACATGGAACATTCTCCAAGATCTATCACATACTGGGTCACAAAATGGCCCTTCATAAGTATAAAAGAATTCAGATCATACCATGCATACTTTCAGACTATAATGCTATGAAGCTTGAAATCCACCACAGGAAAAAGTCTGGAAAACCTCCGAAAGCATGGAGGTTAAAGAACAACCTACTAAAGAATGAATGGGTCAACCAGGCAATTAGAGAAGAAATCAAAAAATATATGGAAGCAAATGAAAATGAAAATACAACAATCCAAACGCTTTGGGATGCAGCGAAGGCAGTCTTGAGAGGAAAATACATTGCAATCCAGGCCTATCTCCAGAAACAAGAAAACTCCCAAATACAAAATCTAACAGCACACCTAGTGGGAATAGAAGCAGAACAGCAAGGCACCCCAAACCCAGCAGAAGAAGAGAAATAATAAATATCAAAACAGGAATAAATGATACAGAATCTAAAAGAACTGTAGATCAGATCAATGAAACCAAGAGTTGTTTTTTTTGAAAAATAAACAAAATTGATAAGACTCTAGCCAGGCTTCTCAAAAAGAAAAGAGAGATGACCCAAATAGATAAAATCATGAATGAAAATGGAATTATGACAACCAATCCCTCAGAAATGCAAGCAACTATCAGGGAATACTAAGAAAAATTGTATGCCAACAAACTGGACAATCTGGAAGAAATGGACACATTCCTAAGCACCCACATACTTCCAAAACTCAAACAGGAAGATTGAACATTTGAACAGACCCATAGCCAGTGAAGAAATTGAATCACTTATCAAAAATCTCCCAACAAATATGAATCCAGGAGCAGATGGCTTCCCAGGGGAATTCTACCATACATTTCAAGCAGAGATAATACCTGTCCTTCTCAAGCAATTCCAAAAAATAGAAAGGGAAGGAAACTTCCAGACTCATTCTATGAAGTCAGCATTACTTGGATTCCTAAACCAGACAGAGACCCAACAAAAAAGAGAACTACAGGCCAATATCCCTGATGAGTATGGATGCAGAAATTGCCAACAAGATACTAGCCAATCGAATTCAAGAGCATATAAAAAGAATAATACACTAGGATCAAGTTGGATTCATTCCTGGGATGCAGGGCTGGTTCAACATTTACAAATCAATCAATGGGATACATCACATTAATAAAAGAAAAGATAAGAACCATATGATCCTGTCAAACGATGCAGAAAAAGCATTTGACAAAATTCAGCATCCTTTCCTAACAAAAACCCTCGAAATATTGGGATAGAAGGAACATACTTAAACATCATAAAAGCCATTTATGAAAAGCCCACAGCTAATATCATCCTCAGTGGGAAAAAACTGACAGATTTTCCCCTGAGATCAGGAATACGACAGGATGTCCACTCTCACTGCTGTTGTTGAACATAGTGTTGGAAGTGCTAGCATCAGCAATCAGACAACAAAAGGAAATCAGAGGCATCAAAACTGGGAAAAGATGAAGTTAAGCTTTCACCTTTTGCAGATGACATGATATTATACATGGAAAACCCGATAGACTCCACCAAAAGTCTGCTAGAACTGATAAATGAATTCAGGAAACTCTCAGGATACAAAATCAATGTACAGAAATCAGTTGCATTGTTAGACACTAATAATGAAGCAACAGAAAGACAAAAAAAGGAAACTGATCCCCTTCACAATTGCACCAAGAAGCATAAAATACCTAGGAATAAACCTAACCAAAGATGTAAAAGATCTGTATGCTGAAAACTATAGAAAGCTTATGAAGGAAATTGAAGAAGATATAAAGAAATGGAAAAATATTCCGTGCTCAGGGACTGGAAGAATAAATGTTGTTAAAATGTCAATATTACCCAAAGCTATCTACACAATGAATGCAATCCCAATCAAAATTGCACCAGCATTCTTCTCGAAGCTAGAACAAGCAATCCTATAATTTGTATGGAACCACAAAAGGCCCGAATAGCCAAAGTAATTGTGAAGAAGAAGACCAAAGCGGGAGGCATCACAATCCCAGACTTTAGCCTCTACTACAAAGCTGTAATCATGCAGACAGCATGGTATTGGCACAAAAACAGACACTTAGATCAATGGAATAGAATAGAAACCCCAGAATTAGACCCACAAAAGTATGCCCAACTAATCTTTGACAAAGCAGGAAACAATATCCAATGGAACAAAGACAGTCTCTTTAACAAATGGTACTGGGAGAACTAGACAGCAACATGCAGAAGGAAGAAACTAGACCACTTTCTTACACCATTCACAAAAACAAACTCAAAATGGATAAAGGACCTGAATGTGAGACAGGAAACCATCAAAACCCTAGAGGAGAAAGCAGGAAAAAGCCTCTCTGACCTCAGCCGCAGCAATTTCTTACTTGACACATCCCCAAAGGCAATGGAATTAAAAGCAAAAATGACTATTGGGACCTTATCAAGATAAAAAACTTCTGCACAGCAAAGGAAACAATCAACAAAACTAAAAGGCAACCAATGGAATGGGAAAAGATATTTGCAAATGACATATCGAACAAAGGGCTAGTATCCAAAATCTAAAAAAGGCTCACCAAACTCCACACCCGAAAAACAAACAACCCAGTGAAGAAATGGGCAGAAAACATGAATAGACACTTCTCTAAAGAAGACATCCAGATGGTCAACAGGCACATGGAAAGATGCTCAACATCACTCCTCATAAGGGAAATGCAAATCAAAACCACACTGAGATACCACCTCACACCAGTCAGAGTGACTAAAATGAACCAATCAGGAGACTATAGATGCTGGAGCGGATGTGGAGAAATGGGAACCCCCCTTGCATTGTTGGTAGGAATGCAAACTGGTGCAGCCTTTCTGAAAACAATGTGGAGGTTCCTCAAAAAATTAAAAATAGAACTACCCTATGACCCTGGAATAGCACTGCTAGGAATTTACCCAAGGGATACAGGAGTGCTGATGCTTAGGGGCACTTGTACCCCAATGTTTATAGCAGCACTTTCAACAATAGCCAAATCATGGAAAGAGCCTAAATGTTCATCAACTGATGAATGGATAAAGAAAGTGTGGTTTATATACACAATGGAATATTACGTGGCAAAGAGAAAGAATGAAAAATGGCCCTTTGTAGCCATGTGGATGGAACTGGAGAGTGTTATGCCAAGTGAAATAAGTCATGGAGACAAAGACAGATACCATATGTTTTTATTTGTAGGTGGATCCTGAGAAACTTAACAGAAGACCATGGGGAAGGGGAAGAAAAAAAAAACAGGTTAGAGAGGGAGGGAGGCAAACCATAAGGGATTCTAAACACTGAGAACAAAGTGAGGGTTGATGGGGGTGGGAGGGAGAGGTGGGTGGGTGATGGGTATTGAGGAGGGAACATGTTGGGATGGGCACTGGGTGTTGTAAGGAAACCAATTTGACAATAAACTTAATATTTAAAATAAATAAATAAAATAATATTTGACATGTAAAAAAAAAGTCATTTGAGGCTGAAATCTTTAAGGGCAGATGCCTTTTCTAGGTGCTCCTGGCTGGTTCAGTTGGTTAAGTGTCCCACTTTAGCTCAGGTCTCACTCACGATTCATGACTTTGAGTGCCACATCAGGTTCTGTGCTGATAGCTCAGAGCCTGGAACCGGCTTCAGATTCTTTGTCTCCCTCTCTCTGCCCCTCCCTTGTTCATGCTCTCCCTCTCTCTCTGTCTCTCTCTCAATAAATAAATAAACATTAAAATATTCTTTAAAAATGAATTACTTCTTTTACATCCTAGAGTGATTCCTAGGTAGTAAACTCTTCCTTAATGACCCTGTGTTTTTCCTGCAATGCACCCCACATTACTGTGGCGACAGACAGGAGATGACGGTATAGGTTCATGAACTGATTAGTGGAAAGGGGAGGAGGGATAAGGAGAAGAGTGGAATTTGGGAAAATAAACGACCCTAGGCCTGGAGATGTAACATGACATTAATGAATAGAGAAAGAACATTAAGGTGGGACACTGACAAAGAGAGTTCCAAGTGTGGGATAACCAGGAGACTTCATTTGTGACTCTTAATAGTAAGCTTTGTGTCTTTCAGAGGCAGAGTCACAGTGGCATTGGAATCAGGCAGACAGTGATCTGGCTCCCTGTGACCAGGACCCTGTGAGGTGGAAACACTCAGCAATGACACAGAGGTGACTGAGGGAGCCTGAGAGCAGGAGCAGCCCCATATGGACTGTGTGGACAAAAGAGTGCTTCCTATACTGGCCCCTGACTCTGTTCCTCACCCGACAGAGTGAGAGCAAAAGAAAAGGTCTCAGGTGCGTGTGGTCTAGAAATGGTCACCATTAAGGTTTCTGGAAAACTTTGTACCTTCTAACAACCTCGGGGAATAGGAGGCCATCATAGTAGGAATATGTGTTCTGCTTTCTATTTCTCATGGGACTGTTTGCATTGCAGGTCAGAACCTCGTGCCACTGAGGGTGTGTTGGGTTGGAGTTGATCTGGTGCAGGGGCATGAGAATGGTCTGGGGGATGAGCTGTAGTTTTATGAGACATAAAGAACCTGGCCTGTGTCCCCTGTGCAGATTGTCCATAGTCCATGCTCTGACCTGAATAACATGGAGGATGGAGGGAAGATGGTACAGGTGGCTGGGACTTCTTTGGCGAAGCTTCCATCATTTTCTTCTACCTGGACCCCAACTCTCCCAACTACACGGTTAGTCAGTGAGTCCAGGTCCCACCAGACAGTCACTGTGTTACCCAATAGGTGGGTAGGGCAATAGGTGTCCCTTCCCTGGTTGCCATGATGGTGTCAGGGCAGAGGGTGGGGTGGTTTGATCCAGTCATCCTCAAAGCTGGGGTTTCTTACCAGTGGGTCTGTAAGGGCCAGTCTCTGTCATCCAGAGGTTATGTTGTGTGGACATTACCTGGGACTGCAGACACATTTTCCCCATGTGGGAAGTCAGTGTGAGACACAGTACATCTGGCTTATGTGTCCTCTTTCTTGCCCAAGACGGTGTCAGCTCTGTGAGCATGGGGACCCTCCCTGTCATCTCTGTACTGTGATCTGAGCCCCAAGCCCACATAGGTCATGTAGTGAGGGTTCTCTCAATGCCACGCATGTAGAGCATGTGGACGGTTGACTATCCTCAGTCAGGCACAGCTATGCTCTGTGTCGCTGGTTCTGTCCTGGTGCTTTGATATGGACTGAACTGGGTCCCCATAGATTCCTATATGGAAACCCACATTGTGACTTTATAGACTTTATAGAAGTGGTGGACACAGCATGGGTGAACACACGTGGAAATGCCACGTGAGGACCCAGGACGAATGTAACCATTTGCAAGCCAAGGAGAGAGACCTCAGGGGACATCAAACCTGCCCCCACCTTGAACTTGGACATTTAGCCTCCAAAACTGTGAGAAAATAAATATCTTTTGATTTGCTCACCCAGTGGGTGGTATTATGTTATGGCAGCCCCAGCAGGCAGGCACAATCCTCAAGGACTCTGTCCCCAGGGCAACCGGCCCCAGCATCCAGGAATTTCTGCTCAGTTTGCATAAAACAGAAAATGTGCTCCTACACGGACAGGGTTCGGTGTCTGAATTGAGAGGACAAGGACACATACTCAAGAGAAAGTTCACTGGTTTGGGTTTCAGACCTCCGTTTTAGGGAAGCAGCTGTGTTGGCAGAAGGTGGGGGCTGCACAAATAAAGCGCATCAGTGTGGGGACAGCAGGTTTTTGTCTCACTTCCCCACGGGCCTGGAGCACTGTGTCAGCACTTTGAATAGGGTCAGCAGACGTGCAGTAATAATCAGCCTCGTCCTCGGCCTGGAGCCCAGTGATGGTCAAGGAGCCTGTGTTGCCAGACGTGGAGCCAGAAAATCGACCAGAAACCCCTGAGGGTTGATTGCTATAAGCGGAGATGAGGAGTTTAGGGGCTTTTCCTGGAAACTGTTGGTACAAGTTCACACCACCAATACCAATGTTGTTGGCACTTCCAGCGCAGGAGATGGTGACCGTCTGGCCCAGGCCCCCAGACACTGAGGGCGGTTGAGTCAGCTCAGACTGGGCCCAGGAACCTGGAAGGGGAGAGACAAAGAGAGCATGATGCTGGGGTCTAGAGATCAGAGGAGAACCCAAGGCCCACGTGTCCTCCCTGGACCACTTCCTCTGTTCCCTCATCTAGTCACCTGTGCTTTGGATGAGGAGGGTGAGGAGAAGACGGAACCAGGCCATGGTGGAGGTCATCACCGACCCTGCCTTCTGTGGATCCACAGCTGAGCAGATCTCCTCTAATCCCTTCCTTCCCCTTTTCATCCTCTGAGAGAGGGAGGGCCCATCCATGCAAATCAGACCAGCAGCTCTCTGACACTTCACTGACCCTGGGTCAAGTCCCTCTGCCTGAGGATGTCAGGTGGGTTGGACGGGGAGGTGGTCTCTGGGGCCATGCCAGGAGAGAGGAGGTCACAGTTTGGAGTCCTGAGCAGAGGGCACAGGCATTGTCCACATACTGGTCCCAGCTCTAGTCATGGCCGACCCTCAGAAGCAGGTGACGACCACCCCCTGGTGTCCAGGCCCAGACACAGCATATGTGATATGGTGAGCAGATCTCATCAGAGTTCCTGCCTTCCCACTGCTCTGTCCACCATCCCCTTCCTTCGAGACAGGCCAGGTGTCCTCTGTGTGGCCTCCGATCCCCTGACGACACACTGTGCTCTCCTCTGGCTCAGCATAGTGAGTCTGTCCACAGCGCCCTTGGCTATTATTGACGGGGCAGGACTGACGTGGTGACTCCTGTAAAACCACACAGATGAGGATCAGGGCCACAGCACCGATGGGTCCACATTGACACATGGCCAGTTCTGTGCAGGAGGCCAATTTCTTCCCCCTTCCCTGCTTCCTCTCTGGTCTGAGAGTTTTCCTTTCCGAGAAGCTCCCTCAGCACTGAGGACACAGGGAGACCTTTTCTCCAGGTTGTGGGTAGAAGCCCACATCCCTCGTGTGCATTCCTACAGGGTTCCACACTGAAAATCTTTGTCAGCTGTCACTCTTGGCACCTCACATCACATACTGGGGACGATGGAGGTTGGCTTCACCCCTGGGGAGACCCTTGCAAGGAAGCACCTGTTGAGACAACACACATGTCCTTGCTCAAGTGGGGACTCTGCCACACCAGAAGGGACGCAGCTGCTGAGTCTCCCTCAGGAAGTACAGGGCCCAGTCCCCAGTCCCAGGTTCCTTTTAGTGAATGGTCCCCACTGAGGCCCTGTGTAGGGACCACAGGGCAGTCCCACAGCGCCCCCTCCTGGCTGAAGGGCACACACCCCACTGTGTCCCACAACCCTGAGAGCCCAGCGGGTTTCCTCACTTCTGTTTATTCACACATCATTGAGCTGAATCTTGGATAATGATCCTCTAGTGTTGCCCGTGATCAATGTAGCATTTTTCAGTCTCCAAACAAGCCCTAGTCCATAGGATTTGGAGGCATTTACCTCAATTAAATGGTAAATTGCCAGTTCTTTGCAGAAGATACTCCAGACCTCATGTCCCTCCTCTGGCCTACAATTGAGAATATGTCTATCTCGTGAATGTTTGAAAACTCCTGTGCGTTAAAGCAATGGATTCCAGCTACTGGCCATTAAATTGAGTATTATGTTAATCTTCTATATTTTTAGATAATATCCTTGGCTTACTACCTTAAGAAGAAAAGGCAATACAATGAATTTATATTTGATGAAGTCGTGTTTAACAAGTGTCATTTTTTGTTTTTCTTTTTTTGTTTTTTCATGGGTTATCCTGACAGTGTCTTGTCTACACTTTTTTATATAAACCCTAGATCCTGAATATTTTCTCCTTTTATGTTTACAGCTTTATGTTTACAGTTATTTCTATAATCCTTTTAGTGATTTTTTAATATATATAAAATGAGTTTTACGTATGATTCATTTCTCTCTCAGGATATCCAATTGTTCTGTGGCCATTTGTCCAAAAGTCCATCCTTTCTCCTCGGAAGGCTTCTTCACTTTGTAAAAAAAAAAAAAATTGTTTATGCTTATCTCTGTGGGTCCATTTCTGGGTTTTATGTTCTGTTATCTTGGCCAATGGGTCTATCCTCTATCCATACCACTCTGACTTGCTAGGACAGGAACTGAATTACACTTTTATACAATTTGGGAAGAACTGGCATATTTACAATAATGAGTGTTCTAATCCGCGAACAGAACATATCTTTCCATTGTTTTCGGTCCACTTTGATTACATTTACCAGCATTGTCCAGATTTTAGCACCTGTGGCCTATACCTGTATTAATAAACATGCCCCTAAACATTTCATGGAGTGGTTTTAAGGGTTTTTTAAAAATTATTTTCACCAGTTTATTGCTAGTATATACACATCTATATGATATATCTATGATGATCTTTATTCTAAAATATTTCCAAAATTATTTATTACTCTTTGAATTTATATATTTGCATAATTAATTGTAGCTTCCTTTGTAGTTTTCGTGGAGATCATTCTCTCACCTGGAATTGGGCAACTGTCTCTTGCTCTTCTTCATCTGTATGCCTCTCATTGTTTGTCTTCCATTATGGTTCTGTCTGGCACATCCAGTCCTATGGAACAGCAGTGTTGAGATAGGACTTGGTGGCCTTGCTCCCTACCCGTGGTGGGAAAGCTTTCAGTGCTCCATCTCTGTGTGTTCAACGAAGGGAAAGTGTTTGATAGTTCTCTTTACCAAACTGAAGATGTACTCCTTATAGTTAGTTCTCTGAAAACTTTTATCACTCTCATTCATATATTCATTCTTTCTTTTCCATGAGCACAAATAGGTTTTAAGCTGTGCAGCAAGTGGAAGAGAATTAAACCTACCTGAGAGAGTGAGGGAGATGCTTTCATCTGTCTTTCTTTTTTACTTTTTTAAAAGTTTATATATATTTGTCTGAGAACAAACTGAGGGTTGATAGGGGGTGGGAGGGAGTGGAGGGTGGGTGATGGGTACTGAGGAGGGCACGTTTGGGATGAGCACTGGGTGTTGTTTGGAAACCAATTGGTCAATAAATTTCATATATATATATAAAAATAAAATAAATAAATAAATAGATAAATAATTTTTTAAAAAGTTTATATATATTTGAGAGAGAGAAAGACAGAACCCAAGTGGGGGAAGGGCAGAGAGAGAGGGAGACAGAATGGGAATCAGGCTGGAGGCTCCGAGGTGTCAGCAGAGAACCCGACATGGCACTTGAACTCGGTAGCCATGAGATCTTGACCTGAACACAATTCAGATATTTAAGTGATGGAGCCACCCAGGGGCCCCTCATCTGTCATTTAATACTTTGACTTTTATCACGACTGGTTTATTTCTACTTCTACTTTGGTGACAAGGAGACAAGGAAGGAAGCCTGCTAAGAGAGATACCACTCCCTCTTGTCCAATATGAGGGTGGGTGAGAGGATACTTATGACATGGAAAAAATGGCATTTTCTCTCGCCCTTCTCCTGCTGGTTTCTTCACTTCCTTAGACTCCCTATCCCTCCTCACTTTCTTAAAATCCTGGGTCATCATTAGCATGATCACAATCCATCCCACATACCCCTCAAGGTTTAATCCCACCCGCCTTACTAACCACTCACCCCATCAAATCCAAATACTGCTCCCGCTGCAGCTGAGCCCCCAGCTGCCTGGCTGCAGGTGCACATGGCCATGATGACTGACCCTGCTGCTCTTTGGGGCATCCCAAGTCAGACACCCTGTGATCCTTCATTTCTCACATTCCTGTCTGTCGTCCATTGTTAGGGCTGTCCGTATCTACAGTGCACAGACTTCCTCAGTCTCCTTGAAGTGAGAAAATATCTTCCATCCAGAATCCACACTGGAAAGTAGAAGCTAGAAGATAAGTTTCATGGCATCACCCACTAATTGTTAGCAGGCTCGTGTTTTGTTTCCTTATTGACGACAAAAGATGATGTTCACTATGGGGGATGAGCTTAGGAGTTCCCTGGGCTTACACCAACGGGTTAATATGACATAAAGAAATACAAAGCCATAGGATGCTCACAACTGAATTTGGGCAAAACAGATTGGCACCCCAAGACTAGGGGGATGTAAAGGCACCCCAGAATAGAAAGGGGTGCAGAACCCCCACAGTAGAGAGGAAGCGGAAAAGGCCTAAAATAAGAACAGGCACAAAGGCTCCCCATACAAAGGTATATGAGGTAAGCAAGATTAGACGTTCAAGGCAGAAGCACTCTCGAACTTAGTACTATAGCAAAAAAACTGCTTTCACTGGAGGAAAGGACCAAGTTAGGTAAAGAGGTAAATTGAGCTACAGACCTCTACACTGCAGGCAAAGCAGCCCAGAGCAGAGATGGTTAACAAAAGAAAAGGTGCCTTGTTAACCCTGAGGTTGTTCCCCCTGTCTGCTTTAGCCCCTAGGCTGGCTCCTTGCTGACAGCAGACAGGTGGACTTGGGAATGGAAATCACAAACCAGGAGATCATGACTTGAACTGAGGTCAGACATTTAACTGACTAAGCCATCCAGGGCCGCTTGTTAGCACAATGTTTTTAAACTAAATACCCTGAGCCGTCTGAAAGCAGAACTGAAGGGTCCCCAGGTGGGAAAACAATCTCTGTATATAAAGAGGAGACAGCTTTCCTGCCCCAAGAGCACTCATTTGAAGCTCCCAGCTATTTTCTGTGGTCTGTGCCCTGCAGGTTCTACTTGCCCAGCACCCATACTGAGCACTTCCTGGGAGGAAAAGAAAACAGAAATGCAACAAGGTCAGGAGTTCAGGGTTTGAGGAGAACAAAGGGGATGCCAACCTACCAGTCTCCACCAGGCCAGGAAATAGCCTGAGTGCTTCAGAGACAATGACCCAGAGGAAAAGTCCCAGTGCAGGAACAAAAGTAAACTTTGACCTAAAGCACATGCTTGAGTTGTTTTTGCAGGATTGAAACCTTGCCCCACAGGGTAATGAGGTTAAAACAGTCACCAGCAGGACCCCCACTGACACCCTTCTTTTCACAGGAAGTTCATCTATTTCAGAGGCAAACAGCAGAAAGAGCCTGGGAGCCTAGACCAGTTTTATCTCCTTCAACAGCTCCACCAGTGCAGATGGACCAGGGAGTGTCCTCCAGGGACCTCTGCCTCTTTATAACGTTAAGTCTCTGCCCTAGGAGGAGGACAAGCTTCATTGACCTACCACATGATGGGGACACAAGCTCCTGTTCTCCACATTCCTGCACAACCTCATGCCCACTCTTGCATAAGATGACAAAACTCCCTTTTCTGGGTATCCATCCTAGCCCTGATTGAAAGGAACCCACTCGCCTCCACTCAGGGAGTCACAGCTTTGATAATTCTTGTCCCTGATCCCCTTATCTGTGGCAAATAAAGTTTCCTTTGTGTGACAGCATCTGCTGAAGCCTCTGCCTGTACCTCACCAAGGAGTGAACTCAAAGGAGCTCCAACACTTCTAAGTAATATATTTCATCCCTTAACTTGGAAACCTGCCTTCTTCTCTCTATTCTCTACCTGTGGTTTTAGTGACATTTAAGTCTATTAATAAGAAATTTCAGAAAATATTGAGTAACAGTTTTCTTAAAATTATCTTTGTCTGCTCATTTTCACCCTTTATATCAAAGTAAGTTAGAAAAAAATGAAATAATTTTAAAGGTATGTGTTGTTAAGGGAGGTCTCCTTTTATTGTTATCAGTTTAGACTTAACAATATTTTTCATGAAAAATTCTGAGTAGCTGAAGTAATATCCACATGAGACTTATTATGTATCAACTTCTCCAACCTGGAAGTGAAAATCAATGATAAATGAACACAAAACCAGCCCAGAATCCCTGGTGGCCTGGCTCCCAAGCTCACACCACAAATCATGAGCGTCAGTGGAAAGAGAAGTCAGTTCCCGAAAAGGCTGGGGTGACAGAAGGGGAAAGCTAGCCGTGGGTCTGAACCACCATCACTCGAAGCAGCCCCTGAGAGTGAAGACACAGGACAGCAAGTGGAGAGACCCAAGCCCTGACCACAGACGGGCATCCAGGGCGAGCAATAGTGAAACGGGAGGTCTCAGATGCAATGCTGTGGGCAGATGGGTGAGAAAGCCAAGTCAGGAAGGACGCTCTGGAAACATCTCACTAAGGAAAAAGAGGGGGAGGAGACATGTACAGTCTGCCGGGCATGAGAGAATGGGAAAAAGAGAAAGGCCACAGAGCCCACACCCCACCATGAGGAAAGAGAAAATGTATGAGACAAAAACTTGAAATATGGACCGTAACACATAATATTATTTTTCATAATAATAAACAACACCGGCTAAATTATTGAACAAAATTTCAGCATGCAGAAATCTACAAAATAAAAAATGACAATGGGGGACAATATTCATCGGAAAATAAACTTTTAAAGAAGAATCTGTGATTACACACCATCATGGAAAATAATTATGTTATTTCGACAGCCTCTATTAAAATTGCAGCCATCTAGATAGATCCGCGTGTCCTCGGCACAAGATGAACACGTCTCTAGATGAAACGATGAAACGTTCCCTGTATTTAAATATGGTGCCTGTGATGTTCCTACAACAATGCACACGCTGATGCCACTGAAAGGTGCGCTTCCGGGGGCACGTGGTCTGTGATTCAGCACCTGTGAAATGTGCACAACAGGAAAATCACTGCAGACAGAAAGGAATTTTTGGCTCCAAAGGGCTGATGCAGGGGGGCCATGGACTCACTGCTCGGGGGTCAGGGGTTTTTCTGCAGGTGATGGAAATGTTGTCAATTTGATCCTGATGATGTTTGCCAAACTCAGGAAACATACTACAGACCACTGAATCGTACCATTTAAATCACTGCACTTTATGCCTGTAAATTATCTTAAGAGATTTGTCTTATTTTTAGAAGAAAACAACATGAGACGAAGCTACTGTCACTGACTCTTCATAGTTGTTCTGTGCTCAGAGAGTCAGACCCTCAGACCCTCCGGGGTGTCCTCGGTCTCCCTGTTTATTTGTCACTGGCAGTGACCATGGGAAACTGGGGCACGTTGCTGTATCATTTGCCCACGGGCTTAGAGCACTGTGTCAGTAATGACCAGCCTCGTCCTCAGGCCGCAGGCCCGAGATGATCAGAGAGGCCCTGTTCTCGAGAACCCAGCTGGGATCCCGGAGGGCCTAGTGCTTCTGAGCATCTCAGCTTTGGGGACACGGTGGGGAATCTGTGGGTACCAGCCCACCTAATACGACCCAACATTGTTGCTGATTCCAGTGAGAGCTGAGGGTGACCTTCTAGCCCACAGACCCTGATAAAGAGGCTTCCTGTGTCAACACAGACAGTGCCCGGGACCCAGCAACAGAGCAGTGGAGACACAGGTCAGTATCAGGTTATTACTCACAGTGTGTTCTCAAAATGGGGGAAACAAGCAACTTAGGGGTCCCCCGAAAGCAATTCTTCAGCTTTCCACAGCCAGTAACCTGAGCAGAGAGCAAGGAAGGTGAGGAGGGGAGGGGTCCAGGCCAGGGTGGAGATACTCCAGGCTGTGGTCCTGAGCCCTCAAGGGAGAGACCTGCACAAAGCCTCTCTTATCCTCTCCCTTCCTGGAAGAGAGAGAGGAAGCCTTCATGCAAATCTCTCCCTCCCCTGGGACTGAATGTGGTGACAGCTGAGTGTGGGGTGGGACTAGGGAAACTCCTCTAGGCACAATTTTGCAGGGGGCACAAAGCAGGGCTCCAGGCCTGGGTGCTCAGCTGGGACCCCTCCCCACACAGACACCACTCAGGCACAGGCCTACACCGCCCCCTGCAGTCTCAGTGTCCAGTCGCACCCATGACTGGAAGGGACATCCTGGAGCTGTGAGAGAGACACCAGGGCACTAAGGACTTCAGTCAGCCTGGCATACTGTCCACCCCCACACAGGGCCAGATCTTCTCCTCCCTCAGGGCTTCTGCAGGTGCCACCACACCTCAGTCCTTGCTGCACACACAGGGCCTCCTCAGCATGAATCACCCTGGGCTCCTCCCACTACTTAGAGACTTGTGTTGTTGGGGCCAAGAGTCATCGACCACTGGGGGATGATGTTTCCGCCCAGTGAGCACAAGAGCGGAGAGCATGCACGCCCCTCCACAACCTTTTTCGGGAGACCTGGGGGGACAGTTCAGTTTTCTCATCTCACTTCCCATTCTGGCGAGTCAGTCCCCATTACCCTCTGCACTGACTTCGATGAGGTAGATCAATGACGGTGCATGGCTATAGATCACGTGAGTATATTCTATCTCTCTATCATCTATCAAACTTTGCATTTTCTACATTACCTATAATTGGTATGGTATCAGTCCCCAAGCAGACACATATATCAATGGTACAGATTGAAAAAGGCCAGACATAGGGTGGCTCAGTCGGTTGGGTGTCAGACTCTTGATTTCAGTTCGGGTCATGATCTCCACTTCTGTGATTGAGCCCTGAGCCAGGTTCTGAGCCTACTATGGATTCTCACTCCCTCTCTCTCTGCTCCTTCTCTCTCTCTCTCTCTCTCAAAATAAATAAATAAACCTAAGAATACCCAAATAATATAAATAAAAAGGTCAGAAATAAGTGCAAGTTCCCCTTGACAAGCACAGAGAATGTAGACTGAGAATGAGGCCTTTCCTCAGTCTCTGGAGGAGAGCACACATGGATTTTGCAGGGAATTCAGAGAAGAATAAGCATGAATCATACAGCAGATGCCTCATAGGAGGTCCTCAGTTCTCACGGATGTTCCCTGACACACTTTGGGAAAGAAAGCTGGAGTTTCTGGACCCCCTGCAGCAGGCACACGGATCCCCGTGCCATGGGCTGCAGCGTGCACCCACGTGGTCATTCCAGGGTAAGAAGCACAGCCTAACGAACGCTCCCACCTGGGTCCGGCCACATCCGCAAAGAGCCCCCATGGGAGCTGCCCTCTGCCCTCTGCTACTTCCTGCATTGTCATGAGCTCCTGGGGCCCTGGCTTCTCTGTACACCCAGCTGACACACTCCCTTCCTGGGTGCACAGTTACTGTTTGGGATGATAAAAAGCTTTGAGAAATGGAGAGTCGTGATGGTCACCCAACATGACGAATATATTTCGTATCTCTGAATTGCACAAGAAAGTGATGAAAAGAGTACATTTCCTGTTGTGTGTATTTTCATAATTAAAAATTACTAGCTGAAAATCCATCTTATGTTAAAAAAGTTCCACTCACACCAACCTCTTTCCCATCTTTATATGTGTTACCCTATTCTAACTCATCCTCATCACTAAAAATTGACAGAGATTTTATTATCTTTTTCCTGTAGGTTCCACATATAAATGAGATAAAAAAGCATTTGCCTTTCTGTGTAGGCCTTATTTCTCTTAGGGTCATGTCCCGCAGGTTCGTCCATGTTGTCACATATGACAAGACATTCTCCTGGAAGGACTCATGGGATCGACTTCCTTTATGCAACATAGTGCCCCGCAGCCCCTCTACTGCATGGATCACGGACAACCCCGATGCGGCAGGAGAGGAGAGGAAGACACAGTCCATTCTTCTGGGCTCCAGAAACCAGCCACATGCTGCCCATGGGCCCTGATGGTGTCAGCTGTAGGGAAGTCACGTCGGTGAAATCACCCAAGCAGACTAAAAATTTTGCTGCACTGGTGGCACTCCCACCTGTCCCTCACAAGCCCCACTGAGAAGTTTGCTGACTGGCACACACAGTTTCTCCCAGGTGCAGTCACCCTCTCCTGACATCACAAATGAAGGGCAGGTACCCAGCCAGTGGGCCAGGCCAGCTCTGTGTCTGTGATTCCTTAGTGTCTCCTCACTGGGACACAGAGCTACTCAGTCAACCCTGAGCACAGGAGCCTGGAGGGAAGGGAGGGCCTCTGCTCTCACCCCTGGAGGAACACAGGCCATGCTGTGGAGGACTGTCTGCTGTGGGCACGGTCTGTAGACTCTGATCAGAAAACTAAGGCAAGTTGATGGATCCTTGTGAAGAGAAAAAAAAGCGAAATCCACAGGCTCTAATTTTTACGTGTGAACCACTAGGCAAAATTTCTGCATCATTATAACTTTTTTGTTGTCTTTGGTTTGCTTTATTGTTGTTGTCATTTTTCTTTCCTTTTTTTTTCTTTTTTTCGTAGAGTTCACACAGGTTTGATAGGAAACTGGGAAGAAGGACATTCAGATCCAGTAGCTACACCCAAGTATAGTAATTGTGCATTCAATTTACATTAGACTTCAGAGACTCAGACTACAGTGGTCTAATCAGGCTGGGTATTTGTCCCACTTCCTCATGTGTCTGTGTCACAGTGACCAGCACTACTAGGCCAGATTGCACAGTAATAGTCAGCCTCGTCCTCAGGCTGCAGCCCAGAGATGAGCAGAAGCCCTGCATTGGCGGAGGCATCTTTGGACCCGGAGAAGCGGCTGGGGACCCCAGGGCCCTGGTGCTTATCTGAGTCTGAGTAGTAGTACAGGAGATACCGGGGCGGGTTCCTTGGCTTCTGTTGGTACCAGTATATTCTATAGCTTCCAACATTGATGTCCCTGCTCAGGGTGCAGGTGAGTCTGGGTGTTGTTCCCAGAGATGCAGAGAGAGAGGCTGGCTGAGTCACGACAGGCTGGGACAGGGAACCTGCAAACACAGACACAGCAGAGGGAAGAGAAGGAACAGCGCACATGGGATTAGGGAGCTGAGCCACAGGGGTTTCACTCTGGCTGCAGGCCCACCCTGGGACACTGGGTCCTGTCCCTACCTGTGCAGTGGCAGAGGAGCACGACGAGGACGGGGATCCAGGCCATGGTGACACACGTCCTTCCTAGACCACAGAGCTGGGGCTGGGCTGCCCTGGGCCTCTCTTATCCCCAGTCCACAGAGCTCAAAAGGAGGGGCTGCTCATGCAAATGGGACCCACCTCTGCTGCTCGCTCCTGTGCACTTAGAGGTCTGCAGCCTGTTGACAGGAAGACTGTGTGATGCACTAGTTTCCCCCTGGGTGGGCCTGGAAGAAGCAGCTGCTGGAACCACATACAGGCCCAGGTTCAGGGACTCCGCTATGAACAGAGAAGACACCTGCCCTGTCCCCACTGGAAACAAGGGGTCCAGCCCTGGGGCTTTCTACTCTGGAGGGCTACTCAGCAGGGAGCCCCCTTCCTGTAGAAAGGGTGACCTTGTCACCGTGCCCCCTGCTCGTGTCTGGGTGAACCTCTCCTTTCCCAATGCAGGCTTCCCTGGTGCCTGTGTTTCCACCACCTGAGAGTGTCCCTCCAGGGAAAGAGAAAGGTCCTGCTCTACATCAGGCATCCTTCATGGATGGGGTCTGATGACAGGGACACATGCAGTCCTGACTCAGTACAACCTGTGAACCACTATGGAGCTGAGGACAAGATACATGGGAGAGGGAAGAGAAACCATCTGTCCCAATGGAACAGCTCAGACGATGCATGCTGGCTCTGGGTGCCGGATATGGACAGGAGCTCACCTAGGGGAGACATCCTCACACAGGAGGACACGTAATGTGGGCATGCTGGGTCCCTCCAGAGCAGGGGAGACAAGACACAGCAAACCCTGATGGGGGTGCTGCAGGTGGGGGGACAGAGCAGGGCTGGGCATCCAGCAGGGACCACTGCAAGGCCATCTTGCGGCCTCACCTCCGTGTTTGGGGAGATTTAAAATCCTGTCTGTGCAAATCATCAAGAGCACCTGCTAGACACAAGGAGAGGGAACCTACCAGCTGAGGGATTGGGGGAGCACCAGTGCCGTCTGGTGGACACGGGATGCACAGCGACCCAGGGCCTGGAGCTGGGGCCTGGATCCCTGCCCCTCATCCCCACTACTCACTGTTGCAGACTCTTCATGGTGGATTCTGACACTAACACATATGCATGGAAGTTTCATCCATGTGTTTTGTGGCCTGATAAGTCATTTCTTTCTCCTGCATCCTATTCCATGTGTGGACATACAGATATTGTTTATCTAAAGGGTGCATTGATCACTTTGGGGTCTTGGCAATCATAAATAAGACAGCAACAAACATTTAGGTGCATATTCTAGTTGCACAAAAGAACCTCATATAGAGTAATCCGTAGGACTGTTCTTTTTGCATTATATCATTATGGCTTTGTTTGCCTTGGAAGACACTGCCAAGGAATCTTCCCAAGTGATGGGACTTTTCGCACTCCCACCAGCAGTGAATGAGAGTTCCTGCTGCCCCACATCCTCGGCAGTATTGGTGCTGGCACTGTATTGAACTTTAGCCATGGTCATGGGAGGCCTCTGGTACGTCCTTGTTCAATTTGTAATACCACAATGACACATGAAGTTGGAAATCACTTTGCATGTGTAATAGTCATTTTGTCTATCTTCCTTGTTAAGGGATCTGTTCAGATCTGCTCATTGGGAAGGCACTGCCCAGCACCAGGGAACTCAGGAGCTCAGCAGAGCTCTATCACAGGAAAAAGGGAGAAAGTGAGTGTGGAGTCTGACACAGGACTCGATCCCAACACCCTGGGATCATGACCTGAGCTGAAATCAAAGAGTTGGACGTTCCACCAACTGGGCCACCCAGGTGACCCTCAACAGTTTATTTTTAAGTAACAAGTGTACCTAAAGTGGGGCTTGAACTCAGGAACCCAAGGTCAAGAGTTGCATGCTCTAACCACTGAGACAGCCAGGCTCTCCTTCACTGAGTCATTTGTAACTCTGAACAAGCTAGTTTGCCTTCGAAAATATGAACACAGGGTGAATGAGGATCACTCTGAAGATATAACTGAAGGAAGGGATATGGCACTCTCAGATCATCTTATTCCCGGACAACAAATAATCTTTTGGAAGATCTGACAACAAAAGTCACTCCTGGAACCTCTTGACAGGGGATGCCACCAGGTCTAGAGAGTGGAGGGAGAATTTCTCTCACTTCCCTATGGATCTAAAGCACTGTGTAAGCATTGGTACTATCTTGGCATATATGACACTAAGAGTCACTTCCTTGCACACGAGATTCCAGAGACGTCAGAACAGATGCATTGATCAAAACATCTTTGGATCCAGAAAATGACAGGGCACTGGGATCTCTGGTGTGGTATTTGACCCTGCCTTGAATCGCAGGAGATATCACGGAGGGTTCCATGGCTTCTACTGGCACCATTATGCATATTTCATAAAACAACAATGATGTCATTTCTCAGGGTGAAAATGAGTCTATTTGATTCTTCAGAGATGCGGAGAAGGAGGGTGTCTGAGTCAGCACAAGCTGGCAGAAAGAACTTGCAAACACAGACACTCATGGTCGATGGGGCAGGGATGGAGGTGAAGCTGCTTGGAGGTCTGATCCAAAGGTGGGACATAGGCTCAGAGGCTGCTTTGGGTCACCGAGGACCGTCCTTACCTGTGAGGTAAGAAGAGAACACAAGGACAAGAGGTTACACCATGGTGGTCCCAGTCCTACTGAGAACCCATGGCTAGAGCTAGGCTGTCCCAGGCATTTCTTATCTCCTTCAGTGGCCTCTGGGAAATGCGGTTGTACTTAGGGTTGCATTTTCTTTCTTGATAGTATCTTTGGGTGTACAAAAATAGGAACTTTTGAGAAGCCCAATTGATGATCATCCCTCCCCCTTTTTTGGGTGTTTCTTATGATATCCTATGTGAAGAATCTCTTGCCAAGCTCAAAAATCATGGGGATTTCCTTCTTGTTTTCTTCTAAGATCTTTATAGTTTTAGCTCTAAAATTAAGATCTTTGATCCATTTTACATCCATTTTTGTTTATAGTATGTGGTAAGAGTCTAACTTCATACTTTTGTGTGTGGATATCTAGTTGGCCCAGCACCATTGGTTGGAGAGACCTTTTTTTTTCAGAGTACATTCTCTGAGCATCCTTTTGAAAATCAATTGACCATAGATGAATGATTCATTTCTGGCCTCTGAGATATGTTTTACTTATCCCTATGTCTATCCTTAGGCAGGTACCACATTCATGTTGACTATAGCTTCATAAGTAAGTTTTAGTGAGTTTTGAAATCTAAAAAAAATTCTTTTTAATGTTTATATATTTTTGAGAGAGAGAGAGATGGACACAGAGTGTGAGCAGGGGAGGAGCGGAGACACAGGGACACACAGAATCCGAAGCAGGCTCCAGGCTCAGAGCTTTCAGCACAGAGCCCAATGCGGGGCTCGAACTCATGTGAGAACATGACCGGAGCAGAAGTTGGATGCCCAACCAACTGAGCCACGCAGGTGCCCCAGTGAGTTTTGAAAACTAGAATTGTCAGTCCTGAAAATGTGTTCTTCTTCAGGATTTTTGGGGTGTTCTAAGTCCCTGCAATTCCACAGAAATTTAAGATCATCTTTTCTTAGAGTGCAAAATAGGCATGTGGGCATTTGATAGGGATTGCATTTAATCTACTAATTGCTACTAATTGCTTCCTAACAATTATAGTTCTTTATGTTTTGTAAGGTAAATAAGATAAAATAATAAAACATTTAAGTATGAACCATCTGTTTATCTACTTTTGTCTTAGTACAGAAAAACTATAAAGATAAATGTGGGTCCATTAGTACACTTGGGTTGTTATTTATTTAAATATTTTATTATGTTTCTAGAAATAGTGAAAGGTAGTCATAAATTTGCTAATCTAAAGAATACTGGCATAGCAAACAGTTCACAGTTGCTTCCTATTTAATTTTCACTAGAAAACTAAGGTCTCTAGAGTTAGGAATTCTAATAAATATAACTTAGGCTACTAAAAACAATAAGGAAAACAACTACGTGCTCCAGGAAAGTAAGACATGTGTTTTTTGAGGGGAAAAAGTATGAAGAAAGGGAATACATTTTGTGTTGAAGGAAAAGAAAAACAATTTTGTCCTAACATGAGTCCGGTTATTCAAAGAATCCTTAGATCGAGATCTAAATGTTTAAGAGAAAGCTGTAGTAGGATTTTGGAAAAGAAACCTGGAAAGGAATTTTAAGTGTGGTCAGTACTGGTTAAATTTTTAAAATATTCAGTAAATAAATGAGGTTTCATATCAAAATGCATGGATGAAAAATTAAAATTGTGTTTTCTCTGGGTTAAAAGGCCAAAATTTTCTTGAACTATTGGTCTGCTCTTATTAAAAATGGAAATAAAAGGTTTATTCACTTTTAACCTTATCTGCCTAGAATGCAAGCACTCTGTTTTACCAAAATACTTCCTGTGTTTATCAGAAATGTCATTCATTGAAAACAAATTATTTATAATATTTCAGAAGTCTTATATGTTGCTTATAACTAGGTAACGTTCTCTACTTACCTTTAAAATGTGTTTGTGTTGTGTGTCACAGGAATAAACACATTTTCTTGTCAATTGCATCGTAATGAACTGTACTCATGTCTTTGGCCATGACCACTTTTATGGCTTCTCATGTACAGTGACCATGTTACTCCCATGCTCCTGCAATGTGTTTCATCGTCAAGGATATTCATGGAGAGGACTTTTGACAACCTTCCTTTACAACATGTTTAGCTTCTGTGTCCTCTCTCTTCTCCCAGACACTGTCGACTCCCTGAACATGGGGACCCTTCCTGTCACATCCACATGGGACCCACACCCCTAGAGTCATTTGTGGCACACACTAGGTGTTCAGGAAGTGCTATGGATGCACATTATCTGGGCAGTAGGGTATCAACAGTCAGGCACACCTGGACTCTTTGTTCCTGGCTCTGTCCTGACCTGTCACGGACTCTGTCCCCAGGGCAGCTCGCCCCTGACACCCAGGAATTTCTCCCCGGTAGGAGAATCTCCTACAATGTGTTCCAGCCGGGGACAGGCTTGGGGGCCTGAGGTTAATAGAATATGGATCATTTGCTAACCAAAGTTCCTTGACATTGTTCTCACACTACAGTTTACAGCAAACGAAGGAAGCAGCTGACTTGGCCAAAGGGAGGAGGCTGCAAGAGGACCCCAGTTGCTGGGGAAACAGCAGATTTTTGTCTCACTTCTCCAAAGGACTGGGCACTGCATAAGCAATGAGTTTCTTGTCCCACGCTGAGCCGTGATCATCAGCCTCGTCGTCCTCCTGGAGCCCAGTGATGGTCAAGGAGCCTGTGTTGCCAGACTTGGAGCCAGAGAACTGGGACCCCCAAAGGCCAAGTGTTCTCGTGGAGAATGGCTTTAGGGGTCATTCCTGGGGGGTGTTGGTACCAAAACACACAATAACCGGCCCCAATGTTGGCTGGGCTTCCAGTGCAGGAAATGGTGAGTGTCTGGCCCAGGGACCCAGACACTGAAGATGGCTGCTGAGTCAGCCCAGACTGGGCCAAGGACCCTGGAAGAAGAAGAGACAGAGAGGATGAGGCTGGGGTCTAGAGACAAGAGGAGCAAGCAGGGCCCCTTCCCCTGTCTCTGCATCCAGTCACCTGTGCAGTGAGCAAGTACGATGAGGAAGAGAGAGACCCAGTCCTTGGTGGAAGCCGTTCCTCATGACTGCTCCTGCCCTCTGTGACCCCACAGCTGAGCAGACCTTCCCTAACCCCTCCTTCCCCTCGTCATCCTCTGAGAGAGGGAGGACCCATCCATGCATGAGACCCCCAGCTCTCTGACCCTTCACAGGCCCCGGTTGGTCCCTCATCCTGAGGAGGACAGGGGTGGGCAGGGCAGGGGCTGTGTGGGGCCAGGGGGTGGGGAGGTCCCAGATGGGAGCCCTGAGCAGAAGGCAAAGGCAGTGCCAGGTGGCAGGTTCAAGTCTCAATAACCCTGACCCCTCAGAACCAGGCCCTGAGTGACCCCTAGTGTCCAGTCACAGACACACCATTGTGTGACATGGTGACCAGCGCCCATCAGAGAGACAGCTCCAGCCTCCCCACTGCTCCCTTGCTCGTTCATGGGTCAAGACTGAGCTGGCATCTCTAGGACACACTCCTTTGAGATCATGATCAAGCTCAGAACAGTGACAGGTCTCCATGGACAGGTGTTCCCTTCCGTCCAGGAGGCTGGCTGTTCCTCTTATGGGATTCCTCCCTGGTTTCCGGAACTCCCCTTCCACACATGTTCACACAGCCCTGAGGAGTTGGGGAGCACTCCTTTCTGGGTTGTGTAGAAGCCCTCGTGTCTGTTCCTAGAAGAGTTAAGCCCTAAAAGCCTCGGTCATCTGTCACCATTTCCACCAGCTTAGAAAACAGTTCTCCACACACTGTGGGCACAGATTCCCTCCTATAATCTGTTCTGCAAGAACATAGACCCAACTCTGCAAGAGCCCTGCCAAGCGAGGCTGTGTGTGGCATTGACCTCAGAGCACAAAGGGCAAACCTGCCAGAAGTTCTAGGAGGGAAGGAGTGACAGCTGTAGATGTTCTGACAGGGACCTGTTGGCAGACTTCATGTGTTAATCACCTATTAGACAACTGTTACCTTAAAACGGATGTGTCATTTTTTCCAAAAACTCAGCTCCGAAAGAGTGATTTAAACTCAGTGACAGTTTCAATGGGAAGGTACAGGTTCAATTGCGAGTGTGTTTCCCCGGACCCATGTTTCTTGCAGACAGAATATGATTTAAAATAGTGGTTGCCAAATGCGTGAAAACATAATGGAAAATATGTGACATTTAGTTCTTGGTTGAAGAGGGGCCAATACCTTGCTTAAATAACTTGATTCATTTTTGTTATTACTATGATTTTAATAAAGATTTTGCATAATAGGTCTGGTCTAACAGGTAAAGTAGGAAAGCCCAACATGGTGCCCTGGGAAACACCAAGAGGAGCCTGTTCCAGTGAACTTCACACTGATCTCTCTGGTGGAATGAACAAGCACAGAGTTTGCTGCATGGAACGTTAAGGGGTCACACTCCTCTCAGGGTGGGTAAAGCAATGGTCACTGTGTCTTGTGTTCACCATGTTCAGGATAGAAAAATTGCTCAGTCAGCCGCCGCTGATTAGAGGAATGATTTTCCACTACCTAAGGCCAATTTGACCCAGAAAATTCTTTCAAAGATCCCGTATTGACTCCAGCTGAGGTGGAGATAAGGGGCACTGTGTTTCTGAGGTCACAGGCCCTGTAGCCCTGAGTTGAGACAGACGTTTCAGCAGAGGCCTATCCTGGCTGGAGGTGTCACTGGAGTGTCTGGGGATGACAGTCCAGCCCTGAGAGGATGCAGAGGGTGCCTCGTGTCCCCGTGGGCCTTGAGCTCCAAGGGAGCAACACTGAGGCTGCTGTCCCAGAATCAATGCACTGATTAGCTTCATGCGCTACCTGGAACCCAGACATGGTTGAGGGCTCAGCCGCCCATGGGGACAGAGACTCAACCACCGATCCCTGCGCATCAGCCTCACCCCAGGAGAGCAGGTGTTCAAAGCAAGTCCTGCCCTGCTGATGGGACTCCAGTGACACTCGCTGTCACTGGGTTTCCTGCTCATGGGGATTCATTTCCTCGATTGTGACGCTGATGAAGTCTGGGTGAGCACAGGTTGACAATGACTCCTGGGGAGACAGAGGAACTTGGAAAGTGTCAAGTCCAGGACACTATACACTAGCTCATGCTGGACAAAGCAGGAAAGAATATCCAATGGGAAGAAGACAGTGTCTTCAACAAATGGTGTGGAGTAAACTGGACAGCAACGTGCAGAAGAATGACTGCACCACTTTCTTACACCGTAATCAAAAATGAACTCAAAATAGATGAAAGACCCACGGGTGAGACAGGGAACCGTCAAAATCCAAGAGAAGCACGCAGACAGCAACCTTTGACCTCGGCCATAGCAAATTCTTACTGGAACTGCAGGACACAAGGGCAGGCCTCCCCTCGATGAGCCACTCGGCATGAAGTTTTTTTATTTATTATTTTTTTTAAATGTTCGCGTGTTTACTTACTTTTGAGACAGAGAGCACCAGAGCATCGGTGGGGGAGGGGCAGAGAGAGAGGGAGACACAGAATCTGAAGCAGCTTCCAGGCTCCAAACTGTCAGCACAGAGCCCCACTCAGGGCTCGATCCCACGAACCATGAGACCATGACGCAAGCAGAAATTAGACGCTTAACAGACAGAGCTACCCAGGCACCCTGGCATGATGGTCATTTTGAGTTAAAAAGCAGTCGATGCCCATACACTCAGGAAAAGCTCTTCATGTCTCTTCAACTGACTAAAAATTCAGTGGTAGCACCTGTTCCGGGAAGACAGCTGGCACCACAGACAACTGCCCTAGGATACGCATGGGGTGGGGCAGATGGGGCAAAGGGGCAGCAAAGCCTGTTTAGTCAGTGTCCTCTGTGTCCCATCGTTTCCCAGGGGCCCTGCACATATTGTTTATGAAACATCTACTCTACTCTTCTTCTTCTGTCTGTGAAGTGTATTTCTTTGCATTGAATATTAGAACCCTACCTCATCCATGTAATTCAGAAAAACATAGACCTCATTTTTGCCTGGGTGTCTTTTGAATTTCAAGGTCTGTGTTGATTCCCATATGTTCTCTATTAAATTTCTTGTGTGTCACTTCAACCTCCTCAAGGACAGGTCTCACCATAGAGGACTCTCCCCTACAGGAGCCTCCACAGAAGCTTCTCAATAAAAGAGGCTCGGAGACAAGGTCTCTGAACCCAGGGGTTTTGGTCTCACTTCCTCGTTATCTGAGTCACTGTGAGTAACGGTAGCTGCTCCCACTGCCATAACCTGTAGCACAGTAATAGTCAGCCTCGTCCTCAGGCTGTGGCCCAGAGATGAGCAGAAGCCCTGCATTGGCCGAGGCATCTTTGGACCCGGAGAAGCGGCTGGGGACACCAGGGCCCTGGTGCTTCTTTGAATCTGAGTAGTAGTAGAGGAGATACCGGGGAGGGCTCCCTGGCTTCTGCTGGAACCAATTTATGTAGTAGCCTCCAACACTGAACCCGCTGCTCAGGGTGCAGGTGAGTCTGGCTGTTGTTCCCGGAGATGCAGACAGGGAGGACGGCTGGGTCAGCACAGGCTGGGACAGGGAACCTGCAAACACAGACACTTGTCAGTGATGGAACCAGATATGCGGGGAAAATGTCCCAAAATGCTGAGCATGGGAAGCATCCTTTGAGGCCCCCCTGTGTCCCTAAGGCCAGTCCCTACCTGTGCAGTGAGACAGGAGTATGAGGACGAGAAGAGGCCAAGCCATGGTGACACAGACCCTAGTACCCACACTGGGCTGGGCTGCCCCGGGCCTCCTTTTCTCCTCCACCCTCTGCCACAGGAGGAGCTGTCCATGCAAATGAAGTCCATCTAGTGACTGCCCAGCCCCTCCCTGAGCCCTGGTGCTTCAGCCCAGCTGAAGGACATACCCTGGGGACGATGGAGGTTGGCTTCACCACTGGGGAGAACCCTGGGAGGAAGCACCTGCATGCACAACGCACAGGTCCCTGCTCGGGGGACCTTGCCACACCAGAAGGGACACACGTGCCGACTTCCCATCAGGGACCCCAGAGCCCAGTCCCCAGGCCCAGGCTCTGAGCAGTTGTGAAGACACCACAGGGTACTCCCACAGCGTCCCCTCTTGGCTGACAGGCACATACCTCACTGTGTCCAACAGCCCTGAGAGCCCAGCTGGTTTCCTCAGCTCCGTTTGTTCACACATCCTTGAGCTGAATCATGGCCAGCGTGATCCCATAATACTGCCCGTGATGACTGCAGTGTTTTGCACTCTCAGAAGGAGTCCTGGTCTCTGTGAGATGCAAACGTTACCTCCCGTTAGTGGTAAGTTGTTGACATCTGGCAGAAGATGCTGCAGACATCACATCCCTGCACTGGTGTGCAATGTAGCATCTGTAAGCATTGGGAATGTTTTTCAGCTCCTATGCATTGTAGCGATGGATGCCAACGAGTGTCCAATAAATTGGGTTTTGTTTTAATCTGCGATTTTTTAGCTCATTTAGTGGCTAAGTGATTTATCAAGGAAAGGGAAAACAATGAATTTATCTTTGATGAAGTCCAATGGATCAGTTTTTTTATGGCTTGTGCTAATGGGGTCTTATCTAAACATGTTTATACAAACCCTAGAGCCTGAAGATTTTTTCCATTTTTATGTTTACAACTGTATACTTTACAATTATGTCAATAATCCTTTTAGTGAATTTTTTTATGGAGTGAGAGTTTTTGGTGAGCTTCATTTCTCTCGATGGACATCCAGTGGTTCTGTGGACATTTGTTCAAAGGCCATCCTTCCTCCTCTGAAAGGCTTCTGCACCTTGTCAATAAGGTTTTCTTATCCATAAGTATCCATAAGTATTTCTTATCCATGCTTTTGTGAGTTTGGTTCTGAGTTTTCTGTTCTGTTACATTGGCCACTGTGTCTACCTTCTACCCATATCACTCTGTCTTGTTGCGATAGGAATTGAATTACACTTCTCTACAAGTTGGGAAGAATTGTCATCTTTACTATATTGACTCTTCTAATCCTTGAACACAACATATCCCTCCACAGTTTTAGATCTACTTTGATTACATTTCCCAGCATTGGCGAGATTTCAGCATCCATGTCCTGTACATGTTTTGTTACATATTCACCCACATATTTCATCATGGAGTGGTTTTAAGTGTGATTTTTACATTGTTTTTCACAAGGTTACTGCTTGTATATACGCAACTAAATGATCTTTCTATGCTGATCTTGTGTTCCACCACCTTCCCGAAATTGCTTATTACCCTTTCAATTCATATATTTACACACATGTTCATAGCTCCCTTTGCATTTTTCCCCTATATCATCCTCTGGTCTGAAAATAGGGACAATTGCCTCTTTTTCTCCTTAGTCTGTATGCCTCTCATTGTTTGACTTGCCTTATGGTTTGGTCAGGCACATCCAGTCCCATGGCTAACAGCAGTATTGAGACTGGACATAATGACCTTGTTGCTACCCTGGGGGGAAAGTTTTCAGTGCTTCACTTCAGTGTGTGTAAGCTGTGGTGTTTCATCATTTTCGTTATCAAGCTGAGGATGTGCTCCTCTATTTTCATTCTCTGAGAAACGTTGCCTTTTCATTCATTCATTCATTCATTCATTCATTCTCCCTCTTTGTCCTTAATAGGTTTTGAATTGTGTAAAATGTTTTTTCTGTATTGATTGATACAATCAATACAGGTCCTCCAGGTCCTCCAGGTCCTGATTGGACACACCTGCCCTGTCCCCACAGGAAACAAGGGGGCCCAGACCTGGGGCCTCCTGTCAGTGCAGGGCTGGCAGCTGGATCCCCCATCCTGCAGAAACCCTTAGACATGATCACACAGCAGCCCCTGCTGCTTTCCGGGCAAACGTCTCATTCTTTCCCACTTTCTTGTTCTTTCCCACTGCTCCCAATGCTCTCCTTTATCTGCGCCCCTGATGTTTGTGCTTCCACCACGTGAGACAGACCCTTCAGAGAAGGATGGAGATGTAGTCCTGGTGCACTCTCCCTGAACCGGGTTCTTCTTTGGGAGGGGCTATTGTGGGAAGGACAGGAGCAATCTTGACCCAGGGCAGTCTAGGAATCCCAGTGGAGCTGATGACAAGATACTGGGAACAGAGAGCAGGGCATCTGCCCCCACAGGGGGCTTCTATGGTGCAGGCTGACTCTGGGTGATGAGTGTGAACAGGAATTTGCTGAGCGGTCACAAACCTTCACAAAGGAGGACACACAGATTATGGAAATCTGTACCATTCTGGAGCATGGCAGAAAGGACTCCACAAACTCTGATGAGGCTGCTGAGGGTATGGGGACAGAGCAGGGCCCAGGAGTCCAGTAGGACCACTGCTGGGCCATCCTGCAACCTCCCATCCCTGTGCTGGGAGTCTTTTCATTCCAGCTGGGCTTCTCCTGGTCAGTGCTGCTCATTAGAGATTTAGTTCTGCAGGAAGTTCTAAGATAGATTTTTGGACAAGGAGAATTAGAAGGCAACCCCGGGGGATGGTTGGAGGAAGATGACAGCAGAGAAAACAGGAAGGGTGAAATGGGTTGTGTCCCCAAGTGGGACAGAGGGAGGTAACTGAATGGACCGCAGGCTGTGGGAGAGGGAGTGATGGTCCAGAGAGTTAGGTTGGCTAGAGGGTGATGCCCACAGAGACAGGAATGCCCTGACTGACACGGGAAGTCAGGTGGGAGAGCAGATGGAGGGCAGGTGATAGGTCTCTTGTCCCCGTGTCAAACTGACACCACGGTGTGACATGTTGAGAGGCGTGGAAACATCACAGACAACCAAGGCTTTAGGGACGCCTTCTGTCCCCCATAGGAAGGATGTGGGTGTTACAGTATTTGCCTGACTGATGGCTTGGCCTGCATAACTTATTCAGTTGGTCCCCATCAGCAGATTAGTGAATGACAACATGGCTCTTAATGTCATTTGAATAAGCATCTCACAGGGAGCAGGTTGCTGAGGTTGCTGGCTCTGACCATTTGTTGATATATTTAGGTGCTGAACCCCCTCCCCTTCATTATATATGCAGATGTAGAAAGGAAGCCCAGTCTTGGGGTCACACTGGTGAGATGGACACACACTGGGAGATATGGGATGGGCACATCGGGATGAACCACTGCACAGCAGAATCAGGCTAGGGAGCCTCCCTTCCCATGGTGGTGTTGACCATCCTCCCCCTCGCTTGCTTCCCTGCTGCTCAGGGCTGAGACATTCTGAGCCCTGGTTGCACATCTCCATAGATTGAGATCACTGTGGAATGCCACTACCTGGAGACAGCATACAGTGCTAATCTGCCACATCCTCAAGCTGGCCCCTGTGATGGTAGGACGGCTTTGTTCCTGGAGATGGACCTGGAGAAGTGATCAAGGACCTGAGACAGGTGATTGTTTATGGTAGATAAGGGGGTGGGCACCCCTGCCTGAGTCTGTTGGTACCAGCCAGGGAAGTTACTGATAGATACTGACCCAGAGCTAAAGTCACAGGTGAGTGTCACCATGCCTCCTGCAGACACTGACTGTGATGGCTCTTGGATAACCACAGTATGAGAATTGGTTCCTAAAACCAAAAGGAGGCACATGTGTTATGAGAAGCAAAGGTCACCCTGAAACCTTGATTTTATGTGCCCTCCAAGAAAGCAGTCTCTTCCCCTAACCTGAGCCATAAGCAAGGAACCTGAGAAGAAACACCATCCAGGCCATGGTGGGGATCCTCACAGGTCTTGCCTCCTCATGTTCTTGGGTTGGATTGGGGTCTCCTCTGGGCCTTTTCATGCCTGCAGACCTATGAGGAGGAGAGGTGCTTCATGCAAATTAACTTCCTCTCTTTTACTGCCCCTTGGCCACCCTGATGTCCCCTGGGGGAAACCTTGAAAGAGGCATATATTGGGACTACCCAGAATCAATGACTGCAGGGAGCCTGGGACACTGAGTGACAGGGTGACATCTTGCCCCAAGTCATCTCCTCCATGTCCCTGGTGGCCTCAGTCCCAAGTTTCTTCCCTGGAAAGGCAGACTGAGGGCATGCATCTGCTTCTCACATCCTGGCCATGCTTCTAGTTCATTCCACATGTACCCCATCCCTGGGAATATTTTCTGCCCTCCCCAGTGAAATGGTCTCTTGTCTCTTTGGAGAAACTTAGTGGTCAGTCCTCCAGGAGTGAGTCCACTGGGAATTTCAAAGCCCGCGCTGGGTATGAACAAACAGGGTCTCTTCTGACTCAGTCCTAGTCCCTGTCTCCTTAGCCACGGGGCAGAAGACCAGAGGTGGGGGAGTCTACACCAGAGGCACCCCAGGCTGCGGAAGTCACCCTCATTTGCTCTTGGAAGCCATCTATTATCTGAAGTAGCAACAGTGTAACTGCTGGTTTTGAGGGGAAGGTAATCATATCACCATTAAATTATGAGATTTCTCCAAACATCAGAGAAAAAAAGAATCTGAACGAAAATGGCACTGTCTGAAAACATTGTGTGACCATCCCGAGGCATTATAAAATACCCTTGCCTTGTGTAGTCGCTATGCAGCATAAAGAACCAAAACGGTGGCCGGGGAAATGGAAAAACATACAATTTCTGGAGTAATAGGTGAAAGAAAAGCCACAAAATTGGACTTCATCCCACTGTGGAATAAGAATGTGATCCAATGCTCATTTCTGAATGGTTAGTAGATTGTTTCATGATACGTATATGGCCATTGCTTTCTTTGTCATCAGCTGTGTTCAGAGACTTAACACACATCAGACGTAAAGATTTATAGTAAATTCAGGGCACCTGGGTGTCTCAGTCCATTAACCATCTGACTTTCGATTTCAGCTCAGGTGGTGATCGCACAGTTCCTGAGTTCAAGCCCTGCACCGGACTTTCTGCTGTCAATGCCAAGCCTGCTTCTGTTCCTCTGTTTCCCTCTCTCTCTGCACCCCCTCAAAAATAAATGTCGGGGTGCCTGGGTGGCTCAGTCGGTTAAGCGTCCTACTTCAGCTCAGGTCACGATCTCACAGTCCGTGAGTTTGAGCCCCGTGTCGGGCTCTGGGATGATGGCTCAGAGCCTGGAGACTGCTTCCGATTCTGTGTCTCCCTCTATCTCTGCCCCTCCCCCGTTCATGCTCTGTCTCTCTCTGTCTCAAAAATAACCATTAAAAATAAATTTAAAAATAAATAAATAAATAAATGTCAAAAAAGATTCATATTAAATCCAATTCTGTTAGCCAAAATTATTCTTGAGACAGTGGATAATGTGTAATTATATGCATCAGATTTCAAGATGAAGAAGAAGACCTAAAACTTAAGAGAAAAGATATCAATTCACATCCGTCACTACAAAATGCTGAAGCACATGAGAAGTCACAGAATACTCTGAATCTTATCTGTGACTATTGCAGATAAGGGAAGCTGTGTGTATTATGTATTTCATCCAGAATTCCTATATCCAGTGTTTTCCACAACAAAAGAAACCTTAAAATGTCCATACTACCCAAAAAAATCTATAGATTCAAGGCTTCCTATGAAAATCCCTATGATATTTTTCACAGAAATAGAAAAATTGTCCTGACTTTTGTATAGAGGCAGAAAAAGACCTAAAATTGCCCAAGCTATCTTGAGAAAGAATAATAAATCTGGAGGCACCATACTTCCTGCTTAAATTTATAACAAAGTTCTAGGAATACAAACAGTATGAAACTGGCCTAGAAAGCCACACATAGATACCACAGAATAAAAAGACCAGAAGGTAATCCAAGTTCCCCTTGACCACCAAGGAGTAAGTACACTGAAAACAGGGCCTTTGCAAAGTTCCTAGAGGAGAAGTGACACGGAGTTTGGAGGGGATTCAGATAGGCATATGCATGAATCATACAGCAGGTGACCCAATCGAGATCCTAAGGTTCTCACTGGTGGTCCTGACACACTCTGGGAGAGAAAGCTGGTATTCTTGGACACCTGGCAATGGGACACATTGGTACGCATGCCATGGTGGTCAGCATGCATCCACATGGTCAATCCGGGGTAAGAAGCCCAGCCTAAAGACTCTCTCAGCCGCGTCAGGCCACATTTGCCAACAGCCCCCATGGGAGCTGCCCTCTGCCCTCTGCTGCTTCCTGCATTGGCATGGGTTCCTGGGACCTGGCTCCTCTGCCATTCCAGATTACCCATTCCCCTGTTGGGTGCTCGGGATGATGAAAAAGCTCTGGAAATGGATAGTTGTGGTGGTTACAAAACATTGTGAGTATACTCAGTATCTCTGAATTGCACAATACAGAGTGATTAAAATAATAAATCTTGTTGTGTTTATTCTCATCACTATAAATTATCAGTTCAAAATCAAATTATATGTAAGAAGATGTACTTATACAAATATCCTTCTTGTCCTGGTATGTGGTACCCTATTCTAACTCATCATCATCAGTAAAACTTGACAGTAATTTTTAAAATTATTTTTCTTGTAAATTCCACATATAAATGAGATCATATGGCATTTGTCTTTCTCTGTAGGGCTTATTCCTCCTAGGGTAATATCTGGCAGGTTCGTCCATGTTGTCACAAATGGAAGAACTTCCTTCTGGAAAGACACAGGGCTGGACTTCTTTGTGCACAGATAGGGGACCTCCTGCCCTGTCGCCCCACAGCCTCCCTGCTGCTTGGATCACTGATGAGCCCTGATGTCACAGGAGAAGAGAGGAGGACAGAGTCAGGGCCTGGGAGTTCAGGAAACCAGCCACAGGGGTACCCAAAGTCCCTGATGGTGTCCGCTTTGGTAAATTCACATCTGTGGGATCCACTTCCCACCTTCCCAAGAGCAGACCCAGCATTTTGTAGCAATGAAGGAGCGCTGCATGTTACCTTCACAAGCACTCCTGAGAGTTTTTCTGACACCTGAAATTTCTCCCCTGGCTAATCACCGTCCCCTGACATCACAATTTCAGGGACAAGTAGCTAGCCTGGTGGCCCAGCCAGCTCTGTGCCTGCTATTTCTTCTCTTCTGAGTCTTCCTTGGGCACCAATCTTATTTAGTACATCCTACCTGGAACACACAGCTGTTCAGCCAGCTCTGAGCACAGGAACCTGGAGGGAAGGGAGCCTCTGCCCCAATCCCTGGAGGAACAGACTCCACATTCTGGAGGACTGTCCACCTGCTGTGATGGTCTAGACTCTGACCAGAAAACTAAGACAGTGGATGTGCCTTTGTAAAGAGAAAAAGGGCCAGCTCAACACTCTGAGTTTTACACTTTAACCACCAGACAAAATGTCGGCATTGTCGTGGGTTTCTTTGTTGCCTGTTTGTTTGTTGGCTTGTTTGTTTTCCAGACAGTACAAAGAAGTTGAATAGGACACTGGGAGGAGGAAGCGTATTGTGACCTAGAAGCTACTTCCAAAGACAGTCAGTGTGCATTCAAGTTATTTTCAACTGGAAAAGAGTCAGGGTGCAGGGATCTGAGCAGGCTGAGATATTTGTCCCACTTCCCCACGTGTCTGTGTCACTGTGACCAGCACTACTGTGCCCGATTGCACAGTAATAGTCAGCCTCGTCCTCAGGCTGCAGCCCAGAGATGAGCAGAAGCCCTGCATTGGCCGAGGCATCTTTGGATCCAGAGAAGCGGGTGGGGACCCCAGGTTCCAACTGTGTACTGGAGTCTGAGTAGTAGTACAGGAGATACCGGGGAGGGCTCCCTGGCTTCTGTTGGTACCAGTATACGTAGTAGCCTCCAACATTGATGTCCCTGCTCAGCGTGCAGGTGAGTCTGGCTGTTGCTCCCAGAGATGCAGAGAGGGAGGCTGGCTGAGTCACGACAGGCTGGGACAGGGAACCTGCAAACACAGACACAGCAGAGGGAAGACAAGGGACAGGGTACATGAGATTAGGGAGCTGGGCCACAAGGATTTGACTCTGGCTGCGGGCCCACCCTGGTGCACTGGATCCTGTCCCTACCTGCGCAGTGACAGAGGAGCACGAGGAGGACGGGGATCCAGACCATGGTGACACACCCCCTTCTTAGGCCACAGAACTGGGGCTGGACTGCCCCTGGCCTGTCTTATCCCCTGTCCACAGGGTCACAGAGGAGGGGCGGCTCATGCAAATGGGACCCACACCCGCCTCTTCTCCATGTGCACACACAGGGTCTGTGGCCCTTGGACATGGAGACTTCCTGATGCACTGGGTTCCCCATGGGTGGGCCTGGAGGCAGCAGCTGTGGGGACCACACAGGCCCAGGTCCAGGGACTCTTCCAGGTCCTGACCGGACACACCTGCCCTGGCCCCACTGGACGAAAGGGGCCCAGTCCTTGCTTTCTCTCAGTGGAGGACTGCCCAGCTGGATGCCCCTGTCCTGCAGAAAGCCCCAGACACAGTGTCACAGTGCCCCCTGCTGGTCTCTGGGTGAACCTCTCCTTTCCCACCTCTGGCTTCTCTGATGCCTGTGTTTCCATAACCTGAGAATGACCCTCCTGGGAAAGAGATAGGTCCTGTTGTGCTGTCACTGATCAGGTTTCCCCCGGGGGGGTGGAGGGCGCTTCTATCAGGAGGGACACATGCAGTCCTGACCCAATGGAGCCTGTGAATCTTGATATTGGCTCAGGTCATGATCTCGCAGTCCTGGGATCCAGACCCATATTGGACTCTGCACTGAGCAGGGAGTTGCTTGGGACTCTCCCTCCCTCCCTCTCTCTTTCTCTCTCTCTCTGTCTTTGCAACCCCCTCTCAGAAATAAATAAATAGGGGCTCCTGGCTGGCTCAGTGGGTTAAGTGTCCGACTTTGGCTCAGATTATGACCTCACAGTTCCTGAGTTGGAATCCTACCGAGGGCTCTGTGCTGACAACTCAAAGCCTAGAGACTGCTTCAGATTCTGTGTCTCTCGCTCTCTGCCTCTTCCTCACTCTGTCTCTCAAAAATGAATAAACACTTAAAAAATATGTAATTAAAAAATGAAAATAAATGAACAAACTTTAAACATCTAAATGTAGAAGAGAAGGTTGTACTAGGATTTTGGAAAAGGAATCCGGAATGGAATTTGATACGTGGTTAGTACTGGTTAAAATTCAGAACATTCAAGTGAATACGTGAATTTTAATGTCAAAATACATGGATGTAAAATTAAAATTGTTTTCACTTGTTTAAAAGGACTAAACGGTCTTGAACTCTTGGTCAGCTATTACCAAAAAATGGTAAACAAACAATTTTATTCACTTTTGACATTATCTGCCTAGAAAACAAGCACTGTGTTTTGCCAAAATATTTCCTATGCTTATCAGGACTTTGGTTCATTGAACAAAAGTTGTGTTTGTTTTTGTCTATTTTACAATTTGTATTAAATGATGGATTTGAAATAATGTCATTTAACAGAAAAATTGCCAGAATATAAAGAGCTCTCACATTCCCTTGACCAGATTGCCCAATTAATGTGCTTCCACATTTGCTCTCCCCCCCCCCACCATCACATTACACACACTCGCACTCGTACATTCATTATCCTTTAGCAATGTCATAATTTAAACTCAGGAACTGCTTTATAATTTGATACAATCTTTAACCATCATTTTTGTTTGTTTCCATAGAAGTGCCTCCTAATACCTGATTTCTTGAAGCACAGGCCTTACTTGGAGAATGCACTCACATCACCCCCTCCTGAAATGAGTTTATCGAAACTGGCCTGTTGTCGGGGGAGGTTCAAGAAACTGAGCAATCTACCAGCCCAACCTTTAACATGTGCAATCTCAGGGAAGTTCAGAGGAGGGAGGAAACTGGCCAGGAATAGGCTGCCCCAACATGGGTTTTGCCCCAAGATGGGTCATTTTGGCATGAGCATTATTTCAAGTTAAAAGCAAATAAAACTCAGCATATTTAGGAAAAGTTCTATACCTTCCCCCAAACTGCCCGCTTGTATCAGGAAGAGAACTATCAACTCGTGTTCCTCTTTACCTATGACATGTACCTCAATAGTAGAGTGGGGTGCCTGAGTGGCTCATTTAGTTCAGTGGGCTATCTTGATTCCAGATAAAGTCATGATCTTGCTGTTCATGAGATTGAGCCCCACAGTGGGCTCGACACTGACAGTGTGGAACCTGCTTGAGATTCTCTCTCTCTCCCTCTTTCTCTGCCCTCTCATTCTCTCTCTCTCTCTCTCTTAAAATAAATAAATAAGGTTTTAGAAACTTAATATAAATAGATGATAGACAATAGACAGATAGATGATAGATAGATTGATGATAGATAGATAGATAGATGATAGATAGATAGATAGATAGATAAGATAGAGAGATGGAGAGATAGAGAGATAGATGAGATGGATAGAAAAGATAGATAGATGAGATAGATGGATAGATAGAGGAGCAATCTATCTTTGTTTTCCCGACATCTCCTCTGGCTTTCCTGTGAAAAATGGTCTTTCTCCTCTTTGAACCTGAGACCCCTACCTCCTTTATTCATATAAGTGTCATGTTGCCTGTCTTTTGAATCTACCGTGTCTTTGTGGATTCCCTTTATGTAGGCTATTAAATTTCATTTTCTCCAGCGAATTTGCCAAATGTAAATGTGATTCATATTCCAGCTAGAAGAACCCTGAAGAACTCAGGAAATACTCTCCCCCCCACCAACAATAGGCCCACATGAAGTTTCATGAAAGGTCAGACAAGAGTAAGCAAACATGTGAATTCCTAGGACTCCTGATGTACAGTTCCCTACGTCAGGGGCTGATCCTATTTCCTAGAAACATGAGGTAGAAGTCCTCCTTCATCAGAGATAGGTTCCCACACTGTTCCAGCTGGTGGAGCCCCCCCCACACACACACACAGTTCCCAAGCCCCCTACCAGGTTCCCCTCCTGCAAATCCCTATCCTCAGTCCCTGCATCCTCCAAGTCATGAGGACCCTGACTTTCATCCCCACTCAATCCCTTGTCCAGAACTTGTAGTCTGACTGGGACAGACTCCACAGCCCCTGCTGGGTCACAGCTTCCTGCTCCCCCCCTGTCTCTTTATCATCTATGCGGAATTAGGATGTCATTACCAAACATCACATTCTGGGGTTCCCTCTTCACCCCTCCAATGCTCCAGCTCCACTGCACCAACCTCAACCCTCCTCATGCTGCTGGGACATAGCTTTCCTTCAAGACATGTTTAATTTCTGTGTCCTCACTTCCCCCAGACACCGTCAGCTCCCTGAGCATGGGGACCCTTCCTGTCATGTCCAGATGTGTCCCACATCCTAGACTCAGGTGTAACATATATTAGGTGTTCAGTAAGTAGTGTGGATGCACAATATCTGGACAGTGCTCTACCCTCAGTTAGACATAGGTGGACGCTGTGTCTCTGGTTCTGTCCTGACCTGTCACAGACTCTGTCTTCAGGGCAGCCTGCGCCCGGCACCCTGGAATCTCTCCTTAATATGAGAAAATCCTACAATGTTTCCCCACCAGGAAAAGGATTGAGGGGGCTGAATCTAAGAGAATGTGGGTGATTTTGTAGCCAAACTTTCCTGAGATTGGTCTCAAACCACAGTTTATCTTTTTTATTTATTTTCGTGATTTTGGCTTTATTTAATTTTTTAAATTTTTTTCATTTAAATTTTAAGTAGTTAAGATACAATGCAATATTGGTTTCAGGAGTAGAATTCATTGATTTCATCACTTACATACAACACCCAGTGCTCATCACAAGTGCCCTCCTTAATACCCATCACCCATCTAGCCCATCTCCTACCTACTTCCCTCTGTCAGCTCCTACTTTGTTCTCTATCATTGAGAGGTTTGTTTCCCTCTCTTCTCTTCAACCCCTTCCCCATATGTCCATCTGTTTTGTTTCTTAAATTCCAGATACGAGTGAAATCATGCAGTATTTTTCTTTCCCTGATTAACTTATTTCACTCAGCATGAAACATTCTAGCTCCATCCATGTCATTGCAAATGACAAGATTTCATTTTTTTTTGATGGATGAGTAATATTCCTTTGCAGATACAGACCGCGTCCTTATCCATTTATCAGGTGATGGACATTTAAGCTCTCTCCGTAGTTTGGCTATTGTTAATAAAGCTATTATAAACATTGGGGTGCATGTACCCCTTTCAACCTATACTTTTGTATCTTTTGGGTAAAGAACTAAGAGTACAATTGCTGGATCATAGGGTATTTTTATTTTTAGTTTCTTGAGGAACATCTGTACTCTTCTCTAGAGTGACTACACCAGTTTGCATTCCCACAAACAATGCAAGAGGGTCCCCTTTCTCTGCATCCTTGACAACACCTGTTGTTCCTTGTGTTGTTAATTGTAGCCATTCTGACAGGTGTGAGGTGGATTCTCATGTGGTTTTCATTTTTATTTCCCTGAGGACAAGTGATGTTGAGTATCTGTTAGCCATCTGGATGACTTCTTTGTAAAAGTGTCTATTCGTGTCTTCTTCTAATTTCTTAAATGGGTTAATTGTTTTTGGGGTGTTAAGGTTGAAAAATTCTCTATGGATTTTGGATACTAACCTATTATCAGATATGTTTTTTGCATATACTTTCTCCCATTCTGTAGGCTGCCTTTTCATTTTGTTGATTGTTTCCTTTGCTGTGAGGAAGCGTTTTGTCTTGATGAAGTCCCAGTAATTCATGTTTGCATGTGCTTTCTTGCCTTCAGCAATGTGTCTCATAAAGAGTTTCTCCAGCCAAGGTCAAAGAGTTTAGGCCTGTGTTCTCTTCTAGGATTTTTATGGTTTCCTGTCTCACATATAGTTTTCCATACATTTTGGATTTATTGTTGTGTATGGTGCAAGAAAGAGGTCCAGTTTCATTCTTCTGCATGTTGCCATTCAGTTCTGCTGGACCCCTGACCTGAGGAGGAGGGGTCTGAAGGGGACACAGTCAACAGCCTCTGCCTGGTCCCCTCCTCACGCTCCCCTCTGACTCCTTGATCATCTATGCAGCACTGAGACATCATCACAACACGTCAGATTCGGGGGTTTCCTGTCAACCCCTCCAATGTTCCAGGTCCACCTCACTGCCTCACCCTTGTTCACTCTCCAGGAACATCTTATTTGTGTTGCTATTCATGCTTGTTTCTCCTCTTTCTCTCCCAGGACATTTTCGGCAACATGAGGACATAGATTGTCCCTAGCGCACTCACGCTGTACTTAAGCCCAAGGGTCATGCCTGGCACATACCTGGTGTTCACCAGAGGGTGTGGAGGGACTGATCTCTGTACAGTCATCTATCCTGATCAGGAACACATGGAATCTGCCTGCGTCTGACCCAATGGGGACTCAATTCCCAGGACAGCCTGACCCCAGGTGCACAGTAATCCTGCCCAATGGAAGAAAATCAGACAATGTTTTGCAGAGTAGGGCTGGGTTTAATGGCACAATTTGGGAGAACAAGGACACTTTTTCTAGAAAAAATTCCCTAGCCTTGCTCTAAGACTCCACTTTTAGAAGAAACGAACAAAGAAGCAGCTGTGTTGGCCAAGGGGTGTGAGCTGCACAGGAAGTCCCATTGCTGAGGGGACAGCAGGTTTGGATCTCACTTCCCCACAGGCCGGGAGCAGTGTGCGAGCTTTGAGACTGTGGTCCCACACTGAGCAGTAATAATCAGCCTCATCCTCAGCCTGGAGGCTAGAAATGCTCAGGGAGGCCACGTTCCCTGACCTGGAGCCTGAGAATATGGACGGGACCCCCGCAGGCCGAGCACTGCTACCATAGATGAGAACTTTGGGAACACTGCCTGGGAGCTGCTGGTACCAAGACACACCTCCAGCCCCAACGTTGCTGCTGCTTCCGGTGCAGGAGATGGTAACATTCTTATTCACAGGCTTGGACACTTCAGATGGCTGAGTCACCACTGACTGGCCCAGGACCCTGCAAGTCAGAAGAGAGACACGGGGTGAGAGAGAGGGGTCAATGGACACCGCCTATACATGGTTCCACAGTCCTCTCGTCTCCAGCCCCGATCCCAGCCTCCAGCCACCTGTGCAGTAAGCCAGCAGTGTGAGCAGGAGACGAGCCCAGGCCATGGTGGAGAACCCTGCTCAGCAGTGTGTCCTCAATGTCCCTCAGCCGGGCTCCCAGAGTCTCTCTTATTGCCTCCAGCAGCCCAAGGAGAGGGAGAGACCCTTCATGCAAACCAGCCCCCTCCCCCTGGCTGGCCAGCCCCAGCCTGAACCCTGAACCTGACCCTTGTCTGGAAATCTCACCCATGAGGGGAAGGAGCGAAAGCTGTGGGGCCTGACCTGGGGCTCCCCAAGGGCCTGTGAGCACCCAGAGGCTAAACCACAGTGAGAACCAGAGCTAGGTGGCTCCCAGTTGGGATCACAGGACACAAGGTTCAGAGACAGGCCACAGCGCCCCCTGCTGCCCAAGACCCAGACATGCCCATATGTTTGGTCTTGCCCACAGAATACTTAAAAACATCAATAGACTTTATGATTTATTGTCACAGAAGAATTTAGTAGAATTTCCAGAGTTCCCAAATGCACCAACCCCTCCACCACCTTGTCTTTCCCATCATCCAACTCTAGCCTGAGTGTGGTCACTTGTTATACACCATGAACCAACACTGACAAGTCATTGTCACCCAAAGTCAGCAAAGCTGACTCTTGACGTTGTTCATTCAATAGGTCAAGAGCTATACACTGATATATGTCCATTTTAGAATCATACAGAGCACTTTCACTGCCACAAAATCCTCTGTGCTCCAGCTGTCCATCCCTCCCTATGCTCAACCCCTTGCAACCACTGATTCTTTTATTGTCTAAATAGATTTGTCTTTTTGGAGAATGTTACATGCTTGGAGTCACACAGCGTGCAGCCATTACACGTTGGCTGCTTTCATTTAGCAACGTGCAACAAAATGTCTTCTGTGTCTTTTTATGTCTTGGTGCCTCATATCTTTGTAGCTCTGATCAATATTCTATCGTTGGGGTTTACTCACCTGTCACCTCCTGAAAGGCATTGCGATTGACTGCTGCCAGGTGTGGACAGTTATGCATAAAGCCACTGTCAACATACTTGTGCAGGGTTTTTTGTTCACATTGTTTTTAACTCCTTTAAATGCAAAGATGCATGATCCCTGGATTTTAAAGCAAGACAATGATCCGGGGTTTTGTTGTTTGGTTTTTGTTTTTTGGGTGTAAAAAAAAATTTTTTTCATTACATCCAAGTTAGTTAGCAATAATCATGATTTGGGGAGTACGATCCAGTGGTTCATCCCTATATAGAACAGGCCGTGCTCATCCCAACAAATGTCTTCTTAATGCCCCTTGTCCATTTAGCCTATCCCACCTCCCACAACACCTCCAGCAACCCTCAGGTTGTTCTCTATATTTAAGAGCCTCTTATTTTTTGTCTCCCTCCCTGTTTTTATATTATTTTAGCTTCCCTTCCCTTGTGTTCATCTGTTTTGTATCTTACATTCCCATTATGAGTGAAATCATATTATACTGGTGATTCTCTGGCTAATTTCGCTTAGCATACTAACCTCTAGTTCCATCCACGTTTGTTGCAAATGGCAAGAATTCAGAGAATGTTCAGTTTTAAAAGAAATTGCTAAAATCTTTTCCAAAGTAGCTGTACCATCCTGAATTCCCCTCACCAATGAAATACAGTTCCGTTGCTCCACATCCTGGCCAGACGGTGTCATCTGTGGTTTTGATTTTGGCCATTCTAATGGGTATGTGATACTATGTCATTGCTGTGTTTTTGTGCAGTTTCTTACTGACATATGATGTTGAACAGCTTTTCTCAAGCTTATTTATGTCACGTGAATGTCACCTTTGTTGAGATAATCTGCATTTTTAAAATTGAGACTCTTTCTTTCCTATTGTGAAGGCTTATATTTTAAATTAAAAACAAACAAATAGTTCTCTCCTTAAATCACCTTCCATTTGCAGTAGAAAGGATATGTATAAAGAAGTCTATGACCTACATTTCCTCGTTATTGCAATCGTTTGTTAGATGCAAATATATGTCACATGTATTTTGTGACTTCCCTGAAATAAGAAGAGATGTATCCAAAGAGAGTCTTTACTCCCCATCACGCATGGTGAACATCTTCACGGATGATGAACATCTACCGAAGGACTCTCAAAACACCCTGAACAGAGTTTCAGAGTAGATGGAGGAACCATTCTCCAGCCTACATTCTTATAAGTATCAGACTCTCCTCGTCCCCATCACTTTCTGAGCAGCAGTCACTGAAATGGAGATGTTGTCCACAGAGAATATGGGGGGCCCTCACAGGGTCACCAGCTGCCTAAGAGGAAAAATGAATAAAGGTGAAGAGGGAGAACGTTTGTTGTAATACAGGGGCAACAAGTTCACCCCTTTTATGGTGAGCCTGGGACTGGGAAGGCCTTTTAGATTCTGAGAGGGGGTCAGAGGGAAAAATCATGCAACCTGAATCAGTCTGCCATTGCATACGGGCTTCCTTTGCAAAAGTTAGTGACCTTGACTAATCCCATTCAATAGGTTTCCTTCTAGTTCTGTCGATTTTTTTCTTCACTCTGCAGAAGCTTTTTATTTTGATGTAGTCTCAATAGTGTATTTTTTTCTTTGATTTCCGTTGCCTGAGGAGATACCCCCAGAATAATGTTGCTACGGCCAAAGTCAGAGAGATAACTGACTGTTCTCTCTAGAATTGTTATAGTTTCAGGCCTCCCATTTAGGTCTTTAATCCACTTTGTGTTCATTTTTGTGTATGGTAAAAGAAAGTGGTCTGGTTTCATTCTTTTACATGTAGTTGTCCAGTTTTCCCAGCACCATTTGTTGACAAGACTGTCTTTTTCCCATTGCCTATTCTTGCCTACTTTGTCAAACATTGATTGGTCATATTATCTTGGGCTTATTTCTGGGTTTTCTATTCTGTTTCATTTATTTTTTTTGTCTTGTTTTGTGCCAGTACCATACGGTTTCAATTACTACAGTGTTCTAATATAAATGGAAATCTGGAATGGTGATACCTCCAGTTTTGGTTTTCTTTTTCAAGACTGTTTCACTATTTGGGAACTTTTGTGGTTCCATATAAATTTTAGGACTGTTTGTTCTAGTTCTGTGAAAAAGGCTTTTGGCATTTTGATAGGAATTGCCTTCAATCTATAGATCGATTTGGGTAATATAAACATTTTAACAATATTTGTTCTATCAATCCATGAGCGGGGATGTTTGTTCATTTCTTGTGTCATCTTCAATTTCTTTCATCAATGCTTTATACTTTTCATAGTAACAGTCTTTCACCCCTTCGGTTAAGTTTCTTCTTGGGTATCTTATTATTCCTGGTTCAATTTTCAATGTGATTGATTTCTTAATTTCTCTTTCTGTGGCTTCATTATCAGTGTATAGAAATGCAACAGAGTTCTGTACATTGATTTTATATCCTGTGACTTTACGGAATTTATTTCTTGGTTCCGACAGGTTTTTGGTGGAATATTTAGAATTTTATATATACAGGCAGGTTCTTCAGAGAAGCTGGCTGCGTAGGAAGATGCTCGGCTCACCGCGTCCTGCTGATCACTTACATTGCACCCACATCTGCTCAATAACCCATAAAACCACCAGAAGACTAGCAGAATGGACTCTCCAGAGTCAAGCTACACAAGTGGCCCATGGAAGAGGTTGGAAGGGCAGGGCGGAGAGGTGGTGCACACTACACGGACTGGTGGGAGGGATCTGGGGCAGAGTGGGGGGGCAGTGCGCTGGGCAAGGCAGAGCCCCCAGGTGTGGCTTGCAAAAGCGGAGGGGCCGGATTCTATGAGTTCTGACAGCCAGCGGGACTTGACATCTGGAATGTTAAAAGTCAACAGCCCTGCTCGGAGAGCAAGAGGGCAAAAGGACACCGGGAAGGAGAGGTGTTGAGCCCCAGAAGACAGAGCTCAGCTCCGCAGGGAACAAATGCTCTGGCCAGCGCCATCTCCCTCTCCCATCCTCAGCCAAAGTCCCAAAGGGAACCACTTGCCATCACCGAACTTGCTTGCACCGCGCAAACACCCAACGCTGTGCTTCTGTGGGTCCATCCCTTGGACGGGTCTGCCTGCTTCCCTCCTGGTGCTGCAGGGCCCCTCCCGCAGGGGAACACCGACAGCAAACTGAGCTGAGCCTGCCCCTCCCACCCTGGTGCACCTTGCGGATCCACCCTGGCTAATACGCCAGATCCCATACAAGCAGCACCGCAAGCCTGGCAGTGTGCAAGTAGCCCAGACGGGGGCCACACCACTCCACAGTGAGTCTTGCCCTAAGAAGAGGGGAAGATAAGGTACACACCAGTCTGACTTTGATACCAGCAGTTGGCTAGGAACAGACACATCGGGTGTGACTGCGGCCCCGCCCACCAACACAAGTTCCTCCAGACAGTACAGGGGAAGGGCCCTGCAGTTCTGTGCCACCCCACAGACTATCCAAAATGACAAAATGGAAGAATTCTCCTCAAAAGAAACTCCAGGAAGGAGCGGCAGCTAACGAATTGATCAAAAACGATTTAAGCAGTATAACGGAACATGAATTTAAAATAATAGTCATAAAATTAATCGCAGGGCTTGAAAGAAGCAAAGAGAACAGCAGAGAATCTATTGGTACAGATATCGAGGGACTAAGAAACAGTCATGAGGAGCTAAAAAATGCCATAAATGAGGTGCAAAATGAAATGGAGGCGACCACAGCCCGGATTGAAGAGGCAGAGGACAGTAGGTGAACTAGAAGATAAAATTATAGAAAAAGAGGAAGCTGAGAAAAAGAGAGATAAAAAAAAATCCAAGAGTATGAGGGGAGAATTAGAGAACTAAGTGATGCAATGAAACACAACAATATCCGTATAATAGGAATTCCAGAAGAGGAAGAGAGAGAGAAGGGGGCTGAAGGGGTACTTGAACAAAACATAGCTGAGAACTTCCCTGATCTGGGGAAGGAAAAAGGCATTAAAATCCGAGAGGCACAGAGAACTCCCTTCAGACGTAATTTGAATCGATCTTCTGCCCGACGTATCCTAGTGAAACTGGCAAAATACAAGGATAAACAGAAAATTCTGAAAGCAGCTAGGGATAAACACACCCTAACATATCAATGCAGACCGATAAGACTAGTGACGGATCTATCTACTGAACCTTGGCAGGCCAGAAAGGAACGGCAGGGAATCTTCAATGTGATGAACAGAAAAAATATGCAGCTGAGAATCCTTTATCCAGCAAGTCTGTCATTCAGAATAGAAGGAGAGATAAAGGTTTTCCCAAACAAACAAAAACTGGAGGAATTCATCACCATTAAACCAGCCCTACAAGAGATCCTAAGGGGGATTCTGTGAGTGAAATGTAGCAAGGACCACAAAGTACCAGACACATCACTCCAAGCATGAAACCTACAGACATCACAATGATTCTAAACCCTTATGTTTCTATAATGACATTGAATGTAAATGGACTAAATGCTCCAACCAAAAGACATAGGGTATCAGAATGGATAAAAAAACAAGGGCCATCTATTTGCTGTCTACAAGAGTCTCATTTTAGACCTGAGGACACCTTCAGATCGAAAGTGAAGCGATGGAGAACTATCATGCTGCTGGAAGTCAAAAGAAAGCTGGAGTAGCCATGCTTATATCAGACAAACTAGACTTTAAATTAAAGGCTTAATTTAAACTATTAACTTAATTTAAAGTTAATTTAAACTATTAACTTAAAATAAGGGCATTATATTATAATTACAGAGTGCTAACAATTAAAATAATTACAGAATTACAATTACAGAAGAGCTAACAATTATAAATGTCTATGCACTGAATATGGAAGCCCCCAAATACATAAAACAATTCATCACAAACATGAGCAACCTAATTGATAAGAATGTGGTAATTGCAGGGGACTTTAATACTCCACTTACAACAATGGATAGATCATGTAGGCACAGGATAAATAAAGGAACAAGGGCACTGAATGACACATTGGATCAGATGGACTTGACAGATATATTTAGAACTCTGCATCCCAAAGCAACAGAATATACTTTCTTCTCAAGTGCACATGGAACATTCTCCAAGATCTATCACATACTGGGTCACAAAATGGCCCTTCATAAGTATAAAAGAATTCAGATCATACCATGGATACTTTCAGACCACAATGCGATGAAGCTTGAAATCCACCACAAGAAAAAGTCTGGAAAACCTCCAAAAGCATGGAGGTTAAAGAACAACCTACTAAAGAATGAATGGGTCAACCAGGCAATTAGAGAAGAAATCAAAAAATATATGGAAGCAAATGAAAATGAAAATGCAACAATCCAAACGCTTTGGGATGCAGCGAAGGCAGTCTTGAGAGGAAAATACATTGCAATCCAGGCCTATCTCCAGAAACAAGAAAACTCCCAAATACAAAATCTAACAGCACACCTAGGGGAAATAGAAGCAGAACAGCAATGACACCCCAAACCCAGCAGAAGAAGAGAAATAATAAAGATCAAAACAGAAATAAATGATACAGAATCTAAAAGAACTGTAGAGCAGATCAATGAAACCAAGAGTTGGTTTTTTGGAAAAATAAACAAAATTGATAAGTTTCTAGCCAGTATTCTCAAAAAGAAAAGAGAGATGACCCAAATAGATAAAATCATGAATGAAAATTGAATTATGACAACCAATCCCTCAGAAACACAAGCAAATATCAGGGAATACTATGAAAAATTGTATGCCAACTGGACAATCTGGAAGAAATGGACACATTCCTAAGCACCCACATACTTCCAAACTCAAACAGGAAGATTGAACATTTGAACATACCCATAACCAGCAAAGATATTGAATCACTTATCAAAAATCTCCCAACAAATAAGAGTTCAAGAGCAGATGGCTTCTCAGGGGAATTCTACCATACATTTAAAGCAGAGATAATACCTATCCTTCTCAAGCTATTCCAAAAAATAGAAAGGGAAGGAAAACTTCCAGACTCATTCCATGAAGCCAGCATTACTTTGATTCCTAAACCAGAGACCCAGCAAAAAAAGAGAACTACAGGCCAATATCCCTGATGAAAATGGATGCAAAATTTTTCAATAAGGTACTAGCACATTGAATTTGAAAGCATATGAAAAGAATTATACACCATGATCAAGTGGGATTCATTCCAGGGCTGCAGGGTTGTTCAACATTTGCAAATCAATCAATGTAATACATGCCATTAATAAAAGAAAAGATAAGAACCATATGTCCTGTCAATCGATGCAGAAAAAGCATTTGACAAAATTCAGCATCCTTTCCTAACAAAAACCCTCGAGATGTTGGGATAGAAGGAACATACTTAATCATCATAAAAGCCATTTATGAAAAGCCCACAGCTAATATCATCCTCAATGGGGAAAAACTGAGAGATTTCCCCTGAGATCAGGAATACAACAGGGATGTCCACTCTCACTGCTGTTGTTGAACATAGTGTTGGAAGTGCTAACATCAGCAATCAGACAACAAAAGGAAATCAGAGGCATCAAAACTGGCAAAGATGAAGTCAAGCTTTCACCTTTTGCAGATGACATGATATTATACATGGAAAACCCGATAGACACCACCAAAAGTCTGCTAGAACTGATACATGAATTCAGGAAACTCGCAGGATACAAAATCAATGTACAGAAATCAGTTGCATTGTTAGACACTAATGAAGCAACAGAAAGACAAAGAAAGAAACTGATCCCATTCACAATTGCACCAAGAAGCATAAAATACCTAGGAATAAACCTAACCAAAGATGTAAAAGATCTGTATGCTGAAAACTATAGAAAGCTTATGAAGGAAATTGAAGAAGATATAAATAAATGGAAAAACATTCCATGCTCAGGGACTGGAAGAATAAATATTGTTAAATGTCAATACTACCCAAAGCTATCTACACATTGAACGCAATCCCAATCAAAATTGCACCAGCATTCTTCTCGAAGCTAGAACAAGCAATTCTATAATTTGTATGGAACCACAAAAGGCCCAAATAGCCAAAGTAATTGTGAAGAAGAAGACCAAAGCGGGAGGCATCACAATCCCAGACTTTAGCCTCTACTACAAAGCTGTAATCATGCAGACACCATGGTATTGGCACAAAAACAGACACTTAGACCAATGGAATAGAATAGAAACCCCAGAATTAGACCCACAAAAGTATGCCCAACTAATCTTTGACAAAGCAGGAAACAATATCCAATGGATCAAAGACAGTCTCTTTAACAAATGGTACTGGGAGAACTAGACAGCAACATGCAGAAGGAAGAAACTAGACCACTTTCTTACACCATTCACAAAAACAAACTCAAAATGGATAAAGGACCTGAATGTGAGACAGGAAACCATCAAAACCCTAGAGGAGAAAGCAGGAAAAAGCCTCTCTGACCTCAGCCGCAGCAATTTCTTACTTGACACATCCCCAAAGGCAATGGAATTAAAAGCAAAAATGACTATTGGGACCTTATCAAGATAAAAAACTTCTGCACAGCAAAGGAAACAATCAACAAAACTAAAAGGCAACCAATGGAATGGGAAAAGATATTTGCAAATGATGTATCGAACAAAGGGCTAGTATCCAAAATCTATAAAGGGCTCACCAAACTCCACACCCGAAAAACAAACAACCCAGTGAAGAAATGGGCAGAAAACATGAATAGACACTTCTCTAAAGAAGACATCCAGATGGCCAACAGGCACATGGAAAGTAGCTCAACATCGCTCCTCATAAGGGAAATGCAAATCAAAACCACACTGAGATACCACCTCACGCCAGTCAGAGTGGGTAAAATGAACCAATCAGGAGACTATAGATGCTGGAGAGGACGTGTAGAAATGGGAACCCCCTTGCACTGTTGGTGGGAATGCAAACTGGTGCAGCCACTCTGAAAACAGTGTGGAGGTTCCTCAAAAAATTAAAAATAGAACTACCCTATGACCCTGCAATACCACTGCTAGGAATTTACCCAAGAGATACAGGAGTACTGATCCTTAGGGGCACTTGTACCCCAATGTTTATAGCAGCACTCTCAACAATAGCCAAATCATGGAAAGAGCCTAAATGTTCATCAACTGATGAATGGAAAAAGAAATTGTGGATTTATATACACAATGGAATATTACGTGGCAAAGAGAAAGAATGAAAAATGGCCTTTTATAGCCATGTGGATGGAACTGGAGAGTGTTATGCTAAGTGAAATAAGTCATGCAGACAAAGACAGATACCATATGTTTTTATTCATAGGTGGATCCTGAGAAACTTAACAGAAGACCATGGGGAAGGGGAAGGAAAAAAAAGAGGTTAGAGAGGGAGGGAGGCAAACCACAAGGGACTCTAAACACTGAGAACAAAGTGAGGGTTGATGGGGGTGGGAGGGAGAGGTGGGTGGGTGATGGGTATTGAGGAGGGAACATGTTGGGATGGGCACTGGGTGTTGTACGGAAACCAATTTGACAATAAACTTAATATTTAAAATAAATAAATAAAATAATATTTGACATGTAAAAAAAAAGTCATTTGAGGCTGAAATCTTTAAGGGCAGATGCCTTTTCTAGGTGCTCCTGGCTGGTTCAGTTGGGTAAGTGTCCCACTTTAGCTCAGGTCTCACTCACGATTCATGACTTTGAGCGCCACATCAGGTTCTGTGCTGACAGCTCAGAGCCTGGAACCGGCTTCAGATTCTTTGTCTCCCTCTCTCTGCCCCTCCCTTGTTCATGCTCTCCCTCTCTCTCTGTCTCTCTCTCTCAATAAATAAATAAACATTAAAATATTCTTTAAAACATGAATGACTTCTCTTACATCCTAGAGTGATTCCTAGGAAGTAAACCCTTCTTTAATGACCCTGTGTTTTTCCTGCAATGCACCCCACATTACTGTGGCGACAGACAGGAGATGACGGTATAGGTTCATGAACTGATGAGTGGAAAGGGGAGGAGGGATAAGGGGAAGAGTGGAATTTGGGAAAAGAAACGACCCTAGGCCTGGAGATGTAACATGACATTAATGAATAGAGTAAAGAACATTCAGGTGGGACACTGACAAAGAGAGTTCCAAGTGTGGGATAACCAGGAGACTTCATTTGTGACTCTTAATAGTAAGGTTTGTGTCTTTCAGAGGCAGAGTCACAGTGGCATTGGAATCAGGCAGACAGTGATCTGGCTCCCTGTGACCAGGACCCTGTGAGGTGGAAACACTCAGCAATGACACAGAGGTGACTGAGGGAGCCTGAGAGCAGGAGCAGCCCCATAGGGACTGTGTGGACAAAAGAGTGCTTCCTATACTGGCCCCTGACTCTGTTCCTCACCCGACAGAGAGCAAAAGAAAAGGTCTCAGGTGCGTGGTGGTCTAGAAATGGTCACCATTAAGGTTTCTGGAAAACTTTGTACCTTCTAACAACCTCGGGGAATAGGAGGCCATCATAGTAGGAATATGTGTTCTGCTTTCTATTTCTCATGGGACTGTTTGCATTGCAGGTCAGAACCTCGTGCCACTGAGGGTGTGTTGGGCTGGAGTTGATCTGGTGCAAGGGCATGAGAATGGTCCGGGGACTGAGCTGTAGTTTTATGAGACATAAAGACCCTGGCCTGTGTCCCCTGTGCAGATTGTCCATAGTCCATGCTCCGACCTGAATAACATGGAGGATGGAGGGAAGATGGTACAGGTGGCTGGGACTTCTTTGGCGAAGCTTCCATCATTTTCTTCTACCTGGACCCCAACTCTCCCAACTACACGGTTAGTCAGTGAGTCCAGGTCCCACCAGACAGTCACTGTGTTACCCAAAGCAATAGGTGTCCCTTCCCTGGTTGCCATGATGCTGTCAGGGCAGAGGGTGGGGTGGTTTGATCCAGTCATCCTCAAATCTGGGGTTTCTTACCAGTGGGTCAGTAAGGGCCGGTCTCCGTCATCCAGAGGTTATGCTGTGTGGACATTACCTGGGACTGCAGACACATTTTCCCCATGTGGGAAGTCAGTGTGAGACACAGTACATCTGGCTTATGTGTCCTCTTTCTTGCCCAAGACGGTGTCAGCCCTCTGAGCATGGGGACCCTCCCTGTCATTTCTGTACTGTGATCTGAGCCCCGAGCCCACACAGGTCATGTAGTGAGGGTTCTCTCAATGCCACGCATGTAGAGCATGTGAACGGTTGACTATCCTTAGTCAGACACAGCTATGCTCTGTGTCGCTGGTTCTGTCCTGGTGCTTTGATATGGACTGAACTGTGTCCCCGTAGATTCCTATATGGAAACCCACATTGTGACTTTATGGACTTTATAGAAGTGGTGGACACAGCATGGGTGAACACACGTGGAAATGCCACGTGAGGACCCAGGACGAATGTAACCATTTGCAAGCCAAGGAGAGAGACCTCAGGGGACATCAAACCTGCCACCACCTTGAACTTGGACATTTAGCCTCCAAAACTGTGAGAAAATAAATATCTTTTGATTTGCTCACCCAGTGGGTGGTATTATGTTATGGCAGCCCCAGCAGGCAGGCACAATCCTCAAGGACTCTGTCCCCAGGGCAACCGGCCCCAGCATCCAGGAATTTCTGCTCAGTTTGCATAAAACAGAAAATGTGCTCCTACAAGGACAGGGTTTGGTGTCTGAATTGAGAGGACAAGGACACATACTCAAGAGAAAGTTCACTGGTTTGGGTTTCAGACCTCCGTTTTAGGGAGGCAGCTGTGTTGGCAAAAGGTGGGGGCTGAACAAGGAAAGCGCATCAGTGTGGGGACAGCAGGTTTTTGTCTCACTTCCCCACAGGCCTGGAGCACTGTGTTAGCACTTTGAATAGGGTCAGCAGACGTGCAGTAATAATCAGCCTCGTCCTCGGCCTGGAGCCCAGTGATGGTCAAGGAGCCTGTGTTGCCAGACGTGGAGCCAGAAAATCGACCAGAAACCCCTGAGGGTTGATTGCTATAAGCGGAGATGAGGAGATTAGGGGCCTTTCCTGGAAGCTGTTGGTACCAGTTCACACCAACAGTACCGATGTTGTTGGCACTTCCAGCGCAGGAGATGGTGACCGTCTGGCCCAGGCCCCCAGACACTGAGGGCGGTTGAGTCAGCTCAGACTGGGCCCAGGAACCTGGAAGGGGAGAGACAAAGAGAGAGGGATGCTGGGGTCTAGAGATCAGAGGAGAAACCAAGGCCCACGTGTCCTCCCTGGACCACTTCCTCTGTTCCCTCATCTAGTCACCTGTGCAGTAGATGAGGAGGGTGAGGAGAAGAGGGAACCAGGCCATGGTGGAGGTCATCACCGACCCTGCCTTCTGTGGATCCACAGCTGAGCAGATCTCCTCTAATGCCTTCCTTCCCCTTTTCATCCTCTGAGAGAGGGAGGGCCCATCCATGCAAATCAGACCAGCAGCTCTCTGACACTTCACTGACCCTGGGTCAAGTCCCTCTGCCTGAGGATGTCAGGTGGGTTGGACGGGGAGGTGGTCTCTGGGGCCATGCCAGGAGAGAGGAGGTCACAGTTTGGAGTCCTGAGCAGAGGGCACAGGCATTGTCCAGGTGCAGGTCCCAGCTCTAGTCATGGCCGACCCTCAGAAGCAGGTGACGACCACCCCCTGGTGTCCAGGCCCAGACACAGCATATGTGACATGGTGAGCAGATCTCATCAGAGTTCCTGCCTTCCCACTGCTCTGTCCACCATCCCCTTCCTTCGAGACAGGCCAGGTGTCCTCTGTGTGGCCTCCGATCCCCTGAGAACACACTGTGCTCTCCTCTGGCTCAGCATAGTGAGTCTGTCCACAGCGCCCTTGGCTATTATTGATGGGGCAGGACTGACGTGGTGACTCTTGTACAACCACACAGATGAGGATCAGGGCCACAGAGCGATGGGTCCACATTGACACATGGCCAGTTCTGTGCAGGAGGCCGACTTCTTCCCCCTTCCCTGCTTCCTCTCTGGTCTGAGAGTTTTCCTTTCCCAGAAGCTCCCTCAGCACTGAGGACACAAGGAGACCTTTTGTCCAGGTTGTGGGTAGAAGCCCACATCCGTCGTGTGCATTCCTACAGGGTTCCACACTGAAAATCTTTGTCAGCTGTCACTCTTGCCACCTCACATCACATACTGGGGACGATGGAGGTTGGCTTCACCCCTGGGGAGACCCCTGCAAGGAAGCACCCGTTGAGACAATGCACATGTCCTTGCTCAAGTGGGGACTCTGCCACACCTGAAAGGATGCAGCTGCTGAGTTGCCTGTGATCAATGTAGCATTTTTCAGTCTCCAAACAAGCCCTAGTCCATAGGATTTGGAGGCATTTACCTCAATTAAATGGTAAATTGCCAGTTCTTTGCAGAAGATACTCCAGACCTCATGTCCCTCCTCTGGCCTACAATTGAGAATATGTCTATCTCGTGAATGTTTGAAAACTCCTGTGCGTTAAAGCAATGGATTCCAGCTACTGTCCATTAAATTGAGTATTATGTTAATCTTCTATATTTTTAGGTAATTTCCTTGGCTTACTACCTTAAGAAGAAAAGGCAATACAATGAATTTATATTTGATGAAGTCGTGTTTAACAAGTGTCATTTTTTGTTTTTCTTTTTTTGTTTTTTCATGGGTTATCCTGACAGTGTCTTGTCTACACTTTTTTATAGAAACCCTAGATCCTGAATATTTTCTCCTTTTATGTTTACAGCTTTATGTTTACAGTTATTTCTATAATCCTTTTAGTGATTTTTTAATATATATAAAATGAGTTTTATGTATGATTCATTTCTCTCTCAGGATATCCAATTGTTCTGTGGCCATTTGTCCAAAAGTCCATCCTTTCTCCTCGGAAAGGCTTCTTCACTTTGTAAAAAAAAAAAATTGTTTATGCTTATTTCTGTGGGTCCATTTCTGGGTTGTATGTTCCGTTATCTTGGCCAATGGGTCTATCCTCTATCCATACCACTCTGACTTGCTAGGACAGGAACTGAATTACACTTTTATCCAATTTGGGAAGAACTGGCATATTTACGATAATGAGTCTTCTAATCCGCGAACAGAACATATCTTTCCATTGTTTTCGGTCCACTTTGATTACATTTACCAGCATTGTCCAGATTTTAGCACCTGTGGCCTATACCTGTATTAATAAACATGCCCCTAAACATTTCATGGAGTGGTTTTAAGGGTTTTTTAAAAATTATTTTCACCAGTTTATTGCTAGTATATACACATCTATATGATATTTCTATGATGATCTTTATTCTAAAATGTTTCCAAAATTATTTATTACTCTTTGAATTTATATATTTGCATAATTAATTGTAGCTTCCTTTGTAGTTTTCGTGGAGATCATTCTCTCACCTGGAATTGGGCAACTGTCTCTTGCTCTTCTTCATCTGTATGCCTCTCATTGTTTGTCTTCCATTATGGTTCTGTCTGGCACATCCAGTCCTATGGAACAGCAGTGTTGAGATAGGACATGGTGGCCTTGCTCCCTACCCGTGGTGGGAAAGCTTTCAGTGCTCCATCTCTGTGTGTTCAACGAAGGGAAAGTGTTTTATAGTTCTCTTTACCAAACTGAAGATGTACTCTTTTATCGTTGGTTCTCTGAAAACTTTTATCACTCTCATTCATATATTCATTCTTTCTTTTCCATGAGCCCAAATTGGTTTTAAGCTGTGAAGGAAGTGGAAGAGAATTAAACCTACCTGAGAGTGAGGGAGATGTTTTCATCTGTCTTTCTTTTTTAATTTTTAAAAGTTTATATATATTTGATTGAGAAAAAGACAGAACCCAAGTGGGGGAAGGGCGGAGAGAGAGGGAGACAGAATGGGAAGCAGGCTGGAGGCTCCGAGGTGTCAGCAGAGAGCCCGACATGGCACTTGAACTCGGTAGCCATGAGATCATGACCTGAACCCAAGTCAGATATTTAAGTGATGGAGCCACCCAGGGGCCCCTCATCTGTCATTTAATACTTTGACTTTTATCACGACTGGTTTATTTCTACTTCTACTTTGGTGACAAGGAGACAAGGAAGGAAGCCTCCTAAGAGAGATACCACTCCCTCTTGTCCAATATGAGGGTGGGTGAGAGGACACTTATGACATGGAAAAAATGGCATTTTCTCTCGCCCTTCTCCTGCTGGTTTCTTCACTTCCTTAGACTCCCTATCCCTCCTCACTTTCTTAAAATCCTGGGTCATCATTAGCATGATCACAATCCATCCCACATACCCCTCAAGGTTTAATCCCACCCGCCTTACTAACCACTCACCCCATCAAATCCAAATACTGCTCCCGCTGCAGCTGAGCCCCCAGCTGCCTGGCTGCAGGTGCACATGGCCATGATGACTGACCCTGCTGCTCTTTGGGGCATCCCAAGTCAGACACCCTGTGATCCTTCATTTCTCACATTCCTGTCTGTCGTCCATTGTTAGGGCTGTCCGTATCTACAGTGCACAGTCAGACTTCCTCAGTCTCCTTGAAGTGAGAAAATATCTTCCATCCAGAATCCACACTGGAAAGTAGAAGCTAGAAGATAATTTTCATGGCATCACCCACTAATTGTTAGCAGGCTCGTGTTTTGTTTCCTTATTGACGACAAAAGATGATGTTCACTGTGGGGGATGAGCTTAGGAGTTCCCTGGGCTTACACCAACGGGTTAATATGACATAAAGAAATACAAAGCCATAGGATGCTCACAACTGAATTTGGGCAAAACAGATTGGCACCCCAAGACTAGGGGGATGTAAAGGCACCCCAGAATAGAAAGGGGTGCAGAACCCCCACAGTAGAGAGGAAGGGGAAAAGGCCTAAAATAAGAACAGGCACAAAGGCTCCCCATACAAAGGTATATGAGGTAAGCAAGATTAGGCGTTCAAGGCAGAAGCACTCTCGAACTTAGTACTATAGCAGAAAAACTGCTTTCACTGGAGGAAAGGACCAAGTTAGGTAAAGAGGTAAATTGAGCTACAGACCTCTACGCTGCAGGCAAAGCAGCCCAGAGCAAAGATGGTTAACAAAAGAAAAGGTGCCTTGTTAACCCTGAGGTTGTTCCCCCTGTCTGCTTTAGCCCCTAGGCTGGCTCCTTGCTGACAGCAGACAGGTGGACTTGGGAATTGAAATCACAAACCAGGAGATCATGACTTGAGCTGAGGTCAGACGTTTAACTGACTAAACCGCCCAAGGCTGCTTGTTAGCACAGTGTTTTTAAACTAAATACCCTGAGTCATCTGAAAGCAGAACTGAAGGGGTCCCCAGGTGGGAAAACAATCTCTGTATATAAAGAGGAGACAGCTTTCCTGCCCCAAGAGCACTCATTTGAGGCCCCCAGCTATTTTCTGTGGTCTGTGCCCTGCAGGTTCTACTTGCCCAACACCCATACTGAGCACTTTCCTGGGAGGAAAAGAAAACAGAAATGCAACAAGGTCAGGAGTTCAGGGTTTGAGGAGAACAAAGGAGATGCCAACCTACCAGTCTCCACCAGGCCAGGAAATAGCCTGAGTGCTTCAGAGACAATGACCCAGAGGAAAAGTCCCAGTGCAGGAACAAAAGTAAACTTTGACCTAAAGCACATGCTTGAGTTGTTTTTGCAGGATTGAAACCTTGCCCCACAGGGTAATGAGGTTAAAACAGTCACCAGCAGGACCCCCACTGTCACCCCTTCTTTTCACAGGAAGTTCATCTATTTCAGAGGCAAACAGCAGAAAGAGCCTGGGAGCCTAGACCAGTTTTATCTCCTTCAACAGCTTCACCAGTGCAGATGGACCAGGGAGTGTCCTCCAGGGACCTCTGCCTCTTTATAACGTTAAGTCTCTGCCCTAGGAGGAGGACAAGCTTCATTAACCTACCACATGATGGGGACACAAGCTCCTGTTCTCCATATTCCTGCACAACCTCATGCCCACTCTTGCATAAGATGACAAAACTCCCTTTTCTGGGTATCCATCCTGACCCCGAACGAAAGGAACCCACTCGCCTCCACTCAGGGAGTCACAGCTTTGATAATTCTTGTCCCTGATCCCCTTATCTGTGGCAAATAAAGTTTCCTTTGTGTGACAGCATCTGCTGAAGCCTCTGCCTGTACCTCACCAAGGAGTGAACTCAAAGTAGCTCCAACACTTCTAAGTAATATATTTCATCCCTTAACTTGGAAACCTGCCTTCTTCTCTCTACTCTCTACCTGTGGTTTTAGTGACATTTAAGTCTATTAATAAGAAATTTCAGAAAATACTGAGTAACAGTTTTCTTAAAATTATCTTTGCTCATTTTCACCCTTTATATCAAAGTAAGTTAGAAAAAAATGAAATAATTTTAAAGGTATCTGTTGTTAAGAATCCCTGGTGGCCTCGCGCCCAGGCTCACACCACAAATCATGAGCGTCAGTGGAAAGAGAAGTCAGTTCCCGAAAAGGCTGGGGTGACAGAAGGGGAAAGCTAGCTGTGGGTCTGAACCACCATCACTCGAAAAAGCCCCTGAGAGTGAAGACACAGGACAGCAAGTGGAGAGACCCAAGCCCTGACCACAGGACGGGCATCCAGGGCGAGCAATAGTGAAACGGGAGGTCTCAGATGCAGTGCTGTGGGCAGATGGGTGAGAAACCCAAATCAGGAAGGACGCTCTGGAAACATTTCACTAAGGAAAAAGAGTGGGGAGGAGACATGTACAGTCTGCCGGGCATGAGAGAATGGGAAAAAGAGAAAGGCCACAGAGCCCACACCCCACCCAAGGAAAGAAAAAATGTATGAGACAAAAACTTGAAATATGGACCGTAACACATAATATTATTTTTCATAATAATAAACAACACCGGCTAAATTATTGAACAAAATTTCAGCATGCAGAAATCTACAAAATAAAAAATGACAATGGGGGACAATATTCATCGGAAAATAAACTTTTAAAGAAGAATCTGTGATTACACACCATCCTGGAAAATAATTATGTTATTTAGACAGCCTCTATTAAAATTGCAGCCATCTAGATAGATCCGCGTGTCCTCTGCACAAGATGAGCACATCTCTAGATGAAAGGATGAAACGTTCCCTGTATTTAAATATGGTGCCTGTGATGTTCCTACAACAATGCACACGCTGATGCCACTGAAAGGTGCTCTTCCGGGGGCACGTGGTGTGATTCGGCACCTGTGAAATGTGCACAACAGGAAAATCACTGCAGACAGAAAGGAATTTTTGGCTCCAAAGGGCTGATGCAGGGGGGCCATGGACTCACTGCTCGGGGGTCAGGGGTTTTTCTGCAGGTGATGGAAATGTTGTCAATTTGATCCTGATGATGTTTGCCAAACTCAGGAAACATACTACAGACCACTGAATCGTACCATTTAAATCACTGCACTTTATGCCTGTAAATTATCTTAAGAGATTTGTCTTATTTTTAGAAGAAAACAACACGAGACGAAGCTACTGTCACTGACTCTTCATAGTTGTTCTGTGCTCAGAGAGTCAGACCCTCAGACCCTCCAGGGTGTCCACGGTCTCCCTGTTTATTTGTCACTGGCAGTGACCATGGGAAACTGGGGCACGTTGCTGTATCATTTGCCCACGGGCTTAGAGCACTGTGTCAGTAATGACCAGCCTCGTCCTCAGGCCACAGGCCTGAGATGATCAGAGAGGCCCTGTTCTCGAGAACCCAGCTGGGATCCCGGAGGGCCTAGTGCTTCTGAGCATCTCAGCTTTGGGGACACGGTGGTGAATCTGTGGGTACCAGCCCACCTAATACGACCCAACATTGTTGCTGATTCCAGTGAGAGTGAGGGTGACCTTCTAGCTCACAGACCCTGATAAAGAGGCTTCCTGTGTCAACACAGACAGTGCCCAGGACCCAGCAACAGAGCAGTAGAAACACAGGTCAGTATCAGGTTATTACCCACAGTGTGTTCTCAAAATGGGGGAAACAAGCAACTTAGGGGTCCCCCAGAAGCAATTCTTCCGCTTTCCACAGCCAGTAACCTGAGCAGAGAGCATGGAAGGTAAGGAGGGGAGGCATGCAGGCCAGGGTGGAGACACCCCAGGCTGTGGTCCTGAGCCCTCAAGGGAGAGACCTGCACAAACCTCTCTTATCCTCTCCCTTCCTGGAAGACAGAGGGGAAGCCTTCATGCAAATCTCTCCCTCCCCTGGGACTGAATGTGGTGACAGCTGAGTGTGGGGTGGGTGGGACTAGGGAAACTCCTCTAGGCACAATTTTGCAGGGGGCACAAGGCAGGGCTCCAGGCCTGGGTGCTCAGCTGGGACCCCTGCCCCCACACACACCCCTCAGGGACAGGCCCACAGCGCCCCCTGCTGTCTCAGTGTCCAGCCGCACCCATGACTGGAAGGGACATCCTGGAGCTGTGAGAGAGACACCAGGGCACTAAGGACTTCAGTCAGCCTGGCATACTGTCCACCCCCACACAGGGCCAGATCTTCTCCTCCCTCAGGGCTTCTTCCTGTGCTGCAGGTGCCACCACACCTCAGTCCTTGCTGCAGACACAGGGCCTCCTCAGCATGAATCACCCTGGGCTCTTCCCACTACTTCGAGACTTGTGTTGTTGGGGCCAAGACTCAATGACCACTTGGGGAGGATGTTTCCGTCCAGTGAGTCAAGATTGGAGAGCATGCACGCCCTTCCACAGCCTTTTTCAGGAGCCCTGAGGGGACAGCCCAGGCTTCTCATCTCACTTCCCATTCTTTTGGGCCAGTCCCCATTACCCACTGCACTGACCTCGATGAGGTAGGTCAACTTATGACGGTGCATGGACATAGATCACATGAGTATATTCTATCTATCTATCATCTATAAAACTTTGCATTTTCTATATTACCTATAACTGGTATGGTATCAGCCCCAAAAGAGACACATACATCAATGCTCCAGATTCAAAAAGCCAGAAATAGGGTGGCTCAGTCAGTTGGGTGTCAGACTCTTGATTTCAGGTCAGGTCATGACCTCAACTTCTATAATTGAGCCCTGAGCCGGGTTCTGAGCTTGCTTGAGATAATCTCTCCCTCTCTCTCTGCTCCTTCCTCTCTCTCTCTCTCTCTCTCTCTCTGTCTCTTAAAATAAATAAATAAAGCTAAAAGTATCCAAATAATATAAATAAAAAGACCAGAAATAAGTGCAAGTTCCCCTTGACAAGCACAGAGAATGTAGACTGAAAATGAGGGCTTTCCTCAGTGTCTGGAGGAGAGCACACATGGATTCTGCAGGGAATTCAGAGAAGAATAAGCATGAATCATACAGCAGATGCCTCATAGGAGGTCCTCAGTTCTCACGGATGTTCCCTGACACATTTGGGGAAAGAAAGCTGGAGTTTCTGGACCCCCTGCAGCAGGCACAAGGATCCCCATGCCATGGGCTGCAGCGTGCACCCAGATGGTCATTCTGGGGTAAGAAGCACAGCCTAACGAACGCTCCCACCTGGGTCCGGCCACATCTGCAAAGAGCCCCATGGGAGCTGCCCTCTGCCCTCTGCTGCTTCCTGCATTGAAATGGGTTCCTGGGCCCTGGCTCCTCTGCCATTCCAGATTACCCATTCCCCTGTTGGGTGCTCGGGATGATGATGGAAAAGCTCTGGAAATGGATAGTTGTGGTGGTTACAAAACATTGTGAGTATACTCAGTATCTCTGAATTGCACAATACAGAGTGATTAAAATAATAAATCTTGTTGTGTTTATTCTCATCACTATAAATTATCAGTTCAAAATCAAATTATATGTAAGAAGATGTACTTATACAAATATCCTTCTTGTCCTGGTATGTGGTACCCTATTCTAACTCATCATCATCAGTAAAACTTGACAGTAATTTTTAAAATTATTTTTCTTGTAAATTCCACATATAAATGAGATCATATGGCATTTGTCTTTCTCTGTAGGGCTTATTCCTCCTAGGGTAATATCTGGCAGGTTCGTCCATGTTGTCACAAATGGAAGAACTTCCTTCTGGAAAGACATAGGACTGGACTTCTTTGTGCACAGATAGGGGACCTCCTGCCCTGTCGCCCCACAGCCTCCCTGCTGCTTGGATCACTGATGAGCCCTGATGTCACAGGAGAAGAGAGGAGGACAGAGTCAGGGCCTGGGAGTTCAGGAAACCAGCCACAGGGGTACCCAAAGTCCCTGATGGTGTCAGCTTTGGTATATTCACATCTGCGGGATCTACTTCCCACCTTCCCAAGAGCGGACCCAGCATTTTGTAGCAATGATGGAGCCCCTGCAACTTACCTTCACAAGCACTCCTGAGAGTTTTTCTGACACCTGAAATTTCTCCCCTGGCTAATCACCGTCCCCTGACATCACAATTTCAGGGACAAGTAGCTAGCCTGGTGGCCCAGCCAGCTCTGTGCCTGCTATTTCTTCTCTTCTGAGTCCTCCCTCGGCACCAATCTTATTTAGTACATCCTACCTGGAACACACAGCTGTTCAGCCAGCTCTGAGCACAGGAACCTGGAGGGAAGGGAGCCTCTGCCCCAATCCCTGGAGGAACAGACTCCACATTCTGGAGGACTGTCCACCTGCTGTGATGGTCCAGACTCTGATCAGAAAACTAAGACAGTGGATGTGCCTTTGTAAAGAGAAAAAGGGCCAGCTCAACACTCTCTGAGTTTTACACTTTAACCACCAGACAAAATGTCGGCATTGTCGTGGGTTTCTTTGTTGCCTGTTTGTTTGTTGGCTTGTTAGTTTTCCTGACAGTAGAAAGAGGTTGAATAGGATGCTGGGAGGAGGAAGTGTATTGTGACCTGGAAGCTACTTCCAAAGACAGTCAGTGTGCATTCAAGTTATTTTCAACTGGAAGAGAGTCAGAGTGCAGGGATCTGAGCAGGGTGAGGTATTTGTCCCACCTCCCCATGAGTTCGTGTCACTCTGACCAGCACTACTGTGCCCGATTGCACAGTAATAGTCAGCCTCGTCCTCAGGCTGCAGAGATGAGCAGAAGCCCTGCATTGGCTGAGGCATCTTTGGACCCAGAGAAGTGGCTGGGGATGCCAGGGCCCTGGTGCTTATCTGAGTCTGAGTAGTAGTACAGGAGATACCGGGGAGGGTTCCTTGGCTTCTGTTGGTACCAGTATATGTTATAGCTTCCAACATTGATGTCCCTGCTCAGGGTGCAGGTGAGTCTGGCTGTTGCTCCCAGAGATGCAGAGAGGGAGGCTGGCTGAGTCACGACAGGCTGGGACAGGGAACCTGCAAACACAGACACAGCAGAGGGAAGACAAGGGACAGGGTACATGAGATTAGGGAGCTGAGCCACAGGGATTTGACTCTGGCTGCGGGCCCACCCTGGTGCCCTGGATCCTATCCCTACCTGTGCAGTGACAGAGGAGCACGAGGAGGATGGGGATCCAGGCCATGGTGACACACAGAGACGCCCTTCTTAGGCCACAGAACTGGGGCTGGACTGCCCCTGGCCTGTCTTATCCCCTGTCCACAGGGTCACAGAGGAGGGGCTGCTCATGCAAATGGGACCCACCCCTGCCTCTTCTCCATGTGTACACACAGGGTCTGTGGCCCTTGGACACGGAGACTTCCTGATGCACTGGGTTCCCCTGGGTGGGCCTGGAGGCAGCAGCTGTGGGGACCACACACAGCCCCAGGTCCAGGGACTCCTCCAGGTCCTGACCGGACACACCTGCCCTGGCCCCACTGGATGCAAGGGGCCCAGTCCATGCTTTCTGTCAGTGGAGGACTGCCCAGCTGGATGCCCCTGTCCTGCAGAAAGCCCCAGACACAGTGTCACAGTGCCCCCTGCTGGTCTCTAGGTGAACCTCTCCTTTCCTACCTCTGGCTTCCCTGATGCCTGTTTCCATAACCTGAGAATGACCCTCCTGGGAAAGAGAAAGGTCCTGCTGTGCTGTCACTGATCAGGTTTCCCCTGTGAACTGGGGGGGGGGGGGGGGGGGGGGGGGGGGGGGGGGGGGGGGGGGGGGGGGGGGGGGGGGGGGGGGGGGGGGGGGGGGGGGGGGGGTACATTTCTAGGGGTGGACATTTCTAGCGGGAAGGACACATGCAGTCCTGACCAAATGGAGCCTGTGAATCTTGATATTGGCTCAGGTCATGATCTCGCAGTCCTGGGATCCAGACCCAAATCGGACTCTGCACTGAGTGTGGAGCTGCCTGGGATTCTCTTTCTTCCTCCCTCTCTCTCTCTCTCTCTGTCTCTGCAACCCCCTCTCAGAAATAAATAAATAGGGGCTCCTGGCTGGCTCAGTGGGTTAAGTGTCTGACTTCGGCTCAGATTATGACCTCACTATTCCTGAGTTGGAGCCCTACCTAGGGCTCTGTGCTGACAACTCAAAGCCTAGAGACTGCTTCAGATTCTGTGTCTCCCACTCTCTGCCTCTTCCTCACTCTGTCTCTCAAAAATGAATAAACGCTTAAAAAATTTGTAATAAAAAAATGAAAATAAATGAACAAACTTTAAACATCTAAATGTAGAAAAAAAGGTTGTACTAGGATTTTGGAAAAGGAATCTGGAATGGAATTTGATACGTGGTTAGTACTGGTTAAAATTCAGAACATTCAGGGGCGCCTGGGTGGCGCAGTCGGTTAGGCGTCCGACTTCAGCCAGGTCACGATCTCGCGGTCCGTGAGTTCCAGCCCCGCGTCGGGCTCTGGGCTGATGGCTCAGAGCCTGGAGCCTGTTTCCGATTCTGTGTCTCCCTCTCTCTCTGCCCCTCCCCCATTCATGCTCTGTCTCTCTCTGTCCCCCAAAAAATAAATAAACGTTGAAAAAAAAATTAAAAAAAAAAATTCAGAACATTCAAGTGAATAAGTGAATTTTAATGTCAAGATACATGGATGTAAAATTAAAATTGTTTTCACTTGTTTAAAAGGACTAAACGGTCTTGAACTCTTGGTCTGCTATTACCAAAAAAATGATAAACAAACAATTTTGTTCACTTTTGACATTATCTGCCTAGAAAACAAGCACTGTGTTTTGCCAAAATATTTCCTATGCTTATCAGGACTTTGGTTCATTGAACAAAAGTTGTGTTTGTTTTTGTCTATTTTACAATTTGTATTAAATGATGGATTTGAAATAATGTCATTTAACAGAAAAATTGCCAGAATATAAAGAGCTCTCACATTCCCTTGACCAGATTGCCCAATTAATGTGCTTCCACATTTGCTCTCCCCCCCCCCACCATCACATTACACACACTTGCACTCGTACATTCATTATCCTTTAGCAATATCATAATTTAAACTCAGGAACTGCTTTATAATTTGATACAATCTTTAACCATCATTTTTGTTTGTTTCCATAGAAGTGCCTCCTAATACCTGATTTCTTGAAGCACAGGCCTTACTTGGAGAATGCACTCACATCACCCCCTCCTGAAATGAGTTTAACTAAACTGGCCTGTTGTCGGGGGAGGTTCAAGAAACTGAGCAATCTACCAGCCCAACCTTTAACATGTGCAATCTCAGGGAAGTTTCAGAGGAGGGAGGAAACTGGCCAGGAATAAGCTGCCCCAACATGGGTTTTGCCCCAAGATGGGTCATTTTGGCACGAGCATTATTTCAAGTTAAAAGCAAATAAAACTCAGCATATTTAGGAAAAGTTCTATACCTTCCCCCAAACTGCCCACTTGTATCAGGAAGAGAGCTATCAACTGGTGTCCCTCTTTACCTAAGACATGTGTCTCAACAGTAGGGGGGGTTGCCTAAGTGGCTCATTTAGTTCAGTGGCCTACTCTTGATTCCAGATAAAGTCATGATCTTCCGTTCATGAGTTTGAGCCCCACACTGGGCTTGGCACTGACAGTGTGGAGCCTGCTTGAGATTCTCTCTCTCCCCCTCTTTCTCTGACTTCTCCTTCTCTCTCTCTCTCTTAAAATAAATAAACAAGCTTTTAAAAGTTAATATAAATAAATAGATAATAGACGATAGACAGATGATACATAGATAGATGAGATAGATATATGATAGATAGATAAATAGATACATGAGATAGATGGATAGATATATGATAGATGATAGATAGACAAGATAGATAAGATAGATAGAGATGAGATAGATGATAGATAGATGAGAAACATGATAGATAGAGATAGGAAGATAGATATAGATAGATAGATAGATAGATGATAGATTATACATGATAGATAGATAGATAGATAGATAAGATAGATAGAGAGGAGCAACCTTTGTTTTCCAGACATCTCCTCTGGCCTTCCTGCGAAAAATGGTCTTTCTCCTCTTTGAACCTGAGACCCCTACCTCCTTTATTCATGGGTCATGTTGCCTGTCTTTTGAATCTTCCATGTCTTTGTGGATTCCCTTTATGTAGGCTATTAAATTTCATTTTCTCCAGCTAATTTGCCAAATATAAATTTGATTCATATTCCAGCTAGAAGGACCCTGAAGAACTCAGGAAATACTCTCCCCCCCACCAACAACAGGCCCACATGAAGTTTCATGAAGGGTCAGACAAGAGTAAGCAAATATGTGAATTCCTAGGACTCCTGATGTACAGTTCCCTATGTCAGGGGCTGATCCTATTTCCTGGAAACATGAGGTAGAAGTCCTCCTGCATCAGAGATAGGTTCCCACACTGTTCCAGCTGATGGGGCCCCCTCTCCACACAGTTCCCAAGCCCCCTACCAGGTTCCCCTCCTTCAAATCCCTATCCTCAGTCCCTGCTTCCTCCAAGTCATGAGGACCCTGACTTTCGTCCTCACTCAATCCCTTGTCCAGAACTCCTAGTCTGACTGGGACAGACTCCACAGTCCCTGCTGGGTCACAGCTTCATGCTCCCCTCCTGTCCCTTCATCATCTATGCAGAACTAGGATGTCATTACCAAACATCAGATTCTGGGGTTCCCTGTTCACCCCTCCAATGCTCCAGCTCTACTGCACCAACCTCACCCCTCCTCATGCTGCTGGGCCATAGCTCTCCTTGAAGACATGTTTAACTTCTGTGTCCTCTCTCTTCCCCCAGACACTGTCAGCTCCCTGAGCATGGGGACCCTTCCTGTCATGTCCAGATGTGTCCCACATCCTAGACTCATGTGTAACATATATTAGGTGTTCAGTAGGTGGTGTGGATGCACAATATCTGGACAGTACTCTACCCTCAGTCAGACACAGGTGGACTCTGTGTCTCTGGTCTTTCCTGACCTGTCACATACTCTGTCCTCAGGGCAGCCTGTGCCTGGCACCCTGGAATTTCTCTTTAATATGAGAAAATCCTACAATGTTTTCCTGCCAAGAATAAGTTTGGGGGGGCTGAATTTAAGAGAATGTGGGTGATTTTGTAGCCAAAGATTCCTGAGAATGGTCTCAAATTACAGTTTATCTTTTTTATTTATTTTTGTGATTTTGGCTTTATTGAATTTTTTTAATTTGTTTCATTTAAATTTTAGGTAGTTAAGATACAATGCAATATTGGTTTCAGGAGTAGAATTCATTGATTCATCACTTACATACAACACCCAGTGCTCATCACAAGTGCCCTCCTTAATACCCATCACCCATCTAGCCCATCTCCTATCTACTTCCCACTGTCAGCTCCTACTTTGTTCTCTATCATTGAGAGGTTTGTTTCCCTCTCTTCTCTTCAACCCCTTCCCCATATGTCCATCTGTTTTGTTTCTTAAATTCCAGATACGAGTGAAATCATGCAGTATTTTTCTTTCCCTGATTAACTTATTTCACTCAGCATGAAACATTCTAGCTCCAACCATGTCATTGCAAATGACAAGATTTCATTTTTTTTGATGGATGAGTAATATTCCTTTGCAGATACAGACCACGTCTTTATCCATTAATCAGGTGATGGACACTTGAGCTCTCTCCGTAGTTTGGCTATTAAAAAAGCTACTATAACATTGGGGTGCATGTACCCCCTTGAAACTATACTTATGTATCTTTTGGGTAAAGAACTAATAGTACAATTGCTGGATCATAGGGTATTTCTATTTTTAGTTTCTTGAGGAACATCTGTACTCTTCTCTAGAGTGACTACACCAGCTTGCATTCCCACCAACAATGCAAGAGGGTTCCCCTTTCTCTGCATCCTTGACAACACCTGTTGTTCCTTGTGTTGTTAATTGTAGCCATTCTGACAGGTGTGAGGTGCATTCTCATCGTGGTTTTCATTTTTATTTCCCTGAGGATGAGTGATGTTGCGTATCTGTTAGCCATTTGGATGACTTCTTTGTAAAAGTGTCTATTCGTGTCTTCTGCCCATTTCTTATATGGGTTATTTGTTTTAGGGGTGTTGAGGTTGAAAAGTTCTTTATGGATTTTGGATATTAACCTATTATCAGATATGTTTTTTGCATATACCTTCTCCCATTCTGTAGGCTGCCTTTTCATTTTGTTCATTGTTTCCTTTGCTGTGCAGAAGCATTTTGTCTTGAAGTCCCAGTAATTAATGTTTGCATGTGCTTTCTTGCCTTCAGCAATGTGTCTCATAAGAAGTTTCCCCAGCCAAGGTCAAAGAGTTTACACCAGTGTTCTCCTCTAGGATTTTGATGATTTCCTATCTTCCTGTCTAGTCTTCTGTACATTTTGGGTTTATTGTTGTGTATGGTGCAAGAAAGAGGTCCAGTTTCACTCTTCTGCATGTTGCCATTCAGTTTTGCTGGACCCCTGACCTGAGGAGGAGGGGTCTGATGGGGACACAGTGAACAGCCTCTACCTGGTCCCCTCCTCACGCTCCCCTCTGGCTCCTTGATCATCTATGCAGCACTGAGACATCATCACAACACGTCAGATTCGGGGGTTTCCTGTCAACCCCTCCAATGTTCCAGGTCCACCTCACTGCCTCACCCTTGTTCACTCTCCAGGAACATCTTATTTGTGTTGCTATTCATGCTTGTTTCTCCTCTTTCTCTCCCAGGACATTTTCGGCAACATGAGGACATAGATTGTCCCTAGCGCACTCACGCTGTACTTAAGCCCAAGGGTCATGCCTGGCACATACCTGGTGTTCACCAGAGGGTGTGGAGGGACTGATCTCTGTACAGTCATCTATCCTGATCAGGAACACATGGAATCTGCCTGCGTCTGACCCAATGGGGACTCAATTCCCAGGACAGCCTGACCCCAGGTGCACAGTAATCCTGCCCAATGGAAGAAAATCAGACAATGTTTTGCAGAGTAGGGCTGGGTTTAATGGCACAATTTGGGAGAACAAGGACACTTTTTCTAGAAAAAATTCCCTAGCCTTGCTCTAAGACTCCACTTTTAGAAGAAACGAACAAAGAAGCAGCTGTGTTGGCCAAGGGGTGTGAGCTGCACAGGAAGTCCCATTGCTGAGGGGACAGCAGGTTTGGATCTCACTTCCCCACAGGCCTGGAGCAGTGTGTGAGCTTTGAGACTGTGGTCCCACACTGAGCAGTAATAATCAGCCTCATCCTCAGCCTGGAGGCTAGAAATGCTCAGGGAGGCCACATTCCCTGACCTGGAGCCTGTGAATCTGGACGGGACCCCCGCAGGCCGAGCACTGCTACCATAGATGAGAACTTTGGGGACACCGCCTGGGAGCTGCTGGTACCAAGACACACCTCCAGCCCCAACGTTGCTGCTGCTTCCCGTGCAGGAGATGGTAACACTCTTATTCACAGGCTTGGACACTTCAGATGGCTGAGTCACCACCGACTGGGTCCAGGACCCTGCAAGTCAGAAGAGAGACACGGGGTGAGAGAGAAGGGTCAGTGGACAGAGCCCATACATGGTTCCACAGTCCTTTCATCTGCAGCCCTGATCCCAGCCTCCAGCCACCTGTGCAGTGAGCCAGCAGTGTGAGCAAGAGAGGAGCCCAGGCCATGGTGGAGACCCCTGCTCAGCAGTGTGTCCTCAATGTCCCTCAGCCGGGCTCCCAGAGTCTCTCTTATTGCCTCCAGCAGCCCAAGGGGAGGGAGAGACCCTTCATGCAAACCAGCCCCCTCCCCCTGGCTGGCCAGCCCCAGCCTGAACCCTGAACCTGACCCTTGTCTGGAAATCTCACCCCAGGAGGGGATAGAGCGAAAGCTGTAGGGCCTGACCTGGGGCTCCCCAACGGCCTGAGAGCACCCACATGCTAAGCCACAGTGAGAACCAGAGCCAGGTGGCTCCCAGCTGGGATCACAGCACACAAGGCTCAGAGACAGGTCACAGCGCCCCCTGCCGCCCAAGACCCAGACATCCCCATATATTTGGTCTTGCCCACTGAATACTTAAAAACATCAATAGACTTTATGATTTATTGTCGCAGAAGAATTTAGTGGAAATTACAGATTTCCCAAATACACCCCCCTCTACCACCTTGTCTTTCCCATCATGCAACTCTAGCATGAGTGTGGTCACTTGTTATAAACCATGAACCATTGTCACCCAAAGTCATTGTCATTGTCATTGTCATTGTCACCCAAAGTCTATACTTTACAACAGCAAAGCTCACTCTTGACGTTGTTCATTCAATAGGTTCAAGAGCTATACACTGATATATGTCCATTTTAGAATCACACAGAACACTTCCACTGCCACAAAAAAACCTCTGTGCGCCAGCTGTCCATCCCTCCCTATGCTCAAACCCTTGCCACCACTATTCTTTTATTGTCTAAATAGATTTGTCTTTTTGGAGAATGTTACATGCTTGGAGTCACACAGCATGCAGCCATTACACGTTGGCTGCTTTCATTTAGCAACGTGCAACAAAATGTCCTCTGTGTCTTTTTATGCCTTGGTGCCTCATATCTTTGTAGCTCTGATCAATATTCTATCATTGGGATTTACTTACCTATCACTTCCTGAAAGGCATTTCGGTTGGCTGCTGCCAGGTGTGGGCAGTTATGCATAAAGCCACTGTCAACATACTTGTGCAGGGGTTTTTTGTACATATTGTTTTTAACTCCTCTAGGTAAATGCAAAGACGCATGATCCCTGGATTTTAAAGCAAGACAATGTTCCAGGGTTTTGTTTGTTTGTTTTTTGGTTTTTTGAGGGTTTAAAAAAATTTTTTTTTTAATTTACATCCAAGTTAGTTAGCAACAATCATGATTTTGGGAGTAGAATCCAGTGATTCACCCCTACATATAACAGGCTGTGCTCATCCCAACAAATGTCTTCTTAATGCCTGTTGCCCATTTAGCCCATCCCCCCTCCCACAATCCCTCCAGCAACCCTCTGTTTGTTCTTTATATTTAAGAGCCTCTTATGTTTTGTCCCCTCCCTGTTTTTATGTTATGTTTTCTTTCCTTCTCTTGTGTTCAACTGTTTTGTATCTTAAATTCCACATATGAGTGAAGTCATATTATATTGGTCTTTCTCTGACTAATTTTGCTTAGCATACTACCCTCCAGTTCCATCCACGTTTATTGCAAATGGCAAGAATTCAGAGAATGTTCAGTTTTAAAAGAAATTTCCAAAACTTTTCCAAAGTAGCCGTACCATCCTGAATTCCCCTCACTAATGAAATAGAGTTCCATTGCTCCATATCCTGGCCAGACGTTGGTGTCATCTGTGGTTTTGATTTTGGCCATTCTAATGGCTATGTAACAGTATGTCATTGCTGTGTTATTGTGCAGTTTCTTATTGACATGATGTTGACCAGCTTTTCTCAAGCTTATTTATATCACATGAATATCACCTTTGTTGAGATAATTTGCAGTTTTTAAATTGACATTGTTTTTTACTATTGAGAAGTCTTATCTTTTAAATTAAAAAAAAAATAGTTCTCTCCTTAAATCACCTTCCGTTTGCAGTAGAAAGGAATATGTATAAAGAAGTCTATGTCCCAAATTTCCTCATTATTTCAATCCTTTGTTAGATGCAAATATATGTCATATGTATTTTGTGACTTTCCTGAAATAAGAAGAGATGTATCCAAACGGAGTCGTTACTCCCCATCACGGATGGTGAACATCCTTCTCCTTGTACCTAAGGGCTCTCAAAACACCCTGAACAGAGCTTTAGGGTAGATGGAGGAGCCATTCTCCAGCCTACATTCTTGTAAGTATCAGACTCTCCTCGTCCCCATCACTTTCTGAGCAGCAGTCACTGAAATGGATATGTCCACAGAGATGATGGGGAGCCCTCACAGGGTCACCAGCTGCTCAAGAGGACAAATGAATAAAGGTGAAGAGGGAGAACTTTTGTTGTAATACAGCGGCAAGTTCATCCCCTTCCATGGTGAGTCTGGAACTGGGAAGGCCTTTTAGATTCTGAGAGGGATCAGAGGGAAAAATCATGGAACCTCGCATCAGTCCGCCATTGCATGCAGGCTTCCTTTGCAAAAGTTAGTGACCTTGACTAATCCCATTCAACAGGTTTCCTTCTAGTTCTGTCGATTTTTTTCTTCACTCTGCAGAAGCTTTTTATTTTGATGTAGTCCCAATAGTGTATTTCTTCTTTTATTTCCCTTGCCTGAGGAGATAACCCCAGAATAATGTTGCTACAGCCAATGTCAGAGAGATAACTGCCTGTTCTCTCTAGAATTCTTATGTTTTCAGGTCTCACATTTAGGTCTTTAATCCACTTTGAGTTCATTTTTGTGTATGGTGGAAGAAAGTGGTCTGGTTTCGTTCTTTTACATGTAGCTGTCCAGTTTTCCCAGCGCCATTTGTTGACAAGACTGTCTTTTTCCCATTCCGTATTCTTGCCTCCTTTGTCAAACATTGATTGGTCATATACTCTTGGGCTTATTTCTGGGCTTTCTATTCTGTTTCCTTTTTTTTTTTTTTTTTTGTCTGTTTTTGTGCCATTACCATATGGTTTCGATTACTACAGTTTTCTAATATAAATGGAAATCTGGAATGGTGATACCTCCAGTTTTGGTTTTCTTTTTCAAGACTGTTTCACTATTTGGGAACTTTTGTGGTTCCATATAAATTTTAGGACTGTTTGTTCTAGTTCTGTGAAAAATGCTGTTGTCATTTTGATAGGAATTGCCTTAAATCTGTAGATTGATTTGGGTAGTATAAACATTTTAACAATATTTGTTCTTCCAATCCATGACAGGGATGTTTGTTCATTTCTTGTGTCATCTTCAATTTCTTTCATCAATCCTTCATAGTTTTCATAGTAAAAGTCTTTCACCCCTTTGGTTAAGTTTATTCTTGGGTATCTTATTATTCTTGACTCAATTGTCAATGAGATTGATTTCTTAATTTCTCTCTCTGTGGCTTCATTATCAGTGTATAGAAATGCAACAGAGTTCTGTACATTGATTTTATAACCTCTGACTTTACTGAATTTATTTATTGGTTCCGGTAGTTTTTTGTTGGAATCTTTAGAATTATATATATATATATATAGTACCATGTCCTTTGCAGTATGATATAGTTCCTTACCAATTTGGATACTTTTAATTTCTTTTTGCTTTCTGATTGCTGTGGCTAAGACTTCCAGTACTAGGTTGAATAAAAGTGGCAAGAGTAGACATCCTTGTCTTGTTCCTGACCTTAGGGGAAAACTCTCAACTTTTCTCCACTATGATTACTGTGGGTTTTTTATATATGGCCTTTATTATGTTGTGTCATGTTCCCTCTAAACCTACATTGTTGAGGATTTTTATCATGGATGGATATTGTACTTTACCAAATTGTTTTTTCTGCATCTATTGAAATCATCGAATGTATTTTATCTTTTCTCTTATTGATGTGAAGTATCATATTGATGGATTTTCAAATTTAAATCGCCCTTGCATCCCATAAATAAATCCCATTGGATCATGTTAAATGATTTTCTTAATGTATTGTTGGATGAATTTGCTAGTATTTTGTGGAGGTATTGGCATATGTCCATCAGAGATATTGGCCTGTAGTTCTCTTTTCCTGTGGTGTCTTTATCTGGTTTTGATATCAAGGTAATGCTGGCCTGATAGAATTAATTTGGAAGTTTTCCTTCCTCTTCTATTTTGGAATAGTTTGAGAAGAATAAGTATTAACTCTTCTTTAAACATGTGATAGAATTTGCCTATGAAGCCTTTTGGTTCTGGATGTTACTGGGAGTTTGTTGACTACTGATTCCATTTCATTGTTTTAATATATTACTTCTTTTTTAATATTTATTTTTGAGAGAGAGAGAGAGAGACAGACTGCAAGTGGGGGAGGAACACAGAGAGAAGGAGACAATTGATCTATAGATCAAATTGGGAAGCACTCACATCTTGAAAATAGTGACTCTTCCTATCCACAGACATGGAACATTTCTCAATGTATGTAGTTCTTCTTTGATTTGGCTCATCAGAATTTTCTGGTTTTTCTTACATAGATCTTGTATGTATTTTGCTCAATTTATACCTAAGCATTTCCATTTTTGGAGTGCTAATGTAAGTGAAATTGTGTTTTTATTTCAAATTCCACTCATTCAATGATAGTTTATAGGAAAGCACTTGAATCTTACATTATCGTTGTCCCACAACTTTGCTGTAATCTCTTATTGGTTCTAAGATTTTCTTTCTTCTTTCTTTCTTTCTTTCTTTCTTTCTTGATGGTAATTCTATTCAATTTTCTTCATAGATATTTATGTCATCTAAGAATAGTACTGTTTTAGTTTTCCCTTCTCAATCTGTATATCTTTAAATGAATGCTTTCTAATGGATGTTGGTGCTTTGTAATACTTAAGAAGAAAAAGGAAAGTGGGGTGCTTGGATGGCTCAGTCAGTTAAGCATCCAACTCTTGATTTTGGCTCAGGTCATGATCTCTCAGTTTGTGAGATCAAGCCCAGTGTTGGGCTCTCTGCGGACATCGTGAATCCTGCTTGTGATTCTCTCTCTCCTTCTCTCTCTGCCCCTCCCACGTGTACTCTCTCTCTCTCTCTCTTTCTCAAAATAAATAAACTTTAAAAAAAAAGAGGAAAAGGAAGAATTTGGTAATAATTGAAATATCTGAATGGCACAATATCAGTTTCTGTAAGTCATTATAAAGTATAGAAATAAATGACATATTTCTTACAAATAAGCCAAATCATGACAATTTGAACACTAATGCATTCAGTGTATATTTCATAGTGAGGAAACTGAGAAGTCTCAGTCATCAGCCTGGATCCCTGACTTCTGAAGGGAGCCCTGAGCCAACCCTAAAGAAGGGAGCCCCTGGCCCAGGGAAGAACTATCTCTGGGTTGTGCATTTCATCTCTGAAGCACCAGATTGATGCAAACTGCTCACTGGGGGTAAGGTATCATTTCAGTGGGTCCATGACTTCATATTCCTCTCCCGCAGTGTGTCAGTGCCATATTTCTGGAAGCTCACAAGCTCTCTCTCTGATCAGGGCCTCTAACATAGGACTCAGTGTGTCTTCCTATCTGCTCTCCCACACCCTCTGTTCTCATCAACAAGAGGTTTCAGTTGCCCAGTCTCAGCCCGGATCCTCTCTGGGGTCAGGGTGAATGCTTCCCTATATAACGTGGATTCTACATGTACCTATCAGCTGTGTTCATTGGATGCTGTTCCTGTTGATTTGGGTTTTATTGTTTTCATAGAATCAGAAAATGAGTTTACACTACATTCCCATGCCCAGCTGTCTCTAGCATCTGTAATTTATAACATATGTATTATGTAAAATGTATATGTGATACATACCATATCAAAATATATATGATATCATACATATAAAAAGTATATATGAAATATATAACATTTATAATGTATATATGATATACAGATATTATTTAATTTATATAATATATATAAATTGCAACATGTAACATGTGTACATATATTATGTAACAGAATATTAATAAATACAATCCAGTATTTCATGTTATATATGCTATGAATTAAATTACAATATATCAATAAACCCTACAATAGTATAGCAGATGGCACATATGTAATATATATTTATATATAAAATCATTATATGTAATGATTTTATGGTAAACATATATCACATTCATTTATAATAAATACAACTTCTATTCCGTCTTTATTTAATGAAATCCAGATGGTGTGGGTGGCAGCATCAGCACAATCTGACTCAGGAGACTGGAAGGAAAGCTGCAGGGCTACAAGACGATTAAAAGTCTCACGATAGTTCATTTCACTCTTTGATATGGTTAATATAGTTGTAGTCTAGTTTTGCTATTTTACTCAGTATGAAGACTGACATAAAAAGAACATTACTATAAATGGAGCTCTCACCTTTCTGAGAGGTTGTTCCTCCTCTCCTGCACTGAAAACTCTCATGACCTATTACACTAAATGCATTGGGCACTAACCAAGATTTTTTGGTAAAAGCTCCATGGAATATGTTGTGGTTGGGTGTCTAAGATTTAGTTCCAAAGAACTGGCATTTATCCCAACATTATGGGATTAAACTGGGGGCAGTGAGCACATGGCTGGATGGCACTGAATGTGTACGTGGACTTGAGAGCTATTGATTGTACCTTCACAATATTAAGTCATCCAGTCAATCCATGGAGTGGCATCTGTTCTCTTCTTTAAATCTTCCTTAATTTTTTTCAGCAATGTTTTGTTGTAGTTTTCAATTGACAAACTTTTTGCCTACTTGGTTAAGTTCACTCCCGAATGCTTTGTTCTCTTTTTACGTGGCGGGTAGGGCTCAGTCCATTGAGAGTCTGGCTCTTGGTTTGGCTCAGGTTGTGCTCTCATGGTTTGTGAGTTTGAGCCCCACATCAGGCTCTTCGCTGGAAGTCCGGAGCCTGCTTGAGATTTTCTCTCTCCCTCTCTTCCTGCCCCTCCCCCACTCTCAAAGTAAGTAAATAAAAACTTAAAAAAATAAATTTTGTTCTTTCGATGCTGTCTTAATGGAATTGTTTTCTCAATATCCTTCTGGCTTCTTCACTGTTGGCATAGAGAAAACCACCTGATGATTGCAGGGAATCACTATGTGAACTCCTGTAGGAGATACTAGATAGATTCAGGCTAGGGTTGATGACAGAGCCTGTTTCCATATTTTGGAGGAGTAGGAACAAGTAATGAAGCAGGAGGGAGTATGAGAGGGAAGCTCTGCCTCCATGACCATGAAATGAGCGATCTCACAGGTAGACTCTGAGCACAGGATGGGCTTAAGAACTAAGGAACCCGTGCTGCCTCCACTTTTTATTGGAGAAACAGAAAAGTATAAAGCTTTTTTTTTTAGTTGGAGAAAGAATTCATTTATATGTTCCAGAACGTATGTAATTATTCATGAAACACATATTTTAAAAGCACCAAGTATTCTCTGATGGGTGCAGGTGAGGGAGTAGTATAAAGGGTCAGGAAGGAGCCGTCTCTGTGTTCCTGACTCAATGGTTCTGCCAGGACTGAGAAGAAGGCTCTCCAGCTCCCTGCTTCCTCAGGGTTGGCCCCGGGGAGAGGACACCAGACCCTCTGCTCACACAGCCCCTCTCTGCTAGTTGACCAGTTCTCACTCCCTCTTCCACCCTCCAGCATTTCCCTGAACTCTTCACTGAACCCCAATTCCTCCTTCTTAAAGAAGGTCAATGACACCAAAAGAGAATCCCTGAAGCTTTGACATCTACCTCGGTCTGTTGGATTATTGGAAGTTGGACACAAAAGAAATGTACCCCCCTCCACTGATTTATGCCATCTTTCAAATTTACACCTGAATTGTGCAGATATTAACCTGTAAGTTTCTGACTATAAATTACTCCTCAATATATATTTTTTTATTTTGTTGCTTCCTATGCTCCATTACTGAAACATTTTCAATTACATTTGTACAATTTACAGTAACTTGGGTATTTATCTTCCTTAGTAAGAGCAAGAGATTAAAAAACTGTACAATTTTCAAATGCAGGAAGGTGCTTGAAATGTTTGTTACCATCTAAAATAACACATGGTAAAGGCATCAGTAGGATGTGACATGTGCACAGACAAAAGTTCAAGGATGTTGACCAGAGGATAATTCATATTGAGGGGTATTGGAACCACCTAAGTGAAACCTTAGGGGAGAAAGTTGCCAAGGGCCATCAGTCCTCTCCCATATGTGTGTCTGGCCCACCTCTGAGTTTCCCATGTGATGAAGGAACTGAATGAGGAAGCTTGGGAAGACACATGAACCTTAAATAGAACATTGGCTCCCTTAGGATAATGCATTTTTTTTTCTATGGTGTAGTTGTTTATTTCCATACATCTATTCCATATATGTGTCCCTTCTCTGTTTCTGGTCTTGGACAAAGGCAGTTAGGAGAAGCAGACAGTGAAAACAGAAATAAGGAGCAGATTATCAGGAGGCACATAGAGAAATGTGGTCCAGGGAAGGGCTCTACCTGTGGCAGGTGAATAAAAAGGGAAGATTCTTTTGCAGAATCCCCAGTGAGGGTGGGATTTTTTCCCTGTCCTTTGAGAATGACAAGTGTAATAACGTGGGGAGGAATAAATTACCCTGATGGGGAGGAGCTCAAATGTCTGAAGGTGCCCTGGAGAGGAGAGAAGGTGAAACAAGGAAGAGCAGGGGGAGAGAGGAGAATCTGAGGCAGAGAAAAAGGCCCCCATCTTCCCAGTTCATTGTGGGTTCCCCACTCAAAACCCCTCTCCACAGACGATTTCTCTAAGGAACCTGAAGAATGTGGTGGAATGAATGGCTGAGGGTGTGAGGATGCTGGATGGACACAGAAAACTCGTCGGAAGAGTGATCCAGTCATAGCTCAGGCCATTCTCAGCTCGGAGAAGCCCCAGTGAGCTCAGGCACTGTCATCTGTCACCCACATTGTGTGCTCCAGTTTGGGGAAATGCACCTCTTACCTCCTCTCAGAATACCCCTCAGACCTTCTTCCCATCAGAAGAGCCCTGCCCCCCATGGGATCCCTGGTATTTGGTCATCTGGCCAGGGGCCTTAATAGTGCTGACATTTCTACTGCTGTGACTTCTGCCTTCAGAGTAAAAGCAGGTGGCAGTTCTGTAATCCCGCGTGGAGTGAGGTGTCATCTCCTGCAGGTGAAGGCAGGGACTCCTCTCCGAGCTGTACTTGGGCAGCAGGCAGTAATCTGACATAGATTGTGCGGTGCAAATTAACATAGGACCGCATAGGAAACATGACAGCACAGCTTTGTGAGAGCGAATGGGGATACTGAGTCTTGCTCCCTCCTCCCCCTCAATCTTGAGAATAGAGTTATTCATGAAAATACAGTGCTGTCACTCCCCATGTACAGCCCCCACATCACTCTGGGCTGGGTGATGCTTCTAGTCACAGGGTGAGAGAAGACATGATCTCAACTCCGTGTGGACTGAGGGAGGACATTTATCATCCAGTTTCTCCATGGCGTTAGAGGGGTCACAGTGTAGGAGAGTCACACATAGGTTGGGGGGGGGGGGGGTCATGCTTGCCTGTACTGGAGCAGTCTCGGGTTTTCCCACGTGGGAGGGGGGGTGGGCATCAGTGTCCACTCTGCTGTCGAGCCACAGCGCCCTCTGGTGGCCAGAGCATCACAACATGTATGGAGACAACAGCTGGCCCTCTAAGCGGTGACCCGCTTCTGATAGCTTTTCCTACATCTCCAGTAGGAAGACTGGGTGTTGGAACCAGTGATTCCCCAGGTCTTCTCTCTGTGGGGTCCCCATAGCCTAGAGGAATTCCCAGTTGTCCTGCCTCATCTCTCACCTTACTCCTGCCACGTCTCCAGATGTATCAGTGGTCCCTACTCTTACTAGGTCGTGGTTCTCACTCTCCATTGGGGGATTCTGCATGCTTGTCTCACAAATTCATGAATTATATTTTTGTTAAATATTCAAAAAATTATTATATTTTGGGTTTGTAGGACATTTAGTACAGAATTCCTGATTAACACTTCTTAACTATAATTGGCCACGCAGAATCATTTTGGTGAATAAATCTGTGCCAGCTAAAAGTCCAAATTATCTCATGTTGTTACCCTGTTGTGATTTTATGTCCTGAACATGATAACTGTTGCCACGTAGAGATGAAAAGTCTCTACTATCCTATTAGCAATATGGCAGAAATTCTCTAAGTGACATCTGCATGTGGGGCACCAATAGCTGGTGTTATCACATGATGCTGGCTTTTGTCACAAGCAAGTAAGACCTAGTGACAGCCCGGGCAGCACAAGCAGAGGGATTTGCCTCCCCTTCGCACTGACCTGGAGCTCAATGTGTGAGGTAATGCTGTCAACCCGTATCTGAGAGTATTGGCCATTTCCAGGTCCAACATGAAGACCACAATTTAGCAAATATCCCGAGTTCATCAAGGCATCTTTGGTCCTTCAGAAACACTTAGGATCCAAGAACCCTCTGGTTACTTGAGACTGAGTAGAATCTCAGAAGTTGTTGGGAAAGTGCCCTTTCAGTGACAACAAAAGAACATTGTTTGTCATGAACTTTGGAAAATCTCTGCAAGTTCCACTCAAATTCACTATAAATCTAAAACTTCTCTTAAAATTAAAGTCTATTCAATAAAAAAGAGAGTAAGAGCTCTGTGAAAAACATATAGCAAAGAAAAAAAAGAGGAACAATTTAAATTTCTAGCAGGCATGAGGAAATGCAAAAGACAAATAAGAAACCAACTTCCCATCATAATAAATGAAACAGTACAACAAAGAGACCATTGGAACACCTGGGTGTCTTAGTCACTTAAGTATCTGACTCTTGATCTCAGTTCAGGTCTTGATCTCAGGATTGTGAGTTCAAGCCCCACACTGGGCTCTGTGCTGAGTGTGATGCTTACTTAAAAAAGGCGGGGGGGGGGGGTCATAGAAGAACTGTATCTAATTGGCACATCAAAATCTTGTTTGTAAATGACAGAGTAGTTCAAGCAATTATAAACTTTTGAATGAAAATGGATAATGTATATACATACAAAATAAGAAATGACAAAATGAAAAAAGAATCTTACTGTTAACACCTATTAATAATAGATAAAAAGGAAAATTTCCTAGCAATATAAAAAAAATTCTACCAGAAAGCAATGGATAATCAGATCAATTTCTGAGGGAAAAAAGTGAAACATTATTGTGGAGCTATTCTACAAAATTACATAAGCTCCAGTTAGTTTCACAGAAAAAACAAACAGGCCTTCTGAGATCAGGTGATTCCATTTCTTGGCTTCATAGTATATATTTTTTCAAAACATTGAAAAGCTAGGAAAATGAAATTTGGTAGAAAGCATGTATAATAGTAAAAGCTACACTTGATAAATAAAATACAAAGAAAATTACAGACTAATATTATGAAATATTGATGTAAATATTATAAATTAAATACCAACAAAGAGATTCCAGTATTATGTTAATATATGGATATACCAGGGTCATATGTGATTTATTCCAGATATACAGTTGGGTTCAATATTGATAGATCTTTTAATAGAGACATTATATTAATAGATTGAGTAGATACAATTTTATTTCCTCAGTAGAATTTGGAGGAGACTTTACCAATATAAAATGAATCTCTTATTTAAAAAAACACATAAATAGAAACAGTCAAATACATTTGCAGTATGGTGACACATTCTTTCCCACACACATGTAGTTACTGTCACAGCCAGCACCTTAGCTAATGGGGTGCAGGGCAAGAATATTCCACAAGATCAGAAACAGACAAATGTGACCTTTAACTCCATTATTACTCAGCCTCCTTCTGCAAGTATTAGACCATGCAATTAGACAAGAAAAGTCAGTTGCTAAATGGATCTTAGCATTGATGGGAGTGGACATGTAGACCTTCCAAAAGAATCAAAGATACAATTCAGTGATAGATACTCCAGGGCTGGTGCAGCAGTGGCAGAAGAAATCTCCCCAAGGAGCACAAACAACATTGAGAACTAAAGAGAGGATGCCACAGCTCTGGAATCTTCTAGAGGTAGGTAAATGACCAAGGACTGAGATGCAGGATTCCTCAGCATTAGGGTGGGAATTGAGCACAGTTGGACCTGCCACCCAGAATCCATGAACTTCAGTGCAAAGAGATTCTGTCTCCCAACCTTATGGGAGAGATGGCATTTCTGTGTCCTTTGAGATCTTTTGTCTAGGAAGGGGCTGCTGTGAGTGACGTTGGGAACAGAAGGGAAGGAGAAGCCTTCACTCCCAGGTGATGCCCCCAGAGGGACCTGGGCCCATGGTGGCAGCAACAGGAGCAGCAGAAGCAGAAGCCTTAAGATGAGGCCGAGCAGCTGGTGGGGCCTCTGCCTCCCAGCAGATGACAAAGGGGTTTGACCTTAGTTCCCATGAGCCTGGGGCTCTGTGTGAGCCCTGAGATGCTGTCACAAGATGGTCAGTAAGGAGCAGCCTCATCCTCAGTTCTCAGCCCAGTGATGGTCACGGAGCCAGAGTCGCTAAACATGGAGCCAGAGGACAGATCAGGGTCTTCAGAGGGTCTAATCATCACAATAGATGAAGATTTGGGGTCCCCTTCATGGGAGCTGTTAGTATCAGGACACATACAGTACACTGTGGGTGTGTCCTGACCCAGATATGGCTGGATTCTGTGTCCCTGGTTCTTCTCTGACTCACCATGGACTCTGTCCCCTGGGCAGCCTTCCACTGACACCCAGGTATTTCAGCTGGATTTGAGAAGAATCACACGATCTACTGCTGCCAGAGACAGGCTTAGGGGGCAGAATTTATAAAAAGTGATAAGATTTTGTGGATAAAGTACCCTGAGATGGCTCTTAGACCACAGTTCAGGCAAAACAAATGAAGGGAACAGTTGAGTCAGCTGAAGATTTGGGGCTGCTCACAGGAAGTCCATCGCTGTCGGGACAACAGGATTTTGTCTCACTTCCCCACAGGCCTGCAGCATTGTGTAATGACTCTGTCATCAAAGTATTGGCAGTAATAATCAGCCTCATCTTCAGGCTGGAGCCCAGTGATAGTCAGAGAGTGGGAGTTGCCAGACTTGGAGCCAGAAAATCGACTGGGGACCCCAGAAGGACGATTGTTGTTACCATAGATGAGAAGTTTGGGGGCCACTCCTGGGAGTTGCTGGTACCAGTGTATAAATTCACCACCCCAAAAACTGGAGTCGCTGACAGTGCATGAAATAGTGACGGTCTGCCCCAGAGCCCCAGACACCAAGGGAGGCTGAGTCAGCACAGACTGGGCCCAGGATCCTGAAAGGGGGAGAGACACAGAGAACATGATGCCAGGGTCTAGAGGCAAGAGGAGGATGTGGGGCCCCACCTGTCCTCCCAGAACCCCTTCCCCTGTGCCCATATCCAGTCACCTGTGCAGTGAGTGAGGAGGGTGAAGAGGAGAGGGGACCAGGCCATGGTGGACACCATCACTGATCCTGCCTTCTGTGGCTCCCAGCTGAACAGAACTCCCCTAATCTGTCCCTTCTTCGTCCTCTGAGATAGGGAGGGCCCATCCATGCAAATGATACCCCAGCTCTCTGGACCCTCACTGGTCCTGGGTCCCTCTGTCTGAAGGTGTCACGGAGGTGGGCAGGGGAGGGACTGTGTGGGGCCAGAGGGTGGAGAGGTTACAGCTGTGAGTCTTGAGAAAGACACAGGCAGTGCCAGGTCGTAAGTCCTAGCTCTGATCACCTTTGGCACCTCAGAAACATGCCCTGGTTGCCCCCTGTGTCCAGGCTCAGACACACCATTATGTGATGTGGTAACCAGAGCCAGACACAGTTCCTGCCTTCCCTCTGTCCACTGTCTCATACCTTAGGGCCAGTCCATGTGTCTCTTACACAAACTCTTCTTAGATCAGGATCAACTGCAGAAAAGTGATGGGTCCCCATGGACACATGACCCTTTCTGTACAAGATGCTATGTCTTTCCTCTTATGTGATTACTTCCAGGTTTCCAGAGCCCTCCTTCCTCTGAGATTCCCACAGCACTGTGGAGATCAGGAGCTCTTCTTTTCAGGTTGTTAGTAGAAGCCTTCATGTGCATTCCTAGAGGGGTTACACCCTGACAATCTTTGTTGTTTCTCAGTATTTCCATCAGGTTGAAACAGTTCTCCACACACTGTGGGCAGTGAATCCCTCCTAGGATCTGTTCTCCCAACACACAGACACAGTCTGCAGGAGCCCTGCCAGGTGAGGCTGTGTGTGGCACTGACCTCAGTGCCAAAGGATCCACTGTCTGAAAATTCCAGGTGAGATGGAGTGAAAGTAGCAGATACTCTGACAGAATGTATGTGTTAGTCACCACTTAGCCAACCGTGCATATCAAATATGTGTATATTATTTTTATAGAATTTAACTCAAAATTGATTTAATCTCAATGTTCATATCATTGTGAATATGCAGGTACAGTCACTAATACACTTTTCCCACACCTGTGTATACAGCAGAAAGAACATGAATGGAAATTGTGACAAATAACATGGGTGGGACCACAATGGAAAGAATGTCTTCTTTTCTTGTTCCAGTAGGAATTCATGTACTTTTACTAAAATGGCTTGATTTCTTCTTATTTATTTATTTATTTATTTATTCTTTTTACTTATAAGTTTTGGATCCAGGGTCTGTTCCTCCAGGAAGGAAAGCCCACCACTTTGCCCAATGAAACCCCCTGAGGGGCCTGTTCCTGAGGACTTCACAGCCATCTCAGCGATGGAATTACCAAACCCAGAGCTTCCAGGATGGAGGGATTTGGGGTCAGACTCTTCTCTGGGGTAGGCAGAGCCCTAGTCCCTGTGCCTTGTGACCAGCATGTTCAGGATAGAGCAATTGTCCATTCAGCCATCCATGAGTAGAGGAATGAATTCCTGTTACCCAAGGTCATCTGCACCAGACATTTCTGTCAAAGGTCCCACATGTGAGTGGAGGAGAGGTGAAGGTAAGGGGGACTGTGTCCCTGAGGTCACAGGCACTGTGACCCTGGGTTGGAACTGAAGACTTTTCCCAGATGTCCAGCCTGACAGGAGGTGTCACTGGGGAGACTGAGTGAGTGACAACCAGCCCTGACAGCACAGGGAGGTTGCATCTCGTGCCCCAGTGGGCCTTGACCTCCATGGGAACAGCACTGGGTCTGCTGTCCCAGAATCAGTGTACTGATCAGCTTCAGGCACTGACTGGAGTCCAGAAACTCCACCTGGGATTCCTGAACATCAGCCTTGTCCCAGGAGAGCAGATGTTCAGAACACGTCCTGGTCGCCCTGTGACAGAACCCCAGTTACACTCGATGTCACCAGTTGTTTCCTGCTGATGCAGATTCTGCCTTTTGGAATTTGTGACACCGAGGACAGCTGAGTGAGCACAGGCCGACCCTTACTTGTGGAGGAACAGACAAGCCTAGAACCTGCAGAGTCCAGAACGGTATTCACTCAGAGAGAGGAGAGTGTGTGTGTGTGTGTGTGTGGCTAGGAGGCCCCCTGTCCCTCATATGGCATGTAAACACCCTGAGGAATGGTTCTCTGGAAAATCTACCCATGAAGCTGATTCTCTTTAATAATACCCAGGGTCCTGGATCCTGAACCTAAAGGTAAGCATGTTAAGATTTTTACGGCGAAAAGAATTATGTAGGCCAGGAAAACTCATTTGAATTTTTTTTTTAACATTTTTATTTATTTTTGAGAGAGAGACAGAGCATGAACGGGGGAGGGTCAGAGAGAGGGAGACACAGAATCTGAAACAGGCTCCAGGCTCTGAGCTGTCAGCACAGAGCCCGACGCGGGGCTCGAACTCACGGACCGCAAGATCATGACCTGAGCCGAAGTCGGCCGCCCAACCAACTGAGCCACCCAGGCGCCCCCCAGGAAAACTCATTTGAGAACAGACCTGTTAATTCACTGAATCAGAAGTCCAGGTCTTGTTGAGTTGGGGGGGTTTTATCACAGACACAAGAGCGACAGCTCCGGGATCTTCAGGTGTCAGGAAGCATAGGGCAGGGTTCAGCACCTCCTTCCTGCCACCACAGCACAGCCAGCACCACAGTTCCCTGTGTCCCCAGGTGAGAACAGGGAATGAGAAGAACACAGTGCTGACATGTCTTGTGAAAACAAAACCACTACAACCTGGAACTTTATGTGCTGTAGAAAAAATGTTTCTGCACTGCATCTACTATACAGAGAATTCTTAGAAATCAGTATCTGGAGCATAAGAAAAACAATGACATATCTTAAAATATGCAGGTGATCCTTTGTCTGTGTATTCCTCCAAAGCCCCCCATGGGAGGGGCATCCGTTAATTCTGAAGTGGGTAAAAATCAATAAGTTCCATGTGCAAATACCTGAAAGTTAATTGAACATATCCTTTTTAGAAAAATGTAATAACTTTACTTTCATATTAAGAAGAATGACAAGGCATGTTGGGAACAAAAAAATGGAGCCTGAGAGTGAGAGCAGGAAGGAGAATGTGAGGGGTTTCATGCAGCTCTATTTTCTGCTCATTCTCCTCCCTAGAGATGGACATTGGAGACTGCAAACTGCAGCAAGATCACTTCCAGTTTTCTCTAAATCCTCATGTGGATAGTGGATACGGAGATCAGACCTGAAGAGCCAGAGGGAGAGATTGAAGCCTGAGGGACTCGGGGCAGAGGGGAGAAAAGGAGGGAGTGTGTGGGGGGTGTGGTCAGAGAGAGTGTATGATCTGGTCCAAGATTACATGTAGCTTGTTCAGAGAGAGGGGACTGTGTCTATGACCAGGGTCATTGTCAATCAGCTGTGGGTACATCAGTACTGACACAAGGTTACACTTTATGGAATAAGATGATGGAACTGATGTGTGGACGAATGTTTGATGGGTGGCATGTTTAGTTTCAGACTCAGTATTTACTCCTGTTCATCTTCTCCAGACCCCAGGGGCATGTGCAGTTGAACTCTGATAGGTCATCTGTCCCTGTCTTCCTGGGATGCCCTGTGCTGTCTCACGTTACATTCAAACATGCATGTCTCTCTTTCCCCAGTTTAATAACAGATCTTTCTGCAGAACAGTGCCCCCCAAATGTGTCTCCACATAAATTTCTCACTGAAAAGAGACTCAGAGATAAGGTCTGTGGGACCAAGGCCTTTTGTCTCACTTCCTCATCTGCTTGTGTCACTGTGAGAAGCATAATTATGTCCAGTCAGACAGTAATAGTCAGTCTTGCCCTCAGGTTGCAGCCCAGAGATGCCCTGCATTGGCCAAGGCATCTCTGGATCCAGAGAAGCAGCTGGGGACCCCAGAGCCCTGGTGCTTATTTGAGTCTGAGTAGTAGTACAGGAGATACTGAGGAGGGCTCCCCGGCTTCTGTTGGTACCAATTTATGTAGTAGCTGCCGACATTGAATCCACTGCTCAGAGTGCAGGTAAGTCTGACAGTTGCCCCCAGAGATGCAGAGAGGGAAGGAGGCTGGGTCAACACAGGCTGGGACAGGGAAACTGCAAACACAGACACTTATGGATGATGGATCAGAGACCAGGATAAAGTTTCCCAGGCTCTGATCCAGAGGGACTAATTTATTCGAGAAGTCTTCCCTGGGTCCCAGAGAACTGTCCCTACCTGTGCAGTGAGACAGGAGCAGAAGGAAGATAGGAATCTAAGCCATAGTGATGCAGCCCCAGGTCCCCACAGTGGTCTAGGCTGCCCCAGGCCTCTTTTTCTCCTCCGCCCTCTGTCACAGGAAGGGCTGTCCATGCAAATGAGTTCTATCCAGTGACTGCCCAGCCCCTCCCTGACCCCTGGTCCTGGAGCTCAGCTTACACCACACATTCAGGAAGATGGAGGTTGGCTTCAGCCCTAAGGAGAGCCCTGGGGGGAACACCTGCTGAGACAACATAAAGGTCCCTGCTCAGGGGACTGTGCCAGGCCAGAGGGGACACAGCTGCTGAGTCCCCATCAGGAAGCCCTGGGAAGCTCCTTTGACTGAGTGGTCCTCATTGAGCAGCTGAGTAGGGACCACAGAGAAGTCCCACAACACACCTTTCTGGTATTAAGTGGAAAAATGAAAATATCCTAAGAGAACTCCTATTGAAAAGAGATATAATACATAATTTCCTAAGAAGATTAAAAAATGGCTCTACTAGAAATAAATGGAGTAAACAGATCAATTTTAAAATGAAAGTGGAAAATGTTATTATCAACCACTTCCCCTGAAGGCAGAAGATTTGGACATTTTCACAGGAAACATCTAACAAAACTTCAGAACAGATGGTTCCACTTTATTTACTTCATATTTTTCCATAATATCTAGAAGGATGGATTATTTCTTAGTTGTTTAAAAAAGGCTGTAACACTGGAATACTACTTGGCAATGAGAAAGAATGAAATCTGGCCTTTTGTAGCAACATGGATGGAACTGGAGAGTGTTATGTTAAGTGAAATAAGTCAGGCAGAGAAAGACAGATACCATATGTTTTCACTCATATGTGGATCCCGCAAAACTCAACAGAAGACCGGGGGGGAGGAGAAGGGGGGAAAAAGTTACAGGGAGGGAAGGAGGCAAACTATAAGAGACTCTTAAATACGGAGAATAAACTGAGGGTTGATGGGGAGTGGGGGGGGAGGGGAAAATGGGTGATGGGCATTGAGGAGGGCACCTGTTGGGATGAGCACTGGGTGTTGTATGGAAACCAATTTGACAATAAATTTCATATTAAAAAAATAAATTAAATAAATAAATAAATAAAAAGGCTGTAACAAAAATAAACAAAAGAGCTATAACAGTGATAAATCCACTTTCCAAATAAATTTCATGAAATGGAAAATTACAGACCAATAACATTAAATATTGTTATAAATATTATAAATAAAATATTAAAAGATATTGTCATTGTAATAGGTCAACTTATAAGATATCAGAAAGCTTATTGTATATAAGTTTGGCTTAAACTCACCTTTCATGAATAATTGAGATAAAAGGCTTATGTAGTTCCCTTATTAGGGTTATCAGAAATTACTAACCGCCCTATCTCACTTCTGTGACCTCGCCTGCTTGCTAAATAGATAACTTAGGATGCAAAACGCTCCCCCACCCCTTCTACCAAGATCTGGCCCAGGCAAGACCAACATGTAAAAAGTCATTGAGAGGCTAAGAGAAAAGTTACCAGGTGTACTCACAACTGCAAAGAAAAATCTTTCCCTTCCCCTGCCGTTCCTGAAACCAGCCAGGGCGTGCCCGGTGGTAGTCTGACATAAAGGCGGAACCAATCAAGTTCTGCTGAATGGTTTGAAATAAAGGCGGGAACCAATCAAGTTCTGCTGAGCGTTTGAATTTAAATGTCAGCCTATAACAACTCTGTAACCTCAAAAAAAATCCCTAACTTGTTTGTGCCTGTCTATAAAAGAAGCTGTAAGATATTTGCTCGGGGCCTCTTGCGTCACCGGCGACGAGTGCGCGGAGGACCGGGTTCGAACCTGCAATAAACAACCCTTGCCGCTTGGCTTTGGCTCTGGACTCTGGTGGTTTGTTTTCGGGGGGTCTCTCGAATCGGGGCATATCATCATGTACTCACTGCCCCACTGCATCTTAGGTGTCTAACTATGATTGGTCATTTTAAACCCTCTTAGGGTAAAGACCTTTAAATTGATAGGTTCCTGCCAAAACTAATGTCTGTGTGTCACAGTATAATTGGCTACCATGAAATGTTGTAAATTGTAATTGGTTAATTCTAAATAATGACATATTCTGACTTGCTAAAATCCCTATAAGCTCACTGATACCTTTGTTCGGGGCCATTCTCTGCACTTTTCTCCTTAAGATCAGGAGATCAGGTTTGGCCCAGACGTGAATAAAATCTTGCCTCACTTCTATTCAGCATCTGGTGGTTTTTTTCGACATCACCCTGTTTCAGTCATACAATAATAATAAATTGACACACCATTACCAGTGTGACTAATTCCAAAGGTATAAGTCAGGTTCCATATTGAGAAATATTTTAATATTCCACACCATATTATTATATCAAAAGATATGCTCTATTGTCCCAACTGGTCTTGAAAGAGCCCTTGAGAAAATTTAACACTAAATCTTAATAAAAACCACAGAAAAATTCAAACAGATACATTTATAATGTGGTAATACACACTCTGTGTCTCATACTTGTGATGTAGTCCTGAGGTCAGCATCTGAGTTCATGGAGTAGTGAACAGGATCATTCCCACAAAGTTCAGGAAGAGGCAAAGGTGATCATTACTTCTGTTATCATTCAACATTACTCTACAAGTATTAGAAAATGCAATTAAAAGAAGTAAAATCAATGGTCACGAGTTATCTTTAAGGGCAAACAACAAGTGGTCATACTTAAGATCCAAATGGATATTGTAGCCTCAGATAGGTCAGTCAGGGAGGAAGTTAATGCAGAGATCTCCCCAATGAGTGATTAATCATTAAATGTGCCTAGTACTGGTGACACTTAGTGACAGAGGCATGACAAGTGGAACAAGGGCAGCAGAGAAGAGGTCTTGGCCCACTTGCCCTGGGGTGAAGAGTACTATGGAAGGTGTGAAGAGGGGCCCCCAGATCCAAAGTGATCATCTATCTCCCACTCAGGCTGCATCTAAGTGATGTCAATCATCACATTTATGGGGCTTCTGTCTCACATTACTGAGACTTCCAGGGAAAAAATTGTGGACCTTTGTCGGTGTAACTAGTACACTGAGACATGGGTTGTGAGTCTTGTGCCACTGCATCTGTTTCTTGATGCATTGAGGAGACTCAGGATCTCCTTCTCCTAAAATCTGGCAAAGAATCACTACATAACAGACTGAAGGAGAAATTCCAGGACATTATGGAGACTCCACAGAGCTCAGTCTCCTGAGGTTCCATTGTGGGGATTCTGCCTACAAGCTCTTATTCTCTGGGTAGACTTTCCTAAGATCCCACTTTCTCCTTGGAAATGCATTCTGCCTTGTCTGTCAACTCCAGTACTACAAGACCCCTGAGAGAAAAGGGACTAGACAGCCCACGTTTGAAACAATGTAGTAAGGGAGCCCAACCCCGGAGCTCACAGGGCAATGGGGGATCCCAGGTGAGGGCAAGTCTTACAACAGTGAGGACACAGTTTGTTCAACACCCCTCCAGGCAGCTCAGTGATTTATTAGCTGTCTGCCTAGCACCCTACAGCTCTGCAGGCCCCTGTGTATGAAAGGGCGGGCCTACGCCGGCGGACTCCATCTTGTTCTGTGTCCTTCACCTTGACCACACCTCCTCCCCTTGAGTAACCCCCCCCCCCCACCGGCCTAACAGGACTCGGACCCTTCCCCAGCCAATCGGCTGAGGCCATAGCCATTACCTCACCAACTGCCCCTAGGCCCCAATAAAACCTTTGTCCTTTTGAAACTCGCTTTCTCTCCCCGGTATCTCACCGCTGGGTTGGTGCAGGTAGGAGATTGAGCTCGAGCTAGCTCGAATAAAGGCTCTTTTGCTTTTGCATCGGACTCGGCTCCCTAGTGGTCTTTGGGGATCACGAATTCTGGGCATAACATGTACTTTGTTCCTCAGCTGGCCACAGTGCACACATACTCCAGCCACTATGATACCTCTCAGCACACCAAACACAGTGATCTTTCTGACAGTAGTTATACTCATGTTATAACCCAAGAGATTGAGAAAGGGCCATTCTAGGTCCATTATTGGAGCAGTGACATTCTCATACATGAGATCTTCTCTCAGTGGAAAACTATGACTTATTTCAAAACATAATCTCTGTCAACTATCCCTAGAGCTCCAGCCGTATCTTCTGCAGTCACACATTGCATGTGGTACATGGAAGAGCAGTAAGGGGTGCCACGGGGACACACAGATGGGGATACTGCTCATGTGTACCCATGTACACTTGTTAATTCTGCAGGTCCAGCAATTTTTCCTTACGTTACCATTTCTTATTATTGTGGATAGTCCATGTGACTGTCAGGTGGACAGTCCTTGTCTCTTCCAGACCTTGTCTCTTCATGCTCCCAGTGACATGGTGCTCTGTGAGGTCTCCATAGTGCTGGGTGAGAATGGAGGAAGCTCAGACTTGTGTGTCATTTCCCCACTGGCCTGAAGCCAGTGTAAGCTTTGAGGCTCGAAGACAAGGTCTGTGGGATCAAGAGTTTTTGTCTCACTTCCTCATTGTCTGAGACACTGTGAGTAACGGTAGCTGCTCCCACTGTCACGAGCTGCAGCACAGTAATAGTCTCGTCCTCAGGCTGCAGCCCAGAGATGAGCAGAATTCCTGCATTGGCCGAGGCATCTTTGGATCCAGTGAATTGGCTGGGGACCCCAGAGCCCTGGTATTTATTTGAGTCCGAGAAGAACTACAGGAGATACCAGGGAGGGCTCCCTGGCTTCTGCTGGAACCAAGTTATAGAATAGCTGCCAACACTGAAGCCACTGTTCAGGGTGCACGTGAGTCTGGCTGATGATCCCAGGTTTGCAGACATGGAGGGTGGCTGAGTCATTACAAGCTGGGTCAGGGAACCTGCAGACACAGACACTCATGGGTGATGGTGTGAGAAACAGTGGAAATTTCCACACAACTTGTGGACTGCTCACACAAGCTAGAAGGCTTCCCTGTGTCCCCAAAGCCTGTCTCCACCTGTGCCCTGACAGAGGAGCAAGAGGAGGACTGGAGTCCAGGCCATGGACACCCAGCCTATGGTCTCCACAGTGGGTTGAGCTGCCCCAGGCCTCCTTTTCTCCTCCACTTTCTGCCACAGAAGGGGCTGTGCATGCAAATAAGTTCCATCCGGTGACTGCCCAGACCCTCCCTGAGCCCTTGTGCTAAAGCTCAGCCCACATCACACACTGAGGGAGATGGGGTTGGCTTCACTACTGGGCAGAGCTCTGGGAGGAAGCACCTGCTGAGACAACACACGGGTCCCTGCCCAGGAGAGTCTGTCAGGACAGGGAGGACACAGCTATGGGAGCAGAGTGCCCAACACACAGGCCTGGGCTCCTGTGAGTGAATCATCCTCAGTAAGCAGTTGACTGGGGACCACAGGGCCATACCACAGTGCCCCCTGCTGGTTGCAGAGTACACACCTCACCAAGGCCTTAAATCCTGAGAGCCCAACCTGGTTTCTGTAACTAATCAAGTTCCTGTCTATTCATACATCTGTGGTCTGATTCTAGATATGTTGATTTCAGTACACTGTATCCGATTATTTTAGTGTCTCACTCCCGGGAGGAACTCCCATCTTTGGGAGGTCCAAGAATTTTCATCCATGTCAATTTAAGGTGTTTTCACTCCAGAGAAAATAGTGCAAACATTGTATCACTTCATCGGTATGTGATTTAGGTTATACATTCATTGTTAGTTTCCCATGTATTATGTATTAAAATAAGAGTTTTTACCCACTGTCACATAAATTGCATTGTGTTTCAGTCCTCCATTTCAGTGCAAAATAAATAGTTGCACTAATTGGTATTGTTGACAGAAGCATCATGTGATGAGGGAGCATAAGGCAAGCTGATAGGCTGTAAACACCTCCCCCCAACACCTTCCCCCACCCCAGGTGGGATATGTGTGATATTCCTCAGGCACTCCTTGATGCCCAAGAACAAAGGAAAGGGGAAAAGCCAAAGGTTAACTGATAAGAGCTCATAGTCCTGCAAGATCTAAGTCTCTATCACTCCTTCATAGTAATGTGGGAAACAAAGGCAGAAGGAAATGGCAGATAGAACTAAATTTCCTTATAACCTGCAGCCCATAGACAAATACTTGAGGCCGGCAGAGTAAAAAGTTTCTGCAGGAACTAATGCTTTGCTAGAGGGAAGACAACCTTAGCCCTACAATAGCTAGGCCTCTAGTATCCTGTGAGTCTTCTTTAGCATATGAAAATCTCACTAAAAACTTCCCTTGGACTTGACCTCCCCTGTGGCAGGATTCTCGCACAGAGTCTTACGAGGCTTTTCTTTCCAGGAAGCAACTTTATTCCTGCCGGCACCACTCAGTTGGGTTTGTACCCAAAGAACTGAGCCCCGACCGCCACATGGCCACATGGCGTAGTTTCTTTACTTATTTTTTACTTCTTTGTCTCCCATATATGGTAACACACAAACATGCGGTCTGATTAAGTGGTCTCATGTTATAAGGTCATGAGGGATGTTGTCATGTAAGGGGATAGCCAGGTTGCTTTGAAGGTTTTTTTTTTTTCCTTTCCTTAGGGAGGAGACCCTACCACACCCCAACCCCACAATATATAACCAATCTCTCCTCATGGTTCCCAGGCAGCTCTTTCTGCCTACGGGTCCTGTCCCTGTGCTTCAATAAAAGATGTCTTTTGCACCAAAGATGTCTTCAAGAATTCTTTCATGGTTGTCAGCTCCGGATGCCACGAAACCCACTATCACCCCAAAGACCTCATCGTCATGTATGTCATTTTGCAGTTGCCGTGTTCACAGCATGTTATACTATGAAAAAAAATAAGTGCATGGAGGGAATAAAATCTCAGACATTTATTTTCTGGCTTCTTTCTTCCACTTCTCCATGTGAAGAACATACTCATGTGTCAACAGTGAATTCACGCACCGTAATTCTTCAATAGATTTGCCAGTATGGGATCTTTTCAAGGAATTTTAGTTGAGGAGGTAAATATTAGAATTTCTTGATCATATGATAAGTTTTACTTAATTCAACATTCTGTAGACAAATGACAATCTTACTGGTACTTAGTTAACTGAAACACTAGCAGATATTCATACGGCTGACCTATACGCTGCAGTTTATTTGCTCATGGATCTTCATTTCTGTGCTCAGAAGGTTCTCCATGATCCAGATGTTCCCTGTTTTTTCACTCCATAGCTGGAGGCTAATCATTGTCATAGACTCTGGGCCTGGAGTTCTCTCTTGTCCAACAAGAGAGCAGACACAGGATTGAAATGCAAGAGAAGCTAATGTCAGGGAGGAGACAAGAGTCCTGAGAAAGGGTCCTTGCTCCATTTTTATTAAGATCATAAGGCTTACAAGTGTGATGGACGTGCACAGACAATGAAACTGTAAACATTAGCTCATGGGTGTGAGGGAAAGGGGGTTTCAAAAATAAGTGGTGTTCTGCGTTTGGGTCAATACAAAACAAGTCCTGGCACCAGGCAGATGGCAGGCATGAGGAGTTACCTGTGCTTACCTAAACTTGCCTAGGGGACAAGAAAGACAGAGCATGCTACCTCAGGGTCAACAAGGCAATTTCCATTTGCTAATCAGTTCTGCTCTGGGCAACTTTGCTCTGCTGCTAAAGTCCTGTTTTCCTGTTTTTGTCCTTCCTTCCTGTGAAAGCCCCTTTCTGCTATTGTACTAAATTGGAGGGCGTTTCCACCCTGAATACTTAGTCTTGTTTACTTAATGTTTGGATTCTTTCATCCTGAGATTTCCTATTCCTATATCTTTGTCCTACACTGGGGGCCTTTGCTCTATTTACCTAATCTTGGATGTGTTCGTCCTGTGGCTTTCTATTTCTTTATGCCTTGTTAATCCATCAGTGCAAACTCAGGGAATTCCTAAACTAATTCCTCACAAATCATGTCCTTTTCTTCTTTCCTGCATGAACCCATGGAATCCAGTCCATGGTACCATCACCTTCCCAAAGGATGAAGTTTATGATTTTCTTTTGTCCTCTATCCAAATATCAAGTGCCTAGTCCACATCTCCTCTCCAATCATAAAAAGGTCCACTTGCAGAAATTACCTTTGCCTCAGATCTACTCCTCTTCATGGAATTCTTATTAAGGTGAATTCACACATTCATTCAGCAAACCAGTTTTGAAGTTTTCTTTGGTGCCAGGCTGTTTTGAGCTTTGTAGATACAGTAACACACACCCACATGTGTGCACACACACACAACAAAATTCAAGTGTTGGACACACAGTGAAGTCAGTCACAGAGAAATGTCTCCATGCAGGTGATGACATGCAACCAGTGAACACCCTGGGAATCTGGACCCCACTGCTGGCTGCTGAGGGCCCCTCACCTCCCATAGGACACCAACCCTTAACTTTCCCATGTTCTGTCCACAGCCTGCCCTTGGTCTTCACACCTTCCTGCCCCATTCCAAGTGCCCAAGTTCAGACGCCACCCTCGCAGGAGCTTCCCAGGTATGATATGAAACTAGTCCCTGTTCTCAGAGAGCAGGAAAAGTCCAAAGCAAGAGTCAGGACACTCTAGAATAGTAGGTGGAAGTTTTAATAAGCAAAGGGGACTTACCATACATGGCTTGCCTTGGGTGGCAGCATGACAAATGGATTCTCACATCCTCCCACTACATCTTAAGTTTATGAAGAGGGCTTTACTGGGCTCAGGAAGGTATACATCACATCAACACCACATTACTATCTCAAAGCTACATCCTTGAAACAGACTCTGGGAGCAGCAAAGGCACGTACCCACATTCCACAGACAAGGGAAGGGGTGAGGAGACTCAAAGGGCTTGGGTCCAGCTCCTGGGTCAATCTGTGATTACAAATTCTTTATGACATTCCACAGCACCTGGCCATGCAGAGTTCCTCCTGTTCCCGTCCATGATTTTCTCATTTTAAATTCTTATTAGGAACTTTTATTAGGACTTAAGTTGGGAGACAGGTGATAAGCTGTTTGAGGAGATGGGACAGAGGTAGGGACTGGGAAGTATTGGTCCCTGAGGAGACAGTGACCACTCCTTTCACATGACATGTGATAGCATGGAGAAGGGTGAGGAGGACCCAGGCCATGGTGGAAACACAAGCTCTAAGTTCTTCAGACCCAAAATCAAGGCTGGGCTCCCAGGCCTCTGTCCCTTCAGCGCAGTGCAGAGCAGGGCTTGCCCCTATGTGCACATCTGCTCCCTGCAAGGTTGGTATTTAACCAGGATGGAATTGCAGACTGAGAGGACAGTTCTCATGGGTTTCACAGATTGTGTTTCCTCTCACGGGCAGTAACTTCATCCCTTGGGACACACAGGGCCTCCCCAGGTCCCTGTGTCACAGTCTGTTGGTGTAGCTTAAGTGCATGTCTTCAAAAGTCCTCATGCCCCAATTTGATTTCTCAGGTTTCCCCATAGGACTCCTGCACCTCTACTGTCCTGCCATGAAATGCAGACACTGAGTCCATTATCCTGGAGCCTGTCCCAGGACCTGTCTCAGCTCTCATCTTCCATGGCAGAATCCTTCAACTCTCATTCAGCACACCTACCATGGGTCTTCCTAAGACCAGTCCCCATCCTTGTCTCTGGAGTGAGAGGAGAAGGACTGACTTATTTCACTTAGCATAATACCCTCCAGTTCCATCCACATTGCTGCAAGTAGCCAGATTTCATTCTTTCTCATTGCCAAGTAGTATTCCATTGTATATATAAACCACATCTTTATCCATTCATCAGTTGATGGACATTTAGGCTCTTTCCATAATTTGACTATTGTTGCAAGTGCTGCTATAAACATTGGGGTACATGTGCTGAAAAGAACAGCTTTAAATCCAAATGACAGCCCTGCCTTAGTTTAAAGCCAAGTTTTCTTTTCTGCTTATTATGGATCTTTGATAAAAAAAAAAATACAAATGCTGAGAAGTCTGTTTTGCTTGCTGTTTGCTATGAGCATTGTGAAACCTTTCCTGAATGTAACTCGCTATAATAGAGTAAGTTGTAAAACTTCTTAAATATAGTAAGTAATTGTACATGAACTAACCGGCATTTCTCGCTTCTGTAAACCTGCTTGCTTAACACATTCCTCCCCTTCCCCCTTCCCCCTTTTTCTCCCACCACAAGTAATGGACAAAGCCTTCCCGCCAAAGGACAAAGGACGCCCAATCAGAGAACAACAAATGTCCTTACTTTAAAATCAACTAATCAGGCCCCTCATAATTTGAAACCTCCCCTGTGCTATTTGTCTCTGTCCCTAAAAACGCTGTACCAACCCTGATCGAGGCCTCTTAGCGTCACCGGCAACGAGTACACGGAGGTCCAGGTTCGAACCTGCAATAAACGACACTTGCCGCTTGGCTTTGACTTATGACTCTGGTGGTCTTTTGTGGGAGGTTTTGGAACTTCAGGCATTACATTTGGAGGTTCCACCGAGACCTCCCCCGAGCCCACCAGACTTCTGGTCAACGGGTCGTATCTGATTCCGATCGGTAAGTAAGCCGGCTCTAACGTACTTCCTTTTCTCTCTGATCTGTGTCTCTGGAGAACCGGTTCTGTCTGGAAGCTGGTGTGACCCTGGCGGACGCGCTATAGGGCACCTGGCCGGGGTCAGTTGGAGACATCCACTGACATCTGGGGGCCTTCTTGGCCCATCTGGGGGCCTTCTTGGCCCATCAGGGGAACTTCTTGGTCCATAGGGGGACCTTTTTGGCCCATCAGGATTCTTTTCTGTGGGCTGCTTATGCCCAACGCACCTGCGAACTAAATACTTTCATTTTCTCTATAAACTTCCAGAGTGCTAAGAAATATCTCTAGGCGTCTAAAAGAAAAACCATCTAGGCATGCCAATTGTTACCCATATTTTAATATGATGTGTGTCTGTGTGTTAAATTGACTAGAATGAATGTTGGGAGTCAGGGCCACGCGCCTGACTTACCCTATGTGTAATCCCACAGCATAAGCTACGGGATTCGAGTGGGCTCTAACCCGATTTCCGCAGTGATCCTCATACGGCTTAAGGCGGTCAAAATTTATTTTGATCCAAGCAGGGGGTTTATACCTGCCCGCCCATGCTAAGAGGCACCTAAGTTCCCGCGAGGGACATGGACGGACGGGCGAGTACGCGAGTGCTTCTATGTCAGTCTAAATGTATTGTCACCCCTGGGCCCTTGTAATAACCGCCATCCTAGCCGTAACCGTTTCTATCGGGTTGGCCGAAACAGCACCAGAAAGTTGGAACCGCTGCGAAAGATTCTTGTTGGTTCTTGTTTTTCTTTCATGGGTCAGATGCTTCATTGGAATTAAGTGTTTTCTAGGCTGATCAGAATTAATTATTCCATCCTTTGTTCCTCTCTCCTCCTTCCTCAGCTCCCTGCGGCTTTCCCTCCTACCCCTCCGCCCGGGGCCCAGCCAGGCCGCCAGGGGTCTCACCCTCGGAAGTCGCCTGCGCGAACTCCTCCACCGCTAATTTCAGCCGCTTCAGGGACCCTTCCGTGCCGCCCCCTGGCCAGCGGCACCCCCCCCCCCCGCATCCGTGCTGCCCGCGCCCCCTTCTCTTCTCCTCTTCCTCAGAATCATAACATGGGCCAAACGCAGAGCACCCCTCTCTCCCTCCTCACCAATTTCAAAGATGTAAGAGCTAGAGGACACAGCTTAAGCCTAGACATTCGCAAAAGAAAGTTGATCACCTATTGCCGCTCTGAATGGCCCACCTTTGGGGTCAATTGGCCTACAGAGGGAACCTTCTGCCTCCCTGTGGTCCTTAAAGTAAAATCAAGAATTTTCCTACCAGGAAAAGGTCACCCGGATCAGATTCCCTATATTCTGGTATGGCAAGATTTAGTGGAAAATCCACCTCCTTGGATGGCCTCTTTCTTGACAGCAGGGTCATGCCAAATCCTAGCGGCTAAACCTATCAACCCACCCAAGCCACTAACTCCAAATGCACCCCCTGTCCTCCCCGACAGCCAAGATTTACTTTCTCTCGACCCTCCCCCTTACCAGATTCCTCCCCTTATTCCGCAAGCTGCCCCATCCCTGCTCCCGACCCCATTCCCCCTGCGCCGGCAGAGCCTCCCGTAGCCCAGCCAATGGAAGAACTAGAAAATAGGGAGGCTCAACCCGCGCCCATGCCTAATGGGGGTGAAATCCAAGGGCCAGCTGGACGTACCCGTAGGCGGGCCCCACATGAGCCAGGACTCCGCCTTCCTGGCTCCACCGTAGCTCTACCCTTACGGGAAATAGGGCCTCCCGATGATACGGGGAACCCCCGGCTTCAATACTGGCCCTTCTCCACCAGTGACCTATATAACTGGAAAACCCAGAATGCCCGATTTTCTGATAATCCTAAAGATTTAATAGCTCTCCTGGACAGCGTTATGTTCACCCACCAACCCACCTGGGATGATTGTCAGCAACTCCTCTGAATCCTGTTCACCACCGAGGAGAAAGAATTCAATTGGAAGCAAGAAAGCTGGTGCCTGGAGATGACGGCCAACCCACTGCTAACCTTGATCTCATTAATGCAGTTTTTCCCTTGACCTGACCCCCACAGGATGGCTGGGACTACAACACGGCAGAAGGTAGGGGACTGCTGCGCATTTATCGCCAGACTCTAATGGCGGGTCTCCGGGCTGCTGCACGCAAGCCCACTAATTTGGCAAAAGTGTATTCAGTAATACAAGGTAAGACAGAGAGGCCTGCCACTTATTTAGAAAGATTAATGGAAACCTTCAGACAGTATACCCCCATGAACCCCGAGGCCCCCGAAAATCAAGCTGCTGTTGTAATGGCCTTTGTAAATCAGGCAGCCACTGATATTAAAAAGAAACTCCAGAAACTAGAGGACCTGGAGGGAAAACAGATTCAGGACTTACTCCACATTGCCCAGCGTGTCTATAATAATAGAGAAACTCCAGAGGACAGGCAACTTAAAGCTACCGAGAAAATGACCAAAGTCCTGGCTGCTGTTGTCCAAAAGCCCCTGGATAAACAAAAGCCCCTAGATAAGGACCAGTGTGCCTATTGCAAAGAAAAAGGCCATTGGGCCCGAGAATGCCCTAAAAAGAAAAAGCCACGTCATGATCAAAAACCGTGGCAGCCAAAAACCACACCCGCCCTCTTCACTCAAGATGCAGAATAGGGGGAACGGGGTTCAGATCCCCTCCCCAAACCTAGGATAACGCTACAAGTGGAGGGGAACCCAGTTCAATTCCTAGTCGACACAGGGGCACAACATTCGGTCTTGATCAGACCCCATGGAAAAATTTCTGAAAAATCTTCCTGGGTCCAAGGGGCTACCGTAATAAAAAAATATCCCTGGACCACCCAGAGGACTGTGGACCTAGGAAATGGAAAGGTCACCCATTCCTTCCTAGTCATCCCTGACAGCCCCTTCCCCTTATTAGGAAGAGACTTGCTCACTAAAATGGGGGCCCAGATTCATTTTATGCCAGGAGGCCCCCAAGTGACTGGCCCTCACAACCAACCCATGACTATACTTACTCTAAGATTAGAAGATGAATATCGACTCCATCAGGAGCCACCCTCACAAAGTCAAAACATAGAGCCCTGGCTCCAGCAGTTTCCAGAAGCATGGGCTGAAACTGGGGGTATGGGGTTGGCTAAATATCGCCCAGCTCTATTCATAGAGCTGAAACCGGGGGCAGATCCAGTTCGGGTCCGACAATACCCGATGTCAATGGAGGCCAGAAATGGCATCACGCCACATATCCGTCGCCTCCTAGACTTAGGCATCTTGCGTCCCTGCCATTCAGCCTGGAACACCCCCCTGCAGCCTGTACGAAAACCTAACAGTGCGGACTACCGTCCGGTACAAGATCTAAGAGAAGTTAACCGCCGAGTCATGGACATACACCCAACAGTACCCAACCCCTATACCCTCCTAAGTGCCCTCAGCCCAGAAAGACAATGGTATACTGTCCTTGATTTAAAAGATGCTTTTTTCAGCCTGCCTCTGGCCCCCAAAAGCCAAGAGCTCTTCGCCTTCGAGTGGTCCGACCCTGAGAGAGGCATAAATGGGCAACTCACCTGGACCCGGCTCCCCCAAGGATTTAAAAACTCACCCACCTTGTTCGATGAGGCACTTCACGAAGATCTGGGTAAGTACTGGAATCAAAACCCTGAAGTGACTCTCTTGCAGTATGTTGATGATCTTTTAATCGCCGCTGAGACTGCCGAAGCTTGCTTGCAAGGCACCAAAAATCTCCTCCAGACACTTGGTGCCCTGGGGTACTGGGCTTCAGCAAAGAAAGCCCAAATTTGCAGATCCGAGGTAACCTACTTGGGGTATCTGTTAAGAGAAGGCCAACGATGGCTCACTGATGCACGGAAGGAAACTGTCCTTCGCATACCCCGACCCACAACGCGAAAGCAGGTAAGAGAATTCCTGGGATCGGCCGGGTTCTGCCGCTTGTGGATACCTCGGTTCGCCGAGATGGCTAAGCCTCTTTACCTGGTCACCCGAGAACAGGCGCCCTTTGAGTGGACAGAGGAAACTGAGCAGGCTTTCCAGCAAATTAAACTCGCCCTGTTGTTGACACCAGCCTTAGGGCTCCCCGATGTCTCCAAACCCTTTCATCTCTTCGTAGATGAAAATAAAGGGGTAGCCAAAGCAGTGCTGATGCAACTCCTTGGCCCATGGCCCAGGCCCATTGCCTATCTTTCAAAAAGACTAGACCCAGTAGCGGCTGGCTGGCCCCCTTGCCTCCGTATGATTGCTGCTACAGCTCTAATGGTAAAGGATGCTGATAAGTTAACTATGGGACAAGAGTTACATGTCACAACCCCTCATGCCATCAAGGCAGTCCTCAAACAACCTCCTGACTGATGGATAAGTAACGCGCGACTGGTTCACTACAAGGGACTATTATTAAATCCCCTCAGAATCATTTATACTCCCCCCTGAACACTAAACCCTGCCTCCCTGTTACCAGACCCGGACTTGGATACCCCCCTCCATGACAGTGCTGAGATATTGGCACAGGTTCATGGAGTTCGGGAAGATTTATAGGATCACCCGCTACCAGACACCGAAGTTACCTGGTTCACTGACGGCAGCAGCTTTGTACATCAGGGTCAAAGGTACGCGGGGGCAGCAGTCACAACTGAAACTGAGACTGTTTGGGCAGAGCCTTTGCCAGCTGGCACCTCTGCCCAACGGGCTGAACTTGTGGCCTTAACCAAGGCACTGACTTTGGGAAAAGGCAAGAAACTAAACGTGTATACCGATAGCAGATATGCTTTTGCTACGGCCCACATACATGGAGCTATATACAGAAAGAGGGGACTGTTAACTGCAAAGGGGAAAACTATCAAAAACAAAGAAGAAATATTGGCTCTTTTAAAGGCACTTTGGCTGCCTAAACGACTAGCCATCATACATTGCCCAGGCCACCAAAAACCGATCACACCGGTGGCCAGAGGAAATAATTTGGCTGACCAGGTGGCCCGAGAGGCGGCATTACAGGTGGACTGTGTTTTAATGACCACCCTACCAGACCCCAGTTCAGCTAGTTTACCAGAAAATCCCACCTACACTAAAGAAGACCTAAACTGGATCCAAAAATTACCTTTAACTCAGTGCCTTAACGGCTGGTGGAGAGCAGCAGACTGTAGCATAATTCTCCCAGAAGAAATGGGAAATAAAGTCTTATCCAAGATGCATCGAGCCACTCATATGGGCACAAGAAAAATGCAAGACTTAATAAGACATGCTAGAATCACCATTAAAGACTCCAGGACAAAAATTGAACAGATAGTTGCTAGCTGTAAAGCTTGCCAACTAACTAACGCCACCAACCACGGGAAAAACCCTGGCTCCAGAACCCACGGAACCAGGCCGGGAGCCTATTGGGAAGTAGACTTCACCGAGGTAAAGCCTGGAAAATATGTATATAAATATTTACTAGTGTTTATAGATACCTTTTCAGGATGGACAGAGGCCTTCCCCACCAAACATGAGACTGCGCAGGTAGTAGCAAAGAAAATGTTAGAAGACATCATGCCCAGGTACAGATTCCCTACCCTAATAGGATCAGACAATGGACCAGCATTCGTTTCAAAGGTAATACAAGGGATAGTGCAGTTTATTGGGGCCGATTGGAAACTACATTGTGCATATAGACCCCAAAGCTCAGGACAGGTAGAAAGAATGAATAGAACCCTAAAAGAGACCCTAACCAAATTGACCATGGAGACTGGCGCTAACTGGGTAGTCTTACTCCCCTACGCTCTGTTCAGGGTGCGAAATTCCCCCTACAAACTGGGATTAACCCCTTTGAAATCATGTATGGAATACCCCCTCCTATAATTCCCAACCTACAGTCTAATGTGTTAACTGAATTTGATGATCATAAACTTCTTATTTCCCTGAGGGAACTCCAGCGCACCCACCAGAAAGTTTGGCCCAGACTGAGAGCCATTTACGAGACCGGGCCCCCTCCTCAGCCGCATCACTACCGACCCGGAGATTGGGTATACATGCAGAGACACAAGCAAGAGACCCTCCAACCACGGTGGAAGGGACCCTACATTGTGATCCTAACCACACCCACTGCTCTCAAAGTCGACAGGATTGCTACCTGGATCCATTACATCCACGCCCGACCAGCTGATCCCTTAGCGGTTTGAGAAGACTTCATGCTGAAAGCCAACACCGCCTGGACGGTTGACCAGAGTAAGACCCATCCTTTAAAATTGACTCTGCGTCGAAAACCTGACCCCGAAAACCGGCTGAGACCAAAGGCCTGGGTGTCCCATACCAAGACTGTTACAGCAGCTCCGGACCCACAATGATCGAAGGAACACTCATTAGCGTGCTCCTGCTCACCTCCTATGGACTGATAAGTATTGCGAGAACCCCCATATACCCTATACTTTAACTTGGGAGGTTTCTAATTTGGAAACCCAGGAAGTCTATAATACTACCACAGCAGACGACACTCCCCTAAATGCCTGGTGGCCTGATCTATATTTTAACCTAGAGGACGTAGCCGTAACCATGGGGGTACTTCCCCCCACCGGAAGCCGCCAGCGTCCTAATCCATCATGGACCGGAACCCCAGAAAATGAAAAAAAGCGCATAAGATCTGGTGGGTTTTATGCATGTCCCGGGTTCAGAACAGGAGCCATGAGAAAAACCTGTGGAGGAATCGAATCCCTCTACTGTAAGGCTTGGAGTTGTGTCACTACCAATGATGGAAGCTGGAAATGGGAGGTAAAACCCCATTATATTGACATGAAATTTGCCAGCCCCTGTCCCAAGCAAACCCGTGCCTGTAACCTTATCCGTATCAAATTCCTAGAGGACGGAAAAAAGGAAACAAGATGGATTACAGGACTAAATTGGGGAATTTACCTGTATCGGGGACCACCTTACTTTGCAACTGTTATTCAGATAAGATTAAAAATAAAACCCAAAGCTTCACCAACACTAATAGGGCCAAACCAGTCAGTATGGCCCACAAGTAAGCCTAATACTACCCCGCGGTCCACAAATAAGGGTACTAATCCTCCGGCCACTCAAGTGGTCACTGTAACCGGGACTACTCCAAGAAAACCCCAAAAATTTCAAATCCCATTCAAAGATGACCCCTTATGGGTAATGATGAATACCACTTATAAGGCCTTAAATCATACTAAACCCAATGAAACAGAAGCTTGTTGGCTGTGCTATTCCATAAAACCTCCATTTTACGAGTCAGTAGCAATAGTAGGAAATTATAGCACTGCAAACAACTCAGACGCTTGCAGTTGGGGACAGGGAAGACCCAGCCTCACACTACCAGTGCTTACGGGAAATGGGACATGTATAGGAACAGTACCAACAAAATATAGCCACTTATACATAAGTTACAGAAATATATTCAATACTTCAGAAAACTGGATTATTCCATCAAATAACTCATGGTGGCTTTGTTCTCATGCGGGATTAACCCCGTGCCTCTATAAGGATATGTTCAATCAGTCAGAATTCTGTGTAATGGTAATTGTGTTCCCAAAAATCATATACCACACAACTGAGTATGTAGACCAGATGTGGATAGCACCCAAAAGAGTAACTAAGAGAGCACTCATTACTGCAGGGGCTCTAACTCTGGCCACCATATTCGGACTCGGGGCCATTGGAACAGGGACAGGGATCTCGGCCTTAACTATACAAAACAAGGGATTTAGTATACTTAGAGAAGCAGTTGACAAAGATATAGAAAGCATTGAGACTGCCATCACTTCGCTTGAAAAATCCCTAACCTCCTTCTCGGAAGTAGTTTTACAAAACAAGAGAGGATTAGACCTGCTGTTCCTACAGCAAGGTGGTCTCTGTGCAGCACTAGGAGAAGAGTGTTGCTTCTATGCTGACCACACAGGAATAGTAAGGGATTCTATGGCCAAGATCCGAGAAGGGCTAGCCAAACGAAAAAAAAGAAAGAGAACAGGAGGCAGGGTGGTTCGAATCCTGGTTCAACGCATCCCCTTGGTTAACTACCCTGCTCTCCGCTTTACTCGGCCTCTGGCCATTCTACTTCTCTCTCTCACATTAGGCCCCTGCATCATAAACAAAATTATTAATTTTGTCCAAGACAGGTTCAATGCTATACAATTAATGGTCTTACGAACTCAGTACCAACAGCTCGAGACATTACAAATAGAAAACTAAAGATCCAAGATTGGCTCTTTAGGCACAAGAAAGGGGGAATGAAAAGAACAGCTTTATTTATTTATTTTTTTAATGTTTATTTTTTTTTTCAACGTTTATTTTATTTTTTGGGAGAGAGACAGAGCATGAACGGGGGAGGGGCAGAGAGAGAGGGAGACACAGAATCGGAAACAGGCTCCAGGCTCCGAGCCATCAGCCCAGAGCCTGACGCGGGGCTCGAACTCACGGACCACGAGATCGTGACCTGGCTGAAGTTGGACGCTTAACCGACTACGCCACCCAGGCGCCCCAAAAGAACAGCTTTAAATCCAAGTGACAGCCCTGCCTTAGTTTAAAGCCAAGTTCTCTTTTCTGCTTATTATGGATCTTTGATTAAAAAAAAAATACAAATGCTGAGAAGTCTGTTTTGCTTGCTGTTTGCTATGAGCATTGTGAAACCTTTCCTGAATGTAACTCGCTATAATAGAGTAAGTTGTAAAACTTCTTAAATATAGTAAGTAATTGTACATGAACTAACTGGCATTTCTCGCTTCTGTAAACCTGCTTGCTTAACACATTCCTCCCCTTCCCCCTTCCCCCTTTTTCTCCCACCACAAGTAATGGACAAAGCCTTCCCGCCAAAGGACAGACAAAGGATGCCCAATCAGAGAACAACAAATGTCCTTACTTTAAAATCAACTAATCAGGCCCCTCATAATTTAAACCTCCCCTGTGCTATTTGTCTCTGTCTATAAAAACGCTGTACCAACCCTGATCGAGGCCTCTTAGCGTCACCAGCAACGAGTACGCGGAGGTCCAGGTTCGAACCTGCAATAAACGACACTTGCCGCTTGGCTTTGACTTACGACTCTGGTGGTCTTTTGTGGGAGGTTTTGGAACTTCAGGCATTACAGTGCCCCTATAAATCAGCACTCTTGTATCCTTTGGATAAATTCCTAGTAGTGCTATTGCTTCATAGAGTAGTTCTATTTTTAATTTTTTGAGGAACCTCCACACTTTTCCAGAGTGGCTGCACCAGTTAGCATTCCCACCAACAGTGGAAGAGGGTTCCTATTTCTCCACATCCTCACCAGCAAATGTTGTTTCCTGAGTTGTTAATTTTAGCCACTCTGACTGGTGTGAGCCACTCTGATTGGAGCCATTGATATCTCAATGACACACCTGAGATTTCTGAACAGGGCTCAGTCCCACACAGGTCTAAGGTGACACTTCCCATCCCTCAGTATCTTGACCTTCCCAAGCTAACACTGCCACCTGATCACCATAAAAGTGTTCACTCAGCCTGGAAGGATTCAGGCTTTGACACCAGAGCCTGGTCCTGCCTTCTGCAAACACCATTATCCTTCCAGGACTGTGGATCACAGTTTCAAATGTGAGGCATCCCATGGACTTGGTCTGCAAGAAAGTTCAGTTAGAAAAGGCGGCTGTGGTAGGTGAGGGCAAGTTGTGAACAGGCCTGAGATTCATAGGGAATCAGGGAAACATGAATTTCGCTAAGGAAAAATATCACTATCACTGCTGATGACATCATTTTTTAAAAAAAAAGAAGACTCACTTTGTCTAAACTTATGTTTGAAAATAATAATAATCACAGAAGAATAAATGATGTGGTCTGTCAGGGCTGCCATAAGAAAATTATTGTTCACACGTTCAACTCTTTTTCTTCCTTTAGCCCCCCAGAAACAGCAGATTTTTGTCCTCTCTCCAGAATTTTACTGCTTCTAAAATGTGATATAATTATGATCATAGTATGAAAAATATCCTGTTTTATAAGTGTGCCCCCTAGTGACATCTTAGTTGGTTCCAGTGTAATGCCCGAAGTTCCGAAACCTCCCACAAAAGTCCACCAGAGTCGTAAGTCAAAGCCAAGCGGCAAGGGTCGTTTATTGCAGGTTCGAACCTGGTCCTCTGCGCACTCGTCGCCGGTGACGCAAGAGGCCACGATCAGGGTTGGTACAGCGTTTTTATAGACAGAGACAAATAGCACAGGGGAGGTTTCAAATTATGAGGGGCCTGATTAGTTGATTTTAAAGTAAGGACATTTGTTGTTCTCTGATTGGGCGTCCTTTGTCTGTCCTTTGGCGGGAAGGCTTTGTCTGTTACTTGTGGCGGGAGAAAAAAGAGGGAAGGGGGAAGGGGGTAGGCTAGGTGAGGAATGTGCTAAGCAAGCAGGTTTACAGAAGCGAGAAATGCCGGTTAGTTTATGTACAATCACTCATTCCATCACATATCGGACTACATTTAGGAAGGTTTACAACCCATTCTACTACACAGCGGGTTACATTCAGGAAAAGCCTCACAATGCTCATAGCAAACAGCAAGCAAAACAGACTTCTCAGCAATTGTATTTCTTATCAAAGATCCATAATAAGCAGAAAAGAGAACTTTAGCTTTAAACTAAGGCAGGGCTGTCATTTGGATTTAAAGCTGTTCTTTTCACCAGGTTTGGGGGATTATATATAATCCTGGAATAAACATCCATGTGCAGATAGATGTTGGGTTCCCTTCAGTTTTTAGTCATTATAAATGAATCTACTATACCCATTCACATACAGGTTTTCCTATGGACAAAAGTTTTTAATTTTTTTTAATTTTAAGTTGGAAAATATTTCAAAAACATCAGAAAATAAGACAAAAGTAGCCAGCACTGGATATAGTCATGTACATGATAATATCAGATGCAAAAAGCACTGACTTATTATTCAAGCACATGGGTAGAGCTGAGATCCCATGATATTTTCAAGGTCAAAAGAAATTGTTTCATTTAATTTAAATCAGGAAGAAGACAATGAATACAAACTACCGTAGAAGTAAACTGTCCCCAGCCGATAAAGGCAAGACATTTCTATTTTCAAGTAGATTCTTTGTCCAGGAATTGGCAGCTCAGAGTGACACTGAGGACAGAAGGGAGAGGAGGAGTCTCACTTGTAGGCAGTGCTCTCAGATGGACTTGGGCTCAGGCCATCAGCAAAAGAATAGGTAGAATCACAGACTAAGCTGAGCAGATAGTTGCTGGTGTATTCCCCCTCTTCACGATTGAGTAAGTATGATTGAGTAAGTAGGTTTCTGTGTCACTTCCCCACACCCTGGAGCACTGTGTGAGCTCTGAGACTATTGTCCCATGCTGAGCAGTAATAATCAGCCTCATCCTCAGCCTGGAGCCCAGTGATGGTCAGAGTGCCTGAGCTGCCAGACTTGGAGCCAGAGAATCGATCAGGGACCCTGGAAGGTCTCTTGTTATCACAATAGATGATGAGTTTGGGTGCCATTCCTGAGATCTGTTGGTACTAGTACATATAATATCCACCCCCAATGTTGGAGCTGCTTCCAGTGCAGGAGATGGTGACCCTCTGGCCCAGGGCCACAGACACTGAGGATGGCTGAGTCAGCACAGACTGGGCCCAGGACCCTGCAAGGGGGAGAGACACAGAGAGGGTGATGCTGGAGTCTAGAGATAAGAGGAGGAAACAAGCCCCATGTATCCTCCCAGAGCCCCCTCCCCTGCCTCCACATCTAGTCACCTGTGCAGTGAGCCAGGAAGGTGAGGAGGAGAGGAAACCAGGCCATGGTGGAGGTCAGCATTAATCCTGCCTTGTGTGGCCACACAACTGACCAGAGCCTCCCTTAATCTCTTCTTTCCCCTCTTCATCCTCTGAGAAAAGGAGGGCCCATCCATGCAAATGAGACCTCAGCTCTCACTGGGCTTGGGTCAGATTCCTCTGTCTGAGGATGTCAGGGGTGTGGGGAGGTCCCAGCTGTGAGCCCTGAGCAGAGGACATAGGCAGTGCCAGGTGACATGTACTGCTCTGATCACCATTGACCCTCAGAAAAGGTCCCTGAGAGCCTCCTGGAGTCCAGGCCCAAACACACCTTTGGGTGACATTGTGACCAGAACCCACCGCAGACTGCTCCTGACTCCCCCCTGCACTGTCCACTGTCCTTTGCCTTAGGGCCAGGCCAGTTGTCCTCTTATGTCACCTCTCCTCACCTCAGGACAGACTATATGCTCTACTCAGACTCCACGGCTTCCATGGCTGCTCATGGGTCAAGACTCAGGGGGTGTCTCTACATAAACTCCTCCTAGAACAGGATCAAGTCTGGAGCGGTGACAGGTCCCCATGGACACATGGCCCCTTCAGTGCAAGATGCTGGGGTTTTTTTTCTCTAATGTGATCCCTCCCTTGATAGAAATTCAGCAATGTGTCTCCAAACCCTAAAAATAGTTTGTTCATTTCTTTTTTTATGTTTATTTATTTTTCAGAGAGAGAAAGAGACAGAGCATGAGCGGGGGAGGGGCAGAGAAAGAGGGGGACACAGAATCCAAAGCAGGCTTCAGGCTCTGAGCTGTCAGCACAGAGCCAGATGCAGAGCTCAAACTCATGAACCATGAGATCATGACCTGAGCCAAAGTCAGATGCTCAACCGACTGAGCCACCCAGGCACCCTCAAAAATAGAACTTCAAAAGTTCTTTCAAAATGGCTTATAAATACATTGTTCTTTGATCTACTCCTTGGTCAAGTTTCATTTTACTGGTCTCTTCATCAATGCATGAGTTGTTAAACTATCTCACATTTGTTCAGTCTCTATAAAAGAGTCACGTATTTGCCTTAAGTCATCCAGGCTACCTCTGATCCCAGCTCCAGGGACACAGAAGAGGGATGTGTCTGTGATAATGTCTCCTGTGGGCACGACTCCATAAGGTAGGAATTCTCAAAAATGACCCTGGTATGACTTGGGGACAGTAGACTGGGGGATTGGAAAAGAAGGGGCCAGACATGGAGTTGTGTCTGGAGGGTACTGCACTGGGCCTCTGGTCTGGTCCTCACCAGAGGGAGACAGGTGGAGAAGAGAAACATGGGTGGTGGTGGGCTATATTCAAGAGAGAGTTTTTTTGAGCCTCTTTCATCTTTCTTACTCTGTCAAGGAAGTGGAGCCATAATATGAATATTTTTATTGCTTTTTGTATATCCTGAGACTGCTGAATTTCAGATCAATACCTGGTGGATAGGATTGGGTATCAACTTTCCATAAGTCATGGCTTCACTTAAGTTGGTGGCTTGAAAACTTAAGCTACAGATAGGGAGAAAGCATTTGCAATGTCTATGAGGACAGACTGATATTTAGAAAATATCAAGATTTAGGTCAGTAAAGAGAGAAGCAACACAATTAAAAATGACCAAATGATATGGATTATTAATTTCCCAAAGAAGATATGTAAATAGCCAATAAGCACATTAATTATACATAATACCATGATGCAAAAAAATATTAAAAATTAAGTCACAATAATATCCTCATTTCAGAAACACAAGAATGGCTTAGAGCGAGCAGATCCCCCCAGTGGGGGGGCAGCAGATAGGTGGGTGCCCGAGGCCAGGACTGGGGGGAGACTGACTGAGAAGTGCAGGAGGGAAGTTAATGGGTGCTGGTGATGATTTATATCTCTGCTGTAGGATCCATTAAAGAGCTCATACAGGGGCGCCTGGGTGGCGCAGTCGGTTAAGCGTCCGACTTCAGCCAGGTCACGATCTCGCGGTCCGTGAGTTCGAGCCCCGCGTCGGGCTCTGTGCTGACAGCTCGGAGCCCAGAGCCTGTTTCCGATTCTGTGTCTCCCTCTCTCTCTGCCCCTCCCCCGTTCATGCTCTGTCTCTCTCTGTCCCACAAATAAATAAACGTTGAAAAAAAAAAATTTAAAAAAAAAAAAAAAAAAAAAAAGAGCTCATACATTTGTGCTCCTCAACAAACTTGTGCTTGAAATACATTTATGTTATTTTATTAAAAAATTCACCTCAATAAATTTGATATAAAAACCCAATGCAATTTTGACAGTGAAAGTACAATCGGTAGTATACTTTTCAGAAGTCATGACTATTGCAAAGAGAATGTTGATGAAATTGTGGTTAAAAAGATGAAAAAGGGGGGCACCTGGGTGGCTCAGTTAGTTAAGTGTCCAATTTCAGCTCAGGTCATGATCTCATGGTTTGTGGGTTCGAGCTCCACACTGGGCTCTGTGTTAACAGCACAGAACCTGGAGCCTGCTTCAGATTCTGTGTCTCCCCTCACTCTGTCCCTCCCCCTTTTGTGCTTTCTCTCTCTCTCTCAAAAATAAATAAACATTAAAACTTTTTTTTAAATAAAAAGATGAAAAAATAAGAAACTAATGCCTTCTGCTTTAGATTAAATACAGTAATTACATTTATTTTCCTAAAATCACTTGACCTTTCTTTCTTTCTTTCTTTCTTTCTTTCTTTCTTTCTTTCTTTTTCTTTCTTTCTTTCTTTCTTTCTTTCTTTCTTTCTTTCTTTCTTTCTTTCTTTCATTCTTTCTTTCCCTCTCTTTCTCTCCCCCTTCTTCTTTCTTTCATCTTGAGTTTTCTATGGGATCTGGATCTGCAGATTTGAAAGCCCTCACTTGTTGCCCAGTGATATCCCATGACAGGCCTGTTCCTATGAATTTCAGAGCCATCTCACTGATGGAATTACCAAACACAGACAGCATGTCCTTCCAGGACAGACTGACTTGGAGTCAGACTTGTCTCGGGGTTGGGCACAGCTATAGTTGCTTTGTGTTCAGAATGTTCAGGATTGAGCAAGTGCTCATTCAGCCACCCATGACTGATGAATAAATTGCTGTTACCCAAATTCACCTGGAAACCAAAAGTTTCTGTCGAAGGTCCCACATTTGAGTGGAGGAGAGGTGGATATAAGGTCCGTGAGGTCACAGATTTTATAGCCCTGGTTTGGGTCAGAAGATTTTTCAGCACAGGTTCAGCCTGACTGGACATGTCACTGCCGTGACTGAGAGAGTGACAGCCCAGCTCTGAAAGCACAGGCAGGTTGTGTCTTGCATGTCCATGGGACTTGAGTTCTGTGGGAGCAGCACTGAGGCTGTTGTCTGAGAATCAATGTCATGATCAGTCTCAGGTACTTAACGGAGCCCCGAGATGGTTGGGAGCTGAGATGCCCACAGAGATAGAGACTCACCTTAAGATTCCTGAGCATTATCATAGTTCCAGGAAAGCAGATATTCAAGGCTCATCCTGGCTGCCTGGATGTCCTACGCTTAATGTCCCTGATGTTTCCTACTGATGGAGACTGTGCCTCCTGTAGATGGAGACACGAAGGACAGCTGGGTGAGCACAGGTTGACCTTGACTTCCAGAAAGACAGAGAATTCTGGAAACTGCAGAGTCCAAGACACTATACACTCAGAGAGAGAAGACAGCTGTGTGTGTGTGCGTGTGTGTGTGTGCGTGTGTGTGTGTGTGTGTTGAACCAAAAAAGAGGCCAAATGGCCTCCTGTCCCTTCTATGTCTTCTTCTGTGGGATGGTTCTCCATGAAGCTGATTTGGATTTAAAAAGCAAGTATCCCAAAGAACTTTTTCCTGGAGGGTAATTTGTTTTAGGCAGCAAGGACTCACATGAGAACAAATTTGCTAACCTTACTGAATTTACTGAACCAGAAGACAAGGTCTTGTCAAGGGACATAAATCTGTCCATTTTATCTCATCTAACTGCCATCTAATAATTGGCATAAGAACTCAAAGCATAGACTGCCTAATAGTTGAGAATATGTGATTTGACCCAGTGGATCTCAACCTAAGACTGTTTTGCTCCTCAGAGATATTTGGAAATCACCTGTGAAGTGAGGACAGTGATGAGCAGTAGAGCCTAGGCCATAGTAGAGATTGCCCAGACTCTGCTTGCTGAGCCCCACAGCCAGGCCTGACCCAACCAGCCCTTCCTATGTGTATCCCTGATGCTCTGGATGGGGTTCTCCATGCAAATCCTCCCCTTTCCTGAGGCCATGCAAGCCTTTCCTTTACCTTACACCTGGGGTCCTGCTGAGCAAAGAGAGTATAGGAATGAGGGGACTTCACCCTAGGGATGACACAGGAGCACCTGCAAGAGGCAGGGAGACAGGAGCTCCCAGCTGAGGAAGTGGGGAGCACCAGTGCCCTCTGGTGAATTCAGGAAGCATGTGAACCCTGGGCTGGAGCTGGAACCCAGGGCTCTTGTTTCCCCATCCACCAGTGCCCACAGTTCTAGCCTCTTCAGGTTTGCTTCTTTCTCTTAGAAATATACATGAAAGTTTTCTCTGTCTCCTTTTCTGGCTTGATAACTTCTGTCTTTTCATCACTGAATCATATTCTAGGTATGGACCTACCAGAGTTTATATACTCATTCACCTATGGGAGGACATATTGGTTGCTTTCAAGTCTTGACAATCGTATATAAAATAACAATAAACACATATGTATATCCTTTGTAGACACTAGTAACTTGTTTAGGAAAATAGTTAGGAGTGTGCTTTCTGTATTATCATTAAGACTTTGTTTAGCTTTGTAAGAAACTTCCAAGGCATGTTCCAAAGTGGCTGGGACACTGCATTTCCTCACATCAATGAATGAGAGTTCCTGTTGCCCTACATCTTGGACAGCATCTAATGTTGTCATTGTATTGAATTTTAGCCTTCCTAAATGGTAGTGGTACCTCACTGTTTTTTAATACTCCAGTGACTTATTATGTTGGATATCTTGTCACATGTGTAATGCTCATTTGTGTACCTTCCTTGATAAGGGGTCTGTTCTGATCTGCTCACTGGGGAGGCATTGTCCAACATCCGGGAACTCAAGAACTCAGCAAAGTTTCAATCTCAAGAGAAAGGGAGAAACTGAGTATCTTTAAGCTTTCTGAGCTCAGGAATTCTCAATAAAGCCCCAAATGGTACGAGAGAACATGTAGGGGGTTGGGCAGAGGGCCACCCAGTTCTCCCAGCTCACACATCCTGCACTACTACCAGTCCTGTCATTCCAACCCAGCAAATGTGGAGGCCATTTTACTTCTGGAAACACAGTAACTATTTTTGCATTAGTAGGGCAACCTCCAAAAGGAGATATTTTCACTGACTTTATAAACTTACATGAGTCCAGATATTGAGGCCCTCTGGTTTTGGTAGGATATATAAAGTTAAAAGCCATAATCTGAACTTTTATTGGTCCCAGGAAGGGACAAGGGAGTGATGGATAAGACCGGGACAGAGAGGAGGGTATAAGTTATCACATGTCCCTGTTGAACAGGGGTTTTGTGTGACATTGGTTGTATGCAGCTCTATAGCAATAATGACCAGCCTCTCCTCAGGCTGGAGCCCAGAGGTGGTTAAAGAGCTTTTGTCAACACACATGGATCTGGACAATCAGGCTTGAGCAACTGGATGGTCCCTTACCACTGTCCTAGATCACAATGTAAGGGCTCTGACTGAAAGCCTTGACACCATTGCAGTTGTAACCCCCAGTGTTTCTGCTGTTCCTGTAGTAGGACATGACCTGGAATCTGGGGTCATCAACAGCTTCTCCAGGGGAGTGACACATGCACATATGAGGGAGTTCTTGCTCTAGACATTCCACAGCTCCCCACTCCCTGGATTGTGGCAAAGTCCCAAAGCAGTCTAAGAGGAGAGCAAGACACAGTCAGTACCTGTGGTCTCAGGACATCCCTCATGGGAGTCCCCATGGCCCCTGGTGCCAGCTGTAGCAGAGTCTCATCCATGGACCTACTACATCCACTTCCCTGGGGCAGGCTTAGCATTTTCCCAGCAACTGTGGAGCATCCCCTAAACTCTCATGGCCCATAAAGAGATTCCTGGCCTCAGGCCCCAAATTTACCCTTTGACTAACCCCCCTCTTCCTGACTTCACAACTGAAGCCTCAACTTCCCAGTGAAGGATCCAGGCCAGCTCTGAGCCTGCAATTCCCCCACAAGCCCATATTCTCAAATAGCATCTCACATCCTCATGTCTTCTCCCTGGATACAGGAAGCCTTGGCTTCTCCTGAGCACAGAAGGCTGTGAGGAAAGGGGAGGTCTCTGCTCTGAACCCTGGAAGGGCAAGTCTATGCTGTGGAGGAATGTCCAACTGCTGGGATGGTCCTGGGCCTCTGAGGGGGATGAAATCAACGAAAAGCTGATTTTCCTCATTTCAGGAGAAAAAAGGCAGCTGCGCAGACTCTGGTTCTATGACATGTGGATATCCAGGCAACATGAGTGTTATCATGACTTTGAATTATTTTGTTTCCTTTTTGTTTTGTTTTTTCTGAGGCCACAGAAACAATGAATGGATAATGGAGAGTAGACTCATTGTGAACCAGGTGGTATTTGCAGGTACAGTGTGTGTATAAACTACTTATTTTTTATTTATTTTATTTATTTATTTTTTATTTTATTTTTTTTCAACGTTTATTTATTTTTGGGACAGAGAGAGACAGAGCATGAACGGGGGAGGGGCAGAGAGAGAGGGAGACAGAATCGGAAACAGGCTCCAGGCTCTGAGCCATCAGCCCAGAGCCCGACGTGGGGCTCGAACTCAGGGACCGCGAGATCGTGACCTGGCTGAAGTCAGACGCTTAACTGACTGCGCCACCCAGGCGCCCCTACAAGTGTTTTTTTAACATGCACTTAAATATTTCATTGTTGAGTGGTTTTAAGTGATATTTTAATTCAGTTTTCATATGTTTATTGCTAGTGTATACACATCTAAATGTTCTATGTTGATCTTGTATTATAAGATTTTCCTGAAATTACATATTACTCTTGGAATTTATATATTTGTAGGTATATTTGCAGTGTCCTTTGTATTTTTCATGTAGACCATTCTTTCACCTGAAAACGGGGACAACTGTCTCTTTTTCTTCTTATTCAGTATGCCTTTCATTATTTTTCTTGCCTTATGGCTCTTTCTGGAACATTCAGTCTTATGTTAAATTATAGTGGTGGGATTGGACATACTTGCCTTGGTCTCTACGCTAGGGAGAAAGTTTTCAGTGTTTCACCTCCGTGTGCATAAGCTGTGTCTGTTTTATCATTTCATTTATCAAGTGCACAATGTTCTCTATTTTTTCATTCCCTAAGAATATTTGTCACAATAGGTTTTGAATTGTGTCAAATGCTTGTTCTATATTGATTGATGAGTTTATGAGATTTTTCTCCTTTAGCTTGTTATTACAAGAGATTATATTGATTGATTTGAATATTGAATCTGTCCTGCATCTCTGCAATAAACCCCATTTGGTCATGGTGTGTACTTCTTGTCATATATTACTAAATTTGAAACTATGCCCCATAAGGTTAATAACATTGAAACTAGCAGAAAATTTAAACCTTGTTTTTCAGGGAACTGCTTCCCCCTAATCAGCTATTTTTTTTTTTCTTTTTAGACTCCACTAATAAATCCACTAGTTGTCTCTGCAGATGAACAAATAAATGGCTCTGCATTCCTCACCCCAGATAAGGAGCCCAGGACCTCATCCAGTTTATACCAGCTTTTGGAGTCTGTGCACAGCCCTTGCCCTTGTCAGACAGTTATCTTTGCCTCATTATAATGTTGAATCTCCACCCTACAAGGAGCAAAAGCTGCATTAACATAACATTGGATGTGCATACAGGCACGTGTTCTAGGTACACTATGCTACCTATGCCCGGATAGAGATGACATGTGATAACAAAGCTCCCCTTTCTGAATATTACATGCAATGACAAATTTCCCCTTTCTGAATATTCATCCTAAACCCTAAATAAAAAGAACCAACTCACCCTGCTATGGCAGTCACAGCTTTGGAAGTTATTCCCCATGATCTCCTTATTTGCTGCACACACAGCTTCCTTTGTGTGACAACTCCACCCGGTGCAGTGTCTACCTGTAACTCACCAAGCAGCGAACTCATGTTAGTTCAATTAAAAATTCTGTTTTCCAACACTTTCATAAGAATTGTGAGTGTCTGCTTGGGAGGGATATTCAGTTTCTTTGATTTGTGCCAGGAAGCTGTTGGCAATAGTCATTGATTGAAAAATTTAGGAAGAATCATTGTCTTAGCCAAATCCAGCATTTTGAACCACGAGTAAGGAATAGTCATTCATTCAAGTTGCCTTTCATTTCCCTTGCGATGTTTTGTTGTTTTCCAGTAATAAGACTTTTAATTTTTCTCAGTTTTATCCTTAAGAATTACATAATTATGGAATTTAAAGTGGCATTGCTTTTATTTTTTAGATGTTGATTATGTATTGCTTTTATATAAAATACCATTTATTTCTGCATGTTGGCTTTGAAACCTGAAGCCTAGTTTGAACTACTTAGACCAGAAGCATCTAGAGCCACCGCTAGAGTCAGAGCTCAAATCAACACCTTTTGCCTCTGACAAATCCACTGAATAATTTTTATCTCTGAGCAAGCTAGTTTGCCTTTGAAAACATGAAAACACTGAGAATAGGTTATCAATCCAAAAAAGTAACTGAAGGAAAGGATGTGACATTGTCAAATCTACTGGTTCCAGGAAAATTAGGAATCAGTTGAAGATCCAACAACAGAAATCACATCCAGAGCCACTGGAGTGATGATGTCACCAGGCCTGGAGAGTAGAAGAAGATTTTGTCTAACTTCCTCATAAGTCTGGAGCATGGTATGCATTGGTGCTATTGTGCCATATATAACAGTAGTAGTCACCTCATCTTTGCACTGGTCTCCAGAGATGTGCAGAGCCCCTCAGCTCATCAATGCACTTTTGGATGCAGAAAAGCAAACTGGTGCCCAGACCCCTGGTGTTAATCTGAGTCTGAATTGAATCTTATGAGATATCAGGGACAGCTTCCTGGCTTCTGCTGATAACTGATTACATACTTTTTTTTCCAACAATGATGTCACTTCTCAGGGTGCCGGAAAGATTCTCCCAGGGATGCAGAGAAAGAAGGCAGCTGAGATAGCACAAGCTAATTCATGCTGGGAGAGACAACTTGAAAACACAGGTACAGGAGGCAGGGCAAATACCAGAGTAAAAGCTCATGGGGATGTGAGTCAAGGTATTGACACAGCCTGAGAACTGAGACCTTATCCTCAAGGCCTATCCCTACTTGACCAAAGAAAGAGAATCATGAAGAGAAGAGGAATCCAGACCATGGTGACACAACTCCTGACCACACTCTGGAGCTGGGGTGTCCCTGTCTTTTCATATCCTCCCTACTGCTCCCAGGGAAATAAGGAGCTGTTTATGCAAATTTGCACCTCTCTTTCTGGCTTTCTCAGACCCTACCCATCTGACCACTGATTCATGAGCCTGAGAAGGGACCTGAGGACAGAAGAAGCTGAGGTCAGAGCCTACTCCAAGTGAGACCCAGGAGGGAATGCAGGGAGCAGCTGTGGGAACAACCACAGGACCCTGCCCAGGAGCTTTTGCCAGGCCTGAAGACACCTGGCTGCTGGGTCTCACCTGGGAGTGCAGGGAGCAACTCAGCCTGTGCCCAGCCCTAAGGCCAAAGGGCTCCCCCTAGCTGTGAGTGTCTCCCTTCCAGGCCCAGGGCAGATGCACAGTGCCCCCTGATGTTTACATACTGACCTGCGGGGTTCTCAGTCTCCTGAGGTTAATGTCCAGAACTGTGTCACCATCACAAACAGTGACAGACATATCTTCTGAAGCCCTGTGGTCACCTCCAGCAGATAATATGTCCTAAGTGCAGAGGTGGGTATAGGTTTAAGACAGACCAACCCCTCTTTCTCTTCCCAAGCTAATGTTACAGGAAGTTCTAAAGACTTAGAAGAGGCTTTTGGTGGAGACATTTGCAGAACTTCACATCCAGAAAAGCTCTGGGATAGGTCATGATGGGGCATGAGTGTGTAGCATCCAAGGTCAGGCTGAAGTGCCTAGACAGTGGTCATAATGAGAGGTGGGGATGGAGGAAAACCTGGACTTCTTGTGAGATGAGGTAGGATGTTCACCCTCTCTGGACTTTCCTCCTCTCCTCAAGTGTGTTCTTTCTCCTCCTTACAATGGCTGCTTTGCAAACTCCTCTGTCCTTTGTTTCCCCCAGTCCCCTGCCCATCAGAAGAGACCCCTCCCCACCTGTCCTCTCTGAAGTTTGGTCACCTTGGCAGGGACTTTAATTGTGCTGACTTTGCCACTGTTGCTTCTAAACAGGTCTCCAGAGAGGTGCAGGTGACAGTTCTGGAATCCCATATGGGGCAGGGTTGGGTGGGCGGCACCTCCTGCAGGTGAAGTCAGGGACTCCTCTCTGAGTTGCACTTGGGTAGCAGGTAGTGATCTCACATGGATTATACATTGTAAATGGACATGGAGTCATGTGGAAAACCTAACAGCACAGCCAATCAAGGGCCACCATGAGGACTAGGGACACTGAGTCTCACTCATTTTTCCCCTTCATTCTAGTGAATGGAGTCAATCCATGCAAACACGGTGCTGCCATTCTCCATGTCCAGTCCCCACATCACTCTGGATGGTTCTAGTCACAAGGAGAAGGAAGAATGAAATGGGTTCCTCGTGGGCTGAGGGATACCATGAGCCAGTTTCTCCATGGGATTGGAGGGTCAGAGCTGCAGAACAGTCACACATGGGAGAGGGTCATTTCTCCCAGTCCCACTCAAGCAGGCTCAGATGGTGTGGGCATCTGTCTCCATTCTCTTGTTGGGTTCACAGTGCACTCTGGTGTCCACAGAATCACAATCAGTATTCAAATTACACAGCTGGATCTCTAATCAGGTAACCTGTTTCTGATATTTTCCTCCCTAGATGTAAGATGGTTCTGAGACCAGCGATGCCCCAGGTCCTCTCTCTGTGGGGTCACCATGGTCTGGAGCAATCCCCAGTTGGCCTGATTCATACCCACCATACTCCTGCTTTTACCTTCAGACACATCACTGTCCCCACTGTCAATAGGTTATGATTTTCACTTTCCATTGGGGATTCCAGATACTCAGCTCACAAATTCATAAAGTTTCTCTTTGGCAAATAGTTACTAAATTATCCTATCTTAAGCCTGTCAGATATGTCATGCAGGATCTCTGATAAATACTTCTTAATTTGCTTTTACTTTTTATTATTATTTTTTTTAATTTACATCCAGGTTAGTTAGCATATAGTGCAATAACGATTTCAGGAGTAGAATCTGTGGTTTATCCCCTACACATAACACCCTATGCTCATTCCAATAAATTTCCTCCTTGATGCCCTTGCCGCTTTAACTCACTCCCACCCACAACCCCTCCAGCAACCCTCAGTTTGTTCTCTATATTTAAGTCTCTTATGTTTTGTCCCCTCCCTGTTTTTATATTATTTTTGCTTCATTTCCCCTATGTTCATCTGTTTCGTGTCTTAAATTCCACATGTGAGGAAGTCATATGATATTTGTTCTCTAATTTTGCTTAGCATAATGCACACTAAGTTCCATCTACGTTGTTGCAAATGGCAAGATTTCATTCTTTTTTATTGCTGAGTAATACTCCATTGTTTATATATACCACATCTTCTTTATCTATTCATCTGTCGATGGACACAGGGGATTTTTCCATACTTTGCTATTGTCAATAGTGCTGCTATAAATATTGGGGTGCGTGTGCCCCTTCAAAACAGCACATCTGTATCCATTTGGTAAGTACCTAGTTGTACAATTGCTGGATCACAGAGTAGTTCTATTTTTAATTTTTTTCAGGAACCTTCATACTGTTTTCCAGAGTGGCTGCACAGTTTGCGTTTTCACCAGCAGTGCAAAAAAGATCCTCTTTCTCTGCATCCTTGGCAACATCTGTTGTTGCCTGAATTGTTAATGTTAGCCATTCTGACAGGTGTGAGGTGGTAGTGCATTGTGGTTTTGATTTGTATTTCCCTCGTGATAAGTGATATTGAGCATTTTTTCATGTGTCTGTTAGCCATCTGGATGTCTTCCTTGGAAAAGTGTCTATTCATGTATTTTTCCCATTTCTTCACTGAATATTTGTTATTTGGGTGTTGAGTTTGAAAAATTATTTATAAATTTTGTAATCTAATCTTTTATCTGATATGTCATCTGCAAATATATTCTCCCATTCTATCAGTTGCTTTTTAGTTTTGCTGATTGTTTCCTTTCCTGTGCAGAAGTTTTTTATCTTGATGAGGTTCCAAGAGTTCATTTTTTGCTATTGTTTCCCTTGCCTCTGGAGATATGTTGAGTAAGAAGTTGATACAGCCAAGGTCAAAGAGGTTTTTGTCTGCTTTCTCCTCTAGGATTTTGATGGCTTCCTGTCTTATGTTTAAGTCTTTCATCCATTTTGAGTTTATTTTTGTGCATGGTGTAAGAAAGTCATCCAAGTTCATTCTTCTGCATGTTATTGTTCAGTTTTCCCAGCACCATTTGCTGAAAAGACTATCTTTATTCCCTTGGATATTCTTTCCTGCTTTGTCAAAGATTAGTTGGCCATACGTTTATGGGTCCATTTCTAGGTTCTCTATTCTGTTCCATTGATCTATGTGTCTGTTTTTGTTCTAGTAGTATACTGTCTTGATAATACAACTATCTAATACAGCTTGAAGTCCAGAATTGTGATGCCTCCAGCTTTGGTTTCAGGATTGCTTTCAGCTTTTGTTTCAGGATTGCTTTGGCTATTCAGGATCTTTTCTGGTTTCATACAAATTTTAGGATTGTTTGTTCTAGCTCTGTGAAGAACGCTGATGTTATTTTGATAGGGATCACATTGAATATGTAGATTGCTTTGAGTAGTATCGACATTTTTAACAATATCTGTTCTTCTAATCCAGAAGCAGGGAATATATTTCCTTTTTTGTGTGTGTCTTCCATTTCCTTCATAAGCTTTCTATATAGTTTTCAATATATAGATTTTTCATCTCTTTGGTTAGGTTTATTCCTAGCTATTTTATGGGTTTTGGTGCAATTGTAAATGTGATCAATTTCTTGATTTCTCCTTCTGCTGCTTTTATTGGTATATAGAAAGGCAACCAATTTTTCTGCATTGACTTTGTATCCTGCAACTTTGCTGAAGAATCAGTTCTAGAAGTTTTTTGGTGGATCTTTTGGGTTTTCCATATAAAGTATCATGTCATCTGTGAAATGTGAAAGTTTGACTTCCTCCTCACCAGTTTGGATGCCTTTATTTATTTGTGTTGTCTAATTGCTGAGGCTAGGACTTCCAATACTATGTTGAATAACAGTGGCAAGAATGGACATTCCTGTCATTTTCCTGACATTAGGGGGAAAGCTCTCAGTTTTTCCCTATTGAGGATGATATTAGTGGTGGGTCTTTTGTATATGGCTTTTATGATCTTGAGGTATGATCCTTCTATCCCTACTTTATTGAGGATTTTTATCAATAAAGAATGCTGTATTTTGTCAAATGCTTTCTCTGCATATATTGAGAGGATCGTGTGGTTCTTATCCTTTCTTTTATTGATGTGATGAATCACATTGATTGTTTTGTGGATATTGAACCAGCCCTGCATCCCAGGTATAAGTCCCCCTTAGTCGTGGTGAATAATTTTTTTAATGTATTGTTGGATCCGGTTGGCTAATATCTTGTTGAGGATTTTTGCATCCATGTTCATCAGGGAAATTAGTCTTTAGTGCTACTTTTTAGTGGTCTTTGTCTGGTTTTGGACTCAGGGTAATGCTGGCCTCTAGAATGAGTTTGGAAGTTTTTCTTACATTTCTATTTTTTGAAACAGTTTCAAAAGTATAGGGTTAACTCTTCTTTAAATATTTGGTAGAATTCCTCTGGAAAGCCATTTGGCCCTGGCCTCTTGTTTTGGGGGAGATTTTTGATTACTGATTCAATTTCTTTACTGGTTATGGGTCTGTTCAAATTTTCTATTTCTTCCTGTTTCAGTTTTGGTAGTTTATATGTTTCTAGGAATTTTTCCATTTCTTCCAGATTGCCCAGTTTATTGGCATATAATTGCTCATAATATTCTCTTATGATTGTATTTCTGCAGTGTTGGTTGTGATCTCTCCTCTTTCATTTTTGATTTCATATTTATTTGGGTCCTTTCCTTTTTCTTTTTCATCAAACTGGCTAGGGGTTTATCAATCTTGTTAATTCCTTCAAATATCCAGCTTCTGGTTTCATCGATCTGTTCTACTTTTTTTGTTTTTGTGTTTTTTTTTTTTATAGCATTGACATCTGCTCTAATCCTTATCATTTCCCATCTTCTCCTTGTTTGGGGTTATATTTGCTGTTCTTTTTCCAACTCTTTAAGGTATAAGGTTAGGTTGTGTATCTAAGACCTTTCTTCCTTCTTTAGGAAGGCTGGATTGCTATATAATTTCCTTTTATGACTGCCTTTGCTGTGTCCCAGAGGTTTTGGGCTGTGGTTTTATGATTTTAATTGGCTTCCATGTACTTTTTAATTTCCTCTTTAACTTCTTGGTTAGCCCATTCATTCTTTAGTAAGATGTTCTTTAGTCTCCCAAATTTTTCTTGTGGTTGATTTCGAGTTTTACAGCATTGTGGTCTGAAAATATATATGGTATGATCTCAATTTTTTTTTACTTGTTGAGGTCTGATTTGTGTCCCAGTATATGATCTATTCTGGGGAATGTTCTATGTGCACTCAAGAAGAATGCATATTCTGCTGCTTCAGGGTGAAATGTTCTGAATATATCTGTTAAGTTCATCCCATCCAGCGTGTCAAATAAAGCCATTGTTTCCTTGTTGATTTTCTGCTTAGATGATCTGTCCATCATTGTAAGTTGGGTGTTGAAGTCCTCTACTATTATGGTATTATTATCAATGAATTTCTTTATGTTTGTGATTAACTGATGTATATATTTGTGTCCACGTTGGGGGCATAAATGTTTATAATTGTTAGATCTTCTTGGTGGATAGAATCCTTAATTATGATATAATGCCCTTCTTCATCTCTTGTTACAGTCTTTATTTTAAAGTCTAGATTGTCTGTTATAAGTATGGCTACTCTGGCTTTCTTTTGGAGACCATTAGCATGATAGATGGTTCTCCATCCCCTTACTTTCAATTTGAAGGTGGCTTCAGGTCTAAAGTGAGTCTCTTGTAAATAGCATATAGATGGATCTTGTTTTTTTTTTTATTCTGTTACTCTATGTCTTTTGTCCGTTGACATTTAGAGTGAGCACAGAAAGATATGAATTTGTTACCATTGTATTCCCTATAGAGTTGGAGTTTCTGGTGGTGTCTTCTATTCCTTTCTAGTCTCTGTTGTTTAGCTTTATTGTTTTGTTTCATGTTTTTTCCCTCAGAGATTCCCTTTAAAATATCTTGAAGGACTGGTTTAGTGGTCACAAACTCCTTTAGTTTTTGTTTGTCTGGGAAACTCTTTATCTCTCCTTCTATTTTGAGTGACAGCCATGCTGTATAAAGAATTCTTGGCTGCATATTTTTCCAATTCAATACTCTGACTATATCCTGCCACTTTTTTCTGGCTTACCAAATTTCTGTGGATAGGTCTGCTGCGAACTTGATCTGTCTTCCCTTATAGGTTAAGGACTTTTTTTTTCCCTTGCTGCTTTCATAATTCTTTCCATGTCTGTGTATTTTGTGAATTTGACTATGATATGCCTTGTTGATAGTCGGTTTTTGTTGAATCTATGGGAGTATTCTGTGCTTTTTGGATTTTGATGTCTGTGTCTTTCCCTGGGTTAGGAAATTTTTCTGCTATGATTTGCTCACATAAACCTTCTACCCCTTTTTCTCTCTCTTCATCTTCTTGAACTTCTATGATTCAGATGTTATTCTTTTGTAATGAGTCACTGATTTCTCTAATTCTTAAATCATACTCTTTTGCCTTAGTTTCTCTCTTTTTATCCTCTTCAGTATTCTCTATTAGTTTGTTTTCCATATAGCTATTTGTTACTCTGGTTCATCCATCCTTGCCCCCATGGCATCTATTCAAGATTGCATCTCAGTTATAACGTTTTTAATTTCATCTTGACTAGATTTTACTTGTTTTATCTCTGCCAAAAGGGATTCTATGCTTTTTTCAAACCCAGCTAGTGTTCTTATTATCATGAGTATAAATTCTGATTCAGACATATTGCTTGTATCTGTGTTGATTAAGTCCCTGGCTGTCATTTCTTCCTGTTCTATTTTGGGGGTGAATTCTTTCATTTTCTCATTTTGGAGGAAGAAAAAGAATTAATAAAATTAAAATTAAAAAGTTAAAAACATCACAAACAATCAAATAAAAAAGCTAATTTTAGGTGTGATTTGGTTTCATTGTTGAAAGAAGCTTGATAGAATAGAGAAAAAAGGAAAGAAAGAAAAGAAAAGAAGCAAGAAAACGTTTAAAAATTAAAACAAATATACACAATAAAATAGAATAAAATGAAATAAAGAAAATAAAATAGAATAAAAAATATTTACAAAAATATATAATATAGTAAAAATTTAAAAAGAGACAAACTTTCATAAAAACAGAAAGTAAAAATATTTTTTTTTCTCTTTCTGTATCCAAGAATAAGAAAAGAAAAAGAAGAAAGAAAAAAAAACCGAACAGATGGACCAGCAAACAGAATGAAATCTGAATGAAATTACATCCAGATTCCCCTAGAAGTCAAACTATGAAGCACTTTATAGTACATACACTAAGCAGGCAGAGAGACTTGTGGTGGTCCTCTAGGCTTGGTTGGCATATTTGGGCGGGGCTTGGTGTAATGGTGTAGTGGTATAATCTCCTCTAGGTGGCGCTTCTTAGCTTACTGGGGTGGATAGGTGTTGCCCACATGTGCATGCACAGGTATGTGCACGCACAGGTATGTGCATGCATGGGGGAGATGAAAATGGCTTTACCCAGATTCCCAGTCTCTGGCATAGGAACACTGCACTCTCACCTACCAGCAATCAAGCATTCCCCCTTTGTCTCCAGCTTCCATCCACTCCCCATTTCTACACTGTCCATGACCAAGCTGGCAGCCTGCCAGGAGGCACCCCTCCTGACTTTTATCTCAGATGGGACTGTGTTTCCAAACCCCTCACTTCTGAGAGCCCTACAGCTTGGACCCATTCTGACCCTCTGGGGGAGGGTCTCACCGAGCAATGGCCAGGTGCTGGTTTGCTCCCAGGAACATTCATGTGATCATGCTGCTGCAGAGGCTCGAGATTGTGGCTGGGTGCTGGCTTGCCCCAGAAAAAGTTCGTGCAATCATGCAGCTTCAGAGGTTCAGGGATTATGGTAAATCACAACACACAACCAGAGCCAGGTTTCACTATACCCTGGCATCTTTGTCCCAATGCCAACAAGCGTGGCTGTCTCCAGGGTCCACTGGGATCTTTGCCTGTGGGGAGGCCATGGGCCTCTACCAAATGTCCTCTTGGTAGGGAACTTCTCCCTGTGTGGCCCACAGACCCCTCAGACCTCACTGCCTGCTCCTGGGGATTTGCCCTTCCCACCAGAGCACTGCCAGGTATTGAGCTGCAGAATTTCCAACTCTGATTATAGAGTCCTAATGGTATTTGAAACCCTCTCCTTTCTCCTTTCTCTCTTTCTTGTTCAGTGATTTGTGGGTGTTTCCACTCTTTCTCTTTCTCTCCAACTACTTTCAGGAAGAGTGTTTTTCCTGTACTTGCCACCCTTTCTCTGTCCTCTCTCCATGAAAATAGCTCCTTACCCTTCATGACTTCTCTCTCCTCAAGTTCACCTCTCCATGCCACGTACCTACCAAGTTCTATGGCTCGAGTTATGCAGATTGTTGTGTAAATCCTCAGATCAATTTTCTAGGTGTGTAAAATGGTTTGGTGCTGATCTAGCTGCATTTCAGGGATGAGAGAAGCAGAGAACTTCCATACCGCTCTGCCATCTTGGCCCCTCCTGTTTAGTCTACTTCTTGATTTTTAATTGACCACAACAGGATAATTTTGGTGAATACATCTCCTGTGCTACATAAGAATCTACATTATCCCCTATGGTCACGCTAGCATGATTCTATGACCTGGAAAATGATTTGATGCCGTGTAGAGATGAAAAAGCTCAGAATGTCCAATTAGCAATATGGCAGACATTCCCTAAGTGATAGCTCCATGTCAAGCTATTGACTGGCTGTATGAAGCTGGCTGTTGTCACTGGCACTGAGCACCTAGTGAGAACCTAGGCAGCACAAGCAGAGGGGTTTGCCCCCCTTCCCCAGTGACCTGGAGCTCAGTGTGAGCAGTGTTCTTGTCACCCCATACCTGACAATATTGATCAGTTTTGTCACCAGGATGAAGACCACAATTTAATTTTTAATGTCCTGAGTTCTTCAAAGCATCATTAGATGCAGAGAAACAGCTTGGATCCCAGGACCCTGCTGCTTACTTGAGACTGAGTAGAATCTCAGAAGATATTAGGAAGTGTTCCCAGGAGTTGGTGCTAACACAAGATCATTTTTCCAGCCAACATTTGGGAAATCTTTGCACTTTTTCATTCAAATTTGCCATAAACTTAAAATTTATCTTAAAAATAAAGCCTATTTTTTAAAAATGAGAGAATAAGAGCTTTGCAAAATCCCTATGGTAAAGAGAAGAGCAATCAAGAGGGAGAATTTAGAATTCTGCCAAATTTAAGAAACTAAAAAAAAAACAAAAAATAAACATTTCCCATCATAATGAACAAAATTATAAAAGAGGGAGATCATCAAGGAATAGTGGGTCTAACCGGCACACGTCAAAATCATGTTTACCAATGATAGAATAGAACAACCACTTACTAACTTTTGAATGAAAATGGCCCATGCACAAATATACGAAATAAGAAATGATATCTGAAAAAAATGAAAAAGTTATTACTGGTAACCTCCAGTAAAAATAGATTTAAGGGGTGCCTGGGTGACTCAGTCAGTTAAGCATCTGACTTTGGCTCAGGTCATGATCTCATAGTTCGTGGGTTCGAGCCCTGCATCGGGCTCCCTGCTGACCACTCAGAGCCTGGAATCTGCTTCAGATTCTGTGTCTTCCTCTCTCTCTCTGCCCCTCCCCTGTTCACACTCTGTCTCTCTCTCTCTAAAAAATAAATAAACTTAAAAAATTTTTAATAGATTTAAGCAATCCCTATCAAAATAACACCAGCATTCTTCACAGAGCTAGAACAAACAATCTTAAAATTTGTATGGAAGCACACAGAAACCTGAATAGCCAAAGCAATCCTGAAAAAGAAAACCAAAACTGGAGGCATCACAATCCCAGACTTCAAGTTGTATTACAAACCAGTAATCATCAAGACAGTATGGTAGTAGCACAAAAAACAGACACTCAGATCAATGGAACATAATAGGGAACCTAGAAATGGACCCACAAACGCATAGCCAACTAATCTTTGACAAAGCAGGAAGGAATATCCAATGAAATAAAGACAGTCTCTTCAGCAAATGGTGCTGGGAAAACTGGACAGCGACATGCAAAGAAATGAACCTGAACCACTTTCTTACACCATACACAAAAATAAACTCAAAATGGATGAAAGACCTAAATGTAAGACAGGAAAACATCAAAATCCTAGAGGAGAAAGCAGGAAAAACCTCTGTGACCTCAGCCACAGCAACTTCTTACTTAACATGTCTCTAGATGTATGGGAAACAAAAGCAAAAATGAACTATTGGGACTTCATCAAGATAACATCTTCTGCACAGCAAAGGAAACAATCAACAAAACTAAAAGGCAACCGATGGAATGGGAGAATATATTTGCAAGTGACATATCATATAAAGGGTTAGTATCCAAAATCTATAAATAACTTATCAAATAACACCCAAAAACAAATAACACCCAACACCCAAAAGAACAATCCAGTGAAGAAATAGGCAAAAGACATGAATAGACACTTCTCCAAAGAAAACATCCAGATAGCTAACAGACATATGAAAAAATGTTCACCATCACTCATCATCAGGGAAATACAAATAAAACCAAAATGATATACCACCTTACACCTGTCAGAATGGCTAACATTAACAATTCAGGCAACAACAGATGTTGGTGAGGATGCGGAGAAAGAGGAACCCTTTTGCACTGCTAATGGGAATGCAAACTGGTGCAGCCACTCCGGAAAACAGTATGAAAGTTCCTCAAAAAATTAAAAATAGAACTACCTTATGACCCAGCAATTGCACTACTAGATATTTACCCAAGGAATACAGGTGTGCTGTTTCAAAGGGGTACATATGCCCCAATGTTTATAGCAGCACTATCGACAATAGCCTAAGTATGGAAAAGGCCCAAATGTCCATCAATAGATGAATGGATAAAGAAGACATGATATATATATATATATATATATATATATATATATATATATATCATAGTATTACTTGGCAATCAAAAAGAATGAAATCTTGCCATTTGCAACAATGTAGATGGAACTTAGAGTGCATTATGCTAAGCAAAATTAGAGAACGACAAATATCATATGACTTCACTCATATGAGGAATTTAAGATACAAAACAGATGAACATAAGGTAAGGGAAGCAAAAATATACAAATGGGGGGGGACAAAATATAAGAGACTCTTAAATACAGAGAACAAACTGAGGGTTGCTGGAGGGATTGTGGTGGGGGAATGGGTCAAATGGGTAAAGGGTAAAGCCTGAAGCCTATTTCAGATTCTGTGTCTCCCTCTCTCTCTACCCTTCCCCTGCTCACACTCTGTGTCTCTCTGTCTCTCAATAATAAATAAATGTTAAAGAAAAAAATTAAAAAAAGAAAATTTCAGACTAATATTATGAAATATTGATGTAAATATCTCAAAATATATCAACAAAGATATTCCAATATCATATTAATAAATTGATATATCATGAACATATGTGGTTTATTCCAGGTATACGTGTTTGGTTCCATATTGTAAACTCTATTTTTTTCATACTGAAAACTCCTTAAAATAAAACATCATTTTAACACAAATAAATAAAGCATATGATCTGAATAGATCCTGAAAGAGCCATTGACAGAATTTAAAACAAATTCTTGTAACAAACACATAAAATAGAAACAGACAGAGACATTTATAACGTATTAATATAATCTCTCCCACAAACATGACTCAGTTCCTCAGCCAGCACCTTAACTACTAGAGGGATTGTGGGAGGACATTTCCACAAGATCAGGAACAGGAAAAAGTAACCTATAATTCCATTATGACTCAACCTTATTCTTCAAGTATTAGAAACACAATTAAGCAAGAAAAAAAATCCATAGTTAGATTTCAGAATTAATGGTAATGGACAAGGAGTCATTCCAAAAGACCTAAATTTATGCTTGAGTCAAAGATATTCTGGGACTGGTGCAGCAGTGGCAGAAGAAATCTCTCCAATGAGCAGAAACAACAGGCATTCCTGTTGAGGACTAGTGAGAGGATACTATAGCTCTGGGTTTCTAGAAATAGGTAAATGACCAAGGATAGAGACACTGGATTCCTCAGAGGTCAGGTGTGAGATGAACACAGTGGACCTGCCACCCCCAGTCCATGAACTTCAGTGCAAAGAGACCCTGTGTCCCAACCTGATAGGAGAGGTCGCCTTTCTCTTGCTTTGAGACCGTTTGTCTAGGAAGGGGCTGCTGTGAGTAACTTGGAGACAGAAGGAAAGGAGTAGACCTCACTCCCAGGTTGTGACCCTCAATGGACCTAGACCCTTGGTAGCAGCAGCAGGAGCATCAGAAGTAGAAGCCACAGGTTGAGCCTGAACAGCTGCTGGGGCCACCCACCCAGCAAATGAGAAAAGGGTTCTGATCTCAGTTCCCATAGGCTGGAGGCTCTGTGTGAGCCGAGAATATTGTCATGGGAGACTATGAGGAGCCACATTATCCTCACTCCTTAGTCCAGTGTTATTCAGGGAGACAGAGTTGCCAGACATGGAGCCAGAAAAGTGATTGGGGACCCTCAAGGGTTGATTGCTATTACCTTACAAAGTACATTTGGGGGCCATGCCTGGGAGCTCTTGGTACTCATTCACACCATTACCACCAATGTTGGAGCTGCTCCAAGTGCAGAAGATGGTGACACTCTGGCCTAGGTACCCAGATACTGAAAGTGGCTGAGTCAGCACAGAATGGGCCCAGGACCCTGCAAGGGGGAGAGACACAGGGTGATGTTGGGGAAATGAGAAAAGAGGAAGAAGAGCCACATATGTCCTCCCAGGGCCCCTTCTCTTGTCCCCCCATCTAGTCAAAGTGCAGTGATTGAGGAGGGTGAGATGGAGAGGGGACCAGGCCATGATGGAGACCATCACTGATCCTGCCTTCTGTGGCCCCACAGCTGAACAGAATCTCCCCTAATGCCTCCCTTCTCTTCAATCTCTGACAGAGAGAGGGCCCTTCCATTCAAATAACACCCCAGCTCTCTGACCCCTCACTGGCCTGGGTCAGGTCTCTCTGCCTGAAGATGTCAAGGGAGTGGGCAGGGAAGGAGCTGTGTGGGTCCAGGGGGTGGATAAGTCTCAGCTGTGAACCCTGAGCAGAGGGCACAGGCAGTGCTAGGTGGCAACTCCCAGCTATGATCATCCCTTAAACTTAATAAACAGGACTGAGTGCCATCCAATGTCCATTCCCGGCACACTGTTGTGTGATATGGTGACCAGAGCCCATAAGAGACAGCTCCTACCTCCTCACTGCTCTTTCCACTGTCCCCTGCACTAAGGCCATATCTTATGTGACCTCCCATCATCTCAGGGCAGATTTATGCTCTACTCAGACTCCTCAGGATCAGTGTGTCCATGGTTCCCTTGGGTGTTCTTGGGTCAAGACTGAGGTGATGTCTCTACACAAATTCCTCTTAGATTAGGATCAAGTCCAGAGCAATGATGGGTCCTCATGGCCACATGGCCTCTTCTGTGAAGGATGCTACATTGTTTTCTCTCATGTGAGCCCCTTCTGACCATGGCTACCCTTCCCTGGACATATGCCCCCACACCACTGAGAGGAGAAGGAGCCTCTCTCTAGGGATGAAAAGTTAAGGGAAGGCCCCAGGCCAGTGAATTGATGCCAAGTGAATCTTACTCGTCAATATCTCACACACTTGAGCACTACCATCATCCACTTGGTTTTTTTACAAATCGTTTTTAACACAGTGACTCACTCCTAGGAATCACTTCTGCAAGCACAGGACACAGGGGTGTGACAAATAACGTTCTCTGCAGCATTTTACTTAAAACTCTGAATTCCTTGAGCAGTATCTGTTCCCAGGAGACTGAGATGTGGTGAATGTTAGAATCCACATTCCAAATAGAGGGTGTAAAAAAGAATTGCCCATAGTGAGTGTTATGGGGGGGGGGGTCAATTTATATGCTTGTGTGTGAAAATGTGCCCGTTTTACATATGACTTTGCCAGGAAGATAGATGTTAGCCAAAAAAGAAAAGAAAAGAAAACAAACCCATAAAACCATTAGTCCCATTTACCAAAATATCATCAACAGATGTTTTAATAACTCTAAAAATAGTATGCACAAGAGTCTTAACTGATTTTAGTTCCAGGATTTGCTTGGAATGGAAAAGAACAAACTGTCAGCGTGTTCAGTTGTGTGTGAGTGTGGTACAGAGAAGTTGTGTTACTTTGAGATTCTAAATGCACCAACATATTTAAACTGATAAGTGAAAATCTAAGATTATAATTTCAACAAAATTATTCCATGAATTTAACTAAAAGAAAACCTATGCTCTATATAATTTTGCCTTTACAAGGGTTTTATCTTCTGAAATATCCTTTTCTTTGAAAGCTTTGTTTTTTTAAAGACAATTTTTTATTAAAAAATAATAGGCATTCTGTTCAGTGTTGTTCATTAATAGTAGAAATACTAATAATAGCCAAATTATGGAATGAGCCCAAATTTCCATCAACTGATGAATGGATAAAGATGTGGTATGTATGTATGTATATATATATACATACATATATATATACATACAATGTATATATATATATATACACATATATACATATATATACAATATATACATATATATATACATACACATATACACATATATATACATATATGTATATACATATATATGTATATACATACATATATACACATATATATATACATTGTATATATTGTATACATATGTATTGTATACATATACAATTGTATATATTGTGTATATATATGTATATATACATTGTATATATATTGTATACCTATATATACACAATATATATACATACATATATATATATATATATATACATACATACAATGGAATATTACTCAGCAATCAAAAAGAATGAAATTTTGCCATTTTCAACAACATGGATGGAACTAGAGTATATTATGGTAAGAGAAATAAGTCAGTCAGATAAATACAAATACTATATGATTTCACTCATATGTGGAATTTAAGAAACAAAACATAGTGGAAGGTAAGGAAAAATAAAATAAGATAAAAACAGAGAGGGAGACAAACAACTAGAGACTCTTAAATACAGAGAACAAACAGGGTTGCCGGAGGGGAGATGGATGGGGGAGGGGCTAATGATGGGCATTAGGGAGGGCACTCGTTGGGATGAGCAATGGGTGCTATATGTAAGTGATGAATCACTAAATTCTACTCCTGAAACCAATACTGTACTCTGTGTTAACTAACTTGAATTTAAATTAAAAAAAAAAAAAAGGTGATATTAGGGTCTGGAGACAAGAGGCAGAATAGGTCCAAGTATTCTCCCAGGGACCATTCCCCTGTTTTTGCATCCAGTCACCTGTGCAGTGAGCAAGGAAGGTGAGGAGAGGGGACTAGGCCATGGTGGAACTTATCACCAATCCTGCTTTCTGTGGCCCCACAGCTGAGCATAACCTCCCCTAAATTCTCCCTTCTCCTCTTCAATCTCTGACAGAGAGAGGGCCCTTCCATGCAAGTGAGACCCCTCACTGGCCCTGGGTCAGTCCCCTCTGCTGAGTATGTCAAGGTGGTGGACAGGGGAGGGACTGTGTGGGACCAGGAGGTGTGGAGGTTATAGCTGTGTGCCCTAGGCAGAAGGCGCAGGCAGTGCCTGGTGGCACATCTTAGTGTTAATCAGTCCTGACTCTTCAAAAGTGGGTCCTTAGAGTTCTTGGTGTCCAGGTCCAGACACACTTATTGTCTGACATGGTGGCCAGAGCCCATCAGATACATCTCCTGCTTCCCTACCACTCTGTGTACTGTCTCCTGACATAGGGCCAGGCCAGATGTCCCCTTATGTGGTCTCCCATCACCTCAGGAAAGACTGTATGCTCTTCCCAGACTCTTAGGATGAATTTGTTCACAACTCCCTTGCTGTTCATGGATCAGAACTGAGGAGGTGTCTCTACTCAGATACCTAAGTCCAGAGCAGTTGACCTATCCCCATGTAGACATGTTCTCTTCTGTTGAGGACACAGATGTTTTCCTCTTATGTGATTCTTCTCCTATTAAAAATTTAGCAGTGTATCTCCAACACACAAAAATATTTCTTCAAAGCTCATTTTCCTGGTGAACTGTAAGTACTTTGGTTTTTGATATGCTCTAATCAAGCTTCACCATTTTACTAGTCTCCTTACAAATATATGAGTTGAATAAAATATTTCACACTTGTCCATTATTTATTTGTATGAGAGTCAGATGTTTGGCTTTCTGAGTTGGGCTAACTCTGATCCCACTCCCAGGACACAGAAGAAGGTGAGTGTGAGAGCACCTCCTGTGACCAGGACCCTGTGAGATGGAGACTATCAGCCATGCACCTGAGGTGACCTGGGGTAGCACTTACTGGGGATGGGAGAAGAAGGGGACTCATCCTGAGATGTGTGCAGAGCATCTTGTGCTGGGTCTCTGGGTCTGCTTCTCAGCTAAGGGACAGATGGAGGAGAGGAGCACAGGTGGTCAGGGAGCATCTTGTGTTTTATAAGACATTGGAAAGTTCTGGGAGTAAGAAATAAAACTTTGTGAGACAGCAGCCCCCTGATCTCTGTCCCTTGCCCTGCTCTCAGTATCCACAGTACAAAACCCAATGTGAACTAGCTATGAAGGTGGAGGGCAGAGTTGGTAGAGAACTGCATGATGTCCATGGTGAGGACACTTGAGGAAACCTTCTGACCTTTTCCTCTCCTATCTGTATCCACATCTCCTAGCCAGGTGGTCAGCATGTGATTGACACCAGCTCCAAACCCAGGGATGAGTCTTGTGTTTCCCAAAGAAATAAAATAATTCCTTTTCTTTTAAAAAATGCTTATTTACTTACTTTGAAAGAGAGAGAGAGAGAGAGAGAGAGAGAGAACATGAGTGGGAGAGGGGCAGAGAGAAAGGGAGAGAGAGAGAATTCCAAGTAGGCTCCAAGAGCAGCACCTGACAGGGGGCCCAAACTCACGAACTGTGGGATCATGACCTGAGCCAAAATCAAGAGTCGGATGTTAACTGACTGAGCCATCCAGATGCCCCAGATGATTCGCTTTCTGAGAACCATGATGATTTGAGGGAAGATAGTGTGGGTGGTCTGGTCCAGTCCTCCTGAAGGCTGGGATTCCTGATCAGTGGGTCCAGGAGAACAACCCTTTCTCATTCTGGAGGGCTTGTTCTGTGGATGTGATACTTGGGAACGAAGAGTATTTTATCCCTATGTGGAAATCAGCTTGGAGCCATGAGGGTAATGGAGAAGAGACATCTTGGATAACTATCAGAGAAGAAAGAGTGAAGCCCTGAAAGATTCCCCACTTGTCATCTGGAGACGAAATATCCCCATGTCACCACTGAGCAAGGCAGGGAGGCTGTTGATGTTTTCATCATGAAAATGAGCTTGGGGTCTCATCTCTCCACCCTTTCCCATGAAGCTTCTTTCCAAGGGCTCACTCATATCTCATCCAGTTCCTAAGAGCAGCCTTGAAGCCACACCCCATTCTTCAGTACCTCCTTCCTCCCCAAACTTGCTGAGTCTGCCCATTCTCCTCCAACAGCCACAGCCTTTCTCAGTTGCCTCCCTCTTTCCTCCTGTTCATTCTTGTTCACTGAAGCATCTGGACTTTTCTTCATAAGCTTGAATCAGATCCTTCTTGTCAAACCCTCTAGTGGTTCCTATACCCACGCTACCATGCTGACCTCTCTTCACAGTAACATTTTGTGTGTATTGATACTTTTACTGGATTGTTGTCTCTTCCCCAGACAGCATCATCACCCTTAGGACAGGGACCATTCCTATCTTATCCCTTCTCTATCCTGAGCCCCTAGACCCAAGTGTGACACTGAATACATGTTAAGTAAATAGTATGGAATGAAGGACCTCTTGGTCAGCCAACTGTCCTGAGTCGGCTCAGCTGAACTCTGTGTCACTGGTTCTGCCCTGACCCTATCATGGACCTGGTCCCCAGGGCAGGCTGATGCTAGCATCAAGGGATTTCTGCCCAATGTGACACAGTATCACAATATGTTGTCACAAAGGACTGGATTTGGGGACATAATTTGAGAGGATGAGGACAGATTGTAGATGATGCACAGCTAGATGCAGTAAGTTCCAGAGAGTGAAGGGCCCACAAGGGGAGGAGGGAGGCTGCATCCTGTGCCTCACAGATCTGGAACACTGTGTCCAGATCATCCCATGTCTGGTCCCAGTGGTCAGGCTTGTCTTAGGACAAGATCTAAGAGACCCCATGGAAACATTCCTTGACAGACCTGAAGTCAGAGCTTTCATCTCAGATGCCAATTAGACAAGAACCCCAGGTTCACATTTCCAGGGCTTCTGCCTGCATGTTTTGTTTGCAGACCATACTGTTCATCTCTGTGTTGCTGCTTTTTCTGCTATACATGGTGGTGTTCTTGAGATCTGATCCCAACATCATGAATGGATGTGTCTGTACAGCTTGGAAACAGGAATCTAAATGATAAAAATATATACATATAGAAAGAGGAGACATTTAGCATCCTGCTCACTTTGTCCAAAGCCTAACTCACTTGAGAATTCAGAACACAAATCTTGAGACTGCAATGAGGTTGGTAAGTGGGAAGGGAAGTGCATAAAGGAGAGAGTCATCAAGGATGGGAGCCCCAAGTCTTAATATAAGCTAAGAAGAAATCCCTGGCTGTTCCTAGGGGTAAGGGACTTGAAGAAGCCCAGACACAAACATATTTTTCATTTCCTCACTTGATCTGATGAGGAACACTAACAAGAAAAGGAGAAAGATCTAAAATTGTCACTGTAGACAGATGAAATTGGCTGTGGGTGCTCAAGGAGCTTGAATCTCATTTTCCCCAGGCCTGGAGCACTGGAGAGGCACTGGGACCTCTTCATTTTGCTGCTCAGTGATGTTCACCTTCATCCTTAAGTTGCAATCAAGACCTTCAGCTATACAGTGACATGGAGACGACCAAGAGGACCAACATCCTACGAATATGTGGTTGTTTCAATGGGTCCAGAGTTTTGATGAAATATCTCAAGTGCTGATGTGTCAAAATTATACCCTTCAAGCCACTGCTGTTGCTTCTTCCAGTACAGTAGACATTGGCTTTCACTCCTGGGGTTCCAGTCCCTTAGAGAGCCCAAATCAGCAAGAAAGGTGTTGTGAACACAGGACAAGTCTACACAGTGGAGGGAGTGGGGAAGAGCTGAAGAGGGATACCTGCATAAGCATGAATGTCAGCATACCTGAACTGTGACATTTCAGGGACAATGAGGAGGGGGGAAATCCAGAATGTGGTGTAGACAATCCACAATTCTGTTCCTAAGGCCGCCAAACTAAGACACATCTTTCTCAATCTCATGTTGTACTCCATATCTACATCATAAGCTCTATTTCATGGACTCTTTGTGGGTTTTGTTCTGTGGAATAATCTATGGTAAGTGTTGGAGGATGGGGGGAATCTGTGTCCTGAGTCCAACAAAGGCCCTGAGAAGTCTGGGTTTCAAGGAAGCCTGTGTCAGGGAACGTAAGATTTCCCCAGTAGGCATGACTTTCCACTACATACACACCCACAAGATCAAGCAAACAACACCCTATATGTTGCAGGGATACAACCACATCCCTTCCAAGACAGGCCAAGACAGGTATTGGAGGTGATCTATTCTATGACCACTTTCTTCAGACTGTCTTCCCAGGAATTATGGATGCAAGTTCCATTTGTAACCTTTGGAAGTACTGTCAGAGTTTCTGAATCACATGGTGCCCTCTTTAATAAAGCACCTGTATGGCCACAATTCTCCTCCAACAGGTTACAAGTTGCAGGGTCCTTCTCTGGGTTGAGGTGATGAACAGAAACTCATCACCCCATATGGACATTGGTGGTAACCACACAGGCTTAGTGCCCAGGAGCCCCCACCCCTATCCCTGTTGCACCCACACTCTGTTCATCAGCCCTCAGGACACCAGGTCCCCTACCTGGTGTATGTTGCTGACAGAAGCTGCATGCCTGTGCGCTGTCCTTATTTGTTTCCTCTAACTTCAAACCAACTTCCTATACTTCATCCTCCATAGATACAGGCATACCCTGTGAATGCAGAGCAGGATTCTCCTAGGGCTAAAATCTGTGTACACTTTTTTTATTGTTTCTTTTTTTTTTTCTGGAATTCCACAGCATTACAAGGACATTTTACCCAAAGTTATTGCAACAATTGTATTGGCCAAGTCTGAGAGAATTGACATCTTCACCACATTAAATATTTTGACCCATAAGACAGATATACCTACAGATTTATTTAAATATTTAATCTCTGTCATGAATGGTTTATAGTTTTTAGTGCATAAAACTTCCAAATTCTGTCAGATTTATCCTTGTATTTCATATTTAATATTTTGGGGCTATTGTAAATGGTATTATTTCTAACTTTTAATTAAAAAAAATTTTTTAATGTCTATTTATTTTTGAGAGAGAGACAGTGAGAGCCAGGGAGGAGCAGAAAGAGAAGGAGACACAGAATCTGAAACAGGCTCCAGACTCTGAGCCGTCAGCACACAGCCCAATGCGGGGCTCGAACTCATGAACCGGGAGATCATGACATGAGCCAAAGTCGGATGCTTAACCAACTGAGCCACCCAGGCACCTCTCTAACTTTTAATTTTGATGGTTGATTGCTTTTGATGGAGAATACAATTCCAAGCAGCATGTGAAGACTGCATTCCAACCCTAAATTGAAACTCTCAGACCAGAAGTATCTCTGAGTCACTCTACACTCTTAGAAGGGCATAACCTGAATCAACATTTTTGGACTCATTCAATTATTTCATTAAAAGCTATTAATCTCTAAGCATGGGATTACCTCCAATGCAACATTAACAGAGTGAGCCTATACTAGCAATAGATTAATCCAAATTTTGATCTGAACAACAGTATGAAATATTGTCAGGTCAAGTGGTCTAAGGCAAATCAGGTACTGACAAAAGAAATGACAATGGAAACCAACCCCTGAGCTGGACTTGGTCAGAGCCCCTGCTGTGGGTGGTGCACCAGGTCAGGAAGTTGCAGGTGAGGTTTTTGTCTCACTGCATCATGAGTCTGGAACACAGTGTAAGACTTAGAGTTGCCATGCCATGTGCTACAGTAATAGTCAGCCTCATCCTCAGGCTGCAGCCCAGAGATGAGCAGAAGCCCTGCATTGGCCGAGGCATCACTGGATCCAGAGAAGCGGCTGGGGACCCCGGAGCCCTGGTGTTTATCTGAGTCTGAGTGGTAGTACAGGAGATACCGGGGAGGGTTCCCTGGATTCTGCTGGTACCAGTTTATCCAGAAATCACCAACTCTGAAGCCACTGCTCAGGGTACAGGTAAGTCTCACAGAAGTTCCCAGAGATGCAGAGAGGGAGGGTGGCTGGGTCAGCACCGGCTGAGACAGGGAACCTGCAAACACAGACACTCATGAGACTAGGCAGGGGACAAAGTTAAGCTGCTTGGAGGTCTGTGACAGTGAGGGTGACACCCACTCAAGAGCTGCCCTGGATCTGGGGATGTCCCTACCTGTGCAGTGAGCCAGAAGCACAAGGAAAAAAGGGGTCCAAGCCATGTCGGAGACTCCACCTGTGGCCCCAGATCAAGCCTGGGATGTGCCAAGCCCCTTTTATCTTCTCCAGGGCCTTAAAGGGGAGGGACCATTCACAAAAATTTGTTTCCTGCCTTCTAGATGAAGTCTCAGCTTTGTTCCTGAGAGGGCTGATTTCCACAAAGGCTCAGAGTTTGTCCCCTGGGAGGGACCAGGGAGGAAGCAGCTGCTGGGGCCTTCCACAGACCTGTGAGCAGGAGACCCCTCCCAGCCAGAGGGGACATAGCTGCTGACACATAGGCAATAGTGCCCCAGCCCTAGGGGGGTTGGCCAGTACACAGCTGGAGATCCCCACTGTGTAGACCCTGGAGATTCCCATAGCACCCCCTGCTGCCCACTAGTCAAACTTCAGTCTGTCACTGGAAAGGATGTCAGTGACACTGACCTGACAGCCTGGTCACTGTCAGTCCACAAGCATACATGTGTCACATGCCCTAGTGCCCAAGATAACTAATATTAACAGACTTCCCACTGAGGACTTTTGGCTTTGTCAGAGAAGAACATGGGGTTGATTCACCACCACACACCATGCATGAGACTACAGTGGATTGAGAAAGCAGAAGGCTGGGGAAACACACCTGAGCTGCTCTCTCAGCAGGGCCACATGAGGGAGGAGGCTAGTTCTCTTCATGTGGAGTGGAGGCCAGGTGTCCTACAACAGGACATATAAGGCACACCACCTTCGCAGAAGAAAGATGGACTTTGGGGGGAGTAGGACATTAGTCATGATATGTTGAGGGGATGAAACACTACATGATTTGATAGTAACTTTGAGAAAATAGAATATAAGTGACAAAATAGTCGAGGAAATTTGAAGCCTAAATATAAAAGTACTTCTATGTCAGGGTGAGGTGCTTGTATTTTTATTTCATTTGGGCATGTTAGAGTTTGAAAATAGGAGAAATGATTGATGAAATATATATTTTATTTATAAAAATGTTCCAGCTTTGTCAGAGTATAATTGACAATCACAAATTGTATGTACTTTTAAGGTACAACATGAAGATTGGATATACATAAAAATTGTGAAGTAATCACCACAATCAAGCTAATTAATATATCCATCTCCTCATATACATACCATTTCTTCCTTCCTTTTCTCCTTTTTCCTCTTTCTTTCTTTCTTTCTTTCTTTCTTTCTTTTCTTATCCTTTTTTGTAGTGAGAACACTTAAGGTCTACCCTGTCAACAAATTTCAAGTATACAATACAGTATTATTTACTAAGAAAGGTATACCTTAGAACATATACCTCATCCTGTTGTCAGTTTCAACAATGTGCCTGAAGACAACACAGCAAGTAAGGCCATGTCAAGAAGGCTTGAGGGATGATGATACAGGGAATCTGGAGGAGGAAGATGAGTGCACAATGCCCAGGATGAAGAACACAGGGAGTTGACTGTGGTCCTAGACTGAGGATGAGGGAAAGGATGATGGTGAACTTGAGGGCGCCTGTTAGGTTGATCAGGTGAATTTTATTGTCATTCACTGTCATACAGGTAATGAGAAAGAGAAAGAGGAGGTTGAAGGGAAATAAAGGGGCTTTGTGTTATATTTGTAAACCTGGGGCATGTAGGAAATACCCAGGAATGGGAACATGGGATGTTGCCAAATCAGTCATTCACATTCCAGCGATAGGAGCATCCTTGCATGATCTGCATCAGTTCTGGTGAGAGTGCTAAGAAAAGAATAAGATAAGAAAGGTGATAAGATGATTTTTTTAAGTGTAAGTATGAACACCAGGAGCTACTCCTACTCACAGAACCAAGATAAAGAGTAAAAATCCATTTGAAATAAATAAGGAAATCCCTCATTTCTTTCATCATGTGTTTTAATTATTTAAGCAATTACTTTTCAGATTGGGCCTCCTTTTAAAGTTGATTTGGTTATTGTGCTGCTGTCTTTTTTTAATGTGTGCAATTGTTTTTTTGTTTATTCATTCAGTTATGAAGAGTATTGTATTAACAACTGCAACTGTGATTGTGGAGTATTTTTCTCATTGCTTCTGCTAATTTATGCTTCATGTTATTTGATAAGGTATGTTATCAGATTCTAGCTTTTTATGTTTTTTTTCTTGAATAGATTATTTCATCAGTAGAGAATGTGCTGCTGTGTTTCTAGTAAATTTCTTCCCTTAAATTCTTTTGGCCTGATACTTATATAACCACATCTTTCTGTTGTTCATTGTTGCATGGTATATTTTTTTACCACTCTTTTAAAAAATTTTTAATGTATATTCGTTTTTGAGAGACAGAGAGAGACAGAGCATGAGTGGGGGAAGGGCAGAGAGAGGGAGACACAGAATCTGAAGGAGGCTCCAGGCTCTGAGCTGTCAGCACAGAACACAAAGCAGGGCTCGAACTCATGACGTGAGATCATGACCTGAGCCAAAGTCAGAAGCGCAACCAAGTGAGCCACCCAGGTGCCCCTTACCACTCTAAAATACAATGTATCTTTATCTTTATTTTAACCATGTCCCTTTTGCTCTAGTATGTCAGTTCATATCTTTAATTGAAATGTTTAGTCCATTTATATTTAATATAATTTAATATCATTATGTAATATAATTTATATATATTTATATATAATATATATTTATATAAATATATAAATATATATAATTATATATTTAATAAATTTATTTATATTAAATTATATATTTAACATCATTTTGGTACCTTTCTCTTAATTACATCTGGATTTTGTTCCTTTATTACTCCTTTCTTGCCTTCTTTTTCATTAATTGCATATTTCCATTATGAAATTTTACATTTAGTAGCAATGGATGCTGAGTACACTGAGTTGAAGACCCTGAGAATTGGGGTCTTCAGCCTAGGAGCTGTTGGGAGCTAGCCAACATTTTACACCCAATTTTGTTACACTTTCCAGAGCAGAAAGAAGTGACTCCTACAACCAGACTATGCAGCCTGCTGAATCAGCACAGGGGACCATGGAAACTGGAGTGACTAGGGAGGACACAGCAACTGAGACCTTCCACAGACCTGTAAGTAAGACTGCCCAGCATAGAAAGGACACAGCTGCTGAGTCCCCATCAGCAAACTAATGAGGTACCAACGCCCAGGCCCTGGAGAATATGAGGGATTATACAGCAAGGGGCACACGCTGTGCACACCTTAGGTGTCCCCTGCTGATCACTGGCCAAACTTCAGATTTTTCATTGGAAATAATGTTTATGGTGTTGGTCTGACAGCCTGCTTGCTGTCATTCCAGAAATATCTGTGGACCACCCTCTGTAGGTAAATCTCATTTTATTAATAAACATCATTTTCAACTGAAAGCTTTTTAGATTTTGAGGTGAAAGAGACATGGATAATATGACCACTATATAATGTGACTGAGGTTGCCACCAGGTGACAAGGCAGAGGGTTCTGGGAACAATGTCCTGAGTGTCTCATTCAATAGGGAAACAGGATGGAAGTGAACTGTAATCTGGATCTGAATAGAGAATGGTGGTCCTGCTGATGGATGAACAAAGCAAACAATATTTCTTTAAAAAAAGTTGCAGAGTTCTCTGAAAGTGTAGCACAGTGTTCAAATATTCAGAGACATCACATAGTGTTGGGGTATTGGGGAATGACAAAACTTATATTTCTGGTTCTCACATTTCTTGGAAGCCTTTGTGGTCAGGCCACAGCAGGTTTCTTTTTTGCTATTTCTCCTGGGACAGAAGCTGTTGTCTCTTACATCCCAACACCATGGATGAAGGACTCAGCCAACCTGGGCAAAAGATCCTAAAAGGTCAGCATAATGGCTACCTCTCATCATACTTATATAAATGTTTCCATCCATTTTAGGAATATTCATGAAAAGACTATGACAAGCCAGCAGTGTGCCAGACATGAGGGATACAAAAGGTGAAAATATAGAAGGCCACTGTGGCTGAGGAAGGAGGCAGAGAGAACAGAGAGGTGGAGATATCACCAGGGGCAACACCAGCCTTTGTCAACTGATGACACAGATGTACTTCATCAGTTTAGTTCATCATTCCCCCAGATGTTCCCAAAGTGAAAACTCACCATTGTCTTCATGGTAGGATTTCCAACACTCTAGGTTCTCTTTTCCTTCCTCTCCCTTTCTGTCTCAGCTTGAGGAGAGCCTTCAATGCCACATCCACTGACAAACTCTAAAATGTTACATTTTCCTCCTGTTATGGACTTTTCCCACTGAAATCCAAAACTTGATTCTCTCCTGATTAGGTAGATCAAAGAATGAGTTTCTCTTCTATAACATAGTCTGGGAGGTTCAGTTCACTACTGAATTAGGACATGCTACATTGTTTTCCTCTTATTTCCCTTGGGTGACCTTCTTGCCAAAGCTGAATCTCTGTTTTTCAGTTAAGGGGCTGAAATGTACACAAGCTCTTCTTATTATTCAAAGGAATATGTGAGGTGACTCCCCATGAGTCTTTACTTCAGATAAATACTGAGGAAAGAGAGAGTAAACAATATGATAATAATGAGGATCAGGTACCATGTTTTGAGTACTTCAACATTGAAACATCAAGATTTGGAAGAGGCCCATGTCTTTTCATTAATTTATATTCAATGATTTACTCACGGAAGTTTGACAAGACATAACAGATTTGCATAGTTCCTATGGGACATTTATAATGAAGCCATGGATTATAAGGCAAAACTTAGGCCATTAGGCAATCCATTGAAGTCATGCACAAGATGGGAGTCCAGTATGGTCTCATCACATTTTACTAATGGCACACATCAAACCCTAAATCCAATGCCTACACCCTCTTCACATGACCACTTCTATCTAGGTATGTTTTGTATTATATATTCACAAAGAATTTCTCCAAAACCTAGAAATCTAAAACAAAAACATATATGATTCCACAGTTTCTATGAGTCAAACTGGCAAAAGCTTGGAAGTGTATTTCTGGCTCAGGTTTCCTCATGAGGTTGCAATCAAGATTTTGACCAAGGAAACAGAAAGGCTTCACTGGGGCTGGTGGATCAACTCCCAATTTGGCTGAGTCACAAATGAGGATGCTTCAGTTCCTTGACACATGAACTTCTCCATAAGGCTCCTTGAGAGTCTTCACAATATGGCAACTGCCTTCACCCAGAGTGAGTAATCTGGGGGAGCACAGTGGAAGTATTTTGGTCTAGCATTGAAAGTTACACACAGTCATTTCCTCAGTATCTTAATAGTTGCAGTCATCTCTATTCATTATATAGAAGAGCATGAATTCCAAGAGGCAGTGATCACTAAGAGCATCTTGGACACTGGACACCACAACTTATCAGTCCACAAGAGACACAAATTTGGTATGAAAGAGGCCTAATATTGGTGGGGAGTTGTGTTTGGGGCAGCATCTGTGGCTGGATTTGGGAGACTAGAGTGGCAAGGTGGGTTACCACACTGAGGATCAAGCACTTTATCCCCTATGGATGTGGATATATCTCAATATTTTTTAGTAACAATCAAGTGGAATTTTCAGTTTTCTCTTCCAGACAGCTTTCACAGAATACAGCATGAACTTGAAATGGATGTCACATAAGGAGGGACAATGTAGGTCTGATGGAATATAACGGTGGTGTAGAACAAAGGGAAAAATCTGATATGTAGGATTTTAATCTCCTTCTTGCGTGGCTAACAGGATGTGCCTTATGGCTCAAAGAGAGAACCAAATTGAGATACCAGGTTCCCAATTTCAGTGACTGAGAAAATGGACATGACAATAAGGCAGATAAGGTAAGAAAGAATAGAGAGCCCAGAAATCTACCTACACAAATGTAGTCAATTGATCTTTGACAAAAGACCAAAGGCAATACAATGAAGAAAAAGAAAAAATAGTCTTTTGACTAAATAGTACCAGAACTAAACATTACATGAAAAAAAATCTATACAAGACTCTAAAACCTTCATAAAAATTAACTCAAAATGGATCATAGACCTAAATGTAAAAAAGCAAAACTATAAAACCCCAGAAGACAACATAGGAGAAAACCTAACTGATGTTAGAATTGACTTTTTAGATACAATACCAAAGGCATAATTAATGCAAGAAATGATTAATGAAATGGATTCATTAAAATTAAAAACTCCTGCTATGAAAGACACTGTCAAGGGAATAAGAAGACACGCCACAGACTAAGGAGGAAATATTTTCAAGACACGTCTGATAAAGAACCGTTATCCAAAACATACAAAGAACTCTTAAAATTCAACAGTAAGAAAACAGTCTGATTTTGACATGATACTCTAGATGGAAAAGCCAAAATATTCCACCAAAAAACTGCTAGAACTGATTCATGAATTCAGCAAAGTTGCAGGATATAAAATCAATGCGCAGAAATCGATTGCATTCCTATACACCAACAATGAAGCAACAGAAAGAGAAATCAAGGAATCAATCCCATTTACTATTGCACCAAAACCCATGAAATACCTAGGGATAAATCTAATCAAAGAGGTGGAAAATCTGTATACTAAAAATTTAGAAAGCTTATGAAAATAATTGAGGAAGACACACAAAAAATGGAAAAATATTCCATGCTCCTGGATAGGAAGAACAAATATTGTTAAATGTCAATACTACCCAAAGGAATCTACATATTCAATGTAATCCCTATCAAAGTAATACCAGCATTCTTCACAGAGCTAGAACAAACAATCCTAAAATTTCTATGGAACCAGCAAATACCCCAAATAGCCAGAGCAATCTTGAAAAAGTAAACCAAAGCAGAAGTCATCACAATCCCGGACTTCAAGCTATACTACAAAGCTGTAATCATCAAGACAGTATGGTACTGGCACAAAAAAAAAAAGACATTCAGATCAATGGAACATAATAGAGAACCCAGAAATGGACCCACAAATGTATAGCCAACTAATCTTTGACAAAGCAGGAAAGAATATCCAATGAAATAAAGACAGTCTCTTCAGCAAGTGGTGCTGGGAAAACTGGACAACGACATGCAGAAAAATGAACCTGGACCACTTTCTTGCACCATACACAAAAATAAACTCAAAATGGATGAAAGACCTCAATGTAAGACAGGAAACCGTCAAAATCCCCGAGGAGAAAGCAGGCAAAAACCTCTCTGATCTTGGCTGCAGCAACCTCTTACTCAACACGTCTCCGGAGGCAATGGAAACAAAAGCAAAAATGAACTACTGGGACCTTATCAAAATAAAAACCTTCTGCACAGCGAAGGAAACAATTAGCAAAACTAAAAGGCAACTGATGGAATGGGAGAATATATTTTCAGATGACATATCAGATAAAAGATTAGATTCCAAAATTTATAAATAACTTATCAAACTCAACACCCAAAAAACAAATAATCCAGTGAAGAAATAGGCAAAAGACATGAATAGACACTTCTCCAAAGAAGACATCCAGATGGCCAACCAACATATGAAAAAATGCTCACCATCACTCACCATCACTCATCACAAATCAAAACCACAATGAGATGCCACAATGAGACACCTGTCAGAATGGCTAACATTAACAACTCAGGCAACAACAGATGTTGGTGAGGATGCGGAGAAAGAGGATCTCTTTTGCATTGTTGGTAGGAATGCAAACTGGTGCAGCCACTCTGGAAAACAGTGTGGAAGTTCCTCAAAAAATTAAAAATAGGGGCGCCTGGGTGGCTTAGTCGGTTAAGCATCCAACTTCGGCTCAGGTCATGATCTCATGGTTTGTGAGTTCAAGCCCCACGTCGGGCTCTGTGCTGACAGCTCAGAGCCTGGAGCCTGTTCGGATTCTGTGTCTCTGTCTCTCTCTGCCCCTCCCCCACTTGTGCTCTGTCTCTCTCTATCAAAAATAAATAAAATGTAAAAAAAATTTTTTTATTAAAAAAAAGTTAAAAATAGAACTACCCTACAACCCAGGAATTGCACTACTAGGTATTTATCCAAAGGATACAGGTATGCTGTTTCAAGGGGGCACATGCACCCCAATGTTTACAGTGCACTATCAACAATAGCCAAAGTATGGAAAGAGTCCAAATGTCCATCGATGGATGAATGGATAAAGAAGATGTGGTATACACACTTACACACACACACACACACACACAATGGAGTGTTACTCAGCAATCAAAAAGAATGAAATCTTACATTTGCAACTATGTGGATGGAACTAGAGGGTATCTAGATCAGATACATCAGAACAGTTATATGAATTGTGTGTTATTGATCAATATAAGATGGGAAAGCAGAAACACAGCAGATGATACATCTAGCCTTACATCCAGATGAACAGCATAAACAGGATTCAAAGCTGATGCTTCCTCCTAATAGCTAACATGCTCTTTTATTTTATTTTTTTCCCACAAAGAAATATATATATTTTTTTCTTTATAATTTGGCTCAGAGCAGTAACATACAAATATTTACACTAAAATAAATTAATGTGTGATTATTTACCTGTATGTAATAATTATGTTGGAATATATTAGCCTTTCCATGAATTTAGTAAAAATTAAGATTTGGTTTTAGATTTAGTACCTTCCTTCCAAATATTTGGTATGAAACCTGGTAGCAATGCAACCATCTGGTGTACACAGCAGTAACAGATTTCACCAAGGAACAACTGGTATCCCTTCACAGAACACCATCTCGCCCCAGATGCTGACGCCAAGCAGACTAGCTTCCTTCCTAGGAATCACTGTGGAATTTTTCAACAATAACCAGGACCTGGAGATTATTTAAGGGCTGATAAAGTTCTTGGAATCAGCTAACCTGATTCACATTAACCCACCAGGAAGGAAGTAGTTCAAATGCAATATTAATTCTTTCACACTTTATTTTATATGCTAACACTGAAACAATAGAAACTTTTGGTTTTCCTAAAATAAGAATCTGAAAAACATGCATATGCTTTTTTAGATCATCTGAAAGTACCCATAAAAACCTGTCACTAGACCAAATATTGTATTGGCAAAATGTCCACAGCAGAAAGGAATATTTGATTAAGTTTATCATTGAGGGACAGCATCAAAGACAAATTGAGTCATCTGCTAACGAGACAGTATTATTAAAGTTGTTGGTAGTCTGAAGTAAATTAGGATATATTTACCTTCTGCAATGTTTTTATTTGAAAGGTTGTGTGGCTTAACAGAAAAGCACAGATGGACCTGGGGACCAAATCCTATTTCTGAGACTCACTAGCCACACAGCTTTAGGTGCCATCACTTAAATGCACCAAGACTTAATTTGCAGTTCTATAAAAAGAAAATTAAAACATCTACCTCCCAGGTTGTCAGAATTTAGAATAATGTATATGGAGCACCTAGTTCAGAACCTGGCACACAGTAGGCAGTTAATAAATAGTGGGTATTAGTATTTCTTTCAGGTTGAAATTGATAGCAAGAACACTGACCTTGGTATCTTGACACCAATGAAAGCATGGAATCTTATTTTGCCAGAATCCAGATTCACAGATACAGGCTCTACAAACACTGCCTTAGGAAATTGTCCAGGCTTATTATATTCAACATTAGTATGAAAAGTTATTGAAGGGAGAGGTGTCTGTCAGTAGCAAAGATCCTTTGGGGATGGTTAATCTCCTTTCAGAGGCTGTAAATCCTAGTGGCTTCTCAGCTGTCCTTAAGAAGTTAAGGACAAGGTCACCAAAGCCATTGTAATTCAGATCCCTTAAAGTTGCTCAAGACTCTCCAAGAGTAATAACAAATAACATCTTTAAGCAAATAACATTTGGGGGTGACAGGTATATCCAATGTCTTGATTGTGATTTTGAACTACACAACTCACAGGATCTGCTAGGTCTCCCAGGAAGGGACATGGACTGAGACTCAGAGCTTCTTTGTGGAATCAGGTTGTCTTTTAGATGAGCATTTCTTAAAAAGCAAATTCGGTATTTTGCAGGTGACTTCAGCAAATTTTTGCTTTTGGTCTCCTTTTCCAAAGTCACCTTTCCCAACCCATTTTTGTAGATGCTGCTCTTTCTGGGGTCATTTTAGCTCAAACCCTGTAAGTACCAGTCACAATTTTCTGTGCTGAAGCAGCTCTGATAGTAGACAAGGAAGCTTTAGGACTCTGTTCACCGGATGTACCACTTAGACCTGCAGGCCTTGTTTGAGATGGGACCTTGATACTGGAGTTTAGATTATTAATCCTTCCTCCTTTGACCCTAAACTCAGATTGCAGAAAGGGGTCCAGTCAGGAAACAGAAGGAAATCTCACCGTGAAAAGCTAAGTAAACTTTTTTAAAAACAGCTTTACTGAGGTATTTTTAGAAGTGTACAATTTGATGAGCTTTGACATATATATAACATGTTCTTTTAAACCTGTGGAGCTTAGACCACCTGGGTGGTTCAGTTGGTTAAGCATCCAGCTCTTGATTTGGGCTCAGGTCATGATCTCATGGTTGGTGAGATTGAGCCTTGGGTCAGGCTCTGCCCAGGGAGAGAAGAACCTGCTTAGGATTCTTCTCTATCTCTCTCTCTGCCCTTCTCCCAATCACGTGTGGGTGCTCTCTTTCTCCCTCTCCCCACCCTCCAAAATAAAAAAGCAAAACTGATGGGGCTACCTCTAGGATTGTGGTCTAGTCAGGCTGAAGCCCAAACTCATGACTGTTGCCAAGTCCACAGGTGGATCCATGATTGGCAGGCCTGTTGCCAGGGGCACAGTCACATGTGCTCCCATAAGGTCACTGGACTGGTCCCTAGCTGAGCAGGACTACCTCTGGACCACAGTAGAGCAAGACTAGAGTGGGGTCATGAGACTACTTCAGAAAGTCCAACTTGATGAGCCTGTTACCAGGAGTGCCTATGTGTGTGGCTTCTGCCAAGTCCCTTGGGTCAGTCCATGGGTGGACAAAACTGCCTCAGACCGCAAGAGTAGGGCTGATCCAGGTGCTGGGACTGCTTCAGGGACTGCAGTCAGGTCCAACCTCAGAAGGCCTGTTCCTAGGAGCACCTATAGTCAAGGTTTTTCCTTGGTGGAAGGGGCTGGTGACAAGACTACAGACAAGTGGAGCTGGAGCTAAGTCCCCACAGGGATGGGGCTGCTTCTGGTTTTTAGCTGGACCATAATCAGCAGTCCTGCCACTGTTATGTGGATCTTCCGTCTCAAATTGGCCTTCCTTGGTCAGGGTCCGCCAGGTTTTGCAACCTCCCACCTGGATCCCACAGCTCCCCAAAGGCAGTTTTGTCTCTGAATGGCTGCCAAACATTTATTCCTGTGGGGTGACATGGGATAGAGACCAACCATTCTCCCATGTTGCTGATGTCACTCTCTTTTTTTTCCAAAATGTAGAATAGAAAATTCTGGAATACTGAGATAATGTCCACCAAGAAAATTTAAAGTAACTACCGCATCTTTTCAAAAATCCATACCCAGTTTAAAAGAAGAAAGAAAGAAAGAAAGGCAAATGAAACCACACAAAACCTACACTCCCAGTAAAACAATAAGACAAAAAATGTCCAAACTTCAAATAACATGTGAGTGAAAATAAATAAACAAGCACACAAATTACCAAATCCCAGCAGGCTCTCTCTCTTGCTTCCATCAACAGCCAAAGTTTAAGCAGAAAACAAGGTCAGTCAAGACAGCTTTGTGAATGACAGAAAAGGAAAGCTAGCAGTGGGTCTGATATGAATCTAAAACCACTGGTAGAAATAGAAAACCCTACAAGTATGAAGATGCCAAGAAAGACTGCAGGGAGGCCAAAGCCCTGGTTCTGGTAAAGGGACATTTAAAAAAGGACTTCTAAGAATGATAATGTTTTGGGGGAAAAGATAATTAAAAAGAAAGCTGAGGAGTTCCGTGGGAACCATCCTGTGAAGGAAAAAACAAGCAAGGGGGAGAACTTTAAAGTTCTGCCTTGTATAAGAAAATTAAAAAGATAAGCAAGAGACAATCCATTTCTTTATCACCATGAAAGCAACAGATAATGTGGCAGAGAATTTTAAAAAGTCAACCTAATTAGCACATCAAAATCTTTTTCTAATGACAAAAGAGGAAAACCACTTACCAACTTATTCAATGAAAATGGATAATGCCAAATTGACAAATATGTAGAAATTATTGAAAAATGAAAAACAAATTGCTAAAAGAAAACCTCTACTTAAAAAAAACTGAAAGAAATACATACTTTCCTTGGAAAATACAAAGTTGGTCCCATTAAAGATAGAACATTTAAACAGAGCAATTTTGGGGCACCTGGGTGGCGCAGTCGGTTAAGCGTCCGACTTCAGCCAGGTCACAATCTCGCGGTCTGTGAGTTCGAGCCCGGTGTCAGGCTCTGGGCTGATGGCTCAGAGCCTGGAGCCTGTTTCCGATTCTGTGTCTCCCTCTCTCTCTGCCCCTCCCCCGTTCATGCTCTGTCTCTCTCTGTCCCAAAAATAAATAAACGTTGAAAAAAAAAATTTTTTTTTAAATAAATAAACAGAGCAATTTCCTTAGGAAAAAAATAGAGAATGTTATCATGACAATGCTCCACAGAAAGGCATTAGGCCCAGATAGTTTAACAGGAAACTTCTAACAAATCTTCAAAGAACAGAAGATGATTCCAATTTGTTTGCTTCATAATTTTTTCCAAAGTTTGAGAAAGAAAATTTCCCTGTTCTCATAGAAAACAGTTATAACTCTGACAGTTAAACCTGACAAAGAAATACACAAAAATGACTATTACAGACCAAATCATTGAATATTGATTTAACAAAATTTCTAAATAGAATATTAACAAACAATTCAATACTAGATTAATAAATTAATATACTATTACCAAGTGGGATTTATTTCAGGAACAAAATTTGGATCAATATTAAGAAATCTTTTGGGGAGCCTGGGTGGCTCAGTCGGTTAAGCATCGGACTTCGGCTCAGGTCATGATCTTGCAGTCTGTGAGTTGGAGCCCCGTGTAAGGCTCTGTGTTGACAGCTCAGAGTTTGGAGCCTGCTTCAGATTCGGTGTCTCCCTCTCTCTCTCGGCCCATCCCCCGCTCATGCTCTGCTCTCTCTCTCTCTCTCAAAAATAAAAAAACATTAAATAAATAAATAAATAAATAAACAGAAAAATTAAAACATAAACTAAAATAAAAACAAAAAAAGAAAACTCTTAATATAATATGCCATGTTAATAAGTCGAAAGATAAGATCATATTGTCTCAATAGATTCTGAGTCTTTCACCAAATTTAATAACTATTCCTAACTTAAAAAAAAAGGTAAGAAAATAAAAACAGACAGATACATTTATAATATGAAATACATTCTCTCACAAACACATATAATTTAGTCCCAAAGTTAGCATCTTACTTAATAGAGGCATCTCCACAAAAATCAGGAAAAAAGAGGGTTGCTCATTACCTCCATTATTATTCAACATTGTTCTATAACTATTAGACAATGCAATTTTTAAAAGTGCAATCAATGGTTAGGTCTAAGCCTTGACAGAACCACATAAGTAGACATTGCTAAAGACCTAAAAGCCTTAGATCTTCCCGTGCTGGTGGCAGAAATGACAGCAGAAACATCCCCCAGTGAGCTAGTGTTAGTCACAGGTTGTGATAGGGGAGTAAATGGGTAGGCAAAGGAGGCTGAGAGGATGCCTTGGCCCCTTCTGTAGGGCCAAGAACACAGTACAATCTCTGAAGAGGTTATAATTCCAGGTCTGCCCCTCAGGCTACAGTCAGGGAACAACAATCATCACATTTATAGTGCTTCAAGTTGACAGCTATTGATGCAAGATTGCATTAAAATTACCCACACTTTTAAGGCTTCCACTGAAGAAGTTGGAGGCCTTCCGTCCAAGTGACCAATACACTGAGACAGAGGGTTGTGAGTCTAGTATCACAGCACACCTGATTCTTGGAGGCCAGAGGAAAAAAAGCAGATCCTGTGTGACCTTAAAGAACCCTTCACCTAAACCTCTGGCAAATTCTCCATTTACAAAAGACTGAGGAGAAAAAGCTCCAGGGCATGCTGGAGATGCCTCAGAGCTCTGTCTTCTGAAACTCCACTGTGGGGATAATGCCAACAAACTGTCATAGCCCCTAGCCAGACTCTCACAAGAGCAGACTTACTCTGTCCCCATATATTCTGGGTCTTTATTGTCTATCAGCCCTTTCTAGACAGATTTGAGTGAAGACTTGGCAAAAGAAAAGGATACGACCCAAATCTGAGCCAGAAGGAAAGCCAGACCCAGAAGCTCATGGGATGATGGGGGATTGGCATCATAGGTGGAAGAAAGTCACACATCAGTGAGGACACAGTTTGCCCAAATTCCCTAGAGCCGGCTGAGCAGTTTACCAGCTATCTGGCATATTTTAGGACGTCACACAGCACCCCCAGCTGGCCACAGTGCCCACATTCTCCAGTCACTGTGGTAACACTGTGGTAAGCACAAGGGACAGTGTCTTTGCACTGTATTTTTTCCTGGTGTCACTACCCAAGACAACAGAATGAGAAGAGACCTCAGTATGTCCACCATTGGAATAGTGATATTCTAACACCTAGATTTTTACCTTGATGGAAAACTATCATTTTTTTTTCAAACTGTCAGTTTCTGAAACTGTATCCCTATAGCTCCAATTCTGCCTGCTCTTTCCAGACACACTGCATATGGTATGTGAAAAGACAGTTTAATTAAGGGTGCAACAGAAACACAAATATGGGGACATTTCTCTGTGTGCATATTGATAGGTACAGAAAGTTGAGTCAAAAAAATCTCAAAAAGAGGGGAGGCTGGTTGTTGGTGACCCTGTAGAAAGGCCACTTGAGGTTGCAGAGTTGAACAATCTGAGCATGTGAATCCAGCACCTCCAAGTGGAATAGAAAAGAAAAATCTGGAAAAAAAATATTCCATTAGTTTAAATCTTGTATTCCTTTTTATTAATTTTAAATACATGTGAATGTACATGTCTTTAAATTGCCATAAATATATTCACAATGATATTTCCTATATATATTTGCCAAATGTGTAGGTCCAGTCATTTTAACTCATTATTTTTTAAAGTACTTTGTGGTGGTCAGATCTTGCTTTTTAAGTTTATTTATTTATTTTTGAGAGAAAAAGCACCAGCTGGGGGGGAGGAGAAAGAAAGAGGGAGACACAGGATCCAAAGCAGGCTCCAGGCTCCAGGCTCCAAGCTGTTAGCACAGAGCCTGATGCAGGGCTCAAACTCACAAACCAGGAGATCATGACCTGAGCTGAAGTCAGACACTCAGCTGACTAAGCCACCCAGGTGTCCCTCATATTATTTTTAATACTTTTGAATAGTACACTCTGCTGTCACTTGGAACTCAGCCTTACCTTTTCATGGGTCCAAGCTCAAATGGTGCTCTGTGAGTTCCCAATGCACTGGGTGAGGTCAAGAGAGCGCAGGTTTTGTGTCTCACTTCCCCACTGGCCTGAATCACTGTGTAAGTGCTGAAGCTGCTGTCCCCATGCTGAGCAGTAATAATCAGCCTCATCATTAGGCTGGAGCCCAGACATGGTCAGGGAAGCCATGCTGCCTGAACTGGAGCAAGAGAATCAGCTTGATATATGATACAATTATGATATGATATGATATGATATGATATGATATGATATGATAATAATATTATCATGATGCATTTGGGGAATCAAAGAAAGAAAATTCTGAACCACAGAACCAAGCGGCTTATTTTAGAACTGAAGACTTAGGAAAAACCTAGTAAGGCTACCAAACTTCTGCTGGAATTATTCATGCTTCTGCTGAATAATTCATAGATATCTCCTATGACTCTATCAATGCCCTTCCTCAGGGTAATGACAGCTGTGAAGTCACCAACAGTAAGAAGTCTCCACCTTTAACATTGGGGTTCATCCAGCTGGCAAGCACTAAGAGCAGACTATCCATGATTAGTCCCACAGCACCCCCAGCTAGTCCAAGCCAAACCCCCTCTCCTCCAAGACCTGATAGTCCTGGAGCTTTCCTTGTTTTAACTGGTTTCCTAGAGTTTGCAATGCACATTTTTTACATGACTCCAGTGTGCCAGGCACTATCCTAAGGCCTTAATATTAGAACAACTAACATAGTCCCTTACTGTGTGACTCTTTATATTTGGGTCTCCCAGAGGAGTTGGAACGTGTTCTAGTTCCAAAGGGCTAGCAAAAAGGACATTGTAAGAAATGGAAATAGAAGGCCTACAACCCCTGCAGCATTCAAGATCCGGGACATCCAGGAGGTGTCAGGAATCTGCCTGTGGGTGCCAATTGGAGATAGTGGTGAGGTGGAGAAGGGCTAAGCAGATAAAGAAACAAGATAGACTTGTGGTGAGGGAAGCCAGAAAAGTGCTTTATATGCCATCTTTGGGACTTAGGGCTTCAATTACTTGAAAGGACACTGAAAAGTTGAAACACTGCAGTGACATTTTCAGGTTTCCATATATGAAACTTTTAAAAACATAGCATAAAATAGAGAAACACAGCAAGAAGAGAGTATGGCTGTGTGATAGTGTCCCTGGCATGGAAATCAAGAAGAGATGAGTTTGGAATGTGGTTAGGAGTAGAACCTACCCAGCTGGTGACTACATGGATCTCGTGGGTGAGAAAAAGCTAATTAAGTTTGAAGTTAACTAAGGTGGTGGGTTTGAGTGGCTGTGTCAATGACTCTAAACCAGAGGTGATTTTGTCCCCCAGGGCACTTTTGACAATAATCATAGACATTTTTGGCTGTCATGCTTGGGGGTAGGAGGAGGGGTTGCTAATGGCATCCAGTGGATAGTAGCTGGGAATGCTGTTAACATCCCACAATGCACAGGGCAGCCTCCCACAACAAAAAATTATCCAGCCCAAAATATCAATAGTGGTGAGGTTGTGAGATCATGACTGATATGGGAAACATTTGGGAAACAGTAAAATTGAGAAAGTCAGTGATGATTCTGGTTTTGTACTTGTTGATTTATGGAAACTGGTAGCATTCAGTGGAAATATGGGGGTAAAACTCAGGGAAAGATCAGGGCTGCAGGGACTCTATTTTCTCCTCCTATGGGAAAGGTGTGAAATAGCCCACTTTCCAGGGTTCTTAGCATTCATTAATTCAGTAAGTAATAGTTTAAGGAATGTCTAGTATATACCAGTGATAGGACAGGTGACAGACAGAAGGCCACTGTAGCTGTAGCAGGGAGATGAGGACACAGGAGGTGGATGGAACCATCCCCAAATGCTAACCCAGACTCACACGTATGCAAAAATAGTTTTCAAACCAACTCTTCCATATAGATCTCCCAAGGAAAGCAGAAGAATTTGCTTTTCTTTTGGATGGCCCAAAGATTACTTTATTAATTTTTCAGTCTGGTCAACAGGAACTATAGACCCAAAGGTCTCTGAGGTCTCTTCATATCAGATTCTCTCCTCCTCCTTCTTCCCTCTGGCCTTGGGCCTGAGATGAGAGTATATAAGTATGTGAATGCACAGTGGTGGGAACGAGGGAGGCTGAAGCCACATGGTCTGGAGTAGCAAAGGCTTCAAAAGGCAGGGAAGCTACACCTTCAGACTCCACTCTTCCCCCAGGATAAAGTGGGGGCCCAAATGATCAAAACTCCAGGCCTTTAGGTGGAAGGCGATGTGTACCCAACAGAAACTTCTTACTCAGACAGAAAAAATGATCTAAAGGAAACCATTGCTTTCTTTCAACAAAGTTAATTTAATGGGTTAACTTGATGGGTAAATGAAAGTTATGAATATGCATCAATTTATGAGAGCTTACCACATCTTTTATTTCTTGTGGATTTTCTCACCTCACATGAAGGTTTCAGACCCTGGGCTCTTAGGGTCTCTAAAAAGTGACATATTCTTGCCTCATTCTGAAGCCAAGCTTAATTTTTTTTCTAGTGAAACAGAATTGGGCAGGAGCTTCTTCTGTGTTAAAATAAGGGTTAGATAATTTAGCTCTACTCTTATTCTCCTGAATCAGGATCTATTAGATTTTCCACTCGGCTCTTATTGAGGCTTACATTTCATCAGTCTTACACCTTATCCTGCATTTAAATGGTCAGAAATGGACCTAGGGAGGGGTTAAGATGGGGAATAGTAAGAGGACCCTGAGTTTTTCTTGTCCCTCAAACACAGCTAGATCAACATCAAAACATTTTGAACACCTAGGAAATTGATCTGAAGATTAACAGAAAAATCTGCATAATTTGAGAGAGAGAATGTGGCAGGTATGGGGTGCAGAGAGGTGAAATGGGAGAGAGGAGCCCTGGTGCCACGGAGTTGGGGGAGCCCTTTTCACAGAAAGGAGAAAGAGGGAGGGGGAGATTGAGCAGGTCATCCGGTCCATGCAAGAAAAAGACTCCTCCTGAAAGTAGTTAGAGTGAAAACAAGTGCAGGGACGCGCAAGAAAACTTTTCCCCCAAACCACTGGCAGAGAGAAAGGAAAAGGTTTCAATACTTCCAGTTTTTTGGCAAACTGAAGTTTTGGAGTGCAGAGTCTGAAGTTTTGGAGGTCAGCACCTGGCAGTGCTACAGTGACAGAATGGGGAGCATGGTCTGAAGATCCCCCTAGGTCACCCAGGGAGAAGTGGTTCCTCTGTTTAGAGTGCATTTGGTAGGGATGATATGGTCTCCCCACAGGCAAAAGAATAGTGAGCACCATACAGCTGCCCCATTTATCCATATAGGAACAAAAATGCAGCTCAGGACAGCAAACCCTGGAACCAGCTGTCTGTTTTGATTTGCCAAAGTGTGGGGTTTTGAAACATAGCCACACCTGAGATAAAACTCTGGAGGGAGGCACCACCTGGCAGGTGGACAGCTCAGACACTGACAAAGGGAAGGTGGGGAGCTGATGGAAGCCAGGGGCACAGGAAGGGTGATGGATCACAGGTCTGTATGAACTTCCCACTCTAGAGACTAGAGAGTGGGACAAAGCCATTTTCACCCCTAACCCAACAGCACTGATCCACCCCAGTGAGTTAAGCAGTGCTACCAAATGGAAGAGGAGATGTTACACCAAGCCACACCTCGCTGAGCCCTCTAGGTACCTCTCCATTAAGGCAAGTCCCCCTGAGAATCAGAGCAGCAGACTCCTTCCCCAGAACCAGCACAAACCCCTTCCATGCACTAAGCTTACTGATCATCGAGTTCTGCAAAGTTTCAGCTCTAGGGAAAACTGGATCTAGGTTTATTTGGGACTGTTTGTTTGTTTGTTTGTCTCGGGTTTTTTGTTTGTTTTGTTTTGTTTTATTTTTTCTTCTGTTTTTTTTTTCTGTTGTGTTTTGTGGTTTTTCTTCTTCGATACAGAAAAAGCAAAATTTTTTATTTAATTTAATGTTACTTTTACTTATTTTATTTCTTTTGCTCTTTTCTCTTTTTCCTATCAAGCTTCTCTTAACAAACAGACCAAAACACATCTAATATCTAGTTTCCTTTATGTGTTTTTTTTAAAATTTTTATTTCATTTTATTACTTTTTTCTCTCTTCTTCCAAAATAACAAGATGAAGAAATTCACCTCAAAAGAAAGAAAAGGAAGAAATGATGGCCAGGGTTTTAATCAAGACAGTTAAAGGTAAGATGTCTGAACTAGAATTTAAAACAATTATAAGAATTCTAGCTGGGCTTGGAAAAAGCATAGAACACAGTACACAATCCCTTACTGCAGAGATGAAAACTAAAATCTAGTCAGGCCAAAATTCTATAACCAAGATGCAAATGGGAATGGATGCCATGACAGTGAGGATGGGCAAAGGAGAGGAGTGAATTAGTGATATAAGAGATAAAATTATGGAAAATAATGAAGCTGAAAAGAAGAAGGAAAAAAAGGTAATGGGTCCCAAAGATAGACTTAGGGAACTCAGTGACTTATTAAAATGAAAAAAACATTCATATCATAGGTGTCCCAGAAGATGAAGAGAGAGAAAAGGGGGCAGAAGGTTTGTGTGAGAAAATTATAGCTGAAAACATCCCTAATCTATGGAAGGGCACAGACATCAAAATCCAAGAAGCATAGAGAACTCCCATTAAATTCAACAAAAGGCAGCCATCACCAAGACATATCATAGTCAAATTCACAAAATACAAAGATTAGGAAAGGATCCTGAAAGTAGCAAGGGAAAAGAGTCTTTAACCTACAAGGGAAGACATCAGTTTCACAGCAGATTTGTCCACAGAAACTTGGCAGGCCAGAAGGGAGTAGCAGGATATACTCAATATGCTGAATGGGAAAAGTATGCAGCTCAGAATTCTTTATCCAGCAGGCTGTCATTCAGAATAGAGGAGAGATAAAGAGTTTCCCAGACAAACAAAAAACTAAGAGTTTATGATCACTAAACCAGCCCTGTAAGAAATATTAAAGGGGAACCCTTTGACTGGGAGGGGAAAAAAAGACCAAAAGGAACAGAGAACATCACCAGAAACACCAAATTTATAGGTAATGCTATGGCACTAATCACCCTGAATGTAAATGGACTAAATGCTTGAATCAAAAGGCATAGGGTATCAGAATGGATTGAAAAAACAAGACCATATATATGCTGCCTGCAAGAGACTCATTTTAGACATAAGCACATTGGCAGGTTGAAAGGGAGGAGATGGAGAACCACCTATCATGCTAATGGACAGCAAAAGAAAGCCAGAGGAACCATACTTGTATCAGACAAACTAGATTGTAAACCCAAGACTATAACAAGACAAAGAAGGGCATTATATCATAATTAAGGGGTCTATGAATCAAGAAGATAAAAACTATTTTTTTTGAAAGAATAAACAAAATTTATAAACCTCAATTGTAAATATTTATGCCCCATCTTGGGCCACCCAAATATATAAATCAATTAATAACAAACATAAATAAACCCATGACAGTAATACAATAATAGTAGGGGACTTTTTTTAACGTTTATTTATTTTGAGAGACAGAGCATTCACAGAGGAGGGGCAGAGAGACAAGGAGACCCAGAATCCAAAGCAGGCTCCAGGCTCTTAGCTGTCAGCACAGGGCCCAACAGGGGGCTCAAACCCATGAACCATGAGATCATGACCTTAGCCGAAGTTGGACGCTTAATCGACTGAGCCGCCCAAGTACCCCAATATTAGGGGACTTTAACACCCCACTAACAGCAATGGACAGATCATCTAAGCAGAAATTCAACAAGGAAACAATGGCTTTGAATGACACACTGGACCAGATGGACTTAACAGATATATTCAGAACATTAATCTTAAAGCAGCAGAATACACATTATTCTCAAGTGCATATGGAACATTCTCCAGAATAGATCACATGCTGGCTCACAAATCAGCCCTCAACAGATACAAAAGTATTGAAATCATACCATGCATAATTTCAGAATACAACACTATGAAACTTGAAGTCAACCACAAGAAAAAAATTGGAAAGCCCTCAAATACATGGAAGTTAAAGAACATCATACTAAAGAATAAATGGGTTAAACAAAAAATTAAAGAAGAAATAAAAAATACAGAGAAGCCTATGAAGATAAAAATATGACAGCCCAGGGGCGCCTGGGTGGCGCAGTCGGTTAAGCGTCCGACTTCAGCCAGGTCACGATCTCGCGGTCCGTGAGTTCGAGCCCCGCGTCGGGCTCTGGGCTGATGGCTCAGAGCCTGGAGCCTGTTTCCGATTCTGTGTCTCCCTCTCTCTCTGCCCCTCCCCCGTTCATGCTCTGTCTCTCTCTGTCCCAAAAATAAATAAACATTGAAAAAAAAAATTAAAAAAAAAAATATGACAGCCCAAACCCTTTGGAATACAGCAAAGGCAGTCCAAAGAGGAAAGTACATTGCAATTTAGGCCCATCTCAAGAAGCAAGAAAGGTCCTCAAAACACAACTTAACCTTAAACCTAAAGGAGTTAGAAAAGGAACAGCAAATAAACCCAAAAGCCAGCAGAAGATGAGAAATAATAAAGATTAGAGCAGAAATAAACAATAGACGGAGAAACAACAAAAACAAACAAACAAAAACCAGTAGAACAGATCAACGAAACTAGGAGCTGGTTTTTTGAAAGAATAAACAAAATTTATAAACTCCAAGCCAGACTTATCAAAAAGAGAAAATAACCCAAATAGATAAAATCATGAGTGAATGAAAGAGGAGAGATCACAACCAACACCACAGTATAAAAACATTTGTAAGAGAATACTATGAAAACAACTTGCAAACAAACTGGGCAATCTGGAAGAACTGGACAAATTCCTAGAAACTCACACACTACCAAAACTGAAACTGGCAGAAATAGAAAATTTGAACAGATCCATAATCAGCAAAGAAATTGGAACACTGAGCAAGAATCTCCCAACAGTTAAGAGTCCTGGGCCAGATGGCTTCCCAGGGGATTTCTACCAGACATTTAAAGAGTTAATACCTATTCTTCTCAACGGTTCCAAAAAAAATACAAATAGAAGGAAACTTTCAAACTCATTCTACACAGCCAGCATCACCTTGATTCCAAAACCAGACAAAGACCCCACAAAAAAGGAGAATTACAAGGCAATATCCCTAATGGACATGGTTGCAAAAATTCTCAACAAAATACTAGAAAATGGAATTCAACAGTACTTTAAAAGAGTTATTCACCATGATCAAGTGGGATTTACTCCTGGGCTTCAGGGGTGGTTCAATATTTGCAAATAAATCGATGTGATACACCACATTAATAAAAGAAAGGATAAGAATCATATGATCCTCTCAATAGATGCAGAAAAAGCATTTGACAAAATACAGCAACCACTCTTGATAAAAACTCTCAAGAAAATAGGGATAGAAAGACCTCCCTAAGTTCAGGAGCATGACAGGGATATCCACTCTCACCAGTGTTGTTCAACATAGTACTGGAAGTCCTAGCCTCAGCAATCAGACAACAAAAAGAAATAAAAGGCATCCAAATTGGCAAGGAAGAAGTCAAATTTTCACTCTTCCCAGACAAACAATACTCTATGTGGAAAACTCAAATGACTCCACCAAAAAACTGCCGGAGCTGATAGATAAATTCCACAAAGTCTCAGGATATAAAATCAACATATAAAAATCAGTTGCATTTCTATACATCAATAATGAAGCAGCAGAAAGAGATATCAAGGAATTAATCCCATTTATAATTGTACCAAAAACCATAAGATACTTAGGAGTACACTTAACAAAAGCGGTAAAAGATCTGTATACTGAAAACTATAGAAAGCTTATAAAGAAATTGAAGAAGACACAAAATATGGAAAAAACAATCCATGCTCATGGATCTGAAGAATAAATATTATTAAAATGTCTAGGGGCACCTGGGTGGCTCAGTCGGTTGAGCGTCCAACTTCGGCTCAGGTCATTATCTCACAGCTCGTGAGTTCAAGCCCCGTGTCAGGCTCTGTGCTGACAGCTTGGAGCCTGGAACCTGCTTCGGATTATGTGTGTGTGTGTCTCTCTCTCTGCCCTTAACCCATTCACATTCTGTCTCTGTCTCTCTCAAAAATAAATAAGAATTAAAAAATTTTTTTAATAAAATAAAAAAATAAAATAAAATAAAATGTCATATTACCCAAAGGAATCTACGTATTCAATACAATACATATGAAAATAATACCAGCATTCTTCACAGAACTAGAACAATTCTAAAATTTGATGAAACCAGAAAAGACTCCAAATAACCAAAGTAATGTTAAAAAAGAAAACCAAAGCTGGAGGCATCACAGTTCCAGACTTCAAGCTCTATTACAAAGCTGTAGTCATGAAGACAGTATGATACTGGCACAAAAATGACACATAGATCAATGGAACAGAACATAAAACCCAGAAATGGACCCACAAATGTATGGCCAACTAATATTCAGCAAAGCAGGAAAGAATATCCAATGGAAAAAAATACAGTCTCTTCAGCAAATGATGCTGGGAAAACTGGACAGTGACATGCAGAAGAATGATACTGGACCACATTCTTATACCATACAAAAAATAAATTCAAAATGGATTAAAGACTTAAATGTAAGACAAAAAATCATCAAAATCCTATAGGAGAAAACAGGCAGCAACCTTTTAGACCTCAGCCACAGCAATTTCTTACTAGACATGTCATTGGAGGCAAGAGAAACAAAAGCAAAAATGAACTATTGGGATCTCATCAAGATAAAAACCTCTTCAGGGTGAAGAAAACAATAAACAAAACTAAAAGGCAGCCAATGGAATGGGAGAAGATATTTGCAAATGACATATCAGATAAAGGGTTGGTATCCACAATCTATAGAGAACTGAGAAAACTCAACACCCAAAAACAAAAAATCCAGTGAAGAAATGGGTAGAAGACATAAATAGACACTTTTCCAAAGAAGACACCCAGAGGGCTAGCAGACACATGAAAAGATGCTCAACATCCTCATTATCAGAGAATACTAATCAAAAGCACAATGAGATATCACCTCACACCTGTTAGAATGGCTAAAATTAACAACTCAGGAAACAACAGATGTTGGCAAGGATGTGGAGAAAGAGGAACATTTTTGCACCGTTAGTGGGAATGCAAACTGTTTTAGCCACTCTGAAGAACAGTATGAAGGTTCCTCAAAAAATTTTAAATATTTTTTAACGTTTTTTTTTAATTTATTTATTTTTTTTATTTTGGGACAGAGAGAAACAGAGCATGAACTGGGGGAGGGGCAGAGAGAGAGGGAGACACAGCATCGGAAACAGGCTCCAGGCTCCGAGACATCAGCCCAGAGCCTGATGCGGGGCTCGAACTCACGGACCACGAGATCGTGACCTGGCTGAAGTCGGACGCCCAACCGACTGTGCCACCCAGGCACCCCTCCTCAAAAAATTTTAAATAGAACTACCCTATGACTCAGCAATTACACTACTAAGTATTTCTCCAAAGAATACAAAAATGTTGATTCGAAGGGGCACATGCACCCCAATGTTTATAGCAGCACTATCAACAATAGCCAAATTATGGAAAGAGCCCAAATGTCCATTGACTGATGAATAGGTAAAGAAGATGTGGTATATATACACAATGGAATATTGCTCAGCGATCAAAAAGAATGAAATCTTACCATTTGCAACAACATGGATGCAACTAGAGTGTATTAGGCTGAGTGAAATAAGTCAGTCAGAGAAAAACAAATATAGTATGATTTCATTCATATGTGGAATTTAAGAAACAAAACAGATGAATATAGGGGAAGTGAAGGAAAATTAAAATAAAAACAGAGAGAGGCAGACCATAAGAGATTCTTAAATACAGAGAACAAACTGAGGGTTCATGGAGAGGAGGTGGGTGGGAGGAGGGGCTAAATGGGTGATGTCATTAAGTAGGGCACTTGGGATGAGCACTTGGTGTTATATGTAAGTGATGAATCACTATGTTCTACTCCTGAAACCAATACTACACTGTATGTTTACTAGAATTTAATTTTTTTTAGTTTATTTATTTTTGACAGAGTATGAGCATGAGCGGGGGGAGGGACAGAGAGAGAGAGAGGGAGACACAGAGTCAGAAGCAGGCTCCAGGCTCCAAGCTCCAAGCTGTCAGCACAGAGCCTGATGCGGGGCTCGAACTCACAAACTGTGAGATCATGACCTGGGCCGAAGTCAGATGCTTAACTGACTGAGCCACCCAGATGCCCCTAAAAGAAAGAGGAAACAAACCATGAAAGATTCTTAAAAATAGAGAACTGGGGAACCTGGGTAGCTCAGTCTGTTAAGGCTCTGACTCTTGATTTCAGCTCAGGTCATGATTTCATGGTTTGGTTCGTGGATTTGAGCCCCACATGGGGCTCCACCCTGGTGGTGCAGAGCCTGCTTGGGATTCTGTCTCTCCCTCTCTCCCTGCCTCTCTCAAAATAAATAAATAAACTTTAAAAGGGAGACCTTGGAGGTCTCACACTTTGTGTTTCAAAACTTACTACAAACCCACCTACAGTAATCAAAACAATGTGGTACTGGCTTAAGAACAAACACACAGAACAATAGAAAAGAAAAAGATCCCAGGGGAAAAAAGAAAAAAAAAACCTTGTTTGCGGCACTAAATTATTTTTTATAAGGGTAAAAGGTCACTCAACAGGGGAAAAAAAAGTCTTCAATAAATAATGCTCAAAAACTGGATATGCACATGAAATTGGACCCTTGCCTTACATCATGTTCAAAAATTAGATCATATTCTAGATCTAAGAACTAGAACTATAATACATAGGGTAAAATTTTTGTCATTGGCTTGGTGATGATTTCTTGAATATGACACTAATAGCACAAGCAAAAAAAGAAAAAAATAAGAAAAACTGAACTTCACTATAATTTTTTTTTCAACGTTTATTTATTTTTGGGACAGAGAGAGACAGAGCATGAACGGGGGAGGGGCAGAGAGAGAGAGAGACACAGAATCGGAAACAGGCTCCAGGCTCTGAGCCATCAGCCCAGAGCCTGACGCGGGGCTCGAACTCACGGACCACGAGATCATGACCTGGCTGAAGTCGGACGCTTAACCAACTGCGCCACCCAGGCGCCCCAGAACTTCACTATAATTAAAAATTTTGTGCAAAAGACACTATCATAGGAAATAAAATACAATCCATGGAATGGGAAAAAACTGCTTTCAAACTCTCTGATGAGAGATTAACATCCAGAATATCTAAAGAACTCCTACATTTTCAACAACAAAAACAAAAACAAACAATCCAATTCTAAAATGAGCAGAAGACTTGAATAAACATTTCTTCAAAAATATATACAAATAGCCAATAAGCACTTGAAAAGATGTTCAACATCATTGTTGCACTAAAAGTAGAAATCAAAACCACAATGAGATACCACTACACACCTACAAGGATGGCTATAATTTTAAAAACTGAAAATAACACATGTTGGTGGGTTTATGGAGAAATTGGAAATCTTGTGCATTGCTGCTGGGAAAGTTAAATGATGTGTAAAAAAAAGCATGGTGGTTCCTTAAAATGTTAAACATAGAATTATCATAAAACCCGGTGATTCTAGGGGCGCCTGGGTGGCTCAGTTGGTTGGGCAGCCGACTTTGGCTCAGGTCACGATCTCGCGCTCCGTGAGTTCCAGCCCCGCGTCGGACTCTGTGCTGACAGCTCGGAGCCTGGCGCCTGTTTCGGATTCTGTGTCTCCCTCTCTCTGACCCTCCCCCATTCATACTCTGTCTCTCTCTGTCTCAAAAATAAATAAACATTAAAAAAAATTAAAAAAAACAACCCAGTGATTCTAATTCTAGGTGTGTACTCAAAAAATTGGATGTAGGCAAACAGATACTTGTACACCAAGTTCATAGCAGTAGTATTCACAATATCTAAAAAGTACAAATAACACAAATGTTCCTTAACAGATAAATAGGTAAACAAAATGTGATATATCCATGCAATGGAATATTATTCAGCTTTGCAAAGGAATCCAGTGCTGATACATGCTACAGCATGGATGAATCTTGAAAACATAATGCTAAGCAAAATAAATCCAACACATAAAGGCAAATATTATAAGATTCCACTTATTTGAGGTACCTAGAACAGGCTAATCTATAGAAGGTAGAACAGAGGTTACCAGAGGCTGGGAATAGGGAGGAATGAGTTTTATTTATTAGGTGCTGAACTTCTGTTAGGGATGATTACAAGTTCTGAAAATGATAGTGGTGATGGTTGCACAACATTGAGAATGTACTTAACACCCCTGAATTATACACTTAAAATATGACAACAATGGGGACCCCTGGATGGCTCAGTCAGTGGAGCATGCAACTCTTGATCTCGGGATTGTGAGTTCAAGCCCCACATTGGGCATGGAGCTTGCTTTTAAAAAATGGCAACAATGGCAAATTTTATATTATCCATATCTTACCACATTATTTTAACAAAAAATATGGAGGGAAAAAAATAAAATAATTTACTTTTAACTTTAGGCAGTCAGTAGGGTCCTGGGTCCCCAGATAAACAAAATATGGTATATACATCCAATGGAATATTATTCAACCTTGAGAAGGAATTCATTAGAAATACAAGTCACTATCACATGCTTTTAGGTTGATTCACTCATTGTCAAAACCGGCCCCGTCCCACAACAGCCCTGCTTGTAGAGCCACTTCCCTTTCCTACATGGGCCACCATGATCCTAATGTGTCATATAAAGCCCACTTAGATTACCTGTTCAAAGAAATATAGGCTTTGAAACCCATGAAATGCACAATTAACTTCATTTTCAAGGGATAAAATTCCTTGGTCAGGAATCGTCTGTTCCATGAAAGACTCTCACCCCATCCTTCTTGGCTCTTTTCTTGACCTTTCACTCTGTCCTTCTTCTTTCCTTGTCCCTTTCATCTCTCCTTAATCCCCACTCAACCTGATCAAATCTTAAAAACCCATCTTTCCTTTCAGTGAACTCCCCACTCTTGACCTGCAATTCTTATCCCATTTCTTATCTTTCACTGCTCATTCCCACTTTCCATAAGACTTAGGTCAATATTGACTGCTGGAAGACCAGGGTCTCAGAGTTTCAAAGAAGAGGTTTAAAGGTCTTCCATGCCCAGGAGTTTGTTCTGATAGCATGCCCCACCTGCTCAAGGCTGATTATTAACCCAGAGCTTATATAAAGAAAGGGCCATCCCTGGGATGGGAAAGTACCATGGCCATGGCCAGCACGTTAAGCCCCAGCACCATGACTGGGACCCTGGGTCCTCCTGAGATGTCAGAGCGCATCCAAAATGCTGCTGACATCTCTGTCATTGTCATCTATTTCATGGTGGTGATGGCTGTCGGGCTGTGGGTATGTAGGAGTCCAATGGGGTGTTCTGGGTGGGCACCAAGTTTGGGGTTAAAATGTCTGAGGGAGGGAAGGGTGTGGTATAACAATGTGACAATGCTGAGAAAACACTAACAGCTGTCAGATTTCATTATCCTTTTCTCAGAACCATTGTCTCATGTGTGACGTAAATAATATTTACTCAGTTAATTTATTCTCCTACCAACACCGTCATTTGAACAGAGCCAGCAGTGAGAACTTCAGACATATTCTGTTTGGCGTGTCCAGTACCTGGCATAATGAATAAGGATGTTATTTTCATTATCTCACATCTTTTATTTTCCTTTGTTTTTTGCTCACTTTCTTTTTTCAAATTTTTATTTAAACTCTAGTTAGTTAACATCTAGTGTAACATTGATTTCAGGAGTAGAATTTTGCTCACTTTCTAAATGATTCAGTTGGATGCCTAATTCATTTACACTCATTCTTTCTATTTAGTAATGAGTGTAAGGCTGCAAAATTACTTCCAAGCACAGATTTACTGATACCTTTCATTTTTTTATAAATGAAAATAAACAGAGCAATTAGGACAGATGTTGAGGAATATGATTTCTTAAAGTCCCTCCATTTCGATGAAACTATGATTTTCAAGTCCTTTTAAAATTGATGCTATATCACAGTTTCTAAGACAATGTTTCTCTTTAAGAGTGTTGAAAAAGTGACCACTATGAACATTCTGACCAGAGCATCTGTAACATCCTGGGTGAATTTGCGGTGTTTGACCCTCACATGTCTTCCTTTCTGCTTAGGCAATGCTGAAGACCAACCGGGGCACTGTTGGAGGCTTCTTCTTGGCTGGTCGAGATATGACCTGGTGGCCGGTGAGTGCGCCAGAGTTTCCCAGAGATAAATTTCCTATGTGTGTGTTTAAGAGTAAATAAAGAAGACACTGGGAATGCTGATAGTTTCTGAAGTGCATTGGTTGCCTACTTGCTGGTGTCTCTTCCTAAATCCCTGACCCCAGAGTTCTATTCTGCCATTCCAGTAAATGATAGTACATCACCTATTATGAGAGCAAGTATAGTGTGGCATTTGAGAAGACTCACTTAATCTCTGTGTCATATTCTTTTTCCCTGGTCCTCATCAAGAATCTTCTGCCTTAAGCTCCTTACCATCCCCAGCACATTCCTTCTTTGCTCCCAAACCCGAACTAGTGCCACCCCTCTTGTTTGGATGAACATCCCCCTCTCTGCTCTCCTCCTTCAACACCCAACTCAAGCCCTGCTTCATCTGAGAAGTCTCACCCTGCATTCCAGCCTGTCTAATCCTTATAATCCATGCAGTTATGATAGTGGATGTGTGTGTTCTCTGTGATGTTGTGTATGGTGTTATCTCTTTGACTCTTGCCCAGTTGATCTCTTCCTTTCTGGGTTTTTATGTCTGGCCTCCTTGGCAAGAGTCCCATTGCACCAAAGAGTGCATCTTCTTCTCTGAATCCATACTGTGTCAGCAGTCAGTTGGGTATACAGTGGATGCTCAGTACATTCTTCCTTCATGAATCTGCTGACTAAATAGTATGAATGGAAGCAGAGACTGGGAAATGACCTGGCAAGAGTGGTTGAAGCAGACAACCTCCAAGCTTGAAATGGATTTTAATTGGAATGTCCAATCAAGCATTGCCTTCTAAGGACTGTTTCCGTGAAACATTCAAGACTCAACCAATCCTATAGCCAAAAATGAGCTCAATTCCAACCCCTAGCTCCAAATGTCTGAATAGAAAAGATGACTTTACAGAGGGCTGAAAAGATGGGAATGGAAGAGTGGGCATTGCAGTAACCCTACACCCCAATTGTGCTTTGTGAGGACTAGAGCTCATCCCTGCCTACTCAAGAAGTTTCTCTTGATCTTTGAGACTTAAGAACAGTTGACAATGTGATATAAAAGGAGGTGGATGACGGGGCGCCTGGGTGGCGCAGTCGGTTAAGCCTCCGACTTCAGCCAGGTCACGATCTCGCGGTCCGTGAGTTCCAGCCCCGTGTCGGGCTCTGGGCTGATGGCTCAGAGCCTGGAGCCTGTTTCCGATTCTGTGTCTCTCTCTCTCTCTCTGCCCCTCCCCCGTTCATGCTCTGTCTCTCTCTGTCCCAAAAATAAATAAAAAACGTTGAAAAAAAAATTTTTAAAGGAGGTGGATGAGAAAAGAGTCCTTAAGGCCAGAATTATTCATAGGAACTTCTTCCTACCCAACTTTGCAGTCCTTGAGGATGACTGAAGGGGCCAACAGGAGCTCTGGCAGTTCCTAGCCAAGGACAGGCTCAACCCAGAGCACCCAGGTAGATAAATTAAAGTTCCCCTAAGGCAGGGGTCAGCAAGCTTCTCTGTAAAGTGCCAGACTGTAAGTATTTTAGTTTATGAGCCATACAGTCCATTGCAACCACACAACTCTGCTGTTGTAGCACAGAAGCAGCCATAGTGAATATGTAAAACCAACAAGCATAACTGTTCCAATGAAACTATTCATGAACACTGAAACTTGAATTTCATATAATTTCATACATCACAAAGTATTAGTCTTCCTTATATATTTTTAACCATTCAAAAATGTAAAAAAAAATTTTTTTTAGCTTACCAACCACACAAAAACTGGTAACTGGCTGGATTTAGCCCACAGGATTCCTGCCTTAAAGAGGTATGATGGAAAATCTCAACATTTACCTGCTTTAAAGAAATCTGATTTGGGTCTTTTAACTCTGATCCTAGTCTGTTCCCTTGGATTGCAGATGGGCGCCTCTCTCTTCGCCAGTAATATCGGCAGTGGCCACTTTGTGGGGCTGGCTGGGACGGGAGCAGCTTCAGGAATCGCCACTGCAACATTTGAATGGAATGTAAGTGACCTAATACGCTTTTTCCTTTAAATCCAAACTCTATCCAGGTATGTTCTTCTGGGAGTCTGTATAGGGTATATCTTTCTTTTATTTCTAGTTTTCCTTCTAACCAACCCCTAGTTTGAAACGCAGAGTCTTCTCTGAATGTGGCCCCATTCTGCCTGCCTGGGACAATCCAGTCTCATTCTCTACTTCTGAGATTTTGCTCAAGCAGTATTCCCACCAGGAATATCATTTCTATATGATTGAATCCCCACTTTCACTTGACCTCCTTGATCATTTTTAGTTCTCACTTGTTTCTTTCCTTCCTGAGCTATTACACTACGTGTCCGGCTCTGAATTAGATGCACAGAATAAAAACATGTAAAAGCAATGATCCCTTCTCTTGAGAAGCTTATATCCCAGTGGGAGAGACAGATACACATTCACTATGGTGTAGGAAGTACAAGGAGAGAAGCACACATTGAGTGTTGGGAGAGCTCACACAGGAGGGAATCTATCCTAGATGAAGGATGAGACTTGGCACATGTTAAGGGAGATGGCACTCATCCATTCGGATAGATGAATAGAAATTGACCAAGTGGGACTTGGCTAAGGACATGAGAGCTGAGTAAGGAGTAAATGATTTAAAGATAGTAGATAGAATCTAAAAGACTTTGTGTTTGAGTTCTTAATTGTTCTACTGCCATTTTACCAGTAGAAGCTGTGTCCCCTTAATTAGACACGAAGTCCTTTAAGGGCAGGGATCAATTCTTCTCATATCATTCATATCACCTCATCATCTAGCCCTTGTCTGGGTACATGCATTAATATTTCTTGAGGTGCCTGAGCTTTTTCTGTTCTTGTATCCCTTCTGGTGTTTGCAAATACACATTATGCATTTCGGTCAGAGGAAGATGTTTATGTGGAAACAAGTCAGATCACAGTGAAAGTATAAACAGACCATGCCTGAATAGACTCAGAAAATGACCTTGAGTCATCCAAAAATACCTGTACCCATCCCTTGTTGAAGATTTTCCCCTTAGCTTTGCTTTAGTAGTATCAGGGACTCCAGAATGGACCCAGTCTCCAGATATGCCCTATGGCCCATGTTTTGTTTTGATAGTGCCATAAACTGGACAACATGCCCTATGGCCCCAGTGGGTGTGATTATCAGGTTGCCAAGGGTCTAGCTCTTTTAGCCTGTGACCTTGGGCTTCCTTAATCTCTGTGAGGCTCAGGTCCTCCCTCCATAAAACAGGAATAACTACTTACCTTATCTGCCTCATCTGGTTGTTATGAGGACAACACAAGTGATATATGTGAAGACTTTGTATATATTAACATTAATGCAAGATTATACTATTACCATTATTATATGTGGCATGACTTGGGAGACAGTAGGAATATTCTTCTTTCATCAAACTGCTTTCTTATTGCTTTGTCACTCTATATATAACTTCTCCCATTCAAGAATTATTCCTGTTGGGGGCACCTGAGTGGCTCAGTCAGTTGAGCATCTGACTCTTGGTTTCAGCTCAGGTCATGATCCTAGGGCCGTGGGATCAAGCTTCACATAGGGCTCTGAGTTAAGCATGGATCCTGCTTAGGATTCTCTCTCTCTCTCTCTCTCTCTCTCTTTATCTCTCTCTCCCTCTGCCTCTCTCCCCCACCCATGCTCTCTCTCTCTCTCTCTCTCTCTCTCTCTAAAAACAAATAATAATAAATTAAAAATAAAATAAAAACTATTTTTAAAAAGAATTATTCCTATTGGCAAAAATAGTATGAACTTCCTGGGTCCAGCTGGTCTCAGATCTCTTATCTTCTGTATCTAAATTACAGAAACAGAGGGAAAGAATCTGTAACTGTCTTGGGCTCATAATTGGTTGAGTGGGACAGGATCCATGCAAACTTACTTTGTTTTCTGATTCAGAGGTCATGAAGTGATAAGTCCCACAAGCCAAGCCCCTCGAACTTCACACTGTTTTCTGGGATTTTGTAGGCTTTGCTGCTGTTGCTGGTTCTAGGATGGTTCTTTGTCCCCATATACATCAAGGCAGGGGTGAGTACCTGCAGGTGTTCTCAGTTCTCATCTGTCAGGCATTCATTTATTCACTCATTCTTTCTGCTCAATCATGAAACCTGGGTAATATCACTTGTCCCAGGATTTCTGGGCTTACATTTACATAAATCCACTAAATGCTACCAGATTGCTCTTCAAAGTGGCTGCAGTCAGCTGTCCTCTTTCCTATGACTATTGTGAGGGTTCCCATTTTCCCACATCCTCACCAACACATGTTATTTTTCTTCATTCTAATTTTTGCCATTCTGAGATTTATAGTTTCTTTTTTTAATTAGGAGTGGGATATACCATAGCTCTGTGAGCTCCCCTTCAACCCAGGTATCACCAACCACTGTTCTGCCTTTCCAAGCAGACCTCCCACATTTATTCTTCTACTGCTGGTACTCAGACCATGGAGTGCTATATCCTGGAATAATTCCTGGGATTAGGGTGTTCAGGGGCAAGCCTTCTGGCTCATACCTTTGCAGGTCACCATATATTCTCCTTTTGCTCATCCTGGGTCCCTTCTAGTACCAGGTTTGAACAATTTCTGTAGAATGATGCTCTCCTTGGTAAAAGGATCAATGCCACAGAACTCATGCATGTGTTTTTGGAAGTGGTTTACCATGTTTGAGGTTTCTGAGCCACCAAGAGTTATCCTTTTTGTTTTTGATATTATACAAATATTTATTTAATGCTCTTTTAAATTGGAGGAAATTAAATCATAAGCTTAATCTGCTATAAAAAACTAGCAAGCTGCACCTTTTATAATACACATCACATAGTTGATCTCATATTTCAGTAATAACCTCAGACTTTTTTCCAATTAGAGATTTAATTTAACTCTCTTCTCTTCAATAAACATAATCACATAAATATATACCCAAATAAGTGCAAACCTGTGCAGCCACTCTGGAAAACAGTGTGGAGATTCCTCAAAAAATTAAAAATAGAACTACCCTACAACCCAGCAATTGCACTACTAGGTATTTATCCAAGGGATACAGATATGCTGTTTTGAAGGGGCACATGCACCCCAATGTTTATAGCAGCACTATCAACAATAGCCAAAGTAAGGAAAGAGCCCAAAAGTCCATCGATGGATGAATGGATAAAGAAGATGTGGTATATATATAGTGAAGTATTACTTGGCAATCAAAAAGAATAAAACCCTTGCCATTTGCAACTACGCGGATGGAACTAGAGGGTATTATGCTAAGCAAAATTAGTCAGTCAGAGAAAGATAAATATCATACAGCTTCACTCATATGAGGACTTTAAGACACAGAAGAGGTGAACACAAGGGAAGCGAAGCAAAAATAATATAAAATCAGTGAGGGGGACAAAACATAAGAGACTCTTAAATGTGGAAAGCAAACAGAGGGTTTACTGGAGGGATTGTGGGAGGGGGATGGGCTAAATGGGTAAGGGACATTAAGGAATCTACTCCAGAAATCATTGTTGCACTATATGCTAACTTGGATGTAAATTAAATCATTGTTGCACTATATGATAACTTGGATGTAAACTTGGATGTTGCACTATATGCTAACTTGGATGTGTGTATACACACACACACACACACACACACACACACACATATATATACCCAAATAGAGGTGGATGGGAGATGGGCTAGATGGGTAATGGGTAGTAAAGAGGGTAACTGTGATGAGCATTGGGTGTTGTACATAAGTGATGAATCACTGAATTCTACTCCTGAAACCAATATTGCACCATATGTTAACTAACTAAAACTTAAATTAAATATATACATATATGCCAAATATATATTTGCAATTTGTTTTATTATCAATTTATTATGTAACCATTAATTGTGGTTCATTATTTTTAAGTAATATTGTTTTTACTGGCCTGCAAAATTATTGATGAAAATAATAAAAATTATTTGTTGAACATCTACCATGCATTTGGTGTTGTTGTGGGTATTTTACATATACCTTCATATTAAATCCCTACTTTATAGATGATAAAAAGGAGGTTTGGAGAAATTGTCAATTTCCAAAGGTCTCACTTGTAGTAAATGTCAGACCTGGGAATGGATCCTAAGATTGTCTGATTCCAATGCCTGTGTTTATTCCAGGCTTTCTGTTCTCCCAAGGGACTGTGTTTTACTCACCTCTGTATTCCTAAGGTACCAGGTACAGTTACAGAAGTGCAGATGCACATAAGTACTTAGTAAGTGTTGAATAATCTGAATGCGCTGGGTTCTGAAGGTGAATCCCTGTCGATGTCTGTCTCTGCAGGTGATGACTATGCCAGAATATCTGAGGAAGAGGTTTGGTGGGAAGCGACTCCAGATCTACCTCTCTGTCCTCTCCCTCTTCATCTGTGTGGCTCTGAGAATCTCAGTGAGTTCAGTGTGCCTGGCATTCTTGCTTCTTGCAATTACCTTGGTGAGACTAGAATACTAGAATCAGAGAAATGAGTGTATAGACTATCGATAGCCCTGATAGGTCTAGCCATATGGATATCTTAAACTAGCTAGGGCCTTTCTACTAAGGAGTTTTAGAAACCCTAAATTCAGTTACAAGTCATGAGAGACTCCAGAGTATAAACCACCTTTTCATTAAGGATATGAAAAAACAATGTACAGGAGGAACAAAATGTTTCATTCAAGTAACACAGTTATTAAGTAGTAGAAAGGAGGAGGATTCTCTAGTCCCCTGCCTTTCTATATACAATAACCTCTTTATTCTCTTTGTTGGAAAGATTTATGTTTATATTTTCATCTCATTGATTACCTGGCACATGAACCAGAAGGAAAGTGCTTTGTATTATTATAATGACTTCTTAAATTTACTCTGTCTTATCTAAGACTGTCCCTATAGCACAGATGTCACAAATAAATGTCAGAAGATTTCTAAAGTTGTTGGAAAGTTAAATTCCTTGGAGAAAAGAAAGAAATTTGAAGAGTCAGTAATACATGTAGAAAACAAAGAATAACATTTGATCCTCATGTATTGGTGACTAATGAAATAATTTTCTCCAAGTTTATAGTCTAGGCAGTTCATGAAAGAAGAAGCTGAAGTGCATTTTTGTTTTTCTGTTGAGTCATTCTTGTAAATAAACCAGTTGCTCTGATTAGATGGCATGAGATTCTTAATACAACGTGAGCATTTTCCACACTCACTGTATATTATTGAGTATCTGTACTAGGGGTAATAAATATTCTTATGCACTAGGAGTTCACTATATGGTTAAGAATATAAGAATTATAGGGACGCCTGGATGGCTCAATCAGTTAAGTGTCTGACTTTTTATCTCAGCTCATGTATTGATCTCAGGGTTGTAAGTTCAGACCATATTGGGCTCTGCACTGGGTGTGAAGCCTACTTTAAAAAAAAAGAATATAAGAATTATACACATGAAATCATTAGCACTTTATGACGGTATATGAAAATATATCAAGATGTGAACTGGAATAGACTGTGTGGACAAGCATAGGAGACATTCTAGGGACACCCAGGAAATGGAGTGGTCCCTGCTGGGTAGAAATGGAGGCATGGTGGGGGGGGGGGGTGCTTAAACAAGTCCTCAAGATAAGAAACTTAGGAGAGGCCAAGCAAAGCAGAGAAGCCTATATATTCCACAAGTGGGTGGGATTCAGTGATCTCCCGTTTTTCCTCTGGCTCTGACATGTACAGCTTTGTGATCCTAAAGAATGTGAACAAGGTGCTGGAGCAAAATGGGACCCTGAGGAATGCAGTCTCCTGAAGTGGAAGGTTCCTAGTGGCAGGGAATGGATGGATTCTTGGGGAGCTGGATGGAGGAGCAGGAAAGGCAAAGAACATGTGTGTAACTTAGCTGGAAAGACACGGTGGCAGCAGTCCATTCTTACCTACGAGGCTATGTTTCAAGTGATATTAATAGTGATTAATCTTAGACATGACCTTTTGTGTATTATTACACTTTGATAGCAGAGTCTGTCTTAGTTATTCATTAAACAGCTCATTATGAGGAGTTAAAACAGGGTAACTTTCAGTCTCCCCTGCATCAGGTTTGAAAGAGATCATCTTATTCACTGGTTCTCAACCTCCACTAATACCTATACTGAGAATCATAGCAGACCTGGTGCATCTTGATCCCTAAATATTTCAGTCTGAATGTCTTACACACACTGATATTCTTTTAGAAAACCACACTGCAAATTTTAAGATCAGGAACTTAATCTTGATACAAACATACATAACCTGCAGACTTTATTCAGATATGACAATTGTCTTAATAATATCTTTTAACAGCAAAAGAAAATCCTGTAGCATTAAATGCCTTCCTTTCATGAGAAATATTTTATGATCATTGTAAATGTAATTAATTCCATTGAATTGTACATGCAAAAATGGCAAGTTTTATGTTATCTTGCCACCATAAAAAAATCATTGGTAATATGTTTATATATCATTTTGTAAATATTAATTTAATGTTTTCATTGTACTATATAAGAGATAAGAAAGTCAAGAAACTCATAATATGATAATATGTGTTTTCATATGTAAATGATTCAGCATGAATATACAAGCCCTAATGCTGTGGTTGAATAACTCCCCACTATGTAAATCTGTATGAACATGACAGCTATAAATGCAGACAAATGCAGGTGTGTTTTATGGCAATTGAAATGCAATGAGTGACATCTCAGTAGGTGATATCTATTCTAAAATGGTAAATAATTTCTTTGCAAATATCCAATTTATAAAAAGTTAAATCTTGCCTCAGTTTACATAGTGGTTGAACTCCTTGTAAACCCAGTGATAAAGTTGCAGAAAGTACTTTGGGTTTGTAACTCAGTGTTAGGTTCAAGAATAGGCTTTTCACCCATACAAATACCTACTGGGATGATAAAACATTAGGTTTTATTTCAAATATTAGGGGGGAAAGTTAACCATATACTGTGACACCACTTCCAAATTCATGTTCTACAAAGAAACCTACCTCTAATTCTTCTAATTCTGAATCCTGATATCTTATCCTTTCCTTTACCTCAGTCATGCTTTCCTTTTTCTTCAATTCCATCCTTATAATCACTCTTTGGCACATAGCCTCAATTTATTTGCATGTCTTTCCTTTCATTGAACTCCCCTAGAAAAACTCCAAACCTGGTTTAATCCAGCTTCCCACTTACTCTGTGCATGCACCCAGGAATTTTACTCCTGTGTTTCTAACATGCTTATGTGATGTTTCTAGGGTTTTGGTTTGGTTTGGAGGTTTTGATATGGAATCTGGGAGGATCAGAGTTGAAGGGGCAGATCCAAGTGGGGCTAGCACAAGTTTGTGTTGAAGATCCAGGAGGCCGGAAAGCACACTTTGGGACACAGGGATCCAGGTAGTGCAGGGTGCACATGATCTTACATCTTAAGGTCTCTCTGTAGGACCCCTTCCTGGTCTCTAAACCTCAACCAATAATCCTTTTATTGTATTTCTTAATGATTTTTCTCTGGTGCTCTCAATAACTGTCCTATGATCCACAACCTTTTTTAACTACTAGTCCTTTGCCTCTTATCAAAACATCTCATCTCCCTTTTTATCTAGAAAATTTAAGCATGAACCACTCATCCCCCACTTAAAAAGTCTACATTTGCCTCATTCTTTCCTTCTTTACACCAGTCTGAAGATGAAGAGTCTTCCTTTTTGTAAAAGGCTAACCCTTGACCTTATGCCTATTCTTGATCCCATCTCTTCTCAATGTTTCTGGCATTTGCTTCATAATTACCCCCTCTATGTTTTCCTGTTATTTTCTACTATCCTAAGTGTGCTCAAGTATCTTCCTCATTAACAGAAACCATTGCTTTACTGTCTCATACTACTCTACTTTTAATCATTGTTTCTCTGCTGACAATCATGAAAGAGTAGTCTATGCAAGCTATAGCATAGACATTTCTTACTTTCTGTTCACTCACCCTTGTTCCTATCTATGATCAGTCCAATAATTAATCCCCTGAGGATTAGATCTGGCTTCCAAGGAGTTCATAATTGTATTGCAGAGATGTCATGTATAGATACAGCAAATATTAGTGGGAAATCATCACTAAAGAGCTAAATGATGCGGTACATGTGTCTTTCCCATCCTAACTATTCCCTTTTTAGTCAGACATATTTTCTGGAGCCATATTCATCAAGCTGGCCTTGGGATTGGACCTTTACCTGGCAATCTTCATCCTCTTGGCTATAACTGCTATTTACACGATCACTGGTAAGTTTGCTGCCAGTTTATCTCAGTCATGCTGTCTTCTGCTGATCTCACACCAACCTGCAATTAGCAACTCAGTGTTAGCCTTGTTACCACCAAGGTTATGGATATCCCTTTATTCCCACTATGAGAGTCAGGCACAGGCCCAGAAGCACAACTAGAGCAAAGCAAACAGAATCCTCAGTATTATAGAGTGACAGAATCAGCTTAAAAAACAAGACTCATCTATATGCTGCCTGCAAGAGACTCATTTCAGACCTAAAGACACATGCATATTGAAAGTGAGGAACTGAAGAAATATTTATCATGAAAATGGATATCAAAAGAAAGCCAGAGTAGCAATACTTATATTGGGTAAAAAAGACCTTAAAACAAAGACTGTAAAAAGAAGCAAAAAAGGACACTATATAATAATAAAGGACACAATCCAACAAGAAGATACAATAATTGTAAACATTTGTGCACCCAACATAGAAGTGCCCAAACATATAAAACAGTTAAAAACAAACATAAAGGAACTAAATTAATCCATTGTAATACAATAATTGTAGGAGACTTTAACACCCCACTTACATTGATGGACAGATCATCTAAACAGAAGAACATAAGGAAACAGTGACTTTGAATGACTCACTGGACCAAATGAATTTAACAGATATTCAGAACTAAAACAACTGAAACAGCAGAGTACACATTCTTTTCAAGTGTACATGGAAAATTCTCCAGAACAGATCACATACTAGGTCATAAATCAGGCCTCAACAAATACAAAAAGATTGAAATAATACCATGCATCTTTTCTGACCACAACACTATGAAACCAGAAGTCAACCACAAGAAAAATATTTGGAAATACCACAAATACATGGGGGTTAAACAACATCCTACTAAACAATGAATGGGTCAACTAGGAAATCAAGAAGAAGAAAGAAAGAAAGAAAGAAAGAAAGAAAGAAAGAAAGAAGAAAGAAAGAAAGAAAGATACAGGAGGGGCTGGGTGGCTCAGTCAGTTAAGCATCCAACTTCAGCTCAGGTTATGATCTCACAATTCGTGGGTTCAAGCCACTTGTTGGGCTCTGTGTTGACAGCTCAGAGCCTGGAGCCTGCTTCAGATTCTGTGTCTCCCTCTCTCTCTCTGCCCCTTCCCCACTTGCTCTCTGTCTCTCTGTCTCTCAAATATAAATAAAATATTAAATTTTTTTTAAAAAATACATGTAAACAAATGGAAATGAATGACAGTCCAAAACCTTTGGGATGCAGGAAAAGCAGCCCCAAGAAGGAAGTAAATAGAAATATAAGCCTACATCAAAGCAAGAAAAATCTCAAACAACCTAACCTTACATTTAAATGACCTAGAAAAAGAACAACAAACAAAACCCAAAACCAGCAGAAGGAAGGAGATAATAAAGATTACAGGATAAATAAATGATTTAAAAAAATATAACACCTCAAAGAAACGAGGATCTGGTTCTCTGAAAAGATTAACAAAATAGATCAACCTCTAGCCAGACTCATCAGAGAGAGAGAGAGAGAATTCAAATAAACAAAAACACAAACAAAAGAGGAAAAATAACAACCAACAACACAGAAATACAAACAATTGTAAGAAAACATTATGAAAAACTGTATGCCTACTTATTAGACAACTTAGAAGAAATGGATAAATTCCTAGAAACATATAAACAACAAAAACTGAAGCTGAAAGAAATAGAAAATGTGACCAGACCAATTACCAGTTATAAAATTGAATCAGGGGGCGCCTGGGTGGCGCAGTCGGTTAAGCATCCGACTTCAGCCAGGTCACGATCTCGCGGTCAGTGAGTTCGAGCCCCGCGTCAGGCTCTGGGCTGATGGCTCAGAGCCTGGAGACTGTTTCCGATTCTGTGTCTCCCTCTCTCTCTGCCCCTCCCCCGTTCATGCTCTGTCTCTCTCTGTCCCAAAAATAAATAAACATTGAAAAAAAATTTTTTTTAATAAATAAATAAAATAAAATTGAATCAGTAATCAAAAAACTCCCAACAAACAAAAGTCCAAGACCAGATGGCTTCACAGGCAAAATCTACCAAACACTTAAAAAACAGTTAATAACTATTGTTCCCAAACTATTTCTTTTTTTTTTCAATATATGAAGTTTATTGTCAAATTGGTTTCCATACAACACCCAGTGCTCATCCCAAAAGGTGCCCTCCTCAATACCCATCACCCTCCCTCCCCTCCCTCCCACCCCCCCATCAACCCTCAGTTTGTTCTCAGTTTTTAAGAGTCTCTTATGCTTTGGCTCTCTCCCACTCTAACCTCTTTTTTTTTTTTCCTTCCCCTCCCCCATGGGTTTCTGTTGAGTTTCTCAGGATCCACATAAGAGTGAAACCATATGGTATCTGTCTTTCTCTGTATGGCTTATTTCACTTAGCATCACACTCTCCAGTTCCATCCATGTTGCTACAAAGGGCCAGATTTCATTCTTTCTCATTGCCACGTAGTACTCCATTGTGTATATAAACCACAATTTCTTTATCCATTCATCAGTTGATGGACATTTAGGCTCTTTCCATAATTTGGCTATTGTTGAGAGTGCTGCTATGAACATTGGGGTACAAGTGCCCCTATGCATCAGTACTCCTGTATCCCTTGGATAAATTCCTAGCAGTGCTATTGCTGGGTCATAGGGTGGGTCTATTTTTACTTTTTTGAGGAACCTCCACACTGTTTTCCAGAGCAGCTGCACCAGTTTGCATTCCCACCAACAGTGCAAGAGGGTTCCCGTTTCTCCACATCTTCTCCAGCATCTATAGTCTCCTGATTTGTTCATTTGGCCACTCTGACTGGCGTGAGGTGATATCTGAGTGTGGTTTTCATTTGTATTTCCCTGATGAGGAGCGACGTTGAGCATCTTTTCATGTGCCTGTTGGCCATCCGGATGTCTTTTTTAGAGAAGTGTCTATTCATGTTTTCTGCCCATTTCTTCACTGGGTTATTTGTTTTTCGGGTGTGGAGTTTGGTGAGCTCTTTATAGATTTTGGATACTAGCCCTTTGTCCGATATTTCATTTGCAAATATCTTTTCCCATTCCGTTGGTTGCCTTTTCATTTTGTTGGTTGTTTCCTTTGCTGTGCAGAAGCTTTTTATCTTCGTAAGGTCCCAGTCGTTCATTTTTGCTTTTAATTCCCTTGCCTTTGGGGATGTGTCAAGTAAGAAATTGCTATGGCTGAGGTCAGAGAGGTCTTTTCCTGCTTTCTCCTCTAGGGTTTTGATGGTTTCCTGTCTCACATTCAGGTCCTTTATCCATTTTGAGTTTATTTTTGTGAATGGTGTGAGAAAGTGGTCTAGTTTCAATCTTCTGCATGTTGCTGTCCAGTTCTCCCAGCACCATTTGTTAAAGAGACTGTCTTTTTTCCATTGGATATTCTCTTCCCAAACTATTTCAAAAAAATAAAAGAAGAAGAAAAATTTCCAAGTTTATCCTATCAGACCAGTATCATCCTGACATCAAAACCAGATAAAGACATTACCAAAAAAAAAAAAATAATAACAAATAAATAAATAATAAATAAACAGAACTTTAGGCCAATATCTCTAACAACCATAAATGCAAAAATCCTCAACAAAATACAAGTAAACCAAATCCAACAAAATATATTTTAAAAATCATTCACAATGATTAAGTGGGATTTATTCCTGGGTTGCAAATATGGTTCAATATTCGCAAATCAATCAACATCACATCAATAAAAGAAAGGATAAAAACCATGTGATAATTTTAGTAGATGGATGCAGAAAAAGCATTTTACAAAGTACGACATCCATTCTTGGTGAAAAACCCTCAACAAAATAGGTTTAGAGGGAACATACTATAACATAATAAACGCCATATGTGAAAAACCCACAGCGAACATCACACTCAATGGGGAAAAACTGAGAGCTTTCCCCCCAAGGTCAGGAACAAGACAAGGATGTCCACTCTCACCACTTTTATTCAACATAGTACTGGAAGTCCTAACCACAACCTTCAGACATTGAAAAGATATAAAAGGCATCCAAATCAATAAAGAAGAAGTAAAACTTTTACTATTTACAGAATGACATGATACTGCACATAAAAAACCCTAAAGACTCCACCAAAAATCTTCTAGAACTTATAAATGAATTCAGTAAAATCACAGGATACAAAATAAATGTATGAAAATCTATATTTCTATACACCAAAAATGAAGCAGTAGAAAGAGAAATTAAGAAATGAATCCCACGGGCACCTGGGTGGCTCAATCTGTTAAGCATACGACTATGGTTCAGGTCATGATCTTGCGATTCGGTCTCTGTGCTGACAGCTCAAAGCCTGGAGCCTGCTTTGGATTCTGTGTGTGTGTGTCTCTCTCTCTGCCCCTCCCCCATTCATGTTCTGTCTCTCAAAAATAAGTAAATGTTAAAAATTAAAAAAGAAAAAAGAAATGAATCCCATTTACAATTGCACCAAAAATAATATGATATGTAGGAATAAGCCTAGCCAAAGAGGTGAAAGACCTGTATTCTGCAAACTATAAAACACTGATGAAAGGAAACAAAGACAATACAAAGAAATGGAAAGACATTCCATATTCATGGATCAGAAGAATGAATATTGTTAAAATGTCTATACTACCCAAAGCAATCTACATATTTAATATAATCTCTATCAAAATACTAAAAGCATTTTTCACAAAGCAGGAACAAACAATCCTAAAATTTGTATGGAACCTGAAAAGACCTCAAATAGCCAAAAGAATTTTGAAAAAGAAAAATCAAAGCTGGAGAAATCACAATTCTGGATTTCAAGTTACATCACAAGGCTGTAGTCATCAAGACAGTATGGTACTGGCACACCAATAATACATAGATCAATAGAACAGAATAGAAAACCCAGAAATAAACCCACAATTATATGATCATTCAATCTTTCACAAAGCAGGAAAGAATATCCAATGAGAAAAAGACAGTCTCTTCAGCCAATGGTGTTGGGAAAACTGGATGGTGAACATACAGAAGAATGAAACTGGACCACTCACTTACACCACACACACACACACACACACACACAAAACAAAATGGATGAAAGACTTAAATGTGAGACTGGAAACAATAGAAATACTTAAAGAGAGCACGGGCAGTAATTTCTCTGACATTGGCCATAGCAACTGCTTTCTAGATGTCTCCTGAGGCAGTGGAAATAAAAACAAAAATAAACTATTGGGACTTCATCAAAATAAAAACCTTCTGCACAGCAAAGGAGACAACCAATAAAACTAAAAGGGAACCTACCAACTGGGAAAAAATATCTGTAAATGATATATTCTATAAAGGGTTAGTATCCAACATATATAAAGAATTTATCCAACTCAACACCAAAAAAATAAAAAAATAAAAAATAATCCAGTTAAAAAATGGGCAGAAGACATGAACAGACATTTCTCCAAAGAAGACGTACAGATGGCCAACAGACACATTAAAAGATGTTCACCATCACTATCAGGAAAATTCAAATCAAAATTACAATGAGATTCACCTCACACCTGTCAGAATGGCTAAAATCAACAACACAAGAAGCAAGTTTTGGCAAGAATGTGAAGAAAAAGGAACCCTTGTGCACTGTTTGTGGTAATGCAAACTGGTGCAACCACTGGAAAGCAGTATGGGGTTTACTCAAAAAGTTAAAAATAGAACTACCCTATGACCCAGTAATCACACTGGGTATTTACTCAAAAAAAGACAAAAAACAAAAACTAATTTGGAGGGATACATGCACCCATATGTTTATAACAGCGTTATTTACAATAGCCAAATTATGGAAGCAGCCCATGTGTCCTTTGATAGATAAATGGATAAAGATTATGTTGATACACACACACACACACACACACACACACACACACATCATGGAATATTATTCAGCCATAAAAAAGAATGAAATCTTGCCATTTGCAGCAACACAGATGGAGCTAAGGAGTATAATGCTAAGTGAAATAAATTAGTCAGAAAAGACAAATACCATATTATTTCACTCATATGTGGAATTTAAGAAATAAAACAAATGAGCAAAGGAAAAGAAAAGAGAGAGAGAGACAAACTAAGAAACAGCCTCTTAACTATAGAGAACAAAGTGATAGTTATCAGAAGGGAGGTGTGTTGGGAATGGGTGAAATAGGTGGTGGGGCTTAAGGAGTGCACACATTGTGATGAGCAATGGGTGATGTATGGAATTATTGAATCCTATATTGTATAACTGAAACTAATATAACACCATATGTTAACTATATTGGAATTAAAATTTTTTAAAGTTAATTACTAAACTGAGAAGGAAGCATTTGACTCTGCATATCCAGAACATTTCCATTTCAAAAAAAAAATCCTCACTATTAGGTGTAAGCACCTTGACTGAAGATAATGATGTGGTAGGTACAGTGGGGAAATGGTGATTTGTCTCAGCTTTTTGTTTAGGGCCCAGATTGCCATTTGGAATCCAGCATAGCATACACATGGAAAGCCAAAATGAAATAGCAGCTCAGACATGGGATTGACAAATCCAAGGCAGCGCCCAAATAAGTACAGGATGCCTGGGCTCTGAAAGGCAGAATCAGGAGAGAAGAACTGGAGCAGTGAGTTGGTTGTTGGGATAAAGTATGCGGCAATGGTCCAAGCAGGCTCTCATGGGCCTAGCATCCAACACTTACTAACTTATGAAAATGAAACTATACAAGTTTAGTTGGAAAAAATAAAGAAAAATAACAGCTGGAACAATCAAGATAGTTCTAGAGCAATTTTCATACATATAGCATATGTTTCAAAATAAATGAAAGATGAAGACATAAGTCTTCTATTTACGATCAGCCTTGTTTTCCCATGATACTTTTAGAAGGAAATAGCTTGTTGGCTGAGAGTCTAGCAAGTCTAGAGTTGAAAAAGAAGTTGCTGTTTGCATAACACTCGAGCAAAACACAAGTCAACAGCTATACCTGGCATTCAACTTATGAAACAATGATATGTTCCAATACTAGACCAAAAATTGCTTTGCCCTATTTTTTGAGAACTAGTATACTGTGCTAAATGGAGTGAATTGAGAGATAGTTAAGGGAAAAACTTTCATGATAATGAAGTATTGCCTTTTCTTTCTTTTAAACTTTTTTTTCAATTCAAGTTAGTATATATTGTAATAATGGCTTTAGGAATAGAATTTAGTGATTCATCACTTATAACATATAACACCCAGTGCTCATCCCAGCGAGTGCCCTCCTTAATGCCAATCGCCAGTTTAGCCCATCCCCCCACCCAACTCACCTCCAGCAACCTCAGTTTGTTCTCTATATTTAAGAGTCTCTTACGGTTTGCCTCCCTGTTTATATATTATTTTATTTTTCCTTCCCTCCACTATGTTCATCTGTTTTGCTTTTTAATTATGAGCAAAATCATATGGTATTTGTTTTTGACTAACTTATTTCACTTAGCATAATATACTCTGGTTCCAAAAGTTTTGCCTTTTCTGCTATTTGGTATTCAAAAACTCACATAAGGGTGAAATTCCAGTATAATTCATAGAAACTTTGAGTCAAGGCAAGATAAGGGAGACAAGAGGGTTAATGTGACACATAAATACTAAGGAGATAATGATGCCAAGAGGAGCTTGTGGCCCAGTCAAGAACTTTTCATATATTCTCTGCTGAGTTTCTAGGGTTTGGTTTGAGGAAAACCTAAAAGTGAAGGCAAAGAGATGAGAGTACAGGGAAAAAATATCCTGATTCTTTTCTTTCTCTACACAGGGGGCTTGGCCTCAGTTATTTACACAGACACCCTCCAGACCATCATCATGCTGATCGGTTCCTTTATTCTCATGGGGTATGGTAAGTGATGACAGTGGGAGCAGTGCCCTGGGGCTGGAAATCATGAGATTTGTGTCTGTTCAGTCCATCTGCTCTTTACTACTGCTTCCCTGTTCTACATGGTCACACTTTTCGACATACGTATAATACATCATTGAAGCATCTGCCTAACTTCTTGCTATACTACCTCAGCATGAGAAAATGAGGGGGAAGAACTTTACTTTCTTTAAAAAATTATTCCTCAGTTTTAATCTTAATATGTTTGTGTTTGAAATAGACAAAATCAGTGTCACTGGGTTGATAATTTTACACAACTATTGGTGCACTGGATTCAATGCACATAAACCATTATGTAGAATCTTCATAAAAATAAGTATTAAATAGTAAGAACAGTTTAAGACAACTGACTATTAACTTCACTGTGACTGTTTCAGATGGAAATTATTAAAGTATGTTACTCCCTCTATTGTTATGCAGCAAGCACTACTGATGAATTTAACTTATAGCTTGCCTATTTTTGTTTTCTTTTATTATGCTACTTATTTAACTTTGGACAGGAAGTCCATGCATACAGTAAAAAGGATATAAGATGAAAATAAGTGTCTTTTCATCTCTCCTCTGTCCTGCAGCCACCATATTCCATCCACTCAAGCTGCACTGAATACAGTTGTGAATATTCATGAACCCTAATCACAGGGCTTGAAGATAATATGAAGCAAAAACTGACAGAACTGCAAAGACAACAAGTGCACAAAAAGAGTTGATGATTTTGACACAAAATGAATGCGATTGGTCACATATGGCTATTTAAATTAAAAAACAATAAAAAATAAATTAATCAAAATGTAAAATTCAGTTTCTCATTTGCCTAGCCATATTTCAAGCGCTTAATATATAGCTAGTAGTTTTCATATTTGACAGCACAGATATAGAATATATAGAATTCTATCATTACCGAAAGTTCTATCATTACTGAAAGTGCTGCTCCAGAGGCCATTGCTAGGACCAATTCTTTACAAACTTTCTATTTAGTTAACCAGGACTTCTTTGATATTCTTATTTATGGTTCTTTGGTGTCTGGCTTTGGTGATGGACCTCTGGCATTAACCTCTCTAAGCCTTCTCCCATCCTTAGGATGGAATCTCTCATCTTCCAGCATTCTTCATGTATTGTTGTCACAAACAATATTCCCCTTAACAGAACAATTTCCTTGTATTGTCTGTATCCTCCTTTGTATTGAGATCCTGCCTTGTACATTCATTTTGCATATAATCCCATCACAATGTTTGGCACATGCAAACATTTTTGATTCTAAATGAAATAAGTAATGAAAAAGTAAAATAATGTCAACCTCAACTCTACAGATATATGATACTCAGATGAATTTTGCACTATTTGAAACTATACTAAGTGGGCTGAGAAGCCTGGGCTCATCCTTCTTCTTTCTAAGGTTTCCATCCATTATGGTTCTTTTTTTTAGTTAATTAATTTATTTATTTATTTTGAAAGAGAAAGTGCAGAGAGAGAATCCCAAGCAGGCTCCACACTGCCAATGCAGAGCCTGATGTGGGGCTCGATCCCACAAACCATGAGATCATGACCTTAGCCGAAATCAAGAGTCAGACACTTAACTGACTGAGCCACCCATACATTCTCATTATGGTTCTTTTCTACACCTGTCTTGCCTTTCCAGCCCCCCCCCACCGTAGGCTGAGCCTCACCATTTCACCTCACCATACATAAACTGCTGCCTCTAATTTCTGCTCCTTATCTTCCCATTTTTTGTTGTAACATAGAAAGAATACAGTCAGTATTGCACCAAAAAAACAGACTGTGCATAAAGTTAAAACAGCCAGACTTTATATCAGGAACAGAGATCATTACTTCTGGTCCATTCAGAGGAGTAGGGGCTTTCTGATGGCTAATTGTTAGGCTCACTCTGTTACCTCATCTTCATGTTTTATCTCTGTTCTAGATGGTTGTGAGATATCAATATCAGTCTGTTGGATAACAATTTTTATTTTTACCATAAGCATAGACACTAAAAATTTTCAAGAGAAGAAGAAAATTTTCAATAAGAAGAAAAGTTAAAGGGTGATTGCTTCCTGTACATTGTGAAAGCATGATAGCATTACCAATGCCAGTAGTATTAGAAAGACATGAGTCCTCTGAGAACACTAAGGATTTGACCAGGCTGATTGGAGATGATTGGACACTTCCACCACAAAGGAATAATTATGAACAACAGATGTCTTAGATTTGTGTATAACATTTCATTTTATCCAATACCTTTGCAGCATTTGCTAAAGTGGGAGGCTATGAGAGTTTTACAGAGAAGTACATGAATGCCATCCCATCCATAGTTGAGGGGGACAACCTGACAATCAATCCCAAGTGCTACACTCCTCAGGCTGACTCCTTTCACATCTTCCGAGATGCTGTCACTGGAGATATTCCATGGCCAGGAATGATATTTGGAATGACCATTGTTGCTGTGTGGTACTGGTGCACAGATCAGGTGAAGTATGTGTGTGGTGTGTAAATATGTTTATGTTGTTCTTTTTCTCCTCATAGAAAAGCATCTAGTTTCTATTTTGTACACATATATACACATACACATGCACAAACACACATCATTTAAAGAGTCAAACACTTCTACAAGTCTTGTTATGATAAATAGTTGTCTGGTGTCCTGCTCTCTACTCATTTCTTGACTCTCAAAAGCAAACATTATTGACTCCTTCGGTTAGGTATTTTGGTATGTATGTTTCTTCTCTAAATCCTTGTACTCAATGCATGGCCTGTGTACCATTGGAGTGAATGTCACCTTGAAGCTCATTAGAAATAACTGTTCTCAGATGCTACCCAGACCCACTGAATCAGAATTTGCTTGTAAATTTGTTCCCCAGGTGATTTAAATAAATGTTTCTATTGATCCCTTTTGGTTTTCCAGTTTTAGGATTTTTACACTGGCTTCCAATAATGAAAGATGAGGGTTTAGCTCTTTCTTTTCTTTTTTTTTCTTTTTTTAATGTTTTTATTATTTATTTTTGAGAGAGACAGACAGACAGAGTGTAAGCAGGGAAAGGGCAGAGAGAGAGGGAGACACAAAATCCAAAGCAGGCTGCAGGCTACGAGCTGTCAGCACAGAGCCCAACGCAGGGCTCAAATTCACAAACTGTGAGGTCATGATCTGAGCTGAAGTCAGACGCTTAACTGACTGAGCCACCCAGGCGCCCCTAGCTCTTTCAATTTTTTATCTTCAATCCTCCATCTTCCAGTAAAACTAAGTCACAATTTTGGTGAGATCAGCATTCAGTGCTACCATTTTTGTGGCTACATAAATATAATCCACAGCTAAGCCACATGATATTCTCTGATTGATTTTTCTTTAGCTTTTTCTTTTCTCTAGAATAAATAAGTCTTATTTTTTGTGTTTTAAATTTTCTTGGTAATTATTACTCATTAAACACCAAGCTTTCTGCAGATTGCCTAAATCTCCTTGATGTGTACTTGCAAACACATCAAATATCCTACCAACTCTTTTTCTCATTTTCTCTTAAAACCTTTGGACTCTCACAAACTGCTGGGTTGTTCTCTGTGCCTAGTGCCCACCCTAATCCAGGACCCTTTTTACTACCATATTTGGGGTTCTCTTTGGCTCATCCTTGGATTATATATCATATTTCAAGTATCCCACATCATCTTCTTTCTTGGTTTGCTTGTTTCAGGGCAATTGAATTCTCCAGTAAGTTCCTGAGAAACACAGGAGATACATCTATTGTGAATTTGTCTTCATATTTGAAGATGTCTTCAGTCCAACTTTTCCCAAATTGATCCTCTGGCCATGTACACATTTCTAGGCCTTAAATAATTTTCCAGCCATAAATTACCATCTTTTGACTTCCACCATTGCTGTTGAAAAGCCTGAAGTTATTCTTGATCCTTTGGATGTAACGTGTCTTTTCTCTCTGGAAGTTTATCTTGCCTTTGTCCTCAGTGTTCTGAAATTTCATACAATGGCTATTGTGTGTAGGTCTTTTTTTGTTCACTGTGATGGGCTACTGTGAACAAGTTTAATATAGTAATGGATGTCTTTAATGAATTGGTGGAATTCTTTGATTTCTTGCATTTTGTTTTCCTTTGGAGAACTTCCACTTTGGGTGTTGGTCTTCCTCAACTGGTTTTCTAGTGTTCTTATCTTTCCTCCACATCTACCATATCTTGGTCTTTTTGCTCTATTTTCTAGGAAATTACCTCAATATTATCCTTCAGTTTTTCTGCCTTTGTATTTATGACCCCCAAGATCTTATTTTTGGTTTTCTGTATGTTCCTTTTTATAGCATGTAAGTTTGTTTTGTTTTCTGTTTTGAAGTTTTCTTCACCCCAGATAGTCTCTGTCAAGTCAAACTTAAAATTTCATATTTTGGTATCAATGGTCCAAAGTGGACTATCTTGGATCAATGGTCACTTGTATCAGTGTGAGATAATTTTTCTTTTTCTCTATATAATAAACTGATTTTATCAACATGTCTCCCAAAGAATGTACTCTTTCACTGATTTGTGCAAAAATCTTTATTGTTTATATTTTGCCACTGACCACATGACTTATCTCCTATATTTAGGTGGCCTCATATTCACCCTTAGATCTGATACCCGGACCCTGCTTATTTTCTGACAGGAATCCCCTATTTTACATATAATTTGTATTGTCCCTCCAACTTTCTGCTTCAAGCCTTCTAAGGATAGTACCTGCTCCCCCAGCACTGAGTGACATTGTTGCTATCCCTAATAGATTTGTCTCTCCAAAGAAAAGTAAGCAGAAAAAGTCATCGCCATTTTCTGACATTCCTTGAGAAGAAAAATGTCAAGAAGCAATGGCATTATGGGTAGAAATCCTGTTTTTCTAGAAAATTCTTAATCAAGAGATTACACAACTTAAGTGGAAATTATGAGATTATATGCATTGACTTTCCCAGGACCACAATATTTTATTCATAACTGATTCATATCTAGAGATGAATGTCTCAAGGTTCTCTTCTGATGGCTGCCTGACTCTGTTGTTTCTATGGCAATGGGCTTGATTTTCCAAATGGACAGTTGATCCCTAACAGTAGAGAGATACTGATGAGTATGTGGCTTATTTGGTGCCTACAACATTAAATGCACAACTTAAACACACGACTTGTGGCAAAGATCAGTAGTGACAGCTTTGTACCTGGACAAGTACATGGTCATTGTTGCAATGCAGCCTAGGAGCTGCAAACATTTTGATAGTAGTGATGGGTATTGACTTCTATGTACCAAGAGTCTTACAAACATTATACCAAATATTCAGAATATCCTACAAGAGATAACCTTCTTAAAGATGAGAAAGCTGAGTCTCACAAAGTCAAATACTCATGTAAGAGGAGCAGGGATTAGAGTTCTGATTTTACTCTGAAGCTGATTATTTTCCACTACTCATGATCCCATATCTTATTGTAACATTAATCCTTGAAAAGAGGCACTCCCCTTCTTTGGATCATCCTCTAGTTGCTTCATGACTATGTCATGTTCTTCTGGCAGGTTATTGTGCAGCGCTGCCTATCAGGCAAGAACATGTCTCATGTGAAAGCTGCCTGCATCATGTGTGGGTACCTGAAGCTGCTGCCCATGTTCCTCATGGTAATGCCAGGAATGATCAGCCGCATCCTATACACAGGCAAGCCATTGATTCATAAATCCTCTTTCTTGTATGCTTGAATTCTAAATACTGGTTTTAATATGTATTAAAACCTTGATAAGCTAGAAAACCCATTATGTATGGAAGTTAAAACACAAATCCAGGTGAAGAGAACAGATTTTGCAGAATGTCAGAAGCAGGAAAATTTGGCATATTTGACACATATATATCCAACTAATAAGGAATGGCCAAAGAAATTATTAAATACCCCCTTTATGGAAAATTACACGTAATGACTAAAGACTTTCTCAAATTTTGGTCAAATGCTGAAGTTATTATGTTTAAGGGTAAAAAGCAAACTACAAAATATTATCTCAACAATTGCCATAGTTATGCAAAAAGACATTTCTGTCTGGAAAAAGATTAGAAAGGAATAAAAAAACTAAAAGAAGCTAATGTGTTAAGGTGTCAGTATTCTATGGGATTTTTTAAATCATTTTTTGCTATCTGTTGTCATAATATTGTTTAAGTAAAAAAAGAATCAACAAAGTATTGTACAACTGCCACAGTGAAGGGAGGCCTCATCCCACATGAGCAATCACCCCAATAATGATCACAAATGACACTTCTTAGCTGTAGGTAGAAAACACTGAACTAAATGACTAGACACAAAACTAATTTCTATTTTGTTGTTGTGGCTGTTGTGATTGTTTCATCTGGAGTTCTGTGCCTCTGGGAGAATTTATGTTCTTGCAGCTTTTCTGGAGGATGGAATCAGATCCCCCTAATTGCTCTAATGCAATAGCTGGGCCACATCCCAAAGAGGAGCCCTGCCCCTTAGGTCAGTGCAAGGGGAGGTACAGGTATGAGACACTTAGGAAGTCATATTCTGGGTGAAGAGGGACCAGATCTATGGTATGGAGTTCAAGGTTGAATCTCCAATTTCCAAGCAAATGTCTCTCCTCTTACTTATCATCTTACAACTTGTCTCTATGTCAAATGGTTGTAGATCTTACCTGTTTGGGCCCCACTCACTGAACCCACTTATCTGAATTCCCCCCTCAGAGAAGGTGGCCTGTGTTGTACCTTCTGAATGTGTGAAACATTGTGGCATTGAAGTCGGTTGTACTAACTATGCCTACCCAGTGATGGTGCTGGAATTGATGCCTGATGGTAAGAAAAGGTCCACACTCAAATGAATGAAGAAAATGTGATGAGAGTTAGATAGATAGATAGATAGATAATAAGTATAGATATAGATAATGGAATATCATTATCTATTAATGTCAACCTTTAAAAAAAATGAAAATCTGCCAAGTGCAACAACAATATAGATGAACCTGGAAGACATTATGCTAAGTGAGATAAACCAGATACAGAAAGACAAAAAAGCACACAATGTCGCTTATATGTGGAATCTAAACAAGTGGAACTCATACAAGCAGAGAGTACAATGGTGGTTTCCAGGGGCTGGGGGCGGGGGAAATGGGAAGATTTCAAAGGGTACAAACTTTCAGTTATAAGATGAATAAGTTCTGGAGAACTAATGTCAAGTAGGGAGATTATAGTTAATAAAAATGTATGTTTAAAGTTTGCTAAGAGAATAGATCTCAAGTATTCTCACCACAAAACAAGAAAACTGTAACTATGTGAGGTGACGGTTATGTTAACTAGCTTGATTATGGTAATCATTTCACAATGTATACATGTATAAAAACATCACATTATACATCTTAACTATATACAATTGTTATTTGTCAGTCATACCTCAATAAAGCTGGAAAAAATATGTTCATGCTGGGACTGCCTCAGAGACCTAGTGTATAAATGGTCCATGAGGAAAGATTATGGCGTAATCCTTAATAATGCTAACTTCCATTAATTCAATTGGCTTCATCAGACATTTCTTGAGCACTTTCCATAGGCTACCAGTCCGGTGCTGAGCCTGGGGAATACAGAAATGAATCAGATATAATTCCTATTAGAAGAATCCTTACTCCTTTAGATTCAAGATTGTCTTCCAAGACAATCAAGAGCATTTAAGTGATGGATTTGTCAATAAAAGAGTTGCATAAACACAAACTTACAAACTCAGAAAACTAGATGTTAATGATTTAGCCTGCTTTCTCTAGACCAGTTATACCCAAATAATATGCCTCAATATATTTAATTTACAGCTATTTATTGAGTGCCTACTATGTGCCAGAGCCTGCCCTGGTGCTTAGAAAACATCAGTGAGGGGCACCTGGGTGGCTCAGTCGGTTAGGTGACCAACTTCAGCTCAGGTCATGATCTCGCCATTTCCGAGTTCAAGCCCCATGTTGGGCTCTCTGCTGATGGCTCAGAGCCTGGAGCCGGTTTAAATTCTGTGCCTCCCTCTCTCTCTCTCTCTCTCTCTACCCCTTCCCCACTCATGTTCTGTCTTTCTCCCTCAAAAATAAATAAACATTTAAAAAATTAAAAAATAAAAGAAAACATCAGTGAAATAAGCACAAAATCCCCTATACCTTGGAACTCACATTCTAGTTTCATGAGATATAAAATAAATGACACATGGGGCAAAAGTAAATTATTAGGATGCTAGAAGGTGATCTGTGTGGTCAGTAACAGAGCAGAGTATGGGGCTCAGGAACAACCAGGTGATCTTATACCTTCAAAGGTCAGCTACTACTTCTTCAATCTTTCTCCTCCCTGACACACATGAGCATTGTCAGGAAGAAGGGGACATGACCCACAAGTGACATCACCCATCCATCTCATTCCACACTTTGTCTTAGGAGTTTTAGGGGCATTATTAATAAGCAGAGGGAAGTGGAGGATGAAGTTACCATAATATCCCAAAACTCTTTGCTTTTCCCAACAAAAACTTCTTTAACAGAACTGCTTACTAGGCTTTTCCCTCTCTAGTTCTCTAAGTCTTCAAGAAGCCAAGAGGTTGTCCCCAAAGAAAGATGGTACAACACTGTTCCTCTCTCCCAAATTTAGGTTCCAGCAAATGATCTCTAAGTTTACATTTAAAACTAAAATTCTGTACTGGATCATTCTCAAATCACCAGGAAATTTGCAGGAAATGCTACATGATGATATGCGTTGACAGGCACATCAGTTGGTAAATGTTCCAGGTGACACTTTTGAATGACTCTGGTTTAGCAAGGCCCTCATAAATCATGGAGTCCAATTCCTAACTAATGTTTGCACTCTCATCTGGCCCCAGGACTGCGAGGTCTGATGCTGTCAGTCATGTTGGCCTCTCTCATGAGCTCCATGACCTCCATCTTCAACAGTGCTAGCACCCTCTTTACCATGGACCTGTACACCAAGATTAGGAAACAAGCATCAGAGAAAGAGCTTCTTATAACAGGACGGTGAGAAAATCCTGGTTTCTGTCTAAAATTTCTCTGGAAAGCACAGAAATACAAGCGAACTAGAACCTTCTCCTTCTTGGGTTCAGTGAAACAAATAATAGAATTCTAGAGTGGGAAAGGGATATTAAGAGGATATTTAATCTAACTTTATTTCTTTCCAGATAGGAAATTTGAGGCCATACTTTTTTTTTTTAAGGTTTATTTATTTTTGAGAAAGAGAGACACAGAGTGCAAGTGGCGGAGGGTCAGAGAGAGAGGGAAACACAGAATCCAAAGCGGGCTCCAGGTTCTGAGCTGTCAGCACTGAACTTAACACGGGGCTTGAACTCAGGAACAGTGAGATCAGACCTGAGCCAAAGTTAGATGCTCAACTGACTGAGCCACCCAGGCACCCCAGGGTCATACTTTTAAACAAAATAGTTGCTTTTAAGGGTTTTCAAATGCCTCTGTCTCTTATTTCTTCCTCCCCTCACACTCTCTTCCAACCATATCTTCATGAAACTCTAGTGGTTTTCATGGGGTATAAAGTTTCATGGGGTTAAAGCAGTCTCTAGAAGTTTCCATGTATATCACATGAAGGAAGTCACAGATTAAGTCATCCACACACTACTACACAGTAGTTTACCAACTGCACTCATTAAGAAATGGAGTATCAAGAGGGGGCACCTGGGTGGGTCAGTCAGTTAAGTATCTGATTTCAGCTCAGGTCATGATCTCATTGTTCCTGAGTTCAAGCCCCGTGTTAGGCTCCGTACTGATAGCTCAGAGCCTGGAACCTGCTTTGGATTCTGTGTCTCCCTCTCTTCCTGCCCCTCCCCTACTCATGCTCTGTCTTTCTCTGTCTCTCAAAACTAAATAAATGCTAAAAATAAAAAAAAAAAAAGAAATGGAATATCAAGAGAACCTGACTACCTATGTAAAAGATACTGCTTTGCTGAAGACAGTAACAATCACTTAGTAAATTAAGCATTTGCAAGGAAAATTCCAAGGGCTCACTTGGTCCAGATCTTCACTCTGGACGTTATAGGAGAGGAAGAGCAATAAAGCATCTGTGTTTCTGTAGTAGAGAAAGTGTTGGACCTGAATTCAGTAAGCCCAGGATGCAGAAGTCTACCAATAGGCATATGATCTTGGGTATGAATACCCTTTAAGTCTCTATTTTAAATTAATGAGTTTATCTCTCTCTCTCTCTCTTGTTAAAAGCCTTCTATATCCCAGAATACAAATATGGAAAAGGACATGTATGTAAAAAATAATTTCCTGCTTTGTGGGATTTACACCTTTGTTGGCAAGACAGACAATAAATATGTTCTATATCTGATGGCAAAAGTGGCAGGGAGAAAATTAAAGTGAGATTAAATATGGGGGTTACTTAAGACAGGTGTTCAGGGAGTCTTCCCTGAGAAGGTGGCCTTTATGCACAACCATCAGGGAAGTGTGGGAATGAGCCCCATGGCTCTGTGGGGATGGAACAGTAAGTGCTGAATTCTTACAACAGTCATGTGTGGTGTGAGGACAGCAGGAGTGAGGTTGGCACATACAAGCAAGTGGAAAAGTGATAAGAAACATGATCTGAAAGATAGCTAGAGGTGAAATTATGTAGGGCCATTTAAACCATAACAAGATTTTGGATTTTATTCCACATATGATGGAAAACAACTGAAGATAAGCGAGCAAGAGAGGTACATGACAAGGACAGTGGGTATTATTTATTGAATCCTTATTATACTCTACGCATCATGCTCAGACTTTCCATGGTTTATCACATTTAATTATTACAAGTTTGCAAAAGTTTTGTGAACTTTCAATGAGACACTTGTGCCTCAGTCTCCTGCCCAAATGCCTGTCCCCCATTTCTCCCAGTCCCCACCTCTCTGTTTCAGATAAGCACAGAGAAGTAATGACCTTTTGCAGACAGTCCAGTAAATTATGTGTGTTTCTTCGCACAATAAGTACAGAATATTGAGCTTATTCTCCCTGGACCACAGGACCTGTAAAAAGTTTTTTACTAACTCCTTCTACCTGCCAAAGTACTCAGGTAGTAAAATGCACAAATTAGCATTTCTGGCCAATTCACTCAGCATGCTAGGAGAAAGGATATTTTAATTCCAACCTGTGAAAACTGACTTAGTTTCTCTCAAGCTAGGAAAAAAAAGACCAAAATGGGGATCTGCTTTCTTTATCATACAAATGATTACTTACCATAGAAACAGTGTGGTGTTTTTTTCCTAACTGATACATTACATAAATTGCACTAGAAAATTATTAACCAGTTGCTGACATTTGAACTGTTTTATGAATGGATATTTAACCTCACAGTTGAAGCTATTTACAGAGAAGCAATTGCTTTATTGGCATTTTACTAACCTATGGTCATTAAGCATTCCATGGCTTCATGTGAGGTCAAGGAGTGTGATTTTATTTGGAAAATCAATGAATGGCCACAAGAATCAAGAACTGTAAAGCACAGTGGAAGTGCCAATAATGCTTTTGTTTAATATTTAAATCATTTTGCTTTCTCTCCAGGCTATTTATCATTCTATTAATTGCCATCAGCATTTTGTGGGTCCCATTAGTGCAGGTATCTCAAAATGGACAACTATTCCATTATATAGAATCAATTTCTAGCTACCTTGGGCCTCCAATTGCGGCTGTCTTCCTGCTTGCCATCTTCTGTAAAAGAGTCAATGAACAGGTAAGTAAAAAATCGGAAAACTTCTTCCCTGCTGGAGTGAGAATATTTTCTTTCACTGGTAGGAAAATGCATTCTTTCCACCCTGTTTATATAACTCAAAGCCCATCTCAATTTTAATTGTATTCAGCTATAATTCCTGATTCTCATTAAAGTGTGTAAATACATAGGGCACACTTCTAGCACAGTCTGTATATTTCTTACAAAATATATACATATATGACACAATACTAATGAACACAAGTTTTGGAGTAAGACTGACAGAATCCAATCCTGGCTCTATCAATCCTTTGATCTTAAGCAAACCATTTGATTCTGTGTAGAATGAAGATAATCACAGCACCTACTTTATAGGATCACAGCACCTACTTTATAGAAGATTAAAAGGGATTTATTTTAATTTTTCTTATGTTTATTTATTTTTGAGAGTGAAAGCAAGAGAGAACATGAGTCGGGAGGAGCAGAGAGAGTCCAGAATCCAAAGCAGGCTCCGGGCTCCAAGCTGTCAGCACAGAGCCCAACACGGGGCTGGAACCCACAAACTGTGAGATCATGATCTGAGCGAAGTCGGACACTCAACTGAGCCACCCAGGGGATTTATCACCCCAAAAGGGATTTATTTTATTTTATTTTATTTTTTCAACATTTATTTATTTTGGGGACAGAGAGAGACAGAGCATGAACGGGGGAGGGGCAGAGAGAGAGGGAGACACAGAATCGGAAACAGGCTCCAGGCTCTGAGCCATCAGCCCAGAGCCTGACGCGGGGCTTGAACTCACGGACCGCGAGATCGTGACCTGGCTGAAGTCGGACGCTTAACTGACTGCGCCACCCAGGCGCCCCAAAAGGGATTTATTTTAATGTGAAGTGCTTAGAAGAAAACCTACCACTCTAGTAACAATTAAAAATGTTAATTTCTAGGGGCGTCTGGGTGGCTCAGTGGGTTAAGCCTCCGACTTCCGCTCAGGTCATGGTCTCACGGTCCGTGAGTTCGAGCCTGGCGTCAGGATCTGTGCTGACAGCTCAGAGCCTGGAGCCTGTTTCAGATTCTGTGTCTCCCTCTCTCTCTGACCCTCCCCCGTTCATTCTCTGTCTCTCTCTGTCTCAAAAATAAATAAACGTTAAAAAAAATTTTTTTAATGTTAATTTCTGTTATAATATATGTAACTGATTATTTTGGATCGTGGGCATTTAATCCCTTAATTGTTTCCAACTGTTAACTTTATTATAATTTTGAAATGAAGAATAGGTACAGAGAGGTTATTATCTTATGTGCTTTTCAAATGTTATTTAGTATTAGTAAGTAATATTTCGGGATTCAGATTCAGGTCTTCCTCCAACTAAAGCTTATGCTTTTAATGTCTATGCAATACCATTTCCCCTTGAACATAACATCTTGATCAGAGGACTAGAGGACATATGTTTCCAAGCCCACCAGCTTCTAAGAAAATACAGATGCTCTTAATTGCCAAAAGCTTAATAGAACTATCATAACTATCTAATATCAACTCTGTAAATTGTGTAACATAAGTCATAGTTCTGTTTATTCTATAAAATAAGCCACAACTTATAAAATCTATATATAAAACAAAATTCAAGGTAAACTTAAGCTTGGGTCAGAGTGTACAGTAGTGCCCTGAAGTAGTGTCTGATGCAATGAAATTTTAGTATCACTAAATAAACACATGTATTTGTACCTTTTTCTTGCTTTGGTGACTTTATGCTCAGGGTTAGCCATTATTGGTTCTTAATGGAGAAAGTAGGTAGGATGATAATTGTTACCTACTCAAATGAGCTTCTCATCTTTTCTAAGTACTCTGATTTTATTCTTGTTTCTTTTGCAGGGAGCCTTCTGGGGTCTAGTCATTGGACTTGTGATTGGCCTTATTCGCATGATTGCAGAGTTTGCCTATGGAACAGGAAGTTGCTTGGCTGCCAGTGACTGTCCCAAGGTCATCTGTGGAGTGCACTATCTGTACTTTGCCATCATCCTCTTTTTTGTTTCCATACTAGTTGTCCTAGGAATTTCCCTGTTAACAAAACCCATTCCTGATGTACATGTGAGTACTCATTTTAAAATAAGAGTTCTTGGTGTGCCTGGGTGACTCAGTCAGTTAAGTAACAGACTCTTGATTTTGGCTTAGGTCATGATCCCAGCGTCATGAGATCAAGCTCCGTGTCAGGCTCTGCACTGGGCATGGAGCTTGCTTGGGGTTCTCTAAATAAATAAATAAATAAATAAGGGTTCTTTACCTTCTGGGGTATTATGAAATGGGCTTCACCCTCAAAAAACTTCACAATGCACTTAGTAGATAAATCTTTATCTTTGTTATAAGATACCAGAAAGAGAGTAATTAGTGTTGCCTAAGAGATTGGAAAAGACTTCACAGCAGAGTTGCAATCTGGCCTGGGACTATTTGGGGATGAGTAGAATTTCATACATAATACAACTACACCAATACAGAGATTAAAAAAAAAAAAGTACATGGTACCAGGTGGCAGGAAAAAGACAAATAGAATGAGTGCCTTTCAAATTGGCAAAAAAGTTTAATATGAATATGTCTAATGTTGGTAAGAATGTTGGGGAATGTCCACACTCCAAAATCATTGGTGAATGTATGAATTTCATAATTTGTAGAAAGGCAATTGGGGAGTATTTATCAATTAAAATTAAAATTCTCATACCTTATGAACCAACATCCCCATTTCTAGGAACTTATTGTGTAGAAATACTTCTACAAGTAGGAAATATATATATAAATTTTCTCTGCAAAGTTTTCTAGTAGAAAAAGATGGAGACAACCCAAATTTCCATTGCTAGTGGAATGGATACACAATAATAGTACACTAAATATTATGCATCTGTTCAAAAACCTGAGGAGCTCAATCATTTCCTTTTTAAATGTCCATGACATGAGTAAGTGGGGAAAAAATGCTTGCAGAATATAGTATTATATAATATCACTTTTTGAAAATAAAACACACACAAAAAATGTGTATGTATATATATATATATATATATATATATATATATATATTTGTCTAACAATGGAAAAAATACCTTAAAGCATATACACCACAAACTTTCAATAAAAGGTATCTCTGGGGGAAACATTATAGAGGACCAGCAAATATTAGTCATTTTTTTAACTTAAATACTGCTTGTATACTAACACTGTTTGAATGTATTACTAACATGTATAACTTTTATTTATTTTGCATGTATCACTCGATCTTTGCAGCAATATTTATTTGCAAAGTAGTTTATTTAGAAAGTAGTAAATATTATTTGTGGATGGGGAAACCTGAAACACAGAATGGTTCAAATTACTTTTCTAAAGACATGTCACCAGAAGTCACAATGAAATATTTGTGTTGAATATTGGGAGTTGAATGAAAAAAAAAAAACCACTAGAAAATATGTTATATTTTTCAAGGAAATATAAATATTAAGCTTTTTATGGCAATAAAAATAATATAATTTATTATTGATTTTTTAAATGTGTCTAAAGGACAAATAAGACCATTTATCTAATTTATGTTTATGTTTCATAAATATACTGTGAGGTTTGAATTTTCAAAATCAACTGATAAATATCAATAGTCCTGTCAGAGAAGGTCATGAGTAGTGTTGTGGATCTAACCTAGCTGTGCAGTAAAAAGAAATCTCAGGGGATGCATGGAAATATTAATCATATTTGCATAAAACAATTAAATTCTATAAAGCTTATAACAGTTTTAAAATAATGATACAGTTGACAAAAGCTTGGAGGTTGGCTGGAAAATGGATGTATAAGGGCACAAATTGTTATCATAACTTAATAGTAGTACATAGATATTATCTAAACATGATGGATCCAGAAATGGAGCTAAAGAAGATATTTTAAAAGTTACAAAGGTACCCACTAGACAAACTGAAAGTAATAATAATGCAACTAATAACAGCTGAATGATAAGGACAATGAGTGAAGCAGAGGTATATGTAAGTTAGATAAATATTTGACTTTTATGAAATTATAAATCCAGAAGTAAGAGTTTTAAGAATATTGCTTAAGATGGGGCACCTGGGTGGTTCAATCACCTCACGGTTTGTGGGTTCGAGCCCTGCATCAGGCTCTATGCTGACAGCTCAGAGCCTGGAGCCTGCTTCAGATTCTGTGTCTTCCTCTCTCTCTGCTCCTACCCCGCTCATGCTCTGTCTCTCTCTGTCTCTCAAAAATGAATAAAGGTTTAAAAAATTTAAGGAATATTACTTATGAGTGTTTAATAACTACTGGAAGAGTTAAAAACATAAATAATTTTAAATGGTTAGTGTGTTTTTGTGAATTTGTATGGTAGAAGACTATACATATACTATGTAATGTCATTTGATTTTCTTGCACTATACAATAAATGAATGTACCATCGTATTATTTAAACATTTGCTCCATCACTAATGTGCTTGTCTATGGTCTTTGTGTAGCTGTATCGTCTGTGCTGGGCTCTTCGGAATAGTACAGAGGAACGAATTGATTTAGATGCAGAAGAGAAAAGACATGAGGAAGTTGATAATGATGTTGAAGGTAATATCTGGTTTACATTTGGTTTTCACGTAGAAATTCTGTGTACCTGAACTGGTTTCATGTTTGCCTTATTTTTTTAATGCCACTAAATTCATTTTCTGAAAAAGCTGTTAGATTTATGGTAAACTGAAACTTTAAAATCTTATCTTCCCCAAAGCTAAGATAATTCATTACAAATGAAATATCCCCATTCATCCCCCTGTCCATCAGTCTGTCTGTCCATTCAACCATCATTTATCCATGGAACTGTGTACCAGCTCTAACATGAAAATCAATCCAGTGTCTCCTATTCCTAGTCACATATTAAATGTTCAACAAATCAATCTTGATTGATAGTGATTAAGCATCTAGCATCTAGTCCTACCTTTTTCTTCAACTTTTTTTCTCACTATTCTCTCCAATATACCATCCATTCCAGCCAGGCAGATTTCTTCACCTTCCCGCCATGTATACCAAGCTCTTAGAATATTTCTACTTCCTCTCTGAGAGAGAAAAAGTTGCCTATTCTTTGACACTAGGTTCTAATTCCATTGCCTTCATTGAAACTTCTCTAGCATCCACCCCCCTAGCTCTTTGTTTACCTGGCATTTTTTTAACTTATTTTATTTTATTTTTGAGAAACACACAAAGAGAGAGAGAGACAGAGAGAGAGAGAGAGAGCACACACTAGTGGGGAGGGGCAGAGACAGAGAGGGAGACAGAGGATCTGAATCAGGGTCTGTAATGACGGCAGAGAGCCTGATGTGGGGCTCAAACTTATGAACCGTGAGATCATGACCTGAGCCAAAGTTGGATGCTCAACCGACTGAGCTACCCAGGCACTCCTACCTGGAATTTTTAAAACCATTGACAAAGTTTACCACTTCAGGATATGTTGTCTGGAACTCCACACTAATTGTTTCATTTGATTTGGCTTGGGATCTTCAACTTGAAGGAAGGATAAATGCCTTCTACTGCTTTTGGATTTTTATATCAGTATTCCTGAGTAAGACTGGACTACATAGTTTTCCTTTTTTGTACTTTATCCGGTTTTGGTATTAAGATCATAGTGTTCTTGGGGCATTTAGGTAGCTCAGTCAGTTAAGTGTCCGACTCCGGATTTTGGCTCAGGTCATGATCTCAGGGTTATGGGATGGAGCCCCGCATTGGGCTCTGCACTGGGCTCCACGCTGAGCTCCACACTGGGCATGGGGCCTGCTTAAGATTCTCTCTTTCTTCCTCTACTGCTCTCTCTCTCTCTCCCAAAAATAGGTCTTAGTGTTCTCATAGAATGAATTGGAGATATTTCAATAAGAGTGGAATAATATCTGCATCAAAATTTTGGTATTTTGCCAATAACAGCATTAGGCATTGGGGGGCTGGTGAGTGTGTGTGTGTGTGTGTGTGTGTGTGAGAGAGAGAGAGAGAGAGAGAGAGAGAGACTTTTAAACTGATTAAATCTGTGTTTAATCAATGCCTATAGAGCTATTAAAGGTTCCATTTCTTGGTTAATCAGTTTGGGAAAATTATGTTTCTTAGGATTGTGTCTATTTAGTACACACTTTAAATATAATTACATGAAGTTATTTATACTATTTATTGGCTTTTCTATCCCTACTACCTCTGTAGTTATGCCTTCCCTTTTATTCTTTATGTAATTATTTATGATGTCTCTTTTTTCTTGATAAATTTCACTAAAGACTAGCCTATTTTACTTCTCTTAAAGGACCAACTTGGACTTTGTTATTTTTCTCTATTGTTACCCTTCTTTTCTATTTTATTACTTTCTGTCTCATTTGTATACACTTCCATTTACTTTATTTGGGTTTATTGTTATTTTTTTCTAACTTAAAGTGAATATTATTTCATTAATTTTCAGTCTCCTTTCTTTTATAATGTAAATAAGTAAGGCTACACATTTTCCTCAAAGTGATGTTTTTACTACATCTCACTTCTTTTATTTTGTAGAATTTTCTTTACCATTCATTTATAAGAATAGTCTTATATTCATTATGGTTTTTCATGGAAATTTGAACTTGGAAGTATGTTTTAAATTTTCTAATGCACAAATAGCGTTGTACTTAGAGCTTTTGTATTTTTGCCAATTTACCTTCAGGACAGACTTTGAGAAGTTTGAGTTTGGGGTCAAAGGGCTAATGCCAATGCAATTTTGCTGTACACTGCCAAATTCCTTTCCATGAGAGTTGAACCATGCTTTCCTAGCAACAGTGTGTGAGAGTACCTGCTTCCACGCAGACTAACATAGTATATTGTGAAACTTTTTTTTAATGTTTTATTTATTTTTGAGACACAGAGAGAGAGAGAGAGAGAGACAGAGCACGAGAAGGCAAGGGGCAGAGAGAGACGGAGACAAAGAATCCAAAGCAGGCTCCAGGCTCTGAGCTGTCAGCACAGAGCCTGACGTGGGGCTCGAGCCCATGAACTGTGAGATCATGACCTGAGCCAAAGTCAGATGCTTAACCAACTGAGCCACCCAGGCATCCCATTGTGAAACTTTTTAATTGCTGTCACGGACAAATGAGTAGTAGTATTTCAATGTCATTTTTTTTCAAATTTCTCTTTTTTGAGTAAATTTGAGAACTGTTTATTGATGTATGTATATATGTCTGCATGGAGTTGTTGGTAGTCTTTTATTCTCTACTTCAAAAGCCCATTGTACATTAAGGATATTAAACCCTTTGTAGTATAAGATGCAAATATTTTTCCTCAGTTTGTCACTTGTTTTTACTTTGTTTATTGTATTTTTACTTTGTTGTATTGTGTTGTATTATATTGACATAAGTCATGCAAAAGTTTTCTATTGTTATATAATCAAAGTTATCTATATTTTTCTCAGATATTCTTCCAACACTTAAAAGTGTTTGTAAGTTTTTTAAGTTTTTTTTTAAGTTTTTCTTAAGTTTTTATGTATCAGTTTCTTTTATTTTTTTTTATTATATGAAACTTATTGTCAAATTAGTTTCCATACAACACCCAGTGCTCATCCTAAAAGATGCCCTCTTCAATGCCCATCACCTACCCTCTCCTCCCTCCCACCCCCCATCAACCCTCAGTTTGTTCTCAGTTTTTAAGAGTCTCTTATGCTTTGGCTCTCTCTCCCACCCTAACCTCTTTTTTTTCTTTTTTTTTTTCCTTCCCCTCCCCCATGGGTTTCTGTTAAGTTTCTCAGGATCCACATAAGAGTGAAAACATACAAAAAAAAAAACTTAAAAAAAAGTGATTGTAATCATCCTTTACAGTCATCTGTACTACATTGGCAGGGATATTATTTCCCATGTTTTGTGACCATTCACTTATCTTTCTTTGTTTCAGATAATCCTGAGGAACCTCATGGATGTCTCAAGAAGGCTTATAACTTATTCTGCGGTTTGCAGAAGAAAAGCCCCAAGTTGAGCAGAGAGGAGGAAGAAGCCCAGAAAAAGAAGTTGACAGACACATCTGAGAAGCCTTTATGGAGGGCTATAGTGAATGTCAATGCCATTCTTCCCCTGGCAGTGGCTGTCTTTGTCCATGGGTATTTTGCCTGAACTCTATCTAAGCCACTAAATATTTATTAAGCAAAGGATAATTTTATTGATTTTTTCACTTTTAGAGTTTGTTGTGTTTCAGAAGGGAGATAATTTCAAAAGGGATGAAGCAGTGGGTAGTTTTATCATATGAGATGACTAGACTATAGACCTGATTTTTAGTTTTTGTTGTTCTTTTGTGTCAATTAAAAAAAGAGTTGATAATTTAGAAAGCCAGGGAGCTGACTCTATATTTTTGTGTAAACTAGAAGCATTGTGTCTACATTTTTTTATAGCTCACCAGGTAGATTTCCCTACCTTACATTTGCTTTCTATTCCTGAGATTTCCATGTAGAAGGAATGCCTCTCCCAACTCTGCCTCACATAGTAACCTCCTCATCTATAAAACAGTGACCTTTTGCTCTCAACTTCACTTCACTGACCTCAAGGAAAATAGGAATATTTCCTAAGAGTTGAGGGGAGGTGAGCTAGAAATGTCTGTTGTAAATATTTTTATGAATTTACTGGAAATTATTACCTTATGTCTTAAATAAAACCATCCCAGTAAATGTTAGCATATTAAGCCATTGATTTCTTAAGCTACTTTATAAAAATATAATTCACATACCATCAAATGCACCTACTTACAGTGTACAATTCAGTGTATTTTAGAATATTCACAGAGTTATTCAACAATTACCACAGTCTAATTTCATATACTAACATTAATTTGTTTATTGACATTGTTATTTGGGAATATATATTTCTCTGTATTTCTGTGTTATTTTGACATTCTGAATGACAGTTATCTTTTTGTAGGATTATATGTAGTTTTAAAACACACCTTTTTAGAAGTAAATCAGCACATTAAAATGTTTTTTAAAAATTGCATAAGAAACATCTATCATAGGTTTGAGTGGAAGAGAGCCAAAGCATAAGAGACTCTTAAAAACTGAGAACAAACTGAGGGTTGATGGGGGGTGGGAGGGAGCGGAGGGTGGGTGATGGGTATTGAGGAGGGCACCTTTTGGGATGAGCACTGGGTGTTGTATGGAAACCAGTTTGACAATAAACTTCATATATTGAAAAAAAAAGAAAGATCTATCATATTGCTACAAAATTCAAACAATTCTTTGTTCTGTAGAATTAAATATAATACTCTCCACTGACAATCTATCACTCCCATCTACTCCCACTAACTTTACAGAAGAATAACTGTTAATAGTTTAGAGCATATGTTAAAGTAATTTTTCTATTTTTACACATATTTTCACACTCTGCAGTCTTATTCTATATGTTGTACTGTGACTGGCTTTGCCATATAAAATTTATCTTGGAGATCTTTGCCTGTTAATACATATGGGTACAGCTCCTTTTTAATAGTTGCACATTATTCCATGAAATCATTTGCCACAACTTGACCATTTTTCTACTGAAAACCATGCATGTTGTTTTCAATTATATGCTATTATCAATGATACTCTACCATATGTACCTGTATATTCATCTTTTGGTACATTAACAGCTTTGTTTTCTTTAATAATTGATTCTTAGGAAAGGAATACTGGAACAAGGGGTATGAACATTTAATAATTTGATAAATATTCAAAAGTTATGTTCCAAAAATGATTCACCAATTTATATTCTCACCATCAGTGTATGAAAATTCCTATTTATTCACACCCTTAATTACAGAGTATGTTATCAATCTTAATTCATTTTTGTCAATTTGATGAGTGAAAAATAATTTAATTTTTTAAATTTATGTTTCTCCACTTAATGAGATTTTATGTATTTACACATATTTGTTAGCTATTTGTGGTTTTTTCTTCTGTGAATTTCTTGATATATTTTACCAATTTTCTAATTCATTTATAGATATTCTTTAGTTTATATACTTATTATTTGCATTTGAATTGCAAATATTTTTTCTTGAAGTCTTGCCTTTTAATTTTGTGCTGTTCTTGAGTATACAGAAGCTCTAATTTTTATTTAGTGAGATATATTCATCTTTTCCTTATAGCTTCTGGGTTTTGTGGCTTATTCTCAGTGGCTTACTTTGTCCTTTGGGAGTTTTTTGTCACTGTTTTGTTATGCTGTAAAGAATGTTGTCGCACCCTACTCTATTTTGCAATTTATTTTTCTCTCTTTATAATATGTGGTGGACTTAATTAAACCCAACTAATGTAAATCACAAGAATTCATTTTAATTTCTGCCTAGTAACATTACATTAAATGCATTCTATTTCCTTAACAATGTCCCCTTTGGATGGATATACTAAATATTCTAAATATCTTTTCCACCACAAATAATGTTGCAATAATTACCCTTATACATAGATCCCCACTGATGATTTTATAAGACAGAATCCTCAAAGTAGTATAATTGAGCAATTGAGATAGTTATTTATATTTTAATAATTATTGGCAAATAACTTTCAAATTTTGAAGCAATTCACATTCCTATCAACAACAGGGAATGAGTAGGCTAAGTAGTGCAAAAAGTTGTTGCTTTTTGAAAAATTGCTGATCAGTCCGGCTGGTAAAAAATCTTATAGAAGGTCTAATTAATCATATATTTTCACTTCAGTGAGTTGCCTATTTATAACCTTTTTCTGGTTTTCTATCTGGTGGTTTTTGATGGGAAACATTCTAAAGCAAAACAGGAAACCTAGAAACCACAAGAGATGAAAATACATATTTAACTAAACAAATCGTTGAATTTTTTATATCAGAAGGTAGTCCAAACAGAAGTTAACATATGGAGCCAAAGGGACATTGCAACACAAGAAAAAGAAAGAACTCCCATAAATAAATGAGAAGACAGCTAACAAGCCTGATTGTGGCACTGCATCTGGAAGGAAAGATACAGAGTTGGGCTTCTCTGCATGTCATGTAATTCTGATAGTCTAGAAAGCAGTCTACAATGGTCAATAAGTACATGCCCAAGGAAGCTATTTTCACAAATTATTCCAAGAGATTTACTCCTTTGGTGAGTGATGTTTGTTTATCCTTGATTTAAATGGAGCTCTTCTAATGTGAAATCAATAAGAATTATTTAAGTTTATAAAATTTTATCTTATTATATTAAGGAAGTTCTTTTTAATTCCCAATTTGCTAAGAGGTTGTTTTAAAATCACAAACAGGTGTTGAACTTTAACAAAAACGTATTGAGTTAATAATGGGTTTTCTTTCTTTAAATGAATCATTGAATTACTGTCTTGAAATAAAGAACACTGACAACTGCTTCACACTACATGCAAAAAGTAATTTCATTCAAATCACAGTCCTAAATATAAAAACTAAAATCATAAGAAATCTAAAAAAGTATAAAAGAATATTTTTGTGTCCTTGGAACAGATAATGTCTTTATAGAGAGGACATTGAAATACTGAACATAAGAGAAAAACTGATACATTAGACTACAACAAAATTAAAAACTTTTTTCCAGCTTTATTCAGATAAAAACAATATATAATACTGTGTAAGTTTAAGATGTAAAGTGTATCATGAAATCGTGACCTGAACTGAAGTCAGCTACTCAACCAACTGAGCCACCCAAGTGCCCCTCAAGATAGTGATTTCATCTTCTTCAGATATATACTCAGAAGTGGGATTTTGGGGTCATATGATAATTCAATTTTTAATTTTTTTAGGAACCTCCATATGTTTTCCATGTGGCTGGACCAATTTATATTCCCACTAGCAGTGCACAAGGGTTCCATTTTCCCTGTATCATTGCCAGAATTTATTATCTCATCTCTTTCATAGCCATTCTAACAGTCTTGACCAATATCTCATTGTGGTTTTGACTTGTTTTTCCTTGATGATTAGTGTTGTTGGGTAACTTCATGTACGTGTTGGCCATATGTATGTGTTGTTTGGAAAAATATCTGTTCAAGTCCTCTGCTATTTTTTTTTAACTGGATTGTTTGGGTTTTTGCTAGTGAGTTGTATGAGTTCCTTGTATTTTGGAATGTTAACCGCTAATCAGACAAAAGATTTATAAAATTTTCTTTCATTCCACAGGCTGTCTTTTCATTTTGTTTATTGTTTCTCTTGCTGTGCAAAAGTAAACAGTTTTAGTTTAATGTGGTCCCACTGGGTTTTGGCTTTTTTCTTGTGCTTTAGGTATCATATCCAAAATATCATTTCCAAGATCAATGTCAAGGAGGTTTTTCCTGTTTTCTTCTAGGAGTTCTATGGTTTTAGGCCTTATATTTAAGTCCTTAATCCATTTTGAGTTAGTTTTTGTGAGTGCTGTAACAAGAGTCAAATTTCAATCTTTTGCATGTGGATATCCAATTTTCCCAGCACCATTTATTGAAAAGACAATTTTTCCCCAAGTGAATATTCTTGGCTCCCTCAACAAATATTAGTTGACTATTTATGCATCGGTTTATTTCTGGGCTCTCAATCCTGTTTAATTTATCTCTGTTCTGTGTTTATACTAGTACCATACTGTTCTGATTACTATAGTTTTATGGTAGCTTGAAATCAGGAAGTGTGAAGTTTCTAGCTTTGTTCTTCTTGCTCAAAGTTTCTTTGGCTATTCAGGGTCTTTTGTGTTTCCATGTGAATTTTAGCATTATTTACTCTATTTGTATGAAAAAATGCCATTGGGGAGGGGGCCAAGATGGTGGAACATCATGGAAGTTTTTCTTGCATCTCTCATCCCTGAAATGCAGCCAGATCAACATCAAACCATCTTGTCATCTTGCACACCTAGAAAACTGATTTGAGGATAGCAGCAAAGGCAGTCATAAGAGGTAAGTATATAGCTATCCAGGCCTTCCTAAAGAAGGAAGAAAGGTCTCAGATACACAACCTAACCTTAAACCTTAAAGAGATGGAAAAAGGACAGCAAATAAAACCCAAAAACAGCTGAAAACAGGAAATAATAAAGACTAGAGCAGAAATCAATGCTATCAAAACAAACAAACAAACAACAACAACAAAAACAGTAGAATAGATCAATGAAACCAGGAAGTGGTTCTTTGAAAGAATTAATAAAATTGATAAACCAATAGCCAGTTTGATTAAAAAAAAAAGAAAAAGGAAATAAATAAAATCAAGAATGAAATCAAGAACCCAAATAAATAAAATCAAGAATGAAAGAGGAGAGATCACAACCAACACAGCAGAAATGCAAATAATAATAAGAGAACAGTATGAGCAATTATATGCAATTGGGCAATATGAAAGAAATGGACAAATTCCTAGAAACATATAAACTACAAAAACTGAAATAAAAAGAAATAGAAAATTTGAACAGACCCATAATCAGTAAAGAAATAGAATTAGTAATCAAAAATCTCCCAAAAAACAAGAGTCCAGGGCCAGATGACATTCCAGGGGAATTCTACAATACATTTAAAGAAGAGTTAACACCTATTCTTTTGAAGCTGTTCCAGAAAATAGAAATGGAAGGAAAACATCCAAGCACATTCTATGAAGCCAGAATTACCTTGATTCCAAAACCAGACAAAGACCTCACTAAAAAAGAGAAATACAAACCAATTTCCCTGATGAACATGGATGCAAAAATCCTCAACAAGACACTAGCCAACCGGATCCAACAATACATTAAAAGAATTACTGGGGCGCCTGGGTGGCCAGTCGGTTGAGCATCCAGCTTCGGCTCAGGTCATGATTGTGGTCCATGAGTTTGAGCCCCGCATTGGGCTCTGTGCTGACAACTCAGAGCCTGGAGCCTGTTTCAGATTCTGTGTCTCCCTCTCTCTCTGACCCTCCCCCGTTCATGCTCTCTCTCTGTCTCAAAAAATAAAATAAACATTAAAAAATTTTTAAAAATAATAATTATTCACCACAACCAAGTGGGATTCATACCTGGAATGTAGGGCTTGTTCCATATCTACAAAATAATCAATGTGATACATCACATCAATAAAAGAAAGGACAAGAACCATATGATCCTCTCAATAGATGCACAGAAAGAATTTGACAAAATACAGCATCCTTTCGTGATAAAAACCCTCAAGAAAGTAGGGATATAAAGATATACCTTAAGATCATAAAAGCCATATATGAAAGACCCACTGCTAATATCATCCTCAACTGGGGAAAAACTGAGAGCTTTCCCCCTAAGGTCAGGAACAAGACAGGGATGTCCACTCTCACCACTGTTATTCAACATAGTATTGGAAGTCTTAGCCTCAGCAATCAGGCAACGCAAAGTAATAAAAGGCATCCAAATTGGCAAAGAGGTAGTCAAACTTTCACTCTTCGCAGATGACATGATACTCTATGTGGAAAACCCAAAAGGTTCTACCAAAAGACTGCTAGAACTGATCCATGAATTCAGCAAAGTCACGGGATGTAAAATCAATGCACAGAAATTTGTTGCATTCCTATACACCAATAATGAAGCGACAGAAAGAGAAATCAAGGAATCGACCCCATATACACAAAAAAACATAAAATACTTAGGGATAAATCTAACCAGAGAGGTAAAAAGTCCATACACTGAAAACTATAGAAAGCTTGTGAGAGAAATTGAAGAAGACACAAAAAAAATGGAAAAAGATTCCATGCTCCTGGATTGGAAGAATATTGTTAAAATGTCAATACTACCCAAAGCAATCTACATATTCAATGCAATCCCTGTCAAAATAACACCAGCATTCTTCACAGAGCTAGAACAAACAATCCTAAAATTTGTATGCAACCATAAAATACCCCAAATAGACAGAGCAATCTTGAAAAAGAAAACCAAAACAGGAGGCATCACAATCCTGGACTTCAAGCTATATTATAAAGCTGTAACCATCAAGACAATATGGCACAAAAAACAGACACTCAGATCAATGGAACAGAATAGAAAACCCAGAAATTGACCGACAAATGTATCTTTGACAAAGATATCCAGTGGAATAAAGACAGTCTCTTCAGCAATGGTGCTGGGAAACCTGGACAGCAACATGCAGAAAAATGAACCTGGACCACTTTCTTACACCATGCACAAAAATAAACTCAAAATGGATGAAAGACATAAATGTAAGAGAGGAAGCCATCAAAATCCTCGAGGAGAAAGCAGGCAAAAACCTCTTTGACTTCAGCCGCAGCAACTTCTTACTCAATACGTCTCAGGAGGCAAGGGAAACAAAAGCAAAAATGAACTACTGAGACCTCATCAAGATAAAAAAAAACTGCACAGTGAAGGAAACAATCAGCAAAACTAAAAGACAACCAACTGAATGGGAGAAGATATTTGCAAATGACATATCAGATAAAGGGTTAGTATCCAAAATCTACAGAGAACTTACAAACTCAACACCCAAAAAACAAATAATCCAGTGAAGAAATGGGCAAAAGACATGAATAGACACTTCTTCAAAAAATACACCCAGATGATGAACAGACACATGAAAAAATGCTCAATCACTCATCATCAGGGAAATACAAATTAAAACCACAATGAGATACCACCTCACACCAGTCAGAATGGCTACAATTAACAACTCAGGGAACAACAGATGTTGGTGAGGATGCAAAGAAAGAGGATCTCTTTTGCACTGCTAGTGGAAATGCCAAGTGGTGCAGCCACTCCGGAAAACAGTATGGAGGTTTCTCAAAAAATTAAAAATAGAACTCCCTATGACCCAGCAATTGCACTACTAGGTATTTATCCAAGGGATACAGGCGTGCTGTTTCAAAGGGGCACATGCACCTCAATGTTTATAGTAGTGCTATCAACAATAGCCAAAGTATGGAAAGAGCCTAAATATCCATTGATAGATGAATGGATAAAGAAGATGTGGTATGTGTGTGTGTGTGTGTGTGTGTGTACACACACATGCACAATGGAGTATTACTTGACAATCAAAAAGAATGAAGTCTTGCCATTTGCAACTACATGGATGGAACTAGAGGGTACTATGCTACGTGAAATTAGTCAGTGAAAGATAAATATATGACTTCACTCATATGAGGAATTTAAGATGCAAAACAGATGAATATAAGGGAAGGGAAGCAAAAATAATATAAAAACAGAGAGGGAGACAAAACATAAGAGACTCAAATATAGAGAACAAACAGAGGGTTGCTGGAGGGTTTTGGGAGGGGAGGATGGGCTAAATGGGCAAGGGGCATTAAGGAAGACACTTGTTGGGATGAGCACTGGGTATTATACATAGGAGATAAATCACTGGAATCTACTCCTGAAATCATTGTTATACTATATGCTAACTAACTTTGATGTGAATTTAAAAATAAATAAAATATATTTAAAAAGAAAGAAAAATGCCATTGGAACTGTGATAGAGATTGCGGTGAAACATAGGTTGCTTTGGTAGTATAATATTTTGGGTAAAATTTTGAGTAAAATATTAATTTTTCTGATCTATGGGCATAAGATATCTTTCCACTTATTTGCATCTTTTTCAATTTATTTCATCAGTGTCATACAGTTTTTGGTGGATAGATTTTTCACTTTTTGGTTAAATTTATCCCTATTATATTGTTTTGATGCTGTCATAAATGATATTATTTTATTTATTTCTTTTTCAGATTTACTGTTTATTGTACACAGTTTATTGTTACTGTGTACAAATACAACTGATTTTGTATCTTGATTTTCTATCCTTAAACTTTTACTAGATTTTTTATTAGGCCTAAGAGTATTTTGGAGGAGTCTTTCAAATTTTCTATAATACAAAATCATGTCATCAGCAAACAAAAATATATTTATCTCTTCCTTTCCAATCTGCATGACTTTTATTTCTATTTCTCACCTAAATACTCTCGCTAGAACTTTCAGTACTATGTTCAATAGGAGTGGTGAGGGGAGGAACCCTTATTTTGTCCCTGATCTTAGAGAAAAAGCTTCAAACTTTCACCACTCAGTATACTGTTAGCTATGGGCTTGTCATAGATGGTGCTTTATACTCTGAGAGATTTTTTTCATGAAATAATGTTGAATTTTGTTAAATGCATTTTCTATGCATATTGAGATGATCATATGATTTTTGTCTTCATTCTATTAATGTAATGTATCACATTTATAGGCTTATGTGTGTTGAACCATCCTTGCATCCAGGAATAAATCCCACTAAAAGGATATGATCTTTTTAGTGTACTATTGAGTTCAATTTGCTAGTATTTTGCTGAGAATTTTTGAAACTATATTCATCAGTGATGTTGGCCTGTAGTTTGCTTTTCTTGTAGTATCTTTATTTGGCTTTGGCATCAGGATAATGCTGGCCTTATGTAGGAGTGTTCCCTCCTCTTCGACTTCTTGCAAGAGTTTGAGAAGAATTGGCATTAATTCTTTTTTAAATATTTGGTAGAATTCACACAGGAAGCCATCTGGTTCTGAACTTTTCTTTGTTGGAAGGTTTTTGGTTACTGATTAAATCTCCTTGTTATTGCTCAATCTCCTTACTTGTTACCTATAACAAGTAAATTACTCTTTATGATTCAGACTTAGCAGGTTGTATATTTCTAGGAGTTTATTAATTTCTTCTAGGCTGTCAAATTCATTGGCATATAATTGTTCATAGTAGCGGCTTATGATCCTTTGTATTTCTGTGGTATAAATTTTAGTATCTCCTATTTCTGTTATTATTTTATTTGAGTTATCTCTTTTTTTCTTTGTAAGTCTAGCTAAAGGTTTGTCAGTTTTGCTTTCTCTTCAAAAAATCAACACTTAATTTTATTGATCTTTTCTATTGTTTTTCTATTCTCTATTTCATTTATTTCTCCTCTGACCTCCATCCTTCTACTAACTTTGTTCGTGTTTTTCTGGTTCTTTGGGGTGTAAAATTAGATTATTTGAGATATTTCTTTTTTCTTATTGTAGGCATTTATAAACTTTCCTCTTTGCCCTGCTTTTGCTGCATCCCATAAGTTTTGGTATATTGTGTTTCCATTTTCATTTAAGATTTTTTTTAATTTCCCTTTGATTATATCTTTGATCCATTGGTAGTTCAGGAATGTGTTGTTTCATTTCCTCCTATTTGTGAATTTTCCAATTTTCCTCCTGTTACTGATTTCTAGTTTCATTCCATTTTGGTAGGAAAAGATAGTGATTCAATAATTTCAATCTTTTTAAAATAGCTACAACTCATTTTCGTGACTTAACATGTGATTTATCCCAGAGAATGTTTCATGTGCACTTGAGAAGAATGTATATTCTGCTGCTGTTGGATGGTGTTCTATATATGTCTCTTTTTTTTTTTATGAAATTTATTGACAAATTGGTTTCCATACAACACCCAGTGCTCATCCCAAAAGGTGCCCTCCTCAATACCCATCACCCACCCTCCCCTCCGTCCCACCCCCCATCAACCCTCAGTTCTCAGTTTTTAACAGTCTCTTATGCTTTGGCTGTCTCCCACTCTAACCTCTTTTTTTTTTTTTTTCCTTCCCCTCCTCCATGGGTTTCTGTTGAGTTTCTCAGGATCCACATAAGAGTGAAACCATATGATATCTGTCTTTCTCTGTATGGCTTATTTCACTTAGCATCACACTCTCCAGTTCCATCCACGTTGCTACAAAAGGCCATATTTCATTTTTTCTCATTGCCACGTAGTACTCCATTGTGTATATAAACCACAATTTCTTTATCCATTCATCAGTTGATGGACATTTAGGCTCTTTCCATAATTTGGCTATTGTTGAGAGTGCTGCTATGAACATTGGGGTACAAGTGCCCCTATGCATCAGTACTCCTGTATCCCTTGGATAAATTCCTAGCAGTGCTATTGCTGGGTCATAGGGTAGGTCTATTTTTAATTTTCTGAGGAACCTCCACACTGCTTTCCAGAGTGGCTGCACCAATTTGCATTCCCACCAACAGTGCAAGAGGGTTCCCGTTTCTCCACATCCTCTCCAGCATCTATAGTCTCCTGATTTGTTCATTTTGGCCACTCTGACTGGCATGAGGTGATACCTGAGTGTGGTTTTGATTTGTATTTCCCTGATAAGGAGCGACGCTGAACATCTTTTCATGTGCCTGTTGGCCATCCGGATGTCTTCTTTAGAGAAGTGTCTATTCATGTTTTCTGCCCATTTCTTCACTGGGTTATTTGTTTTTCGGGTGTGGAGTTTGGTGAGCTCTTTATAGATTTTGGATACTAGCCCTTTGTCCGATATGTCATTTGCGAATATCTTTTCCCATTCCGTTGGTTGCCTTTTAGTTTTGTTGGTTGTTTCCTTTGCTGTGCAGAAGCTTTTTATCTTCATAAGGTCCCAGTAATTCACTTTTGCTTTTAATTCCCTTGCCTTTGGGGATGTGTCGAGTAAGAGATTGCTACGGCTGAGGTCAGAGAGGTCTTTTCCTGCTTTCTCCTCTAAGGTTTTGATGGTTTCCTGTCTCACATTCAGGTCCTTTATCCATTTTGAGTTTATTTTTGTGAATGGTGTGAGAAAGTGGTCTAGTTTCAACCTTCTGCATGTTGCTGTCCAGTTCTCCCAGCACCATTTGTTAAAGAGACTGTCTTTTTTCCATTGGATGTTCTTTCCTGCTTTGTCAAAGATGAGTTGGCCATACGTTTGTGGGTCTAGTTCTGGGGTTTCTATTCTATTCCATTGGTCTATGTGTCTGTTTTTGTGCCAATACCATGCTGTCTTGATGATGACAGCTTTGTAGTAGAGGCTAAAGTCTGGGATTGTGATGCCTCCTGCTTTGGTCTTCTTCTTCAAAATTCCTTTGGCTATTCGGGGCCTTTTGTGGTTCCATATGAATTTTAGGATTGCTTGTTCTACTTTCGAGAAGAATGCTGGTGCAATTTTGATTGGGATTGCATTGAATGTGTAGATAGCTTTGGGTAGTATTGACATTTTGACAATATTTATTTTTCCAATCCATGAGCAGGGAATGTCTTTCCATTTCTTTAAATCTTCTTCAATTACCTTCATAAGCTTTCTATAGTTTTCAGCATACAGATCCTTTACATCTTTGGTTAGATTTATTCCTAGGTATTTTATGCTTCTTGGTGCAATTGTGAATGGGATCAGTTTCTTTATTTGTCTTTCTGTTGCTTCATTGTTAGTGTATAAGAATGCAACTGATTTCTGTACATTGATTTTGTATCCTGCAACTTTGCTGAATTCCTGTATCAGTTCTAGCAGACTTTTGGTGGAGTCTATCGAATTTTCCATGTATAATATCATGTCATCTGCAAAAAGCGAAAGCTTGACTTCATCTTTGCCAATTTTGATGCCTTTGATTTCCTTTTGTTGTCTGATTGCTGATGCTAGAACTTCCAGCACTATGTTAAACAACAGCGGTGAGAGTGGGCATCCCTGTCGTGTTCCTGATCTCAGGGAAAAAGCTCTCAGTTTTTCCCCGTTGAGGATGATGTTAGCTGTGGGCTTTTCATAAATGGCTTTTATGATCTTTAAGTATGTTCCTTCTATCCCGACTTTCTCAAGGGTTTTTATTAAGAAAGGGTGCTGGATTTTGTCAAAGGCCTTTTCTGCATCGATTGACAGGATCATATGGTTCTTCTCTTTTTTTTTGTTAATGTGATGTATCACGTTGATTGATTTGCAAATGTTGAACCAGCCCTGCATCCCAGGAATGAATCCCACTTGATCATGGTGAATAATTCTTTTTATATGCCGTTGAATTCGATTTGCTAGTATCTTATTGAGAATTTTTGCATCCATATTCATCAGGGATATTGGCCTGTAGTTCTCTTTTTTTACTGGGTCTCTGTCTGGTTTAGGAATCAAAGTAATACTGGCTTCATAGAATGAGTCTGGAAGTTTTCCTTCCCTTTCTATTTCTTGGAATAGCTTGAGAAGGATAGGTATTATCTCTGCTTTAAACGTCTGGTAGAACTCCCCTGGGAAGCCATCTGGTCCTGGACTCTTATTTGTTGGGAGATTTTTGATAACCGATTCAATTTCTTCGCTGGTTATGGGTCTGTTCAAGCTTTCTATTTCCTCCTGATTGAGTTTTGGAAGACTGTGGGTGTTCAGGAATTTGTCCATTTCTTCCAGGTTGTCCAATTTGTTGGCATATAATTTTTCATAGTATTCCCTGATAATTGTTTGTATCTCTGAGGGATTGGTTGTAATAATTCCATTTTCATTCATGATTTTATCTATTTGGGTCATCTCCCTTTTCTTTTTGAGAAGCCTGGCTAGAGGTTTGTCAATTTTGTTTATTTTTTCAAAAAACCAACTCTTGGTTTCGTTGATCTGCTCTACAGTTTTTTTAGATTCTATATTGTTTATTTCTGCTCTGATCTTTATTATTTTTCTTCTTCTGCTGGGTTTAGGCTGCCTTTGCTGTTCTGCTTCTAGTTCCTTTAGGTGTGCTGTTAGATTTTGTATTTGGGATTTTTCTTGTTTCTTGAGATAGGCCTGGATTGCAATGTATTTTCCTCTCAGGACTGCCTTCGCTGCGTCCCAAAGCGTTTGGATTGTTTTATTTTCATTTTCGTTTGTTTCCATATATTTTTTAATTTCTTCTCTAATTGCCTGGTTGACCCACTCATTCGTTAGTAGGGTGTTCTTTAACCTCCATGCTTTTGGAGGTTTTCCAGACTTTTTTCTGTGGTTGATTTCAAGCTTCATAGCATTGTGGTCTGAAAGTATGCATGGTATAATTTCAATTCTTGTAAACTTATGAAGGGCTGTTTTGTGACCCAGTATATGATCTATCTTGGAGAATGTTCCATGTGCACTCGAGAAGAAAGTATATTCTGTTGCTTTGGGATGCAGAGTTCTAAATATATCTGTCAAGTCCATCTGATCCAATGTCTCATTCAGGGCCCTTGTTTCTTTATTGACCATGTGTCTAGATGATCTATCCATTTCTGTAAGTGGGGTGTTAAAGTCCCCTGCAATTACCACATTCTTATCAATAAGGTTGCTTATGTTTATGAGTAATTGTTTTATATATTTGGGGGCTCTGGTATTCGGCACATAGACATTTATAATTGTTAGCTCTTCCTGATGGATAGACCCTGTAACTATTATATAATGTCCTTCTTCATCTCTTGTTACAGCCTTTAATTTAAAGTCTAGTTTGTCTGATATAAGTATGGCTACTCCAGCTTTCTTTTGGCTTCCAGTCGCATGATAAATAGTTCTCCATCCCCTCACTCTCAATCTAAAGGTGTCCTCAGGTCTAAAATGAGTCTCTTGTAGACAGCAAATCGATGGGTCTTGTTTTTTTATCCATTCTGATACCCTATGTCTTTTGGTTGGCGCATTTAATCCATTTACATTCAGTGTTATTATAGAAAGATACGGGTTTAGAGTCATTGTGATGTCTGTATGTTTTATGCTTGTAGTGATGCCTCTGGTACTTTGTCTCACAGGGTCCCCCTTAGGATCTCTTGTAGGGCTGGTTTAGTGGTGACAAATTCCTTCAGTTTTTGTTTGTTTGGGAAGACCTTTATCTCTCCTTCTATTCTAAATGACAGACTTGCTGGATAAAGGATTCTCGGCTGCATATTTTTTCTGTCTAGCACCCTGAAAATCTCGTGCCAATTCTTTCTGGCCTGCCAAGTTTCAAAAGAGAGATCAGTCACGAGTCTTATAGGTCTCCCTTTATATGTGAGGGCACGTTTACCCCTTGCTGCCTTCAGAATTTTCTCTTTATCCTTGTATTTTGCCAGTTTCACTATGATATGTCGTGCAGAAGATCGATTCAAGTTACGTCTGAAGGGAGTTCTCTGTGCCTCTTGGATTTCAATGCCTTTTTCCTTCCCCAGTTCAGGGAAGTTCTCAGCTATGATTTCTTCAAGTACCCCTTCAGCACCTTTCCCTCTCTCTTCCTCCTCTGGGATACCAATTATGCGTATATTATTTCTTTTTAGTGTATCACTTAGTTCTCTAATTTTCCCCTCATACTCCTGGATTTTTTTATCTCTCTTTTTCTCAGCTTCCTCTTTTTCCATAACTTTATCTTCTAGTTCACCTATTCTCTCCTCTGCCTCTTCAATCCGAGCCGTGGTGGTTTCCATTTTGTTTTGCATTTCATTTAAAGTGTTTTTCAGCTCCTCGTGACTGTTCCTTAGGCCCTTGATCTCTGTAGCAAGAGATTCTCTGCTGTCCTGTATACTGTTCTCAAGCCCAGCGATTAATTTTATGACTATTATTCTAAATTCACTTTCTGTTATATTATTTAAATCCTTTTTGATCAGCTCATTAGCTGTTATTATTTCCTGGAGATTCTTCTGAGGGGAATTCTTCCGCTTGGTCATTTTGGATAGTCCCTGGTATGGTGAGGACCTGCAGGGCACTTCCCCTGTGCTGTGGTGTATAACTGGAGTTGGTGGGCGGGGCCGCAGTCAGACCTGATGTCTGCCCCCAACCCACCGCTGGGGCCACAGTCAGACTGGTGTGTGCCTTCTCTTCCCCTCTCCTAGGGGCGGGATTCACTGTGGGGTGGCGTGGCCCGTCTGGGCTACTTGCACACTGCCAGGCTTGTGATGCTGGGGATCTGGCGTATTAGCTGGGGTGGGTAGGCAAGGTGCACAGGGGCAGGAGGGGCAGGCTTAGCTAGATTCTCCTTAGGTGATCCACTTCAGGAGGGGCCCTGTGGCAGCAGGAGGGAGTCAGATCTGCTGCCGGAGGTTTGGCTCCGCAGAAGCACAGAGTTGGGTGTTTGCGCGGAGCGAGCAAGTTCCCTGGCAGGAACTGGTTCCCTTTGGGATTTTGGCTGGGGGATGGGCGGGGGAGATGGCGCTGGCGAGTGCCTTTGTTCCCCGCCAAATTGAGCTCTGTCGTCAGGGGGCTCCGCAGCTCTCCCTCCCTTTGTCCTCCAGCCTTCCCGCTTTCCGAGCAGAGCTGCTAACTTATGTCCTCCCAGACGCTAAGTCACGCTTGCTGTCGGAACACAGTCCGCCCGGCCCCTCCGCTTTTGCAAGCCCGACTCGGGGGCTCTGCTTGGCCGGTGAGCCGCCCCTCCGCCCCGGCTCCCTCCCGCCAGTCCGTGGAGCACGCACCGCCTCGCCGCCCTTCCTACCCTCTTCCGTGGGCCTCTCGTCTGCGCTTGGCTCCGGCGACTCCGTTCTGCTAATCCTCTGGCGTTTTTCTGGGTTATTTAGGCAGGTGTAGGTGGAATCTAAGTGATCAGCAGGACGCGCGGTGAGCCCAGCGTCCTCCTACGCCGCCATCTTGCCAAAGTCCTCTATATATGTCTCTTAAGTCCATTTGGTCTAAACTGTTATTCAAGTCCCATGTTTCCTTATTGATTTTTAGTCTAGATGATCTATCCATTGTTGGAAGTGGGGTATTGAAGTCCTCTACTATTATTGTATTTTTGTTGATTATTCCCTCAGATCTGTTAGTATTTGCTTAATATATTTATGTGTTCCAATGTTGGGTGTGTGTATATTTACAGTTATTATATTCTCTCTTATTTTTAAATTTTTATTTAAATTCTAGTTAGTTAACATACAGTATAATATTAGTGTCAGGTGTACAATAAAGTGATTTGACACTTTAATACATTTGTTGCTCATCACAAAAAGTGCACTCCTTATTCCCCATCACCTATTTAACCCATCCCCTTGCCTACTTCCCCTCTGGTAACCATCAGTTTGTTTCTCTATAGTTAAGAGTCTGTTTATTCATTTGCCTCTCTGTCTTTTTGCCCTTTACTTGTTTGTTTCTTGAATTCCACATAAGAGTGAAATAATATGGTATTTTTTTTCTCTGACCGACTTTATTATCATTCTATTGTTGTTTCTGGATATTTTCTCTGATCCTTCCTTGTCTTTGTCACTTTTGCTCTTTCCTTTCTACTCAGAGTCCCCTTTAATATTTCTTGCAGGGCTGATTTAGCGGTCATGAACTCCTTTAGTTTTTGTTTGTTGGGGAAACTCTTTATCTTTCCTTCCATTCTGAATGATAGCCTTGCTGGATAGAGTATTATTGCCTGCGGATTTTCCCCATTCAGCACTTTGAATATACCATGCCACTCCCTCTGGCCTGCCAAGTTTCTGTTGAAAATCTCCTGCTAGACTTATGGGTCTTCTTTGTAAGTGAAGGATTTCTTTTGTCTTGCCACTTTTAAGATTTTTTTCTTTATCACTACTTTTTGCAAATTTAATCACAATGTCTTGGTGTTATCTTGCTTTTGTTGATTTTGATAGGAGTTCTCTGCGCCTCCTGGATCTGGATGTCTGTTTTCTTCCCCAGATAAGGAAGTTTTCAGCTATCATTTCTTCAAATAACTTTTCTGTCCCCTTTTCTCTCTTCTGTGATCTCTATAATATGAATGTTATCATAGTCAATGGAGTCACTGAGTTCCTTAAGTCTATTCTCATCTTGCATAATTCTTCTTTTTCTCTTTTGTTCAGCTTTATTATTTTCTATTATTTTGTCTTCTAAATAAATAATTCATTCCTCTGCTTCTTCCAGTCTAATGTTCATTACATTAATCCTGCTTCCAATCTCATTTATTGCATTCTTCATCTCTGACTGATTCTTATTTTTAACACTTTTATCTCTGTGGTGAGGGCCTCCCTGATGTCTTCTATTGTCTCAAGCCCAGTGAGTATCCTTATGATTTTTGCTTTAAATTCTCTATCATGTATGTTACTTATATCTGCTTTGCTTAGATCTCTGGCTATGGTCATATATTGTTTTTTCATCTTGTCTAAGTTTCTGCCTTCTGTGTGTTAGAAAAGCCAGTTATGTTTCCTGGTCCTGAAGGTAATGGCTTTATGAAGGAGAGATCATGTAGTGTTCAGGGCCTGGTGCTTCAGTAAATGTCTGTACTGTGTGCTGTGTGCACTCTGCTGTTGTGTTTTGGTTACTTTATCCTTCGGGTTACTTTTCTAAGAGACTCTCCTTGCCTGCTGTGGGCATTGTTTTGTCTCTGGACTGAATGTAGTGAGTTTTAACTAGATGTGCTCTGGTCTGCTTGTGAAATGAGACCTGCTACAACCTCCACTAGGACTGAAGCCCTGCAGAACTCTCTGGTTGGAAGACATGGTGTTGGCAAGGGTTTGTGCTGGTTTTCTGGGGGAGGGGCCACCACGCTGAGACTGAGGAAAGTTTGACTGAGATTGAGGCAAGCTTGACTGAGAAGGGCAGTCAGGCCAGAGTATGGGCAGTGGAGGGTGAGGGGGGCTTTGTTTAAGCAAGTTAGGCAACCTGTGTTGGGGCTGTGCTGCTTCCCACAGGTGGCTCTGTGTTTATTCCGAGGGCCAGGGGAGGGAAATGGTGCTGGCCAGCTCCTTTGTTCCCAGAGAGGTGTCCCTCCATGAATGCTGCCTCTCATGGAAGCACTTCAAGAAGAGAAAATAATCTAACTCCTGTGTGCCCTAGGCATTCTTCAAATCCCTGTTTCCACATCATTTGCCCCTGTTTTTTGCCTGCCCTCTCTCTGTCCTAGACAAACTTATTGACCTTTAAAACCCCAGGGTTTAAGCCCCACTGGTTGCAAGAACTTACAAAACTCAGCCCCTCTTATTTTCAAATCCAATGGCTTTGGAGAAATATTCTCCTTGTGCAGCCCCCTGAGTGCTCTACTCTCTCTCTCGCCGTTCTCCATGAACCATGGCTCCCTCACCTCTGCAGCACCCATGACCTATTTCTCCCTAAACCATGTCTCTGTACTTCCTATTTTCTTCAATGTGGCCTCTTCTCTCCCTTCAGTTGTGGAGTTTGTTCTGTCAGTCTTCAGGTTGATTAATGGGGTATTTAGGATGATTTGATAGTTATCTAGTTGTGTTTGTGGGACAAGACAATCCTAGGGTCCTCCTACTCCACTGCCATCTTCCCTTTAGATCTACAATTTTTGTATTCTTTTGATAAATTGACTTGTTTATCTTTATATAATGAATTTCTTTGTCTCTTATTACAGTTTTTGACTTAAAGTCTATTTGATATGAGTATAGCTACCCCTGCTTTCTTTTGGTTTCCACTTGATAGAATGGTTTTTCCCTTCACTTTGAACCTATGTGTGTCCTTCAAGTTGAAGTGTGTCTCTTATAGGCAGAATATATTTAGGTCTTGGTCTTTATCCAGTTAGACACTCTATGTCTTTTGATTGGAGAATTTAATCCATTTATATTAAAAGCAAAAAGCATAAACACACTGGCAGCTGTGAAAGCCCTAGTTACTCACTTATTCTACTGTGACTGCTAGGTTTTATCATGGTCACATGCAAGTGAAAGCTGGTGTCAAGTCAAACTGGGGGTGGGCAGGTGCACAGATGGGTTAGCTGCCATTAGGTAAGCAGTTGGTAAGCCCACTGCTGCAGGCCAGTGATAGAAGACAGGACCTGATTCAGGCCTGCGATCAGCTGAGAGAGTCCTGGCTATTAGCAAGCCATTCTGTGGCTCCAGGATCTTCCCACAGATGTGTACACAGCAGTGGAGGCAGGTGATGGGTGTCAGGCCAATGGCATGCAGATACACAGCTGGGGAAGGGAGGAGTTAGCCCCAAGTGCACACATGGTAGTAAGGATCATCTGAAAGGGTCTAGACTGACAGCTTGCACTTGTATGGAGTCACAGAGGACTATGCTGGCTGCCCAGTGTGAGTCCTGGACTCCAGTGGGGGTGAGGTGGGTGGGTGGAGGGAGCCAGGAGAGACCCGGGTGGCTGGCATCAGCAAACATGAATACCAGCAGGGCAAAAACTGGTGAAATCTGCAGGAAGTCCATGGTAGCTGTGCTGGCCATGCAATGGGAAAAGCTGCTGAGGTTCTATGCAGCAAGGTCACTGGGTACCACGGTTGCTACAACAGCATGCTTGATACTGGCAGCTTTTGCTTTTGTTCCTTGTTCTTAGCTATCTCTACACCTCTCAGTTTTGTGGGTCTTTAGATAGGATGAAACCAAAATGGGTCCTTCACGCAGTGCCCCAAAGGCTGGAAAAGATTTCGGTTTGGCTACTGTGATTTTCAGAATTTCCATTTAGTTTCTTTTTATAATTCCTATTCCTTAATTGATCTTCTTATTTTGTTCACACATTGTTTTCCTGATTTCCTTTAGGTATTTTTTGTTGTTGTTCATGTCTTCCTTTAGTTCTTTGAGTATATTTAAGGCAGTTGTTTTAAAGCTTATAGATGATATAATTCTGACATCTGGACTTCCTCACAGAAGGCATTTATTTTTTTCCTTTGAATGGGTCACACTTTCCAAGGTTTTTTTGTATGTCTTATGGCTTCTTTTGCGAAAACTAAACATTTGACTACTATAATATGGTAACTCTGGAAATCAGATTCTTCCCCTTCCCTGGCTTTGCTCATTTATTGGTTGTTAAAGGTTGTAGTAGTGACCTTTCTGAACTATAACTGGAAAGACTACATTGTCAATGTAGTCACAGGAGTCTCTAATCCTTAGCTTTTGTTCAGCTGCTGTTTTGATAGAAATTTCCTTGAATTCCAGAAGCGCTCTCAGTCTTTGCAAACTAACTCTGTCCTGGGGCCCTCCTTTAACACCTAGCTAGATTTGCACTAAGCCTGGGAATCAGACCAAGATGAAAGCCCAGAGTCTTCTCAGGTCTTTTCTGAGCATGTGTCTTGACCTGGTCATGCACATCACTTTCCAAATTCCCCAGTATATATAGTTGCTTTCAGATGTTCTGATTTCCCAAAGACACTTATTCTAGATTTTGCCTAAGGCAGTCTATTGTAGGTTTTGACTATAATCTTAGGTGTCTGAAGCTTGTTAATTTGGCTTGCAGTGTTTTCAAGCTTTTCCAGTCTGAGTTCAGAGTTAGGTGAAATAGAGGGGAGCACATTGTGTCAGTTCTTCAGGTATCCCCCAGACAGGTTAGAACAGGCATACACAATTATTTGTGAATGTGGTCTTCTCTGCTCCCCTGGAACCAAGAAAATGGTTTTACACGGGGAACACAGCTGCCCCCACTTTAAGAGTGACACTTTATGACTGCTGCTCCTTTAAGACTGTCACCACACAAGAGAGAGAGCTACAGTCATTATTTTGTTTATAGTCAACATTTGGTAATGTCTTTTTCTTGATTCAGTGCTTGTTTGGTTGCTATAAACTTTTGACTATTTTCCTGAGTTCTCCAAAAATTGGTTCTGACAGTTTCTGTTCATTGTTCAATGGAGGTGAAAGCTTAGAGTGACCCACTCCACAATTTTGCTGGTGTCACCATTTTTATGATGTCATCCTGATTTATTTCTCTTTGAAGACTTTTTATATTCTTTGTCCATCTTTCTCCTAATGGTTTCCTCCTGTCTTTTTCTGTTGATTCACATAAATCCCTTGAATAGTCTGACTATCAATTTCTGGCTTTCTTTGTATCACTTTCTCTCTTCATGTTCTACCTTTCTCTTTTTCTGGCCCTTTGATGAGATGGATGTTAGACTGCCCAGGTCATATCTTTCAAGTTTTATTTCACTGTTTCTATCACTTTGCCTCTTTTTAATACATTTTAGGATAATTCCTGGGCTTCATATTTCTATCCACTAAGTTCAGTTCTGCCCATTCTGCCATTTAGCCCATCCTCCAAGTATTCTATTTCCACAGGTTAAATTTTCCTTTTCAACATCTTTGGGTAGACAGTATAGTGCAGTATTTAAGAACTAGAACTCTGGAGTGAGGACACTGGCCCTGAAGTGGTCAGAGTTGGCATATGAAAATGAGAGACAAGGAGTGTGAACCTGTAAAAAGAGCTTGTGTTAACTCACATCAAGGATATGGTGCTGAAAATGCCTTTTTTATAATTATAGACTGAGAAACTTGGCTATTTGAAATTATATAAGTGAGAATAAAATATCTCACTCATCCCTGGATGCTCTGAGTCATGTGGTTCACTGACAGAGAAGCAGCTTCAGTTTCTAACCAAGATGCTGAGCTTTAGATAAGGGGTTTTTAGACATAGCATTCCATATTTCTCTTAATTTTGAATTTTTGAGATAACAGGAACTCTGGATCTGCTTCTTAAACCAGCCTGACTATTAATCCCTTTATACACACTCTCTACTTTACTTGGTGCCTAACAACTAGAAAACATCATTATCCATATCCTGAGAGTCTTGAAAGAGCCCTCATGGAAGAACAGAAGTCACTTTGACAGAAAAGATATATTCCTGTCACTATTTGGTCAGGAGGAGATATCCATCTAAACCAAAACTAGGAGTACAGGTTCTAGAGACAGACCCATCATGAACAAAACAATCAACTTCCCTGAACCTTCACTGTTCATCTGAAAACAGAAATAGAAATGCTTAACTCACAGGTTCAAGTGTTATAAATTTATAACATTTGTTAATATAAGTAAGTATGTGCTCAATAGATGTTGGTGCCCTGACTTGTCCACATCCCACCCCATTCCAGGATATTCAGAATTCAAGGAGAAAAATAGTATTACCATTGGAAGGTTGCCTTGGGAAATTCTGTGGCAGGGAGAGGAGACTGTCAACCCCTAAGCCGTGACCACCAAGGTCCATTGAAGGTCCCTGGATAAGTCCCTAAGTCTCTAAACTGCAGTTTCCTTCAAATTACTTCATGGAACTGTTGTAAAGATTAGGTGGGGTCATTTGATACTACCTGCAAGGTCTGGCCCATACAAGATGCCCAATAAATGTTAGTGCTTTTTCCCCTCATGCCTCTCCCCACCATCTGCAAAATATTCTACCTGTGAAAATAAGTTTCAGGGACAACATGTATATGGTACATGATGAGTGTGAAATATAAAATAAAATAAAAATCAAGCTGGTAAAGCGTCAAGCCTTGGCACCTAGGGAGGAGACAAGAATTAAGCAGGTAGGTCTTAAAGGTAAGAAAGAGTGGTTTCTGTACCTTGGCATTGTAATGTGCCTCAGCCATACCCACACAACTTTGGTTTCAGAAAAGAGTTTTTGCCCTAATACATCAATAAAAATCTCAAAATAAAGCCTGGGAAAGAGGCTTTTTCAGTTCTACCTTGCTGATGAAATGAATCCCCTTTAGAAATTAACTCTAAGTTGGAATTAACTCTAAGTAAACTGTTTTCAAAATGTGGTCCACAGACCAGTAGCATCAAAATCATCTGGGAACTTGTTAGAAATACAAATTCTCAGGCCCCACTTCAGACCTACTAAATCAGAAACTCTGGAAGTAGCCCCAATAATCTGTGTTTTAACGAACCCTCCCGGAGATTCTTATATAAGCTATTTTGATAATCACTGCTCTAAACTCTTTATCTGGTTCCTAAATGCCTATGTACATGCTGCCAGAACTTATATCAGGTGGGCAATTGCCACCAGTTTTTCAAGCAGGGGATGAATTGTATAAATCACATATTCTTTGAATTGCTCTTAGGATTACAAAAGCTGACTTGGTCAGGAATTCAATATGGAGCTCTGAAACTAAGCAACACTCACCTGAACCTCCCAGTGCCAGCCAAGCAACAATAGTGCCATTAACCTCATCCACAGCTATCTAATTCCATATTACCAATACATTAAGGCAATGGTACCTCGTTCAAATAATTTCATTTACCAAAATTCAATTCGAAGGTTAGAAGGAGTTTTCTTGGGGCTAGACTGGGAGGAAAGTTAAGAAACTTCTCTTCACCAACTAACTGCACATGTTTCTCTCCCATGGTTTTCTTTTGTAAAGAAGGACAAGCTGCAATGCATCTTTTAGGAGATGGTGATTCCCACATCAGGGAAGAGTAGGTTCCAGTGACTTTCAAAGGTAGAAATTTCTCTAAGTGAACACCAATGCCTGACTCAATTACATAAAAGTAAGCAATGCTTCCAGGTAAATCAAAGGACCCCAGCCTAAATTCACTCTGCAGGGAAGGAGGCCTGTCATTTCATTTGGGGATATTCTTTTTAAAATAGTGATCTAAATTTAAAGAATCTTTTTTTGCCTGGTTGGACCTGATTTTCCAGTTCTATAAACTGACCATAACAAGAAGTCACTCTGTCCCCAAATACTCATCTTTCAATTGAAATAAAAAATAGTTGTCTATACTCCTGAAATTATTCTAGCACAATTTATCACTTACTGGCCCTTCGTTACCCACACGATTTAGTCTGTCCTAAAAAGACATTATGTATTGAAAGTAGTTACCTCATGTTTACTAGATGTTTTGAAGTTGAAATCATCTCCTTTGCTACCTTTTATTCAAGTGGCTAGATTCTATTTTCAACTGTCTTGGCTCCTTTTTCCTAATCCACATCTTGTGCCAACTAAAGCTCTCCACGTAGTATTTCTTTAGAATATCTAGAAAGCAGAAAACCTGATGTTACAGTTTTTTTATGTTTTTATTATTATCAAAGTAATACATTTTAATTTATGGGACAAATGCTGTTTAATATAACATCTGCTTGTTATCTTTCATGTATGTATCTGTCATCCCCTTTACAAAGTGACCTAGTCACACCCAGAGGAGGTAGGTAGATGCTATAAGCACCAAGGTCCCCATTTTTCAAACAGAAAAATACACAGTTAAGACAAAATAATTTATCACAATATACACAGTGAATCATTGACAATGCCAGAAACTGAATCTAGGACAAACTAGATACGTTGTACCCACTTCATCCACTAGCTTTCAATCCTCTCCCTTTATCATCCCAATCCTCTCCCTTCATCATCCCTTTATCATCATACCACAAACTCCATATGAAACTGAGTCTGCTGAGTAATGCCAGACATGTGAAATTCCCCAAGTTCCCCTCTTCTCTGCCTCACTTAAAGGCAATATGAGGGTGTATCAAATAGTGCCCTTCCTTCCACAAGAACAAGATATCCCTTTGCCTGTTGAACCATTTTTACACCTAGGAGCTGTTCCACAGCACCTCAGTTCCACAGCACCTCAGATCCCAGCTCTTTCCTAAGCTAGTTTGAAATCAGGCAATACTAACATCATGACTTTTTCTTAACTTCAAAGAGTACATACTACAACATAATTGAGATTTCACAGGTGAGACTAAAAGAATTAAATTTAATTAATTATATTTAAATTACATTTTAAACACTTCTCCCTAGGAAACAGGTTCAACAAGAAATACACTCCTGTCAGCTAACAGTGTTGAGTGCTACCACTCAGGACAGAGACCACCTACCCTAACTTTGGTCAGTGGATGATCACCAACCAAGACACCCCAAAAAATAAGGGCTGTGGTCACATTTACTCATGGGGAAGAGAATATTGGGTTAATTGTTTACATGTTTCAAGAGACTGTGGCTTATTTGAGATGACGGATGTCCCAAAAGGTATAATTGCTCTATTCTGTGACATAGATCAGCTTCTAAGCTCATATGTCAACATCTGCACCATAAGGAAGAATGGCCTCTGGAAAATGCATTCTAATTGATGAAAGTCATCAGAGTGTGTACTTTGTGCAGCCACACACACACACACACACACACACACACACAATGTTTAACCAAGGGCCAGGCTTACGTAAAAATAAAGCAAGTGTTTATAAATAAATTGCCAAATCATCCATTCAGTCCATAAGCATTACTGAGTGCCTAAGACATTCCAGATACAGGAAATGACAAAATAAGTCAAATCTCAAACATGAGGAACTTGCAATGGACATCTTAAAAAAAAAAAAAAAAAAAAAAACAGAAAATCCCTTGACTCAAGATTATCCACTTTCCCCACATGTCTGAGACTAGTTCCTGGGTCCTTCCCTTTGGGGTAAGTCCTGCCATCCCTAAGCTTTCCCTTCAAAGAGAAAACACCAAGGGCAGGGACTTGATCAAGCTCCCAGCTTCACCTTCCATGCATTCATCAGTTTATCAGATTGATTTCCTTGTGCCAAGAAAAAACTTGACAGGGATGTGAGAGGGCAAATTTTTCTCTTAAAAAAAATGAGGGGAAAAAAAAGGAAAAAAAAATGAGGGGAAGGTCATATAGGGAAAGTGGCATGAACCAGGGAGACCACAGCTCTTAAAGTAATAATATTCAAGGATTACAACATTGACACACTGAATCTACCTGAGACAAATTTGCATCAGACATTGCAGAGCTTCTCTTTCTTAGTCCATCTTTTCCTGGACATGACTGAGTTGGACTTTCTTTCTGCAGCTCTAATATGTACAGCTGACAATATCACACTGGCCTCAAATACATAAGTTAAGAGCAAATTAATGATTTTTCTTCAGCTAACCTGCAATTACACCTGTACACATTTATCACTTGGGCAAAATTTACAACTGGCTGGTTTACTTTAATACCACAGAATGGTACTAAAGGAGGCAGAGGAAAAGTCTGGCCTTCCCAAACACAGCCCATAGCAGAAGGCAAGGCTCAGGCAAAAAATGCATGGCAGAAAACAGCCACGGCAAGCAGGATGATGCCATTGATATTAACTATTGTTCTCCACAAAGGCTTCTCAGAGGTGTCTGTCATCTTCAGCTTCATTGCCGCCTCCTCTTCCTTTGTCATCTTGGGGCCCTTCTGTTGGTCCAGGCCACAAAACAGGTCATAGGCTCGCCTGAAACATCCTTTTTTCTCCTCAGGAACTTCTGTGTCAGGGGAAAGATAAAGAGAGAGAGAGAGAGAGAGAGAGAGAGAGATGATTGGATATAGAAGCAGGAGGCACAGGGAAAGGTTTCAGGGGAGATGTCATGAAATGGAACATCTACCATTCTACAGACATTTCCCAATTTTCTTGTTTGCAGGAAAGGAAATGGTACAAATGTTTAAGTGAACTTATTAATTATAAGATGATGGTAATAGATGAATTCTACATCTTTATGATCAAATAAATTATGTTTTATCTCTATCAGGCCAATTAAAATAAATTTTGATTTAGGTAAGTCATAATCAAGCAGGAAATAATACTTTGCGAGAAAAAGTGTTAACAATGGGCTTGGAAATATGACATATGAACAACATGGAAAACCCACTTCTGAAACACATAAGCTCATATCTGTTTACCACATCACTGGAAAGCAGTGAGACTGGCATGAGTCAGGAGCATATTGGCTACACCTGAAAGTTCCAAAGTTTTACAACATATCCAGCCATGTGGTAATAATTGGTCTGAATACTCCGTGATACAGGGCAGCAACAATCAACACTTCCAGGGCTTAATGTCTGCTCTTGCATATAAACACTGCTGAATCAAACCACCCAACTGGCCCTGTCATTCAAAGCAGATGCCCACCAAGGGAACTGATTCTCTCCTCTGAGCCAGTGTGTGACACTGAAGATATACAGACCTGGATTAGAATCCCAGATCCATGGCTCACTAGATATGAAATCAAGCACACTGTGTTTTCAACATGATGGTCAGAGACTACTCCTCTCCACTCTCTCATTTTTTAAGAGTTACAAACTTTTAGAATTGCAAATAACCTTAGTGATTAAGCACATACATGTGTCAGAACTGGAACCAAAACTCGGGTTTATGGTTTTGCTAATTCACCTGTCTTATCTTCAAGTGCATGTAAAATTGGATAAATAACACCTTCATTATAAGATTTTATAAGAGAATGCCCAGAGTGTAGTTGATATCAAGAAGTAATAGTCTCCTTCTATTCTTTTCTCTCATGCGTATAAGAAAGATTCCAGTCTCCTTGCACCCATTCTTTGGTTCACTCCACCAAAATAGGAGAATGGAGAGGGAGTAACAAAAGTTGGGCTCACTGACCAGCCCAAGTAAGAAATTCATGGTGATCTGGATCAATAAAAAGTTGGGCAGCCTTGAGAAAATCTCTATATCTCATTTTCCTTATCTGTAAAGTTGGAAGAATTATATTTTTATTATCTTATTAAAAGTATGATATGGTGCTAAAATGAATCTAGAGTAAGGTATTCATAATTTAAATATGTCATGATCATATTATCAGTCATGATGACAATAATGGTGATGATGACAAGATAGGTTCATGCTGCTGTTGCTCAGAGAATGGTGACAGTGATATATATTATCTATAAAAGCCCTCAAGAGATCTTAATTTATTTTATTACAATAAGTCAGGGTCATGTGTTTTCACCACGAGTTCTTCAAGAAAGAACAGAATTCAAGGTTGCCATGAACCTTAGAAGTCATTAAGCCAATTCTCTAGGCAGTGTGGGAGTCTCCACTATGGAATTCTTGATAGATGCACACTTTCTGCTTACCCCTTTCTAGACCAATTCAGTTAGAAAATTCTTCCTTAGCAGAAATCAAGATGGTGATACCTATAGCCAATTCTTATAATGGAGCATTATCTCATTCAGTGTTTCCAACAATGATATAAGGTATAGTCTATCATTTAGAATACTTTTATATAAAGAATATAAGCTTTAGAAAAAATGTAATCACTTGCACAAGGAGTAAGTAGAGAGGTAAGAATTCAACCCCAGTTCTTATTGAATCCAAAGCCCACACTATGTCTCTGCACTATACGGCCTCCTCACTTTGAGTTAAAATTGGATGAGTTCTACTCTGGTGAACAGGGGACATTGCACTGCAGGGCACTACAGGACCTCTTCTTCATACTTTCAAGAACAGGAGACGTAGCTGACTTTCCTAACACATAGAAACAGACAGAGGAGTGCCTGCATGGCTCATTTGGTTAAACATCCGACTCTTGATCTCAGCTCAGGTCGTGATCTTGCAGTTCTTGTGTTCGAGCCCTGCACTAGACTCTGCACTAATGATGCAGAGCCTGCTTGGGATTCTGTCTCTCCTTCTCTCTGCCCCACTTGTTCTCTCTGTCTCTCTCTCTCTCTCCCTCACTCAAAATAAATAAATAAGCATTTAAAACATTTTGAGACAGAGAGACAAAATGAGGAGACAGAGGAATATGTCCCAAAAAAGACAAAAAAAAAAAAAAAAACAGCAAGAGATCTAAGCAAAAGAGACAAGTAATATGCCTGATAGAGAATTTAAGGTAATGGTCATAAAGATACTCACTGGACTTAAGAAAAAAGTGGAGGACCTCAGTAAGACCCTTAACAAAGAGACAGAAAAAATGAAAAAGAGCCAATCAGAAATGAAGAACTCAATAACTGAAGTTAAAAGTACCCTGGATGGAATAAATAGTAGACTAGAGAAAGCAGAAGAACAGATCAGCAACCTGGAGGACAGTGTAATGGAAAGCAATCAAACTGAACAGGAGAGAGGAAAAATAATAATTATAAATGAAAATAGACTTAGGAAACTCAGCAATACTCTCAAGCATAATAACATTTGCATTATAAGGATCCCAGAAGGGGAAGAAAGGAAATGGGGCAGAAAATTTATTCAGCACTTGTTGGTATGAGCACTGCATGTTGTATGTAAGCCAATTTGACAATAAATTATATTTTAAAAAATAATAAATATATTTCTGCAATATTAAAAAAAGAAAAAAATATTCAAAGAAATAATAACTGAGAGTCCCCAAATCTGGGGAAGGAAACAGAAATTTAGATCCAGGAGACACAGCAAGCCCCCAAAAATCAACCCAAGGAGGTCCACATCAAGACACATAGTACTTAAGATGGTAAAAAAAAGTGGCACCTGGGTGGCTCCGTAGGTTAAGTGTCCAACTCTTGTTTTCAGTTCAGTTCATGATCTTGAAGTTTCATGAGTTCAAGCCCTGCATCAGGCTTTGCAGTGGCAGTACAGAGCTCACTTGAGATTCTCTCTCTCCCTCTCTTTCTGCCTCTCCCCCACTGGCACTGTCTCTGTCTCTCTCAAATAAATAAATAAACCTTTTACAAAATTATAAAATGGCAAAAAGTAGTGATAAAGAATTTTTAAAGCAGAAAGAAAAAGAAAAGAAAATGGTTACATACAAGGGAAACCGCATAAGGCTATCAGCTGATTTTCAGCAGAAACTTTGCAGGCCAAAAGGGAGTGGCATGATATACTCAAAGTGCTGAAAGGAAAAACAAACAAACAAACAAACAAACAAACCTGCAGCCAAGACTATTCTATTCAGCAAGGCCATCATTCAGAATATAAGGAGGGATAAAGAGTTTCCCAGACAAACAAAAATTAAAGGAATTAATGTCCATGAAACCAGCCCTACAAGCTGGTTAAAGCTGTTAAAGGGGACTCCTTGAGTGGAAAGGAAAGTAGGAGTAAGAAAAATAAGAAACACGAAAGCAGTAAAAAACAAATATATTTATGAATATTAGTCAAGAGAGTCATAAAATAAAAGGATGTAAAGTATGACACCATTTACCTAAAACATGAGGAGAGAGGAGTAAGGAATGGGTTCAAGTTTAAGCGACCATCACTTAATATAGACTGCTATATGCATAAGATATTATATATAAACCTAATGGTAACCGTGAATGAAAAACCAGTAATAGATATGCAAAAAATAAGAGAAAGGAATCCAAATATATCACTAAAGAAAACCATGGAAGAAGAGAGCAAGAGAAGAAACAGAAGAACTACAAAAACAACCATAAAATAAATAACAAAATGGCAATAAGTACATTCTTATCAATAATTACTCTGAATGTAAATGGATTAAGTGTTCCAATAAAAAGACATAGGGTGACATAATGGATTAAAAGGCAAGACCCCCCCCCCAAAAAAAAAGCAAGACCCATCTATACACTGCCTACAAGAGACTTATTTCAGACCTAAAGACACATGCAGATTGAAAGTGAAGTGGGCAACTGATGAATGGATAAAAAAGATATATAAGCGACCCAGTTAAGTAATATATATATATATATATATATACATATACATATACATACACATATACATATACATATATATGTATATATATATATAGTGGAAATAAGCATTATATATATATATATAATGGAAATAAATTAGAAAAAGACAAATACCATATGATTTCACTCATATGTGATATTTAAGAAACAAAACAGGGGCGCCTGCATGGCTCAGTCAGTTAAGTGTCCGACTTCAACTCAGGTCACGATCTCGCGGGCCATGAGTTCAAGCCCTGCGTCGGGCTTTGGGCTGATGGCTCAGAGCCTGGAGCCTGCTTCGGATTCTGTGTCTCCCTCTCTCTCTGCCCCTCCCCCGTTCATGCTCTGTCTCTCTCTGTCTCAAAAATAAATAAACGTTAAAAAAAATTTGTTTAATAAAAAAAAAAAAGAAACAAAACAAATGAACATAGGGAATGGGAAAAAAGAGAGGGAAGCAAAGTCTTAATTATAGAGTCTTAATTATAGAGAACAAACTGAAGGTTGCTGGGGAAGTGGATGGGGGGGATGAGCTAAATGGGTGATGAGTTTTAAGGAGGGCACTTGGGCTGAGCACAGCGTGTTATATGTAAGTGATGAATCACTAAATTCTACTCCTGAAACCAATACTACACTATATGTTAACTAACCAGAATTTAACAAAAATTTGAAGAAAAAAAAAGTAAAGGGATGGAAAAGATTTATCATGCAAATGGAAGTAAAAAGAAAGCCAGGGTAGCAATCAGACAAAACTGACTTTAAACCAAAGACCATAGATAGATAATAAATAAATAAATAAATAAATAAATAAATAAATACTTGTAACAAGAGACAAAGAAGGACACTATATAATCATAAAGGGCACAAACAAGAAGATATAAGAGTTATATTTATGCCCCCAACTTGGAGACACCCAAATACATAAAGCAGCTAATAACAAACATAAAGGAAGTAATCGATAGTAATACAATAATAGTAGAGGACTTTAACACCCCATTTACATCAATGTATAGATCACTTAAACAGAAAAATCAACAAATAAACAGTGGCTTTGAAGACACATTAGACCAAATGGACCTAACAGATATATTCAAAATATTCATCCTAAAACAGCAGAATACACATTCTTCTCAAGTACAATTGAACATTCTACAGAATAGATTCACATATTAAGCCACAAAACAAGCCTCAACAAATTCTAAAAGATCCAAGTCATATTCTGCATCTTTTTAAACACAATACTATGAAACTGGAAATCAATCATAAGAAAAAATCTAGATAAAACACAAATACATGGAGGTTAAATAACATGCTACTAAACAATGAGTGGGTCAACCAAGAAATCAAGGAGGAAATCAAAAAATAAATGGAGACAAACAAACAAACAAACAAAAAATACAATGGTCCAAAAGTTTTGTGATGTAGCAACAGTTGTTCTAAGATGGAATTATATAGCAATATAGTCCTACCTCAAGAAGCAAGAAAAATCTCAAATAAACAACCTAACCATGCACCTAAAGGAACTAGAAAAAGAACAAACAAAACCCAAAACCAGCAGAAGGAAGGAAAAATGATTAGAGAAGAAACAAACAAAATAAATACTAAACACAGACACACACACACACACACACACACACACACACAGTGGAACAGATCAATGAAACCAGGAGCCAGGTTTGTTGAAATGAGGTTTGTTGAAAAGACCAAATTCCTTTAGCCAGACTCATCAAAAAGAGGAAAAGAGTTAGAGAGAAGACTCAAGTAAAGAAAATCAGAAATAAAAGAGGAAAAATAACAACCAACACCACAGAAATACAAAGAATTATAAAAGAATATTATGAAAAAATCTATGCCAGCAAATTGAACAACCTATAAGAAGTGGATAAATTTCTAGAAACATAAATTTCCAAAACTGAATCAAGGAGAAATAGAAAATTTGAACAGACCAATGACCAGTAATGAAACTGAATTAGTAATAATAAAAAAAAAAAAAAAAACCTCCCTGGGAATGCAAGCTGGTGCGGCTACTCTGGAAAACAGTATGGAGGTTCCTCAAAAAACTAAAAATAGAACTACCCTACACCCCGGCAATTGCACTACTAGGCATTTATCCACAGGATACAGGGGTGCTGTTTCGAAGGGACATATGCACCCCCATGTTTATAGAAGCACTATCAACAATGGCCAAAGTATGGAAAGAGCCCAAATGTCCAATGATGAATGAATGGATAAAGAAGATGTGGCATATATATACAATGGAGTATTAGTTGGCAATCAAAAAGAATGAAATCTTGCCATTTGCAACTAGGTGGATGGAACTGGAGGGTATTATGCTAAGTGAAATTAGTCAGAGAAAGACAAATATCATATGACTTCACTCATATGAGGACTTTAAGAGACAAAACAGATGAACATAAGGGAAGGTAAACAAAAATAATGTAAAAACAGGGGACAAAACAGAAGAGACTCATAAATATGGAGAACAAACTGAAGGTTACTGGAGGGGTTGTGGGGGGGGGGGTGGGCAAAATGGGTAAGGGGCACTAAGGAATCTACTCCTGAAATCATTGTTGCACTATATGCTAACTAATTTGGATGTAAAATTTAAAAAGAAAAAATAAAATTAAAAAAAAAATTTTTAAAAACTGCCAACAAACAAAAGTTGAGGAACATATTTCTTCACAGATGAATTCTACCAAACATTTAAAGAGTTAATACCTATTCTTCTCAAACTATTCCCAAATATATAAAAGAGGAAGGAAAGCGTCCAAACTCATTCTATGAGACCACTCATCCTGACACCAAAAACATTAAAAAAAAATACAAAAAAAAAAGAGAACTACAGGGCAATATCCCTGATGAACATAGATGCAAAAATCCTCAACAAAATATTAGCAAACCAAATCCAACAATACATGAAAAAAAGCATTCAACACAATCAAGTGGGATTTATTCCTGGGGTGCAAGGGTGGTTCATTATTCACAAATCAATCAACATAATACATCATATCAATAAGAGAAAACACAAAAACCATATGATCATTTCAATATATCAATAGATACAGAAAAAGCATTTGACAAAGTACAGCATCCATTCTTGAATTAAAAAAAACAAAAAACAACAACAAAAAAACCTCAATAAAGTAGGTTTAGAGGGAACATACCTCAACAGAATAAAAGCCATATATGAAAAACCCCCACAGTGGACATCACACTCAGTGGGGAAAAACTGAGACCTTTCCCCCTAAGGTCAGGAACAAGACAGGATGTCCACTCTCACCACTTTTATTCAACATGGTACAGGAAGTCCTAGTCACAGAAATTAGATCATGAAAAGATTAAAAAGGCATCCAAATTGGTAAGGAAGAAGTAAAACTTTTACTATTCACAGATTACATGGTACTATATACAGAAAACCCTAAAAGACTCCACCAAAAATCTACTAGAACTGATAAATGAATTCAGTAAAGTTGTGGGATGTAAAATCAATATACAGAAATCCATTGCATTTCTATACACTAATAATGAAGTAGCAAAAAGAGAAATCAAGAAAACATTTCAATTTCACCAAAAGTAATAAAATACCTAGGAATAAACCTAACCAAGGAGGTGAAAGACCTGTACTCTGAAAACTATAAAACATTGATGAAAGAAATTGAAGACAACACAAAGAAATGTAAAGATAGTCTAAACTCATCCATACTACCTAAAGCAATCCACAGATTTAATGCAATCCCTATCAAAAATACCAACAGCATGTTTCACAGAACTAGAAAAAATAATCTTAAAATTTGTATGGAACCACAAAAGACCTCAAATAGCCAAAGCAATTTTGAAAAAGAATAAAACTGAAGGCATCACAACCCCATATTTTAAGATATACTACAAAGCTGTCGTAATCAAAACATGGTATTGACACAAAAATACAAGAATATGCAATGGGAAAGAGTCTCTTCGAAAAATGGTGTTGGGAAAACTGAGCAAAAGAATGAAACTAGATTACTTTCTTACACCATACACAAAAATAAACTCAAAACGGATTAAGGACCTAACTGTGAGACCTGAAACTATAAAAATCCTAGGAAAGTACAGGCAGTCATTTCTCTGACATCAGCCATACCAATATTTTTCTAGATTACGTCTCCTGAGACAAGGAAAACAAAAGCAAAAATAAACTATTGGGACTTCATCAAAATAAAAACTTCTGCACAGCAAAGGAAACAATCAATGAAACTAAAAGGCAACCTATGGAATGGGAGAAGATATTTGCAAATGACATATCTGATAAAGGGTTAGTATCTAGAATATACTAAAAATTTATACAACTGAACACACACACAAAAAAAAACCCAAATAATCCAATTTAAAAACAGACAGAAGACATGAACAGACATTTCTCCAAAGAAGACATCCAGATGGCCAACAGACATGAGAAGATGTTCAATATCATTCGTCGTCAGGGAAATGCATATCAAAACTACAATGACTACTTAACACTTGTAACAGTGGCTAAAATCAAAAACACGAGAAACAAATAGCATTGGTGAAGATGTGGAAAAAAAGGAACTCTTGTGCACTGTTGGTGGGAATGCAAACTGGTGCAGCCACTGTGAAAAACAGTACAGAGGCTCCTCAAAAAATTAAAAATCAAATTACCATATGATACAGTAATCGCACTACTGGGTATCTACCCCAAAATATGAAAACACTAATTCATAGGGGTACCTGGGTAGCTCAGTCAGCTAGGCATCCGACTTCAGCTCATGTCATGATCTCATGTGTCATGGGCTCAGGCCTTACATTAGGCTCTGTGCTGACAGCTCAGAGCCTGGAGCCTGCTTTGGATTCTGTGTCTCCCTCTTTCTCTGCCCCTCCCCTGCACACACTCTGTCTCTCTCTATCTCTCAAAAATAAATAAACATTTAAAAATTTTAAGAAAGAAAACACTAATTCATAAAGATATTTGACCCTTATGTTTATTGCAGCATTACTTACAATAGCCAATTTATTGAAGTAGCCCAAGTGTCCATCAATAGATGAATGGATAAAGAAGATGTGGTATATAGATACAATAGAATATTACTTAGCCATAAAAAAGAATAAAATCTTGCCATTTGCAACAACAGGGATGGACCTAGAGGTACTTCTAAGTGAATAAGTCGGTCAGAGAAAGACAAATACCATATGATTTCACTCATATGTGGAATTTAAGCAACAAAACAAACAGACAAAAAAAGACTCTTAATTATATAGAATACACTGATGGTTACCAGAGGAGAGGTGGGGTGATAATAAATTAGGTGACGGGGATTAAGAGCACACTTACCTGAAGGAGCACTGAATAAAGTATAGAATTGTTAAATCACTATATTATACACATGAAACTAATGTAACACTGTATGCTAACCACACTGGGATTAAAATAAAAAATAAAAATAAAATGGTGCTAGGGCAACTGGATAATCATATAAAAAATAAAAATAAAAATAAAATAAAATAAAATAAGATTCCACTCATCAGTCTTAAATTTGCCCTCTGGTACATAACTAACCTCTTCTTCTACATTAAAACATGCAAAAGACTTCTCATCCATGTCCCTTTTAAATCTATGATATTCTCACTCAGTGTGGAGACATTTTTGGAAGTGGGAGAAGCAGGTAGCATGTCCATGTCTCCCTGCTCCAAGGAAGCAGAAAATGTCTACCTTTTTCAACAACATGGTCAACTGCTTGTGGCTCTAGATTCTTTCCAGTACATGCAGAGTCACAGGTTTCAAAACTAAAAGGTCTTTAGAGACCAAGAGAAGATTGTATCAGAGCTGGGATAATAGGCAAAGCCACTTCCTTCCTGACTCCCAATTCACATGTCCATAAAATAAGGCCATAAGACCAAATGATATCTAGAGCCCTTTCCAGAGCTAGGGTTATATATTTCTGATGCATATTCAGAACTTATTCTGCTGCATCTGTGCTCCCCTTCAGATGGAGTGATGTGACTTCCAGTCCAGCACCAGATAAAGCACATATGATCTTGCACTCCCACACCTCTACATACAATACATCTCCACAACCATCCTAAATGTGTGCACCACTCCCGAGTAGGGAGAAAAAACTCCAATATATAAGCTGAGGAAAGCATTTCCCCATGATCAGGATAAGTCTCTAAACACTGACTATGCATTATCTTACTGGACTTCAGGGAAATTTGATTTTCTAAATCTGATGTGGTAAGCTGATGAGACATAAGACCCCAAGAGCCTCTCACCCATCTTCCTGATGTCACTAGAACTAACGATAGCTTAGGTTGCAACTGCTTTCAGTTCACAAGCTCTGATTCTTCCCTTGTCCTTGGCCATGCCTCAAATCAAGTCAGGGTGGCAAATACCCAACTCATACTTACATAGTTCACACTGTGAACTATGAGACATAATGAGGCCGGGATTGTTCTGCACCTCTCTCTTCCCCTTGACCAGGCCTCAGAGTGAATTTCCCATCCATTCCATCTCATTCCCCACCTCACTCCCTACTCCCTTCCAGAAGAGAGATCTGAGCTTTGATGAAGACATTTCATAAATGCTTCAGTACAGTGGCCTTGCTATTGGAGGAGTAACTTTTTAGGGCTTGGAACTAGGTTCTGAATCACAAATCACCTATTTCAATGGTCTCCTCTGGGGTTTCTTGGATGTCCTCCTCTCCTGCATCCAAGTCAATACGTTCCTCTTTGCTGTTGCGCAGGCTCCAACACAGACGATAGAGCTATGGAGAAAGCAAAACAGGTTAGCAGAAAGATCCAAATAGTGTCTTGGGTCAAGAAGTTGGAGAACAAAGATATGTGCTCAAGAAAGGAAAAGGTACATCACTTCCTGAAAGGTGTCAGTGGATAGCTAGCCATTGCTCTAGAATACAGTGGGCATTGGAGGCACTCACAGTGAGACATTCACTTTGCCAGTGTTTGCTCAATGAAACTCAATAAAAAATGAAAACAACAACAAAAAAAGAGGTATCGTAGTCTCTCAGTACCAACAAAAACATAGATTAACAGTTCCATCTACAACATTATTTCTAAATATGGATACTTCAATGTGAATTATACACATGAATTCACATTGTGTGATATTATATTCAGAGACTAAGAGACTGCCTTGAATAAAGAAATTTTTGTTGAATGAATGAACTCTTCTCACACATGATAACCAAATTTGTTCCTTTACACTTATTTGTCTAGACCAACAGTATAAGAGTAGAGTTTTATACTATGTGTTTGTTACCTTATAAGGACATAATCTGTAGAATTATGAGCCATATTAGAATAGAATAGAGCTGGAGACACAGCTTCTATGGACATGAAACCAGAAACTCGTAGAAGTCTGAAAATCAATTTAATGTGTTCATTCTACCCATGACCTCTTTTGGTAACTACCTTCCTTTCTCTACTTCAAGAGGAATCATGGAGCTAAATGTGCTTGGGGCTGCAATACTTGCAAACACTGAGATATCAGGAAGCATTAAAAACAACACAAAGAAAGCCAGTTGACAGATTCAGCAAAAAAACATAATGGCAGTTCTTCTGCTATAAAAGCAGTCTTTGTTTTACATCAAGATTGGTCACAGCTTTGAAAAATTCATAATGAGGTTGAAGGTCTCTTAGGGATTCCGTAAGTCCCTGTGACTAAAAAGTCACTTTCTCTTTCTCTATGGGCAAAAATGGCCTTGGCTAACTCTCTAGCTCTGTTCCTAAGAAACCTTAAAAAGGTAAAATGTCAGCTGTACTGAGCTACCAGACTATATTGCTTATGGTAAAAATGACCCATAATGGGAAATCTTCATCTGCATTGGGAGGGCTGTGAATAAATCTTAAACCAAGGGTGACATCTAGAGTTAAAGGAGAGTATTTACTATTTTTGGAGTCTTGAATCAATTGGACTTTGATATTGTTTGAAATTTCTCAAACTATACGGGTAATTGTTTGGAAGCTTAATTGGACAAAAATTAAGGGAATACCGTACTTCAAATTTCCCTGAGTGTGGTGATTTTTGTAACTAAGTATATCCCTTGCTGGGACCCCTGGAAGTCATGCCATGGGACTATTAGAAAAAATCTAAGTTCCTATTTGAGATATGAGCATCTCAGCCAGAGTAGCCCCTGTGCTCACCCATGTGATCTCATGCCCTTGTGTTGTGCTGTCACTCAGGGTGAAGGATCCAGAGAATACCCTTTCAACTGAAATTTGAACTACTATGAAAACTTCTGCCAAAGACACATGCTTGATACTGCTTTGCTGGCACACCATGTTTTCTGTTCTGTGTCTTTCTACGTAAAACAAATTGCAAGCATGGGCTATTTTAGTCATATGAGTGCAAATGTCTAATTGAGCAAAGAGCAACCAAGGTGGGTGTTGCAGCATGAACATGAAACAAGGGCAGGACACCTCCCCAAAATGGATACTCACATGCACATCTGGAATGGGCTTGGTGAAGAGAGACACAACCACAATGATGATGATAGAAATGACAAAAAGGATGATGGCAAAATACAGGTAGTGCACACCACAGATAATTTTGGGACAGTTGCTAGGCTGCATGCAGCTCCCAGTTCCATAGGAAAATTCAGCCACCATACGGGACACCCCAATCAGAAATCCTATGATCAGTCCCCAAAAGGCTCCCTGTGAAAGAAAACCCTGGGTTAACCAATACCGAACACACAAAACAGCTGGGCATTCCTAGGGGGACAGAGGCAAAGGAACAAAAATGAAACAAATGATATCTTCAGGCCATCTGAAGCCAGAACACTGGAGTTCAGAATATGGCTAGGAGTGTGATGTCTGGCCTAAGCCTTCAGCAGGTGTGTTTATCATGTTTCAGTGATGTGATTTTACCTGGGTCTTAAAATGAGGATTCATAATATAATGGGGTACAGTGTCTAATAACTGGTGTTGAATGTCAATCCAAAGATTTAATTCCAAAAATTCCCTTTAATTTTAAAAGTAATTTGAATCTCTCTCCCTGTAGCTACTACCACCATCAGCTTCCAGATTTAGCCATGTTCAGATGCAACGTAATTACTTGTGAAGTAATACGTATTCCTTGAATACACTGAAAAAAAAATTGGGTCTTTTGAAGATGGAAGAGAAAGGAATGTTTCCATCAAGATATAAATACTACTTTCTTCATTAACCTCTTTTAAGATCCAAAGTCACTGTTTTTAATTTGAGAACATAAAACTATACTATGTGTTTTTACATTAAGCTTTGGGTTTTCATATTAGAAATATGGAAAACTTTAAGAGACTAGAATTATTGGGGGACAATTTCTCAGGGTTTTTTTAACCCTTTCCATCCTTCCTTCCTTCCTTCTCTCTTACCTTCCTTCCTTCCCTCTACCCACTCCCCCTTTTTTTTGGTCAGTCCTCACCTAGAGAACCAAGTCTGAATCTAGAGACCCACATTTTAAAAGGAGCAGTGACAAAGTAGAGTGAATTCATAGAAGGGTGGGAAGAAAGAGACTTCATGTCAAATGTTGATTCTTGAACTCTGCTAGCCACAGGTACCCCTGCACTTTATATCCCAGATGTTCTGCATTATCATGTCATGAGTATTTATGTCCTGGGTCTTTGCACAGGTCATTATATCTGGGAAAGCACAGGCTCTTCCCTTCCTAGTAACCTTGTTCTCACTTAAATGTCCCCTCTCACCCTCCCAAGACAGAATTGGGCAGGCCCATCCTCCTTGCTGTGACTGCACTGCAGGCACACCTCCATGCCAACACTGATCCCACTGCTATGGAATCATTCATTCACTTACTTCTCTTTCTCCCCATCTGAATGGGAAGTTGCCCAGAGAAGGAAACAGAACTTATTCCCTTTGTGTTGCTAGTGCCTATTTCTATGTCTGGCATCTGGAAGTATCTGATAGATAGATAGATAGATAGATAGATAGATAGATAATAGATAGATGATAAGGAAAAAGAAAAAGGCATTCCCCATTAACCCCCCATACACTTATTCATTCAAAAAATATGTTTTTACTTTAGTTTGTATAAATAATATTGATAAAATCTGCTCTAGAGCTTTCCTTCTCTCTTGGCAATTTGCCTGTTCCTGTTCTTTTAGTCTTATTTGCAAGAGGCCCTTGAAAAATCTTGGAAATCTTTGACATTTTCCTCAAGATTTAGAGTCACCCTCATCAAACACAATCTCTGACCTGTCCTGAGAATCACTTTGCAGTCTCTACATGTTACTCTCCAGAGACTCTAGGCAAGGGTTTTTCACCCTCAGCACTGTGACATTTGGGCTTGAAAATTCTTTTGGGGGTGGGAGGTGAGCCTGGGAGAAGCTGTGTTGTGCACTGTAGAAAGTTTAGCGGCATCCCTGGCCTCCACTCACTAGACAGCAACCCAAATCATAGCAATCCACCCAAATCATAGCAATCAAAACTGTTGCCAGACATCGCCAAATATCCCCTGGGGAAAGGGCAAAATCACCCCCAGTTGAGAACCATTACACTGTATCCCAATTCTTAGCCTTCTTTTTTGAATGCCCCAGTCCTTTGTTGAATTGAATCTGTTTTTGGTTCGTGGCAATACCCAACTGGGCTTTTAGCCATACTTTACTAACTTACATTTTAGAAATCTCTCAGCTTCTGCCAATATCTATTGAAATATATCCTAAGATTGTACCCATTTTTCTAACCTGTCATAACTTGCAGGTTTTTTTCTTATTTTTCAAGGGTGTTTATCTGTGCATGCAGTTTTGTGATACCAGCAAATCTGGACTATGTTCCTAATGGCAAATGTTGAAGGAAGAGAGGCACATGTGGTAATTTTATACTTCATATCTGGGTCACTCCAGTGAGGTATTTGTTTCTGTCCTATTGGGAGAAAGAATTTATCTCTAACCAAAAATATATCATCATTTATACTGCTTCAGACAATAAGCTACATAGTCAACACCCCATTCCATCCCAGCCTTCCTCAGACATGTAGGTGGTTTGATACAGAGAGAGCTGAGCAACACTTCAGTCAGAAGGCATATCCAAAGACATCCTTTTCATGGTTGAATACCTGTGACAGCACTCCACTGAAAATCCAAACTCTTTAGCCTGGCTTTCAAAGGAGCCATTCCTTTTTTCCCCAAAAACTTTTATTTAAAGGTTGTTCTTTTTTTTTTTTTTTTTGAGAGAGAGAGAGAAAGAGAGACAGAGAGAGAGAAAGAGAGAGAGAGAGAGAGAGAGAGAGCGTGTTTGAGCAGGGAAGGGGCAGAGAGAGAGAGAGGGAGAGGGCGAATCCCAAGCAGGCTCCATGCTGTCCAGCACAGAGCCTGACACAGGGCTCAAATTATGAGATCATGACCTGAACTGAAACCAAGAATTGAATGTTTAACCAACTGGAGCCATCCAGGCACCCCCCAAATTTTTACTTAAATTCTAGTTAGTTAACATATAGTATAATATTGGTTTCAGGAATAGAATTCAGTGATTCATCACTTACATACAACACCCAGTGCTCATAACAAGTGCCCTCCTTAATACTCATCACTCACCACCATCCCCACTCACCTGCCTCCATCAACCCTCAGTTTGTTCTCTATCATTAAGCATCTGTTATGGTTTGCTTCCCTCTTTTTTTCCTTCCCATATGTTCATCTGTTTTGTTTCCTAAATTCCACATGAGTGAAATTATATGGTATTTGTCTTTATCTGATTGACTTATTTCATTTAGCATAATACACTCTAGCTCCATCCACATTGTTGCAAATGGCAAGATTTCACTATTTTTTATAGCTAACTAATATTTCATTGTGTGTGTATATATACTACATATATATATATATATATATATATATATATATATATTCTTCAGTCAATGGACACCTGGGCTCTGCTCTTTTTATAGTTTGGATATTGTTGATAATGCTGTTATAAACATTTGGTTACATGTACTCCTTCATATCTGTATTTTTGTATCCTTTGGGTAAATACCTAGTAATGTAATTGCTGAGTCACAGGGAATTTCTATGTTGGGCTTTTTAAGGAACCTCCATACTGTTTTCTAGAGTGTTTGCAACTAGTTTCATTCCCATCAACAGTGTAGGAAGGTTCCCATTTCTCCACATCCTCACCAACAACTGTTGTTTCTTGTGTTGTTAATTTTAGCCATTCTGACAGGTGTGCAGTAGAATCTCGTCATGGTTTTTATTTGTATTTCCTGATGATGTAGGATGTTGAGCATCTTTTCATGTGTCTGTTAGCTATCTGGATGTCTTCTTTGGAAAAGTGACTATTCATGTCTTTTGCCCCTTTTCTTAACTGGGTTGTTTGGTTTTTGAGTGTTGAGTCTGATAAGTTCTTTATAGATTTTGGATACTAACTCTTTATCAGATATGTCATTTGCAAATATCTTCTCCCATTCCACAGGCTACCTTCAGTTTTGTGCATAAGCTTTTTATCTTGATGAAGTCCCAGTAGTTCATTTTTGCTTTCATTTCCCTTGTCTCTGGCAACATGTCTAGTAAGAAGTTGCTGCAGCCGAGGTCAAAGAGGTTGCTGCTTTTTTCTCCTGTAGGATTTTGATGGTTTCCTGTTTCACATTTAGGTCTTTCATCCATTTTGAATTTATTTTTGTGTATGGTGCAAGAAAGTGGTCCATGTTCATTCTCCATGTTGCTGTCCAGTTTTCCCAAAACCATTTGTTGAAAGGACTGTCTTTTTCCCATTGCATATTCTTTCCTGCTTTTCAGAGATTAGTTTACCATATAGTTGTGGGTCCATTTATGGGTTTTCTGTTTTGTTCCATTGATCTGTGTGTCTGTTTTTGTGCCAGTACCATACTGTCTTGATGACTACAGATCTGTAACATAGCTTGAAGTCCAGAATTGTGACGCCTCCAGCATTGATCTTCTTTTTCAACATTACTTTGGCTATTGTGGTTCCATACAAATTTTAGGATTGTTTGTTTAGCTCTGTGAAAAATGCTGGTGGCATTTTGATAGGTATTGTATTGAATATGTAGATTTATTTGGGTAGTTTAAACATTTTAACATTTGTTCTTCCAGTGCATGAGCATGGAATTTTTTCCCATTTTTTTGTGTGTGTCTTCTTCAATTTCTTTCATAAGTGTTCTATAGTTTTCAGAGTACAGACCTTTTACCTCTTTGGTTAGGTTTATTCCTAGGTATCTCACTGTTTGTGGTGCAATTGTAAATGGGATTGATTTATTGATTTCTATTTTCTGCTGCTTCATTATTGGTATATAGAAATTCAACAGATTTCTGTACATTGATGCTATATCTTGTGATTTTTCTGAATTCATGTATTAGTTCTAGCAATTTTTTGGTGGGGTCTTTACAATTTTCTACATAAAGTATCATGTCATTTGCAAATAGTGAAAGTTTGACTTCTTCCTTACCAATTTGGATATCTTTTATTTCTTTTTGTTGTCTGATTGCTGAAGCTAGGACTTCCAACACTGTTAAATAGTAATAGTGAGAGTGGGCATCCCTGTCTGGTTCCTGATCATAAAGGAAAAGCTCTCAGTTTTCCCCCATTGAGGATTATATTAGCTGTGGGTCTTTCATATATGGCCCTAATGATGTTGAGGTATGTTCCATCTATCCCTACTTTGTTGAGGGTTTTATCAATAATTTTAATTTTTGTCAAATCCTTTTCTGCATCTATTGAGAGGATCATATGGTTCTTACCCTTTGTTTTATTAATGTGGTATATCATGTTGACTGATTTGCAAATATTGAACCACCCCTGCAGCCCAAGAATAAATCCCACTTGATCATCGTGAATAATGTACTTTTGGATTAGATTTGCTAGTATCCTGTTAAGAATTTTTGCATCCATGTTCATCAGGGATATTGGCCTATAATTTTCCATTTTAGTGGGACTTTGCCTGGCTTTGGAATCAAGGTGATGTTGGCCTCATAGAATAAGTCTGGAGGTTTTCCTTCCATTTCTATTTTTTTTTTTTGGAACAGTTTGAGAAGAATAGGTATTAACTCTTCCTTAAATGTCTGGTCAAATTCCCTTAGGAAGCCATCTGACCCTGGACTTTTATTTGTTGGAGACTTTTAATTACTGATTCATTTCTTTGCTGGTTATGGGTCTGTTCAATTTTCTATTTCTTCCTGTTTCAGTTTTGGTAGTTTGTATGTTTCTAGGAATTTGTCCATTTTTTCCAGATTGCCCAGTTTGCTGGCATATAATTTTTCATAATATTCTCTTATAACTGCTTGTATTTCTATGGTGTTTGTTGTGATCTCTCCTCTTTCATTTGTGAATTTATTTGGGTACTCAAAGGAGCCATTCCTAATTTAACTCTAACCTGTCTTTCTAGCATGTCTTCCATTATCCATACACACAAACTTTCTCTCAAGCCAGGTGAGATTCCTTTCAAGCCCCTGACCCTCACTCTTACCTTTGCACTTCCACCTCTGAGCCTCAGGAAGGTGCTGTTCTCTCTGCTTTGAATGCCCTCTCTTCCCTCTCAGTTTCAGTTCATGTTGATACAGCCTGAGAATCCTTTCTTATGTTCTATGCCATATTTTATCCCTCAATTACTATCTACCTTATGCTATTTTGCATATAAACTGCTTGAGCACCAGGACTTCATCCTTCACTGGTCCCTGAGAATTACCAGCTGGAAAGCCAAGCTCACTGAAGAACCACTGAAGGTAGCCTATGTTAAGACTTGCTCCTGAGCTGCTTACCCAGGGGCTACAAACTTCCTAGGGAGTGTCATGTTGTCAGGTCAAAATCACCAAGATTACATGGAAAATGTACATCATTAGTTGGGAATGAGTTTGGAAGCTGCAGCAAGGAGGAGTGGGAGTCCAAAAGAATGTGAACCTAGGAGAGTCCCTGAAGCCTTTCCCATACAAACCCTCAGCAGCACATCTTCCTGCTTGAGATCTGTGGGAAATAGAATCCCTCTCACAGAGAATATATCGATCTGGGTGGGAATTTCTGTGTCAGAGTGGTTTTTCGGGGCATGCATAAATGATACCTACCTGTTCATTGACTCTCTTGCAGAAAATAGCAAGCAGGAAGACAGCTGCAATGGGTGGTCCCAAGTAACTGGTAATGGACTGGATGTAATCAAAGAGCTGCCCACTTTGCGCTGACTGCACAATGGGCACCCAGGCAATGCTGATGCCAGTCAGCACCAAGATGAACAACCTGAAATCAAAGCCCCCACAACAGAATGTCAATAAATGGCTCTGTGTGAATAAATATATATCTCTATGTATCAGGTGTGTGTGTGTGTATACACAGATATATAGGGAGACAGATAGATAGATAAATGTATATATTTATATGTGTGTATATGTAATTTCATTTATTATATATCATATATACATGGTGTGTGTGTGTGTGTGTGTGTGTGTGTGTGTGTGTAATATGACCATGGCAAGGAAAAATAATTAGCAAATTCATTCTTGAGGCTTTTTTCCTCTGTATGCTGCCTCCTTGGGAAAGTCATCTGTGCCTATGAATAACTGAAATGTACTTGACTTTCCATAGTAACCTAAACCAGTCACTGACATAAAAGAATCACACTTCGACAAGTAGTAGTGTATAGGAATAAATGTATGGATTTTGGAGCCAGACAATCCTGGATTCACATGTTTTTCTCTCTGCAACAAAGGACACCTTGCTTAACCTCTCTGAGTCTCAATTTCTCCATTTGTGAATTTGGAATAATATGACTGACCTTGCTATTTTGGAATAAGGATCAACTATAGTAAAACACCTAGCAAACAGTAACCACTCAATAAATAGTAAAGACTATAATTTTTATTTTCTTCTTCTCCTCCTTCTCCTTTTCCTCCTCTTCTTTGTAATAAAGTGAAAACCACAAGCCAAAAAGAATTTTATAAAGGAATGGACGCTACCAAGTATTTCCGATTCTCCTCTCCTTGAGTTTCACTTCAAGTCTTGAAGAGATTGAAGGATTCCCTTAAAAGCTCCTCTTACTTGTGCTCTTGATTTAATTAGAAAGAGGGCTATGATTCCCTTCCCTTACTTACATGAATTTAAGGCAAGAGTCTTAAACTAACCTTCGTAAAGCAGTGTTTTCACTCATATATTTCTCCCTCTGGAATGTCCTTCCACTGCCCCCCATTTACCCACTACCCACCATTTTGGACTTAGTTCAGGTCTCCCTCCTCCAGGAGATTTCCTCAAGTACTGCATGCCATGCTTACCTCTCCCTTCTCCGAGCTCTTGATTGCTCTTACAGTCCCCATAGCAAAGTTTGGGATTGTTTCCTGTAAACCTGTCTAGGGCAAGGATAAGCCCCAGGGCAGCAGTCATAGAATACACAAAAATGTGAGCTCCAACAATCTCAGAGCCAAGCAGGCCAGCCCTGAGCAAACCCAAAACAAAACAAAACAAAAAAAAAAGGTTCTCTTTCCATGTTCATCTTGAGCCTTATAGATAACAGGAAAAAAATTATGAAGTCGTTTCTAAGGGAAAAACCATTCAGGGTGATGGTGCTGCCTTCTGTGAAGCAAAGTAGTAGACTCTGGCCTGGTCAGATCTCCCCTGGGTGCCAGGTATTTCATCACCTGAGAGTGGCCTGTCATTTTCCCTTTCCTTCCTTTGCCCTAATCTTACTGATGAGACCTATGAGGTGGCAGCCCATACCCCTTCTGCACTCACTGTGAAACTTTCCCTTGACTGATATCACACAGACTTGATCCTCCTGATCTGAAGAAGTTGACCTGCCATAGCCCCACAAAGAGGCATTGCAGAGGTTTGGTTAGTACTCTATCCAGAGCATCCACTCTATGAATTACTCTATTCATCACTCTATGAATTATGAGCACCTCCAACCCATGTACCAACTCTTCTGGCTTTCAGTATCCTATTGTGTCCATTATCCCATTTGGCAATAACAAATGTACACATAGTATTGTGCTTTAGACTTTACAGAGCATGTTCTCAAGCATACTATCACTTGACCTTCATAATGGTCTAGCAAAATGTTGCAGCAAAGAGTCAAGGCATCAGAGGCATCTGGGCCTCAGAGATGGCCCATATGAAAAGCTATAGTGTAGGACTGAGGGGGGGTCACATGGGAACGGATAATGAGCCTTGGACAAGGACTCAGTTGGTCTGAGTTCCAATCCTGGCTCTGCCACTGTCCAGACTGCCTGGATTTAGGCAAGATGAGCCTCATTTTTTTGTTGATAAACTGAGGGTTAGACTAGATGATTTCTGATGCCACATCTTACTCCAAACAGGCATTGTTTGATGATCTTCAATTTAAAATTAAATCCCACTGAGATGCAAATATAACTAGCTACAGAGGTTACTCTCATTCTACCCAGATATCTACCAATCTTCCCTAGCATGGGAGGCGGGGGGCGGGTACATTCAAGCTTTCATGGTGGGTGACAAGAAGAAGCTGCACTTACCTTCCTGCAATCATGAGTTCTTTTTCAGATGCTCGTTTTCGGATCTTGGTGTAGATGTCCATGGTAAAGAGGGTGCTGGCACTATTGAAGATGGAAGTTAGGGAGCTCATGAGAGAAGCCAACATGACTGACAGCATCAGGCCTCGCAGTCCTGGAAGAGAAGGAGGTTCTGAGTGGTACACACAGTACCTCAGCTCTTTTGTACTTGGAAATTGTGAGGACTCAAGATTTGTTTGCCTTCTGAAACCATGCCATATTCTTTGATTTATCTCTCCAGAAAGGCTAGACATTTTAAGGAATGGACAATGGCTTTAAATTATATTGTTAGCCCAAAGCAATCAACAAAGAGATAGGGGCAAAATATATATGAGGTAAATAGTTTGCAAATGAATGATGATGATAGTGGTTAATGGTGATGATGATGATGGTATGTGTGTGTGTTTCCATCTAAGAGGACTTTTATAAGGTCTTTTACTCAAAAAATTCATGGCATGGCAGAAAGATTCAAACTAGGATTCCAAAAATGAGGTTTTTGAGAAAGTGAAAAGCACGTAGAATAGAAGGAAATATTGCAATTCATATATCTAATAAGGGTCTAGTATGCAGAATATATGCATAAAATGTGTAACTGAATAATAAAAAGACAAAAAATCCAATTAAAAATGGGCAAAGGACTTGAATAGAAATTTCTCCAAAGAGTTTCTCAAAAAATTAAAAATAGAACTATCTTATGACCAGCAATAGCACTACTAGGAATTTATCCAAAGGATACAGGAGTACTGATTCATAGGGGCACATGTACCCCAATGTTTATAACAGCACTTTCAACAATAGCCAAATTATGGAAAGAGCCTAAATGTCCACCAACTGCTGAATGGATAAAGAAGATGTGGTCTATATATACAATGGAATACTACTTGGCAACAAGAAAGAATGAAATCTGGCCATTTGCAGCAATGTGGATGGAACTGAAGGGTATTATGCAAAGTGAAATAAGTCAGTCAGAGAAAGACAGATATCATATGTTTTCACTCATATGTGGAACTTGAGAAACTTAACAGAAGACCATGGGAGAAGGGAAGGGGAAAAAATAGTTTCAAACAGAGAGGGAGGCAAACCATAAGAGACTCCTAAATACAGAGAACAAACAGAGGGTTGATAGGGAGGGGGATGGGAAAGAGGGGGGAAATGGGTGATGGGCATTGAGGAGGGCACTTGTTGCGATGAACACTGGGTGTTGTATGTAAGCGATGAATCATGGGAATCTACCCCCCAAACCAAGAGCACACTGTATACACTGTATGTTAGCCAATTTGACAATAAATTATATTTTAAAAAAAGAAAGAAAGAAATTTCTCCAAAGAAGATAAACAAGTAGCTAATAATCACATGAAAAGATGTTCAACATCAGGGAAGTTCAAATCAAAACCACAATAAGATACTACTCTGTATCCACTAGGGTGGCTGTAATAATAATTTTTAAAAAGGACAGATAATAACAAGTGTGGGTGGAGATATGAAGAAATAGGAGCCTCATACATTGTTGGCAGTAAGGTAAAAGGGCATAGCCACTGTGCAAATAATCTTGCAGTTTCTCAAAATAAACATGCAGTTACCATATGACTCATTAATTTCACTCCTAGGTGTCTGCCCAAAAGAAATAAAAACATATGTCCACATAAAAACTTGAACATGAATGTTCATAGTGGTATTATTTATAATAGCCAAGTAGAAACAATACAATGTCCATCAACTGATAAATGGATAAACAAAATGTTATATGTCCATGCAATGGAATATTATTTATCAATAAAAAGGAATGAAGTATTTACACATGCTATGACATGGATGAACCTTGAAAACATTATGCTAAGTGACAGAAGCAAGACAAAAAGGACAACTATTGTATAATCCCACTTATATGAAATGCTCAGAGTAAGCAAATTCATAGAGACAGGGAGTATACCAGTGATTGCCTAGGGCTAAGGAGTTTGGGGTGAAATATGGGATGATTGCTAATAGGTACAGGATTTCTTTTGGAGATGATAAAAATTGTCTGTAATTGTGGTGATGGTTGTACAACTCTGTGAATATACTAAAAAAAACCACTGAATTGTATACCTTAAGTGGTTAATTATGTGGTATGTGAATTATAATTCAGTAAAACTGTCATCAAAAAAAAAAAAAAAAGACAAGGGTGTGTTTCCAACTCTGACCCCAAGCAAGTTATGCCAACCTCTAGGCCTCATCTCCTAATATGTTAAATGGGGATAATACTACACTTGCCCAAATCAGAATAAGAGATTGTTCTTAAATTTTTCCCAATCATGGCAAGCATGGTTGGCTATAATCTCTATTACTACTTCCATACCAAGGAGAGCATAAAGAGTACAGTCTTAGAAGTAAAAGTAACCTTAGAGGTCACCTAGGCCTATCATCCATTGGTAGAATCCCTTCTACATTCTATCTGCCCAAACTCTCTAGCATTAGGAGATCTACTACCCCACAGGGAGTCTGCTCCCTCTTGGGCAGTCCTAACCAGGCTGTTATCTGCCTCTTTGTGGCCTTAAACACAGTCCTTATGCTACCCAACCAGAGAGGTCTTATCTTTCATCCACTTTACCATCTTTCATATATTCAAAGATAACTCGTATCTTCTTGAACTCTCTCTTCTCCACACTAAAGATCCTCAGTTTCTTATAATACTCTTTATAATTGGTTTTGGGGGACCCAAATATACAGAACTTGACATATTACCTCTATTAAACTTTAGCTTATTACATTTGAGTCAACATCCCTGCCTCTTGAGATCTTTTTGGAAATGATTCTACCATTCCTCTAGATTTGTATCTATAAATAATTTTAAATAAAGGCTATCTCCTTCAATTATTTTGTCATTTGTTGGGAATTTTTTAATCATCCTTCCTGAGTTTGTACCACATAGACCACAGACTATTGGAGCTATAGAAGGAGTTATAAAGATCGTCTAGTCTAATTCCCTCACTTTTCAGTTGGTAAAACAAAAGTGCATTTCGGGGCACCTGGGTGGCTCAGTCAGTTAAGCATCTGATGCTTAATTTCAGCTCAGGTCATGATTTTACAGTTTGTGGGATAGAGCCTCACATCAGGCTCCATGCTGACAGTGTGAAGTCTGCTTGGGATTCTCTCTCCCTCTCTCTCTGCTCTTCCCCCGTTTGCATGCACATGTGCACACACGTTTTCTCTCTCTGTGTCTCTCAAAAGACATAAGTAAAAACATTTAAACAAAGGTCCCTTTCAAGGAGTTAGTAGGTAGGGTTTCAAGCCTAGTTCTGCCATTTGTTCAGGGTTTCTTCACCAGTTAATTGTTAAGCTGGGATAGAGCTCTCCCCTTTGTACTCTTATCAAACTCTTTTTCACTCAATAAATATTTGTTGAACATAATTTTACAGTGGTCTGGGCATGAAATAATGGTATATCAGTGTAGGGTGATACTACACTGGAAAGAGATAGATGAATATAAGAGATATTTAGGCAGCAAAATGGATAGAATTTAGTGACAGACTGGTGGGACAACATTTACTGGCCAAGTGGAGGAGACTGAATCTTCAAATGAGACAAAAAGTTGCAGCCTAAAGGATAGGGGTAAAAAGACAAATAGGAGAACATAGTATTATGGCATCCAAGAGAAGAGAATAACATAAGAAAGATGAGTGATCAATAATGCTGAATGCTACTCAGGGGTCAAATAAGATAAAGAATGAAAAATATCTATTTAATCTAGTACAGGGAGGTCATTGTCGATTTCGGTGTTTACAGAAGCCAGATTCCAGCTGAAGGTGAAGGAATGGCAATGATACATGTAAACACAGAATTTTGTTGTCTTGCATGCCATGCATCTTTCTGTCATGTACAATTCACTCGAACACAGTGTTCAGAAATACCTACAGTCCTCACCAAGGATCTGCCAATCTAAAGAAATAACATAAACAGGGGTGCCTGGCTGTCTCTGTTGGTGGAACATGTGACTCTTGATCTCAGGGTTGGGAGTTCAAGCACATTGGGTATAGAGATTACTTTTTAAAAAAAGTTTTTTAGCCTTAAAAAAAAGAAAAGAAATAACATAAACACCCCCCACATAGGCCAATGTAATCCAAATCAGAACTCTAAAAGAGCCAGCCGTGTGACTCTTCTAATTGCAACCTTAATTAATAAGCAGCCTGGCTCAGTTGAATAGTTAATGATTACCCCCATTTTTTTATAATTTTAATGCAAATGGTTTACCCAATCATACATCCAGTATGTGATTTAAAAAAATTATTCAATTCAAGCCTTGAGCAGAGTTAAGCAAGCCAGACACTGAGTTGCTGTGTGGCCTTGGAAAAAATCATTTTCCTTCTGTAGGCCTCAGTTTCCTCAACTATAAAATGAAAAGGTTTGACTAAATAGTCTCTAGGTTTCCTCTCAGTAACAAAATTTTTAAGTTTCTTCTAAAACCTGATCAATACCTTTGAATTTCTGGTCTCCTGAAACCCGCTAACCTAACAAGATTTGCATCCCTTGAGCCAGAAATATATTTTTCTTAACATGAAACATGAACAGTAGTCCTACAGGTCTACACCAAAACTCTAACTATTCTGGACTCCAAGTACTCAATCTTTTAGTATAACACATTTCTCTGTAGTGAGAAGCCCCCTGGTGGCGCATCCATCTACTGCCTCCAACTTCCCCATTTAAAGCTAAAAATCACTCTGCATTTCTTTCCAGGTTTTTTCTTAGAACATCAATTCATTCCACAGGAAAAACTCCACTTAGTTCAAGCTTTCATGTTAATGTCTGTTGGAGAGCTAGAAAGACCTTCTAGATAGCATGGAAAAGTCGTGATTTTCGCTAGCCCATTTTCAGGTCACCTCTTTTCCAAGATTGACTGATGGACACATGCCAGGTCTCATAGAGCTCAACCAAGTCATAAGCTGACTTCCACTGAGGGAAGACATGTTCAAAACCTGAGGACACCCAGAGGGAGGTTTTCCCTACTCGGCCCCAAGGCTCAGAAATGGCTTTTCCCCAGAGGGCTGCAGAAATCTACATAAAGTATAAGTCCAATCAGCCTCCAAAGAAAGACCCTGCCAGCAAGGTGACTCTCACCATTGGGCATGAGCTCCACCACCAAGGTTGGGTAAGCCATGTTGGTACAGCCAACTTCAGTGCCACAATATTTCTTACATTCCGAGGGGACGGTGCAGGCAACTTTTTCTGGAGAAAGATGAAAAGCCAGGTCAGTAAGTAGACATTGGGGAAATACTTCCAAGATTCGCTTTCTTAAAACAAGGCTTCAAACAAGACATTCCTGCCCATGGTCCTGAATTGGTTCCACAGAGAGTGCAGCTCCAAATTGAGCCCTTCTATGCCATGCCCCTGCCCCGCTGGTATGCCTGTCTCTAAGATCTTACTGGGGAGAAAAAGGTTCTTAGGCAGAGGAAGGGGGAAGCAAAGCAATGCTCAGAGTAGGAAGGGAAGGGGCACAATCTTTAGCTTGGAACTCTCTACAGCTTAGCAGTAACTATTGTCTTGTTTCTCCTGAAAATCACAATGAAACTGTGGCTCCTAATTTTGAAGTTTATTTGAAGTAGCTTTTACAAGTAGGATTGAACACCAGATGACTGAGGGAATTCCCCACTAGGAATGCTGTTGGGTAGTACTTCTAAGATGTGAAAAATCTGGAGTGGAGAGAGACAGGAGGTAGTCTGGAAAGGGAAGGGGACATGATTTAGAGGCTTAGGGAAAATTTTAGTAACTTCTTTAAAATTAAAACAACAAACATTTATTATGTACCTACTATAGGTATATCCTTTAGTGCTGTTCCGTAGAGCACTGATTCATTATAGCACTGCCTCAAATATTAAGTGTGTTATATCTATTATATCATAAATTATTCAGTTAAGAATATTACTCTCATGACAGGTGAGCTAGTATAGGAGTATGAGATCACTATTAGGAGCATGATTAACAGCCAATGGCAGCAAGTACCCCCAGACTGTCCTGTCTTCATTTTGGAGAGAGCTTACCAAAGTTTCGCTCCATGGTGCTCTCTTTTTTGCCATTATTTCATATTCCAGGAAACAGTTTTGACCTATTATGGCTGACCCGAAAAAGCAAATGGAAATCTGGAGAAGCCTCAAAAGGGCCAAGAAAGACTCTATCACCCTAGATAGCAAAGTACAAGACTCGGGGCTCTTCAAGGAAATGGTCCAAGAAACAGGGCTCTGAGCACCAAGCAATTAGAGACTGGGCAGGGTTCTTTGCCATTAAAGACACACCACCACGGCCTGAGTAAGACTGAGCAAAAAGTTAGCAAATATTAGCTGGAAGAAGCTACAGCTAGAGGTGTATCATGACTTCAGAGAATTTGGAAAAGGGAAGAAAGTAATTGTCAATGTAAGGAACCAGAAAGACAACCCCACAGGCTCTGTGACCTTAAGTTGTTTACTATCTAAAGGGGGAATAATAATACCTGGTAATTGTGGCAAGAAAAAACAGAAGATGGCAGAAAAGAAAGAGCAGAGAGCTACAGGGCTTTAGAAGTTACACAGAGCCTGGAAAATGGAAGAGAGTGGCTGCTGAGTCTAGCAAAAGGCATCACCTGTGTACAGGATGCGGCTGATCATTCCCGGCATCACCATGAGGAACATAGGCAGCAGCTTCAGGTACCCACACATGACACAGCCGGCCTTCACATGAGACATGTTTTTGGCTGAGAGGCAGCGTTGCACAATGACCTGACAGAGAAAGCAGTGAGAGTGGGGTGCAGGCCAGAGACCCCTCAATGCCCTCTGGCTACTCCTAGCAACACTCCTACATGTCCTCGGCCCTTGGCCTGGCACCTCCTTGTCAGTAAGGCTCAGTGACCCCAGACCACATGAGCCCTGTTCTACCTTACCCACTACCACAAGCCACAGACAGGAGTCCCTGTAGAGACCTGGGAACACCCCGTCCACTCCACACATCCAGCATAGGTACCTGATCTGTGCACCAGTACCACAGGGCAAGGATGGACAACCCAAAGGTGAGCCCAGGCCATGGCAGGTCTCCAGTGAGGGGGTCTCGGAAGATGTGGAAAGAGTCAGCTCTCGGTGTATAACATTCTTTCTTGATGGTGATGTTTCCATCAGAAATCACAGTTGGAATGGCTTTCATGTACTTTATCATGAAGGTATCATACCCTCCCACTTCGTGAAAAGCTGGAAAACATCAGCAACAAACATCCTGAAACTCTCAACTCTTAATTCAAGTTTCTTCCTGTGAATGCCTGAGAAATCACCCTCGCAGTGTGGTCTTGGGCAAGTCATTTTCCCAACCTGGGCCTCAACCTTCTCATCCACAGAATGGGATTATTAACCCTGCCCAACCTCCTTGCGGGGCTACTCTGAGGGTCCAAAACAATAACCTGTAAAAGTATTTCAACCATAAACCTTTTTAAAAAGAGAAAGGATTTGGGGCACCTGGGTTAAACGTCTGACTCTTAATTTCGGCTCAGGTCATGATCTCATGGCTCATGAGTTTTGCTAGTGCAGAGCCTGCCTGGGATTCTCTGTCTACCTCTTTCTCTGCCTCTCTCTCTCTGTCTCTCAAATATAAATAAATAAACATTAAAATTTTTTTAATTAAAAAAGGGAAAAGACTTGAATTATTAAAAGAAAGACCTTGGTTTTGAAGATTCAAGGCCTCTTTTCCCCTCCCTTTTGCTGTCAGCAGCAGCCTTTAAAATCCTGCACAGAGACCTAGAGACACACAGACTCAGTCATACCACTCCTGGTCACAGCAATGTGGTAAGACAGACAGAGAAAGGGTAAGGAGTATGGAGAAAGGGTAAGGAGCCCTACCACCTCTTAGCTGTGTGTCCTTGAATAAGGTATTCCAGCCTCTGCCCTGCTGAACCCCATGGACCACTGGGGGGAAACCAAATAGAAGCTCTTGGAAAGAAGAGAACAGAGAGTGGATAAGAGGCTTCACAGGACACACAGAGAGTACAGGCCCTCTTAAAAACAAAATGCATGTATATTCTCCCATAACAAGTACCTCTGTATCTAGGGTCTCCAGTTTTGTCTTTAGGATTTCACAGACAAATAAAATTTCAAAATTGGAGTCAGGGGACAACACACAATGGCTAATTTTTAAAATTTTATCAAATAAGGACATAAACAAGAAAATGATCACTTATTGTCATTAATTCATAAAAGAAAGGATATTTAACATTTGAATATATTTAGCGTGCTGGATATTTAGCCTTATCCTTTTTTTTTTTTTTTTTGTCCAGTTTTTCTGTGGAGAGCAGACCATGACATCAGAGGCCCACATTGGGAACCACTGGCTCAGTCCATCTAGAGAGAGCAGTAGGGAATCCAGGTATTGTCTGGGCCAGGCCTAGTCTGAGATCTCCAGGGCTGAGGAAGGTGCCCCCTGTACACCCACAGTGATGGCCAATCTAGGCTGGACCACTCCCCTAGAGAGGGCAGAGGGTACCAGGCTTACTTCCCGGACCAGCAACAGGCTGGGAGGCTAGGCTTGCTTTTCTTTCCCTGGGCCTCTTACTCTGCCACCCCACCTCCCCAGTCTGCCCCAGCCCCACTTACCAAACCCGGTCAAGATAAAAGACCCCACCAGCATGATCACTGTCTGCAAGGTGTCCGTGTAAATCACAGCTGCCAGGCCCCCTAAGCAGGCAAAGGAGACAATATGTCTGACCTCATATAGGAGGACAACCTGTCAGCCTACCTCCTTTGCCCACTGCCTGCCCCTCTCCCTCTGCACACCCTCTGAGCACACCCCTCAGTCACCTGCCTAACTTTCCTTCCCTCTCTTGTTCTTTTACAGTAGTCTGCTACCCAGAATGTTCCCACACCTCCACTTTTCACAACGCTGGGAAGGCCTTGGAAATTGAATATTTCTCCCTGCTTGAGGAGGAAGAGTTTGATGCAACCATTTGAAGGTAGGAGATGGCTCAAAGGAGATGGTTGTGGTAAGAAGCGTCTTCCACAGGGGCGCCTGGGTGGCTCAGTCCATTAAGTGTCTGACTTCAGCTCAGCTCATGATCTCACCACTCCTGAGTTCAGACCCTTTATCGGGCTCTGTGCTGACAGCTCAGAGCCTGGAGCCTGCTTTGGATTCTGTGTCTCCCTCTCTCTCTGCCCATCCCCGCTTGTGCTCTCTCTGTCTCTGAAAAATAAATAAACATTAAAAAAACATGTCTTCCACAAACGAAGACAGGGAAGAGCAAGGAGTAGACATCTCTACAAGGTATCTGGGGACTTTACTGAATCAACACATTTCAAAGGGCCACTAGCATGTCTGCTCTCTCTTTACTCAGACCATCTAAGTAACTTTTTTTTTCTTTCATAATTGAGTTTTTATTTGTTGTTCTGAGGATCAGTACAGACAATTCAATTTGTACACAATTCTTAACGTACGTACCGAAAACCTAAAAAAAACCATGTAGCTGTGGTTCTTTTCTCAAAGTTATTACAGTGAATTTCCAGCTTAAAATTGGAGGCAAATTTCCCTTAACAGTATAGCAAGTACTGGTATCTTCAAATGTTGATATGCTGTTACACTGTTAAGTCCCATTAATTCACTATTTAATGTCATATACACTACATACTCAAATTTTCAATCTTGCACAAGACATTAACAAGGTTACTAGGAAACTGGACTACCACAACCAACATGTTACAGAATGCACAAAATTCTGACAGGGAGAGCCAAGCAAGATCAAGGAGTGATTTTCTTTAAGAAACAATTCTAGCATAAACAACATGGGAATAGAAGTAATTTAAAATGTCCAAGACATATTAAATGCACAACTGACTCCAAGTTGCCATTTAGTATGCTTGGTATTATAGGATATAAAAACTACCCCATCTATGAATGTTAAGCTGACACCCAAGACGATCAAAGCCTCCCATATTCAATATCCCACTATTTTCTGGTTGTGCCAAAAAATAAACAGCGGCAAATGATTTCACCTCTTAAAAAAAAAGCATTTACACTTAAAAAATGGGATGAGGTGGGATTTCCTCCTTCTTAAAAATGTTTCTAGAGCTACTAAAAACCTTGCATTTACAAAATAGTTGATAAAAATATTCCTCTGGATTGTACAAGAAGGGAGACAGGGACCACTGGTAAGACATGGGATATGATACTAATCAGACTTGGCTTCTTTCTCTCCTACTTCATCAGAGGCTGGACTCTCCTCGTTTTTAGTTTCTCCGTCTTCTGCAGGTAAGTCTTCTTTTGTTTCTTGGTTAGCCACTTCAGTCTGTTTTCCCTTTGCTCCCCTTTTCCCCTTTGTTTGCACTCTTTTGTCTGAAGATTTCTCCTTTCCCGCCGCCTTTTTTGGCTTCGCTTCCACTTTTGCAAGAGCAGGTTTAGCTGACCTCCTCTTGGGCTCCTTCTTCGCCGCCCCCTCGGCGGAGCTGACCTTCCTCTTGGGCATCGTGGCGGCGGGGCGGGCACGTGCCGGCTGCCTGGGGGCCGCCGCGCACCAAGAGCCTTCGCGAAGCTGGCCTGCCTGGCCGCTACCACTCCTCCCGCCACCCGAGCTGCTCTAAGTAATTTCTTGTCCCAAAAGCTGTGGGACTCCAGCTACACAGCAAACTTCATTACTGACCCAGCCCCCTCCCCAACCTAGAACAGAGTAACACTTCCGAAAAGGTGTCCCCAATCGCTCTTCCTGTCACTAGCTTCTCCATTCATCTCTTGAGTCTTCTTCTAAAATCTCTGTATGTGTCACTCCCTCCCTTCCTGCCTACAGTGCCTCCCAGTGGCTGTCACATCAAACCCAAAGCCTCCTTCTGGCTTCCAGGACCCTTGCACTGTGGCCTCATTTGAACTATCAGGACTTATCACCCACACACATACCCCAGGTACCTCCCATTGACCACCCATCTCCAGCCAAACACATCTACTTGCTCACACTGGTCCAAACCCATGCCATGCCCATTCCTGACTCCATTCCCTGCTCTCCCCTATCCCTGCACCTGGCACTCCCTCTCTAATTCTCCCAACTTCTATCCACAACCTGGAAGGCCAGGCCCTGCCCCATTTCCTAGAAGCTGTCCTGACTATTCCACCCAACACTGGAGTTTTCTGGGGGCCCCGTATAACTTGTTAGGGCCTGAGAGTGGGGACTAAGCAAACACTCCATCCTAAAACTGTTTCCTGGGTGTATCTCTCTTTATTGAGAGAAGAAGTTATGTCCTCCTCCTTTCCTGGGCTTCAGTTGAGTCATTTGTAGGACTCACCTGTGATCGTATAAAGACCAGTGATTGCCAATAAAAGAAAGATGGCCAAATACAAATCCAGACCCAAGGCCATGTTGATGAATATGGCCCCAGAGAAGATGTCTGCCTGGAAGGAGAGGAGAGACAGAGTTAGGAATGAGGGAAGCCAGCTGGCTGCAAGTTGCACCCAGGGTCTGACTGAGGCACTTCAGCTGCAGGGACAGAGAGGCAAACTTGAAAGGGGTAGCAGAAAGTGTTTCCTTAGTAATGTCAATGCTTGTGATTTCTGCAGCCCAATGTTAGACCACACATCCCTTGCCCTTTGGCTAAAATCCCCCAATTAGAGGTTCATGTTTTTATCCCTGGTTCAGAATATAAAAGACAAGTATTGCACATTTCCACATATATACGATATCTAAAATATGCAAATTTATAAAATCAAAGACTAGAATAGTGATTACCACGAAGGGGGGTTGGGGGACAGGGAAATGGGGAGTTATTAATCAACGGGCACAAAGTTTCAGTTAAGTAAGATGAATAAGTTCTAGAGATCTGCCATACAACATTGTGCCTATAGTCAACAATAATGTATTTTACACTTAAAATTTGTCAAAAAGATAGATGGCATGTTAAGTGTTCTTAACACAACAAAATAAAAAATAAAAAAATATTAACACTTCAGGATCATACTATATTTCTAGGTTTCTCGACAAGCTTTATTCAAGATGATAGTAGATATCCCACGGGAAGAAAAGATTCCCTGGTCAAAAAAGTCTATGAAATGCTGGATTAAACAAATTAAGGCAGTTTCTTTACTACACAATTTCTCTAAGCCTTTAAAATACAGCATGTACTGTGAATCCCCAGGAGAGGACCATGGGAAATGACCCTTCACAAACTTAATTAACTATGGAACTCTGTTTGCCAAGGAATAACTATTAACACCTTGAGGTTCGCCTAACCCACCTGTGGACTGCTGCTCTAAGCTATTATCCATCATTTACACCTCAGTGTGCAAAGGCTTATCAAATCTATTCCCAAAAGCAAGTTTGAGTGCTAGAGAGTCCATGAGAGGGAAACCCCACCCACACTCTGGAGCAGAGAGAAACTTTAGCAATATCATAATTTTATCTTCTCAACCCAGATGGAGTCCACCTTGACTCAAACACAACCAGAACATCACCAAGAATCTCTTGCATGGCAGGCTTGCTTCTAGGTGGTTTTATCTAGATTATCTCATGTAGCTTTAGGGAAAAGTGTTCCCTCTTCACCCCCAAATTCACCAGTTGTGTTCTTGATGCTGTTCTCTTTCTCATCCCTGCCTCATTTAGCCCCATAAAGAATCTTCTACCTGGCTGTATGGTGCAATTCCTAATTTTAACCAACAGAGAGCACTGGAGTCACCCAAAATGAATTTTTCATGGCAGCTCCAAAATACTACCAGGAAGGGTAGGATTAAGGGATTTCTTAGTGAACCTTTTTTTCAAATCCCTCGGTGTGAATGAAGTTAGACCTCCCTTAGAAGCAATGCATGAGCTGTTTCACTGCATAAAACCTGATGTATTTCAGGGTGTGTAAAGGGCCACCCAGTCACAACCCTGGAAATGGTGCCCTTACGTCTCCTCTCCATTCTTGGTTTCCCCACTTCCACCTCCTCACAGCTCCAGCAGTTCATCTCCCTGCCAACCAAATCTCCTAGTCCCTGCCTCTATTACTTGGCAGAGAGCTTGTCTCACACCAACTCCAAGCTTATGTGCAACTCTCCCTCCCAAGATGGGTCTCCTGAGTACTGGTGCCTTAGCTCCCCTGCAGATTCTCTAGCCCCAGGGGACCTAATATCATTGTCATTCCTGGTGGATGAGGAGAAGTAGAGTCAGAAATCCCACATAAACAAAGGCTGGTGGTCAGAGGACCTGGGTTTTAACACCAGTGCTGCCATTGTAGGCCTGAGTGACTTTGGATAAAACATTTCACCTCTCCATGTCTCTGTGTTCTCATTTTTAAAGTAAGCTCTGACTCTGAAGGTTTATGATTCACAGTGGTTGGAAGTGGGAAAGTCCTGCAACCAAAGAAAGCATTCCCCTCCCAGGTCCTGGACCTGTTCCACCCGGTCCTCTAATGCCAAAGAGGAAGAAAGAGCCCCTGGCTGCACGTCAGCCTAGCTAAAGGTGAAACGGCCACTTCTTCCTGACCCTGCACATTAACCCACTGGAATTATGATGAGTATTCATAATGCTGGACCCTCCCCTCCCATGCCTCTATATCATTACACAAAGTTATACCAGTTGAAGGGGCCCCATTCATTGATTACATAGGAGTGCTAGTAAGTGCATACATTTTTGTTTGGTGAATTAGCTAATAAGCATACGTGAGCAATAAAAAGATTCCAAGGCTGTTACTGCCTTAAAAATGCCTTTGGTTGGTTTGTTTTTCAGAGTAGTTCATTTGTAATGCTTTATGACAACATGCCATAGAAGACTGTGTTACCCTCATTAATATGTGCCTTCCTATCTTCAGTCACAAATAAGTAACACACAACTCCTAAGATAATGCTATAACTAAAGTCTACAAAGACTTATGGGAAGTGTTAGGCTAATGGAAATCTTGTCTTTATGATACTCTATTTCCAGCTAACAGGGCAGATAAAGAATTCCAAGAACACATTCCTCATGAATTGAAGAAACCTAAGACAAATTCTATCTCCCATGAGTCACTCCTAATTTCAGAAATGAATTCTGCCCTTTGAACCCTGAAAGCCAGCAGGAGTGCCTCCAGATGCCATGCCATACCTGAGCTCACGTTAGTCCAGGCACTCTGACATTAGTCTTTGAATCCTAGGTACCCAAATTTTATGTGCTTTACTAGGGTTTTTTTTCTCCATATCTAGGGAATTTTATAGTTTACCAAGTGCTTTCAGATACATTCATTGTTTTAATCTCCAAAACAAGGTAATAGGACAATATATTGGCTCCACTTTATAGATAAGAGAGACCAAATTTATGACATGCTCAAGAGCTAAAATCCAGTTTTCTGTCTCCAAGTTCAGTGACTTTGCCACAACATTAAAAGGTAAGGGCTCTTTTTTCTAGATTATTTTCTGCAGAGAGCAAGATATTTTATCATTTAAAAAATTGTTTTACCTACTTTTAAGGTAAAATAATTTATGGGTATGGTTGGGAAAAAACAGCACAGCAAGCTATACACTGAAAAGTAAAAATGTCCCTACTTCCATGATTTGGACCAAAGGTGACCACTGTCAAGAGCTTTTGGTCCACCAGAGGATTTCCAAATAGCTTGCTGAAAACTATATGTCAACAGTTATGTTCCACAGTCCCCAAAATAATTATGAATGGGGCACCTGGGTGGCTCAGTCGGTTAGGCGGCCGGCTTCGGCTCGGATCATGATTTCATGGTCCGTGAGTTCAAGCCCTGCGTCGGGCTCTGTGCTGACAGCTCAGAGCCTGGAGCCTGTTTCAGATTCTGTGTCTCCCTCTCTCTGACCCTCCCCCGTTCATGCTCTGTCTCTCTCTGTCTCAAAAATAAATAAATGTTAAAAAAATTTTTAATAATAATTATGAGGATTGAAACATGAAAAATGTATACAGTTTGATAAGAAGATGGAGAAGAAAGGTGACAAAATGCTATGCACATTCCAACTGCAATTCTGTAAAGGATAGCACACATATGGGTGAGGCCACAATATGAAATATCTGTATTAAAGCCATGGGATTATGGGTGCTTTCTCCTCCAGATTTTCTTAAATACCATTGTTTCATTTTTCTTACAGTTCAAAAGTAGGGGGAGCAGAAATTTAAAAACACATTATATTCTTTATGGGATATATAAATGTACATATATATGTAGTAAAAATATTAAAACAGACCAAAAGAAAACATACCAAGTTTAAAACATATACAACTTTTCAGAAGGAAGAAAACAGAGTCAAGAAAGATAGAGATAAGACTTCCATAATATCTGGGTTTTATTTCTTTTCTGTAAAAATGACTGATTTTTTGAGATCTATAGAATCTGAGTGGTGGTCTTTGCTATATTAGTCTTTTTACTCTTTTGTATGTTTGAAGTATTTCAAACATACTTTTTTAATTTATAAAAGTCTTTAATTTATAAAAGTAGGGGAATGAATAGGTAAATATACCACCGCACTAATAGAAAAGAACTCTCCTGTAATCCTATGGGATCATTTGTTTCTCAGCTCTTCCCAGATTGCTCCTTCTCTAAACTACTCTTAGCCCTTAATAAAGGGGGGAAGAAAATAGAAGAAAGGAAGGAAAAAAGCAAATTTCCCCAATGCTGCTAAGCAAAACCAAATTGAAGTAAAATAAAAAACTATCACACTCTAGACCAGGGGTCAGCAAACTTTTTCTGTAAAGGATCAGGTAATAAGTGTTTCATGTTTTGTAGGCCATACAGTATCTGTCTAACCTGCTCAACTCTGCAGTCAAAGCATGAAAGCAGCTATGGACAACACAATATTAGCCATGATCCAATAAAACTATATTTACAAAAACAAGTAGTTAGATTCAGCTCAAAAGCTTTGTTCCTGTCGCTTTGAAAATTTGAACCACATCCATGGGATTCATGGGGAATAATAAAATTACAGATTCAGTTGGGAAAACCTCTTGAGTTTTTTTCATAGGAGTTTTTTCATAGGAAAACCTATGAGTCTCTGACCATGAGCCTTGGGCATATTACTTCATCTCAGCTCAGATGCTTTGAGATCCTGTGATTCTATATGTGTGCTTTTGCTGCCCATTCTGGTCCGAGTTGTATCTGAGCCCCCAATAAATCCTGCCTGGCAACGACATTTGAGATCAAAAGCCCCATTGCTCAAATTTCTCTTTTCATTTGTGAAAGTGAATGGCTCAGGTAATAAGTATTCAAACTTTAAGCAAAAGCCAAAGCTCTTATTTTCACTCAAGGATCCAAAGTGGCTAGTGGAGTTGCTGTAAAAGTTTACTGCAGTCATGTTAATAGCCCCAGGAAACATAAATAGGGACATTCAGTCATCATATGTAATGCATAAAGTCTGAGGCTTATCTCAAATGATTGCGCACACGTGAATAAGGTATGTGATACTAGGAAATTTTACAGAGCAGAACACTTCTCAGAACTTGATAAGTCAGGGTGCTCGGGAGGGGGACAGCGGGGAGCCAATACAATTCAGTGGAGTGCATGGAGGAATAATCAAATCCGGGTCTCAAAGCCCAAAATCTGGCCACAAGACAGTAGCCATAGTCAAGATTCCACACTACTGCTACTCAGTGGCCTGGATCACAACTGGACCCTGCACCTGAAATGCTTTTTCTCTCCTATCAATTACATACTCACTGGATCCCTATGTCCTCCCCAAGCCTTCCTGGCATGTCCCTAGTTGTTCTCTATGTGGACTTGGATCTCACAAGACCCCTTCTCTTCTCACCCATCACACAAAATGCCTCTACACACACACAACAAAATTGATTAATCTTTGTGTGTAATGTAAATAAACACCTATCTTACTTTATTAACTAACAATTCTTTTCTTTTGTCCATGAACTTGAAACTCATGTGTATCTTAATGTGAACTCCTAGAAGGTACATTCAACATCAGCATAATTATTTTAATGATTTCATGTTCTATGATTCATGGTGAACCTGAAGTCAGCCAAATGTATAGAGACAAAGTCTCATCTGTCTGACCCTTCCCCGCCCCTCCACTCTGCCTAAATGTCCTTCCTTCAGACCCTTCGTACCAGTGTGTAGTCAATGTTCTCTCCTCATAGTCCTCTGAAATCCTACTCTTGGAAACTTGTTCATAGTTATTTAACAGACTATCTTAATTTTTCCCAAGGTTTTGAATTTTAGCTGACTCTGTAAAGAAGAAATGAAAGACTTAGAAGGCAGGGACCAGGGGTGCCTGGGTGGCTCAGTCAGTTAAGCATCCAACTCTTGATTTTGGCTCACAGTCGTGAGACAGAGCCCTACATCGGGCTCTGCACTGTCAGCAGAGTCTGCTTGGGATTCTCTCTCTCTCTCTCTCTCTCTCTCTCTCTCTCTCAAAATAAATAAATAAACTTAAAAAAAAAAGGCAGGAACTACATAATGCCAAAGGTTTGGATTCAATAACAGGGATGCTATTGCTCATCCTAAAATTCTGCTACTTTTTAACTCCACAGAGTCCCTTCCCTTCTTGAGAACTGTTCCCCCATCTATAAAATGAGAGCATAGGACATAGAACTAGATGATCTATCCCATTCCATCACACTATGCTTTCATTCCATCCCAGCACAGAGTAGAACTGTGAGAACACAGACTCTGAAACTAGAGAGACCTGGGTGCCAATCTTGGTTTTGCCATACACTTCCTATGTGATTTGAGATAAATTACCTAACTTCTCTGAAACTCGGTTATCACTCCTACAAAGTGGAAAATAAAACAGAAATCCTTACCCATGCAGCACTGTTATGTGAACTGGAGATGGAATAAGTAAAGCCCCTATTGGAATCTAAGCAAGAGACTGACACTAAATAAAGGGCAACCCTCATCCTTCCTACATATTATTCAAGGAATTACTGCCTCTGGGCAGCAGGAGGAGCAGGTAGGATGTTGGGCAAGGCCTCCAGCAAGAAGCCCCAGAAATCATACAGAGAGGGAGCAGCCTATACCAAGTACTATTCAAAAGCAAAAATCAGAAAAAGCTGACTGCTGGGGAATAGGTTCCATCAGGACTTGAGCTGAGTTAGACTGCCCCTCAGCTACCCGGGGGCTCCCAAGTCAAAAGAGTTTAATCAGTAACCTGAACAGTAAGTGTTTGGAAGGCAAGGAGAGAGGTTGGGCATCTAGTTTATTTATTTGACTACCGCACACCAGCTCCAAGGGCAAAGAGTACCCTTTCCATGGCAACCACAGTCAACAGACTTTTACCCACTTGAACTGTGGACTTGAAGGTTTGGTTCCAAGATGGAGAATCCCAGTGCCCTCCTCTCAATGCTCATTAGACAGGTGCCACCTCACAAGCTAAACTAAGGAGCAGTTCCTTTGTCAACCCCGCCCCCAGCTCCAGGGTGACCTCCTTTCCCTCCCTGCTTATATTCCTTTTTCTCCTCCTATATCTGCTCTTCCCTCCCTTAGGAAGCCTGATTTCTCCACCCCTCCCAGCATTTCCAGTCTAGGCTCTGCACTGATATCTAACGATGTAGGATTGAAAAGCCCAGGGTCTTCATCTTATAACTAAAAACTAACCCTGAGGAGAGGAGGAGAATGTGAAGGTGGTGAAATCATCACAATGGTGGCAAAACACAAAGAGACCAGTCAAAGGCAATAGCAGTTTGAGCCAGGAAGCTGGGCAGGGAAAGAACAGTGTTCTGGGCATCAGTCTTAACTCCAAGACAAAGCCCTATCAGCCCTATAGGCAACAGCATGTTTTCATTGAGTTGTATAAAAATGTATGTGCAAGACCATTCAATTAGGAAATAATAGTCTCTACAACAAATGGTGCTGAAAGATTTGGACATACACATGCAGAAGAGTGAAGCTGAACCCCCACCTCACATCATATACAAAAACATAACTCAAAATGGATCAAAAACCTTAATGTAAGAGCTAAAAATATAAAATCCTTCAGAGAAAACATAGGGATCAATCTTCATGATCTTGGATTTGACAATGGATTCTTAGAAATTACAGCAAAAGCATAAGCAAATAAATAAACTAAAAATAGATAAACTGAACTTCATCAAGATTTAAAACTTTTGTGCCTCAAAGGACATTATCAAAAAAAGGAAAAGACAACCTACAGAAAGGGGGATATTTGCAAATCCTATATCTGATAAAAGTCTAGAACCTCTGAAGAACTCTTTCAACTCAACAAAAGAAAAAGACAAACAATCCAATTTTTTTAAAAAAGTGTGTTCATGTAGGCCAGGACTAGGGCTGGAGGGTAATGATATAAAACTGAAAAATAATTACAGTAAGCTGAAGATATAGATATAGGTATTTCCTTTAAAGAAAGTATAGTCAAATACAATGTATAGACTTCATTTGGATTCTGATTCAAACAAATCAACTGTAAGAAGAAAATTTTTATATAATCAGGAAAATCTGAATATGGACAGGTATTAAACTACCTAAATTAACAAATTCCTATGGATTTTTTGTGTGATAATAGCACAAGGGTTATGTTTTTGTTTGTTTGTTTGTTTGTTTGCTTGTCTGTTTTAAGTCAAAGATGAGCCACCTGGGTTGCTCAATCAGTTAAGCCTCCCACTCTTGATTTCAGTTCAGGTCATGATCTCACAGTTCGTAAGTTTAAGCCCTGAGTCAGGCTCTATGCTGACAGAATAGAGCCTGCTTGGGATTCTCTCTCTCTCTCTCTCTCTCTCTCTCTCTCACTCTCTCTCTATCTCTCTATCTCTCTCTCTCTCTCTCCTCCCTCTCTCTCTCTCTGTTTCTCTGTGCGTGTCTCAAAAACAAATAAATAAATAAATACATTTTTTTTTAATTTTTTTTTTCAACGTTTATTTATTTTTGGGACAGAGAGAGACAAAGCATGAACGGGGGAGGGGCAGAGAGAGAGGGAGACACAGAATCGGAAACAGGCTCCAGGCTCTGAGCCATCAGCCCAGAGCCTGACGCGGGGCTCGAACTCACGGACCGCGAGATCGTGACCTGGCTGAAGTCGGACGCTTAACCGACTGCGCCACCCAGGCGCCCCATTTTTTAAAGTCAAAGGTATATTCTGAAGAATTCACAGTTAAATGACATAATATCTAGGATTTGACTTAAAATACTTCTGGAAAAAAAAGTTAGAAGAGATAGGTGAACAAGAATGGCAAAATTATTATCATTGTTAAAGCACAGTGATGAGATTTAGTTCCACAAATGCTCATTGTACTATTCTTTCTCTGGGTATGTATGTTTGAAATTTTCCAAAATAAAAAAAAAAGTACAAATGTGATTTAATATTGTAGTCATCTTGGCTTTAAGAAACCAGGAAAATAAAAGCTCTAGCAGCTATTTTTTTAGCACCCCACCTAGCTAGAGCAGAAGGCTTATTTCAGATGCAACCTGACTCAAATTTCAACAAGTCTTTTGCAAGATGCTGAGATTGGTCTAATCTTACCTTTGGTGCTGGATAGGGAAGGACAAGAAAAAGGAGGAAAACTGATCATACCCAATGAGAAAACTCCTCTGATAGAGCAGTGAGCACTTTGTAACTGCTGACCAACAGGAAAAGCTACAGCCACTCCCTATGTGGTCTCAGAAAATGCCACTTCTCTCTCTACCTCCGGATTTAGCAATGGATTCTTAGAAATGACACAAAAATATGAGCAACATAAGAAAAAACAGATCTAAAAAAACAGACAAGAAGCCTCATGCAATGAAAAGAACAGTGAGATGGAGCCAGAGGTCTGGGTTCTACTTTTGATTCAGGATCCTGAGCAAGTTTTCTCTAATCCCAGTTTTCACTTCCCTGTCCATAAAAGAAGAGGGAGAATTTCTGAGGTCACTTAAAGAGTTGCCACTGACTGCCCATGTTTAAGTGTATTAGAAACATCACCTAGAGCCAAATTCTGATCCCTCCAGGCACAAAGACTCACAGCTAACTCTAAGGTTAGAACTAGCCCTTAAATATTCTGAAGTTCCTTTCAGTCTTCTATTAAGAACAGTTTTCACTGAAACTTCTTGAATCTGTTTATGTTTTTAACCTTCCACATGGTGAAGGGTAAGGAATTCCATGTGTTGGCTCTTGATGCATGAAATAGGACTTTACTCCTTAGAATAAGAAGACTAAGGGACCAAATTAATAGAAACAAATATTGTTGTCCCTTGGTGGGCCAGGATGTACTAAGAAGAGGGAGCGGGCAGGTTCTAAGATAGCCAATGCCCATCCCCGGGGCAGTAGACTCACCGAGATCTTGGTGAAAATGTAGAGTAACAGGGACAGAATAGAGAGGTAGATCTGGATCCTCTTGCCTCCAAATCGCTTCCTCAGGTACTCTGGCATTGTCACCACCTGCATGGGATGTAATGGAGGTCGCCATCAGTCAGAGTGACCAGAAGATCCAGAGCAAGCAGAGCAGTGGCATCCACATGGCATCAGATATATGCTCAAAAGTTAACCCTTGTGGGTCAGAGAGGTCTGTGATGTAGCCAGATGGCCCCTATTCTCCAGCCATTTGCTCATCTCTTTCCCACATGCCCTACCACTGCAGGGGTAGCTGGGTATTGTCCCAGAACATTTAAGGTGCCCAATAAATACTTTTTTAAATGAACACATGACTGTACATAACCAAGAAAGCAGATCTTTGCCCTGGAAGAGGAAGTGATAGATATATATCCCTATACAACATACCTACTATGAACAAGACACTATAACAAAATAAATAAACATTAAAAAAATTGCTTTTAGGTAGTCAAAAATTTTTTTTAAAAGTAGTCACAAGTTTATAACCTGGAAAAGAAAGCCAAAACACAAGTCATTCTCTGCCACTTATTCCATAAAGCCTCCTCTGCTTTCAGGAGGATGGAGCTCATATTATGTATGTGTGTGTGTGCATATATGTGTATACATATGTAAACATATATAAATATACATTATCAGCAAGACATGGAATAACAGAGCAGATACTTACCCCAGCCTTAATGTAAATGGGAACAAACACCCAGCCTAAGACAACCACCCAAATCAGGGCCTGAAACAGACAAAAAAAAAAAAAAAAGCACGTAAAGTCAAACCAGGAGGAACCTTAGCTCACCCTGCTGCCTGCAGGGCCCTCAACTACTATGGGACAATCAGCAAGCATTTTCTCCTGGGGTTCTGGGGACAACTCCCTTAAGTGGCCATCAGAAACTGAAAGAGGCTTTTGCTGCTCAGTTGGCCCATGGGAACAGCAGTAGGGCATTAGTGGAGGAGACACCAGGGGGCTGCCCACAGACATCCCAGCTCCTCTTGCCTCTTCTCTGATTACAAGGAGTAAAATACCATTTAGAGAACTTTTAAGTAATAATAATTAATAATAATAATAATAATAATAATAATAAATAATGGGAATCTGGTGGTAAGAATTTCCAAACCTTCAATATGGCCAAAAGGGTACAGGAGGGCTTGGATTTTTTTTTAATTTTTAAACAATTTTTTTAAATTTATTTATTGTTTAATTTACATCCAAGTTAGTTAGCATATAGTACAACAATGATTTCAGGAGTAGATTCCTTAATGCCTCTTATCCCTTTAGCCCATCCCCCCTCCTACAACCCCTCCAGCAACCCTCTCTTTGTTCTCTATATTTAAGAGTCTCTTTTGTTTTGTCCCCCTCCCTGTTTTTATACTCTTTTTGCTTCCCTTTCCTTATGTTCATCTGTTTAGTATCTTAAATTCCTCATATGAGTGAAGTCATATGATATTTGCCTTTCTCTGAATAATTGTGCTTAGCCTAATAGAAGGGCTTGGATTTTTAAAGAAAAAAACACTACTGCCATCATATCTGTAGTTGTCTCATGTTGCTCTGGTAGAAGAGCAGCAGGACCCTGGGGGTCCTGAAGCTGTGCCCCTCTTCCATCTGCATCCAAGGGTGGCCCTGGTTGGTTCCCTAACACTCAGAGCATCTCTAAACATAGACTGAAGTGGCTGACTGGCTGACTGCTAAAACTCCTTCCAGCTCCAGGACACAGTGTCTCTGATGTTACTCACATTCCATTCAAAGCCCCCAGTGGCGATGCCTGCTGCAGCTCCTGTCCCCGCCAGCCCCACAAAGTGGCCACTTCCAATGTTACTGGCAAAGAGAGATGCTCCAACCTGGAAACACAAAGAGAAAATCTGGTAAGAACTCTGTGGTCCAGGACACTCAGAGGTAGACCAAAGAGAGAAGAGACATGTCACCCAAGAGAAGGACAAGAAATAGAAGAGGCAGTCTGGGAACTTGACTGTGTGTTCGTTGGGACCACAGGTTCACAAGATGGATGTGGGGTCTTGGGTAATAGTGAAGATGAAAAGGAGAGGATGGGAGAAAAGGCAATGTGTATCCCCAAATCAGATCAAATCTGATCCAAACCTGTGGGTTTTTTGGTCAGCCCAATGCCAAAGAGTGAAGAAAATATGGGCAACCCCACAGTTCACTGAGCCTCCCTTATAAGTCTTCCAAAAGGCTGTCAGCTGAAAAGCAGGGCCTGTGCCATTCATCCCTGTGTCCTCCAACAGTTGACCAATACCTTGACCAAGGACCTTGACCAATACTGGCTCTCAGTAAATGCAGACAGTTTTGATAAAAGGAATCATTTAAACGAAGCCTCTGGGCATCAGCCCTTTCACTTACCAGAGAAGTCAGGGGGTAGAGCCTATACTTCCCAATGATTCTTAACTATTAAATTCTATGATCCCATGTGCTCCCAAGAAACATGAGATGCTACTAATAATAACTCCCTAAATCAATATAGTATTTTTATTTTTTATTTTTTACAAAGGTCTCATAGACCCCATGGCACGTACACAAAACACATGCATTTTTCAAGGACATACATATGTCTAAATACATAGGTAGAAGACAGATTGGAAGGATATATATTAAAAACCCAAGATTGGAAGCCTGGAAGGAAAAAGGAGAATGAGACTGTGAATGGGAGATGGAAGACAAAACATCAGGTAAAACAAGAGAAGGATCTTGCACTAACTAATCATAATACTGTGCCATCAACTCAATTGCATCTAAGCTCCATGAGAACCCCAGGAAGTTTTAGAGTCCTTCTGTACCCATGAGGAGAGGCATAGCACCATTTGATAATTATCAAACTAGTATAATTATCCCCATTATTGCTTAGCAATGGGGGAAAGCTGGTAGTTATTTGTCTATTATCCCTAAGATGGTCCAGATCTGGAACAAAACAAAGAACATTATTTCACAAAAGACAAATTACTCCAAGAAACTGTCCTAGCTACATCAGTTCCTACCTCCAATATAAGGTAATGGTTGCTTAGTACCAAATAGTTAAGTCAGAGAGGAGGGAGTTCCCTGAAGGCCAGGTCAGAAAGTCTCTGGAATGATGCAATAATGATATAAAAGTACACTCATTCATTCACTCAGTGAATATTAATTTAGCATCAACTCAATGTAACATGCACTATTCTAGACCCTGGGGACTCCAATGTGAATAGCACAGACAAAATCCCTACTCTCCAGAATCTTATATTCTAACCAACATAAATAAACATAAATAATTTTTTTAAAAGAGAGATCAGAGAATGGTCAGTGCTGTAAAGAGAACAGAGAGGGTGTGATAGAGTGACTAGTTCCAATTGGAGAGTCAAGAAAGGTCCCTCTGTGTAGATGCCCTCTATGTTAAGATTGAAGTGATAAAAGAAGTCCACTGTGTCAAGTCAGAAGGAAAGTAGTTGTAGTTAAGAAGCAAAAAGAAGGGCAGACTGGCTGGAGTGTTGTAGGCAAGGAGAAGGGTGGTATGAGATGAGGCTGGGAAGCTGGGCAGGGATATATCAGGAAGGTCCTAGCAGGCAAGGAGGATAGGAGGTTTGAATTTTATTCTAAGTGTGGGAAAACACAGTTGGGAGTGGGGGGCAGTTAATCAGTGGAGAGAAAGGACTTAATTTGCTTTTTAAAGATTGTTCTCAAGTACATGGAGAAGATAGTGTTGGGGGCAAGGGAGAAAACAAAAATGTAGAGGAGGCTATTGCTGTATCTACATAAGAAGACAGTGGCTCGGTCTCTGGTGGTAGCAGTCAAGACAAGGGCAAGTGTAGAGATTGGAGTGTGTTTTAGAAGCAAGTTGACAGGAGTCCTGAATCTAAGAGTTACCCTTGAAGGATCAGATGTGGGAAATGAGAGAAAGAGTAATCAAGGGTAACTCCTAGATTCAGGACTTGAGTAGGTGGATGCCACTTATTAAAAAGGGGGAAATGGATCCAAAGATGGGTGAATAAAGAATATGCAGTAATATATATACAATGGCATATATTACTTAGCCATACAAAAGAATGAAATCTTGCCATTTGCAACAACAATAGACCTAGAGGGTATGATGCTAAGTGAAGTAGGTCAATCAGAGAAAGACAAATACCATACAATATCACTCATCTGTGGAATTTAAGTAACAAAACAAAACAAACAAAGAAAAAATAGATTAAAAAAACCTCTCAAATGCAGAGAATAAACTGGTGATCACCAGAGGGGAGGTTGCAGGGGGGGTGTGAAATAGATAAAAGGGATTAAGAGTACACTTATCCTGATGAGCACTGAGAATTGTACATAATTGTTGAATCATATTGTACACCTAAAATTAATATAACACTGTATGTTAATTATACTTAAATTTTAAAAAAAGAAGAAGGGGAAATTGGGAGGAAAGCAGGCTGTTCAGAGATATTCACCTCTTTCTCCTCAAAGTTGGATGGAGATAACAGTCCACTTTCAATCAGAATTACCTTTGTCATGTAGCCTGCCTGCCATGATCCATTATCTTTCCATTTATCATCTCTCACTTGATAAATTATTAAGCCTAATGTTGTACTATTAAGGGCATAATTACCAGTAATGATTAACTGCATTAGATTAACCTTCAGTTCAAGAAGTCCTCTCCAACATCCCTCCAAAGGGAAACATTGAACTTTAAGAAGTTGCTGGCTTTCCTGAGGTACCCCTTTACTGTCTGATGGAATAGGGGCCAGGAGAGCTTTGCCTTGCACAGATTTACTTAATTTCTGTCATAGTCACTACTCTTCTCCAAGTCACTTGCCTTGGCCTCATTCTGGACTCCCTCCCTTCACCCCATGGCCTTCACTCAATCATTTACCAAAACGCTGACTCTGCCTCCACAATGTCAAAGGCATCTAGCACTTCTTATACTGCCCTTGTACAGGCTGTGATTATCTCTCAACAGGCTTCTAGATAATTTCCAGTCTCCCCCTACACACATGGCCAGTTCCCCAAAGCACAACTCTGATCAAGCCACTTCCCTATTCAGAGAACCTCCTCAACATCCAAATGGGGCTGCCAAGTAGTCTTCCTGGAAGTTCCAGGTTTAAAGACATAGTCCTAAGAATTCAGAAAGATTTCAGGTTAGAGTCCCCTCCAGTGATAAGGAAGTATGAAAATAAAAATTAGAGTTTGAATACTTTTTAACCTCTTACTATCTGGGTGATCATAACATCTGTGAGCCTCAATCTTCCCTCATGACAGGTTGTTCAGAAGTCAAATGAGATTATGAATCAGTAATGATTGACATTTTACTGACCCTCAAACAGAGTCCTTTCTCTCCTCCAAGAGGATAATCACTTCATCCTCAAAGACAATTCACAAGAGCTACAATGGACACAGTTGGAGTCTGAATTGTGTGCCCCCAAAATTCATGTGTGGTGGTCCTAACTTCCTAATGTGACCTTATTTGGAGATAGGGTATTTAGGGAGGTAATTAAGGTTAAATTAGGTCATAAGGGTGGGGCCCTAATCTATTTGATAGGACTGCTCCTTATAAGAAAAAGAAAAAGACATCGTCTCTCTCATCCTCTCTCATTCTCTCTCTCTCACTCTCATTTTTTACTCAGAAAAGAGACCATATGAATGCACAGACAAAAGGCAGTCATCTACCATCCAGAAAGAGAGACAGAAACCAACTCTGACAGCACCTTGATCTTGAGCTTCCAGCCTCCAGAACTGTGAAAAAATAAATCTCTCTTGTTTAAGGCTCCCAGTCTATGGTATTGTGTTATGGAAGCCCAAGCAAGCTAATACAGACACCATTGCTTTATCACCTCCATTCCCCTGCCAGGTTTTCATTCTGCCCTTCCTCTCACTGAAGCTCATTAACAACGCTTTCCTCATTCTAATTTCCCAAACACTCCCTCTGTCTACCCCTCACCCACATTCATGCCCATTTGGGAATCATGCCCCATCCAGGGAGTGATCCAGTGACATGAATCATCATGTCCTTCTCTGTAATCTCCTCCCACATTCCCTCTGAGTTCAGGGTTTTAGACTTCATCTAAAATTTCCCCAGCTTGACCTTGCTTTTGACTAACTTCTTTCCAAGCCTTCCTCATCCCCTGATGGGGCTCAGGAAGCTATTATAAGTATTTAGATGACTTTACTGTAACTGTGCAAGATGAGCTGGGTCAGACAACACCCAACAGGTTTGATAGCATGATAATCAGGGAAATAACATAATGTGACATCACAAATGGAAAAAAAAAAAAAAAACCACTATATTTTCCTTTGAATTTGGAGGAATTCATAATCACACTTTACTACCTAAACTTCTTACCCTAGAAAGTTGGCAGGATGGGAAATATTTGGAGAAATTATAGAATCACAGAGTCTTAAAGAGTTATATGGACCCACAAATGTCACAGTTTGAATCCCCTCTGCAATACCACCCCCCCCCCTCAAGTGATGGTTGGTTTCTGGATGCCATGCTTCTAGTGACAGAGAACTTGCCCAATTTACAAGGCAGCTGAATCCATTGAGGAACAATTCTAATGGTTAAAAAGTCCTTCTTTACCTTGAGCTGAAATCTGCACATTGGTCTACTTCTGCCTTCTGGAGTGATACAGAACAAGTCAAATCTCTCCCACAAGCTAGCTCTTCCAAGGTCTAAGGAAAGGGATTGTGCCCACCCTCAAATCTTCTCCAGGCTAAGCTTCCCCTTCTCATGTGTCTGCTCCTCACTGGCCATGGAATTGAATCTCACCATCTGTGTTACTATCTGCTGCCCTCAGTTTTAACAGTGTCCACAGATGCGCCTCAGGCCCAAATGAACCACTTTAGACATGGGCCATGCAGAGTGAAACAGGCTGCCCTTCCTGACTTCCCATACGGTTTTAACATTATATGGCTTCAAATCCTTTTTTAAATCTGTCACTCAGCCATGAGTGCCTGGTGGTAGTAAGGACTAAGCCAGTCCCTCTAATTCTCATCACTGTCAGAAAACCTGCCTCTAAATTATTTGGACCATTTAACAAGAACAGATTCCCTCTCACTGCAGTTTAGATTCCTGATAATACCAGTTTGGTTTACCTCAACAATACAGTGGCTCTAACACTTAAAATTTTTTCACTTCGATTCTTCCAGGGTTTGGCACAAATATGATGTTCTCCCATAAGCCTTACCTAAAGAGAAAACCACTTAAACTACAAAGGAAAATAATCTAACCAAATTAATTTCTCCCTACCAACTATTAATGTCAGAAGTTGGAAGCTAGCAGGGATTGCATCTATTCCTCGAAAAAAGGCAGACATTAGTCTCTTCAATGATCACTTCTTCAGTTCTTATCACAGCCCTACAAATGGACTTCCTGAACCCATGCTACTCACAGAGTGTTCCACGGGCCAGGAGCATCAGCTTCACCTGTGAGCTTATGAGAACAACAAATCCTCTGCCCCCCACCCCAGACCTATTGAATCAGAGTAGTAAGCTCTTCAAGTGATTCACATGTACAATAAAGTTTGAGAAACCTACCTACACTGTACTAAATGTCACTGTTATCTCCACAAACTTGTTTGACCTCTCTTCAGGAACAAGAGCACAGGGACTAACTACAAAATTAGGATGCTAAGGTGTAAAGGACAAAAACTTTGGGGTGAAACGGACTTTGTCCAAAATTCTCTACTTAACCTCCAGAGTTTCAAAGGTCTGTTACCATGGTACTCATGCTTCCCAGTGGGAGACACTGTCTCTTCAACCACATGCCAACACAAGCATTTGGACTGAAAGAATTTTTACCAATCTCACAGGTAAAACTTCAGAACTAGCTGGTTAAGTCAAATAAAGATTTCCAGAATATCCTCACACTGCAGCAAAATTATCAAGACATTTCAAATGGAAATCCACAGATACCACTCAAAAGCTTTGTGGGAAATCCTACAATTTTTCTCCTCAAGAGATTGGGTTATAAGAATTCCCAGAGGGTAATCTCCACCACCAGAAGCAACAAACATTGCTGATTGGAAGACTCCTCTGCCATGATATGACACTGGGAAGAGGAATTACAGGCTTTCAAGGCTTTCTGCAATACAGCCCCCTCCTCTTTCTCCACTCCCAGCAGCCTCTCCATACCCTTTCACATCCCCTGCACTCCAGCTAAATTATACTAACTCAGTCTCCTAGATATGCTCTGGGCATTCCTGCCTTCTGAATTTATTTATGCCATTTCCCTCTGCTTGAACCTCCTCTCCATCAACTCTTATGCCCCTAAAACACTGACCCAGTCTTCAAAAGGAATCCCAGTCTCATCTCTCCACTGACACCATTCAGAGCTGATCTCTTACCCTTCTGGTCTCTCACCTCCAATCCTCATCTGTTGTACTCTCCAGGGGCATGACACTGCTTCTGTCCAAGTGTTATTCCCCACAAACCTTCTAGCCCTCAAAGAGGATTTCTGCTTCTGCTGAGCATAGGACCTTTCTTGCACATGACAAGCATGCAGTAAAAGTCTGCTGAGTGAGTGAGTGGGCTGGTGTATCAAATCCTTGGATGGTAGCAACTGAATGCCTTAGAGCTGTACTTATTTCCACTGGTTACATAGAGTTAAGACTCTTCCCAGGGACATGTCAAGGATGGCTCTCTCTTGAGGAAGAGGCCAATAAACTTGGCCTGCTAGGCCTAGATGGGGCCCAGCAGAATAATGGGGTGTGCTAGGATTATGCACTACTCTGAGATGTTAATATGGTGACCTAAAAGATCAGTGTTAGTAAGAACAAGACCTCAAGTGGAATCTGACCTCCTGGGTTAGTCCATCAGGCAAGTAAATACGTTCTCCCATATATTTCTGATAGAAATGCAATTCTGGAAAGCAGTTGTTGGTACATATCAAAATCTCATCTCCTTCTACCATATGATCCTACTTTTTAGTACCTTAAGAAAATCATCAGAAATGCAGACAGGGGCGCCTGGGTGGCTCAGTTGGTTAAGCAGCCGACTTCGGCTCAGGTCATGATCTCGTGGTCTGTGAGTTCAAGCCCCACGTCGGGCTCTGTGCTGACTGCTCAGAGCCTGGAGCCTGTTTCAGATTCTGTGTCTCCCTCTCTCTCTGACCCTCCCCCGTTCATGCTCTGTCTCTCCCTGTCTCAAAAATAAATACACGTTAAAAAAAATTTTTTTAAAGAAATGCAAAGTCTTATACATGAGTTTCATTAGTATGTTCATTGCCATGTTATTTACAATACAGGAAAGTTGGAATCAACATAAGTGCCCAACCACAGGAAGACAACTGGATAAATTAAGGTACATACTTGTGATCGAATATTATGCAGCCATTAAAATCATAGCTTTGAAAAATATGTTATGGTGGGAAGGTGATAGTGATAAAATCCCAAATAAAAAAATAATATACAGTTTTTTATAGACATAGACATAGACATAGAGTTATATCTCCAAATTTAACAGTGGTTATCTTTGAAAGAGAAAACAATGAGCATGTTTTCATACCTTTCCAATATTCCCACAATGAATTTGTGTAACTTTATAGGCAGAACACAATTCATCAAAACCTTTAACAATAAAGGGAAATCATTCCAGAGCTGTCTCAGATTCACTTGCAGAGCCTAAGAACAAAGTATGTAAGGAAGTCATGTGTTTGTTGGGGGCAATATAGAAAAAGACATGAAATGTCATTGAATGCTACCTAAAAATTATGTTTTGTGTGACAGGAAAAAGGAAATAGTAAATATATGGTACAGCCTATTTATTTACCAATATCCAGTCATCTGATATTGGAGCTAGAATTAACTTGGAAATGATTAAGGTTGACCTTGTCATTTTCAAATGAAAACAAAATTATAGCCCAAAGGAAGAAAGTGATTCAAATTTATATATTAATTCTATCTTTACTTCCACACCCTTAGGAAAGTAAAATAGTATGCGTACACTCTGAACCATTAACCCAAGAGTCAAGAATTGCCTAAGGCAGTGGACAACTACCTGTGTATGTCTTCCTCAGACAATGGTTCTCAAACTATAGCATGCATCAGAATCTACAGTAAAAATACACAAAAACCAGCAAAATCTGAATGATAAACACATTCAGTTTTAATAAAATTATGTTCAAATATTGCATGAAACATACAAACAATACAAAAGTATTCATTGTTTGTCTGAAATTCAGATTTAACTGGCCATCCTTTATTTTTATTTGCTGAATCTGGCAACACTAATTACAATCACCTAGATTTGTTAAACCACAGATGTTTGAACCGCATTCCTTCAACTTTCTGATTCAATATGTTTGGGTTGAGGCTGGAAATTTTGCCTTTCTAACTAGAGCCCAGGTCTTGCTGGTGCTGCTGGGTGGGTACACTTTGAGAGGCCTGTCCTGGGAAAATAAGAAAGGGAGAGGGGATGACTTTTACAGTGCCTCCTGTTGGCCAAGTGTCAGGACAGGCACTTCATTCACTTCATCTTACATCGTGCTTACTACAGTCTGTGAGGTAGGGATTATTCTCATTTTCATTTTACAGGTAAGAAGACTGAAGACCAGAGCAGTGATTTGCCTACAGTCCTACAGTCTAACATGACCAATGTCCAAGGGACAGAAAGGGAGGCCACAGTGCCACTCTGACTTTCTTCCTCCTTCCTCAGACATTTCTTTCTCAACTTCCCTGAAGGGGCACAGTCGGGTCAGGCCTCCCCACCCATCTCATTGTAAACTTAGGAACAGCATGTATATATCTGCATCATGTTTGTATTTCAGATTCTTCCCTCATCCTCTGAGGAACTGGTCTTTAACCTGAATTACTATTTTGATTTCATTCGTAAGATATCTTTTCATAGGGGAGATTTGGAGAGATTTAACCTTTGACTTTTGCCATCTCTTGAAGATCACAATTCCTGGACTGGGACAGAAGAGAAGGTGGGACTCATATATTCAGACCATTTTATTTCTGAGATTCTGGTAAATGTTTAGACACAGATCTTGCTCCAGAGCCATCATAATCTCTGTTTACATTAGCTCGTGTACTCCATAAACAATAGTGGCCTTTCACTCATTATCTTCACAAATCTCTCTCCTTGCTCTAAGAGCCAAAAGGGCAGGAAATCAGGAAACCACTGCCAAGGCTGGCATTTTCCCACAGGTTGTTGGCACAAAACACAGGTGAGGTCTTCTCTTGGCATTTATAGGTCAAGGAGGCTAGAGACCAACCAACCCTCTCACCAATTCAGATAGGTTCATCCTTGGGATCATCAACTTGCAGTCCCTCACTCAGGGCCTGAGTGAAGTGCATTATCTACCCCTACACTGGCCTCCTTTCAGTTCCTCAAATATCCCAAGATCCTTCCCTCCTCAGGCCTTTGACTATTCTGTCCCTTCTGCTTGGATTGCTCTTCCCCCAATCTTCAAATGGCTGCCTCTTTCTGATTCCTCACATCTCAGCCTAAATGCTCAATTCTCAGAAAGATCTTTCCTGATTCTCTTATGTAGTTTGAGAAACACCCCTTTTCTTCCCTCCCACCCTTGACTCAAATACACTTTCTTAAGACCACTATTTGTAATTTTGGATATATATATATAATTTTGGATTATATAATTTTGTAAGAATGTGTGTGTGTCTCTCTCTCAGACACATACACACACACTAATATATGCCAGCACCTAACACAGAATGTGGCATATAATAAGTAATCAACATGTAAATGTAGAATAAAGTAATAGCAATGCATCAATGGATAAATGATTGAATTCACAGTTTAAGAAGGAGGAGCTAAAGATGAGATACAATAATAATAATGATGATGGGAGCACCTGGCTGACTCAGTCAGTAGAGCATAAGACTCTTGATCACAGGGTCATGAGTTTGAGCCCTACATTGAGTGTAGAGATTACTTTAATAAAAAAGTGATGATGATGATGATGATAATGATATTAAGAATAGCCAGTTTGGATAGGACTAATTACATACTATTGTAAATGACTTACATATTTATCTAATTGAATCCTCAAAACAACTCTCTAAGATAGGTGCTATGGGGACGCCTGGGTGGCTCAGTCAGTTAAGCGGCCAACTTCCGCCCAGGTCATGATCTCATGGTTTGTGAGTTTGAGCCCCATGTCAGGCTCTGTGCTGACAGCTCCGAGCCTGGAGCCTGCTTTGGATTCTGTGTCTCCCTCTCTCTCTGCCCCTTCCCAGATCATGCTCGCACTCTGTCTCTGTCAAAAATAAATAAACTTAAAACAAAATTTAAAAAAAGATAGGTGCTATGATAGAGATAGGTGCTATGATAGAGTTGAGGAAACTGAAACACAGAAAGGTTGAATAACTCACCCAAGGCCACAAAGCTAGGAAGGGGGACCTGGGGTTCTAAACAAGGCAGAGTGACTTCAGAGTCTCTGGTCTTAACCCTAACTCTAAATCAGCTCCCTAATATAAAATTTACCCAAAGTAAAACATATAGGTCTCAGTGACTCAAAATGTGCCACGCAAATCATAGAAAGGAAAAGCCCAGACACATTTACTTTTTTAGGGTTTTTTTGGTAATGCTTATTTCTTTTTGAGAGAGAGACAGACAGAGTGCAAGTTGGGGAGGGACAGAGAGAGTAGGTGACACAGAATCTGAAGCAGATTCCAGGCTCTGAGCTGTCAGCACAGAGCCCGATGCAGAGCTCGAACCCACATACCGTGAGATCATGACCTGAGCCGAAGTCAGATGCCACCCAGGTGCCCCAACCCAGATACATTTCTAACATGAATAATCCAAAGACTTCATCATAGCTGATAGTTTCAGCATTCTTCTGACTTCAACCAACTAGAAATGTTGATTATAGTTTACTTTTTCCTTTCTCTGTCTGCGGAAGCGCTAACATGTTAGAAAATATTGGGAAGGTATCCAGAGTGAAAGAAGAAAGCAGGAGCTTATACACCAAGTAGATGACAGGAAATTGGCTACACACCCATCAACTTATGCCTAAGAACACAAAGAATACATGGGGTGGTGAGTGGCTGTGCATTAATCAGTGAAACTCTTCAGAGGAGACTAAGCCATGAAGAGTGGCAGGGAAATAGCCCTGACAAAAAGAGAGAGGGCAAGAAAGACAAGGGAGAGAGGGTGAGGGAAGGAAGAGAAGAAATAGGGGAAGGAGGAGGTGGTGATAGAGGAAGAGGAAAAGGAGAAGAGAGAGGAGAGGCCATTCAAGAGCAAGGCAGCAACTGGCATGTTAAGCAAAAAACTCTCACCACAAAAGAGATACATATCTATGGGAATAGCCAAGTTTTGCAAAATCTTGTCTCAGCCTTTAAAAAAAATGTTTTAGATAGTAAGGAAGCATAGTCACACCAGCCTTTTTTTCCCCCAAGGGATCCAATGAGCGCTAAAATCAGGCACTCTGATTGGGGCCAGGATTGCTTTTCCAGTTTTATTACCATGAACCTTAAAAAAAAGAAGTCTAAAGGAAAAAAAAAGTTCTCTGTACATAGAAACAGAAATGTGGAACACTGCTAGAGAAAGGCTTTGACTTGGACCCAGCACCTTCCTAACCTCCTGAATTCTTACCACTGCCTACATTCTGTGGCCACTGCTCCAGAGAGCAGAATGCAGGCTGAGGTCTTAGGTGACATCAACAAGGGGATCCAGCATGAGAGTCTGAGGACATATCCCTTTCCTCCCTCCCTTTTCTTTAATTTAGCACGTATTTCTCAAATGCCCAGTAGATGCAAGGTCCTGGACTAGGTATTGGAAGAAAAAAAAGATTAAGAAAAACATAGGCTCTGCCCTGGGATAAATGAAAGCACACATAGCCATATGCAAGTAGAAGACAACCAGCAGGAATAAAGGGTCAACTGAACTTGGCAGTCACTTCCACTCAACCTTATGAAAGTCAAGTACTTGTTGGTCCTTCATCTCACATTTTCCTGAGCTTTGTTCCCTTGGTGACCTTTCTACCTCTTCTGTGTCCATTCCCCTAGTTCATGCTCTTTCTCTCTCAGGTCTTATGTTCCAAGGTCTTAGATCTACCAGACTCTTCCAGGATGCACCCCAGTAGTATCCTTAGTGGATGAACTTTGATTTGATCATTGGGATTTACAGACTTAAATATCAAATCAGATATAGTTTACTCAAGAAAGTTTAGTAAGTATGAAGAGCTATCTTCTTTCCTTGGGGAAAATATTCAAAGGGGTCTCTGGTTAGCCCTAACTGAAAGAATTTCTTGGTTGTCAGGTAAACCTCTAGACTACATCTATTGATCTCACAAATTTCCATCTCAAAAGATAAGAAGAAAGAGACCTGAATAACAGAAAAATAGAGAGAGTCCTAGCTCTGTCATTATCTTGTGTGAAGTTGGGCAACCCATGGGGTTAATCTCCATTTTTGCTGGATCACTAAGGATCCAATCAAATACAGGATATAATAGTCCTTCAAAAGTTTTCAGCTGAAAAAAGAAAAACAAGAGCTAAACCTGAGAATTTGCTGAGTGCCAGGCACTGTTCTGAGACTGTGCATATGTCCACACAACAATCTCAAGGAAGTACTGTTATCCCCATTATAGAGATAACAAAGGTAAGACACAGAGATGTTTAGTAACTCACACAGCTAGTAATGGGCAGAAGCTGGATTTGAACCCAAGCAGCCTGACTCCAGAGCCTAGGCCTGAACAAGGTGTCAGTGAACTAGGACCTACAAACCAAATCTGGTCCTCAGCCTCTTTTAGTAAATAAAGTTTTATTGGAATACAGCCAGGCCCATCCATTTATGTACTGCCCATGGCTGATTTCATGATACAACAGCAGAGTTGAGTAGTTGTGACAGAGATCATATAGCCTACAAAGCAAAAATATTTGCTATCTTGCCCTGTAAAGAGAAATTTTGTCAACCCTTGCCCTAAGTCACTGTGACATACACCTCTCTGATGATTCTCTAATAATAAAAGAAGGAAAGGAACTGTGGCTATTGACAGACACACAGCCATTCAACTTTCAAGACCCTCGTTGGCAATAGACTGGCTAGCATGCCCACACCCATTCTTGTTTCCTCTGTGGAAGAAATTTTAGTCCTGGAAGACCTTTGAGATGCTCAATCTGACTGTTCCTCATTACAGAGGAGACTGAGACCCAGAGAAGTTAATGATTTGCCCAATGTCACAAACCTGGGACAACCCAAGTCCTTTGGTTCTTTGTGAGGTTCCTATTCCCTCTGGAATGTTTACTTCTTCATTTAAGGGGGTTTTCAAAGGGTTGACTCAACCCCATTGTACCCCACCCATTTCCTTGGAGCTGACTCCGGTAAGTGTGACCAAACTCTCCTCCAAAAAAGAATTCTCCACTGGGCTGTGTATCTGGGGCCCAGCCTCTCTGAGTAATTTCTGCTACCAATAGACAAGGAGTGGGGAGTTTCCCCTTCAATGCTCACATTCCTGCTTTCCCATCTCCCACACACCCACATAACCATTACAACATAGCACACAGCTGTTTGTTAAAGCTTCCAAATACAGAAGGGAATCCTGGGCCACGAACCAACCCACAGTTACAAAAGGTAATATCATGGTTTCATGTTACTCAGTTGGCTTGGCTTGCTCACCCATGACTCAGACTTCTGGGGGCCTCCCTGCCTGGCTCCCTGTGTAATCTGTCTCCTCTGTAACCCAGCCCTGGAATCCTTGCTCTTCCTTTTTAATTATCTGTCACTTCTACATCCAGGCCAAGGTGCATATGATTTCTCTCTCTCTCAGCCTCATTAACTTTTTAGGAATGGAGTCGTTTACCAGGGCTCCTAAATTTTCACCTGTTACAGGTCATAACTGCTCCTTTCAAAGTCCCCTAAGACCCAGGAATGTCCCCAACTGGCCTCTCTGTTCAATCTCCTTTTGGACTTTTCAAGATCCAGTTTCCTCCTATTTTTTTTGAGGGTGAATACTCAAGTCCCCCAAGTCTCTGATGTATTGATCCAAGGTCCTTCCTCCTAAAATACCCGAGGACTCTTCCCAGAGCTTCTCTTGTTGCTCACTCCTCCTACAGCACAAAGCGACAGGGCTAAAGGCAGATGGAGAGGCAAAAGTGTCCCATTAGGGGGTTTCTGACAGAGATGTGAGCTCCAGAAAGACTGTAGCCCTGTGATGTTCTCCTTGGGCCTGCACATTTGAGAATCGATATTCCAATTATGAACTTCCAGGCCCGAAAGACAGGATTAAATTGGCTTTGTATTTTAATACAAAGAGAAATTTAGATGTATAGGTTTAATATAGTTTAAACTCTTTTTCAGTTTTGGAGGAAAAATACTTAGATTTGCATTTTCTCACATGCTATATTTTCCTTTACTCCTTCTTTCAAGTGTGTATTGCAATAGTGCTTTAAAACCATTTTAAGGGCACCTGGGTGACACAGTCAGTTAAACGTCTGACTCTTGATTTCGGTTCAGGTCATGATCTCATAGTTCATAAGATAGAACCCTACATCAGGCTCTGCACACTGACATTATGGAGCCTGCTTGGGATTCTCTCCCTCCCCTTCTCCCTGCCCCTCCCCTGTGCGCTCTCTCTCTCTCTCTCTCTCTCTCTCTCAAAATAAAAATAAAAACAAACTATTTTAAATTTTATAATAAAAATTATCATGCCTATTTTTCTTCTAAATTAATAGTTTTTAAATTTTATAAATAAACAGAAATTTGTTCTCAAACAAAATCATAGCAGATTCCTCTTATATAAAATAAATAAAAGGTTGCTGGGAAGGAATGGGAGGGCAGACACTGAGGTATTTCTACAGTGAAAATATTTTTTTAACTTTTTTTTATGTTTTATTTTATATTTGAGAGAGAGTGTGTGCGTGAGCAGGGAAGGGGCAAAGAGATGGAGACAGAATCTGAAGCAGGATCCAGGCTCTGAGCTGTCAGCACAGAGCCTGACACGGGGCTTTAACCCACAAGCAGTAAAATCATGGCCTGAGTTGAAGTTGGACACTTAACCGACTGAGCCACCCACGTGCCCCTACAGTCAACATATTTTTAAAACTCACTATTTTAGAATATAACCATACTTTATTGAATCTAAGACACCAACTACTGTAAGACATACCATGTAGCACAAAGAAAGAAAAAACATTAGCATTTAAACTGTGGCATGCCACTGATTGATTATAACACATAAGCCAATCTCAGAGTTGTTAAAATGTGGTCATTGTGGTCCTATAAATCATTGATGATTTATAGCAGTATAAATAAATATACATATAAACCATGTTCATTTATTCACATGGTTGATCTGGAAGTTAAATTTAAGTGAAGTGGCAGTACTAGCTTCACATAAATATTAGTTTTCATTTACTAGGCGCTACTAAGTCCTATGCCCCAGACAAGTGTCAACTGGGAGGTTGCCTTGTCACTCCTATCTTCCTTATACTTCTTAATATTTTCATTTACTGAGTACTTCCCAAGTGCTGAGTGCAGTACATGAATAATCTCATTGAATCCTGTCAAGAACACTCCAAAGCAGGTACTATTCTCCAACTTATAGAGGTAGAAATTGAAGCTCTGGGAGGTTCAGTGACTTGACCAAAGTCACACAATTAGTAAATGTGGCAGATCAGATATGCTGACTTCAAAGCTAGAATGTTCTAGCATAAAAGCATTCTCAAAGTTGAAAGGGACTTAGAAGTCATTGCTCCTCCATTCAAGAATCTCCTTCTCCAGCATCCCTAACAGATAGTGATAGTTTCAATATATCTGACCAGATAGATAAGCATCTATCCAAGCCAGTAATTATCAAACCTGCCTGATAATCAAAAGCATCTGGGAAGCTTTTTATAAATGCAAATTCCTGGAGCACCTGACTGGCTCAGTCAGTTGAGCATCTGACTCTCGATTTCAGCTCAGGCCATGATTCCAGGGTCATGGGATCAAGCCCCACATCAGGCTCTGTGCTGAGTGTGGAGCCTGCTTGAGATTCTTTCGCCCTCCGCCCCTCTCCCTGCCTCTCTCTCTCTCTCTCTCTCTCTCCAAATAAAAATAAAAATAAATTAAAAGCAAGTTCCTGGGACTCTCTTCCAAGGTTTTTTTTCTTTAAGAGGTCTTGAGTGAGGCCTAGAAATCTGTATGTTTGGAAAGCATATCCAGGTGATTCTGATGAAGCAAGTTTACAAACCATTAATATAATCTCACAAAGTCTTAGGTAGAAACCATTGTTGGGAGAAGAAGTTGAATATCAGCCCCATAAGGAAGTAGTGACTTCTGCACAAAAGAAGAATGATGCCATGCTTCTCTATTGGTTAGAATAATCCAACACCGAGACATGAGTAAGGTAAATAATACCCACAGGAAACTCCACATGAACCATTGAACCCTACATGTTTTGGGTGGGCTAAATCCTTTTACCAACCAAATCTCAGCCCAGACCCACTCCCAGGTGTTATCAGGAAGAAAGACATCATTGCTAGTTAGGATGTGATGTGTTCCCAGGCCTAGCCCAAAATGAATATCTCGTAAGAATGGTTCTTCCCCAAACCACCCCCTCACTACTCTCATTGGCTTCTCCATGACCCAGAGATTAGAAGTTGAGGTCTTATCCCCAATAAAGCATCCCTAGAAATTTTACATGAAGAGGTATGAGAATTTCCTATCATAGTAGGGGGAGGAGGTCTGGATGCAAACCGAAGGCAAATAAGCACTTGGCAGGCATACTGTAGGGAGCAGTGAAGCATTAGATGGGGTGGAAAGTGCACTGCTTCCAAAATAAATAAACCTCCTATTCAGCTCTCTAATTCAACAAATCTCAAGTCCACTAAGATTTCATCCAGTCTTGGCTCTGAAATCTGTACAGCACACTGTCCAATAGAACTTTCTACAATGGGAGAAACATTCTAGATCTATACTATGTAATATGGCAGACACTATCCACATGTAGCTATTAAGCACTTGGAATATGGCTAGTGTGGCTAAGGGAAGAAATTTTTAATTTTTAAATTTTATCTAACTTTAATTTCAATTTAAATAGCCCATGTGAGGGTGCCTGGGTGGCTCAGTCAGTTGGGCGACCAACTACAGCTCAGGTCATGATCTTGCGGTCTGTGAGTTTGAGCCCCGTGTCAGGCTCTGTCCTGAGAGCTCAGAGCCTGGAGCCTGCTTCCAATTCTGTGTCTCCTTCTCTCTCTGACCCTTCCCTGCTTGCTGTCTTTCTCTCTCTCAAAAATAATAAACAATAAAAAAACAAAAATAAATAAAAATTAAAAATAGCCCATGTTATTAGTGGCTACCATACTAGGCAGTGCAGTTCTAGAGGGACTGACCCAGCCTCATCTTGAACTTTGTGATCAGAGCTGCCTATTCAACACCAGCTTTTAGGAAAGCACCAAAGTACAATGCTCCAGAAGATAAAATATGTCAGGAGGGAGCACCATGATGGGGCCACCACAGAAATCAGCATCTGCCCAATATTTTTAGCCACCTTAGGGGTAAGGCTGAAATGACTTCAGGGATAGCCCAAGCAACTGTGAAGATGCCAGTCATTAAAATCCATCCCAAAATAGCTGATCAAAGGCCAACTTCAGGGTGTGATGTGATTTCCTTGCAATTTCTCTTATGCTCTGCATATGACAGTGACAATTTTTACTTTCTTGTTTCTCTTCCTCCAATCAACTCAGTGCTGTCACTTTCTTTTCATTGTTTCTATGCTTCATTAGCCACCTCTTTCACCAGCTAGTCTTGCTTATATCTTTAGTCCAAAAAAAACCTGCACAACTTGGCTAATTTAGTCAACCAGTCATTTTGGTGAGAACTCTGGGTTGAGATGGTCATTGGACTTAACTGATAAGACAGCCAGAGCCCTGTGCTGATAGGATGGAAGGGTCCTCCTAGTTTCTCTTCCACCCACACACGTGTCCTTTAACTGGGATAGTTCCACCCATGTACGAATATCAGGAAAAATACCTCTCAAATATACAACAAATATACAACATACAAAATCCTCCAAGAGTTGAAAAAAACTAGGAAGAGTAGGGGCTCCTCTCCATCTGTTCTATGAGTACTTATTGAGGTTCCTTTGTGTATCAGGCATTGCTTTCAGCTCCCAAGGTAAGACAAATAAAGTCTCTCTTTCATGGGACTTAACATAACAAAAAGGTAGTAAAAGAGTTATTATTTATTGAGCTTCCACCCCATAAGAGGTACCCATTTCTCATAACACTCCTGGAAGATAAATACTCTCATCCCCATTTTATAGATACAAAGGTAGAAGTGCAGGTTTTCCCAAGATCACTTCAGTCTGTGTGTTCTTTCTGCTTCTCCACACCGTCTGCTTGTGTAGTCTCTTCCTCTACTTATACAGTAAAGGATTTCAAGCACATTTCTTTAAAGGCTATTCCCTTACCACAAGAGATTAAGTTTATCCAGATTAAGACCTGGTGAGCAGAAGACCCATTATCAGAGAAAGGCAGGAAGGAAGAATCACTGCCACCCAAAGCCAAGAAGAATAGGGCCTTCTATGGGGAATTTTGTAGTTAAGCAAATAGTTTTCAGACAAAACTTACCGGCCACCACACCATACTTCGTCCTGCCAGGAAGAAGCCTCCAACAGTCCCACGATTAGTGGAAAACATAGCCTGAAGAGGAAAGGTCAAAAATTTAGTATAAAACTAGAACAGAGCAACTTTGCCTGCCAAAAGGACATACCTCTCCCACTCCCATATACTTGTACTTTCTTTTACTGTCTTTATTTCTGAGGCACTTCCACATTCCTTACTCCCCTAGAACTCCACTATACTTAGATGAAGGAGGCAGGGACCTACATATGACAGACAAGAAGACTGAAGCTCAGGTTTAAAAACCTTTCCCTGGTGCAGCTCTGCAATGAGTTCACAGTGTGGCTTCAAGCAAGTCACTCCACCTGAATGTTTGTTAAATAAGGAAAATGGAACTTTTCATGCCATTTTTACAAGCATACTCAAGGTGCCTAATGAAATATCATTCTTTTTGGGATGCCTGGCTGGATCAGTAGGATAAGCATCTGGCTCTTGGTTTCAGCTCAGGTCATGATCTCACAGTTCGTGAATTCAAGCCCTGCACCAGTCTGTGTGCTGACAGCACAGAGCCTGCTCAGGATTCTCTCTGTGCTCCTCCCCTGCACACGTGCTCACTCTTTCTCTCTTCAAATAAGTAAATAAACTTAAAAAAATTTTAAGAAATATTCTTTTTAAAAGCATTATACATGGCACAAAAACAGACACATAGACCAATGGAATAGAATAGAAATCCCAGAACTAGACCCACAAACGTATGGCCAACTCATCTTTGACAAAGCAGGAAAGAACATCCAATGGAAAAAAGACAGCCTCTTTAACAAATGGTGCTGGGAGAACTGGACAGCAACATGCAGAAGGTTGAAACTAGACCACTTTCTCACACCATTCACAAAAATAAACTCAAAATGGATCAAGGACCTAAATGTGAGACAGGAAACCATCAAAACCTTAGAGGAGAAAGCAGGAAAAGACCTCTCTGACCTCAGCCGTAGCAATCTCTTACTTGACACATCCCCAAAGGCAAGGGAATTAAAAGCAAAAGTGAATTACTGGGACCTTATGAAGATAAAAAGCTTCTGCACAGCAAAGGAAACAACCAACAAAACTAAAAGGCAACCAATGGAATGGGAAAAGATATTCGCAAATGACATATCAGACAAAGGGCTAGTATCTAAAATCTATAAAGAGCCCACCAAACTCCACACCCGAAAAACAAATAACCCAGTGAAGAAATGGGCAGAAAACATGAATAGACACTTCTCTAAAGAAGACATCCGGATGGCCAACAGGCACATGAAAAGATGTTCAGCGTCGCTCCTTATCAGGCAAATACAAATCAAAACCACACTCAGGTATCACCTCACGCCAGTCAGAGTGGCCAAAATGAACAAATCAGGAGACTATAGATGCTGGAGAGGATGTGGAGAAACGGGAACCCTCTTGCACTGTTGGTGGGAATGCAAATTGGTGCAGCCGCTCTGGAAAGCAGTGTGGAGGTTCCTCAGAAAATTAAAAATAGACCTACCCTATGACCCAGCAATAGCACTGCTAGGAATTTATCCAAGGGATACAAGAGTACTGATGCATAGGGGCACTTGTACCCCAATGTTCATAGCAGCACTCTCAACAATAGCCAAATTATGGAAAGAGCCTAAATGTCCATCAACTGATGAATGGATAAAGAAATTGTGGTTTATATACACAATGGAATATTATGTGGCAATGAGAAAAAATGAAATATGGCCTTTTGTAGCAACGTGGATGGAACTGGAAAGTGTGATGCTAAGTGAAATAAGCCATACAGAGAAAGACAGATACCATATGGTTTCACTCTTATGTGGATCCTGAGAAACTTAACAGGAATCCATGGGGGAGGGGAAGGAAAAAAAAAAAAAAAAGAGGTTAGAGTGGGAGAGAGCCAAAGCATAAGAGACTGTTAAAAACTGAGAACAAACTGAGGGTTGATGGGGGGTGGGAGGGAGGAGAGGGTGGGTGATGGGTATTGAGGAGGGCACCTTTTGGGATGAGCACTGGGTGTTGTATGGAAACCAATTTGTCAATAAATTTCAGAAAAAAAAAATAAAAAAAAAATAAAAAAAAATAAAAAAAAAAAGAAATTGTGGTTTATATACACAATGGAATATTATGTGGCAATGAGAAAAAATGAAATATGGCCTTTTGTAGCAACGTGGATGGAACTGGAGAGTGTGATGCTAAGTGAAATAAGCCATACAGAGAAAGACAGATACCATATGGTTTCACTCTTATGTGGATCCTGAGAAACTTAACAGGAATCCATGGGGGAGGGGAAGGAAAAAAAAAAAAAAAAAGAGGTTAGAGTGGGAGAGAGCCAAAGCATAAGAGACTGTTAAAAACTGAGAACAAACTGAGGGTTGATGGGGGGTGGGAGGGAGGGGAGGGTGGGTGATGGGTATTGAGGAGGGCACCTTTTGGGATGAGCACTGGGTGTTGTATGGAAACCAATTGGTCAATAAATTTCATATATATATAAAAAATAAATAAATAAATAAATAAATAAGAAATTAAAAAAAATAAAAAATAAAAGCATTATACAGTGGTGCACCTGGGTGACTCAGTTTATTAAGTGTCAGACTCTTTTTTTTTTAATATTTATTTATTTTTGAGAGAGAGAGAGAGAGAGAGAGAGAGAGAGCAAGCTGGGGAGGGGCAGAGAGAGAGGAGACACAGAATCTGAAGCAGGCTCCAGGCTCTGAGCTGTCAGCACACAGCCTGACGCAGGGTTGGAACTCACGAACCATGAGATCATGACCTGAGCCGAATGCTTAACCAACTGAGCCACCCAGGCGCCCCAAGAGTCAGACTCTTAATCTCAGCTCAGGTCATGACCTTGCAGTTGGTAAGTTCGAGCCCCACATTGGGCTCTGTGCTAATGGTGCGGAGCCTACTTAGGATTCTGTCTCTCCTCTCTGCCCCTCCTCTGCTTGTGCTATAAATAAATAAATAAATAAACTCAAAAAAAATTACTAAATAAATGAAAGCACTATACAAGGGGCATTAAGGAGGACACTTGTTGGGATGAGCACTGGGTGTTCTATGTAGGAGATGAATCACTGGATTCTATTCCTGAAATCATTATTGCACTATATGCTAACTAACTTGGATGTAAATTAAAATAAGTAAATACATACATACAAACATACATACAAATATACATACATAATAAGCACTATACAGTATTTGAATTATATTTCAGTAATGTTATTATCAAAACAAAAAAATGAAAAATGCTAGAGGAATGCATGGTGTTCTTATTAAATACATTAAAGATGGACCATTCAAACTCAGTTCAAAACTTTCTGAGATGTAGGTAGAAGCTTGCTGGAAACATTACTTTTCAACATATTATGAGTACTGCAGAATGATTATTGTTATGAATACAGAAGGAGGAGATTCCTTCTGACTGGGGTGTCAGGAAAGGCTTCACAGAGGGAGCAGCACTTCAGCAAGTCTTGAAGATAGAGTGGGATTTATTAGTGAAAGAAAAGAAGGAAAGGACATTTCAGACTGTGGGAACAACATGAGCAATAACCCAGAGATAGAACTGCAGTGTGGGGAGGAAGGGAACGGTGAATAGCATTACCTGGAGAACCTGGCTGAGGCATATCAATGAGGAGAATGGTGAGAAGTGGGAACAGACTGCAGACCATCAAATGCCAAGCTAAAACATATAGGCTTTATTCCATAGGCAGTAGGGAGCCACTGAAGGTTTATGAGTGCATTTTCAGTAAATGACCACCAGACCCTCCTTCTTACAGAACCCTTGGAATGTTGCCTCTGAACCTTCAGCTGATTCCTGGTCCAGCTCAGGCCCAGGTCCAGTCCTCCAGCTCAAAACTGGGACAGTGTCTCTGCTAGTGTTCTCCTCCTCCCTCCCTCTATGTCAATGGCCTTCCCTTAGCTGATGGCTTGCTAATGTCTCTGAAAATACTGATAACTGATAATGACTGAGCCCTGTTAAAGCTTGTTGCATCGTGACCCCTGAGGCTTAAGAGCATCACTGGTGCAAAGGAATTAACCTCAGATGGTGACATTTCAGACGCTTAGAAATTCAGTTTATTCAGCAAACATGCCTACTATTGATAGCATATTGCTAAGTGCTCAGAATCCAGAGACTGACCAGACTCAGTCCTTTAGGAAGCAGTGTCATTCATACATCCAACAATCAACATAAATTGATTGTTGTGTGCCAGGCAGTTCCAGGGAGAGCACAGCTCAGATCTTTCTGGACTCGTGGCAGGGTCCTCCCTCCCATAGGACATACTCTTAGGGATTCTGTGGTGTTTTTTTCTAGGAATAGCAAGAGGACTAACAAACACAAGGAGCAAAGAAGGTAGTCAGGGCTGAACAAAACTATGGTCCAAGGACGCAGATTCTAGTAGTTTTCCAGGGAAAGGCCATTCTGAAAGTGATTCCGATGTCAAAGCAGGTTGATATGCCCCAGTTGGTATTGGAGGGACAAAAAGTGGGTTTGGGGCCCAGATACAACATTTCCAAGTTGGTCTCAGAAACGAAGAGCTTAGAGGAAGGATGTGACAGTCAAGACTAGAGTGGGGAACTGGATAATTGAGGAAAGATGTTGGGAATGGATAAAAGGCAAGGACAGGTGTACCTACACCAGGCCTTCTCTTCTCTGGAATGTTTATCCCCTCATCTCCACAAGCCCAGACCCAGCAGACCCATCCTTCAAGGCTCCTCAAATGTTATTTTCCCCATGAAACTTTACCTGACACTCCACCACAGAAACTTCCTTCTCTACTATGGCCTCTCCCCTTCACAAACAAAAAATAATCTCTCTCTCCTGTGAACATCTAGAGATTTTCTATAGATGTTCTATGTTTCTATACCTCATTCACAGCCCTTACACTTTTTTCCTTTATGTTGCCATATTATAATTTTTTCCAGCTTTATTGAGGTATATGGACAAATTAAAAATTGTTTATATTTAGGGGATACAATGTGATATTTTGAAATACATATTCATTGCCAAGGGCTGCCTGGCGGGAGAAATGGAGAGATGCTGCTCAAAAGGTACAAGGGTAAAATTGTAAGATGATTTCTGGAGATCTAATTTACATCATGGTGACCATAGTCCATAATACTGTATTGTATAGTTAAGTTTGCTGAAAAAGTAGATCTTAAGTGCTCTCACCACACACAAAAAACATTGTAACTGTGTGAGATAATGGATATGTTCATTAACTTGATTGTGGTAACCATTTTACAAGTTTTTAATCCCCTGTAATGCTTAGTATAATGCCTAGTGCATGGTACACATTCAATAAAATGTTGGATAAAGGGGTTTCTCAGTGCCTTCTGCCTCCACTCTTCCCCCATATCCCACCCCCGAACACTCCTTCTGGAAATGAGCAACGCCCTTCCAGGCAGGCATTTTGCAGACTGCCAGCAACATTCAGTAGGTGCTACCAGTAGGTGTTATTACTATAACTCGTGTACCCTGCCTCCTTCTTCCCTGCTGTTTATTCCCTACAATGGAAAGACACTGTCTCCATGAGCAAAGGATGCTCAAAGGAAAGCTCTAAGGTTCCAACACCACTTTGTAAAGCATGGCATTAAATTTGCCTGTCCACCCTGCAACTAGAAGAGAATGATTTCACAAGTGCAAGCCAGAGGAGCAAAAGAAACACAAGTACTGACCCATATTTTTTTTTCTTAATGGATTAAAAATATCACTGAACAAACGGAAGGTGCTTCAGACCTTTGCTTAAAGCTTAAGAAACTGGGGATGTTGGGCCTGGAGTAGAGAAGACTCCAGTGTGGCCTACCATCTTCTGAGGTAAAGTGAGACAGCATGGTCTGCATAAGGCACAACCAAATACAATGGAGAAGCTCCAGGACATCAGATCTGGGCTCCATACCAGGAAGATTTTCCTCACTATCAGAGCTGTGTAGAGATGGAAGTGGTGCCACTGGGGAGAGTCTTGGCCAGAAATATTCAAGTGAAGGGTGGACAATTGTTCAAGATATTTTGGTCAAGTGGTTTAAGAATAGACTCTAGCACAGGATGAAGAGGGTTAAAACTGAATAAACTTTAGGCCTTCACTTTATGAAAATATGTCAGGAAAGAAGGAATTCCACACCACCAGGACACTGTCACAGCAATGCAAATGGTGGTAAGGATCATGGAGAGAGTATTGCCAGAAAGGATGTTGTCTTAGGGAAGGGAAGGTGAGACAGTAGAAAAAACATGCCTTTGGTATCTAATCCCAGCTCTGGCACAGATTCATCTGACTGACTTCTTGTCACCATCTGACCCTCACCTGTAAAATTGAAAGGCTGAGCTTCCCCAGGGGCAATTGCTACTCAGGCATCCAATGATGCTATTAGTGTAAATGATTGCATAAGGCAGGGATCAGTAAATTTTTCCTGTAAAGAAAAATGTCCATATCATAAGTTATTTAGGTTTTGTGGGACACACATGATCTCCACTGGACATTCTTCCTCTTTTATTTTTTACAACTCCTTAAAAGTGTAAAAACACATTTGTAACTTGTGGGCCATACAAAAACAGGCGGTGGGCCATATTTGCCCTGTGAACTATAGTTTAACAACCCCTAGCATAAGGGGGTTCAGGATAGCTTAAATGAAATCTTCCAGAAAAAATAAAGTTAGAGATTTAGCCTAAAATGATACAAAATCCCCCAAGAAACAGAGAGGTGGTGAAAGAAAAATGGAAATATACAGTGAAGAATAAGCTCAAACCCAAACATGATTGGAAGAGGGTAAAACAGAACAAAATAATGTTGGAAGAGATGTGGATGGTGATAGAGGGACATTGGCTATGGGTGTCTTTTCTAAGATGAAGAAGCACCATAAGCCAGGATCACTCTGTCTGTGCAGCCCAGAGATCACTCAGGAGTCAGGATGTCTATCCCCAAACCAAGCCACTCTTGATGCTCCAGTAGAAAAAAAAAGGAATGTAAACTGGAAGAAATCCAGCACGTTAAATAATCAGGGTCCAGAGGCACTGACTAATGGGGAAAATTAAATGTAGACAAATATTAGCAGGCTCATTAAGTAGCATTTAACAGGACAAGTGATACTGATTCACAGATATTTGAAAAGCATAAACACCATAATCAGCAGGACTGGCAGGGGCTAAAATAAGATTGGTTAGGGGAACAGAGATTATCGGTGATTTTCTGGGAAATAAGCAGTATGGCATAGCTAGCAAATGATGAATTCACATCCAAGTGCTAGGCACTTAGAAGCTGGGGAAGGGTGTGGGGAGGAAGGCAGGCAAAGTGGCAAAGCCCCTGGTACTCTGGAAAACCAAGAGTCAAAAGATCTGAGTTCAAGGAAAATTTCATGTACTGCAACCTTAGGTAAACCACAACAACATGGGGCTTCAGTTTCCTTTTCTGTAAAATAGGGATTAGTATTCCTGCCCTCCTTATGTTGAGGCATTTTGTGAAGATGCCCTATCCAGTTGACCGCATTTTCCCATTTTACTTAAAAGGACAAAAACAATTCAGGGCATGGCTCATACCTTGGAGGGCAAATGATGATATTATTTAAAAAGACTCCTAGACTCCATAAAGAATTTTCAGATTCATGTCTGCGGATCCTCACAACAATCTTCAGGAGTCATAAGAATAGGTAAGATTGTACCTGTGCACACTTGAGTAAACTGAGGCTGAGACAGGTTGCCTGAGGTTGCATAGCTAGAACCATGTCAAAGCCAGTAGTAAACCTGAGAATCCTGGCCCCTGGTTGGACACTTCTGGGAAGGTGAGCATATTGGGGAAGAGTTAGTAACACTGACCCCTTGTGACACTTGGAAAAGCTTTCAGTCACATCTAGTTTCTATGATTACTTAACAAACCAAAAAAAAAAAAAAAAAAAAAAAAGCTTCCTTCTATCCCTAAAAAACAAACAAAACAAAATAAAAAACTCTGTGGCCATGGAAGGGTTAATATCCACCCTGCCCCCCCCCCCACACACACTCCCCTCTAAATCAAGAAAGAGTTCAACCACCTGCTGCCATCACAGCCTCCTGGCCCAACCCTACCCACAACCAAAGCTTTTGAGAATGTCTGCAATATGTGCACATTTAAAACACCTCATCTTCTAGTTGCTGGGTGTGCCAGAGTCTGTCATAGTGAAATTTCCAAGTTCCAAGTTCCAAGCCTGCGAAGAACAAGTTTCTCTGGTTTGGTGTGTCCCCAGTCCCCAAGGGGAGCCACGTGCATTTCCCCAGCACCAGGCCACCCTCCAAGGCTTCCTCCTCCTCCTCCTCCACCCAAGCTTTTTCAGCTCTCACTCATTCCAGTCCCTGGGCTTCCAGGTCAGCCTTTCCCAGGGGGACACCAGCAGCACCCCTCCATTTGGGGCTGCCCCACAGCCCCTGCACCTGGCAGAGGCTTTGTGTCCTTCCTGCTCTAAATTGTTTCTTTTCCATCCAGAACTGTATGACTAAGAAGAAACAGGACAGTCCTAGCCTCCTTGGGACTTATCTTCAAGCCCAGAGATCTTCCCTGAAGCCCTAAGCTGTCCCTCTCCTGCCCCTCACACTAGCCTCCAGCCTCTCCAATCTCTGCCTCCTTCTCTGCTCACAGGCCAGGGGTATTTTCCTTGGACCTTCCTGGCCAGCTCCCCTCAGAACCCCCCTCCCTTCTGCTCATCCTTGCTTGCCCCCCTCACTTCACACTGTGCCCCCCTGAATTCCTCTCAAGGGCTTCCAAGTTATTTCCATTCGGCTCCACAGACCTTTAAACCCACCCTTTCCTCCTCACAGCTCACGGATGCAGTGGCTCCCCTGTGCAGCCCCGCCCCCCTTGTCCCTGCTGGTGGCTCTTGCCCCTTCAGCCCACGTCTCAGAGCCCTCACATACCCACAGCCCGACGGCCATCACCACCACAAAGTAGACAACGATGACAGAGATGTCGGCCGCATTGCGGATGCGCTCATGTGGCGCAAGGGGTGAGGTAGTGTCGGTCGTGGGGCTCCAGGTGGTAGTGTCCATGGCGGCGGTGGCGATGCGTCCCTCCCGCCCAGGCCACTCGCTCCTTATACCGCCTCCGGGTTAATAATCAGCCCGAGGGAGGGCGCCCGCGAAGTCGAGCGGTGCAGCTCCTGCGCTGCACCGTCGGGGAGCAGCTTTGGAGCACAGAGCGCTGAAGGAGGAGCAGGTGGAGCTGTTGGCAGAAAGGGTGGCAGGCTGGCAGGTAAGGGCTGTTCCGTGAGTGGGGAGGGGCCATCCAGGGGGTGGTGCCCGCCTGGCACAAAGGCCGGCTGTGTTCCCGGCAGGGTAGCCTCGCCTGCTCTGCCAGGGGCAGAGAGGGTGCGGCTCCATTGAGGAACCAGGCTGCCTGAGGCCAGGGGCCTAGAGGCTTCAGGTCGCCTGCCACCTGCCCTTGGACCAGTACTGAGGCTTCTACAGACTCCGGTTCTCCATGTGTAAAACCGGTACAAGACTGTTCCCAGGATTCAGCCAAGTTCTTGGTCTCTGTGGAGAAAATTCTGGGGAAGACCACTTGTTGGGTATTGCTGGCAAGAAATTCAGAACAATTTCTTGGCCATGGGGACAGCCACCCACCTACCTACATTTCTGGCGCCCCTGCAGCCCCCAGAGGCACTGTTACTGCCACTGTAAGGAGGAAAAAAGAGAGACTAGGAGAAGGAATCCCACTGGGAGTTTTTCTTTGCCCTGTGCCTCACCCAGTAATTGATCTGGGGCCCTTCTGGGGCAGATAGAAGCGAGGATACTAGAGAATCCCTTCCATGGAGCTCATCATATGTTGACCCTTCCTGGGGATTCAGCCTGCCCATCTGGAGACACATGTCTAAGTTGAAAGTCAGGGCTCAGCACTGAGATGATTGAGAAAAGAGGCATGACTCACCCAAGGTCACACAGTGAGCTAATGACAGACCTGGTCCTACAACCTAGACCAGGGTAGGCCTAGTTCAGAGGAAGGTTGGAGATGCTCTCAGGTGATAGCACTAGGGAGCTTTGCTGGAGTGATGAGGTACAGGGAGGGGGAAGGACCACATAAACCCTGCCCGGACTCTGTTCTGCCTCAGGTCCTCCCTGCCCACCACCAGACAACCATCCACTGCCCAAATGCCAACAACTGATTTCTTTGCACCTCACTGTCTCTGAGGTCCACTCCCATCCTCCCTCATCAGCACTTGCTCTTCCTACTGAGGTTGCAGTCAAAGAATCATTATTTGGACTGCATCCATGTAGGTCTTCCCCATTCCCCCCCACCCACTCCCCTAAACTAAGGTTATGCCCAGGGCCCAACATAATGCCTGGCCACCAGGAACAGGAATTCCTCTTCTGGGGAACCCAGAAGCAGGGGATCTTCAACATGGATGTCCTCCAAAATTTCAAGCTGAGCCATCAGCCACAGCTTGGAGCAATTGACCTTTCATCTATATCCATCTGTTCCCAAATTCAGCAGAGCATTTTCACCTGGCTCCGCCCAAGCAGAGCCCCTGCCCTCCGGAAACTTCCAGTCTGATCTGGAAATGAGCTCATCCACAGCAAAAGTTCAGCCCTGAACCCCCAGCTGCAGGCATCCAGCCTGTGCCAATTTCCAAAAGTGAAGACTGGCAATGAGCAAATCTGAAAAGTGAGCAGGAGGAAGGACCTGAAGTACTATAGGACCTCAATGGAGGGAATAAACCATTCTTTGATCTTTCTCAAATAGCAAAACATGGATGGCTAGAGAAGGAAAGGATGGCAGCCTGGAAGAGACCAGAAAATGCATTCATTCATTCATTCATTCATTCATTATACATTCATTCATTCTTGCAACACAAGAACTACTTCTATGTGCCAGGTCATGTGTGCCAACCCTGGGGATATAGCTGTACACAAGATTCACAGGGTTCTTGCCCTCACAAGGCTTCCAGCCCAGTGGGAGAGATAGACCATCATCAAAAATGAGACAAATACCTATAAAATTAGCATTGTGATATGTGCTTTGAAAGAGACATAGTAATGCTCCAAATGTGTAGCAAGGATTTTAACATGGAGATGAGGTAAAGCTGGGGGAAGGCCTCGGAAGGTCCGGTTTGAACAGGACCTTAAAAGAAGAACAAGCAAGGTAAGATGGGAGTGAGGGATGTAGCAGGAGAGGGCAAGCTGGGGCTAAAAATAAAAAATAAATTAAAAAACATGTCAGTACCAAGTATCCCCCTACCATGGCAGGGTGGCAGGGGGAGTCCAGGATACCTGAGGCCCTTTTGCAATTTCTGTTCCTCACTGGTCTCCTCTAAAAGGACAATTTATACCCAAGAAAACAGCACAGAGATTCCTCAAAAAATTAAAAATAGAATTACTCTGTGATCCAAGAATCCCATTTCTGGATTATATATCCAAAGACAATGAAATCAGTATCTTGAAGAGATATCAGCACTCCCATGATCATTAAAGCATTATTCACAATATCCAAGTTGGAAACAGTTTAAAGTGTCCATGAGCAGATGAATGGATAAAGGAAATGTGGTGTATATATATACATACCACATTTATGTATATGTCTATGTGATGGAGTATTATTCAGCCATAAAAAAGGAAATCCTGCCCTTTGCACCACCATGGATGAATCTAAAGGACATTATGCAGACAGATAAAGACAAATACTGTTTTATCTCATCTATATGCACAGTCTAAAAAAGTCAAACTCAAAATGAATTACTGGGACCTCATCAAAATAAAAAGCTTCTGCACAGTGAAGGAAACAATCAGCAAAACTAAAAGAAAACCAACAGAATGGGAGAAGATATTTGCAAATGACATATCAGATAAAGGGTTAGTATCCAAAATCTATAAAGAACTTATCAAACTCAACAACTGAAAAACAATCCGGTGAAGAAATGGGCAAAAGACATGAATAGACACTTCTCCAAAGAAGACATCCAGATGGCCAACTGACACATGAAAAAATGCCCAACTTTACTCATCATCAGGGAAATACAAATCAAAACCACAATGAGATACCACCTCACACCAGTCAGAATGGCTAACATTAACAACTCAGGTAACAACAGATGTTGGTGAGGATGTGGAGAAAGAGGAACACTTTTGCATTGTTGGTGGGAATGCAAGCTGGTGCAGCCACTCTGGAAAACAGTATGGAGGTTCCTCAAAAAACTAAAAATAGAACTACCCTATGACCCAGCAATTGAACTACTAGGCATTTATCCACAGGATACAGGGGTGCTATTTCGAAGAGACATATGCACCCCCATGTTTATAGCAGCACTATCAACAATAGCCAAAGTATGGAAGGAGCCCAAATGTCCATCAATGGATGAATGGATAAAGAAGATGTGGTATATATATATACAATGGAGTATTAGTTGGCAATCAAAAAGAATGAAATCTTGCCATTTGCAACTACGTGGATGGAACTGGAGGCTATTATGCTAAGTGAAATTAGTGAGTCAGAGAAAGAGAAAAATCATATGACTTCACTCATATGAGGACTTAAGAGACAAAACAGATGAACATAAGGGAAGGGAAACAAAAATAATATAAAAACAGGGAGGGGGACAAAACAGAAGAGACTCATAAATATGGAGAACAAACTGAGGGTTGCTGGAGGGGTTGTGGGAGGGAGGATGGGCTAATGGGTAAGGGGCACTAAAAAATATATTCCTGAAATCATTGTTGCACTATATGCTAACTAATTTGGATGTAAATTTTAGAAAATTAAAAATAAAAAAATTAAAAAGCCAAACTCATAGAACCGAAAACAGAATGATGATTTCCAAGGGCTAGGGAGGGGGTGGGAGAAATGGGGAAATGTTGGGCAAAGGTTACAAACTTCAAGTTATAAGATGCAGCGTATGATGACTAGATCTAATGCAGTATATAATGACTATAGTAAACAACATTGTATTTATACTTGAAAGTTGCTAAGAGATTAGATTTTAAGTGTTCTCACCACAAACACACACACACACACACACACACACACACACACACACAATGGTAACTATGTAAGGTGCTGGGTGCTGGATGTGTTAGTTAACTCAATTGTGTTAATTCAATCCCACTGTATGCATATATTAATTAAATCATCACATTGTACACCTTTTAAAAAATCATGCTGTACAACCCAGGTTTTTAAAAAAAAAGAATTATTTTCTCTACACAGATGCTTCCAGGAAACACAGTATGATACACCACCTGCCCCCCACAGCTGGCCAGAGCTGCTGGACCACTGCTCATTGGTAAAGATCCTGTTGGCCTCTCTCCTGCCCTCCCTGGTGCCAACCAAAATCAGGCTCTGGTCACAAAAAAGAATCTTCTTACCAGAACCCCAAGGGAAATAAAAAAGCTGCCCAAACAGCCAGACCAGGGGGAAGATGGGGCTGATGAGGAAAGACAGACATAAAACCAAGAAGCAGACCCCATCTGAGTTCACAATCTCAGGTCAGATTGGGGTCCTAAGTTTGAAAACCCAGATGCCCACAGATTCACAGCTAAACCTGACTGTTCAGAGAATACTATTCAAATAACTCTGAAGTCACTAAGCTAATATCTACAGATGGCAGGGGAGGAACCCAGATTTGGAGTGTAATGCCTCACCACTATGTGGGAATTCTCCTGTTGCCTCTTCTCTGCCTTCCTTCCACACTACTCAGGTGTCTAGGTCCCACAGGAGTCCTACCTGCTTCTACCAGCCCAGGAGCTCTTCCCCAGCAGGCCTCGAATGTGCAGTGTCCACCTCTTACTGGCCAAACTGTGCTCCTAAACTCTTGTCACACCGTGAAATTAAACAGCCTAGGTGCAGAGGCTGTGAGTTTGGGAAGTTGTCTGGGGAGGGGAAACCACATAACTAGTTTGAATCATAGCACAGCCATCATCCAGCAGCAGACCGTGGATAGTTCATTTGACATCCGTGATCCTCCATTTGGACATCTGTAAAATGGCATAGACAAGGACTGTCTTGTGAACCTGTGAGGTCCAAATGAGATGAAAATGCAAAGGAGCCTCACTGACAATAAAAAAGGCAAAGGTGAGGTACTGCTATGATTTTCTCTTTTTTCCTTTCCCTTGTTGCAAGCTCAGTTGTGGGAAGCAGACTGTTGATCAGTGTATTTGTTTCCTGAGGGTGCTGTTAACAAATTATCACAAATTTGACCACTCAAAAGAACATAAATGTATCCTCTCATGGTTCTGGAAGGCAGAAGTCCAAAATTGGTTTCAATGGGCTGAAATCCAGGTTTCAGCAGGGCTGCATTGCTCCAGTTTTAAGCAGGATCCTTCCCTGCCTCTTCCAGCTTCTGGTGGTGCCAACAGTCCTTGGCTTGTGGTCACATCACTCCAATCTCTGCCTCTATCTTTCTGTGTGTGTATGGTAAAATATACATAACATAAAAGTTCCCATATTAATTATTTTTAAGTGCACAATTCAGTGGCATTAATATATTCACAATATTGTGCTACCATCACTACTATCTATATCCCAAGACTTTTTCATCATCCCACACACTCTCTATCCCTGAAACACTAACTTCTTATGTTCCCCTGGAAACCATCATTCAGCTTTCCATCTATATGAATTTGACTATTCTAGGTACCTTTAGCCAAGAGGAATCATACAATCTACTCTGTCTTCACAATGCTTTCTCTTCTGTCTCTCAAATCTTCCTCTGTCACTAAGGACATTTGTGATGGTATTTAGGGTCCACCAGGATAATCCAGGATCATCTATCCTCATCTTAAGATCCTTAACTTAATAACATGTGCAAAGACCCTTCTTATAAATAAGGTAGCACTTACAGGTTCCAACAATTAGGACCTGATATCAGATGGCCATTATTCAGCTACTGCAGTGATGGTGAAGGAGTCCGAATATGGAAGGATTTGTTGGAAGAATCAGGATTGGAGCGGCTTTGGGAAAGGTGGAATGGGGAATAAGACACTGCTGGAGGGGGTGAGTCTAGGCCCAGAGGGGTAAAAGCCCAAAAGCTCCCAGGCAAAGAGGAAGTGAGAATAAGTGAGAAGGGCCAGGAGAGGGAAACAATGAGTTGGCCCCAGGCTGCCTGCCCTTCCTCCCCAAGCCCCAAGCTGGTATCTGGGCATGAAAGGAGTAAAGGAAAGGACAGAAAGCTAAGAAGAGCAAAATGCTCCTGGCCCTCCCTCTAAAGCTGAAGTCAATAGTAGTTGACCCTTGGTGGTCTCTATGCAATCATCTGAACCCTAGCTAGGCCTCTGTCATGCTGGGTCACCTTGGGCAAGCCCCTTATGTTCACTGAGAACCACCTCTACAGTGGGGATTGAATTTGAACTAACAAAGACTTGCTGAGTACCCACCATGCATATCAGTTTTGGGCTGGGACCAAAACCCAGGTTGCTTAATGGTAGGCTGTAGCTCTTTCCTCTACATTCCAAATCCCAGACAGGCTTCAGGAAGAAGCTTCAGGGTGAGATGCTGCAAGATGTCTTAGCCTACCTCCCCTAGAGCTCTTCACAGGGTATTGCCTCAGCCCCAGGCCTTAGGCTGGGGCAACAGGAATAACACATGGATGATGGATGGCCCAGAATCAAGAGACCTGAGTTCAGGTACTGGTTACTCTGCCAAGTGGCCTTAGATAAGTCACTTTTCCCTTTTAATACTGTTTTCTCACCTACCAAATTGGCAGAATTTGACCAACTGGTCCCTTAAGAAAGATGCTGGTACCAATTCTATGACTCTAATCAGGTCCCTGAATTTCCCTGATCCTCTATCTCTCATTTATAAACTGGGGACATTAAGCCCTGGACAGTTGCATGTCACAAGCATGTCAATTCCACTTCATCCTAAATCTCACCCCTCACTATGTCTGCTGGCCCCAGGGCTCACATTTTCTACTGCTCACCACCATTTCTAAAATTGGAAAGGGTGACTATGACCCTCCCTACACAGTCCTCACCCAATGAGCTCAGCAGCTCTAAAGCAGTGTGGGAAGCAGACCTGGTTGGAATTGTGCCTCATATGTAAAACACTTCAGCACACTGCCAAGCACATATTCAGTTTTCAATAAAATGTTAACTTTAATCTTCATCTTCACCTCCTATCTAGACTCAAAGTCATGGGGCCTGGGGCCCTGCCCTCAAACAGCAGAAGACAGATATGAAAAAGAAAACCTATACTATGTGTTGAGACAAATGGTACAACTTTAATCTTCACAATGGTCCTATTGTTTTTCCATTTTATGGATGGATCACTGAAACAGTGGTTAAGTAACTTGTCCAAACTGGTAAATGGCCATGCTGGCGCTCAAAGTCATGCATGTCTAATACCAAAGCCTGTATTTTAACTACTGAAAAGAGGGTAGGGAGAGAAGGAGAGATGAAGAAAGAGTGAAGCTCTAGCCCTGATTCTAAGCCTACTCCCCAGCCAGCATCCCTGTATTCCTCCCCTGCCTCATCCCTGGGTTGGCATTTGGGCCCAGCTACCTGTAGGTGTGAGACATTTCACTGAGTCACTAATTATAACAGATGCAGGCAAGAGTCAGCAGCATTACTATCTTCTGCCAAACACCCTGGTTTTTTGATAACCCACAGCTCAGGATTAGAGTAGGTGAAGTAGCAGAGTTAACTGTCACTCAAGTCCTGACATTGTAACTGTCACCCCATGTGTTCTAACTCCCTCTGTGAGATGAGACAGAGAAGCAGTTCCTGACAGGAAGTAGCCAGAGGCCTGCTGGGATTGGCTAAGGAACTCATCAGAGCTCTCACCTGTGAATCTTATCCCCACATAGCCAATGCCACCAATCCATCAACCCACACTGAGAAAACCAAGCTCAAAAATCCTTGGGCAACTGAAAAACCCATGAAGGTAACAGTGGGAATGGCAAGTCATTCATATATTCAACAAATATCAGTTGTGCATCTGTCAAGGCTTTAGGGGTACAAAGTGAACAAGATAAATGTAGCCCCTTTCTTTGAGGAACCTAAAACTCATGCATGTGCTTAATGGGTATGGGGTTTCCTTTTGGGATGATGACAATGTTTTGGAACTAAATAGAAGTAACAGTTGCATGCACTTAATCCCACGAAATTGTTCACTTTAAAATGATTAATTTATATTATGTGAATTTCACCTCAATTAAAAAAATAAAAAATAAAAACCATAACCATGCATAAGGCATCAGGCCTGGAGACAATAAAAATTTAATTCTCACCCAGATGATTTCTTCCCAACTTGTTGACTGATCTTAAAATTTCATGAGTTTCATTCATTTGTTCAACTAATCATTTGAGGAGAATGAAAAGGTGAATTTGTTTCACCATCAAAAGAATATCTTCTCCCATGTAATGGCTGGTCCTGATAATTCTATATTAAGAAATGTCACTCGTTCATTCATTTAGAGTATCCATTCTACACCAGGTACTGGGGTTACAAACTTGAATAAGACACAATCTTTGCAATGAATATAAAAGTGCAGCTATCTCTTCAAGATACTTCAAGATTTCAATTCCTTGGTATATATACTCAAAAGTGGGATTGCCAGATCATATAGTTCTACTTTTATTATTTTTTATCTTTTTAAAAATACTTCCATTTGGGTATAGTTAACACAGTTTCAGGTGTACAACATAGTGATTCAGTATCTCTATTCCTTATGCTATGCTTACCACAGTGTAGCTATCATCTGTCCTGATATGTTACAATATTATTGACTGTATACCCTATGCTGTGATTTTTATTCTTGTGACTTACTCGTTCCATAAATGGAAGCCTGTACCTCCAACTCTTCATCACTCATTTTGCCACCTTCCCACCCTCCTTCCCCCTGGCAACCATCAGTTTGTAGATCTGATTCTGCTTTTTGTTTGTTTATTTATTCATTTGTTTTGTTTCTTAGATATGGAAACAACCTAAATGTCCATAGATAGACAAATAGATAAGGAATATGTGGTACGCACGTACACGCACGCACACACACACACAGAGAGAGAGAGAGAGAGAGAGAGAGAGGAATATTACACAGCCATAAAAAAGGATGAGATCTTGCCATTTGCAACAACATGGATGGACCTAGAGAGTATTATGCTAAGTGAAATAAGCCAAACTGAGAAGGATAAATACTATATTATTTCACTCATGTGTGGAATCTATTCTTCCTGTGTGTGTGTGTGTGTGTGTGTGTGTAATCTATTCTTAATTTTTTGAGGAAACTCCATGTCTTTCATAGTGGTTGCACCAATTTACATTCCCACCAACAGTTCCCAAGGTTCCTTTTTTTTCATATCCTCACCAACACTTCTCTCTTGTCTTTGTGATAATAGCCATTTTAAAAAGCATGAGATAATATTTCATTGTGTTCTTTTGATTTCTACAATGATTAGTGATGTCAATCACTCTTTGTGTATCTGTTGACTTTTCATATATTGTATGAGTTCCTTATATTTTTTGGATATTAAAAAAAGGTAACTATGTGAATTGATGAATGTATTAACTTGACTGTAGTAGTCATTTTAATATATATCATATATATTAAATATGTATATATATAATCATCACATTATATACCTTAAATACATGTAATTTTGTCAATTATATATCAATAAAGCAAAAGGGGAGGAAAGAATAAAATACACACTAGCCAAAAAAAAAAAGACACATTCTCTGCCTTGGGGCCCTTCCAGTTCATCAAGGAAAGTTTACATCTGATATGCACGTGCTGTTCCCTATGCAAGGACACTTTCTCCCCTGCTCTTTGCCTGGCTAACTATCATAATCCTGTCAACTTAATTTTTTCCAAGAAGATTTCTGAACTGCACCCAACTCCTTTCCTGTCTCGTTTTTTAATTCACATCTAGTTGCATAGTTATATTTAATGCCTATGGACCCCACTGGACTATAAGCATCATGAGAGAAGTGCCAGTGTCTCTTGGCCATCACTATGCCTAGTACTGAGGCTGGCATATAGTAGATGCTCAATAAATATTATATGGGTGCATAAATGAATCAAAATAATGAACACAGGGACGCGTGGGTGGCTCAGTTGGTTAAGCATCCGACTTCAGCTCAGGTAATGATCTCGTGGTTCATGAGTTCAGCCCCCATGCTGACAGCTCAGAGCCTGGAGTCTGTTTCGGATTTTGTGTGTGTCTCTCTTTCTACCCCTCCCCTGCTCATGCTCTGTCTCTCTCTCTCTAAAATATACATTTTAAAAAATTTAAATAATGAACACAAACAATTATGATGTGATAGATGTTCTAACAGTGAGGGAAGATGAGACAAAACATGCCTTACTTCATCTCTCTGAGGAATAGAGAGAGAGGGGCAAAAGAAATAATCATTAAGAGGGGATATTTGCACTGAATCTTTAGGGATAATACAAGTTCCTGAGGTAACACAGCTGAGATGAGCTTTTGAGATATGAGAGCACACAGTATGCATATTCAGAGACAGTAAGTGGTTGTGGTCTGCATGACTGGATGGAACAGCAGGAGATAAGACCAGAGATGTGGGCAGAAATTAGCCCACAGGAGATCTTGTGTGACATACTAAGCATCCTGGAATTCATCCCATAGAACACTGGAAAGCCAGTAAACAGGGGTTCCTGACCTTAGACTCATAGGCCCCTCAGAGGTGGGTTTTGAACATCCAAGGATTCTAAAATTGTATGTACAATTGTGGTCAGATTTGTGATTTCAGTTTTCATCAGATTCTCGGAAAGATCCATGACTCCAAAGAAGTTTAAGAACCACCACCTTCCCTGACCACCCTAACTAAAACAGCCCCCGTACCCCCACCCCAGTTTACTGACTTTCATAGTAGTTATAACAAAATGTAAGTATCTTGTTAATTTCTTTGCTACTTGCTTACTGCCTATTTCTCCTCTGACAGAGCAGGGAATTTGTATTGTTCAAGGTTCTATCTCCAGTGCCTATCATACATGGCCTGGAACATAGATAGCTCAATAAATATCTGTTGACTAAGTAAATCTAACTGTAGGTGTTTTTTTAACTGTGGTAAAACAATATATAATATATAATATAAACATAATATAAAATTTACCATCTTAACTATTTTTAAGTGTGTGGTTTAGTGGCATTAAATACATTCACATTGTTGTACAGCCATCACCCCCATCCATCTACAGAATTCCTTTCACCTTGCAAAACTAAAACTCTTTATACCCATTAAATAATAACTCCTCAGCCCCTGGCAACCATCATTCTACTTTCTGTCCCTATGACATTGACTACTCCAGGTACCTAATATAAGTGGAATCATAGAATCGGTGTCCTTTTGTGACTGGCTTATTTCACTTAGCATAATGTCCTCAAAGTTCATCCATGTTGTAATATGTCTTATAATTTCCTTTTTAAGGCTAAACAATTCCACTTTGTATATCATATTTTGTTCATTCATTCACTCAGTGATGGACACTTAGATTGTTTCCACCTTTTAGCCATTGTGAATAATGCTGTTATGAACATGATGTGTATGTATTTTCTTAGTCCTTTTTGAAATAAGAGTAGTCACAGGATGGGTGAGTGGATGAATGGATAATGATGGATGGATGGATGGATGGATGGATGGGTGGATGGATAGATACATTAAAACACCTGAACTGAGAGTCAGGAGATCTGTTTACTGTCCTAACTATGACATTTCCCATCTACATGACACACCAGACATCAGGGATACTATGAAATAACACTTATGCCCATTGTAACAATGGCAGCAGTATTAACAGGAATTTCAAAATATTCATAAAGATGAGTAACTCTGTGCTATTTCATGATCACAGTTGTAATGCGTCAGTAAAAGGATTATGTACTAGATTTAAAGGTGTTACTGACTATGAAGAATGGGGTTTCCCAGAGTGGTAACCCTGAGAAGAAAGGTAGTGATTCCAGCTGGGTAAAAAATCACATTTAGTATCAAATATGAAACAAGCATAACATGAGTCAAAACAGCAAAATCAGAGTCACCAAAAATTCAGAACCTTGAGCCAAAAGATACTGGCAGCAAACAGATTCAAATGCCAAAGAAATGTGTATAAATGAAAGGTACAGAGAGAGGAGATTTTGAAGATATTGAGCTCTGCTCTGAACTGGCCCACAGGATTTGCTCATCCATGATCTCACCATCCATGGCAACTGTAAGAAACAACCCCAAGAAAAAAATGAACAAAAAAATATAGATAGTCCAAATATACATAAATATAATTATTATAAACAGTCTATATAAAAGGAAATACTAATGACATATAAACATATTAAAAGATGTCCAATCTCTCTCTAATATGGCAAATGCAAAACTACAGTGAGATACTATTTTTTTACCTATCAGACTGGAAAAGATCACAAATTGATAATATATCATGTTATAAGAGAAAACAGGTACTCACACATTACTGGTGGAAGCATAAATTGGTACCACCTCTAAGAGAGTAATTTGAGAACATCCATCAAAATTATATCAAGAGAATGAGAAGACAAGCTGCAGAATGAGAGAAAATACTTACAAAAGACAAATCTGATAAAGGACTGTTAACCAAACTATCAAAGAACTCTTAAAACTCAACAATAAGAAAAAGAGTAATCCAACTAAAAAGTAGGCACAAGATCTGAACAGACACCTCATCAAAGACATACAGATATCTTTTGATATGCAAAAGATATGCAAATAAGCATATGAAAAGATATTCCACATCATATGCCATTAGAGAATTACAAATTAAAACAACAACAAGATGTCACTACATACCTATTAGAATAACCAAAATCCAAAGCACTGACAACACCAGATGCTGGCAAGGATGTGGAACAATAGGGACTCCCATTCATTGCCGATGCAAACAAAAAGTACAGCCACTTTGGAAGACAGGCAGTTTCTTATGAAACTAAACATATTCCTTCCTACCATATGATCCAGCAGTTGTACTCTATAGTATTTACTCAAAGGAGTTGAAACCATGTTTGCACAAAAACATGCATACAGATGTCTATAGCAGCTTTATTCATAATTGCCAAAACTTGGAAGCAACCAAGATATCCACCGGTAGGTGAATGAATAAATAAACTGTGTACATGCAGAAAATGGAATATTATTTGATGATGAAAGGAAGTAAGCTATCAAGTCATGAAAAGACATGGAGGAATGTTAAAGAGACATTAGTAAGTGAAAAAAGCCAATCTGAAAAAGCTATATACTGTATAATTCTAACTATAAGACATTTCATAAAAGGCAAAACTATGGAAGCAGTAAAATGATTCATGGTTGCCAGGAGTTAGAGAGGAAAAGGAGATGAATACATGAACACAGAGAATGTTTAGAGTAGTGAAATTATTCTGTATGATATTATAATGATGGAAATATTTGTGTCCATTATACATTGGTCAAAACTCATAGAACGTACAACACCAAGAGTGAACCCTAATGTAAATTATAGACTTTGGATGATAATGAGGTATATCCATCAATTATAACAAACGTACCACTCTGGTGGAGGATATTGATGGTGACAGAGGATGAGAATAGGGGTAGTGGGTGGTAATATGGGAAATCTATTCAGTTTTTCTGTAACCTAACACTGCTCTGAACTGGCCTACAGGATTTGCTCATCCATAATCTCACCATTAATAACAACTGTAGGAGCCAACCCCAACAGAAAAATGAACAAAAAATATAAACAGTCCAAATACACATAAATATATAATATATATATAAAGTTATACACATTATAACTTTTGACCCAATAATTTTACTTCTAAGGATTTATGCTACAAATAGACTTACATAAAGGTAAATGATCTATGTTCAAAGTTATTTATTGCAGCACTATTTATAATAGAAAAAGACTAGAAGCAACCTAAAAGCCCATTCATAAACAACTGGTTAAATATATTATGTTTTATCCACTTAATGCAGCCATTAAAAAAAAAGAAAAGAAAACTCTTGAGTATAAATATGGGTTGATCTCAATGTGATTTTGTTAGGTTAAAAAATCAAAGTGGGACACCTGGGTGGCTCAATTTAAGCATCGGACTCTTGGTTTTGGCTCAGGTCATGATCTCACAGTTCGAGAGTATAAGCCCTGCATTGGGCTCCGCACTGATAGTGCAGAGCCTGCTTGAGATTCTCTTCCTCTCCCTCTCTCTCTGCCCCTCCTTCACTCTCTCTTTCTGTGAACTGTGAACTGTGAAAAAAAAATCAAAATGTGCAGAACAATATATAGTATGCTACCATTAGTGTAAAATGGGGGGTAGGAAAAGAATATACACACAGGTCTGCTTATGTGTACATTAAAAATCTCTTGGGGGTGCCTAGGTGGTTCAGTCAGTTGAGTGTTTGACTTTGGCTCAGGTCATGATCTCACAGTTCATGAGTTTGAGCCCCAAGGAAGTCCCTGCACTGACAATGTGGAGCCTGCTTTGGTTTTTCTCTCTCTCCCTCTGGCTCTCTGCCCCCCTCGAAAATAAACAAACAAACAAACAAACTTTAAAAAAAAATCTCTTGTATACACAGGAAACTGGAAAAATTGGTTGGCTTCAGGAAGAAAATTTCGATGGCAGGGAAGCTTTCTCTATATACACTTATGTACTTTATGAACCATGGAAAGGTATTGTTTACTAAATCAATAGATAGAGGAGGAAGGAAGGGAGGGAAGGAAGACGAGAGAGAGGAAGAGAATAAATACTACACTAGGATCACTGAATATCCTAATGTAGGCTGTGGACCCAAGCACAGGGCCTCATTTTTAATGGAGAGCCACTATAAAGTCCATTTGCGCTGCTCTCTGGCAAGTAGTTGTCATTCCAGGTCCCAGTGTTAGTGTCTTACTTTGACTCATTCTGAGTCACACCCTACTTGTTTCCCACTTCCACTCCTTGGGAAAGCACCTGGGCTGGGAGGGCTTCCTTAAGTATTCACCAAAGTCATGGCCCCATGTGGAAGAGCTGTGAGCTCTTTGGGACAAAGACCTCTTTGAATACAACTGTCATTAACATGATTACACCCACATAACCCTGATATGGGAAGACTCTTTGTGCCTTCTGGAGCATAGGATGCTGCTGGTGAGTAGCCTGAAGAGCCAGTTTTGTAATGCCTGAATCAGTCATGTGTCAGGTTTTCAATTTAAATGATAGACTCTTTGACTGAAAAGAGTTAAGAGCATTCAACTGACCCCCTCATTCTATAGTGGAAATTGAGACCCAAAGAGGAAGGTTATTGTCCAAAGCCACAGCATGGTCTCTGAATTCCTAATCCAATGCTCTGTCTTCTCCAAAAACATTGTTCAAAACAAACTTATAATTTCTTATAAAGTTAAAGCCATACCTTGTAATTTCACTTTTAAATATTTATTCAAGAGAAGTGAAAGCATATGCTATGCTCTGAATGTGTCCCCACCAAAGTTCATATGTTGACTCCTAAAACCCAAAGGCAATAGTATTGAAAGTGGAGTCTTTGGGAGGTGATTAGGTCATGAGGGTGGAGCCTCACAAATGAGATTATTGCCCTAAAAAAGAGGCCCCAAAGAGCTCGCTAGCCCCTTCTACCAGGTGAAGACACAGTGAGAAGTCATGAGCTATGAACCCAGATGAGGGCACTCACCAAAACTTGACCATGCTGGCTCTTTGGTGTTGAACATTCTCATCTCTGAAACCATAAGAAATAAATTTCTGCTGTTTATAAGCTACAACATCAGTGGTGTTGTGTTATAGCAGCCTGGTCCAACTAAGGCAACATATATCCACAAGAAGTCTAGTATATGAATGTTCACAGCAGCTTTATCTATAATAGCCAGAAAGTAGAAACAACCCAAAAATCCATTAAAAGGTAAATGGCAGCACCTGGGTGGCTCAGTCAGTTAAGCATCTGACTCTTAATTTCAGCTCAGGTCATGATCTCGCAGTTTCATGAATTTGAGCCCAGCACCAGGCTCTGCGTTGGCAGTGTGGAGCCTGCTTGGGATTCGCTTTTGCTTTCGCTTTCGCTTTCGCTTTCTCTCTGTCTCTCTGTCTCTCTCTCTCTCTCTGTCTCTCTCTCTCTCTCTCTTTCTCTGCCCCTCCCCCATTTGTGCTATCTCTGTCTCTCTCAAAACAAATAAATAAACTTTAAAAAAAACTTTAAAACAGAGGGGTGCCTGGGTGGCACAGTTAGTTGAGCAACTGACCTTGGCTCAGGTCATGATATCATGGTTTGTGAGTTTGAGCCCCGCATCAGGCTCTGTGCTGACAACTCTGAGCCTGGAGTCTGCTTCAGATTCTGGCTCCCTCTCTCTCTTCCCCTCCCCTGCTTGCACTCTGCTGTCTCTCTCAAAAAAAAATAAACATTAAAAAAAATCTTTTAACTTTAAAAAAGAGGTAAATGGATAAACAATTTGTGGTATATTTATTCAATGAAATGCTACTCATCAATAAAAAGAAACAAACTACCAATCCAGAGAGCAACATAGATGAATCTCATAGACAATGAATTGAGAAAAGAGGGCGAACATAAAATTACCTATTGTATTATTCCATTTGTACATAGTTCTAGAGCATGCTCTACGGTGATAGAAAATAGAACAGGGGCACCTGGGTGGCTCAGTCAGTTAAGCAACTGACTTCAGCTCAGGTCGTGTTCTCACAGTTCATGAGTTCAAGCCCTGCATTGGGCTTGAGCAGGAGCCTGGAGCCTACTTCATATCTTTCCTCTCTCTCTCTCTCTCTCTCTCTCTCTCTCTCAAAAATAAATAAAACATTTTAAAGCTAATCATTAAAAAAAAAGAAAATAGTACATAGCTGTCTGGGACAGGAAAGGGATGAACGGCTGCAGAGGGGTATGAGAGAACTTTGGGGGTATTGTCAATGTTCCATAACTTGATTGAGATGGTAGTTACATGGGTATAAACATTTGTCAAAATTCACCAAACTATGGTTACAGATGATGACTACACTTGGCATGGTAAGCATTAAGTAATGTATAGAATTGTTGACTCAATGTATTATACACCTGAAACTAATATAACATTGTGTTAATTATATTTAGATAAAAATTATATATTTTTTAAATTCATCAAATTTGTATACTTAAAATCTGTGTATTTCATTGTATGTAAATTGTACCTTAAAAGAGTTAATTAAAAAAGGGAAAAACAAGCCGTTATATGTATATGTATATCACTCTTTCCTATTTACAGAGCACTTTCTCACCTCTTTTTTATAATGCCTTATATAGAGAAAGGTTTAACATAAGTACGTCTACATAAGTACAGGTGTGGCAAAAGATGATCCTAGCAGGTGATTTTCAATTCTGAGTTTAACACAGATCTATTAGTATCTTTGAGGAATCAAGAAAGGCTTTACAGAGAAGGCAACATAAAAATACCTATTTAAAAGTCAGACAGAGAAAGACAAATACCATATGATCTCATTTATATGTGGAATGTAAAAAGAAGACTCTATAGATACAGAGAACAGACTGGTAGTTGCAAGAGGCAGGAGTGAGGGGGGTGGTCAAAAGATATAAAATTCCAGTTATAAAATTAATAAGTCCTGGGGATGTAATAAACAACATTGGGACTATAGTTAATAATACTGTATTATATAGTTGAAAGTTGCTAAGAGAGTATTTCTTAAAAGTTCTCATCACAAGGAAAAAAATTCTAAGTATATATGGTGATATATGTTAACTAGACTTATTGTGATGATCATTTTGTAATATATACATATATAAAATTATTACATTATACACCTGAAACTAGCATAATGTTATATGCCACTTATACCTCAGTAAAAAAGGAAGAAAGAAAGAAACTTATCTAATGTAAAAATACCTATTTAATGTATAAATCTTGTCCAGCATTACAGGGAACTGCATGGGCAAAAGCTAGGGAACAGGAATAGTCAGTTTGGAGGGAAACTTTCTGTATCTGTTCATATAAATTAATAAATTTGTTATTGAATACTTTCTATGTGCCACACACACTGCTCTGGGCATTGGAGGTACGACTATCCTTATTCACATTCTAGTTGTGGAAGATAAATTTTAAAAAAACAAGCAAATAGTGCATATATCAGGCAATGATAAGTGCTGCAAAGGAAAATAAAGCAGAATATGGAGATAAAGATGGTCAGAAAAAGGCAGGGTGATCAAGTAGGACCCCTTACGAACCATATAGAAGGAATGAGGGACTAAGCCACGTGATGCCTGGGAGAAGACCCTCCCAGGTAAAGAGAAAATGCAAGGCCCCTGAAAGGTGAGCATGAAGAGAATAAGAATGAAAGTTTGAGAGACAGACTCAGGACTATGTTATTAAAGGCCTTGGATGCCACTTAATCCAGTAGCAGGAATTCTTCCAGAAATTTAACATAAGGCAAGAGCACTGGACTAAGAATCAAGATTCCTAGATTCAAGTACTGAGTCTGCTTCTAATTTGCTTTTTGACCTTGAGCTAGTGACTTCAACTCTCTGGGATTCAGTTTCCACAGGCATTACATCCCATCTTCAGGGGAGGCTCAAAGGAAGGCAGAAGTAGGACCCCTTAAATTTAATTAATTTAATACCTTTTTAAAAGGTATTAAATGAGGAAGTCCATTGCCCTAAAAGTTGGAAGGAAAAGGTAACATGGATATCCCCAAAATCACTTTGGAGGCCCTCCTCAAGGCCAGAGTGCAGGACTCAGAGAGTATGAGAGAGACCATCTTTGGAAACTACCTACAAAAAATGCTTACATGACCTGAGGTGGCCTGAAGCCCTCAAGATTTCTGACATCATATGTGTGCGTGTTAGGGGATCATCACAGCCAGGACAAGTCCTAATCTGTAGGAGAAAGGAGATAAAGTGTTCAGGCCAGGGAACATGACCGGAAAAAAGGGTGAAGTTCAAAGCCTTGCACCAAACCGCCACTCTTGTAGACCCAGGTAATGATTCTCTGGAGACCATTGTTAGAATAATAACAAAAGAAGTGTCATTTAGCAATGGCTTGCTATCATTTATTGACTACTATAACAAGTGCTTTACAAACATTATCTTCCTCTTTAATCCTTACAACACTCCTATATGATAGGTGCTATCATCCTCAATTTGTAGATAAGAACACCGAAAATTAGATTAAGTAACTCATGAAGGACAGAACTAGAATTTAAATCCATTACTCTTAACCACACATTAAAAATGTGCTCACAAAGTATACATATATCAAATCATTGCAATGTACCCTTTAATATATGCCATTGTAAAAAATAAATTAAAATATATATACATATAATTGTATTTGTCAATTATACCTATATAATATACCTATATAAAAGGAAAATTAAAAGGTGCCCAGAGAGGGTGTCCTGGGAAGAAGGAAAAAAAAAAAAAAAACCTCAGCAGGAACTCAGAATGTCAGCTTCCAGTCCCTGCTCCACTCCTCATTCACCACGTCATCCCAACAAATCTCTTCTCCTCTCTGACCTACAGGTCCTCTGTGAAACCATGAGATTCTCAGCAACCCAGTTCCACCAGTATCTCCCTGCCTCCTGGGCCCTTTGGCCTCCTTCATCTTCTCAGAGATCCCAACATCATGCTAGCATGCCTTTTCCCACATTTCCAGCTGTGCCAGACTCAGATTCTGACAGAGGCCCAAAGTCTTGATGGCCTATGGGTTGAGCATTGGAGAGGAGACTCCAGGGAGCTCTGCTCAGCTCAGGACCCTTGGCTCTTTCCCTGCAACCTTTAGCAAGGCTCATAACTTGAGCCTTATCACATAATGAGGCTAGTACTTTCGGAGGCCAATAAACCACACACTCCCCCTCAGAAGGTACACAATTTACATGATAACCTAAGTCATGCCAACATACCTCTACTGCAAAAATGTTTAACAGGAGCAGAGTCTCAAATACTGTTATCACAGTATTTATATGTGTTATATCACATATAACAAAGCCATCATGGCTCCTCAGCTACCTCACTAAGGAGCCCAGAGCTAAAGACTTGGCGAAGCCAGCTCACTGCACCCAGAAAGCCAACTGGTCTGCATTTCTAAATCTGCTCTCCTCAGCTGCAACTTGCTAAGCTCCTTTGGAAGACCTGGAAATTAGATAGCTTGAATGTGGGCCCTGAAAAGTTCACTAGAGATGGCATAATCCATTCTCCACCATTCACAGATGGAACACTGAGGCCCAGTGAGGCCTCCTGGCTCAGCTGGAACCAGAACTCAAGCCTTCTGCCCCCATCCTGCCACCTTGATACTTGCCTTCATTTTATCCTTCAGCCAGTTTGATAAGTCATAAGTGCTATGACAAAAACACCCACATGGTGCTCTAGAGATTTCAGATAAGGCATTGAATGAAGGCTGTGTCCTCAGAGGCAGGGGGTCAGAGAAAACTCCCCAAGATGTGAGCAATGTCACAAAAGATCAGTGATAATGATCCAGGGGAAAGGAGCTAACTGGGCTAGACAGAAAGAAGACACAGAATGAGACTAGGAGCATAGAGGCAAGTTGGAGCACCACTGCATCCTGCACACAGCTGGTGCTCAATAAGTACCAAATAAGAGGCAGCCTGGGATCAAGGGCAGAGCCCTGGGATTCTCTGCCCTTGTCATGGCATATGAACTTGGGTAAGTCTCGCTTCTGCCCTGAGCTCACTGTTGTCACATGACTCATAAGGCAGCCCCAGTTCCAAGATGCTGAGATTTGGAAAGAAACACTAGGTTTTGGGATGGTACTCCTTCATTCCTCCAGCTGAGTCAGGCAGGGGCATGTTTTCATCCTGCTCAATTCAGGAAGAGTTTGACCTAAGAGGCTGGCACCACCCTCTTCAGGTCACACCTGTCTCTGAAACAACAAACACTAATCACCTTATGAGCACTGTCACACCCTCTTTCTGGGAAATTTTCCTTTTCACAGCTGGGGGTGGGGGGAAGCCCAGATATTTTAGGGAGCTACTTGGCCTCAGAGTCTATCCACAGAACACCAGAAGTGGAACAGGGTCAATCATTGAATTCAAGGCAAAAAATAAGCAACTTCAGTGAGTGTAAATTTGAATAAGCTGGTGAGAAGTAAATAAATTATATTTTAATACAATAATTTTGAAGGAAAAGTATTAATTTATATAAAACTAGTCAACTTTATCAATTCAGTATTTTTTCCAGTTTTATTGAGATATAATTGACATATAACATTGCATAAGTTTAAGATATACAACATGATGGTTTGATACATGGATATATTGCAAAATGATAGCCATAATAAGGTTGGTTAACACCTCCATCACTCATAATTGCCGTTTGTACTGTGCAGAGAACAAAAGTAGATTTAAGATCTACTCTCTTAGCAACTCTCAAGTATATAATACAGTATTGTTAACTATAGTTCTATTCAGTATTAAATTAGCTACTTAGAAAAAAAGACCTTTGTGTTTGGTGAAAAACTCCATCTGAATTATTTGCATCATATAACCCAAAAAATCTGGTTTATTCTTTCCATTTATTAACCGGCTCAGTATTACATGTAATCCTAGAGAAGGAGTGATAGATCAGATCTCAACCACAGCTCACCTTATGCTTGACAAATGCAAGAGTAGCATCTTGAATATCCAACTGCCCCAAGAAGGAAGAGGGGTGAAAGTAGGGGTGGGCACCTGTATAGTTTCCTATAGCTGCTGTAACAAATTACCACAAACTTGGTAAACTAAAACAACACGCAAATTTGATTCAAGTGATAAAACCCAGGTTAAACCTAAACAAGGCAGGGGCACCTGGGTGGCTCAGTCAGTTAAATGTCCACCTCCAGATTTCAACTCAGGTCATGATCTCATGGCTCAAGCCCCACATCAAGCTCTGCACTGGCAGTACAGAGCCTGCTTGGGATTCTCTCTCTCCCTCTCTGTCTGCCCTCCCCTGCTCAGGCTCTGTCTCTCTGTCTCTCTCTCTCAAAATAAATAGATAAACATGAAAAAAACTGTTTTAATAAATAAATAAATAATTTTTAAAATCCTACATAAGGCAAAACAAAACAAGCAGAAAACAACATGAGAGTAACATATTTGTATATTCAACATAATCACGGGAAGGGCCAAATGGGGAGCTAGATTTATATATGACTGGATACAGAAACCCAAATGATATCAAGATTCCTTTCTTCTTAAAAAAAAAATTCCTTGTTCTAACTGTGTATCTTATCTCTTTTTGTTCTATGTTGACTATCAAACTGTAACTGAGCATTTCCATATGGTATGGAACATGATTGCTATTGAAAAGTATTTTTAAGTCATCCAGCATCCAGAGATAAACTCTCTAACCATTTTCCTTACAGGTTTTATTTATGTTATTGTATGCACATATAACACCCCTTGCAACATACATGCACACACACACACACACAGGCATACATAATCATAATTATTTGGGGATCAAACTGTGTACATATAATTTCGTAGCCTGCTTTTGTTACTCAGAATTTTTTAATGAAATTTTTCTGGGGTACCTGTATGGCTGAGTAGGTTAAGTGGCCAACTTCAGCTCAGGTCATGAGCTCTCATAGTTCATGGGTTCGAGTTCCCCATTGGGCTCTGGGCTGACAGCTCAGAGCCGGGAGCCTACTTCAGATTCTGTGTCTCCCCTCTCTCTGCCCCTCCCCCACTCATGCTTTTTGTCTCTCTCTCTCTCAAAAATAAACATTAAAATTTTTTTAAAAGAAAAGTTTTCTTGTTATTAAATTATATCTGTAAATGAAGCACATACACACTCTCTTACAGTGAGTCTAAAATCATTTTCACTGGGGTGAAATCAAGCTATCAACAGGACTGCACTTCCTCTAGTGGCTCTAGAAGAGAATCTGTTTGCCTGCCTTTTCTGGCTTCTAGAACTGCATTCCTTGAAGCTCATGGCCCCTTTTCCCAACTTCAAAGCCAACAATTTTGAAGTATCTTGCTTCAGTGATCACATTGCCTTCTTCTGGGTCAAATCTCCCTCTGTCTCTTTCTTACACTGGGCCCATTTGGATAATCCAGGATAATCTCCCCATCTCAAAATCCTTAATCACATCTTCAAAGTCCCATATAAGGTAATATTCACATATTTTGGGGATTCAAATGTTAATATATTTGGGGCCATTGTTCAGCCTCCTATGGCAGAGAAGCTACCAGCAGATGATAGTAGGAGAACTGTCTCACACAGGCATAGCCAGAAGGAGGCAGCCAAGCCAGATGCTGGACCAGACTCCACAGTCTTGTGGAAAATCATGAGTTGAAAAGGAAACTCTTAGCCACCATATAATCTTGTGGCTTAGTATTTAAATAAACTTCCCCCCAGCAAAGCCTCCCAGTATGTATTTAAAACAGAAACACATCAAGGGGAGTCTCAGAGTCTGGTACATTTTGCTGTGCGCTCAGCCTTAACAAAGGTTCCATTTTCCTCCTAGATCTCCTCATAGCACCAGCTGAACACTACCCATGAAGCCCACTCTTCATGATTTTCGATACTACTCATCTGGTAGAACACTCTTCCCTTGACTACCCCATTTCTGACTCTCACCAGCCTGTCCTGAACAAAAGTTGTTGGCACATAGCTCAGCACTGGGTAAGCCAAAGATGAGTCAGATATTGTCCTCAAACTCACTGGAGAAATGTCCCTTACATAACTTACTGTTCCTTCCTCAAAAGCTATACTCCTGCTCAGAATGCCCTGCCCTTTAATAATAATATGAGGATGGGAATACAAGCTGGTGCAGCCACTTTGGAAAACAGTATGGAGGTTCCTCAAAAAACTAAAAATAGAACTATCCTACAACCCAGCAATTGCACTACTAGGCATTTATCCACAGGATACAGGGGTGCTGTTTTGAAGGGATACATTCACCCCCATGTTTACAGCAGTACTATCAACAATAGCCAAAGTATGGAAAGAGCCCAAATGTCCATCAATGGATGAACGGATAAAGAAGATGTGGATATGTATACAATGGAGTATTACTCGGCAATCAAAAAGAATGAAATCTTGCCATTTGCAACTACGTGGATGGAACTGGAGGCTATTATGCTAAGTGAAATTACTGAGTCAGAAAAAGAGAAAAATCATATGACTTCACTCATATGAGGACTTTAAGAGACAAAACAGATGAACATAAGGGAAGGGAAACAAAAATAATATAAAAACAGGGAGGGGGACAAAACAGAAGAGACTCATAAATATGGAAAACAAACAGAGGGTTACTGGAGGGGTTGTGGGAGGGGGGATTGGATAAATGGGTAAGGGGCACTAAGGAATCTACTCCTGAAATCATTGTTGCACTATATGCTAACTAATTTGGATGTAAATTTTTTAAAAATTAAAAATACAATTAAATAATAATAATAATAATATGAGGGGTATAAACATTTTTACAATTTTTTAATGTTTATTTATTTTTGAGAGAGAGAGAGAGAGAGAGAGAGAGAGAGAGAGAGAGGAAGAGCCAGAGAGAGAGGGAGACACAGAATCTGAAGCAGGCTCCAGGCTCTGAGCTGTCAGCACAGAGCCTGATGCAGGGTTCGAACTCTCAAGCCGTGAGATCATGACCTGAGCCGAAATCGGATGCTTAACTGACTAAGCCACCCAGATACCCCAACATTTTTACAATGTTTGTTCTTCCAACCCATGAGCATGGAATGTTTTCCACTTCTTTGTGTCCTCTTCAATAAAGCAAACATGAACTGTTGGGACTTCATCAAGTTAAAAAAGCTTCTGCCCAGTGGTAAAAACAATCAACAAAACTAAAAGGCAACCAACAGAATGGGAGAAGATATTTGCAAACAATATATCTGATAAAGGGTTAGTATCCAAAATCTATAAAGAACTTAAAGAGAATCTGTCTGCTTGCCTTTCCTGGCTTCTAGAACTGCATTCTAGAAAACAAAAAACAAACAACCCAGTTAGGAAATGGGCAGAAGACATGAATAGACACTTTTCCAAAGAAGACATCCAGATGGCTAACAGACACATGAAAAGATGCTCAACATCACTTACCATCAGGGAAATACAAATCAAAACCACAATGAGATACCACCTCACACCTGTAAGAAAAGCTAAAATTAACAACACAAGAACCAACAGGTGTTGGCAAGGATGTAGAGAAAGGGTAACCCTCTTGCACTGCTGGTGGGAATGCAAACTGGTGCAGCCACTCTAGAGAACAGTATGGAGGTTCCTCAAAAAATTAAAAATAGAACTACCCTACAAGCCAGCAATTGCACTATTAGGTATTTACCCAAAGGATGCAAAAATACAAATTCAAAGGGGTACATGCACCCCCAAAGTTCATAGCAGTGTTATCAACAATATTATCAGTAATAGCCAAACTATGAAGAGAGCCCAAATGTCCATCTACTGATGAATGGATAGAGAAGATGTGGCATACACACACACACACACACACACACACACACACACACACACACACACAATGGAATAGTACTCAGAGACCAAAAAGAATGAAACCTTGCCATTTGCAACAACATGGATGCAACTAGAGTGTATTATGCTAAGTGAAATAAGGCAGAGAAAGACAAATGTCATATGATGTCACACATATGTGGAATTTAAGAAACACAACAGATGAATATAGGGGAAGGAAAGGAAAAATAAGATAAAAGCAGAGAGGAGGCAAACCATAAGAGACTCTTTTTTTTTTTTTTTTTTGCATTTCGATTTTCTTTTTTTTTTTTTTTTTTTTAGATTTATTTTTTTTTTTTTCTGAAATTTATTGACAAATTGGTTTCCATACAACACCCAGTGCTCATCCCAAAAGGTGCCCTCCTCAATACCCATCACCCACCCTCTCCTCCCTCCCACCCCCCATCAACCCTCAGTTTGTTCTCAGTTTTTAACAGTCTCTTATGCTTTGGCTCTCTCCCCTTCTAACCTCTTTTTTTTTTTTTTTCCTTCCCCTCCCCCATGGGTTCCTGTTAAGTTTCTCAGGATCCACATAAGAGTGAGACCATATGGTATCTGTCTTTCTCTGTATGGCTTATTTCACTTAGCATCACACTCTCCAGTTCCATCCACGTTGCTACAAAAGGCCATATTTCATTTTTTCTCATTGCCATGTAATATTCCATTGTGTATATAAACCACAATTTCTTTATCCATTCATCAGTTGATGGACATTTAGGCTCTTTCCATAATTTGGCTATTGTTGAGAGTGCTGCTATGAACATTGGGGTACAAGTGGCCCTATGCATCAGTGCTCCTGTATCCCTTGGATAAATTCCTAGCAGTGCTATTGCTGGGTCATAGGGTAGGTCTATTTTTAATTTTCTGAGGAACCTCCACACTGCTTTCCAGAGCGGCTGCACCAGTTTGCATTCCCACCAACAGTGCAAGAGGGTTCCCGTTTCTCCACATCCTCTCCAGCATCTATAGTCTCCTGATTTGTTCATTTTGGCCACTCTGACTGGCGTGAGGTGATACCTGAGTGTGGTTTTGATTTGTATTTCCCTGATAAGGAGCGACGCTGAACATCTTTTCATGTGCCTGTTGGCCATCCGGATGTCTTCTTTAGAGAAGTGTCTATTCATGTTTTCTGCCCATTTCTTCACTGGGTTATTTGTTTTTCGGGTGTGGAGTTTGGTGAGCTCTTTATAGATTTTGGATACTAGCCCTTTGTCCGATATGTCATTTGCGAATATCTTTTCCCATTCCGTTGGTTGCCTTTTAGTTTTGTTGGTTGTTTCCTTTGCTGTGCAGAAGCTTTTTGTCTTCATAAGGTCCCAGTAATTCACTTTTGCTTTTAATTCCCTTGCCTTTGGGGATGTGTCGAGTAAGAGATTGCTACGGCTGAGGTCAGAGAGGTCTTTTCCTGCTTTCTCCTCTAAGGTTTTGATGGTTTCCTGTCTCACATTGAGGTCCTTTATCCATTTTGAGTTTATTTTTGTGAATGGTGTGAGAAAGTGGTCTAGTTTCAACCTTCTGCATGTTGCTGTCCAGTTCTCCCAGCACCATTTGTTAAAGAGGCTGTCTTTTTTCCATTGGATGTTCTTTCCTGCTTTGTCAAAGATGAGTTGGCCATACGTTTGTGGGTCTAGTTCTGGGGTTTCTATTCTATTCCATTGGTCTATGTGTCTGTTTTGGTGCCAATACCATGCTGTCTTGATGATGACAGCTTTGTAGTAGAGGCTAAAGTCTGGGATTGTGATGCCTCCTGCTTTGGTCTTCTTCTTCAAAATTCCTTTGGCTATTCGGGGCCTTTTGTGGTTCCATATGAATTTTAGGATTGCTTGTTCTAGTTTCGAGAAGAATGCTGGTGCAATTTTGATTGGGATTGCATTGAATGTGTAGATAGCTTTGGGTAGTATTGACATTTTGACAATATTTATTTTTCCAATCCATGAGCAGGGAATGTCTTTCCATTTCTTTAAATCTTCTTCAATTTCCTTCAGAAGCTTTCTATAGTTTTCAGCATACAGATCCTTTACATCTTTGGTTAGATTTATTCCTAGGTATTTTATGCTTCTTGGTGCAATTGTGAATGGGATCAGTTTCTTTATTTGTCTTTCTGTTGCTTCATTGTTAGTGTATAAGAATGCAACTGATTTCTGTACATTGATTTTGTATCCTGCAACTTTGCTGAATTCCTGTATCAGTTCTAGCAGACTTTTGGTGGAGTCTATCGGATTTTCCATGTATAATATCATGTCATCTGCAAAAAGCGAAAGCTTGACTTCATCTTTGCCAATTTTGATGCCTTTGATTTCCTTTTGTTGTCTGATTGCTGATGCTAGAACTTCCAGCACTATGTTAAACAGCAGCGGTGAGAGTGGGCATCCTTGTCGTGTTCCTGATCTCAGGGAAAAAGCTTTCAGTTTTTCCCCGTTGAGGATGATGTTAGCTGTGGGCTTTTCATAAATGGCTTTTATGATCTTTAAGTATGTTCCTTCTATCCCGACTTTCTCAAGGGTTTTTATTAAGAAAGGGTGCTGGATTTTGTCGAAGGCCTTTTCTGCATCGATTGACAGGATCATATGGTTCTTCTCTCTTTTTTTGTTAATGTGATGTATCACGTTGATTGATTTGCGAATGTTGAACCAGCCCTGCATCCCAGGAATGAATCCCACTTGATCATGGTGAATAATTCTTTTTATATGCCGTTGAATTCGATTTGCTAGTATCTTATTGAGAATTTTTGCATCCATATTCATCAGGGATATTGGCCTGTAGTTCTCTTTTTTTACTGGGTCTCTGTCTGGTTTAGGAATCAAAGTAATACTGGCTTCATAGAATGAGTCTGGAAGTTTTCCTTCCCTTTCTATTTCTTGGAATAGCTTGAGAAGGATAGGTATTATCTCTGCTTTAAACGTCTGGTAGAACTCCCCTGGGAAGCCATCTGGTCCTGGACTCTTATTTGTTGGGAGATTTTTGATAACCGATTCAATTTCTTCGCTGGTTATGGGTCTGTTCAAGCTTTCTATTTCCTCCTGATTGAGTTTTGGAAGCGTGTGGGTGTTCAGGAATTCGTCCATTTCTTCCAGGTTGTCCAATTTGTTGGCATATAAGTTTTCATAGTATTCCCTGATAATTGTTTGTATCTCTGAGGGATTGGTTGTAATAATTCCATTTTCATTCATGATTTTATCTATTTGGGTCATCTCCCTTTTCTTTTTGAGAAGCCTGGCTAGAGGTTTGTCAATTTTGTTTATTTTTTCAAAAAACCAACTCTTGGTTTCGTTGATCTGCTCTACAGTTTTTTTAGTTTCTATATTGTTTATTTCTGCTCTGATCTTTATTATTTCTCTTCTTCTGCTGGGCTTAGGCTGCCTTTGCTGTTCTGCTTCTAGTTCCTTTAGGTGTGCTGTTAGATTTTGTATTTGGGATTTTTCTTGTTTCTTGAGATAGGCCTGGATTGCAATGTATTTTCCTCTCAGGACTGCCTTTGCTGCGTCCCAAAGCGTTTGGATTGTTGTATTTTCATTTTCGTTTGTTTCCATATATTTTTTAATTTCTTCTCTAATTGCCTGGTTGACCCACTCATTCGTTAGTAGGGTGTTCTTTAACCTCCATGCTTTTGGAGGTTTTCCAGACTTTTTCCTGTGGTTGATTTCAAGCTTCATGGCATTGTGGTCTGAAAGTAAGCATGGTATAATTTCAATTCTTGTAAACTTATGAAGGGCTGTTTTGTGACCCAGTATATGATCTATCTTGGAGAATGTTCCATGTGCACTCGAGAAGAAAGTATATTCTGTTGCTTTGGGATGCAGAGTTCTAAATATATCTGTCAAGTCCATCTCATCCAATGTCTCATTCAGGGCCCTTGTTTCTTTATTGACCGTGTGTCTAGATGATCTATCCATTTCTGTAAGTGGTGTATTAAAGTCCCCTGCAATTACCACATTCTTATCAATAAGGTTGCTTATGTTTATGAGTAATTGTTTTATATATTTGGGGGCTCCGGTATTCGGTGCATAGACATTGATAATTGTTAGCTCTTCCTGATGGATAGACCCTGTAACTATTATATAATGTCCTTCTTCATCTCTTGTTACAGCCTTTAATTTAAAGTCTAGTTTGTCTGATATAAGTATGGCTACTCCAGCTTTCTTTTGGCTTCCAGTCGCATGATAAATAGTTCTCCATCCCCTCACTCTCAATCTAAAGGTGTCCTCAGGTCTAAAATGAGTCTCTTGTAGACAGCAAATAGATGGGTCTTGTTTTTTTATCCATTCTGATACCCTATGTCTTTTGGTTGGCGCATTTAATCCATTTACATTCAGTGTTATTATAGAAAGATACGGGTTTAGAGTCATTGTGATGTCTGTATGTTTTATGCTTATAGTGATGTCTCTGGGACTTTGTCTCACAGGGTCCCCCTTAGGATCTCTTGTAGGGCTGGTTTAGTGGTGACAAATTCCTTCAGTTTTTGTTTGTTTGGGAAGACCTTTATCTCTCCTTCTATTCTAAATGACAGACTTGCTGGATAAAGGATTCTTGGCTGCATATTTTTTCTGTCTAGCACCCTGAAAATCTCTTGCCAATTCTTTCTGGCCTGCCAAGTTTCAAAAGAGAGATCAGTCACGAGTCTTATAGGTCTCCCTTTATATGTGAGGGCACGTTTACCCCTTGCTGCTTTCAGAATTTTCTCTTTATCCTTGTATTTTGCCAGTTTCACTATGATATGTCGTGCAGAAGATCGATTCAAGTTACGTCTGAAGGGAGTTCTCTGTGCCTCTTGGATTTCAATGCCTTTTTCCTTCCCCAGTTCAGGGAAGTTCTCAGCTATGATTTCTTCAAGTACCCCTTCAGCACCTTTCCCTCTCTCTTCCTCCTCTGGGATACCAATTATGCGTATATTATTTCTTTTTAGTGTATCACTTAATTCTCTAATTTTCCCCTCATACTCCTGGATTTTTTTTTCTCTCTTTTTCTCAGCTTCCTCTTTTTCCATAACTTTATCTTCTAGTTCACCTATTCTCTCCTCTGCCTCTTCAAGCCGAGCTGTGGTGGTTTCCATTTTGTTATGCATTTCGTTTAAAGCGTTTTTCAGCTCCTCGTGACTGTTCCTTAGTCCCTTGATCTCTGTAGCAAGAGATTCTCTGCTGTCCTGTATACTGTTTTCAAGCCCAGCGATTAATTTTATGACTATTATTCTAAATTCACTTTCTGTTATATTATTTAAATCCTTTTTGATCAGCTCATTAGCTGTTGTTATTTCCTGGAGATTCTTCTGAGGGGAGTTCTTCCGCTTGGTCATTTTGGATAGTCCCTGGCGTGGTGAGGACCTGCAGGGCACTTCCCCTGTGCTGTGGTGTATACCTGGAGTTGGTGGGCGGGGCCGCAGTCAGACCTGATGTCTGCCCCCAGCCCACCGCTGGGGCCACAGTCAGACTGGTGTGTGCCTTCTCTTCCCCTCTCCTAGGGGCGGGATTCACTGTGGGGTGGCGTGGCCCGTCTGGGCTACTTGCACACTGCCAGGCTTGTGATGCTGGGGATCTGGCGTATTAGCTGGGGTGGGTAGGCAAGGTGCACAGGGGCAGGAGGGGCAGGCTTAGATCGCTTCTCCTTAGGTGATCCACTTCAGGAGGGGCCCTGTGGCAGCGGGAGGGAGTCAGATCCGCTGCCGGAGGTTTGGCTCCGCAGAAGCGCAGAGTTGGGTGTTTGCGCGGAGCGAGCAAGTTCCCTGGCAGGAACCGGTTCCCTTTGGGATTTCGGCTGGGGGATGGGCAGGGGAAATGGCACTGGCGAGCGCCTTTGTTCCCCACCAAACTGAGCTCTGTTGTCAGGGGGCTCAGCAGCTCTCCCTCCCTTTGTCCTCCAGCCTTCCCGCTTTCTGAGCAGAGCTGTTAATTTCTGACCTCCCAGACGCTAAGTCGCGCTTGCTGTCGGAACACAGTCCGCCCGGCCCCTCCGCTTTTGCAAGCCCGACTCGGGGGCTCTGCTTGGCCGGCGAGCCGCCCCTCCGCCCCGGCTCCCTCCCGCCAGTCCGTGGAGCGCGCACTGCCTCGCCGCCCTTCCTACCCTCTTCCGTGGGCCTTTCGTCTGCGTTTGGCTCCGGCTACTCCGTTCTGCTAATCCTCTGGCGGTTTTCTGGGTTATTTAGGCAGGTGTAGATGGAATCTAAGTGATCAGCAGGACATGCGGTGAGCCCAGCGTCCTCCTAAGCCGCCATCTTGCCGCAACCTCTAAGAGACTCTTAAATACAGAGAACAAACCGTGGGTTGCTAGAGGGAAGGTGGGTGGGGGGATGGGCTAAATGGGTAATGGGCATTAAGGAGGGCACTTGTTGGGATGAGCACTGGATGTTATATGTAAGTGATGAATCACTGGGTTCTCCTCCTGAAACCAATACTACACTGTATGTTAACTAACTTGAGTTTAAATTTTTAAATAATTAATTAATTAATTAATTATAAAAATAATTTCCATAAAAGAAGAGTAGTATATACATACAATGGAATATCATTCAACCATCAAAACATGAAATCATGCCATTTGCAATGATGTGGATACAGCTAGAATGTATTATATGCTAAGTGAAATAAGTCAGGCAGATAAAAACAACTATCTTATGATTTCACTCATATGTAGAGTTTAAGAAAGAAAACAGATAAACAGGGAGGGAGGAAGAGAAAAAAGGGAAACAAATCACACAAGACTCTTAACGATAGAGAACAAACTGAGGGTTGATGGAGGGAAGAGTGTGGAAGATGGGCTAGATGGGTAATGGGTATTAAGGAGGGCACTTGTGATGAGCAGTGGGTGTTGTATGTAAATGATGAGTCACTGAATTCTACTTCTAAAACCAATATTGCACTGTGTGTTAAATAAAATATAAAAATAAATAAATAAATAAAAATTTAAAAAATAATAATGATAATACTAACACTACCATGCTAATATTATGATGGCTACTATGTGCTAGACACTGAGCTAGGCATTTTGCAATATATTGGTTAGTTTAATTTTCACGAAAATCCTATAAGCTGAGATTTATTACCAGGTTTCACAGATGAAGAAACTGAGAAGTGAGGTAAATGGCCCAAAATCACAGGTAGTAAGAGGCATAGCTGGCATCTGAATTACATCTTAGTCTGTGCCTTTGGCCCAACTAGCCACCTTTCAAGGCCCAGCCAAAGTCCCACTTTACCTAACGGACCCCACCCAACAGGATCCTACCCTTATTCTAAAATCCCAAAGCCCAGGGTTTCTCAACCTTAGCTGCACATTATAACTACCTGGAGAATTTTTGTTGAGTGATAACATATCAGTGTGAATGTCCCACCTCTAACCAATTAAACAGAAAATTGTGGAGTGAGGCCCACAAGTAGTTTTTAAAACTCTCCCAGGTCAAAAAAAATTGGTGTTTACTCTTCAGAAATATCAATGTCATGCAATACTAAGAAAAGCTGAGCAACTGCTCGAAATGAAAACAAACTACAGAGACATGACAACTGAATGCAATACATGATCTGGGTTTTTCTTTACACTGGGATGCTTGGCAAAATATGAATAAGTCCTGTAAATTAGATAGTAGTATTACATCAGTATTAATCCCTGATTTTCTGTGGTTTTGTAAAGATAATGTCCTTGCTTTTAGAAAATCACACTGAAATATTTAGGAGTAAAAAGGTATCATGCCTGTGATTAATTCTCAAGTGGTTCAGAAAAAGAGTGTGTGTGTGTGTGTGTGTGTGTGTGTGTGTGTGTACATACATACATACATATATACGGAGAGAGAAAGAGATGAGAGAAAGAAAAGAGAGTGAGAAAATTAAAAGCTAATGTAGTAAAATGTTACGTTTAGGAGATCTGGGTAAAGGATACATGGGAATTCTTTGTACTATTCTTATAACTTTTTTTTAAGTTTAAAATTACATCAAAATTAAAAGTTCAAAAAAAATGGACCTTGAAAGCATTGTGCTAAGTGAAATAAGTCAGACATATAAATACAAATATTGGGGGCGCCTGGGTGGATCAGTCAGTTAAGCTTCCGACTCCTGATTTTGGCTCAGGTCACAATCTCATGGTTCCTGAGTTCTAGCCCTGCATTGGACTCTGCACTGACACTGCAGAGACTGCTTGGGATTCTCTCTCTCTCACTCTCTCTACCCCTCCCCTGCTCTCTCTCTCTCTCTCTCTCTCTCTCTCTCTCAAATAAATAAATAAAACTTAAAAAAAATGTTAAGTACAAATCTTGTATGATTCCACTTATATGAGGTACCTAAAATAGGCAAATTCCAAGACAGAAAGTAAAATACAGATTACCATGAGATAAAAGTAGGGAAGAGTGGAGTTACTGCTTAATAGGTACAGATTTTCTGTTTGGGATGATGGAAAAGTTCTTGAAATGGATAGTATAGTGGTGATGGCAGCACATTTTAAGTATAATTAACGTCACCAAATTGCACACTAAAATGATCAATTTTGTGTTACTTATATCTTACCATGATAAAAAAGTTTTTTTAATTTTTTTTAATGTTTATTTCTTGAGAGAGAGACAGAGTGTGAGTGGGGGAGGGGCAGAGAGAGAGGGAGACACAGAATCTGAAGCAGGCTCCAGGCTCTGAGCTGTCAGCACAGAGCCTGACGTGGGGCTTGAACTCACAAACTGTGAGATCATGACCTGAACCGAAGTAGGACACTTAACCGACTGAGCCACTCAGGCACCCTGATAAAAGAATGTTTTTAAAAATTATCCAACAATACATTTTAGTAGGCATCTGAGCCCATTTGTTGAAAATGTTAGAATACAAAGTTTGTAATAACAACTGATTAATGTCAAGCACAAACAAGACAAGATAAAGCAAAAATCAAGGACTTACTGCTTCAGTCAGTAAAGATACAATGTGTTTATGTTCAGAGAGTTTATAACTTACATGAACAGCAAAAAGAAGTATTGGCAAAGGTGCCAGCTCCCCATGGTGCTTGTCATACACACCCAAAGATGGCACCAAAATAAAAGGGGCCAGATGACTGCAATATAAGTTGTAGGATATCCCATTTCTGAGGAGCTAATTCTAGACTACAGCTAAGTGATTCTACATTCTGCAGCTCTATACTGAGGGATGGGGCAGAACAGCAAGCCCCATATCTCACTAGAATCTAGGAGGCAATGAAAAACTCTTTCATGACAGCCTCCTAGGGGAGATAAGAAGGTGAGTATGAAGTGGTCTCAGAGTAAGTGCCTCATAGGTCTCCCATCCTCTTGTGTTCCAGGAGGATCAATTCTGCAAAACTCAGATTACCTGTGCTTCAAGTCTTTACTGCATCTATTAATATTTTTAAAAATTCAAATAAAAGCCCCCAAGTCTTCTGGTTTTGATGAAGATAGAGTAAACCCAATGAAACGTTTCTCTTCCAATGATTAAAATTAAAAGCTCCAGACAAAATACAAAAAAACAACTACCTAAATAGAAAGACATCCACATTCGTGGATTGGAAGATTTACAAAGCAATCTATAGGTTCGACACAATCCCTATCAAAATCCCAAAGACTTTTTTACAGAAATGGAAAAACAATCCTAAATTTCATATGCAACCACAAAAGACCCCAAAAAGTTAAGGCAATTTTGATCAAGAACAATAAAGCCAGAGGCATTAAATTTCATGGATTCAAAATATTACAAAACTACAGAAATAAAAATAGTATGGTATTGACAAAGAAATAGACATATAGGACAATGGAACAGAACAGAAAGTCCAGAAATAAACCCAAATGTATATACTCAATTGATCTTTGACAAGGTTGTCAAAAATATACAATGGAAAAAGGATAGTCTCTTCAATAAATGGTACTGGGAAGACTACATACCTACATACAAAATAATAAAATTGAACACTTATCTTTCACCATACACAAAAACTAACCGAAAATAAATTAGATTTGAACATAAGATTTGAAACCAAAAAACTCCTATAAAAAATACAGGGGAAAATCCTCTTGACATCGGTCTCAGCAATGATTTCTTAGATATAACGCCAAAAGTACAGGCAACAAAAGTAAAAATAGATAAGTGGGACGACATCAAACGAAAAATCATCTGCACGCCAAAGAAAACAATCAGAATGAAAAAAGTAACCTGTGGAATGAGAGAAAATATTTGCAATCCATATATCTGATAAAGGGTTAATATCCAAAATATATAAGGAAGTCCTACAACTCAATAGCAAAAAGCAAAACAAACAAACAAATAAACTCTGACTTACAGGATCTTTTTTTATGTTTTATTTTACTTATTTGAGGGGGGGCACAGCAGAGAGAGAGAGAGACAGAGAATCTGAATGAGGCTCCATGCTATCAGCACAGAGCCCAATGTGGGCTCCAACACACAAACTGTGAGATCATGACCTGAGCCAAAGTTGGATGCTTAACTTACTAAGCCACCCAGGCACCCCAAAACCTGACTTTAAAACGTTCAAATGGAGGGGCGCTTGGGTGGCTCAGTCAGTTAAGTGTCTGACTTCAGCTCCAGTCATGATCTCGCAGTTTGTGGGTTCAAGCCCCATGTCGGGCTCTGTGCTGACAGCCCAGAGCCTGGAGCCTGCTTCAGATTCTGTGTCTCACTCTCTCTCTGCCCCTCCCCCACTCTCACTCTGTCTCTCTCTCTCTCAAATAAACATTAAAAAAATTTTTTTTTATGTTCAAATGGGGTGCCTGGGTGGCTCAGTCAGTTAGGCGTCTGACGTTTGGTTTGGGCTCAGGTCATGATCTCATGGTTTCATGAGTTCAAGCCCCATATCAGCCTCTGTGCTGGCAGCAAGGAGCCTGCTTGGTATTCTCTCTCTCCTTCTCTCTCTGCCCCTCCCCCACTCACACTGTCTCTGTCTCTCTCAAAAATACACTTTAAAAAATATGTTCAAAGGATCTAACCATTTTTCCAAAGAAGCTAGGCAAATCACCAAAAGGTATACGAAAAGACACTCAACATCACTAATCATCAGGGAAATGCAAATCAAAACCATAATGAGACATCACTTCACACCTGTTAGGATGGCTATTATTTAAAAATAAATAAATAAGTAGTGTTAGGTCATGGAGATATCAAAACCCTTGTACACTTGGTAAGAATGTAAAATGTTATAGCCGCTATGGAAAACAGTATGGAGGTACTTCAAAAAATTGAAAATATGGGAATGCAAGCTGGTGTAGTCACTTTGGAAAACAGTATGGAGGTTCCTCAAAAAATTAAAAATAGAACTACCCTACGACCCAGCAATTGCACTACTAGGCATCCAAGGGATGCCTAGGGATCCAAGGGATACAGGTGTGTTGTTTTGAAGGGACACATGCACCCCCATGTTTACAGCAGCACTATCAACATTAGCCAAAGTATGGAAAGAGCCCAAATGTCCATCAATGGATGAATGGATAAAGAAGATGTGGTATATATATACAATGGAGTATCACTCCGCAATCAAAAAGAATGAAATCTTGCCATTGGCAACTACATGGATGGAACTGGAGGGTATTATGCTAAGTGAAATTAGTCAGAGAAAGACAAAATTCACATGACTTCACTCATTTGAGGACTTTAAGAGACAAAACAGATGAACATAAGGGAAGGGAAACAAAAATAATATAAAAACAGGGAGGGGGACAAAACAGAAGAGACTCATAAATATGGAGAAAAAACTGAAGGTTACTGGAGGGGTTGTGGGAGGGGGGATGGGCTAAATGGGTAAGGGGCATTAAGGAATCTACTCCTGAAATCATTGTTGCACTATATGCTAACTAATTTGGATATAAATTTAAAAAAATAAAATTAAGTATTATGTTGGGAAAAAATTGTGATGAAAAGAGTGGAAGGAAATGTGTATCTTAGTAGCATAAACCATTATACTTAACTGGAATAAATATAATTAAATGTATATTTTTAATGTAAAAAAACTGAAAATAGAACTACAATATGATCCAGAAATCCTACTTTTGGGTATAAATCCAAAAGAAATCAGGGTCTCAAAAAGATATATTTATTCCCATGTTCATTGTAGCATTATTCACAATAGCCAAAATATGGAAACAACCCTAGTGTGTCCATCAACAGACGAATAAAGACAATGTCGTGTACTCACACATATACACACACTGAAATATTATTCTGCTTTTAAAAAGAAGTAAAATCCAGCCACTTGGGGCAACATGGATGAACCTGAAGGACAATGTGCTAAGTGAAATAGTCATGGAAGGACAAATACTACATGATTCCTCTTATATTAAGCATCTAAAAGAGTCCAAGATATAGAAGTAGACAATAAAAATACTAGGCTACCAGGGAATAGGGGGAGGGAGATATGGGGAGTTGTTGTTCAATGAGCATAAAGTTACAGTTACACAAGTTGAGTAAGTTCCAGAGAACATCATGCCTATAGTTAACAAGGCATTGTATACTTTAAAATTTGTTACAAGGGCCAATCTCACATTCAGTGCTCTTACCCAAAAAAAAGAGGAGTAGGGGACACAATGAAACTTTTAGAGGTGATGAATATGTTTATTATGTAGATTGTGGTGATAGAAACACAGGTGTATATGTCCAAACTCACCAAACCGTATACATTAATTTTGTGCAGTTTTTTGTATACCAATTTTAACTCAATAAAGCTGGGGGCGCCAGGGTGGGGGGCAACTATCTGAGGACTCTGAAAAGTAAAGCAAAAAGAATGTAAAAGAAAGTCAAGATCCAAAGAATGACCAAAACAGTGGTGGTGAATTTCCTTGGATTTTTTTTCTTCCTTTACCTCCTTGCTTTGACACAAGGCAAATCAAGTTGGAAAACCGCAAAGTGCTCACAGAGAGAAAAAAAACTCCATGAAAAAGAATCATCTTTCTGACCAAAGGATTAGGGAAAAGGGACTTCACAAGCTGAAGACTGTGGGAAGAATCCTTGTTATTGGTGGTTTCTTTTACTGTCTCCTGGCTCTGCTTACAGCATAGCCCTAGTTAGTAGCTGTACGCTGCCTCAGTAGCACCCTGAGAACTTAAAAACTTCAAGAGAAAACCTGTCCCTCTTAATAGATGAACAAAAGAAAGGAGCCTCTATTGTATACAGAGTGTATATGAAAGCCCTGTTATGTTTATCCCTCACTTTTCTCCTACCACTTTGCCCTGAGGTTGGACCCAGAAGCACAGAATTGCATGGCAATAATGATGGCTACAATTCCAAAAGAAATACCTGTATTTTTTGCAAGAGGACGGGCATAGGGGTTCCTGGGATCTGGAGAGTGTGGGGGAAATCTCACAGAAGAGAGAGCAGGAAGAGGAGATACCCTAATTCCATATAAATCAGTGCAGGTTCTTGGCTTACCCTTCAGCTATGCATGCACAACCAAAGAAGTATAACAAAAGCTTCGAGAGCTGAACTACAATACCAGTGACCACTCAAGTTCCAAACCACTCCTGCTAGTGCATGCAGGGAACAGACCAAAACAACAGAGCAAAGACTTCAAAAACTTAACTGATATTAGAATCACCTCCCACAGAAAGTGAAATGGAATTTGTGTTCTGAACCTAAATAGGGTTAATTGTCAGCTAAAATAAAATTAACATTATCCAAAAGATTTTAACAAGACTCATAGTCTTACAACATAATATACAAAATGATTAGACTACAATACAAATATACTTAACATATTAAGAACCAATAAAATCTGACCAATTTCCAAAGGAAAAGACAATCAACAGATCCAACCCTGAGATCACTCAAATGTTGAAATTATAAGACAAAGACTTTAAAGCAATTATTATAACCATACTCTATTAGGTAAAGAACAAACACCCTTGAAATGAATGGAAAGACAGAAATTCTCCATAGAAAATATTGGAAAAATAAGCCAAATGGAAAATTTAGAACTGAAAAATAAAATATTTGTAATTAAAAAAATCACTGGGTGGCCTCAATAACAAAATTAAGATGTAGAGAAAATGGTCAGAAAATTTGAAGATTTATCAATAAAAATGACCCAATCTGAAGAACAAAAAGAAAAAAAATTGAAAAAATTAACAAAGCCTCGGGACTTGAATGAATTCTGGCATTCATGTCATTAGAGTCCCTGAGGGAAAAAAAAGAGATTGGTTCAGGAAAAATAATAATAATGGAGAAATAATGACTGAAATTTTCCCTAATTGGGGGAAGATATAAGTTTACAGGTTAAAGAACCTCAGAAATCTCCAAACAGGATAAACTCAAAGAAAACCATGTCCAAATACATAATAATCAAACTAAAAGCCCCAAAAAAGCTTTCAAAAATCTTGAAAACAGGCAGAGAAAAACAACACATTGCATATAGGGGAAACACAGTTTGAGTGACAAGTTTCTCATCAGAAATCACAAAGGAGTGGTGCCTGGGTGGCTGAGTTGGTTGAGCGTCCGACTTCAGCTCAGGTCATGATCTCGTGGTTGACCAGTTTGAGCCCCAAGTTGGGCTCTGTACTGATAGCTCAAAGCCTGGAGCCTGCTTCGGATCCTTTGTCTCCCTCTCTGCCCCTCCCCCACTCATGCTCTGTCTCTCTCTGTCTCAAAAATAAATATAAAACATTTAAAAAGAATTTTTTTTTAAAAGAAAAGAAATCACAGAGGCTAGGTGCATCTGGGTGGCTCAGTCAGTTAAGTGCCTGATTTTGTCTCAGATCATGATCTCACAGTCCATGGCATTGAGCCCCACTGTCAGCAGAACCTGCTTGGGATTCTCTCTCCCTCTCTGACCCTCCCCTGCTGGTGCTCGTTCTCTCTCTGTGTGTGTCTCTCTCTCTTAAAATTAGTAAATAAACATTTTTTCACAGAGGCTAGAAAACGGTAAAACCACATTTTAAATTGTTGAAAGAAAAGAACCATCAACCCAGAATTGATATCCAGTGAAACTATCCTATTAGAAGAAGGTAAAACAGGGGTTTTACTCTTGATTTTAGCTCCGGTCAGGATCTCACAGTTCATGAGTTTGAGCCCTACTCCTCTTGTTCTCTCTCTCTCTCTCTCTCTCTCTCTCTCTCTCTGTCTCTCAGAAAACAAATAAACTAATAAAAAAAATTTTAAGTATTAAAAAAAAGAAGGTAAAACAAAAACATCCTCAAATTAAACTAAGAGAAATTTGACAGCAGACAGACCTGCTCTAAAAGAAATACTAAAGGAAACTCTTTAAATTGAAGAGAAGCAATCCCAGAGGAAAACTTGAAATTTCAGGAATAAAGAAAAAGTAACAGATATGGTAAATATTGGGGTAAATGTAATAAAACCCTGTTCCTCTCTTAAGTTATTTAAATATGTATGACTTTTTTGGAGACAGGGAGAGAGAGAGAGAGAGTGAGGTGGGGAGAGGGAGAGAGAGAGAGAGAGAGAGAGAGAGAGAATCTTAAGCCCAACACAGGGCTTGATCCCATGACCCTGGGATCACGACCTGAGTCAAAATCAAGAGTCAGATGCTCAACCAACTGAGCCACCCAGGTGCCCCAGTATGTATGACTTTTGAAAACAAAAATTATAATAACGTCTGGGGGAGTTTCAATGTATATATATTTAATACAGATGACATCTATAATATAAAGGGGAGAAAGTAACAGAATCTATATAGTGGTCAGGGTTCTATATTTTTCTAAAATAAAACAGACTGTGCAGAGTTGGTATGTATGTTATAATCCCTAGAACAACCAATTAAAAAATACAAGGAGATAAAGTCAAAAAGTCAATAGATAAATTAAAATCTATGTTTATAAGTTAGAAGATTCAACATAGTAAAGATGTCAGTTCTCCCAAAAATTTATTTCATTTTATTCTATTTTTAAGAAAAAGAGAGTATATGCATGTGTTATTGGGGGAGGGGCAGAAAGGGAGAGAATCCCAAGCAGGCTCTGCACTGAGTGGGGAGCCCCAACATGGGGCTTGATCTCACAACCGACTGTGAGATCATGACCTAAGCCAAAATCATGAGTCAGACACTTAACTGACTGAGCCACACAGGTGCTCCCAAAATTTATCTATATGTTTAATATACTTCCTGCCAAAATCCCTACAAGGTTTTTTGTAGACATAAACAAGTTCATTCCAAAATTTATATGGAAGGGCATAGACCCCAGAATAGGGTCTTGAAAGAGAAAAGTGAGAGAAATCACTCTACCAGATATTGAGGCCTACTATATAGCTATAATAAATCAAGAGAGTGTGGTACTGGCAGAGGGATAGTACACACTGGTCAATGGAATAGAATAGTGAACTAGATATGGATCCATATAAATATACCCAACTGATTTTTCACAAAAGTGTAAAAGAAGGAAAGATAGCCTTTTGCACCTTTCAACAAATGGTGCTGAAGGAACTAATAAGCAATTAGATCAAAGTTTCAGGATACATGGTTAATATACAAAAATCAATGAATTTCCTATATACCAGCAATGGAAAAGTGGAATTTGACATTAAAAACTCAACATTTACATTAGCACCCCAAAAAATGAAATACTTAGGTATAAACTTACCAAAATATATACAAGATTTACATTAGGAAAACTACAAAACTGTGATGAGGAAAATGAAAGAAGAACTAAATAAATAGAGAAATATTACATGTTCACAGGTAGGAAGACTCAATATTGTCAAGTTGTTCATTCTTCTGAGCTTGATCTATAGATTCAATGCAATACTGATCAAAATCCCAGTAAGTTATTTTGTGGATATTGACAAACTGAGTCTAAGGTTTATATGGAGGCAAAAGACCAAGAATAGCCAACACAATATTGAAGTTGAAGAACAAAGTTGAAGAACTGATACTACCTGACTTCAGAATTTACTCAAAGCTACAGTAAGAAAGACAGTGTGATATTTGTGAAAGTAAAGACAAGTAGATAAATGGAACAGAATAGAGAGCCCAGAAATAGAACCATGTAAACATAATCAACTGATCTTTGACAAAGAAACACAGGCAATACAATAGAGAAAGATAGCCTTTTCAACAAATGGTGCTAGAGCAATTAGACATTCAAACACAAGAAAAATAAACTTCAACCTAAATCTCACGCCTTATATAAAAACTCAGAATAGACCATAGTTGTAAATGTAAAACTTTAAAACTTGGAGACACTCTTCAGTATCCAGGGTGAGGCAAAGAGCTCTTGACACCAAAAGCATTCATAAAAATAAAAATTGATAAGTTAGTCCTCATCAAAGTTAAAAACTTTGTTCTGCAGACTCTGTTAAGATGAAAAGATAAGCCACAGACTGAGAGAAAATATTTGCAAACCACATACCTGACAAAAGACCAGTATCTAGAACTCATAAATCAATAATAAAAACAAACAACTTATTGGAAAATGGGCAAAAGACATGAAGACGCATTTCACCAGGATAAGCAAATTGCAAATAAGCACATGCAAAGATGTTCAACTTCATTAGTCATTAGAGAAATGCAGTTTGAAACCACAGTGATCTATCACTGCACACCTACCGGAATGGCTAAAATTAAAAATGGCAAAAACACTGAATGATGGCAAGGATGCAGAGAAACTGAATCAAAATACATTGCTGGGGTGGGGGAGAGGGCACCTGGGTGGCTCAATCAGTCAGTTAAGTATCTGACTCTTGATTTCAGCTCAGGTCATGATCTCACAGTTGTGAGGTCATGGAGCCTGCTTAAGATTCTCTCTCTCCCTCTCCCTCTGCTCCTCCCCCTCTCACCCTCTCTCTCTCTCAAAAAAAAATTTTTTTTCTAAAAAAAAATACATTTCTGGTGGAAACTTAAATGGCACATGCATTGTAGAAAACAGTTTATTTCGTTTTTAAGAAAAATACTAAAATTAACATGCAACTACCATAGTACCCAGCAATTCACTCTTGGAAATTTATCCCAAAGAAATGGAAATTTATATTTATAGAAAAATCTGTACATAAATGCTCGTAGAAGCTTTATTTGTAAAAGCCAAAAAGTGGAGATAACCCAGATGTCTTTCAATGAGTGAATGCTTAAACAAACTATGGTATATCCATTCTACAGAATACTATTCAGCAAGAAAAAGGAACACATTATTGATAAACACAACAACTTGGATGAAGCTCAAAAGAATCATGATGCATGAAAAAAGCCAATCCCCAAAATTAAATACTGTATAGTTGCATTTATATAACATTCTTGAGATGACAAAATTACAAAAATAAAAGAACAGATTCATAATTGCCAAAGGATAGGGCCAAGAAAGGGAAGGAGGGGGGTTATAAAAAGGCAACATAAAGGATCCTTGTGGTGATGAAACTGTTCTGTAGTTTAACTTGTGTCAAGGTCAATACCCTGACTTTGTGATATCATACTATAGTTTTGCAAGATATTACCATTGGGAGAATCTGGGTAAAGGGTCCATGGACTGTCTGTATTATTTCTTACAACTACATTGTGAACCTACAATTTTATTTAAAGCTTACTTTTAAAATTTGTGGAATGCAGGTAAAACAGTGCTTAGTTGGAAATTCCTAGGTAAGTGCTTATATTAGAAAAGAAAAAAAGGTCTAAAATCAATAATCAACACCTCCCTCCTAAGAAATTAGAAAGAGAAGAGCAAATTATACACCAAAATAAGAAATAACATAATAAATATAGGAGAAAAAAGAAACTAAATATAGAAAAATAGAAAAAGATCAATGAAAGCAAACCTGGATTTTTAAAAGATAAATAAAATTAAGCCTTTAGCCAAGTCAACCAAAAAAAGAAGAAAAGACACAAATTGCCAATACTGGAAATAAAAGAGAGGATATCACTAAAGATATTAGTGGTGTAATTAATGGTGTAAGACATTTAAGGTGTAATAAGAGACAACTATTAATTATACACACACAAATTTAACAACTGTGACAAAACAGAACATTTCCTTGAAAGAGAAAAACTACCAAAACTAAAATAAGAAAGAGATAACCCAGGGGCACCTGGGTGGCTCAGTTGGTTAAGCATCCAACTTTCGGCTCATGTCATGATCTCACAGCTTATGAGGTCATGATGTTCCAGTTCATGAGTTCAAGCCCCACATCAGATTCTGTGCTGACAGCTCAGAACTTGGAGCCTGCTTCAGATTCTGTGTCTCCCTCTCTCTCTGCCCCTACCCTGCTCACACTCTGTCTCTCTCTCTCTCAAAAATAAATAAGCATTGGGGCGCCTGGGTGGCTCAGTCGGTTAAGTGTCCGACTTCAGCTCAGGTCATGATCACGCGGTCCGTGAGTTCAAGCCCCGCGTCGGGCTCTGGGTTGATGGCTCAGAGCCTGGAGCCTGCTTCCGATTCTGTGTCTCCCTCTCTCTCTGCCCCTCCCCCGTTCATGCTCTGTCTCTCTCTGTCTCAAAAATAAATAAACGTTAAAAAAAATTTTTTTTAATAAATAAGCATTAAAAAAGAAAAGAAAGGGGCGCCTGGATGGCGCAGTCAGTTGAGCGTCCGACTTCAGCCAGGTCACGATCTCGCGGTCCGTGGGTTCGAGCCCCGAGTCAGGCTCTGGGCTGATGGCTCAGAGCCTGGAGCCTGTTTCCGATTCTGTGTCTCCCTCTCTCTCTGCCCCTCCCCCATTCATGCTCTGTCTCTCTCTGTCCCAAAAATAAATAAACGTTAAAAAATAAAAAAAAAAAAGAGATAACCTGAATAGTCATTTATCTGTTGAAAACAATTAAATTTGTAGTTTTAAAACCTTCCAACAAAGAAAACTCCAGGCCCATACGGTTTCATATGGTTTCATAATTCTACCAAACTAATTCAAGGGAGAAATAATATCAATTCTACAAAACTGTTCCAGAAAACTGAAGAGACAGGAACACTTCCCAATTCATTTTATGAAGCCAACAGTATTTTAACACCAAAACCAGACAAAGACATTACAACAAAAGAAAACTCCAGACCAATATCCCTCATGAACATAAATATAAAAATCTTCCATAAAATACTAGCAGATCAAATCCAACAACATATAAAAAAAAAGGGGGTTATTACATCACACAGAGTAGGATTTATACTGGGAAGACTGATTTCACATTTGAAAAAATCAATCAGTGTAATTCTCCATATTAGTAGACTAAAGAAGAAAAACCATATGATGACCTCAGCAGGTGGAGAAAAAGAATTAGACAAAACTCAACTTTCATTAATAATTTTTTTAAAAGTCTAAGCAAACTAAGATAGAAGGGAATTTCCTTAACCTGATAAAAGGCATCTACCAAAATCCTACAGCTAACAATTTACTTAATGGTAAAAGGCCAAACGCTTTCCCCCTAAGATCAGAAAAAAGGCAAGGATGTCCATTTTCACTAATCCTATTCACCACTGTCCTGGCAAGCACAATGAGGGGTGGGATGGAGGGAGGGGTAGAAGAGAAGAAAAGGAAGGAAAAGAAGGAGGGAGAAAAGTTATAAAGATTAATTGGAAAAGAAATAAAACTCTCTATTCTTAATTGAAAAAATTGAAATATTATTTTTAACATATAAAATCTCATGAAGTCGGGAAGCCTGGGTGGCTCAGTCAGTTAAGCATCTGACTTCAGCTCAGGTCATGATCTCACAGTTCGTGGGTTCGAGCCCCACATTGGGCACTGTGCTGACAGCCAGAGCCTGGAGCCTGCTTCGGATTCTGTGTCTCCCTCCCTCTCTGCCCCTCCCCCACTCGTCCTCTGTCTCTGGCTCTCTCTCTCTCTTTCTCAAAAATAAACAAACATCAAAAAAACTTTTTTAATGAAATGCTAAGGTATGAATCTGACAAAATATGTGCAGGATCTGTATGCTGAAAACTACTAAACACTGATGAAATAAATGATAAATGGTGAAATAGATCAGGTTTGCTAAAAACACTAAATTTAACTGAGTGAATTTAAGGATCTAACTGGCTTTATTCCACAATTCATGAAGCTCTCACCTAGCAGAAGCTCCAAGGAGCTGAACAAAATGAAAATGGAATTCTTCCACTTTTATACGCAGAAAGGGGTGGAACAAGAAAGTTACTTGCAAAGAGTGGATTTCTTCAGGCAAGGTCATCTTCCTTTAGAAGAAGACAGGGGGTCTATCAGTCAGATTACCTCACTAGTGCTAACCAAGGAGTTACAGACTGATTGGTTAAGGTTGCATTCCTGGAAGAAACTGAAACTGTAATTAGGTATTGAGTCTCAGTATGGCAATGTGGGCTTAGCACAAGTGACTCCAATTTGTGTATGTTTTCTCTTTTTTTTTTTAATTTTTTTATGTTTATTTATTTTTGAGAGAGAGAGACAGAGTGTGAGCAGGGAAGGGGCAGAGAGAGAGGGAGACACAGAATCCAAAGCAAGCTCCAGGCTCTGAGCTGTCCGCACAGATCCCGACGCAGGGCTCGAACCCACAAACCGCGAGATCATGACCTGAGCCAAAGTCAGACGCTTAACCGACTGAGCCACCCAGGCACCCCCTGTTTTGTCTTTTTTAACAGGTTCATGGATTAAAAACCTCAATATTGTTAAAAAGTCAATTCTTCCCAAATTAATCTATGGATTCACTACAATCAGAGTCAAAAATCCCAGAGAGATTTTTTTCTAGGTATTGAGAAGATCATTCTATAATTTAGAAAGGCAAAGGAATATGAATAGCCAAAGCAATTTTGAGGTAGAATAACAAAGTTGGAGAATTTACATTGTTTCAAGACTTACCTTATAGGGGCACCTGGCTGGCTCAGTCAGAAGAGCATGAAACTCTTGATCTCAGGGTTGTGAATTTGAGCCCCAGATTGGGTGTAGAGATTACTTAAAAATAAAATATTAAAAAAAAAGACTTACCTTATAAAAAGCTACAGTAATCAAGACAGTATTGGTGAAAGAAGATAGATGATAGATAGATTAGATAGATAGATAGATAGAGATAGAAGAAAAAAAAGAAGTCTAGAAATAGACCCATGCAAATATGGTGAATTCATTATATTTTTAATTAACAGATTTATTTCTTATAGAAGTTTTAGGTTTGCAGAAAAATTGAGCAGAAAGTACAAAGAGTTACCATATACTCCCTCTCCCCTCATCCCAATTTCCCCCATTATTAGTATCTTGCATTAGTGTGGTATTTGTTACAACTGATACATTATCATTAACTAAAGTCCATAGTTTACATTACGGTTCACTCTTTGTGTTGTATAATTCTATGAGTTTTGCGAAAGGCATAATATCATGTATCCACCATTACAGTATCATGCAAAATAGTTTCACTGCCCTAAAAATCCCATGTTCTACTAGTCATAACCTCTCCCATCTCCCCAACCCATGACAACTATTAACCTTTTTACTGTCACTATAGTTTTGCCTTATCTAGAATGTCAAATAGCTGGAATCATATAGTATGTAGCCTTTACAGGTGGGTTTTTTCACTTGGCAATATGTATTTAAGTTTCTTCCATGTCTTTTCATGGCTTCATTGCTCATTTTTTTAATTACTGTATAACATTCCATTGTATGGATGTACCAGTTTCTTTATCCACCTATTGAAGGATGACATCTTGGCTGATTCCAATTTTTGGCAATATGAATAAATCTGCTATAGACATTTGTGTGCAGATTTTTGTGTAGACATAAGTTTTTTACCCATTTGTGTAAATATCTAAGGAGAACGATTGCTGGATCCTATGGTAAAACTATGGCTAGCTTTGTAAGAAACTTCTAAACTGTCTCCCAAAGTATCTGTACCATTTTACATTCCTACAAGCAGTGAATGAGTGTGCCTTTTGCTCCACATCCTCATTAGTTTTTAGTGCTATTCATGTCCGCTTGAATTTTTTTAAATGTTTATTTCTGAAACAGAGAGACAGAGCATGAGTGGGGGAGGGGCAGAGAGAGAGGGAGACACAGAATCAAAAGTAGGCTCCAGGCTCTGAGCTGTCAGCACAGAGCCCAACGCGGGGCTCAAACTCACAAACCGTGAGATCATGACCTGAGGCAAAGTCGGTTGCTCAACCGACTGAGCCACCCAGGCGCCCCGCGCTTGAATTTTTTTTAAGATTTTATTTGTAGGTAATCTCTACACCCAAGATGGGGCTCAAACCTACAGCCCCGAGACCAAGAGTCTCATGCTCTACTGACTGTGCCAGGCAGGCACCCTCCATTTGATTTTTTAATTAAGCAACAAAGGCAATTCAATAGAGAAACAATAGTACTTTCAACACGTGGTACTGGAAAAATTGACCATCCATATTCAAAAGAAAGAACTTCAACTTATATCTCAAATCTTATACAAAAAAAAAAAAAAAGCTCTAAATGGATCATAGACCTAAATGTAAAAGTAATAAACCTTCGAAAGAAATCAAAAGAGAAAATCTTTGTGATCTTTCTTTAGGCTAAGAGTTCTTAGCTATGACCCAAAAGCACAGTCTAAAAGAAAAATTGATAAAATAGGATTTTTCAAAATTTTAAATTTTGTTTTCTAAAGACACCCATAATTTAGGAGAAAATATTAGCAAATCACATCATCTGACAAGGGATTTAGTTGTATCTAGAATATATTTCTAAACTCAAGAATAAGAGAACAAACTCAATTTTTTTAATGACAAAAGATTTCAACAGACTCTTCATCAAAGAAGATATAGAAGCAAATAAGCACGTGAAAAGATGCTCAACATCACTAGTCATTAGTGATGCAAAATAAAAGCACAGTGAGATACTACTACAAACCTATTAGAATGATTTTTTCAAAAAATTGACAATACCATGTGTTGGAGAGGATTTGGAGCAACTGGAAATCTCATACATTGCTGGTGGGAATGTAAAATGGTACAGCCACTCTGGAAAATAGCTTAGTGGTTTCTCATAAAATTAAACCTATAATTAGCATGTGACTCAGAAATCCCCTTCATACCTATTTACTCAAGAGAAATGAAAACCTATGTTCACACAAAAACCTATACATGCCAAAATTGGACACAGTGTCCCTCAACTATGGAAAAAATAAACAAACAATAGTATATTCATAAAATGGATTGTTATTTCATCAATAAAAATTAACAAACTACTATTGATATATGCAAAAACATTAAAGATCTCAAATGCATTATGCTAAGTGAACGACATCAGAGCCCAAAGGCTATATACTGCATTATTTCAGTTATATGACATTCTAGAAAACACATAACTATAGTAATGAAGAACAAGTCAGCAGTTGCCAGTGGTTGGGGATGGGGGTTTACTACAAATGGACAGAAGTGGGGACGAGGGTGATGGAAGTTTTCTGTATCTTGATTGTGGTGGTAGTTACATGACTCCATGTTTTTATTAAAACTCATAGAACTAAACAACCAAAAAGTGAATTTTAGTGCATGTATATTAAGAATAATTTTTAGGGGTGCCTGGCTGGCTCAGTCAGTAGAGCATGTGACTCTTGATCTTAGGGTTATAAGTTTGAGCCCCATGTTGGGTGCAAAGATTACTTAAAAATAAAATCTTAAAAAATAATAATAATAACTTTTGAAATACAGTGAAAGATCTGTGATTTATAGCAAAAGTGAATTAACAAACTACCATTTCTTTACAGTTTAATAAGAGAAAAACTCCCCCAGGTGGTTTTAGTATGCAATAAAGTTTAAAAACCATAGCCCAAGGCAGTTATTTTCCCACAAGTGTATATAGATCCCCTAGGGCTACTTTTTCTTCCCAGGTTCCCCAAGAAAATAAGTCTCCCCTCCCACTTCAGGAGTCAGTAACAAAGACTCATTGACTTGGAAAAGGTGATCCGTGAATGCCTTAAAATGAAAGTGGAGGTTGACTGCACTAGAAATGTTTCATTTGGGGAAAAGGAGTCTTAAAACACACAAAGTTATTGTCTTTAGGTATTTGAAAGGTGATCAGGTGGAAAGAACAAATATATTTTGTGCTTTTAGTGGGCAGACAGGAAACAATGGGTGGAAAGGGCACAGAGCCCAATATAAGAAAGAGATTTCTAACAACAGTTAGTCTGCAAATAGAATGGGATGCCTCATGAAGGAATGAGCTTCAAAGACTAAATGGGTTAACCACTTATTTAAGATTTTATACAGGGGATTTGAGCACTAGGTGAAAGATTAGATCCAATGGCCCCTTAGGTCTGCATCTACTCTAAAATTCATGAAATTCCAAGCACTGCACAGAGAAACTGAATTCCCCTAGACTCTTCAGCTGAATAAACTTTTAGAGATTCAGATCCCACAGGGCCTACCTGCCCAAAACCTCTCCTCTGCCTGCAATTCCGTTTCACTTCCACAAACGCTAAATAATGCTCAAAAAGTAGAAAGTACTGGGCAGAAAAATTGTTATTTGGGAGATAAAAAGAAGATATAGCTCAGTTCCCCAACTGGCTACCTCATCCCCCTGGATCTCAGATTAAATGTCACTTCTGGGAATCCTCCCACTTCCCCTGAAATCTGGTTTAAGTGCCATCGCCATACACCTTTAGCCCTGTGTACTTCTCATAGCACCCTTTAAACTCCATTGCCTATTCTCTTCATTTGACTGTGAAGTCTGTGAGGACGGAGAATAAACATGTACAAAAACAAACATCCAGAATATATAAAGAGTTTTTATAATTCAATAAGAAAAAAATGACCCAATGAGGAGAAAGGTGGTAAAGGTATGAAGAAGCAATTCAAAATGAGGAGGGATTCCTTGGTGGCTCAGTCAGTTGGGCAGCCAACACTTGATTTCCACTAGGGTCATGATCTCATGGTTCATCGGTTTGAGCCCCACGTCAGGGTCCATGGGGACAATGCAGAGCCTGCTTGGGATTCTCTCTTTCTCCCTGTCTCTGGCCCTCCCCTGGTCTCTCTAAATAAATAAATAAATAAATAAATAAATAAATAAACTTAAAAAAAATGAGGAAACCTAGAGGGACAAAAATCATATAAAAGATGCTCCACCTCAGTAATAAGAGAAATACTTTTTTTTAACTTTATTTATTTATTTTGAGAGAGAGACAGAGAGCACGAGCAGGGGAGGGGCAAAGAGAGAGGAAAAGAGAGAGAATACCAAGCAGTCTCCATGCTGTCAGCACAGAGCCTGATGCAAGGCTGGAATTTATAACTTACCTCGAGATCATGACTTGAGCCAAAATTAAAAGTCAGATGCTTAACCCAGGCACCCAGGCACCCCAAAACTTCATTCTATACCTATCTGATCGGCCAATAAGAAAAAAAGGCTGGCAACAAGAGCAGGTATTAGAAAGTATGTGAAGTGTGAGTTTTAGTGCATTACAGATGGGAGCATAAATTAGTAAAAATATTTTGGATAAAATCTGATCATACCTAGTGAAGGTAAAGATATGCATACAGCTTTAAGCACTTCCACCTCTAGGTACCTACCCTAAAGAAACTCTTATACCTAACACATATGCACAAAGGGATAGACATAAGAATGCTCATTGCAGGTCTGTTTGTAGTAACAAAAAAATAAAAGCAAAACATAACTGTAAATCAGTTATCCTTAGAAGGGAATATCAAATAACCATAATATATGTTGGCATGGATAAATTTCAAAAACTGAATATTGAGTGAGAAAGACAAGGTTGCAAAGAATCTTACAGTATGCTTCCATTTATATGTATTTTCTTCAGAATTTGGGGTGGTTTTTTTTTGTAATCTCTACACCCAACATGGGCTTGAACTCATGACCCCAAGATCAAGAGTCACATGCTCTTCTAACTGAGCCAACCAGACACCCCCATATGTATTTTAAAGCACCCAAAACTATACGTGTGTGTATGCGGAGACAAACAGACACTGAGAGACAAAAAGAAAAAGTTTATAAGTACATACACATGTAGAAACAAAGTATAAAAATAAACATAGGAATAATAAATGACAACTTTGAGATAGTGATTACCTCTGGAAAAGCAGGAAGAAAGGTTGAAGAGCAGAGTTTTAGTTGAAGCTATACAATTATTATTTTAATTGTTAATGTTTATTTATTTTTGAGAGATAGAGTGTAAGTGGGGGAGGGGCAGCGAGAGAGGGAGACACAGAATCTGAAGCAGGCTCCAGGCTGAGCTGTCAGCACAGACCCCAATGCGAGGTCAAACTCATAAACCGCGAAATCATGACGTGAACTGAAGTCTGATGCTTAACCGACTGAGCCACCCAGGTGCCCCTTAATGGTTTTTTAAAAAGACAAAGAGATGTGAACCAAAGAAACACAAAGAGAGAGTTTGATAATATCAAAACATGCAAAGAGCTACAACAAAAGAAAGATTTGTGAGCCTGGGAAGCTCCAGGAAGACTTCATGGAGGGGACTGCTTAGAGCCTGGCCTTGAAGGATGGGTAGGATTCCACAGCCTGAGAGGATGAGGGAAAGCATGAGCAAAGGCATAGAGATGTGAACAGTAAAGGAGACTGGGGAAAGCCAGGTCACCCCAAGCAGCTGAGGTGAAGAAATGGGAGAGAATGATAGGATTCTTTCAGTAGGTGAGGGTAATGTTTATTTATGTATTTATTTATTTTGCTGGAAAACTCTCTAGGCTGTATGAGCAACTTGAGTGCCAAACTCTGCTTTTTCATAGCCTCACTACATATATAATAGTATCTTGCATATACCAAACACATATTCAACCAATAAAAGGATAGAATGAAAGCAGTGTCATCTAAGAGGCCTAAGACTCCTAGAGTTTTGCAAGAGGAAGGAAGGACTAGATTATTGCCTCCATTTTGCCTCTTTTTCAAAGAACTTATAGAAAGAAACCTAGGGTATAGCAGAAAGTTCTGGAAAGTCCATATGTGCAAGGTTAGAGTTAGGATTTAGAGCCCCCACCCTTTGTAGTGTAACACACTGCCATTATCTTAAAAGCACAGCAAAGAAACAAAAATATTTTTAACCATCTGAAACCTGATAGAACTTGAAATAGAATAGTCAATTAAATAATCTATTTAATTCGTGAAGCTGATCATTAGTTCTATTCGTTGAGTAGTGTGCAAATTTAAACATTTTCCTTCAAGGTAGAAACTGAAAGCAAAGGAAGCTACAGCGCCACCTTGTGGTGATACCCAGAATTTCCCTGAGATGGTTCCCCCAAGGCTCTTCAGTGGAGCTGTGCATTATTTGAGTCCGGAGTCATTAGATGTGGGTGGGACTCAGCAGAAGCTAAGAACTAGAATAAACAATAGACATGACCAGGAGTCAGGAGGCTCTGTTCTGGGGCTCCCTTGAAGTACTGGAAGCCTTCCTTCTTCCTAACATACTTCTGGCATGATCAGAACAGCCAATATCAGAAAGCCTGAAAGGCTATTGAAATGGGGCAGACAGAAGGAATAGTGTAATACCATCGACATTCCTTTGTGGTAAAATGAGCTTGTATTGATTATCTATGAGCCTCAGACCCTCTTGAAAAATAAATTAAACTTTTTTTCTATAAATAACTGCCTGATATCAGAAGCAGGGATTACCAGCTACAGATGGCCAACAGCCTTCATCTCAAGTGTCAACTTCAACTACATGATGGCTGCATTAAGTAGGATTCTGAGACAGAGTTTAAGCTCAGTGGAAAGAAGACCACTAATGATTAACATCTGTCTTATGTATGGGAGGGAGGAATAACAATCTAGGTAAGGTTCTGTTGCTGTAAATCTCTACATAGCTCTACCTTCTCCAAGTCTCAGTTTTTCTCATTATAAAATGAGGATAATTTATGCCTTCCAGGCCTACTTCACAAAAAAAAAGACCATGGATTTGAAGGGTCTTAAAAATCTAAGACTATATATAAGTATGAGATAATACAAGTATTTCTGTTGACCTCTCTAGCTGAACAAGAAAGCTGATGACTCCAGAGTTGCTAGTTGCCTTCTCCTACCTAAACACCACTGAAGGAACCGAAGGACATTGTTTGAAAAATGTTAGGGGCCTGACCAGATCATAACACTAAGTCAAATAAATTGGGTAAGCTGGGGTCTAAAGAGTTTAAATCACTAGCTGGGAGGCTTTATTCAGGGCCAGAGAATGGGAAAAAAATGAAATCAAACAGCATCATTGAAGAACCCTTATTCACCCAACAATTACTTATTAAGTAGCCACTCATTTGCTGATTTTACAGATATTTATTGAACACCTATTATGTGCCCATTCCTGTGCTAAGGCTAGGGATAGAGTTGAAGATAAAACAGTTAGGTACCTGCTCAAATGGAGTTTACAGACTAGTGGTAAAGGCTGTAATAAATAATTACCATAAAATGGTAATTGTTATGAAAGGAGAATGTGGGATGCCAGGAGAGCCTTAGGAAGGGGCTTTACCTATCTGTAGGCCAAAGATTGCAAATTCATGGTGCCTGGGACAAATTCAACCACAGACACTTGTTTTGGCCAGCACCATGTTTTTAATAGCTTCAGTAGGACGTGTACTCTCTGCTTTACCACAGTGGTAAGAACCACTTCATATTGAGTTCTGCTCATTACTCTTGCACATCAGGGAAGCCTGGACCATGAAAAACATTCCATGAGGAGAGAATCAGGTAAATCGAGCAGGAAATGGGGTGAGGGAGTGTTCCAGGTGGGCAAATGCCCACAGAGAGAGACTGTGGTGCATCTGGGATATTGGAAGGTCCATGTGGCCAAAGCATGGAAGAAACCAGAGGTTTCACCTCCCTTGTGTTATATATGAGGAAACTGATACCCAGGGAGAAGGGACTTTGCTCAACTCACAAACTACCAATGCAAGCAACAGACTCAGATCTAAACTCAATACTCCTGCTCTCCAATGACCAATTGTTTCCATGCAATGCTTTCTTTCTTACCCATTAGGCCTACTAATCCCTAGTGAATCCCAGGGAATGTCCAGGAATCCAGGCCTATTCATACCATCTGTCACAGATATTCAGACCAATCAAGTGCAGAGCTCTCAGAGATTGCTCCACGATGTCCTCCACCACTTCCTTGAGTGTGAGTCAGGGCTAAACTCAAGTGCTAGCAAGTTTCAGGGGCTGGGTTCAGACCCACCTTATCTGTACTTTCCTAGGTGGCATGATGACAGGGAAATACCTCTCCAACCACATAAGGAAGCCTAGCATTCCACTGTCAGCCCTACCTTCCCCAGGACTAAGGTTCTATTCTATTTTTAAATGCAAATACTCTTGGAAGAGTAACACTGTCACCTTAGTGTGAGTATAGCATCCAATCTGGAACACCAAAACTGGAACAAAACCGAAATATTAGCCAAACCAAACTTCTTACAATACAAGAACATAAGCCCAGATTGAAGAGACTGACCCATGATCATCCAGTGTCAAAGTTAGGATGAAACCCTTGTCTCCTGGTTCCTAGTCCAGGGCTCTTTCCACACTGTTTCTCATTAGGTCCTGCTCTAAGAATGTTTTCTTGGAGGAACAGAGGAGGGAAAGAAAAGGAGCATAATAAAAGTAAAGAAAGGTACCAGTAAAAAAAAAAAATAGAAGGAAACTTGGCTTGACTTTATAATCTTTCAACTCTAGCTCATTCTTTGATTCAACAAATATTTCTTGAGGGTCTTCGATGTTCCAGGCACTGTACTAGAAGCTGAGGGTAAGACAGTGTAGTCCCTGTCCTTGAGAACTTCCAGGTTAGGCTTCCAAATGACCTTCTTGCTCAGGTTCTACACACACACAACCTCCAGCCCCTTTGTTAAGCCAATCAGAAAGCTCATAAAAATCACTTAACTTGATACTTTTTTTTCTCTTTCAGGGCACTTTATATTCATTGCCTCATTAATTTTCACACACACAACATGACAAAAACATTATCACCCATTTTACAGATGAGGACACTAAAGCTTAGCCTTTCCTTGGTTCAAGTTTCCTTGGCTCTCTCTCATTTGAACCATCTTCCCCAAACTCCTAGTTGGTTTTAAAAAGGAGAGGGGAGGGGCACCTGGGTGGCTCAGTCAGTTAGGTGTCTGACTTCAGCTCAGGTCATGATCTCATGGTTCATGGGTTTGAGCCCCACGATGGGCTCTGTGCTGACAGCTCAGAGCCTGGAGCCCTGCTGTGGGTCCTGTGTCTCCCTCTCTCTCTGCTCCTCTCCCTCTCAAAAATAAATTAAAAAGTTGAATGAAAGAAAGAAAGAGGAGAGGAGAAAATACCTCACCACCTTCTCCCCTAAACCTCTTCCCTCCTCCAGGTCACAAGTCTGAAGCAAGAAGGACAACCTATCTTCCCATACCTTTTCTAGGAAAATTTGAATGCTGGGGCCTGAGAATGGGTGCCTTCAGTGAATAAAACTGGAGAGGTCCAGGGGCACCTTAGTGGCTCAGTCGGTTAAGTGTCTGACTTCAGCTCAGGTCATGATCTCACAGTTTGTGGTTTTGAACCCGGCATCAGGCTCTGTGCTGACAGCTTAGAGCCTGGAGCCTGCTTCAGATTCTGTCTTTCTCTGCCCTTCCCCTGCTTATGCAGTGTCTCTCTCTCCCAAATATAAATAAACATTAAAAAAAAATGAGAGGTCTTGATCCTCAAAACAACATTCCCTGTAGTAGTACCCTCTGTAGATGGAAATCAGGGCTCAATGACGAGAAATGTCATAAATCACATAGTGAAGAATGAGGGAGACAGACTGAAGACCTCCTTTTCTGATGCTGTTTTCACTACATCACAGTGACTTCTTTGTACCCTCAGGCAACCTCAGGCAAGAGTCAAGTTCTTGACCAGACCCTCCCAATTCCTAAGAAAAACCTACCAGGGTTGCAGCAAGAAATAGTGCAGAGGCTGTTTGGAGCGAAGACCTCAGCCAGACATCCAGGGAGAAGCCTGGGTGTCCATCTTGGGACCATCCTTATTCACGAAGGCATTCCCCAAACCTCCTGAATTCCTCTTTCTAACCAGTTCAGGAATGTTCATCCAGGCTGTGTCCAAACCCACAGTGAACCTGCTTGAGTTTCCAACTACAGCATCACTTTGGGATAATGTTCACCACGTGAACTCTTTGCCCAGTAAAAGAAGACATCTTTCCGGCATTTTATTTATCTTAAAGATGTTCCTTCTATAATTCTGATACATGCTACTACATAGGTGAATCTTGAAAACATTCAACATTATGTGAGGTACCTAGAATTAGCAACTTTGTAGAAACAAAGTAGAATAGTGGTTATCAAGAGGCTAGGTAGGAAGAGTTACGGGAAATTTAATTATTTAGTGGGTACAGAGTTTCTGTCTGGGATAATAAAAAAGTTCTGGAAATAGATAGTGGTCAGGCATCTGGGTGGCTCAGTTGGTTAAGCGTCTGACTCTTGATTTTGGTTCAAGTCATTATCTCACTGTTTGTGAGATCAAGCCCACTCAAGGCTGCTTAGGATTCTCTCCCTCCCTCTCTCTCTCTGCCCCTCCCCGACTCATGGGCTCACTCTCTCTCTCTCTCAAAATAAATAAATTTTTAAAAAAATACATAGTGGTGATGGTTGCACAACTTCATGACTGTCCATAATGCCATTGAATTATACACTTAAAAAATGATTTAATAGGCTAACTGTACATTCTGTATATTTTATCACAATGTTGTTTTTTTTTTTAAATAGCCACTTCTTGGGACACCTGGGTAGTTCAGTCAGTCAAGTGTCTGACTCTTGATTTCAGCTCAGGTCACAATCCCAGGGTCGTGGGATCGACCCTGAGTCAAGCTCTGCACTGAACATGGAGCCTGCTTAAGATTCTCTCTCTCTCCCTCTGTCCTTCTCCCTAGCTCATGCTCTCTCTCAAATAAAAATCAAAATAAAATAAATAAAAATAAGATAAAATAGCAGCTCCTTCTAAGCTGAAGATGATGACTATGGAAGATGTCTCATGCTGCTATGCAGTAAAAATTAATGACATGTTTCTTCTCTCGGTCCCTGTCATGGAAATACAGACTGATAAGATCTTACTGGTTAAGAACAAAGGTTTTGTAGTCAGAACAGAGCTGCATTCAATGTTTGCTTCTATGATTTACTAGTTGTGTGACCTTGAGCAACTTATACCACAAGGTTTCCAAATTTTGTTGTGCATACAATCCCTTGGGGCATCCAAACTTTTCCAGAGCTTCAGTCTCCTTGTGGAAAACAAGGGGATGCTGACAGCTATGGTCAGCTCCATTGGCCATGCCCTTGTTGTGAAAATTAGGTGAGATAGTATATGTAAAGTACTTAACTTCATCCCCAGCTCTCAGTGAGCACTCAAAATGAATGGAAACTAATATTCTTGTTATTTTTCTACTTAGCCTTGTCCTTCCAAACTTAAGAGTCATCTAAGGGTTTGTGTGTGTGTGTCTGCCTATATGTGTAGTTATTTTGGGTTTTGCTATGTGTGCACAATTGGATAGATGAGAGCCCTTGCACACGCAGCAAGTTCCTTACAAGGTTGTGTTCCCGGGAGTATATGGACACATGTCTTGAAAGACATGTGTTTGCAGCTGAGCCATATATACATGTATATCTGTGTATATATAAAACAGTTTCCTTATAAGACTTCGCTGTCAATGAGGTAATTCAAAAGCCATTTCCCCTTACTTATCATGATACCAACCAAGGCTAGTGAGTGGAAAGATAATTAGATTGATTGGTCAAAGGGAAAGACTGTATTTTAACTGAAATCTCTTATCCAAACCAAAGGTTTAGATATTGGAGAGAAATGTGATGACTAGTTATAAACATTCCAGTCTATAGGTTGGTAAGTGTCACAGGCTATAACTGCCATGAGGTCTCCCAAATTCCCTGGACAGACTTCCCAGTTAAAGGTAAGAAGACTGATCTTGGGGTATTCCTTGTGTTAAGATGGGCTTTCTGTTGCTCTTCCACAGAGGCCTTCTGCAAACACAAGATAGCTAACATCTAGAAGACAGAATCCCAGAGTTCTGATCAGCCACTGCAGCCTGCTCCCTTGACCACACCAGAATTCCAGGATCACCCTGTAGAGAGGTACAGTGTGGTACAATGGTTAATGCACCTGCATTAAAGTCAAAGAAACCTGGGCTTGCCTCCCAGTGCCTCCACCGCCTAGCTGGTAAATGTATGACAAGTGAATTCCTCTTCCTGAGCCTCCATTTCCTCCACTATGGAAACTATTTTTAAAAAGTACAATTCCTATTTCACCAGGTTATTGGAGAAATTCATTAAGAATTTGCATTGATGGGACACCTGGGTGGCTCGGGCAGTTAAGCGTCCAACTCTTGATTTTGGCTCAGGTCATGATCTCACCATCATGAGATTGAGCCCACATTGGGCTCCACACCCAGCATGGAGCCTGCTTAAGATTCTCTCTCTCCCTCTCCTTTTCCCTGGCTTGTACTAAAAAAGAAGGAAGGAAGGAAGGAAGAGAAAGGAAGGAAGAGAGAGAGAGAGAAAGAAGGAAGGAAGGAAGGAAGGAAGGAAGAGAGAGAGAGAGAGAGAGAAAGAAAGAGAGAAAGAAAGAAAGAAAGAAAGAAAGAAAGAAAGAGAGGAAGGAATGAAGGAAGAGAGGAGAGAGAAGAAAGAAAGAAAGAAAGAAAGAAAGAAAGAAAGAAAGAAAGAAAGAAAAAATACACAGACTGTATTAAAAGAACTTGCATTGAAAGTCTTGAGGATAGTTCCTAATATAAGGTAATGTTTACTTGATAATAACAGCTACTATTTATTGAACACTTACTCTGTGCCTGTCTACACAGGCATCATCTCATTTAATCCACACAACAATCCAGATGGTAGGTACCATTATTATGCCCAATTTACAGATGAGAAAACTGAGGCACCACCCCAAGGCCATAAAGCTAGTAAGAGGAGAATTTGAACACAAGCTCTTCCTGACACTATTATTTTTAATATTTTTGTTATCAAAACAAATAATAACAGAAAGGATTCCATTATCTCCCCTCCAACTGTAGAAAGAATTGCTTTGCCCAAAGATTCCTCTAAGATTCCTTTAATATTAATGTGCATCCTTTCCCCCTGTTTCATTCCTTGACTTTAGCTATGGTTCACTTATTCATTCAACAAACATTAACTGAGCAGCTACAAACATTTATTGAGCAGATCTGTGCTTGGCCCTGAGGATACAGCACTGAAAAGAACAGTCAAGATGCCTGTCTTCATGGAGCTGAGGAGCCAGCTGAGGATGAGAAGCTGAAGAATGAGAGAAGCCAGCCACGGAGAGAAGCAGAGGAAGAGTGAAATAAAAGTGGGAAGGTGGGAATGACTTTGGCTGGCATGATCTAAGAAGTGACAGAAGGGCAGTGTGGCTGGAGCAATGAACAGAAGGAGATGACATGAGACGATCCGTGCCCCTCTCTGGAGCTCCAGATCTGTATAGTTCACAAGCTGACTGCACAGACTTGCCTGGGTGGTACCCAGACCCCCTAATGCAGTATGTCTAAAAGAAGTCATTACCCTTTCCAGCCAAACTCCCCTCCTCTTCACTGACCAGCCACTGCACAACCAAACACCCAGTGGCCCACACTAAAAACTTGTTAAGTATCTCCAGAATTTGTCCTCTCTCTATTGCCATGACTCCTGCCTTGGTTCAGACCTCATCACCACTGGCCTGAGCTGTTGGACTGGATCCTAACTGTTCACCCTGTCTCCAGCCCCTTCACGTCCAACACCAGCACCTCTGACAGGTTGCTGTCAGAGAGATCCCCAAAACAAACATGGAGACACGTAACTCCCCCAGTGCAAAACCCCTCATGGTTCCTCCTTTGTCTCAGGATGAAGTTTAAACTACTTGGCCTGCCAGGGTGCCTGGGTGGCTCAGTCAATAAGCATCTGACTTCGGTTCAGGTTATGCTCTCACAGTTCACGAGTTCGAGTCCCATATCAGGTGAGCACGAGCCCTACATCAGGTGAGCCCGAGCCCCACTTGCGGTAAACACAAGCCCTGCTTCCAGTGAGCCCTGCTTTTCTCTCTTCCTTCCTCTCTTTCTCTCTCTCTCTGTCTCTCTCTCTCTCTCTGTCTCTCTCTCTCTCCCCCTCTCTCTCTCACTACCCCTTGCTCACTTGTGCCCTCTCTCTCTAAATAATAATAATAATAATAATAATTTCCTTAAAAGTAAATAAATGAACTACTTGGCCTGGCAAATAACATTCTTCATGGTGAGGTCTGAAGTCATATTTCCAGCTTTGTCTCCCACTACCCGTCCACATGTCTCAGAGCACCAGCCATATCAAATTACTCTTCCCTACTACCAGGAACAGCACTAGCTGTTCCCTCTACTTAGAATTCCTCTTCTGGCCCTCTCTCCCTATAGAACTACTATTCAATCTTTAAGATATAGTTCATTTCCTTACTAAAGCCTTCCTGCCACCAGACAGAATCGTCCACCTCACTCTCCTAAGGATCCACAGACAATTACAACACAGCTACAGTCCTCAACAAATGTGTTTCTGATTATATGGTTATATATCTATATCCCTGCCAGACTGAACTCAGAAAGGCTGGGACCCTGTCCCTTTGAATACAATGCCTGGTACACAACAGATGCCCAATAAATGTTTGATAGATTAATTATTGAAAAATTGATAAAACACAGGAAAAAAAAATCAATGAGTCCCTCACAAACCAAATTCCCCAACCTTGATCTCATTAGCACAGATCAAAGTTCAAAAAGACAGCATAGAAGCTGAGACTTAACCAAAAATTAAACTTGTCTTGCCACCTGGGAATCATAGACTGCCAGAAATAACCAAACACTTGGAGATACTAAGGTCTCAAGATAGTGATTTATCCAAAATCCCCAGTCTGATGTCAACAGAGCAGAACTGGAAGACAAAACTTCTGCCTCCTCAGTTCCCATCTAGGACAGCTTCTGTCAAAAGTTCAAGGGCAAGAGAAGCAAGGTCTTCTTGTACACAGGGCCTCCAAGAAGATACCCTTTGGCTCTTGCCAAATGCACAGTCAAGCTCTGCTATGTGTTGAATTGTGTCCCCTCCAAAATTCATATGTTGAATTCCTAACCTCCAGTAGCTCAGAATGTTATCTTATTTGGAGATAGGGTCTTTGCAGAAGTAATCAAGTTAAAATGAAGCCATTAGGGTGGGCCCTGACTCAATATGAGTAGTGTCATTATAAAAAGGAGAAGTTTGGACATGGAGATATATATACAAGAATTCCATGAGAACATGAAGACCGCCATCTATAAGCCAAGGAGAGAGGCCTGGAGCAGAAACTTTCCACGCAGCTCTCAGAAGGAACCAACACTGCTGACACCTTGGTTTCAGACTTTTAGCCTCCAGAACTGTGAGACAATAAATTTCTGTGTTTTAAGACTCCCAGTTTGTGGTACTTTGTATGGTAACCATAGAAAACTAACAGAAGCCTTCTACAGCAGTGGTTTTCAAAGTGTGGTCCCTGGAAAAGCAGGTCAGCATCACCTGGGATTTGTTAGACAGGCAAGACTTATGAATCAGAAACTCTGGGGATGGGGCCCAGTAATATTTGTCTCAGTAAAGCCCTCCAGGTGATTCTGATGCATACTATACTTGAGAACCACTCTTTAGAGCTATTCTATCTATGCTGGGCTGATTAGTGTTCCCCCAAAATTCATGACCACCCAGAACCTCAGAATGTGACCTTATTTGGAAACAGTTTTTTTGCAGATGTAATCAGTTTAGGTCATACTGGATTAGGGTGGACCCTAAATCCAGTGACTAGTAGCAGCATTATAAACAGAGAAAAGGAAACAGAGACATAAACACATAGGGAGAACACTATGTGACAACAGAGGGGGAGATACATCTACAAGTCAAGGGATGCCAAGGATTACCAGGAGTCACTGGAAGCTAGCAGATAAGCAAGAAAGAATTTTTCTCTAGAACCTTCAGAAGCAGTATCACCCTTGATTAACACCTTGACTTTAGACTTCTAATCTCCAGAACCGTGAGACAATAAATTTCTGTTGTTTTTTTTGTTTTGTTTTTAATTTTTTTTAACGTTTATTTATTTTTGAGACAGAGAGAGACAGAGCATGAACTGGGGAGGGTCAGAGAGAGGGAGACACAGAATCTGAAACAGGCTCCAGGCTCTGAGCTGTCAGCACAGAGCCTGACGCGGGGCTCGAACTCACAAACCGCGAGATCATGACCTGAGCCGAAGTCGGCCGCTTAACCGACTGAGCCACCCAGGCACCCCTAAATTTCTGTTGTTTTAAGCAACCCAGTTTGTGGCAATTTGTTAGAGCAGCCCTCAGAAAATAATACTCTGTCCAACAAAGGTCATAAGCCAAATGTAGCTATTTAAATTTAATTTAGTTAAGGGGTACCTGGGTGGGTCAGTTGGTTGAGCATCCAACTCTTGATTGCAGCTCAGGTCATGATCTCATGGTTGGTAAGTTTGAGCCCTGAATTGGGTTCTGTGCTGACTGACAGCTCAGAGCCTAGAGTCTCCTTTGGATTCTGTGTCTTCCTCTCTCTCTACCCTTCCCCTGCTCATGATCTGTCTCTCTATCTCTCTCAAAAATAAATAAACATTTAAAAAGTTGTTTAAGATTCTCTCTTTCCCTCTGCCCCTCTCCCCTGCTTGCGCTCTCTCTTTCTCTAAAAAGAAAAAAAGAAAAAGAAAATTCAGTACCTGAGTTGCACTGGTCATGTTTCAAGTGCTCAGTAGCACATGTGGTTCATTGTTACAGTATTTGACAGCACTAACATAGAACAATCACATCAGAGTGAAAACTTCTATTGGATACAACTATTCTAGAGGCCCATGAGCTAAATCCAGCTCACCACCTGTTTTGATATGGCCCAGAAGCTAAGAATGGTTTCTAAATTTTTAAATTTTTTTTAACGTTTATTTATTTTTGAGACAGAGAGAGACAGAGCATGAACGGGGGAGGGTCAAAGAGAGGGAGACACAGAATCCAAAACAGGCTCCAGGCTCTGAGCTGTCAGCACAGAGCCCGGCGTGGGGCTCAAACCCATGGACTGCGAGATCATGACCTGAGCCGGAGTCGGCCGCTCAACCGACTGAGCCACCCAGGCGCCCCTGGTTTCTAAATTTTTAAATGGTTGAAAAATTAAAAGAGTATTTTGTGACATGTAAAAATTATATGAAAGGCAAATTTCAGTGTCTCTAAATAAAGTATTTTTGGAACAGCCACACCATTCATTTACATACTGTCCATGACTGTTTTAAATGCTACCACAGCAGAGTCAAGTACTTGTCTGACAGAGACTATATGGCCCATAAAACAAGATATTTGCTCTCTGACCTTCTACAGAAAAAGTTTGCCAAACCCCTACTCTGGGTAATGAAGAATGACAAAGAGGAGATATTAGAACAAACTGGCATCACGGTTAAGCAGAAAGGGATCTGATTTGAGATGTCCATAGGCATGTACTTCCCAGAACATAATGAAATCAAGGTGAATATGTATTATCTCTTATCTATATGCATATAGTGTACATATACAGCTGATCCTTGAACAACACAGGTTTGAATTGTGAGGATCCACTTACACATAGATTTTTTTTCAACAAATACAGTGCAGTATTATAAATGTATTTTCTCTTCCTTATGATTTTCTTAATAGCATTTACTTTTCTCTAGCTGACTTTATTGTAAGAATACAGTATATAATACATATAACACATAAAATATGTGCTAGCTGACTGTTATACTGGATTTTCAACTGTGCAGGTTTGGAATTAGGTTTGGCCTAACCCCAGCACTGTTCAAGAATCAACGGTAAATAATACCCACATATATACACTTCCACATGCACACAAAATAGGCATAGAGAAGGCACTGGAGGAACATATACCTAGATATTAATGATGGTCACCTAAGGGGGAAGGGGTGAATGAGACTGGAGTTTATGCCTTCTGTTGTCATCACCCTCCATGTTTCTGATTCTTCTGTAAGGGGATACTCCTTTTTTAATGGGGGGCAGGGAGCGCAGGGAGAAACCTGCTTGATTCTAAAACAGAGCTCCTAACCTCTAGACTAGATTATGAGGGCTGGGCCTCCCAGGCTGCCTTTATCTTTATGTAGTTCTGAATACCCTCATGCTTTCTTTCCCCATTGATATTAGCTCTCAGGAAAGGATCTGTTCGGCCCATTTACACTGAGTTATTGTCAATTGATTCACAGATTACTGTGTACGTTCTTCCTCCCAGAGCAAAACAGCCTTTCAAAAAAGATCAAAGCCTAGAGCTGTGGACATAAAGGTCTACTAGTGGAATGTTAGCTATCAGTTAACCAGGTAGGAACACAGAGGGCTTTCTGGCTACCCTTGAAATCCCCAAGCAGAGGAAACAGCCTACATCAGTTACTTGCAGGAGCCTAGCCAGTGTGAAATCTTGGGCTCTGCAACCAGAAACAATTAACAAATACATAGAGCTACACTTACAAAGCAGGATCCAAACTTGCAGGCTTAACCAACACTAGGCAAAAGCCTCCCAAACCCAGCCCACTTTTAAGACCCAGGTGATGATGACTTAGACTCAGGAGATCTGAGTTCAAATCCCTGCTCTGCCAGTGACTCCTTAGGAAACCTCAGTCCCTCTCTTTGTCCTCTCTTGGCCTCAGTTTTCCCCCTGGAAAAGAGCCAGGCTTGGACAAGCTGACTTCGAAATTCCACCTCAGCTCTGCTCTGGGCCACTCTGGATCCTCCAACTGTGTGTATGTATGCCTGGGACAGGGTCCAAGTAATTCCTAAAGGGTCAAACGATAAACCATTGAGCTGGGTTAGTTCCAGAAAGTACTCAAAAATTAACTGGGTTATTCCTGTTTTCTCTTTTAATCTTTACCATTAGTAACTCTGGTGAGCATTGGCCCTCTCCAGCCTCCATGGTCCATGTGCTATTACCTGATCCTCGACCCAGAGTGCTCAGTTTCCCCCTCCCAACTTCCTTTTCCCCCTGACTAAATCCTGTCAATCCTCACTTCCTCCATGAAACCTTTTCTGATTCCCCAAGGCCCCATGATCACAACCTCCTCTGACCACCTCACTATACAATACTATATCCCAGTATAATGCACTTAGCACCGACTATCAGGGGGGTTAGTGACATCTCTTATAGATACTTCTTCCTAGTTGGCTACTCCCCTTGGGAGTAGACACTATACTTAGCTAAGATTTTATACAGGGGATTCCAGCACTGAATGAAAGATTAGATCCAATGGCCTCTTAGGTCTAGATCAATTATAAAATTCATGAATGCACAGGTTCATTGCTTGAGGGTGCTGGAACACTTGAAATGCTTTTCACTAAGCTGAAAAGCCCTGACCACTAAGAAATGTTCTTAGTGCTCTTCAAAGCACTGGTAAGCTCTCCTAGCTCCTTAGATCCTCACAAGAACCCTGTGGGGCACCTGGGTGGCTCAGTCGGTTAAGCGTCCGACTTCGGCTCAGGTCACGATCTCACTGTTCGTGAGTTCGAGCCCCACGTCGGGCTCTGTGCTTACTGCTCAGAGCCTGGAGCCTGTTTCAGATTCTGTGTCTCCCTCTCTCTCTGACCCTCCCCCATTCATGCTCTGTCTCTCCCTGTCTCAAAAATAAATAAAACGTTAAAAAAAATAAAAAAAAAAAAAAAAGAACCCTGTGAGGCAGGTGACCACTAAACTGGAGTGTAAAGCACCTAACATGGAGGTGAAGCAATCTCCTTAAGGCTAGCTGGCAAGTTGGTGGTAGAGCCCGAACCACACACCAGAGTTCTTGACCACCATTCTTGAGCTTTAGCATATGTAGCACACAGTGAAACCATGGCCTCAGTCTCTTTTTGGGAAACTGCAGGCTTTTGCCACCTCATATCAACATATGAACACATATGCACTTTATAAGCACCTTCATGCTGGCTCCAGCCTGTTGGGTCTTCACCTCTTTAAACCTAGGGCTGTTTTTCTGCCCTCATTTATCATCATTCTCTAAGGGAAAAACAGCCCAGTGCAGTTCCCAGCCAGATCAATATATTTTTTCAAAGAGATTACAAGAGGTCAGAAGACACTGAACTTGAACCTACTTACTCTAGTATGTTCCCCTCATCCCCTACCCTCCTCCCACTGTGTTCCAGGGAAGAAGAGGTGAGTGAAAGCTTTTAGTGTGGACAATCATCCCAATACACAACTTGGAGATGAGCTTCCCATCCAAAATATCATCTTTGCCCTGTTCAGCACCGGTGGAACCATATTCTCTCATAATAGCCACCTGTGCTGTTTAGCAGGGTCATTCAGAAATCTGTAAATACATGCACAAATTCATATACATATGGCTATTAGGTGTAGGTGTGTATGGAAAGGTGCATTTATGCTACTGTGTTATGTTTTAGTGTGTATGTTGTGTTGATATAATGTGAACATCCACGTGTGTCTAGATACCTTCCTGAAAATGTGTATATGTGCAGATGAGTATGTGAGTGGGCATAAATATTTGCTCATTCACCCATCAGTTCAACAAAGATGTATTGATGTTGCAGGCACTGTGCAAGGTTCTGGTCATGAATAAGACACAGAATGGAGGGGAATACACAACAATGCATGAGTGGTAGACGTGTTTTTCAGTACTATGTAGCTGTCTATGAAATCACTACGCATATGTATGTGTACATCAGGGCCCACATCAAGCTAGGGAGTTCCTGATCTATAAGTGAGGGCACATCAACTTTTAGTGCTGAAAAATGCTGCTGTGTTCTCTCCCCAAGTCCCAAGGATCAGATTTAAACAGACCTCACCTGAGTCTTGGGCAATAGAGGCATCTTCTAAACTCTGCTCTGCCAGGGTGGAAGGCTGAAGTACTTGGCTGCATCATTCCAGCCAGACACTCCACCCTCCCCACCCATAGCGAGGTGAGGCAGCACCTAATAACAGGGCACTGAGTCCACCCTGCTGAAAGCCACATGAGCTCCACGTGTATTTATGGCTTCACAGTTAATGTTTGGCCCTGGGTTATTTCTAGTTTATAAGGTAAGCCAGAAAAGGCAGGGGAGAGATGAGGGCAGGGAAGATAAGATGCCAGGTCACCTGTTGGAGTCATCTGCTCTGACAGCCTCCATTGGCACTGCAGGGTTCCAGGTCCTACCAAAGGAGGAAGGCACCGAAACAGGAGAGGACAAGGGCTTTTGGGAACAGGGGTAAAAAAAGAGAGCCCTTGCAAAATATTCCTTAGGAGCCCAGCATCCCCACTGCAGCCTTCTAAGAGATCCAAAAAGCCTCTCTAACAACAAATCAGCCAGCCTCGCAGGGCATGAGGAGCTCACTTACCTCCAAGATGCTCTCTTAAAAATTTATCTTTTATATTAGGACAAAACTCTACCTCCTGGCAACCTCCACTCATTAGTCCTACTTTCCCTTTCAAAAAAATTAATCTTCCTCGGCATAACTGTCTTTCATTAATGCCTCCAGAAGTTCCCTGTTTCAAATGCTAATACAGAAGCTGGAAAAAATATACCATTATTCTATTTTTTTAATGTTTATTTTTGTTTTTGAAAGAGAGAGCGTGAGCAGAGGAGGATCAAAGAAAGAGAGGGACAGAGAATCCAAAACGAGCTCTTCACTGACAGCACCAAGCCCAACACAGGGCTCAATCTTATGAACTGTGAGATCACGACCTGAGCTGAAGTTGGACACTCAACCAACTAAGCCCCCCAGGTGCTCCATATGTATTATTTTATAGTTTAGTTGAGTAATTTTCCCTCCTATTTGAAGTGTTTAAACTCCTTAAGAGTAGGGAGGTTTTACATATATATGCTGTGTACATATTTTATATGTATATACTGTGGGTGTACATATAATACATTTTATATGTATATACTGTATGTACCACCATTTAATTCATGTTTACCATATTAGACACCATGCTTAGCATGCATACTATCTTATTTAATCTCCACAACACTATAGAGCTCTATTATTCCTATTTTACCAAAGAGAAAACTGAGAGGTTAAATACCTTAAGTGAGGTCTCCCAGCTGTGGATGGAATTCAAATTCAAACCCAAACCATTCTGATTTTAGTCCTGACTATTAAGCACCACACTATAATCTTGCATATGCCTTGTATATAGTAAACCAAATTAAATACTAGATGAGTGGATTAGTTATTTAATTGACTAACCCATCCATTCCCAGTAACAGAATGAGTGAGTTTCTCACATCAGTTGGCTACCTCTAGAGCAGGTGGGATATAGGACAAATGAACTCATGTGGGAGGCCAAGAGACAGTCTGGGGCCTGGGCCACTTCTCTGGAAGACGGGGTCTCTTGACTTCAAGGTTTCCCCAGTACAGCTGAAGAGAGAAACACAGAAAGGAAATGCATTGGGCTTCTGAGCTTCTCCCAGAATCATACTTGATGTGAATCTATGCAAAGAATCCTTGAGTTCTTTACCTAGAATGCCTTTCTCCCCTATACTAGCCTCTCCCCCTTCAGGACCCAGCTCAAATGTCACCTTTTCCCTGAAGCTCAAGCTACCCAATCTTTCTCTCAAAGCAAAAGTATTCCTCCTTCAGTTGTTCCCACTGTACGTCACACGCACACACCTCAACTATAACCCACATCACATCATTTTGCATGTATATGTTTGTCTATCTCCCTAAATTATGAGGTCCTCAAATGCTGAGCTTTATAGTCTCTGGGCCTAGCACAGTGCCTTGCAGAGATGGCACTCAGAAAACATATGTTGAATGTGAGTGAGTGAGAGATCAGAGAATGTGAGAGCCATCTTACAGAAAAAAGGAACCCCTGAGCCCCAACTGAACCACCCCACAAATGACATACATATTGTCTCATAGTTATGCTCCTACCATGAGGGTTGGGATGGTGACCTCCTCCTACTCCACAGCTAGGGCACTCCAGAGACCTCCTTGCCATTTCTGGTGAGAAATGAAGTATGAATCATCTGCCACCCTGACACCCAGCCAGTCTCCCACTTTTTTTCTAGCTGTGCCAAAGCAGGAGGGCCCCCCACATTGGAAAGTTGGTCATCCCAGTCTACCCAGGACTAAGCGAGAGTCTAGGAAACCTTGGAGGCCAAGGTTATCTAAGTTATCTAAGATAACTGGGAATTAGTAGGCAGTGAAGAAAATAATTCAATGAGACCAAAGTGGACATCAGCTACAGTGGATAAGTTTCAGATAAACAAGCAATAAAGAATCTGTCAGAGCAAAGGAGAAGAGCTCCCAAAGACACAACTATTACCCCTTGAGAATGGTGTAGCCAGAAGAAAAGGCCCAAAGCCTGAGGCAAGGACTGGGATGAGGCCAGGTAGAGAAGGGGTCACCAGGATACAGGAAAGGCACTTAAACTGCACATTTAATGTCTAAGTCTCGCTCTTCCCCAGAGCCCTATTAGGGAACTCAGACAGAGCAAGGTTCTCCTATAGCACCTGGCAGAGACTTCACCAAACTAATATCAAAAGAATTCTAACCTATACTACAGGCACATCTAAGAAACAACTCTGGATGATATAGTTCTATCCATCAGGTCTTGACGCAGCTCAAGACTAGTGTGGAACAGGTGATGAAAAGATGAAAAGGTGTTCAACAAAGGTGCCTGGGTGGCTCAGTCAGTTAAGCGTCTGATTTCAGTTCAGGTCATGATCTCAGGTTCATCAATTTGAGCCCCGCATCAGGTTCTCTGCTGTTAGCACAGAGCCTGCTTTGGATCCTCTGTCCGTCCCCAATCTCTGCCCCTCCCCCCGCTCAAAAATAAACATTAAAAATAAAAAAATAAATTAAAAAATAGAAAAAAGAAAAGATGTTCAACATCACTAGTCATTAGGGAACCACAAATCAAAACTACAGTTAGATACCATTTCACACCCACTAGGATGGCTATAATCATAAATAAATAAGTAAGTGTTGGTGAGGATATGGAGAAATCAAACTCTTGTATGTTACTGGTAGATCGCTTCTCAGCCTTTTGGCTAAGATCAAGTGTTACTGGTAGGAACGTAAAATGATATAGCCAGTGTGAAAAACAATTTGGTGGCTCCTCAAAAAGTTAAACATAGAATTACCATGTGATCCACAATTGTACTCCTAGATATATACCCCAAAGAGTTGAAAACATTCATATACACAAAAACTTGCACACAAATATTCATAGCAGCACTATTCATAACACTCAAAAGATGAAAATAACCCAAATGTCCATTAATTGATGAAAGAATAAGCTAAATGTGGTATATCCATATGATAGAATGTTATTTAGCCACAAAAAGCAGTGAAGTATTGATACATGCTATAATATTGATGCACCTTGAAAATATTGTCCTGAGTGAAACCAGACACAAAAGACCACGTATTTGTGATCCCACATACATGAAATGTCCAGAACAGACAAATCCATAAAGACAGAAAGTAAATTCTTGGTTGGCAGGGATTGAGGGAAGGGAGAATGAAAGTGACTGCTAACAGATACAGAGTTTCTTTTAGGAATAGTAAAACTTTTCGAATATACTAAAAACCAATGAGATGTATATTTCAAAGGGTCAATTTTACACTGTATAAATTATATCTCAATTTTTAAAAAGTAAAATTAATTGTGGTTATGGTTGTATGAGTCTACAAATATACCAAACACCATCAAATTGTATATTTTAAATGAGTGAATTGTGGGGCGCCTGGGTGGCTCAGTCGGTTGAGTGTCTGACTTTGGCTCAGGTCATGATCTCACAGTCTGTGAGTTCAAGCCCTGCATTGGGTTCTGTGCTGACAGCTCAGAGCATGGAGCCTGCTTCAGATTCTGTGTCTCCCTCTCTCTCTGCCCCTCCCCTGCTCATGCTCTGTCTCTCTCTGTCTCAAAAATAAATTAAAATTTTTTTTTAATTTTAAATGAGTGAATTGTATGGTATATGAATTATATCTCAATAAAGCTACTACAAAAAAAAATTGCAAGACTACAGTTCAAATCCAGGTCTTTCCATGTCCAAAACTAATGCTTTTAACTATTACACCACACTGTCTTATTTGCAAGGTAATCCCAGAAGGGCTCTTTGCGTCTCTCCTTTCCTCAAACTCTCCTTGCCTTGTCCTGCTCTCTGAGCCTCAAAAGCTCCAGGCAAGTGTTTTCTTCTCCTTCAGCACAGCATTGTCCAGCTCATTCCCACTGCAATAACCACCAAGTGTCTACAATCTAAAGCCAAATCTCCTTAACCTGGAAGTCAAGGCCTCTCAAGATCTACCTCCAACTTTCTTTTCCTAGGACTCTGCTCCACATGCCAACATCCTAGCCAAATATTTCTCCCTGCCCTTTCCTGAATCATGCCCTTTCCTGCTGTCCAATGTGCCTGAAAATCCTTTCTCCACCCTTCCACTGCATAGCCAAATCCTGTCCCTCTGCTCTGATACCACCTGGCACTTTCTCTGAGTTCAAAGTCACACACACACACACACACACACACACACACACACAGAGGCCTTAATTTTGCTTCCTCTGAGCTCTTGTGCATCTCTATTTCTCCATGCATTTGTCCCTATATGAAGGTATTTGGACATACATTCTTTAAGGACAGCACATAAAACAACCCAAAGCACCCAGCACAGCATCTGGCACACAGTGGAACTCACAAAAGTCACATCAAACTAACTGAAGTGAATTCAATCTCTTGTCATCTCACTGCTCTTTTCCACTAATGGCAGTTATCCTGCCAACTAGAAACACTATGGGCAGTTTGAACAAGGTATTTAGAATGTTAATAGATGAAAATGGGTTGCAGCCACATTCGTTTCATATAAATTATAAATGAGTTTTATGGCCTTGGTTGCCTTGACTACCCAGCTATTGGTTGGCATACCCTGCTCAGCCCAGGGGGTAGAAATGTTCCCGTAGCAGGGTGATATGAGGCCGGGGTGACATGAAGGGGAAAAGAATTCAGTACTTGAGGTACCAGCACCCTCTGAATCCTTCATACTGTCACCATATTGGGAACCCTTCTGCCCCTTCTTCAACTCTGAGACAGGCAAGGGGGTGGGAAATCCAGAGGGGTGTGCGGCAGTTCTGCTCTCACAAGGTCACAGGAAGAACCAGACCAATAGGCCCCACACTGGGTTTTATGTAGGATTGTTCTCTTTGAAGGTGCCCTTCAATTTCCTAACCACTGCTGCCCCCTGGTGTCCTGACCAGCCACAGCCTACAATGTCCCACCAGCCCTACCCTCTAGAGCAGCACAGCCCAATAGATATATTTTGTGAGCCACAAGTGTAATTTTAAATTTCTGGTAGCCATATTAAAAAAGGTAAGAGGGGCACCTGGGTGGCTCAGTCAGTTGAGTGTATGACTTTGGATCAGGTCATGATCTCACAGTTCGTGAGTTTGGGCCCTACGTCAGGCTCTGAACGGACAGCACAGAGCCTGCTTGGGATTCTCTTTCTCCCTCTCTCTTCCTGTCCCTCCCCCACTAATCCCCCTCTTCCAAAATAAATAAATAAACTTTTTTTAAAAGGTAAAAATAAACATGTGAAATTAATTTTAATAATATATTTTGTTTAATCCAATAGGTCCAAAAAATTAAATATTCAACATGTAATCAAAAAAAATTCTTAATGAGATATTCTATATTTCTTTTCTATATTAAATCCTCTAAAACTGGTGTGTATTTTACACTTGCAGGTCACCTCAATTCAGACAAGCCATATGTCAAGTGCCAACAGCCACATGTGGCCAGTGGCTACTATACTGGACAACTTAGCTCTAATGCCTTGAACAGCACTGCCCCTGCTGGCCTGACCAGTGCTGTCCTGGGCCCCAGGCCAAATACTACCTTTAGACTAATCCTCTCCCCTGAGCTCCAGGCTCTTCCCAGCTGCTTGCTTGTCATCTTCATTTGCCTAACAGAAATCTTTGCAAGGTCTACAAAACTGCATTCTCATTTTCTATCCCAAAATCTATCCTTACAACCCACTCCAACTCAGTCAGTGACATCACCACCCATCTAGTTGCTGGAATTAACATCCAAAGAGCCATCCTTTTCCTTCACCTCTGCCCTGCATCCAGTCAGCAAATCCTTTCAATACAGCCCAGAGATATATCTGTTTGCTTACCTCCATCTCCACAGCTACTACCCTAGGCCGACAATATCTTGCCTGGACGATTAGAGTAACTTCTTAACTGCTTCCACTCTTCCCTTTGTACCACCTCACTCCACAACCACACAGAGCAGCCAGAGGATCAGATTTCTCCCCTGCCCACATCCCTCCACCAGTTTCCCAGTGCCTTCTAATAAATCCACCTCCTCACTTAGCTTTGCCATGTCCTTCATTACCTGCTCCCTCCACCTCACTTTCCCAGCAGCCATTTGTTTCAAACCTGTTTAACTCATTCCCACTTCCTGCTCCATCTGGAATGTTCTTCCTCCAGACCTTTGCATGGCTGGCTCTTTCTCACCATTGAGGTCTCTGCGTGGCCTTCCCTTACCACCCTATCTGTCATAGTCCCTTCATCCTTAGTTATTTTCTATCCCATAACCTTGTTTTCATTTTCTTCATAGCATTCATCACTCCCTGAAATTGTTCTTTTCTTTTCTGTCTCCTTCCACTATAACATAAGTTCTATGAGAGAAAGGATTTCCTTCTATTGTTCATCTCTCTTCCTCTAGCAACTAGAACAATACCTGAGAGAGGGTAACATACGAATAAATGAATGAGTGCTATTCCCTCAGTCTGGAACACTCTCTCCACTCCATGGCTGGCTCCTTCTCCCTCAGGTCTTACATTAAGTGCCATTTTCCCAGAGAACCTCCCAGACTGCATACTTATTTTCTATCTCAGCGTCCTCATTGCTACACTCATAACACATTTTTAACTATAGCCAATTTGAATTTTTTTTTCCTTCTTTTTTGTCTTCCTTGGACTGCTTTTTTTTTTTTTTTTTTTTTTTGAGAAAGAGAGAGAGAGAGCAGGGGAGAGGGGGAAAGAGAGAATCTAAGCAGGCTCCACACCCAGCACAGAGCCTGACATGAGGCTCAATCTCATGACTGTGAGATAATGACCTGAGCAGAAATCAAGAGGCAGATGCTCAACTGACAGAGCCACCCAGGAACCCCTTCTTGAGACTGCTCTTAATACTACTCTGTACTCTGTACTTCAGAAACAGAGACAACATCTGTGCAGTTCACTCTTGTCACCCACCACCTAGCACAAGCCTGACATGTGATGGGTGCCCAATATACCTGTTGAATGAATAACCAACACTTCCTGGTGGCTCCCAGCCCTGCCCAGGTAAGTGACCTAGTAGGGGTATCCTACCAGATCCCTTATAAGAAGCCTGCCTTACCTAGTCTTCTCCGGCTTCCAGGAACTGCATCTCCTACCTCACTGGACCACTGAGGAAGCCTGGGCATGATATGATCTGGGTACCCAACTTTGAAGTAAGGGGAGAGACTGGAGCCAAAAGAATGAAGCTGTCCCTAGAGTATGGCTAAGGCTTGTCCATTTCCTTCCCTCCCTCTCCCAGGGTCAGCAGAGCCTTCCTCCCAACGAGGGTCCCAAGAGCTCACCATGTTGGGCAGAGGGAAGGTTTCTGACTCCTGAAACCCAGCTACCACCCTCCCAAGTACCTACTCCCACCCCCAGAAGTCTGAACATATGGCCAGGCACTTTTAAACCTTCCATTTACCAGAACAAAAAGCAACAGGGTCTGTTCCCAATCCCCACACTATGGCTGGTCAGAATTCCACAGTGTCCTTGCAGGAGCTCCCCACTCAGGAATTTTACTTCCACTCAAGTGTCAGGCCTTGGAGGTCATGGAATCCAAGCTCCTCATCTTACAAGAGCCCAGCGAGGAGCAGGGACTTGCCCAGAGTCACAAGCCCAAGGCCAGAACCCTGGGCTCCTCTGTAACCCAACGGTTCAGGCCACCTCTGGCTCTTCTTTCTTCCACACCCCCTCCCTCACCTCAAAAAAACAACATGACCTCTTCACACCTGGGCTTTCACCTCCTCGGTCTCGTCTCCAACCCACAGTATGGAGTAGAGTTGGGAGTCGGTGGTGGGGTACAGAGATTGTTTCCCCCACTTGAGAGAGGTGCACAGTAACACTGAGTGCAGAATGGTTACGTGGCTCCCACAAGGACACACAGCGAGGCAGAAGCAACACCACGACAGGAAGCCAGGAATCCTCTCCCCACTCAGGGCCGGGCCCCACTGCCGCTGAGCCTTCTGGAAGGCAGACTCGGGGCCACCCTAGGCGCGCTGCGAAGTCCGAGGAGGCGAGCGGGTTAGGCCGCAAGCGCCGCCTCTCCCGGGTCAGACGCCGTCTGCACGGAAAGGGCCGAACTCGGAGTCGTCTCCAGCTCAGCCACCTGAGCGCGGGCCTGGCCCTTCCACTGGAGCTCCGCGAGCGCCCCGCGAGCGCCACGGCACCCAGGACCCTCGCCCCGCCACGGGCCACTCCTCCCAGAGGGGCTGGAAGAGCCGAGGCCCAGGGTCCGCACGCTTCCTCCCTCACCACCCTCACCGTGCACGGGGCCAGCACGCCAGGACACGAGAGACAAGGACACCGTGAGGGCCCTCTTGCCGCCCAGCAGGACACTCAACAACTGATGGAGGGACCGACGGAGACACTGGCTGTGACTCGACCACCTGCTGATGGACTCACCGGACTGGCTGACAGGATAGCAGATGGGATTGACAGACTGACAGGATTGACTGACCGGCTGACTGAGCCGATTGGCTGACAGGCTGACCGACAGGACTGACTGGCTGACTGACAGCCTGACTGGCAGCCTGACTGACTGGCTGACTGACTGGCAGGATTGACTGACTGGCTGACTGGCTGACTGGCGGGCTGCTTGTACTGGCTGACAGGATGGTCGACGGGAATGACAGCCGGGCTGACTGGCTGACTGACTGGCAGGATTGACTGGCTGACAGGCTGACTGGCGGGCTGCTTGTACTGGCTGACAGGATGGTCGACGGGAATGACAGCCTGACTGACTGGCGGGCTGACTGGGTGACTGACTGGCAGGATTGACTGGCTGACAGGCTGACTGGCGGGCTGCTTGTACTGGCTGACAGGATGGTCGACGGGAATGACAGCCTGACTGACTGGCGGGCTGACTGGCTGACTGACTGGCAGGATTGACTGGCTGACAGGCTGACTGGCGGGCTGCTTGTACTGGCTGACAGGATGGTCGACGGGAATGACAGCCGGGCTGACTGGCTGGCTGACTGGCAGGATTGACTGGCTGACAGGCTGACTGGCGGGCTGCTTGTACTGGCTGACAGGATGGTCGACGGGAATGACAGCCTGACTGACTGGCGGGCTGACTGGGTGACTGACTGGCAGGATTGACTGGCTGACAGGCTGACTGGCGGGCTGCTTGTACTGGCTGACAGGATGGTCGACGGGAATGACAGCCTGACTGACTGGCGGGCTGACTGGGTGACTGACTGGCAGGATTGACTGGCTGACAGGCTGACTGGCGGGCTGCTTGTACTGGCTGACAGGATGGTCGACGGGAATGACAGCCTGACTGACTGGCGGGCTGACTGGGTGACTGACTGGCAGGATTGACTAGCTGACAGGCTGACTGGCGGGCTGCTTGTACTGGCTGACAGGATGGTCGACGGGAATGACAGGCTGACTGGATTGCCGGGCCGGCCGGCTGGCTGGCTGACAGGCTGGCTGTAGTGACGGGCCGGCCATCTAGACTGACTGGCGGGTTGGCGGCTGCGAGCGTCGTGGGTTGTCTCAGTCTCGCCCTCCACCTCTCGTTCACTTCACGCCAGCTCACGGCGCCGCTCCTACCGCCACCGACCTGTTCCTAAACCAAAGAGCTTGGAGCTTGACGGACGCTACTCTCTCCTCCGCCGGAGCCACGCGCGGCTTGGAGACCCGCAATGGTGGAAGGGGCGGGGCCGGGGCGGGACTTGGATGGGAGGGGCCGAGCGGCGGGAAGGGGTGTGACCCGGCGCTCCAGAACCCGCTTTTCCGGATCTCAAACCCCGTTGGTTCTCCCGCTGGGTCTCCTTCTCCTCCTTCCCAGTCGGGGTAGCCGGGCCCCCTCTGGACCCTGCGTCGCACTGCGGACCTGTCCGGTGACCTGATGGGGTGAGAGAAGTTCACGGCTGCCCCTTAGATCCCCTAGAAGCCTGGGCATCCCCACCGCTGCAGAGCCCCGCTGGGGCGGAGGACCGCGGGACCCTTCCGGGGCCAGACGGGCAGCAGAGCACGTCAAGAGTAGAAACCCCCTACTACCCCCGGGCCCCCAGAAATCTTTGAGGTCTCTACATGGCCCTGGGGGGAACTGAGCAAGCGGGGGGGAGAACCAGTGAAATTTGCAATGTCTCTGTTACTAGGCCCAAAATTGCCCCTCTTCCCCACTTGCCCCCTCCTGCCATCCGCCTAGACCTCAGCGGCTCGGTGCAAACCCACCTACCTTCCAGAGGGCCATTTCTGGAGCATGGTGAACACTATCGAGCCCCTAGGTGGCAGCAAAGGCCGGGGAAAGTTGTCCCAAAAAGGTCCCTTCGTTCCGCTCTAATCCCAGAAAGGCTGGAAAGGATGGAGTCACTTCTAAGAGGAGAAAATTGAAGTCCAGTGCGTCAGGAACATGCTCACGTCACGCAGCGATTTGAACTCTAACTTCCTGCCCCAGAAGAAGAGGAGACAAGGCAGAAACAGGAGAGACTAACAGGGAGAGTCCATAGAAAGTGATGGCTCAGAGCACAAAAGCACTGAGATCTGCCGTCCCAACGGTGTGACACTGGAAGCCTCCTCACGTCTCTGAGACTCTATTTCCTTACCTGTAGAATTAGGGACAAGAAGGACCCCTGCTTCATCGTTTGTTTTGAGGATTAATGAGATGCTGCATGGAAATCACTTTGCACAGTGCCTGGCAACTATTAAGTGCTCAGTAAATAGTCAATGATTTAATAAAGTAAAGCAGCGTTCCACAGGCCACCAAGACAACACATAGCCAGGATCTGAGTGTGATGTTGTTTTTTAATGTATCAACTCGGCCAAGTTACACTCCTGTTATTCAATCAAGCACTAATCTAGATATTGTGATGAAGGTATTTTGTAGATATAATTAAATAAATTGACTTTAAGGGAGATTATTCTAGATAATCTTGGTAGGGCTGATTCAATCAGTTAAAAGACCATAAGATCAGAGCTGAGGGTTCCCTGAGGAAGAAATTCTGCCTGTGGACAGCAGCTTTTGCCACTGGCAAGAGTTCCAGCCTGTACCTAATGATTTCAGACTTGCCTAGCCAGCCCCACAGTCATGAGCCAACTCCTTGCAATAAATGTCTTCATATGCATCTCCTACTAGTACCATTGTTTTTGTTGAATGCTGACTAATATCCAGAGGAAGTGAGGGGTGTGTGTGTGTGTGTGTGTGTGTGTGTGTGTTTGCGTGCACAGGCACATGCTGGGATCACAGAGCCTAGTCCTCATGTTTATTCTCTCCTTTTTAAGCTCAGGGTGGTTTGTGCCTTTTGGAGTCTTGGAGTTGGAGGCTGTAGCAAAACCAACTTGGTTGTTTAATGATAGGGCTAGAGTGTGGATGGGGATGGAGGGCCCAGGTGTAGGCCCCTTACTCCTTTCCACCAGCCCTGCCCCAGGCTTCTGCCTTATGGATGTGACCTGCTTGCTTCTGGGCTTTCTCTACAGTCCCCTTTCCCCAGGGAAGACCAGACAACAACAACAACAACAACTCCTCCTCCTCCTCCTCCTCCTCCTCCTCCACCTCACCCTGAGCAGGTGTAGGATCAGGAATAAGGGGTACAACCATGCTGTCTCACTGGGAGCCAGCTGGTGAGGAGGAGGCTTCTCCCTCAGCAACCAATTGGCCCACATGTCGCTGTACCCTGTCTCTCCCGCCTCCATCCACAGGCCATGTGTCATGTACACACCCACACTCCTGCCCTCCCGCCCTGATTCTAACAGCCACTAACATTCATCAATTACAATCTATGCTGGAGCATCAGGCCAGGCGCTTTCCTCATCTCTTTTAACCTCAGCACCAACCTATGGTGTGGGAATTAACACTGTCATTATCCCCATTTTACAGAGAAGAAGGCTGAGGCACAGAGTCATGTTCTCAGCCTCACATCTGTTCCTCCTCCTCGGGAGACATGCCCAGGGCAGATCCTTAAAGGTCAACTGAGAACAGCTGTGGCGGAGAGAAAGTGACTCTGATGGCGAAGCTCCACTGAGCTGCAGGGTCTCATCACTTCTCAGACCCTCTGCTCCCCAGCACAAAAGGGGTGGTGAAGATCAAGGAGCTGGCTGGCCTGAAAGCACTTGGTTTTCCTCCCTCTGTTCCTTCCTTCCTCCTTCTCTTCCTCCCTCCCTTCCTTCCTTCTCTCCTCTCTTCCTTCCTTCCTTTCCTCCATCCTTCCTTCCTTCCTTCCTTCCACCAGGAAACTGGAGAGGCTGGTAAACATGGTCTGGGAGAAAGAGAATAGGCTTAGGAGTCAGCAACCCTGAGTCTGAGGTTTGGTGCAGCCACTTGTAAACTGCAAGACCTTCAGCAGGTCCTAGAGTCAATATGAGCCTTGGTTTCCTCATCTGTGAGGAGCTCCCTCACCAGATTCCTGTGGGGACAGTCAAGCAGCTGGCATGCATTGGCACTCAGGCCTCAGGCCCACAGCCTTCTGTCTCCACATTTATTAGGGGGTTGGTGAAAATGAAGGCTCCATGCTATAAACACAAGAGATTGTTTTTATTACTGCTCCACAGCTCGTGGTCCCCCACCCCCTAAAAAAACAAAACAAAATAAACCCTGCTATTTCCAGGGCTCAGCATTTAAGGAGGCATTTCTTTTTTTTTCTATTTTATTTATTTTTTAAGTTTACATCCCAGTTAGTTGGCATATAGTGTAATAGTGATTTCAGTAGTAAAATCCAGTGATTCATCCCCTACATTATAACACCCAGTGTTCATCCCAACAAGTGTCCTCCTTAATGCCCCTTACCCATTTAGGCCATCCTGCCACCCACAACCCCTCCAGCAAACTTCAGTTTGTTCTCTGCATTTAAGAGTCTCTTATGTTTTGTCCCCCTCCCTGTTTTTATGTTATTTTTGCTTCCCTTCCCTATGTTCATCTGTTTTATGTCTTAGATTCCACATATGAGCAAAGTCATATGATATTTGTCTTTCTCTAATTTTGCTTAGCATAATACACTCTCTAGTTCCATCCACATTGTTGCAAATGACAAGATTTCATTCTTTTTGATTGCTGAGTAATATTCTACTGTGTACATATACCACGTATTCTTTATCCATTCATCTGTCAATGGACATTTGGGCTCTTTCCATACTTTGGCTATTGTTGATAGTGCTGCTATAAATACTGCCCCTTTGAAACAGCACCCTTGGATCCCTTGGGTAAATACCTAGTAGTTCAATTGCTGGGTCATAGAGTAGTTCTATTTTTAATTTTTTGAGGAATGTCTATGTTGTTTTCCAGAGTGGCTGCACTAGCTTGCATTCCCACCAGCAGTGCAAAAGGGTTCCTCTCTCTCTGCATCCTCACCAACATCTGTTGTTGCCTGAGTTGTTAATGTTAGCCATTCTGACAGGTGTGAGATGGTGTCTCATTGTGGTTTTGATTTGTATTTCCCTGATGATGAGTGATGTTGAGCATTTTTTCATGTGTCTGTTAGCCATCCGGATGTCTTCTTTGGGAAAGTGTCTATTCATGTCTTTTGCCCATTTCTTCACTGGATTATTTGTTTTTTGGGTGTTGAGTTTGATAAATTCTTACAGATTTTGGTTACTAATGTTTTATCTGATATGTCATTTGTAAAAATCTCCCTTTCCACGGTTGCCTGTTAGTTTTGTTGACTGTTTCCTTCACTGTGCAGAAGCTTTTTATCTTGATGAGGTCCCAACAGTTCATTTTTGCTTTTGTTTCCCTTGCCTCCGGAGACATGTTGAGTAAGAAATTGTTGTGGCCGAGGTCAAAGAAGTTTTTGAAGGAGGAATTCCTTTTAAAGGCTGTCCTTGACACGGCATGCCTTATATGTTGCACCCTGAGCTCCTCTCTTGCCTACTCTGCTTCCTTCTTTGAGAGAAAACAGAGCTACACCCGCAACCCAAGTCACTCGTGCCATCCCAACTGTCATCCCAAGTACTTCCTCACCCTCACATATTATCTAGTCCTTCAGCAAATCCTGTCAGCTCTACCTCCCAAATATACCCACCATGTCTCTCCATCACATTGCCACCACCCCGGTCCCCACCACCCAGTATTCCTCCTGGGCAACCTGTTCTCCCACTCTGTCCCACACAAAAGCAAGGGCAAGATTTTTCAAATGCAAACAGGATCATGTTTCCCACTCCTCAAAACACTTCCATAGGGCTTCCCAGTGCTCCAAGGGCCTATGAAGCCTGGTCCTCGACACCCTCTCTATCATCACTGCCCACCCAAGCTCCCTCCAATTCTACATTGGCTATTTGGCCTCCTTGCAGTTCCCAGTGCTCTGCACACTCTCTTTGCACATGCTGTTCCCTACACTTCTCCCCACCCCATCCCAATCCCCCTTAGTGAACTCCCCTCCTGTCCTGGCTGCTTTGTGTACTTTTGTTAAACATGTCCCTGGTGTTCTGTGCCTTTCCTTCCCAGTACTGCACTGTCTGCACCCCAGCATTCATTGGGTGACTGAAGGCTTATTGCCAGCTCCAGAATACACACCACTGTGAGCTCCATTAGGCCAGGGATCCAGGCTGGTTTTGCTCACTTTGCCTTCCCCGGTGCCCACACTGAGTTGAATCAATGCTTGTTGGATGAACAAGGGGGAGGGAGTAAGGTTAGGCACCTGTCAGATTATGGGTGGGGGCCACATTCCCTGGTTTTCTTAGGGAGACCCAGTGTTCGTCTGTTATTTGGGCATACTAAAATAATGGTGCCCATGTTCCAATGGTGCCCAAGTGCCCCAGTTTGGTCAGTCTAATTATTGAAAACAAGAGGTTCACCCCAGAATTTCTGCTTTTTCCCAGCCCCACACTGGTTTCCCACTTTTCCCCTACAAGCCCAAAGCTTTTCCTTGTTGCTCCTGAAATGTTTTTCTTCTTTTAATAATCTCCCTGCATTGCTCTAACCCCCAGAAATACATAAGAATTCTGTTTGCCCATTTCACTGCAGAACTGTCCTCCTGGAGGGTTGCCATGGCAGTTGAATGATGTCACTGCCCTGGAAACAGTTGCCTAGGAGATGAGTGATGTCACTTCCAGGAGGTGATTGCCATGGCAACCATCTCAGTGAAACTAGGGGTGGCCAGGAAAGTGAAGGGGGGTGGAGGGCGGATACAGAAGGGACAAATGTGAAGGGCGGAAGGAAGGGGGGGCGGGGAGTACAGGAAAAACGGCCAGGAAGAGGATGGGGACCATCCCAGAGCAGTTGAAAATAACAGAAAATCAGAAATGGAAAAGCAAGCAAAGACCACCAAAAGCACCCACCTCATTTTTAGAGGCTGCTGACAGGCCAGAACTTGCTCAAGGTCACACTGCCAATTTACAAGTGATGTTAGAACAAAGCCCAAGGCATAATTCCCATTTCTTATGTGGCTCATCAGTAGACTTGGGTGGTGAAATAAAGGATTCTTTTGGTCATTTCTTATTAAAAATTCTGGTCTCAAATCAATTGTTCGTGAATTCAACAAATTCTTGTGAACTGTGTGCTAGGCCCAGAGAAAAACCTGAATGACATTTTCAGGGTTATTTATGTTTATCGTATCCCCTCCCCACTAGAGTGTTAGCCCGATGACAACGGGCAATGCACCCTGCCCAGTCTACCTGTGTTTGTTGGGTGACTGAAGGTGAAGTGCCATTGTGTGGTACAGACCCATAGTACTAGAGTCCAGAGAGAAGGTCATGGTTAGCTGTCAGGGAGAAGATGGAATTTCATAGATAAGATTTGAATAGGCCAAGAGAAGAAAGCCATTCCAAAAAGGAAGAGTAATGGCTTAAGCCAAAATGAGAGCTGGCTGAACAGTTTGGGTCCAGCTGCACAGAGATTTCACCTAGTGGTGCTTTGGTTCACCTCTTAGGGTCATTCTGTTGCTGTAGCACCGATAGGCATCTCCTCTTCTGGAAGAATGAGCTCCAAGGATTAGGAGGAAGATAGGCATTAAACTCCATGTTGCTGAATATTGCTGGAGGTGGGGGTGGGGCAGAGACTGATCTGAAGAGGCAAGTGTAAAGAAAGTAAACTGAGAGAAATCCGGCTGATAAGGAAGGAAAGGATCCCATCAAGAAAGACCTGAAATATCAGGCTTCCAGCCTCTACCTGAAGGCAACATACTCATGAAAAGAACAAAGACTTTGGAACCCTGCACAAGGTCATGTGCTGTCACTTCTTAGCTGTGTGACTATATGGAAGTCTGTTTTCTCTCTGAGCCTCTCGATTATAGCTACAAACTCATTCATGGGATTGTTGGCTTTTATTTTTTAAGTGTATGTAAAGCCCCATTTAGGGGCTCCTGGGTGGCTCAGTCGGTTAAGTGTCCAACTCTCGATTTTGGCTCAGGTCATGATCTCGAAGTTCGTGGTTGTTGTTGTTGTTGTTTAATTTACATCCAAATTAGTTAGCATATAGTGCAACAATGATTTCAGTAGATTCCTTAGTGCCCCTTACCCATTTAGCCCATCCCCCTCCCACAACCCCTCCAGTAACCCTCAGTTTGTTCTCCATATTTATGAGTCTCTTCTGTTTTGTCCCCCTCCCTGTTTTTATATTATTTTTGTTTCCCTTCCCTTATGTTCATCTGTTTTGTCTCTTAAAGTCCTCATATGAATGAAGTCATATGATTTTTGTCTTTCTCTAATTTCACTTAGCATAATACCCTCCAGTTCCATCCACATAGTTACAAATGGCAAGATTTCATTCTTTTTGATTGCTGAGTAATACTCCATTGTATACATATGCCATATCTTCTTTATGCATTCATCCATCGGTGGACATTTGGTCTCTTTCCATACTTTGGCTATCGTTGATAGTGCTGCTATAAACATGGGGTGCATGTGTCCCTTCAAAACAGCACACCTGTATCCTGTGGATAAGTGCCTAGTAGTGCAATTGCTGGGTCATAGGGTAGTTCTATTTTCAGTTTTTTGAGGAACCTCCATACATTTTCCAGAGTGGCTGCACCAGCTTGCATTCCCAATAAATAAAAATGTTTTTAAAAATTTAGAATAATAATGCAAAGTCTGACCCAAAGTCACCAGGCAGGAGGCTTCCCAGACAGATCAGAGGTTTCAGATGAGACAGTGTTTCATTAGGCCTTGATTTGGGTGGGACGTTGGATAGATTGAATAAGGAAGAAGAGAGACCAGAGAGGCAGGGAGGCAAACTATTGTAACTTTTCTGGGACTCCTTTTCTCCAGATAGGGATCAAAAAACCCATGGTGTACTGGAAAGAGCCTTGGAGGACTGCCCCAGTTTTGATCTGTGTTATTACTCTTACTAGCTGTATACCTCATACACTTGATAACCTGGCTTTCTCATCTGTCAAAAAGACTATCATTCCTACCTTCCAGGGATGCTGTAAAGATCCAGAGACCACACATCTGAAGTGCGAACAAAGTAGATATTTGAAATGGTTGTTTTCATCAGTCTAATTACTGGGCTTTATAATAGAAGATGATAAGTCCCAGCCAGCTGTGAATCCATTTTTATGCTTCCCTGATGGAGGGTCTCCCGAGAACTGAGTACACTCTTGGTCTCTTGAATGGCAAGAAGTCTGTAAGGACGTATAGGGGGTGTGGAGGGCCCAACATTCAGAATGCAGCCTAATTCATTTTATAAGCCAAGAGGCATCCCGAACTCCCCAGTCTGAAGAGATTTAGGACAGCCAAGTATTTACCCGACAATAGCTCCATTACCAAGAGCCCGGAAGCAGCCTAAGTGTCCAATTGATGAATGGATAAAGAAAATGTGGTTTATATATATAGTGGAATATTATTCATCCATAAAAAATGAAATCTTAGCATTTGCAATGGCATGGATGGAGCTAGAGATTATAATGCTAAGTGTAGTCAGTCAGAGAAAGACCAATACTGTATGATTTCACTCATATGTGACATCTAAGAAACAAAACAAACAAGCAAAGGGAGAAAGACAAACCAAGAAACAGACTGTTAACTATAGAGAACAAACTGATGATTACCAGTTGGGGAGGTGGGTGGTGGGGATGGGTGAAATCGATGATGGGGATTAAGGAGGGCACTTGTCACAATAAGCACTAGATGATTAAAATAAAAACTTGAAAAAAAGAATCCTATACCCTTTCCACCAACTGAAACAAATGATTTTTGAGCAGTTTGAGGAGTTACTGAAAATCTGCAGCAAGCACCAATAAATTTAAACATCCAAGTATAATCCCTTCAACTCTAAGTGAAAATATTAAAAGCACTGAAGGTGTCCCCAGAATGGGATGTGTGCCATATCCATTTTTTTCTTCTCAATCCCAAGAGCATAGTAGTGTAAAGAACCATGAACAAAAATTTAAAGAATCTGAATGCTAGTCTAGGTTCTGTTACCAATTTTCCAGTAACTCTGGAAAAGCCATCTCATTTCCCTTAAGTTTAGTTTCCCCTGCTGTAACATTGAGATGACCCTGTCATTTCATAAGCTTATCTTGACAAATTTTAAAACATGAGTGTACAAAACTGGAAAGTAAGCTTTAAGATTATGCAGTAGAGAAGCCTTCCAGGTCTATGGCACATGTAATTTGTAGCTCCCTGAGGTGCTCTCAAAGAATCCCACTAACCACTTATGGGGCTAAAACTTAATTATGTGTGTCTTTGCATTCCCATTCTCCATTCCCAGACCAAAGATGCCTTACACAGAGTGCTTTGAGTTGAATGAAAACAATACAAATCCTACACTTAATAAAAACTGAGAGACGCTAAGTCTCAAAAAGTTACGTGGCTTGGCAAGGCTGCCTGGAGCATGGCACTGCCAGACCCCAAGAGAGGGCAGTTAGAACTCTGCATGGATTAGAAGCTGTAGACAGGCTGTCCTCTGGGACTTAACAGCTGTGTGAACCCCAGAGGTCCACAACCTCATTGGTTTCCTCATTTGCAAGATGGGGACAAAACCCTTCATAAGCCAGCTATGCAATGAAAATGACTTTTCCTAAAGCTCTTCCTGTAAAGGGCATTTCAAATTTATAAAGTTCTAATGTCTACATGTTTACCAAGCCAAGTGTCTTGGCCACATAAAGCTGGTTACTTTAAGATACCTGACTTACTAACTGAAGTGAAAGTCAATAACCACTTTAGCTAGCAATTAGGTCAACCTGCAACAGTATTTTAGGAGCACAAGGGTCATACCTCTACTTCAGAATGAGAAAACAGGTTAAACTTCCAAGCTAAAAAGGTCTGTACCTCCACCAAAACGGAAGTTCAAGGACAGAGACTGGGTGATGGCATTTCTCACCAGTCTAGTGTCAAGCTTAGTCAGGATTAAGGTATCCTAAGACCTATGTGTTACTGAACCAATCCACTTAACAAGCACTTTGAGTCCTGGACACCAAACTGCAGGTGGTAAAACCTGTGAGGGGCTCAAGTCCACATCACCAGAGAATGAGTGTAGCTGGGGATGCTAAGCCTCAAGAGAAGCCTTGGGGTGAAGGCAGATGAAATAGCTTAAGGGGTCTGGCCTTTTCCTTCTTTAAACTCAGAGGGTTTTTTGTTTTTTTGTTTTTTTTTTTTCTATTTTAAAGAATACTCAAAGCTTTCTTAGTAATAATCACTAGATTATTTCAGGGATCCAGGTTGTGCCCTGAATTAACATTTTATTATATCTAACACAGTAAGGGTATTCAGAAAATTTGAGGACAGGTATAAGCTCAATATCTACTCTGGTTAAATATCAACCAACACTCCAGTCGGGTAGGTCAAGCTACACCCTCCCAGGTTAAACACAGGCCTGACCTTTCAGTGGTCAGGTGCTATATTGAGGAAGACAGCATTTTGGTCTGCTCAACTCCCATACAACCACTCGGTGTCAGGAAGAGTGGGTCAGAGAGACTATGCTGACTAGGTTCACAGTAAACAATTTAAAATTCATGAGTCTTATGTGTATACTGCAAAATGTTATAATGGAATCAGAGAGCGAGAAACTTACTGTGCTAGGGGCACCTGGGTGGGGTCCAACTCTTCATCTGAATTCCAGCCCTGAACTGATAGCACAGAGCCTGCTTTGGATTCTGTCTCTCCCTCTCTCAAAATAAATAAACTTAAAAAAACAAACAAAAAAAACCTGTTTTTAAAAATGCTTCAGTGGTTGAGAGACTAAAACCAGAATTCAAAATGGTAACCTATTAAATAGCTCCTTCAGAAGGGGAAAAATGAAAAACACATATGTAGACAAGAATATCCCCAAAGCAGCATTTATTTACCCACTGAATTCCAAAACATTTAATTTAGAAATCTGGCATTTCATAATCACCCATCTTGATTGACATGGGCTGACACATGGCGCTGTCAGGATACACAGGACAATAGCCAAAGAGTTACAAAAAATAAATCCATGATTCTTAAAACAATCGCAACCAAAAAAAAAAAAAAAAAAAAAAGTTACAGGTATCAAAACTTTAGATGCATTGCATTGAAAAAGAAGGTTTGTGCACATCATAATTTAAAGAGGCAAAACAAGGCGCTACTGAAACCTCACGTTAAACAGTTCATTAAGAAGCTGATGGAAAGGAGAGAGGTCTCTGTAATCAGCTTCCCTTAACAGTTTTCCATTAGCTGAAGAAAGAGGTGGGAGGGGTGAATTCATTTTTTGCATGCACAAGATGTACTGCTTAACAAAACACTATCAGCTTGTTTTAAATGGATCATTTAAATATCAACTGTAGCCTGTGTTGGCTAATTCTCCTTTCTAAACTTCCCCAATACTTTTGCTTGGATTTCACATACATTAATAGGCACAGAATGCCTCATTCAGAACCCACTTGTCTACACAATTCGGAAAGGGAGCCCCTATGGGCTTAAAGCAACCATCAATCCAGCAATGCCCATGAAGATTTATCTGAAACTGCTTCCCAAGGGGCAGGAGAGCAGATCTTAGTAGCTGTGCTGCCAATACAGATAGGTTTAGCACTAGATATTTAGTGATTGTGGCAAGGAAGAATCAGTGATGATGGGGGTGGTGGGTGAAGGAAGGGCCAGGAACCCAAAGACTCTTCAGTTGCCTTCTCCTGCTTCTTCATCCTGCTGGTCGCTCGTCCAGAGGGTGAGGTTGTCTCGCAGCAACTGCATGATGAGCGTGGAGTCCTTATAGGAATCCTCGTTTAGTGTGTCCAGCTCAGCTATGGCATCATCAAAGGCTTGTTTGGCTAAGAGGCAGGCCTGCTCAGGTGCATTCTGGATCTCATAGTAGAACACAGAGAAGTTGAGGGCCAGACCCAGCCGGATGGGGTGCGTTGGCTGCATGTGCTCTTTGCTGATTTCAAAGGCTTCCTTGTAGGCAGCCTCAGAAGCTTCGACCACACTGTTTTTCTTCTCTCCGGAAGCTACCTCTGCCAAGTAGCGGTAGTAATCACCTTTCATTTTCAGGTAAAATACCTTGCTTTCATACTGGAAATCATTGCAGTTCTTGATGAGGAACTTGTCAAGCAGAGCCAGGACATCATTGCACACTGTTTCCAGCTCCTTCTCAATCTTCTCCCGGTAAGCTTTAACTTTCTCCAATTTCTTTTCATTTCCATCAGCCATGGTTTTCTGCTCAATGCTGCTGATGACCCTCCAGGAAGATCGCCTGGCACCAACCACATTCTTGTAGGCCACAGAGAGGAGGTTTCGATCTTCATTGGAGAGAGGTTCATTGAGCTCTGTCACCTGCAAAAAAATCCCAAAAAGATAAACACTGAGATCTGAATCCAAAAATATTAGAAATCTTCCTTTGAATCTAATCAACACTTTCTCAAAAACAGGATCATGGACAAGCCACACTAGTATAAACAGAATACTTGAAATAAAATATTCAGTGATAAGGGATATGAGAAATTCATATTTAAGATGTTGCCTTAGTCTTGGTAGAGATATAGGGATAAAGGTAATCATGGAAAGACTGTGGTGGTACACAGTGGTGGATGAAAAAGTCCTGAGGTTCAGCTATTCTGCAAAAAGTATTGTCAACAATGAGATCAAACAACTCCTTTGCCAAATGTTCAAGGATTATAGACTGGAAGTACATTCCAGATTCTGCTTCCAATTGTATATTCTAAAAAGAACCAATCACACCTCCCTCAAACACATATTAATAGGTAAGAGCTTCACCTATGAGATCAAACACAGATCAAGTGGCCAGAGTTTTGCCCTGAGTGGTTACACAGATAATCCCACGGTACACCCAGACCTCCCCCAATCCAAATGGATGCATGAGTGACAGTAATGTGCCCCAGCCTCTGCTAAAAGGAAACACAGTTACTCAGCAGTAAGCTCTACTTTGACTTACCTGACAGGAAACCCTGACTGGCCATCGAGGATGGAAGCACCAATTATTTTAAGTGGAAATGTTAAACTTCACAAGCTGTAGCTTTCTTTAGGTAGTTCTCCATGATGCCAACTCCAAGCAACCCAGCTTATGTAGTTAGTAGAAAGAGCACCAGACTTTTGTGTTGAATTGTGTCCCCTTAAGTTATGTTGAAGTCCTAAACTCTGGTACCTATGAATGTGACCTTATTGGGAAACAGAACCTCTACAGATGTAATCAAGTCAAGATGAGATCATACTGTATTAGGGTGGATCCCAAATCCAATGACTGGTGCCCTTAAAAGGAGTGGGAGATTTGGAGAGACCTATGGAGAACACCATGTGATGATGGAGGCAGAGACTGGAGTGATGTGTCTACAAGCCAAGGAAGGCCAAGGATTGCCAAGACACACCAAAAGTTAAAAAAGAGGCTAGGAAGGATTTTTCCCCAGAGCCTTCAGGAGCACGGCCCTGCTGACACCTTAATCTTGGACTTCTAACCTTCCCAACTGCAACAAAATAATTTGTTTTAAGCTACCCAGTTTGTGGTACTTTGTTTGGCAGCCCAAGGAAACTAATACAGATGTGGAATCAGAAAACTTTGGTCTGGGTCCCCCAAAGCTGCTAATCTGCTAAATCAGCCTCTTTTAAAAAGTAGGGGGATTCCTTAATGTATATGACTTACTGGTAAAAGTCTTTAATTTTCAGAAAAAAGGAAAAACACTTAGGAAACCATAAAACACTAAGCAAAGAAAAATATTACTTAAACCATAAGGAGAGAACTCCTGTAAGTGAGGGGAAAGGGGGAAAGGCCAGGTGCAAAGGAGAAAGTTATTAACAGCATATTAAAACAGACAGGCTTTAACACGGATTGAACAGACTCAGCAGTGGAGAACCAGAAATTCTAAAAAAGAACCAAAACATTAACTCAAGAACATAAGCACAAATATAATCATTATGTGTAAAATTAGAAAACTTGTGCCAAGTTCTTCATTGTCTACCAGCAACTCCTCCCCACCAACATACCCTGGACAAGATAAAAATACCAACTCTGTCTTCTAATTTCCCCATTCCCGTCCCTATTACCCATACTCTTTTGCTACAGACCCCCAGCCGGAGATTGTCTCTCCTCCTCTGACTACTTAATCAACCCAACTCCACTTTTTTCTTCACTGTGGTCTTTGGTTACAGGCTGCCTCTGCCCTTCAGTAGGATGGCTGCCTGCAAACCAGGCTCCTCATTCCTCCTCACAGACATGAGTGGTCTCCACACTTTTCTCAATGATCCACCTCAGTCCAGGGCAGTCTTCTCTCTACTAATCCAAAATCCATACTCCCTTCGAATCCATTTGAAGACCTGTAACCCCACCAGTTTTCTCCTCCAGTGAGTTCCTTTAAACACATACATTAGTTCATTAGAAATATAAAGAGACTTTATATTTGTTAATTTAGTCTTTAAAGGAAGCAACCCTTATAAATCAAAATTCCATCTTGAATCCTCTGAAAAATCTCAGAATGTCTGAATCTTCTTGAATGACTCACTTTTTCAGGGCAATATTCAGTGAAACAAATATGAGGTAAGCACAGAATTTGAGCTCCTTAGATCCTGAAGTAAATCTAAGGCACTTGACATTAAAATGCAAACGATATCCAAAAAAATTTTTAAATAAAATAAGATGCAACAATATCCAAAGAGTCACTATATACTTCACCTTGTGGCTAATAAAGATGCTTATTAAGACTGCCACAAAGACCCAAGTTAACTCTCCAGAATGTATCGTTAAAACTGAGTGCATGTGAAATATGTTTATATATCACACACGGTGTTTGTACAATGGACAGTATCATTACTAAAAAACAAAACCACCATAAGACATCTGGAGTTTAGCCTGAGCTAGCTGTGTGACCTTGTCTGGGAATCAAAAGTAAAACAAGGGGTATCAGCCTAAACGATTTCCAAGGACCTCTTCAGCTCTAATATTCTAGGATTCCATTTTTCCTGAGCAACTATAAGAGGTGTGGAAAGGCACAAGGTTGATAATATTAGTTTAAAAGAAATTTGGGTGTATCCACAGGTTTCTGGAATGCATGCAGCTCTTCTCCATCAGGAATAAACTGCCCAAAAAGGCTACTGGGCAATATTTATCACACCTTCACAAGCAAAATCATTTACTAGGATTATTAGTGTTTATATAACAATCATCTGGTTTCCTGCCAGTCTGAATGAATCACTATCAGCATCAGCTGAGTGTGACTAACAGCTAAGCAAGCATTGTTCTTAGAACCCCAGCCAGGGCCTAACTAGGAAATAACTGGGTATGTTTAAATATAGTATTTTTTTATGCTCCTGGGTTACAACTCAGTTACGAAAGGGAAACCTATGGAAGGAAGATCATTTTATTACTTGATTGGATAACTAAAGGAAACTGAGCTTTCCCCACATTGGAAAATGATAGAGCAAAATGCAATCAAATGGCCTATTAAAATACACAGGACTTACAGCCAGTCTTGTTTGGTGACACACACTGCAAATAACCTTCATAAATGTTAGCACCAGTTCCCAACATTTTAAATTCTAGACTACTGGAGGCAGGAGAGCTAAGGCAAGTCTGGTGATATGCTAAGAGAAGCAGACACTGGGAGGCAATGTAGTATAATGGAAAGGGAAACAGCTACTAGTCCCAACCACAGCCAGATGGTCATCTGCATGCATATTCTATGCAGATGATTTAGTGCAGCTCTACAATTATAAGTTTCCAAATGGCTTCTAACTGGGAACATGAGGCAAAGACACAGAATTTTCAAGATAGAGAGACCTGCACAATGGTTCTCAACCTGCTTTCTACTCCAGCCAGTTTCAACACACCCTCATTTCTGCCACACATCAGCTGCCTTCAGGGTAGCCATTCCAGACACTAAGTCTTCATGTGGCTGCACCACATCTAAGGGGCTCCTCAACTCTGCACATAGCCTCTCTGCCTTTCTGTTCTGTCCACCTCCCACTCCACTTAATCCTACTTACACTCTTTCTGAAAACCTTAAATTGGTGGACCATTCCCATTTATTATAAAGGCCCATGTCTCCATCTCCCTTAAGGATTGGACTCCAGGCCAGCCATTTGACTGATGGCCTTACCATACTGCCATGGCTGTGCCAACCCCAGCCCAGAGCACTCACTTCCACCCCATTTTCTCCGCTCTGGGACTACACAGCAGTACTAGAAGTTACAAATAAGCCGGCAGGCTACTAACTCATTTATCTTCCTATGACACCATTCGCTTACTCAAAAATTCCTAAGGGCCTCCTCCCACTAACTCACCAGGCAATAAACTATGTGTTTGTGAATAAAAATAGATCCACTGCCAAAAATAGCACAGGGACTATTTGGGAAAACTTAAAGTTCTTAATCTGGGAAACATCCAACCTCAAAAGTAATACTGAGCAAACAAAAAATGCCACCCCATGGACTGCCAGGCCACATTGCCGAAGTCAGGGTAAACGTTATTTCTCCTGAAGGGCACTCCCATCCTTCAGAGCTACATGCACACACTACTATCCCATCTTTTATAGTTACCCACACTCACTTGCTACCAACAAGCTTGCTTTTGATATAAGAGTTTACAACAGGAAAAAACGACTCTCATGTATAATTAAGTAAAAATAACCACATCATAAAATCTTTAAGCTTCTGTGGCAGAACCTTGTATGTATTTTAAAAAAAGAAAAGAAAAAGAAAAAAAAGATGAGCCAGAGGAATGAAAGTTTTTTTGGCTGACTCTTCCCCAAGTTACTGTTCTCAAAGTGAGGATCTGGCTGGTCCCAAGCTGATAAAGCACCCACCTGTCACCACTTGCCCAGGCCTGGAAAGACCACTCCCTGTCCTCACCAGGGCAAGGCTGCAGTCCTAGAAAGCCAAAGAGAAGCTAAACTTCAAGCTCAGAGCAGATGAGTTCAGGTAGTTAATATCCACTTGAAGCTTAAATTAGTCAAAATAGCTACCTTTGTATCATGGAGAGACTGCCTTTTTCTTGCTCTTGACATAACTGAACATTTTTGTAAGGATTGGCAAGGATTAAACACAACCCATCTGAATGGTTACTGCATGCTACTATCCCTGGAGGCACCAGTGCTGAAAGCTTCAGAAGCTGTGCCAAGTTCCGATCGCAGGGAAGTGCCAACACCCACCACCACAGGGGAAAGCCGCTGCAGCCAGGAGTGGGAAGAGCACCCAAACCATGGGGCAGAAGATGGGTGGCCTCAACCAGGACACTAAGAGGAATTTTACCAATAACCTAGACAATGAAACTTTAGGGCCTATAGGCTTATAAAATATACTAAAAGCCATGTGGAGAAACAACTGGTACCAAGGATATGAAGCAATTTCTTAAAATACCACAAGTATAATTTAACATAGAGTCCTGCACTTCTTAATTCATAGCAGGAATTCAAATTCAATGAAAACTTTGTTTCTTACACTAAAAACCCCTCCTGGTCTTCAGAACAAGCAAAATCCAGATGTGTGAGTTTGCCTTTTACGTTCCCCTGCTATAGCTAAGACCCATAGGCAGTAGATTGTTTTTAATCAAACTTGGCAAAAATGGCTTACATCTGATAGGTGAAATTATTTGTTCACTAAACCCACTTGTGTAAAGGGCCTAGAAGTCAGTCACCAATGATGACTAGTATACCAGAATGTATACTAGAAATATTATCCCTGGGCCATTATTATACAGTGGTTAAAGTTACAGTTCTACTTTCCAGAGTTCAATTCTTGGCTTTACAACTTGACCTCAAAAAAATTAACCTCTTTAAATCCCTTTGTAAAATGGAGTTAACAACTATCCAGAGTTAATCCATCTGGAGTTGTTATGAAAATTAAATGAAAATGTACACATGGGAGTAACAGCTAACCATTTACTGAATGCCTAATTAGTAAAATGGTTAAGTTCCATAAACTTGGTGAATTGCAACACAGAAAACACATTTGTGGTACCTCCTCCTAAACCATATTTCTGGAAGCGTGACACTGCATTCTAATACTAATACGAAATTCCAGACAAAGCTCTGTGAACTGTTCACCATCTGAAATCCTTTTAATTCAGGCTACTGCAAGAATCCAGAACCTTCTCTTCTTCCTCAACCAAAATATGGCAAAGCAATAACTACATTACAAATGAGCACTTAGTGGGAAAGAGGACTCTCTAGTTTATTTCATATTTCAAACTACAGCACTCATGTGGCTTTAAGATTTCACACTAACCACAATTTTGGTATACCTCAAAATCATCTGTAGTTTTAATACCTGCAACACAGCATTATGTCTCACCCTGAGCTACTTAGCCGAGCTCTCCTTTTATATACCACCTGCTCATTCCTCCACTTCCCATAATCTCACAGCTGTTGGAATAAGAGCCTTTTGCCCCTGGTTGGGCCAAGTGCCTCTTCCTCTCAGACTGTTTCTTTAAGCTGCAGCTTTGTTTCCTACACTTAAGATTTTTATAGATATTCTTCAAGTCCTTCAGACTTTCTCTGTCCTTTGTCAACCTTGTAATCAACTATGTAAAAATGTTAAAACACACCATGCTATCCCAAATATTTTGATGTTTTTTAAATTCACAATTACTACTTCTATGTTTTAATATAAAATAGATGACTTACAGCAATAAGAGACATGAATGAATCACGTCTATCCATGAGTACTCACCGGAAATCTGGTTATTTACCCTCTTTCCTTAAATCATTCAGTCTAATGCACTGACATTTTTTATCCTCCTTTATAGGTTTATTTTACTTTCTCTTAAGATTTTAAAATACCTATTTTTCAGAGGTTACGATTTCTGTAAGGTCATTCCAACCCCCTCCTGGAAAGGACCTGGGTTCTACAATGTTTCACAATGCTTCTTCCCACTGTTGCATTCTTTGCAAGCTGCTAGGTATGCATGAGATGAGGAGATCTTGAAGATGCTCCTTTACTTCAGAAGCATTTCTTGCCTCTTCACATTATGGGGTGAGGCAGGGAACTGCCTTGATTTGAGGCAACACCACTGTTTCCAATATTTTTCTTAAAGCTTTACTTAAAGCATGATTTCTCTTAAAGCTTACCGACACCATCCTCCAGGTGACGCTGGTAGCACAAGGAACATCAATGATTACAGACAGGCATTATTAGGTGACCATTTAAATTATAAAGAAAACAGAAAACAAGTTAGAATGAAGACTGAAAACTGACTTGATATTAATACCAACATTACTAGTTTTACATTTCAAAGGACTTGAAGCAAAGTGATGTTAGGTTTCAAAATTACAAGAGTGGTGGCATCAGAACATCTCCTCACTCAGGGTCTACTTACCTGCCCTTCCACCACCCGAAGAAATCCCACATAAATCCAGAGGGTTACTAGAATTCTCTTTTTCCAGAAGCTCTACTTTAGGTCTACAATATTAATAAAATGGGACTGAGTCTTTTCCCAATAACATTAAGTATTTAACGCACAAATATCAAAAGATAAAACATAAGAAATGGTCTTCCACTGACCCCTGCCAAGTCCTTTCCAAAGAATATATTCCATTAATTTAGGTGACAAAAAAAAACTTGGATTTTTTGAAAGGAGTTACCTTGAGGGAATGGTTTATCACAATTCTCAGATGACATAATGAAAGCTTGGATTGATTTTTAATGCTGGATGGCTTATCCAACCCATCAATCATTTAAGATACAGCTATTACAGATTCCCAACACATGGAAGGGTCCATGAGTTTGCAAAATGCTACCTTAAAAGTCTCAGAGAAAAGCTGTGAACACAAGTTTCTAGCTTGCTGCAGTAAAGCATTATTCGAGACTGCTTACGAAAAGCAGAAAACCAATCTTTTTCTCTCCCCAAATAGTTTATTTCATTCTGGTTACATCTCTCAATCCTTTCCTTACTTTCCATTTCACGTTGCCTCAGATTTCCCAGAGCTCCAGAATGTCCTTTGTAGTCATTTTTCCTTAACCTCAATTCACCTTTATTCAAGACCAACTCCTTTATTCCCACCCAAAGGGCTCCTAACACTGAGGTCTTCAAGCCCCACTCACAAGGTGAACGAGGACCTCACTAAAATGTCCAGAGAGGCCTCAGCCTGCACAATCCCAGTACTACTCTGTTACTGGGGAGAAGAGGCTCACTCAAGTGTGACTTGTGTGGACAGAAGTGACTCTCTTATCCCAAAGAAAATTAAGCTCAGAACTCCTTCAGAGGAAATGGATTCCGTTGTTTCTGTAAAACCTGCAAAATTAATAGATTTTACATTTGTGTCCTTAAAGAGGTCCCCCTAAATTACAAAGACTTCAGATCCCAGACCTAGATTGTCCCTGGTTTAAGACTATCTAGCCTGTGACAGCATGCCAGTGCTCAAATTGGGATCACCAATGAATCAACAAATGAGTGGTAGTGGTGCTTTTCAAACACACTTAGGGCAAGGTGTAACAAGAATAGTACAGGAAAGATACCTCTTCAACTGTCTTTCTTAGCTGGATACTTCTAAATATTGACCTCAACAATGCATTTCATATGATATTAATATCAAAAGCCTGAAAAGGTTTTCAAACGATTCTGAAATTTTAGGGAGTCTCTCCATTTGTAGATTTCTAAGAAATCTCACAAGTCCAGCAAAAGGACAAATGAGCCATAATTCAGGCCAGTAATTGTCAAGCTTCAGCCCGCTAAAAATTGCCATGAGCACTGGTTAAGGTGCATTTCTGAGTCCCAATCCTAGAGTTGCAGAATCTTTATGTCTAAGGCGGATCCTCCCAGGTCTCCGGAGGATGTACACTGGATGAACATAGCAGGCTGGGGGCCGCCAGCTGTAGCTGTACCACTATGTGACCTTGACGCAGAGAAGTATCGTTCATTTAGAAAAAAAACGTAAAATAATGTTAAGAGGCAGGGACAGTGCGAGGATAACCAGAACTCTTAGTCTCAGAAATGCAGGTGGTGTCTAATCCACGGTATTTGCTAGGGTGTGGCTGGGCACGACTCTTTCACCGGAAATCAAGCTGCAGAATCAATCTATAAGGATCTATGAGGATCTCGGGAAGGCAAAGGCATACAGTTCTGTCTCGCCAACAAGTCACGTCTCATTTTAATCTCCAGGCAGATGCTCCCCACGTCAAACCTGGTAATCGGGCCCCACACACCCCGCCCCCCCCCCCGCCCGCGTCCACGTCTAGACTGCAGGGTGGGGGGTCTTCGCACACAAAGCCAGACCCCGGGTATGGGAAGATGGAACGAGAACGATTCCGGCGAGCAGGGCAAAACAGATCGGAATCAGACACATTCAGGTAGTGGCAGAGAAAACCAGGAGAGACAGGGCGCCACTCACTAGGTGATTCTTTATTACAAGTTGGGGTATGGAGGAAGGCGAGAGGAAGGTGTGCCCCTAAGTTGAGCAGAACAGTCTAGAACGAGGAATGCGGCTCTCACGTTTCCTCGGGCACCCCCTCCCCCAACCCAAGGCTCCAAGCTGGGATGCCGCGACCCCTGCCCGCCCGAAAGGGGGCACTATCCCCCGCCCGCAGGAGGGTATTGTCACCCACCCGTCCCCGTGGGGCACCATTCCTCCCCGGAGACCCCACCCGGGCCCGGCCGCAGGAAATGGCGGGGCGGGCGCGGGAAGCGCGGGCTGCCGGCGGGCGGCCGCGCCCAGCGAGGTCGAGGGGTCGCCCAGGGCCCGGAGGGAGACGCCGCCCGGCCGCCCATCCCTCCCCTACGCCGGGCCCCCCAGACGGCCGCCCGGCCGCCCGGCCTCCCGGCGCGCTCACCGCCTTCATGGCGGAGGCCATGTCGTCGTAGCGCTCCGCCTGTTCGGCCAGCCGCGCCCGCTGCAGCAGCTGCTCTCGGTCCCCCATGTCGCTCGTGGCTTGGCCTCGCCTCACTCCCGCACCACTCGCCCGCTTGCCCGCCCGTGCGTCCGCTCCCTGGTTGCCGCGGAGGCCGCCGCCGCGCACGCGCACTGGCTCGCCGGCCGGCCGGAGGCTGCAGGCTGCAGGCAGCGCAGCCGCTCGCGCCCTCTCGCTGGCTCGTCCCGCACGCTGTGGCTCGCGCCACCGACGCCGCCAAGGGAGGAGAGGCGGCCGCGCGGGGCGGGGGGATGGGAGGACGGAGGACGCCTGCGCAGTGGGAGCAACCGGGCCTGGCGGCGGAGAGCGGCGGGAGTGGGAGGGGGGGAAGGGCGGGCCGGCCCTAACGGTCTATTTCAAGGTGACGTCACCTACTATAAATAGCTGCCGCCGCCACGGCCCCGCCCGAGAGCTGCGCAGGCGCCCTGTGAGTGCTGCATTTTACCGCCGCATAGGTGGAGGTGGGAGAAGGGAGAATGGGGTGGGGACTGCGGAGCCCTAGGAGAGGGCGCGGTGATGCGGTTGCGTAGGTAGCTCAGTGTCACAGCTCCTCCTTGAAGCGCGCCTCTGAGGCCAGGTTGGAGATCTGGCTTGAGAAGTTCCCAAAAAGCAAATAACCCTACTGTCCGGAAAAGCCAGGAGGCCGTGTGCCCCGAGGGGCGGGCCGAGACCGCCCTCCTCGAGCCCCCAGGCTGGTGGACCGGGCCTTGGGACACACGTTGCGCTTGGGTCTGCACTGGCCTTGGCCGGATCAGATCCGTCTTTGGGGACAGCACCCCTCCCGCCACCCCCAAATACACATTCACATACAGCGGGCTTCAGAGCTGCGCTCCCACCTTGAGAAGTGATTTTGGGTATACTGTGCCTTCCATGAGAAGAGGGACAGACTAGTCTGGCTGTGATTAGTAACATTCAGCACATACCTACTAGGAGCCAGCCCACTGCTAGGCCTGTATGGACATAAACATTTAATCCTCACAACCCACCTCACAGGTGGGCACAGTTGGTCTCCCCATTTTTCAGAGTCAGATTAGTGACTCAAGGTTACACATCCTGTAAGCGGTGGGGCAGATCTGAGTTCAAACCCAGACTGAACATCCTTCTGTGGCAAAGGGGGGGTGGGGTTGGGTGGATGGGCTGGCTGCTCACTAAGTTCATCCCAGTTGTGGCATTCCGTGCCGAGGGTCCCTCATCCCAGGCCTGTGGCTGGGCATTGGACAAACTAGGAAAATTCCAATGGCTAAAACACAGCCCCACTTAAGTACAAATGCCAAGGGCAGCACGGTAGAAAGGACCTTAGGTTCTCTGAGAATTTTATTGCATGCTCAGCATAGGGGGAAGGAGTAACTATAGAATAAGTAAGATACATTCTCTTGTCTCATAAGGTAGATCTAAATACGTGTAAGTACAGTTTAGCTGGACCCTGAGGAAGATGAGAGTCAGGGAAAAGGTATTAGGAGTGGGGTCCAGCAGACAAAGGCTTGGCAGCAAGGATAGAAACAAAATCAAAGATGGTGAGAAGACAGGCCTGGCAGTGGGCAATGAGGCTGGGCAAAACAAGATCATGGAGTGTTTTAAATGCCAGCCTGATTATTTGAGTCATTATCCTTAGGTAACTGGGAACCAGGAGAGATGTGGAAGCCATATTTCAAGCCAAGAATCTTACTCTGGGGAGTAAGATGCATTTGAAGGGAGAAGGGAGGGACTGATTGGACCTTAGTTTTACCATCTGGAAATTGGACTCGAAGGACTGTCAAATGCATTGTAGAATAGAAATCCTGAAATGCTCGAGATGGCAGGACACTTAGAGTCACTGTTATCCAACCCTTTATCCCACATAAGGAGAAACAGAGCTCTGAGGAGGAGAGGCTAGCCCCAGTTTGCACAGTGAATGAGCAGAGATGGGTCCTCCATACCAGTTCTCCTGCCTCTGGGCCTTTTTCTCCCTGCTGTGATTCTAAAATGAGGACCTCGGTATCCATGATACAGGATTTGAATGTGAATTTGGGAGAAGGCCTCCCACCCCAGGTTCCACCATGCTTTGAAGAGTCACCTTTGCTGACTACAAATGGAATTGAGGTTAACAAACCAGGCTGATCTTTCCCCTGGTGGATATCTTTACAGAGCATGGTAGATAATAATTAATTGTCCACCCCGCTCTCCATGAAAATGGGGTTCCAGTGAGAGGTGGGAGGAGGGCCAGCGCTGGGGGATTTCTATGATTCCTTCCATCTCTTAGAGAAATTAGAGCCTTTCTAGCTTTTCTGATCATGTTGGATTCAGATTGATTTCAAAACAGTGAAAATTAGGTAGACTAGAGCATTCTACTTCTAATTTATAAATGTCAAATGGGAGACACTTTGGTTCTCCCATGAAGCTTTTCTCTCCTTCTCACCCAAAAGTTCAGTGTCTCCACTTCCTCACCTCTCACCCACCTCTGAGCCCAGTGCACTCTGGCTCTGCCCCTATTCCTTCACCTAGGCAGCTCTCATTGTGGCCACTAGTGGCCCACTGTTGTCAAATTCAAGGTCATTTTATAGTCCTCACCTTCCTGGCCCATGTGACTGCTCTGCGCACAACTGCTCATCCCTCCTAGACAGGCTCTCCTCTAAGGTTCCATGACCCTGCATCCTCCTGGCTTCGCTCTGCTGCTCTGCTGCTCCTCTTCTCTGGTCTGCTGTATGAGCTTGTCTTCTTGGCCTACCCTGAAATATTGGGGTACTACAGGACTCTGCCCCAGGCCCTCTGCTCTTCTTACTCTGTCCTCTCCTGGGCAACCTCATCCATGCCAGCTCTTGAGGGAACATATGCCACATTCCCAGCTCTGGCTAAGGAGCTTTGCAGGAATGGGTATATTTTTTCCTCCTCAAGATTCCCCTGTAAAGTAGGTACAGTTTCCATCCCCATCCTACAGATGAGGAAACTGGCTCAAAAATGTCCCAGGATTAAAAAAAAAAAAAAAAAAGTTCCAGGATTTGAATAGTCCACAGCTGGTAATCAATGGAGTCAGGATTTGAACTCAGGTCTGTCAGACTCCCAAACCTGATGGCCCAACACTTCCCTGTGGTGTCAGCTGAAAAGGGCTCAAGGTGTGACTCCCTTTCAGGGTCATTCTGCTTGTAAAAAGTACACATAAACCTTGCTACCTGTAGGCTACACTCTGACCAGCACCCATCTTCACCCTTTGGAAAGGGCTGCCAACTCCCATAGCCTCGTAAATAAAGCCCAGGGTAACCGCCTTGGACAGGACATCTACTCCCAGAGCTCTAAGTCCCATCAATAAATGTCACCTTTGAACAACTCCAAAGAGAGTCCCTGAACCAGGTAAAGGGGACTAATGATTAAGGCCAAACACACTGGTTGCCCAGAGCTCAAAGCAAATCCTCAGTGCAAGGGCCAGTTCTGCTGCATCCACATCTGGTACAGGGTCTCACTCAGACCAGACTGTCCCTGGCTACCTGAGGACATGTGAGTGCTGTGATGAGGAAGAAGGATCTGGACTTAGTTTCAAATTCTACTCTATCAGTTACTAGCTGAGTACCACTGGGCAATGGCTAATCAATCATTGGGCCCAGGACTAATCACACCTATTTCTTAGGGTTGCGGATCAGCAAGAGTTCGTATGTTTCTCACCTTCACAAGGCCAACACACGGGAGGCACCAGCCATCACAACCATACAATAAATAATTCCTTGCTGCATCCCAGCCTGAGCCAGGGGTAAGGACTGCTCCTCCTTAAAGGACTGGATTTCCAAAGCAATGCCAGAACCCTCCTCCAGAGCCCAGTGAATAGGTGACCCAGAAAAGGCACGTCCTGGTTTTTTTTTCCTTGGGTACTCTGGGACACTCTGAGCTCCCTGAGAAGTCTGGACACCAAGGGACATACTACAAAGGAGACCTGGGTATTGTTCTGGAGAGATGGCTTTCACACTCTTGGCATGGTTACCATCTTGAGCAGGAGGGGCTGCCTGCCTACAGATTAGTGTCAGCCAGATAGAATTTTAGGTTTTTTTCCTCCAAATTCAGGCCTTCTGCTGCCCAGGTAACCTTGCTGATTCTGAGCCAATGATAACACCAGCAGCAGCAGCAGCAGCAGCAGCTGCTGCTCTTGGCCAAAGGTCAACACTTTACCCCCATATGTTATCTCACCAAATCCTTACAACTCTTGGAAAGAGGTTGTTATCCCCATTATATGGATGAAGAAAATGAGACTTAGAAAGGTCACCCACATCACTCATGCCTACATTCTGCCACTTGCCGTGGCCCCAGTGTCCTTTTGCTGATACCAAATTCCACCCCAACCCTTCCCCCCCACCCCACCCTGTTACAAGATCAGCCTGAGCCCACAGGTTTCAGGATCATCCAGAGTCCTCCATCACTTTGTCAAAGCCCACTTTGGGAGCAGATCAGCTCCCAAAGGCAGCTTTGGGCATTACAAAGGATGAAAGTGTCTTGGTAGCTGCAGTCTGTGAGCCGGTGGAGCTCAGAGCCCATTCTTAGCACCCGTCCCCCTCAAGCTTGTGCAGAGGAGCTCAGCTCTGAAGGAAGAAGGCAAAGCTGTCACCCATGGAACCGCAGTTAGAATAAGGGCAAAAAGGCTTCAGTCATGCAGATGGTCAAGGAGCTTGTGTTTCTTAGCCAGAATTTTCTAGATCCTTTTGCTGGAACCATCTAGGTAATCGCTTCAAGCTTCTGTGTGATTCCCACTTAGGTGGAACCAGGTGGGTTGGGCTGTGTGGCCTGGGAAAGCTGGAGGGCAAAGCATTAGAGTGCTGTGACTTCCCCTCTCTGAGCCCTGGATTTCTTATCTGTGAAACAAGAGGCTGCATTAATGGCTGGCAGCATTCCTTCTTTCTTTTAGCTCTGAAGGTCCAGGATATTTCACCATGGGAGGTTCGGCAAATAACGGCATGGCAACTCAAGAGGATAAAACAGGGATGCTTCAGAGGATCAGTGTTTGGATCCCATGTCAAAACGTGGAGTGGAAGAGGGTAACAAGGAGCTACTCCATAGCAGGCCACAGGGCAGTGTTTGCCAGCACACTTCTACTTGGTTAAGGTAAGGTCAGTATTGTTCCAATTTTACAGATGAGGAAACTGAGGCCCAGAGAGATTAAGTGTCTTACTCAACTGCAGCACAGACAACAGGGGGTGGGAGCCAGGATCAAGACCTACTCCACCTTCACCATTCTTTTCACTGCTGTCCCTAACCTTCTGAGAGTCTTTTGGTTGTTAGGCTCTGAGCATAACTGTCCTCAGTTGTGGCTGAAACCATACCCTGGGAAGTAAGGGAGAGGGTGGCTGAGTTTCTATCCAGGTTTCCTGCCAGTCAGTTGTATTAAAAAACATCTTTTCCTGGGGCACCTGGGTGGCTCAGTAGGTTGAGCGTCTGACTTCAGCTCATGTGATGATCTTACAGTTCATGAGTTTGAGCCCTGCATCAGGCTTGCTGCTGTCAGCTTGGAGCCCATGTCGGATCCTCTCTCCCCCTTCCCCTCTAGTTCTCTCTCTCTCTCAAAATAAATAAATAAACTTGAAATAAAAATCAATAAATGGATGGGGGAACTAAAGCTCACGTACACAAGAGTATGTAGCTAGTAGGGGCAGAGTCGGGATGTGAACGTAGGTCTTTCTATCAAGTTCACACTCTTTGTCACTTATATCACCTGCTTCCCACTTTCTTAGGAAGTTGCCATTTCCTTTTCAGAATGTAAACAGTGGGGAATCATTCCTCATCTGAGCCCCCACCGCCAGGCATGCCTCTCCTGGAGTGCTGAATTGAATCTTATCACACCTTGTGCATACTGCAGAAATTCTGTTGCTAGAGCCCTCTTTGTGAGTGGCAAGGTCATTCAGGAGGTGGAACACTTTTAATTGGCTGACAGCTAACTGACTAATTGACAGCTAAGTGGAAGATAAGATAAGGGAGGGAGCAAGGGGGAGTTTGCAAGGAGGCCAGAGGAGGCTGAAAGGCAAGGGAGGGCTCCTGGGTTGAATTTGAGAGTCACTCAGACTCTCCTCAAATCCTGGCTCTTCCACAGTAGCTGGAGAAGCCTGGGAAAGTTGGCTGCACCTCTCTGAGCTTCAGTTTCCTTGTTCATAAGATGGGCCTCTTGCAACAGCTAGACCTCCTGGTGAATAAGGTTGTGCTGAGGGAGAGAGTAGGTGCTGCCTACTGTGACAGTTGGAGGATCAGCCACCCTAAAATGCCCTCCCCATGAAATGACTGGGCCCTGAAGGCCTGGGGGCAGCAGGGAACTCACAGGATCAGAGACCCACAAACCCACAATAAAAGTCTTCGAGACAACTCAGGTTGGCTCTCTCACTCTGAGAGGCAGCACAGGGTAGTGGAATGGTAGCCAGCTCTGCCAGCAGTTGGGCCTGACTCCAAATCCAGCCCCCACTTGCTGTGTAGCCTCATATGTGTCACTTTGCCCCTCCCAGACTGGTTCCTCATCTTTAATATGGAATTAAACATAATGCCTTTGCCATAGCTCTGCTGAGAGGATCAAAGATCCAGGCAATGACAGCCAGTATTAACTGTGGGACACTGAGACTCAGAGAGGGAAAGTAATTCACTCATGGTCACACAGCAAGTTAGCAGCAGAACCAGGTCTATGTCCAGACCTCCCAAAGCCAAGACCTGAGCTTATCCTTGGACAGCTGCAGCCTTACCTCAAAAGGCCAAACTGGGCTTTGGAAATGCAGCTGAGGACCTTACTGGGATCACTAGTGAGATTCTATGTCTCACTGAGCTGAGACAACTGCTTGCATTGCCAATGGCTGGCAAATGGCAAAAAGCCTGGGGTCATGTGTCTCACCTGGGGTCTAGTCCACAATATAACCCTGAGGATGTCAGGTTGCCCCTCTGAGCCTCAGTTTCCATATTCACCAAATGGAGGTAAGGATTCCTGGCAGAGCAAAGGGATTACATAAAGGCACGGGGCTCTTTTCCTAACGGCTACCCCTGAGCTCACGCGATGCCCCGAGCCCTGTGCTATGATCAGCCATGATTTCACTTAGTCTTCACAGTGACCCTGTGAGGTGGGAACTCCATTTGCAGATAAATGGCTGGAGAGGGTTGGAACCAGGGTCTGAGCTCTGATCCTGATCCCTCTGCCTGAGACACTTACCCCCTCTTTCCATACCTAACTGGGGATCCTTCCTCAGGTTTCAGTATAACCTTCTCTGGAAGGATCCCTCAGCCTCAGGCTGGGGAGGGCCCCTGCATTGAGACTATTTCTCCCTCTCCTCCTCCAGCTGGGAAGTCTCATGATGCAAGGACCTTGTCAGGATTACAGCTGTATCCCCGGAGCCTAGTGCTGTGCTTGGCATACAACAGGTGCTCAATCAATACTTGCCAAATGACTGAATGCATCCTGTCAGTATCAGGATGCCACCCAGGCCCTGAGGGAGCCAGGGCATGGGAGGAAAACGTTTGGACTCCTGCCATGCCTTACATTAGCAGCATCTTCTCTGAGCCCTGACAGCCAGCCCCCTGGGACGCCATTGGAGCCAGCTGAATTCCGGTCACTGTTTCACCTTGGAAAGGCAACCGCAGCCCTCACCAAGCAGCCCAGTAACTGACGTCACAGCAGTGCCAGGAGCTGCCCCGTTAATATTTAATGTAGACTCCACTGCGGCAGAGCTGCAGGCTAGAAGAGCTGGAGGGGGCTGTGCACTGTCTCCATGGGGTCGTGAGGAGGGCACAGATGGAAAACGGCTTCATAAACCGGAAAGCCCCCAGCAGATGAGCATTACACTGGCCCGTTTTAGTCCCTGGCTTAACTCAGAAAGAGCCAGAACAGCATGTGCCTGCAGTAGGACAAGGAGACTGCTGACTGAGCCCAAGTGATAAATATATGCGGGATTAGGGGCTCCGAGGGAGATTTCCTGGAGACTGTGGGAGGGTGAGCACTGGCGCCAGCCAGACCTGGACTCTACTCCAGGTTTGCACAGTGCAGCTGTGTGACCGGGTAGCAATTGTACCACTGAGCCTCAGTTCTCTGATCTGTGAGATGGGCATAATACCTTCCTTGAGGGGCTGTTGTGAGGATTAAATAAAACAAGTGATGGAGAGGACCCAGCTCAGTACTTACTAGGACCTCGGTAAATGCTTCTCCAAACCTCAGGGGCCTGAGGTTAGAGAGAGGAGATGTGAAAGTGCTTCATGCGTTCACTGGCCAGGATGACAGGAAGAGAGGGGTCCTTGTGGACCATCTCTTCTGATCATCTGACCCCTTCATTAGACAGACAAGGATGCTGAGGGCCCAGGAGGGGACAGAGGCTCACACAGCAGAGCTGAGGTCTGACCTGGTCTGCAGTTGCCTGCCAGCCTTCCCCACCAGTGATGATGATGAGATGCCCCCATTGATGATGGATGTCTCTGCCTCTCTGACCTGGACAAAGCAGGACCCTCATCCTCCACCCCTTCCTTGTCTCCCTCTGGTATGTTTCCCCATAAATCCTGGCAGCTTCCCAAAATGTAAATCCGAACCAAGGCAGCCCCTGCTTAAAACCCTTCTGTGGTCTCACATTTAGCACTGGCCAGAGAAAATACAGGAGGCCCAGTTAAAACTGAATTTCGTATAAAGAACAAATGATTCTTCAGTATAAGAATGTTCCAGGTACGCCTGGGTAGCTCCGTCGGTTGAGCGTCTGACTTCAGCTCAGATCGTTATCTCACGGTTTGTGAGTTCGAGCCCCATGTTGGGCTCTGTGCTGACAGCTCAGAGCCTGGAACCTGTTTCAAGTTTTGTGTCTCCCTCTCTCTCTGTCCCTCCCTAGCTCGTGCTCTCTCTCTCTCTCTCAAAAATAAATAAACATTAAAAAAAAATTTTAAAAGAATGTTCCAAATAATGCATGCATTATTACCCTAAAAAATTATTCATTGTTTATCTGAAATTCCAAGTTAACCAGACAACCTGTATTTTTATTTGCTAAATCTGGCAATCCTACACAAACAGCCTTTAGGAAAAAGGTCAGAGGTCCATTTTAGCCCAGACCTCCTCCTTTGCCTCTCTTCCACAGAACTCTCTGCTTCAGACACAACTTGTTGCCTTTTCTGGAGAATCCCAAGCTCTCCCTCCCGCTGGCCTTTGCAGATGCTATAGTTCCACTGGGAACTTCTTGGTAAGGTACCTCTTCCTCCTGTACTGCCCCACTTGTGCTTGGCCTGACCCATCCTAAAGCTTCTGAAACATTGCTTTTCTCTGGAAGTCTCCCTGGCTCTCCAAGCTTGGATGATGCCTCCTCTAGGTTCTCACTGGACCTTGGGCAGGTCTTCTGCCTGTCTTGTTCACTTGGTACAGAAGTTCAGCAAACATTTATTGCATTGAATTGCTAAATTCTACAGCCCCTTGCATCTCCACTATCAATAGTTTCCCTCCTTCAGCTGAATCTGACATGCCTTCCAAGGCCCTGCTGGAATCCTACCTCCTCTGGGCCTTCCCCAGGGCCCAATCCTGCCAGTTCAGTCATCCATCGCAACAAGCAATCTTTTCAACCCATAAGCTCAGCAAGATCAGCACCCCTCAGGCTCTCCTATGACCTGCAGTGCCCAGCACTGTGCCTTCCTGCCAGATAGTGATCAAAAAATGCCAGTGAATTTGGAGGATGCTAAACCAAGCTCCTGTGTTTAATTCTACTCCAAGTCAGAGATTAACCAAAATCCTAACCTTGCCCTGAAATATCTTTCAGGGCATCTTTAGTTCCCACCTGACAGAACAGCAAACAGAGGAAATGGAGGAACCCAACTGTTTCCGGGTCAGTTGTCTTGATTCCATTCTACCTCAGGGCCTTTGTACCTGCTCTTCCCTCTGTCCAAAGCACTCTTCCCAAAGATCTTCACTTGGATGATGTAGCAAATTAAAGATGTCCACAAATCCTTTGTGTCTTGCCCCTTCAAGAGGTGGCAAGTCTCTCCCCGCCCCTTGAATTTAGGCTGGCCTCGTGACTTGCTTGGACAGCAGAATGTGGCAGAAGTGACCCTTTAGGAGTTCGGAGCCTAGACCTAAATAGGCCATGCAGCTTTTGTCACCACCCTCTTAGAATGCTGCCCCTAGATCACCATGTAAGGCAGCTGGTCTTGCGAACTGCAGGATGAGAGGCTGGGTGGTGGGTAGCTGAGTTCCCCAACCAATAGCCAGCACCAACTACTAGATGACTGAGAAGCCTTCTTGGACCTTCCAGCCCAGTTGTGTCTCCAGCTACATGCTAGAGAAATGGGCAGAAGAACCACCCAGGCCAACCACAGACTCATGAGAAATAATAAACGGCTGTTATAAATCACAAAGTTTTGGGGTTTGTTATCCAGTTTGGGTTTATTACATGGACATCAATAACTGATATAGCTGCTTCCTCTTCAGTTATCTGCTCAGATGTCACCTCCTCAGAGAGTCCTTTCCTGGCCATTCTGGCTAAAACAGCATACTCCCCACCAATTGCTCTCTATCTCATTATCCTGTTTCATCCTGTCCTAGGCATGTATTACTAACTGAAATCATGATGTACTCCTCCATGGGTTTATTGTCCATCTCCTCCACTAGGCAGCAGGTCCCATGAGGCCAGGGGCCATAATGGTCTGTTCCCTGCCATCTCCCTAGCACCCGCGTGAGGTCTGGCACAGGGAAGATGCCACACGTTGTTGTTGGTGGTGAAATCGTGTGCTTGCCCCTTGCTGGTATGGCACTTAGTGGGGCAGAATGGCAGGCATGAGCTCCCACCTTGCCATATCCTCCAAAACCCATGCTCTTGGGAGGGCAGGAAGGCTGGCCAGGTGGCTGGACTGTGTCTCAGGGGCAAGAGCTTCAGGGAGCCCGAGTTGAGCAGAAAGGAGAGAAAACTGCCAAAACATTCATTTCCAGCAGGGGATGAGATTCAGACCAAAGAGATCACCGTTTTCTCCTCCTTTGCCGGTTCCCAGCAGCCCAGCCATGTTCTCCTGAAAGATCACAAAGTGAGAATCCAGGCAATGGGACCCAGTGTTGAGGACACCAAGTCACTCCTCAGGGGCCAAGCATTTCCGAGTCCCTAACACAAAGCAGATCCTCTGAGCCTGCTTTCTCCAGTGCCAAGAATTAGGGAAAGCCACAGACTCAACTGAGGAAAAAATGCACACCCAACAGCTAAGGAATCTGCTCTCAGATGCCTCTTCAAGCTACCATTCTGCATCACCACTGTCCAAACCAGGCTGCTTTCAAGCCAGGTGGTCTCGGGTTGAAATTCTGGCTGCTCTGCCGAGTAGCCGTGTGACTTTGGCATGCTCCCTAACCTTACTGGGCACAAGCTTCTGCATCTATAAATGGTGGACAATGAAGACCTAACATCTAAGGTTGTGATGATGAGTCACACTCAACACAGCTTCAAGAACACAGAAATGTTAAATGGATTATAGTTCAGCTTATTCAGAGTGTTTTTTTTTACCTGTCTGTGTGCTGGCAGGGGTAGGGTTGGAAAGACCATGGTGTGCAGAGCAAGGTTTGAGTGAAACACAGACCCTTCCTGGGGACTGGAGCCACATTTAGGGGTTGCCTGGCAGGGAGTAGGGGATACAGTGTGAAACGCTTGGTCCAGGTTGGAAACATTAGAATGCCTGGTTCTACTCAGCATCATTATCTAGCCTTAGGAGAGGACCCCTCAGAGCAGCCCTCCACTCCTCCTGGAGGTCTTCTGGTATAGATTAGGCAATGGTTTGGAGCCCTGATAAGGATTCAGGAGGTCTGGGTTGGAGGCCCAGCTCTGGCACTAATAAGCTGTGTGACATGGAATAAATCACTTGACTTCTCTGGGCTCTAGTGTCCTCATCTATGAAATGGGTCATTCATCCCTGAAGTACCAACTCATAGGGTGGTTGGGAGGATCAGATAATGATTCAGAGGCAAGAGTGCTTTGGAAAACATTAGCTGTTTGATGAATAAAACTATTAAAACTGGAAGGAATATGGGAAATGTCTGTACCTTCTGTTCAATTTTGCTGTGAACCTAAAACTGCTCTAAAATATAAAGTATTTAAAAAAAAACTGGATTCTCTAGCAAAAACCCTCTAAAGCTTTTAAATTAAATAATATAATATGGGTTCAAACTCTAGCTTGCAATTTGCATGATTCAGGGCAAACAAGTTAACTTCTGGCACTGCTAGGGGCTTGTTTGTTGTTGTTGTTGTTGTTGTTGTTTTCCTGCAGGTGACAGGAGCACTGGGGCAAGAGAAGGGTTGGGAAGATGCTGTAAGATGTAAGATAGATGTGATAAAGAGATGAAGCCCACCAGCCTCCCAAACCCCTGGACAACCCATGGAGAAGGGTTCCCCACCTGACTGTGAGCTGAGGTGGGGCTACCTGTTCCCTTTGCATCCCCTGCAAGCGCCCCTCTGGATCTCAGCTCCACCCCAAGTAGATGGTGACTCAAGTCGTTCTGCAGAAACTGGTCCCTCTGTCCCTGTTGCCATGGCGCTGCAGCACAACCTGGCCAATCAGGAAGGAGATGGGTATCTGAGCCTCTGTTGCTAAAGCTGGAGCAGGACGCTTGGCCAATGGGAAATGCAGCAGAGTGGGGCCACCATGGAAACCTCAGCCCCGAGGTTCCAACTGTGTTTTGTCTCCATGCCTTGTTTGCAGGGGGTAGGCTGGGTTTTCTGCATTCCTTTTTGGCAAAGAGCGTCTTGCAGCCCCAGGAGGACATTCAGGGGTCATAATAGGGGTTCACGACAAGAGGCATCTTCAAAGAGTCAGAAAGGACCCCAGCTTAGCACATCATGGCTTTAGCTGTTCCCTTCGTTATGCTTTCCCCAGATGCTCAGCATCACTTGTCTTTGATCTTAGCCCATCCCCACGGATCTACCTAGCCCCATCTGTCCTAAGAAATGGCTGTAGCCTGCAGAAAAAAAAAAAAAAAAACCACACCCAAGGTAGAGAAAAGGAACATGGGGATGACCTACAAAGGATGCTATTCTGCCCTGTAGCTTTGTGGCTTTGCACAAACTGCCCCTCTTCTTCCCCCAGGTACAGGGTGTGGAGGAGGACAGAGATAAAGGTCAAGCACAGGTGCTGCCTGTCTCTGTGAACTTTGAAGATTGGGCAAATGGGCTCTATGATTCCTTTCAGATCTCACATTCTAGACTTTATTCTATTTCAATCTTCAGGCTCTGGAAAAGTGTATCTACAAGGAATAACTTTCCAAGGGGGAGCCCTGTAAATAGTGCCAGTGGACACAAATAAGATTCAAGCTGCTTTGTGCCCTTAAAATGCCAGACCAGCAAGGCCATCGGTTTTAGAGCTGAGGCCCAGAGGGGTGAAGCTGCCCCCTCAAGGTCACACAGCTAGCTGGATGCAGAGCCAAAGCTAGAAGCCCTAACTCACAGGCCCAGCTCTTCAGCTTGCAACGTGTGACCTTCTTAAACCAGCATTTTTCACCCCTGTGCGAGCAACCAGGGAGCTCTGTATGCCCATGCTCCCATACCCCTTATTTGGCAAACACAGGCATAACAACTCCAAGGAAAAGTGTGTCCAACCCTTTCCCCCTCTCTCCGGTCTGTCACTCTGTTGCCTAGCAACAGTTATATCTAGAAACTTAGGTGTCATCCTAGACTCCTCTATCACCCTCATCCGTTCCCACTAAACCCACTGTATAATCATTTTATCTCCAAAATGGCCTTTGAATCGTCCACTACACCCTTCCTCTCCTCCTCCCTCCACTGCTTTCTCCATCCGAGGTTCCATCATGAATTTCCTGGATGACTATTGGCTTCTCACAGGCTTCCTGCTTTTGCACTTGCTCATCCCATCCCCTGCTTCCATTTTCTTTAGCCACAGCCAGATAATATTTTAAAAATACAAATCTGATCATGTTACCTGAGGCTTTCTCAGAGCCTTAAGTATAATAATCAACATCCTAATAAGCCCCAGAGGCCTGCATCATCAGGCCGACACCCCCAACTTCATCTTGCCCTTCCGTGTGTTCTGCTCTCTCTGGAACATTCTGACCGCCACCACACACCCAATTCTTCTAGTTACTCCTACTCACCCTTTGGCTCTTGGTTCAATGGCCACTTTCTTGAACTTGAGGAGCTCTCTTAACCTCCTTGAATCGGTCAAATTCCCATTTCTGGCTCTCCTGGCACGATGTATGCCTTTCATCTGTAGCACATATCAGTTACAGTTTTACACTTATCCACATAATTATTTGATTCATATCTGTAAGCCTTAGGGGCCCCACTTGATATAAACTTCATAAAGGCAGTGACTTTATCTTGTTCTATGCCTTAAATATACGGATGGGTGGATGGATGAATGGATGAACAGGTGTATATATCGGTGGGTGGGTGGATGGATGGATGGATGGATGGATGGATGGAAGGAGTATAGGTGGATGGGAGTATGGATGAATGTGCAATGGATGAATGGGTGCAGGGAAAGATGGCTGAATGGATGGGTGAGTGGGTCGGCATATATATGTACGTGGGTATTATTGGATGATAGATCGGTGAGCGAGTAGATAAATGGGCGAAAGGATACTCTCATTTTCCCCAGCTTACTTAGACCTAATCATTTCTCCCTCTACTAGTCAATCTTCCCCCTATTTATTCAACATACACCAAGCATGTCTGATGTGCCAGGAATGTGCCCACAGTGCTGTCAGAGCCCAAGGAAAGAGGGATCACCAGGTCCTTGAAATTTAGATAATAGCTACTTCCAGTTGACACTACTGTGTGCCAGAGACCATCGTATGCTCTCCTCCTAGGAAGCATACTTCTTCCTCTCTACTTATCCAGAGCCTAGCAGTGTCTCAAGGGTTAGTGTAGGTATTACTTCCTTCAAGAATTCTTCCTTGATCATCCAGCCTGGGCCTGATTTCCTATCCTCAGAACTGCCCAGCACATAAGCTTTGCGGGTCCTTGTTCATAAACTGCTTCATGTTATCCTTTTTCTGTGAGTCTCTTCCACTCCATCAGACTCTAAGTAAGCTTCCTGGGCATGGGTTCACATCACAGGGAAGACCAATCTGTGGGCTGGGCATTGTACACACACCCCCTTACATAATCCTTACAGGAGCCTGAGGGAGTTGTGATTACCTTATTTTATTTTCTCTCTCTCTATATATATATTTTTTAATGTTTATTTAAAAATTTTTTTAACGTTTATTTATTTTTGAGAGACAGAGCATGAGTGGGGAAGGGGCAGAGAGAGAAGGAGACACAGAGCCCCACGTGGGGCTCGAACCCACAAACCACGAGATCATGACCTGAGCCGAAGTCAGACTGACTGAGCCACCCAGGCACCCCTACCCTATTTTCAATTGAAGGAAACTCTCTTGCCTGAGTTCACACAGATAGTAAGTGGTAAAGCCACTGCTGGTAGGTGGGTTTGAATCAAAGGCCAAGGTCCTTAATTAGAACTTACCCCCAGCCTGAATATTTTCTCCAACAGCAGATGTAGCAGCTCCACCTGTGCCTGAATACTACTGGAGTGGGGAAGCCCCGGCCAACTGTTGAATACTCACCTCTCAGAAACTGTATTCTAAGCCAGAGTGAAGTTTGGGGTCACTGGGTAGCAGTTTCAGACGGGCACATTTTGACTTTGAAACTGCTACCCAGTGACCCCAATACTGCCCCCTGTGCAGCCAGAACAAGCATGTCCCCTCTTCCACATGGCTGCTTGTCAATAATTTACAACCAGCTCTCATGTCTCCCCTACATCTTATTGTCTCCAGGGAGGAGCTTCAGAGAGAGAGTGCTGGAACTAGTCTCTGGAACTAGAGAGAGCCTGTGTTCTTAACCTGGCTCAGCCACTGTCCACAGACCAGTACATTTCAAAACAAAATTAAGTAGGTGATTTGACAAGCAAGGGCATTAAAAAAAACCCAAAAAACCTTATCACCACCTCCCATCACCCTTGTTTCATAAAAGAAAGGGCATCCTGACACATGAAAAGTAGGGCAATTGAGAACTAATTTAGCTTTATGAAAACTCCCTACATTGTCCCTATTTCCCTCATTTCACTGTGTCCTGGTACAGACCCTGTAGGGGACTGGCCCAGGTCTGCAGGCTGCAAGGACCTCTGCTCCAACCAATTAAAGAAAACACCATCAGCCAGAAAAACCAGAACAGAGCACTCTGCCATCAGGACACCATATTACCCTATTTCAAGAAGGAAGGAAAAGCTGAGTGTGTCTGGCATGGTGAGGTGGCTGAGCTCAGGAAACAAGACAGACTTCTCCATTGTGTCACAGCGTCACGTCCAGTTTCTATCTTGGATTAGACGAGCAAAGCCTTTTCCTACTCTTGTAACTCTATAGGCACCCTGAAAGCAGCTCAGCAGGCAGGAGCTGCCCAGGACCACATCACTCCCAAGTGGAATGTACTGGAAGTCAGAAGGACTGTTCTGGCTCAGTGGCAGAAGGCCAGTTTAAAAGCCTGGTCAGTTAGGCAAAGACAGCAGATTTTCTTTTGGGGGCAGTTTTGTGCTTGATCTGATCAAAGCCTCCAACCCAAAGGCTTCCCGAATTCATTTAATGTTCATGGAAGGCCTACTGCACGCAAACACTGGGCTCGCATTTGGAGTGCAAAGGTGGGCAAAGAATGACTTGGTCTCTGTCTTCGTGGAGCTCAGAGTCTATTACGAAAGGCAGATAGTAACCCAAGTGTAAGGGATAGGTGCAAACTTACAACTGTGACAGGTGCTAGGGCAGAGGCACGTGTTGCCCCGAGAGCATGAAATAAGGGAATTCCCCTAGTCAGTGGTCACGGAGGCTAGGACAGTAGTGACGAAGCTGAGATGGGAATGAAGAGCCGGCATTGACTAGGTGAAGAAGGAGGGAAAGCAACTTGCAGGCCAAGTGCCTGATGTAGGATGAGCATCCACCACATGAAGAACTGAAATAAGGCCAGTGTGACCACAGAGGGGAAAGCAATGGAAAAGAAAGCCATGCAAGAAGATGAGGCTAGAGAGGTAGGTGGGGGGCTCATAGACTCCTTAAAGGCACTTGGTCTTCTTCTTTTTTTAATTTAATTAATTAATCTATTTATTTTTTTTTAATTGCACTTCGTCTTTTTCTTAAGTGAAATAGGAAACCAATAGAGGGTACTGAGCAGGCAAAGTGGCACAAGGTAAGTATTATTACTCAACAGCAGAGAGGCAAACTGGGGATGTCTGTTAACCAGACTTTGTGCTGATCACTTCACATCATATACATATATTGAACCATCACATTGTATGCCTGAAACTAATATGATGTTATATATCAAGTACATCTCTTTATATTTTTAATAAATATTTATTTTGAGAGAGAGAGAATGCATGCAGGAGAGGGGCAGAGAGAGAGAGAGAGAGTGATAAAGAGAGAGAATCTCAAGCAGGCTCCAAGCCATCAGCATGGAGCCGGATGTGGGGTTCAATCCCACGAACGATGAGATCATGACCTGAGCCAAAATCAAGAGTCGGACGCTTAACCGACTTAGCCACCCAGGTACCCATCAAGTATATCTCAATTTGAGAAATGGATGATGATGGTGGTGGTGGTGATAATAATACTGATAAAAATAATAATAGAGCTAATGTTCCTGAATGCTACATCCCATGCACTGCTTTAAGTATGCTTCAGTCTTCATGTTTGCCCTGTGAGACAGCCACTGTTAAGATCCCCATTTAACAGCTGACAAAACTGAGGCACAGAAAGAATAAGTAACTTGTTAGCTTTAGGTGGTAGAGTTGGCAAATAAGGGAGTGAACTCTGAGCACCTAAGGAAATTACTCTCTTAAAGAAGTCAAAGGAGGGGCGCCTGGGTGGCTCAGTCGATTGAGCATCCGACTTCAGCTCGGGTCATGGTCTCACGGTCTGTGGGTTCATGCCCCGCGTTGGGCTCTGTGCTGACGGCTCAGAGCGTGGAGCCTGCTTCGGATTCTGTGTCTCCCTCTCTCTCTGCCCCTCTCCTGCTCGTACTCCGTCTTTCTCTCTCTCTGTCAAAAATAAATAAACATTAAAAAAAAAAAAAAGAAGTCAAAGGACAGGGAAATGCTGTCCTATGCAAGAGAGCTCTGGGGACAGCAACCTGGAATAAACTTGATTTGTAACTTGGGCCTCCAGTCCATGTGGCTGGTTCTGTGAACAAGCACTCATCACGCACCTACCATGTGCTATGCACGTTGTGGTAAGGACTGAGGACTTGGCAGGGACAAAAACAGTCCCAGAACTTACTACATCCCAGTGTGGACAAATGACAATGCATAAGTGGGCAAACAACGCAGATGATGTCAGGTGACAAAAAGGGCTATAAAGGAGAGACAACAAGGTAATGTGATGGGCAGTGACAGGCAGAGGGGTGGTACCTCTCTAGACAAGGTGGTCAGGGAAGGCCTTGCTGAGAAGGCAGCAAGTGACACCAACAATGAGAAAGCAATTGAGCCATGATCTTAGGAAGGGGGTTCCAAGCAGAGGGAGGAGTCGTGCAAAGGCCCTGAGGTAGGGGCAACCTTGGGGTGTTCATGGAGCAGAAAGAGGAGATGCTGCATCCTTCTGAGTGAGAAGGAAGAGATGAGAATGGAGACAGATGCTTCCAGAAACCCAGGCCCCTAGAGCCTTGTATTGGGATTTCATCCCGAGTTGATGGGAAGTCACTGGAGGGTTTCAAGCAGGAGAATGACACAGCTTGTTCTATGTTTAAAAGGGAGTGCACTGGCTGCTGTGAGAATATGTTCTTCAAGGCAAAAGAGGATGCAGCAGGACCAGTCAGGTTGTGGCTGCATCAGATGAAGGTGGAGGTGGTGAGAAGGGTCAGATTACAATATATTTTTGCTAATGGATTAGGTGTGGGTGGGTTGAGGGAAGGGTTGAGGGGAGGAAATACAGGATAACTCCAAGGCTTCCAGCCTGAAAAACAGGGTAGATGATGGTGCAGTGACTAAAATGGGGAAGACTGTGGGAGGAGAAGGTTTGGGTGGGAGCTGGGAGGACACAGCTAAATCAGGAGTTGTGTTGTACATATATCCAGTTTGTTACTCTCTGAGATCACTAAGAAGAGGCCAACAAGGCAGCTGGACAGACAGGTTGGATCTCAGAGCTGGGGTCAGGGCCAGAGAGCTCAGGTTGAGACACACAGGCGTGGTAATTAGATGGTGATTAGAATTACGGGACTGGGTCGCCGGAGGAAGGAAATGCAAAAAAAAAAAAAGGTCCAGGGCCCACAGACTGAGATCCTCCAGTGTGTGGAGACTGGGCAGAGGCATGGAGGCCAGCAAGGGAGGGTGAGGAAGGTGGCTAGAGAAGCAGTCTGCAAGGAGAATCTGGCCTGGCCCAGCTCTCTGCTGACAAACATAACATGTCATCTCAGGCAGCTTTTTCCCCATCTCTAGGACTCAGTTTCCTTTTTGTAAACAGGGATGGGGGGTGGCCCTACCCATCACTGAGGTAGCTCCCCCTAGATCATTCTGTAATACTCCTGTAGCCACTTGCGAGATGAAGAAATCAAAGCTCAGGGGCGCCTGGGTGGCTCAGTCGGTTGAGCCTCTGACTTTGGCTCAGGTCATGATCTCTCACAGCTCGTGGGTTCAAGTTCCACGTCAGGCTCTGTGCTGACAGCTAGGAGCCTGGGGCCCTGTGGGTCTGGCCACTTTGTTTCCAGGCCTCTTACAACAGGCTCATGCTGGATGAAATACAAAATACAACAAAACATAGCCCAATGGCCCACCACCAAGGGGCACAGGGCAGGGCAAGGGTATGGGACCTGGCACAGAATCCAGATCTTGCCACTTGCCAGTTCGATGACCTCGGGTGACTTCGGGCAATCCTGATCCTTAACAGTCACTTATCTGTAAAAGGCAGCCAATACCCACTGTGAGGGGCTGTTGCTAGAAAAAGGTCAGGCAGCAAGCAAAGCACCCCACACAGCTCCAGGCATCTGGTCAATGCCACTTCCTTTCTCCTTCAGGAAGATTTCTTCCATGAATCAGAAGAAAAGGATTCCAGGGTGGCTCGACCCTTGCAAAACAACGCAGTTCTGCTGCCGCTCAGCCCTGGGGCTGCCAGCTCTGTGCCACCCCTGCCCTGCACCTGCACGGCAGGTGGAGTCTGCAAAGACTGACTAGTCAACCAGCAGGAGCCTGGGGCCCTGTGGGTCTGGGAGGCAGGACAGGGGCATCTGCCTCTACCGCTGGCCATAGCTGTAGACTGGAGCCTCTTCCCAGGCTGCATTAACTTGGCTGGCAAAGGGCCATGATAGGACAGTAGGGAGATACTGCAACAGAAAGCAAGTTGGAGCTTGGCCCCGATGACCTGGCTCCATGTCTCCTAGAAGCTGCCCTGGGGATAAGGCAGCCACTGGAGTCGGGGAGCTGGGCCTGGAGACTGGATTGCTAGCCCGGCTCTGCAACAATTAGACTAACGGCAACACTCATCGGGCACCTCCACTGTGCCAGACACCGAACTAGTGCTTTACCTAAGGGCTCTTCAGGCATCCTGCATGGATGGTGAATCTGTTCCTGTTGAAAAGATGAGGGAACTGAGGTCCAGAGAAGAGAAAGCCTTGCCTAAAGTCACCAGGCCTTCCGGATACTTCTCCTGAAGACATGTCAAACAGGGGGGACCCCTTATGTAGCCTGTATCCTGTGTGATCTGGTCTCTGCTTCCTTCTCCAGCCACATGGGCCCCCGGCCTCTCCCCAGTCTCAGGGTCTTCAGCCAGGAACTCTACCACAGCTTTCCATGGAAATGCCCAGAAAGCCTTCCCTGAGTCCTAGACTAGGTTGGGGTCTCCCCTTTAACCCCCTACAGTGAACTCTCTGTGGCCTTTGCTGCACTTTTCATGACTAATTACTTCACAACCATAACAATAGTGATCTGTGTAATATTTTGTTTGCCATCCTTCTCCTTCCTGTATCTGCACGATGCTTGGCACGGAGATGGTTCTTAATATGTTCGTTGATGGGAGAACAACCGAATGTGTGAACAATGAATGAGAGTATGAGCCACAAATGAATCTCCCTCTTGCAGAGAGGAGCTGGCTGTGATCCGGCCAGGAGACAGAACATTTGTATAAAGGGCCATCTCGCTCAGAATCTAAATCACAGAACCTGATAGAAACAGTATCTTCCAATCATGTGGACACTGCCCAAGGAGGCCTGTGTGAAGAGACCCCAAGCTGTGTGCTGAGAGGTAGATACCCAGCTCCCAGCATGAATTAGGTCCCCAGACCAAGCTGGCTTCTCTGTGCCCCCAACCCCCAATCTCAGACCCCAGCAGCGGCAGTCAGTCTCTGGGTTCCTGCAGGAGACGGTGGCGAGGGGGCAGTGGTCAGACTTGCCTCTTGTGTTGCATGGGGAAGTGCGCCCTGTTTCACTTCTGCTTTGAGGCGAGACACATCCTGTGTGTCAGACCACCCAGAGTGCTCCTGTCCTCCTGGAGCCAACCACCAACAGCAGCCAGTGTGGAGATCAGGCACTGGAGAGCCTGGGAACGTGGCCCTCATTGCCACGCAGGGAGCCCAGGCCCCAAGCCCTGTCCTTCCTCCTTCCAGGATGTGGGTGACCCACCATGGAAACCACGTTTAGTGGGCTTCTTTCTCCCATGCCCCACCTCTTTCTAAGGGAAGAATCCTGGGGGTGGAGAATCCCTGAATTCAATCCTTCCCCTGCCATGTGTGTGGTCAGTAACCTTGGGTAAGTCGCTCCACTTCCCTAAGACTCAGTTTCTTCTCTGAGGAGTGGGGTACCACCACCTATCCACCTCCCTCGGGGCTATTCTCAGACTTCTAGAACTAGGACAATGGGTGCACACTTGCTTGGGGTTCAGAGTAAGAGCTCTTGTTATTCTGCTTTCTTTCTCTCCCTTCCCAGGCTTCAGACTAGCTGGTGCTGGACTAGGTTCCTGGTGAGCCTGCCAGACACATTCAAAACAGAAGGTTTGGGGGCACCTGGGTGGCTCAGTCAGTTAAGCATCTGACTTCAGCTCAGGTCACGATCTCATGGTTCATGAGTTCAAGCCCTGCATCAGGATCACTGCTGTCAGCACAGAGCCTGCTTCAGATCCTCTGTCCCTGACTTTCTCTGCCCCTCCCCTGCTTGCACGTGCATGTGTGCATGCTCTCTCTCTCTCTTTCAAAAATAAATAAAACATTAAAAAATAAAACAGAATATTTGGTCTCCATTAGGGGAGTGTTTACATGGCTGCCTTAAAGTTATGGAATTTTTTTGCATCACTCAAACCACTTTGCAAAGCTGATGGCATTGGATCCTCAACTGTGACCCCTTGAAGGAGGCAGAAGAAACACTGTCATTGTCCCACCCCCAAACCTGAGGTCCAGTGGGGTGAACAGACTTGCTCAGGATCAGGATCGCACAGGTAGTCAGCATTAAAGTCAAACAAGAACTGTAGTGACTTCACCTGATTGTGCAAGGTCTCAAAATATTCCATAGCACTTATCCCCTGGGGTCTCACACCAATCCCCCAGACTCAGTGTGCTTTCGGAAGCTTGGGCAGGGTCACACAAGGGAAGAAATGGCAGGCTGAACCTGGAAGCAGGGTTTTGGATCACTGAAGAGAAAGAGGACAATGAAAAAGGATCATTCCCTGTCTGCCCCATCTGAGAGGCCTGCCACCACCTTGAAGCCTGGTACATTTAAAGCCTGTTCTACCCAGGGGCACCTGGGTGGCTCAGTCAGTTAAGCATCCGACTTCAGCTCAGGTCATGATCTCATGGTTCATGAGTTCAAGCCCCACGTCGGACTCTGTGTTGACAGCTCAGAGCCTGGAGCCTGCTTCAGATTCTGTGTCTCCTGTTCTCTCTGCCCCTCCCCTGCTTGTGCTCACTTGCTCTTTCTCTCAAAAATAAATTTTAAAAAAGCATTAAAAACAAAACAAAACAAAAGCCTGTTCTACCCAGATCCAGGACCAGGAAGAACAAAGCCAGACAGGTGAGCAAGGTGTTGAGGCTCTGTCCCTCCACCAACCCCTCCTGCCCCCCGCCCGGGGTGCAGCCCCAGAGTCCAGGCTGGCACAGGGCTTCCAGACAATGGACCATTTGTCACTCTGGTTTGTACTCTGGAACTTGACAACACCAACATACCTCCCTCTGGAAACCAGTTGTTGAAAATTCGGGCTTAGTAGGGCAGGTTTGGAGAAATTGCTCTCCAGTTTTCTCACCCATCAGGTTTTAGGCGGTCATGTTCTCTTGTTTGGTCTGGTGACAAAGCCCTCCAGACCTCCAGAATCCCTTCTCTAACCCATCCTCCTCACCTACCCAGAACTCTTACACAACCTTCAAATCCCAGCCCAAATGCCCCTTTCTCCAGTCTTCCAGTTCCCCTACATAGAATTAGCTCCCCACCTCTATTTCTGTAGCGCTTTATCTGTTTCCCTCCACCAAGAAGAAAGACCGACATTGATTTGGCTTTGCATAAAGCCAAAGCTTTGCATTCAGCTTTGGTCAGCTGAATGAATGAATTCAACCAATTCTAAATAAGCACCTACGTGTGATGGGCACTTGCAGTGGAGGACGCAAGGATGAGCAAGATGTGCTCTCTGCCCTCAAGGAGATCATATGTTTTTGGAGAGCCTAGCTATATGTACAAGGAAAGAGAAACACAAGAGCAGTGCCACAGCATGTAAACACTAAATATGACCAGGATTCTAATCCTGGTTCTGTCCACAACTTGTAGTGTGGCCCTAAGCAGTTCTCTTAGCCACTCTGGCCTTCGTTGGCACCTAGAAAGAGTAATGGCTATAGAAGATTGGGAATGGGGCTGCCATCAAGAAAGGATTTAGAATCCATAACCAGGGGCAAGTGGCATCTATCTTCTCTTCCAAAGTCACAGGAAAGAGGGGCTCACCATCCAGACCTTTTACCCGATCAGCATCTGGTTCAGGTTGTCTCAACCTCGACACTAATGACATGTGGGGCTGAATAATCCTTTTTGTAGGGGCTGTCCTATGCATTATAGGGTGTTTAAAAGCACCAAGGAGATGCTTCCCACAGTTGTGACAACCAAAAGTGTCTCCCAACATTGCTAAATGTCCTTCAGATGGGGGCTAGTTGGGTACCACTAGCTAGCTCCTGGTTCTCCTCCAGTGCTATATCCAAGGACCTGGAAAAGGGGTGGGGGTTTTGGAACAGCATCTGGATGAAAGTCTCACAGGCTTGCCTCTGGAAGACCCCTGCCAACCCTCTCAAGCTTGTGTCTGTTCAGCTTCTGAGGACGCTCAGGATGAGGACAGGCAGGACATTTCACCTTGTAAAGGGGCGTCTTTCCGAGGACAGTACATGGTCACACCTATCTGATGCTCCCAGAGTGTGGAGAGGAGAAGAACCCAAAATGTGAGCTACTAGGGTTGGATGAACAACAAAGACATTAGGGAAATGTTTCTCTTCCAGGATGCTCTGGGCTTAAAAATAAAATTCTCTGGGGTTGCCTTGTTGGCTCAGTTGATTGTCTGACTTCGGCTCTGGTCATGATCTCACAGTTCATAGGTTCGAGCCCCATATCAGGCTCTCTGCTGTCAGTGTGGAGTCTGCTTTGGATCCTCTGTCTCCCTCTCTCTCTGCCCCTCCCCTGCTTGCTCTCTCTCTCAAAAATAGATGAACTTTAGGGGCGCCTGGGTGGCGCAGTCGGTTAAGCGTCCGACTTCAGCCAGGTCACGATCTCATGGTCCCGGAGTTCGAGCCCCGCGTCGGGCTCTGGGCTGATGGCTCAGAGCCTGGAGCCTGTTTCCGATTCTGTGTCTCCCTCTCTCTCTGCCCCTCCCCCGCTCATGCTCTGTCTTTCTCTGTCCCAAAAATAAATAAACGTTGAAAAAAAAAAAATTAAAAAAAAAATAGATGAACTTTAAATTAAAAAACAATTTTTTAAAAACTCTGTCTCTTTAAGAGACACCTGAAGATTAACAGGGAGAAAGTGAGCATGGATAAGCAGTCTGATATAATCCACAGTGCACAGAAAGGAGGTAAGAGACTCAGCTCCTATCACAGCTGTCACCAGCTGCCTGAAAGACTGACAGGGACCTTCATTCCCTCTTGGCACTCAGCATTCCTGTTGGTCAAGGAGGAGAAAGATCTGAAATTTTGTGATTCCTAAGGTTTCTCCCAGATTCATTGCCAGAGGAATTCAGATGAAAATGCCAGGGCTCAGAGAGAGGGGTGTGCTTGCTGATGGTCACACAGCAACTCCCCATACCCCCTCCCCCTTATCACCAGGGTGGGAAGAGATTTTCTTCCTGGAAGGACTATGTGCTGATTCACTGAGGAAACAGATGAATCTTGCTGCAGCCAGAGAAGCAGATGGAGAACAAATCTGAAGACTGGTAGGAATGAGTTCTTGGCACCTGCTTTGCCCCCCACCACCCATGCATTCCAGGCCAAGCTTCAGGCAAGTGTGCGGCATGGCCTGAGGTCCAGGAGCTGCCGGACACACTTGCAGGCTGACGTCAGAGGCTGCAGGCCGGAAGGGAAGGAGCAGACAGTGCCTTCCAGATAGGAGCCTGGGGGAGAGGAAAAGCCACTGGCACCCGCTCAAAGTCACTGCATTCTCCCACCAGAGAGCCTGTATGTGACGCTGTTCACATGCTACATGCATCTGCACACCAGTAGGGCTGTACCACACACACACATTACAGTCAACTGAATGGAATAAGGGGCCCCTGGCCAGAGGTCCAGGTTAGAGCAGTGGTGATGCCTCACTGACCCAGCACCACCAGGAGGTGATGGGGACAGCACAGTGAATGGGGGCTGGGCTCTGGGGTCCCCCAGACCTGATTCCCAGCCTCGCTGTTAGCTGTGTGGCCCTGGACTCCACTGCCTCGGCTTTCCACTCTCATCTGGTATGACAGTGGTTGATAAGATTACATGATGCAGTGGCATATAATGTACGCTACATTGCCCAGAACACAGGAAACGCTCAAGAAATGAAGTGACTGTTATTATATGTACCTGAAATGTTCAGGATAACTATAAATTGGCTTCTATTCAGCTTTCTGTCCCACTATTTTCTATTGTGTGCACATGCATACTATTTTCTATTTTCTGCACATGCACACTATTTTCTATTTTCCACCCATGTTAGCAAAGCCACACAGACTTCCTTAGGGTCTTAGGTGTAAGTCATGTACTTCTTCCTTGTAATACCCGAAGTTTCCATTTTAATTATTTTTGACAGATCTCTTCCTACAAAAGGGGATATAGGTTTCCATACCTATTCAATGTAGTACTTGGCAGTTGCTGGCCCAGCTGCATAGCCTTGGGCGGCCTGTGTAGCTCTCAGTCTGCTCCCACTGCCATCTTGCTGTCAATTGTCATTTTACTCAGCTGTCAAGTTCTCTGCCTCTACTGTGTTGCTTTTTGGTGAGAATCATATTTCCAGGGTGGTTACACTGGATATAAAGTACTCAGTAAGAAGCCCAGAGAAGAAATCTGGAACAGGGTTTCTCAAATGGACCACGGATAGCAGAGTGTCTATTTATAGTGCAGAGTCCCAGACCTCATGAATCAGAATCTCTGGGAGAAGCTCTGGAATCTGCAAATTATGTGAGCTCTTTTGCATAGGAGCATTGGAGAACCACAGGTGGGGGCCTAAGACAGCTACTACTTCTGCTTTGAAGCCTCCTTGGCTAATTTCCATTCCTTTGGTAGAGGGTAAGGGCGTTACTCTATCTCATTTCTTTTCCCACTGGGTTTTTCTGCATCTCACACTCTGTGTGGTTCTCCACCCCAAATTTGTTTCTCATTCAGGAGGCCAACTGGTGCTGCCCCAAGTGTACTAGGGCCTGGGCACACTCCAGCACAACCACAAAACCGAGAAATGTCTCCAGAGCTGCTCAGCTTCAGGCAACAACCCTGTTCATGAGGAGGAGTCAGGACAGCATGGTCAGAAGGCCCTCTTTCTGCTCTTGGCAATGTGGCACCTCTGCCAATAGCAAAAACTTCCCAGCAGAGGTTCTTTGGGACCTAGATAAGGCAGCATGACCACAGCAGCTAGTGGTGTACAAGCCCTCTGGCCCAAGTAGGACACTGGGCTCAGCCTCTTGAACACTCTGACTCCTATACATCCCACAAGGCCCAAGCCTACTTCCTCTTTAAAGACTAGCCTGTCCACTCCAGCCCTCTGATTATTCCCTTCTCCTGGGGTTCACAGAGTCTGGGGTAATCATCATAACAGCTGATGTTTAAGGAGGGGCACAATGTTCCAGGCACTGTCCACACTCTTTATCCACATTTTCTCCTGTGGTTTCAAGACCCTGTGAGGTGGTACTAGTGTCTCATTTTACAGATGAGGAAACCGAGGTTCTGAGAGGTACAGTAACTTACTCAGATGCACATGCCAGCAAGTGGCTGTGCCTGAATCTGAATCCAGACACTGGCTTCCTGTGTCTGCCCCCTTAACTGCCACACTACTGACTGTAACCAAATGCCTAGAAAAACACTGGGCCTGGGAACCAGAGGACCTGGTCCCCATCCCAGTTAGACCCTGGAGCAGGTCACTCCATGTTTCCTTAACTATGAGAGTATGAAAGGGTTGGACTAGATCACCAAGAACCCCTCTGCTCTAAGGATCTTGTCTTACGGGACCACCCTCATCCTCTCCTACACTGGGGTGACCCAAGTATGTCATGCACATGTCTGGGTTTTGGTGGCCTATTTCTCAACATGAATAAGTGCCCTCCATGACTTAATTTAGGGAACGAGATTGACGATCCCATGAAGATCTTCCTTACAGTCCATGTGTTCCTCCTTTGGGCTGGGCCCTGTGAGGGGCTCTGCCATGTGCATCTGCTCCCTTGGTCTCACCAGCTCATTCACTCAATTCTCATTGACTGGAGAGTGTGCCAAAGAAATTCTCAACCTAGGATGCTAAAAGGGGTCAGCAAATAATTGCATTGTCACAAGCACAGAAGAAGAGCAACACTCAAGAGAAGTATATGTGTGTGTGTGTGTGTGTGTGTGTGTGTGTGTGTGTGTATGGGGTTGGGAAGAAAGGTGAGGCTATGTCATCTGTACTTAACAGGTGAGGAACCACACTTGGGAGGCAGAACATTCCTAGCTCTCACAGTGAAGAAATGGCAGGACTGGAATTTAAACCTGGGTCCTCTTAGCCCCAAGTTTCCTGCCCTTCTCTCTCCACTGAGGAATGGTTATTCACATTTATACACCTGGTGTGAGGCTTCCAATATGCATGCACACATCCCTCATGTCTAACCAAACCACACACTTCCTCAGGCCAGGCTTTCTCTGCACATGGGCAGCAGGCATGGAGGGAGATGGACAGGCCTGAGGGGCAGATGGGGAGGACTAGGATGGAGCTGGAGGGGGACTGAGTTCTACTCCCAGATTCTGGCTTGGATGAGTGGGTGGAAGGAGGTGCTGATCAGAGAAAGGAAGAATTTGGGGGAACTGGGGTTCAAGGGCATGAATATTTCAGGCTCAGTTCTGAAGGGTGAGTGGCTAGCATTCTAGCTTCTTCTAGCCGCCTCTTCTTCCACCAAATCACTCTCTGGGCCTTCTTTTCCCAGGTCATCTTTGTGGGTTTTTTGGATTTTTTATTTATTTATTGAGAGAGAGAGAATCCCAAGCAGGCTCCATACTGTAAGCACAGAGCCTGACACAGGGCTTGAACTCACAAACCATGAGATCATGACCTGAGCTTCAGTCAAGAGTCAATGCTTAACCAACTGAGCCACTCAGGCACCTCTCTCAGGTCATCTTTGGAAGAGAGGAGGAAAGTAGAATACTGAGGACCACACATGACTATGCCACATGATCCAATCTGAACAGACCAGTGGCTGCCGTGTCCAGCAACATCATGCAGGAAGCTGGTTCAGAAACATGGCAGAGGATTTTGCATCTGGGAATGTCAGAACAGCTGACATTTGTTTACAGCCTGCTTGGTAATAAGTGCTTTCATATACATCTATCTTCTGGTCCTCCCACCATCCTAGCAGACAGCCTCCCATAAATGAAGGACACTGACACTTGAAAAACAGTAAAGGTTTGTCAGAGGGAAGGAAAGGTGAGAAAGGGAAAGAAAATGGATTTTTATCAAGGACCTGTTCCTCACCAGGAATCAACCTCTGTGTTTTCACATGTATTAACAGATCTATTCTCTCAAAATCTCTACATGTACTATTAATAGCTCCAATTTACAGATGAGGAAATGGCTCCATTAAGTAATTTAAGAACCCAGTGCAGAGAGATTCAGATGCAACGCCCAGTGCCAGGCTCTCGAGTCCAGAGTTCATTCACTCCACATATTCAGCTGATACCATTTCTCCAGCATCTATTATTATGCTGCACATTTAGGAACAAAGAGGTAAACAAAACAGGCAAGCTTCTGTCATGCTAGATTGTAAATGTACCAAGCGTTGCCAGAAGTACAAGGTGCTGAGGGAAGACCTGACAGGTAGCCAACTGTGCTTCCCTGGAGAAGCATTTGAGCAAAGAGCAGATGAACAATGACCAGGAGTTAGCAGGGCAGAGTGAGCCTGGAGAGGAGGAGTGTTCTAAGCAGATGGAACAGCATGTGCAAAGGATCTGAGCTGCTAAAGAGTTTATGATGCTCCGGGTGGTTGGAGAATAGCCTGGGACCAGGTAAGTGGTGGGCATGATCAGAGTTTCTTTTTTTTCTTTTCTTTTCTTTTCTTTTCTTTTCTTTTCTTTTCTTTTCTTTTCCTTTTCTTTTTCTTCCTTCCTTCCCTTTCTCTTTCTTTCTAGTTTATTTTGAGACAGAGAGAGAGAGAGAGAGTGTGTGTGTGTGTGTGTGTGTGTGTGCACGCATGCCCATGCGAGCAGGAGAGGGGCAGAGAGAGTGGGAGAGAGTAAGAGATCCCAAGTAGGCTCTGTGCTGCAAGCTGACACAGGGCTCTATCCCACGAACCATGAGATCACGACCTGAGTCGAGACCAAGAGTGGGACACTTAACCGACTAAGCCACCCAGGCACCCCCAGAGTGGTTTTTAAATAAGACTCTAACTGCTAAGTGGAGGATGGCCTGGAGGGAAAGCAGAGGTGGGTTAGGGGGCTCTCCTAGCCATGTGAGAGGAAAAGGAAGATGAAGAAGGGCTGGGCCGGGAGTGGTAGCAGAGGACTTGGGAAGAAGTGAGTAGATTTGCAAGCTACTGAGGAGGTAAATCCACAGGGTTTGTGTGGAGAGACGGAGGGGGAGGCAGTGGCAGTACCTGTCAGGTACCCCCAGGCCTGCAGCCCCTCACCCCTACTATCAGGGCAAGGTGTTGCGGTTGAGGCACCATGCTAGATCTTATCCCTGTAAGAAGTGGGTTCTAAACCTTGGAGTCAATAGAGACTTTCCTTTGTTTTTTTTGGAATGCCATGACATCCATGTGCCACACCTGGGCTCACCCACTTAGCAACATTCACTCCAACAGCACAAGCCTGCAATTGCGTATGGTATTATTTGCTCATTAAGTCTGAAAGAAACTATTTTACTCCTGCCCAAAGGCCTGTAAAAAGACATCTTTCAGTAAATCCACCACCAGACTCTCCAAGACAGTGAATTCTAGAGTCCTCCTCACCTTCTGTGGCTGCCTCATTTGCCACTACGTCCCTGGCGACGGGGCCCGACTGCCCAGCCAAGGATGGGGTCACTGCTGCCAGGAACCAGGCTGGGCCAGAGATGCCGCACATGGCACTTTATTCCTGCTTCTGATATATACAGGTATGTACAGTTGGTGTGAGCCTATGGTACACTATTTCACAAAATTATCTTACATCCTGTGCACACTTCTGGGCGGGAAGTGGCAGACTGCTCCGAAAAGCCCATGGCTAGTGGAGGGAAAGGATGCTCACAGGAGCCACCCCCTCTCCAAAGACATTCACGGGGGCTGCCCGCCCCCTTCCCCAGTACTGAGGCCCTCCCACGGACCATCTGGACCTCCCACCTGCTCTCAGCGCTAGTTTCTTCCTGAGTCTTTCTCCTCGAGTGGAAGAACATTTTGTGGGGGAGGAGGAAGCAGCAGCAATGGCTCCCACTCACCGACGGTGGCCCTGCTGCCCGCCACCCAGAGCCTGACTGCCCCTATTGGACGTGGACAGCAGGAGCGGAATCCTCCCCATGCTGTGGGCCCTGGTGCACCCTGGCCTCATGGGGCGCTAGCATGCATCTTCTCCAGGCAGCTCGTCCAGAACGTGACCAGCCGGTTGTCGCGGTTGATGCAGAAGTCCGTGAAATCCCTGAGCAGCCGATCAGCAAACTTCTCATCCCCTGTGGCACTAGATCGCCACGTCTTGGTCAGCATGGTGTTGTAGGCCCAGTTGTAGCCAACCCGCTCCTCACAGAACATGTTCTGGTTAGTGGAGCTGGTGGAGTTTCGCCGACGCCGCTGCTGCCCCGAGAACTTTCGCCTGGAGTAGGGCAGCTGCAGGAACACTGTTCCTGAGAAGCAAGATGCCCTGTGTCACCACCACCACCGGGAGGGTTCCCAGGGCAGATGTGGTGGCTCTGCAACCACAGGCTCAATCAAGAGAAGCCGCCCCCGAGCATAGGCTCCTGCCACAGGAACCCACCTGCCCCACGTTTTGCTTGCAGGGTCTCACCTGTAACATGGATGTACTGAGGCTTGTTCTCGGCAGGGAAGTTAAAAGCAGAAGCAGAATATTTATCTTGTACAAACCCAAACCTAAGGGAAGGACGGGAAGACACACAGATTAGGGCCTCCTCAGCTAAAGGGACAAGGGGAACAAATGTGACTAAGAGGACTGACAGCCCGAGCTAGAGGGGCCGGGAAAGATCTCTTTCAAGATGGAACATTCAAGGGGAGCCTGCGTGGCTCAGTCAAAGTGTCCGACTTTGGCTCAGGTCATGATCTCGCAGTTTGCGGGTTTGAGCCCCGTGTTGGGCTCTGTGCTGGCGGCTCAGAGGCTGGAGCCTGCGTCAGATTCTGTGTCTCCCTCTCTCTCTGCCTCTCCCCCACTCATGCTCTGTCTTTCTCTCTCTCTCTCTCAAATATAAACATTAAAAAAAAAAAAAAAAAAGATGGCTGCTTCTTTTCTCCCATCCCGTACCTCTTCTCTGCCTCTCACTGGAATCCACATCACGCCCTATGTGGGGCAAGGTGCCCATCCACATGCTTGAGAGGGGAAGGTCCTTATCTTAATTCACCTAGCCACACCTCTTTCCCTTAGTTCTCCCAGACAAACACATAGTAGGCCCTCGAACAAGGCTCTGAATTGAAATAGAATAAATTATCTGAACTGAAATCCTCTTCTTAAAAATGAGGCACACGATTCTAGGGCTCTCTGCTTTGCTGTGTTCTAGAAATGGGCAAGAGGAGCCACTTTTCATCTATGACTTATTAGATTCTGCTTCTCATCTATGGCTTGTTCTATTCCGGGTTTTTCTATTTCCATCACACACATTTATTACAGCTCTACCTGCTAAGTGCTGTAAAGGACACATTAACAGATGTGGCTCTTGCCCTGAGTCTGAGAGGTTTATGTAATGAAGGCAGCGATGTAGGTAGAACTAAAGGAGGTAAAACACCTGTCTCCTTTTCACTGCATCCTCTATATAAGCTGTGAGCTTTACACTGACATTCACTAATTATTTATCAAAGAACACATGAAATCAAATATGCAAGTTAAATGGACAAGCTAATGTGCACTCAAAGCTCTGTCATGTATAGGCTGACCCTATCATGTGTAGGAATGGCTCTGGATTTTGCCTTTCTTCCTCTCCATTTTCCAATTAAGGCTATTTATTTACTCAGCATAGATCAGCCTGACCAGACTCTTGCCTCATTTCTTCGTTAGATCATGAGGAAGATCTTTAAGTTTAAAAAGGCAATTTAAGCACATGGTGCTTGGCCCCCTCACTGTCCACTTGGGGAGCACATGAGCCAGGACTATGGTGAGGGCGGGGCGGGGGGGGGGGGGTGCTCAGTCCCACCCAGACAAAAATAAAGGAGGAGCTGGGGAGCCACAGCAGGGGTAGGATGGATGGATCAGCTTCTCTGGACCCATCTCTAACTCCATCCGAGATGAATCTTATGGATGGGCTAATGTTTCCTTTTGGAGCTACATTCTAACCTAGAGTTCCATTCTGTACAAAAGCTATTCTGGGCAAGGCACATTGCCTTGGTGCTTAAACGGAAACAAAAATGAGAAAAATGCATACCCTTGTCCCCCAGGGACCCCTAAACTAGTGTAATAGATGGATAGAGTGTACTGGAAAAAAAGGAGGGATTTAGAGAGGAGAGACCTGGGAATCTGTGGTGGGACAAGACTGACAGGTGTAGAACGGGGGTGGGGGCTTAGGGGAGAAGGTTTAGTGGGTAAGGTGGGTCTGGGTGGAGAAGGGGGAGCAGGGTGAGGTGGGGAAGGGGGAGCATGTTTAGGTATAGGGACACACAGTAGAGTCCATGCAGTGATACACAGAATAGAAGACGTGAAGAGTCTGAAGGCTGAAAAAGCACTCTGAAGAGGACAGGGCAAAGTTTAGATATGACTAGGATCTAGATGAGTTTGGATCAGGAGGGGAATGCTGTGAAGAAAAAAGCACATCTGACAAATAAAGGCCATGTCCCAAGTGACATCTAGTCAGCAAAATCCAACGACCACCCAATGATATCCATGGGAAGCATCAGACCTGCTTATAAACTTGTCAGTTGGCTGGGGTCTTCCTAATAATACCTACTGCCTACCAAGGGCTTCTTAGGTGCTGGGAACTCCAGAGAACCCTCCCGACAACCCAGTGAAGGGTGAGAAAATGAAGGTGAAGCAGTTCCAAAACTTGTTCATGGTTCCTCAGCCAGATGCTGGTGGAGGCAGAGGTGAACCAGGCTTGTCTGCTTCCTGCATCGGGGCCCTTTGCCACCGACCCACTGTACTCCCCACCTTTTGCCCCCAATCAGCACCCACTCCTGCTGAAAGAAGCAGCCAGTCTATGGTGGGCAGGGGGCAGGAGGGAGGTTCGTGGTGGGGTGGTAACAGCTTAAGATGTTTGAATAAGATGACAGGACACTGAAGAAGGTGCAGAGAGAGGATTATGGAAGCAGGAACAGAGGACTTACTTCTGCCATGATTAACATGAAGTGGACATTGCCTAGTGCATTCTGGAGACAAAGCTGGACTGGTTTGAGGGGTAGACAGCTAAGCCCAGGAAAGCCCTTTCCTGGCACACATATTAGGCGCCAGTAAAAACCTATGGACTTATCTATTGCTTTTTAACCCTTCATTATCTTTTCAACGTGTGTCTAGAGGCTTGAGACATGTTTTACAGTTTTTCATCTATGTAATCTCCTGGACAGCTTGGACCAGGGTCTTGTTGGAGGCTAAGGAGGGAGCTCGACGCTCTCCCTTCAACTGGAAGAAAGTAATGAGGTCTGAAAAACAATTGCTACAGGAACTGACAGGTAATGCTTATCTTTGAAACCAAGGCAAAGGGTCCTGTTGGAGGTCAGCAGCAAGGCTGTCATTGGTGGGCCAGATCTGTTTCCCCAGAAATGAAACAAACTGGGTTTGGGTTTGGTAATTGCTGGATAGTCACTGATGCCCTCCCACTATACCTTCTTGCTCAGGGACCAACCTGTGTGCAATGGCTTCCTGGAAAAGGTGCATTCGATCCCAGTATGTTTCCGGTTCAAAGCCTAAAAGGAGAAAAGAATAAAAGCAGGGGTGTGATTCCAAGGTTTGTAATTCTTCCTGGCTTTGGCCTTCTGTACCCTTCACTTCTCTTGGCCATTTCTCCCCCGTCAGCTTAAGCACGCTTTTCCACACTACCTGCTTTTGAAAGACCAGCCTCTGTCCCAAGGACCAATTGTGTTTTCTCACCATCCCTTCCCCAAAGCTCTATCAGGTTCTGAAAGGCACTCGTTGCTCACACTCAGCAACGAGTGTGAGCTCCGGAACTTGATGTAAGCCTCGTTCTAATGACTCCCTATACCAAAAGTGGAAAGGAACATGATGTTAAAGTACAAACAAAAGATAAGCTTTACATGCGTGTTATCTGCTTCTAAGGAGAAAAAAAAATTTTTTTATTACCAATGTTCCATTTCCCTACAAGGAAAGACAATATTATAAGCTCCATTTTAGGAATGGGGAAATCGAAGCAAATAAATACGAAAATTATTTTTGGAAAAGTGATAGGCTGGGGAGGGCAGGAGGGCACAGAAGTGCCTTTCTCCATTGCCCGAATCATTGCTCCAGCCTCGCTTCTTCTGCACAGCTGGTGTGAAGACTGAGAGCTGATGAGGGGGTGGAGGCTGAGGCCAGGTGTGACACAGCAACAGGCAACGGGCCAGCACTGCTCTTGGGACCAAGATGCTGACGGCTGGAGGTGCAACTTCACGAGACATGAAAACAGGGGCTCTGTACATTTTGGAATTTTCTATCTAGGATACATTTGAAGGTTCTAGGCAACTAAAGAGCAAAAAAGAAAGAAAAAAGGCTTTGGCTTTAATAGGAAAAACACATACAGCAGCTTCCTCGTCAGATGTTTAAGATTTTGTATCCACTGTTATTGGAAGGGGAGATAATAGGAAGAGAGTAGCACAGAAGCAAGAAAATCGACTTTTAGATTTAAGCCCTTATTCCTTTAAACTAGGCCTCCTTTCTTCAGTAACCATGCCTGTAACCATGGCAACCAACAGAGGATGCTGGTCTTAAAGCCTGGGTTACAACTGGCAGGGAAAACCATCAGCTCACACAAAAAATGTCCTCCAATGCCAGCCTTGCCAGCAATCCTGTGCTGTTATAGTGAAGGTGGAAAACCCCAGAAGAATCTCTGGCTGGTGTGGGGGAAGTGTCTCCTGAGCATATTAAAAACAGTAGCATGAGGCAGTTGCCTGGCTTGAAATCATCAGATATGAATATAATCATGTGGCATTTCAGGACTGTAATGGTCCTCTCATAGCCTTAGCTGCTGTGAGGTTAGAGAATGTGTGTGTGTGTGTGTGTGTGTGTGTGTGTGTGTGTGCTCGCGTGTGTGTATGTGTGTGTGAAGAGCACTCTGTCGACTCTAAGGATCACAGATCTATGCCCTCTAGTGGCTCTGTGGGGCCCACCTGGAACCCCAGCCATCACTGGAAACACTGTGTCTACATAGAAATGTCTTCTGAGATGTAAACAAAGAATATACAGACAGGCCTTTGGAACACAAGCTGTTTGTACCACCGGGGCAGCCCATCACAGGAAAGGTGCGGGGACACTTAGTGTGGTCTCCCTGACCTGGAGGGACCTCTCACCCCTGGGCTGTTCTCTTCCACCAACCATGATGCAGACTTACATGGACAAAAGAAGAAACCACTTCCCTTACACCAAAAGTTTTTCCATTCACACTTACAATTTCTACATCTGAGAAACCAAAGGGCTACTGTTTTTTTTTTTAACTTTTCATTTTAAAAAAGGTCATCTGTGAGTTCACCAAGAGCTCTGCAGGAGCTCTTTATATGTTCATCACAATGGGCAACTAATTGGTGATAAAAAGTTCTGTGCTGTGTAAAGTAAGTCTTGTTCCTTCTGTCTGTCCTACACCTGCCCTCAGAGATCGGCTGGGCTCAGGTGGAGCAGCAGGGTGGCTCAGCCCACTGTCTCCCCACGTTTAGATTGACAGCCCTCTCAGGGGAAGGGCTCAGAGCCCTGCTGTCCTCCTATGAGCCCCCTCCTGCTCTGTCTTCCTTACGACGCAGGACTCGAGCCACATGTAGTGTTCCAGGTGCTGACACAGCACAGCTTTGCAAAATAGGACGCTGTATCTTGTTCTGCTTTCAATGCCTCCCTTAAGGTTCAAATTCCCACAGCCCAAGCCAGTAAGGCTGCAGCACAGAAAGGAGAGTGTGGGGAGAATACCAGTGCCACTCGTGATTTACAGTGTATCATACCTTCTCCCACTCACCATCTGCTCCAGGTCTCATAAGGGTCTTCCTGAGTTGGCAAGGCAGCTTTAAACTTTATGTGCTCTCATTTGAGGGATAAGGAATTTGAAGCTCAGAGACATTAAGTGACTTACCCAGGATTACCCAGCCACTAAGTGAAAAACCAGCATTAAACCTAGATCATTTTGATCCCTTGTCCAAAGGCTCCCTCTGTGCACTAGGCTGTGTCAATTAGATACCTAGAGAGGTGGCCTTACTCATGGAGATAGAACCTCCGGAGGGGAGTATCCCTTACTATCGAACAGATGCTCACTGCCCTCCTTGAGCAGGCAGCTGATGTTGAGTGGGATGAAGAGCTGAGCTCGAAGTGGATCACCATACAGGTAACTGGGCAGCGCAAAGGGACCCTCCAAAACGGGGACCAACAGAAAGCCGCAGGAAGTAGCTTTTCGATGCCAGCCTTGGACCTGGTGGGAAGCACAGAAACAGTGTCATCTCCAAGTTAATTCAGACAAGAGAAAATACTTCCCAAGGAGCGAAGCCGCCACAGTGGCGGCATACATATTGATTGGCATGTTCATTTATTAATGTTCACTGGATCCAAACCAATCCTGGTCAGGAAAATGCACAGTTTAACCTCCTGACAAATACCTGAAAAACTGTGAGTTAAGCACACAGCTCGTCCTCACAGCTTTATGCAACTTCAAGTGTTTCTTCTAGAAGGAAGAGACTGGAGAGAGCTATTTCTTGCCTCCTAAATCGCCTTCTCATTCTACAGGATGTTGTAGGAAGGTCACAGGATATAAGTTAAGTCCTTCTAATTATGTCCTTTATCAAAAATTTACTAAGTCCAAAGTATCAAATAGGAAAACAATCCACTCAGGCTGGCTGAAAGGGACATGACGCAGGGTGCGAGATGACTGTGGTGGCCTCTGGCCAAAAGCGATAAGCCCTGACCTGGCGGAATGAGAGCCACTCTCCCACAAACTCCCAAAAGCTGTCTGTCCAAAGATTGACTGAGAACAAAAGTTAACTGCGGCAGCAAGACAAACCTCCCCATCAATAACATTTTCTCAGAGAAAAGTGGCAATTTTCTACATTTTAAGATATTTTTTTAACCATAAAACTGTGTATATTAAAAAAAAAAAAGTTGGTGCACATGGCTCTGGCATACAGAAGAGATTTGTGTTAAATGTTATTTCAAAAAAATCTAGTTTGAGCCATAACTTGATTTAAACAAATATGAGTATGTCAAAAATTGAAGGGGACCACTCTTAGCTGTTTTCCCAGAAACACCTGTAACAACAACAATATATCAACAACAAAAACCAAGATCTCTGTTCAACCAAAATAACTTTTTTTAAGATTTTATTAAAAAAAATTTTTTTTAAGTTTATTTTGAGAGAGAACACAAGTGGAGAGGGGGCAGAGAGAGAGAGGGAGACAGAGGATCCAAAGTGAGCTCTGTGCTGACAATAGAGAGCCTGATGTGGGGGCTCAAACTCACAAACCGTGAGATCATGACCTGAACTAAAGTCAGACACTTAACACTAAGGCTCTTTTTATTTTATGTAATATTTTTAAATGTCATATTTTATATTATAAATATGGATTATAATATTATAAATATTATATAATATAAATATGTGCATAATATTTACCCTAATAAAATGTGATTTATAACAAATTTGGACACTTCCTTAAAATAATAATTAATCTACAGTGCGCCTGGGTGGCTAAGTCAGTTAAGCATTCGACTTCAGCTCAGGTCATGATTTCACAGTTCATGGGTTTGAGCCCCGCGTCCGGTTCTGTGCTGACAGCTCAGAGCTTGGAGCCTGCTTCAGATTCTGTGTCTCCCTCTCTCTCTGCCCCTCCCCTACTCATGTTCTCTGTGTCAAAAATAAATTAAAAAACATTAAAAAAAATTTTTTTTAATAATAATTAATCCAGGGACGCCTGGGTGGCTCAGTCGGTTGAGCGTCCGACTTCGCTCAGGTCACGATCTCAGGTCCGTGAGTTCGAGCCCCGCATCAGGCTCTGTGCTGACAGCTCAGAGCCTGGAGCCTGCTTCAGATTCTGTGTCTCCCCCTCTCTCTGGCCCTCCTCCTGTTCATGCTCTGTCTCTCTCTCTCTGTCTCAAAAATAAATAAATGTTAAAAAAAATTAAAAAAAAAAATAATAATTAATCTACACTAGAGATTTCTAAAAACCTAACAACCTAACAAAATATAGTTGACTCTTGAACAACATGGGGTTAGGGATGCCACCACCCCATGCAGTAAAAAAATCTGAATATAACTTTTGGCTCCTGAAAAACTTATGCTTACAATAAAGTTAGAAAAAAGAAAACATTACTAAGAAAATCATAAGAGAAAATACATTTATAGTCCTGTCCTGTACCTCTAAAAAAAAAAAAAAAATCCACATATAAGTGGATCCATGCAGTTCAAACCTGTGTTGTTCAAGGTTCAAAACTGTAATGATAAAGGGATTAGCAGCTTTCTGTGGGTTTTACATGAATTGGTGTGAAAAGTGTATTTTGAAAAGACTGTTGCCATATTCCCCTGAGGAGATAAATACTCTTCTTTCTGCCAAACTGTGACTATATGTGCATGTCCATGAATGTTATGGTCATGTTCTGAGATAGGACTATTAGTGGGGCTTCCAAGGAGGATGCTTAGCCTATTGGGTCAGAGGGTTAGTTCTGCCTGGAGGGAGTGGTCATCTCAGTTTTGACTGGCTGGGGAAGTGCCAGTGACTTCTATAAGCTGAACCAGACAGGTGGCTTGGTGTCTTTTTTGATTTGGACCTTAAGTATGTTCCAGTGTTCCAGGGGAGGGGTCCTCAGGGGCACTAAGGCCATGTGCAGGCAGACTGGGGCTGGACAGACAGAGACCCAGACAAATCTCTTCCCCAGGATATCATGTCTTGTGGGACAAAACTAGGCCTCTGAGCCCTGGACAGAAAAACTATATGCTGGCAGCTGATGTTGTGCTCACTCTCTTTGGTCATCTCCTAGCTTTCCATAAAGTCTTTCTGAACTTTCTGGCTGCTCTCAGCTCCGTGATGAGATGTTTGAGCCAGTGTGGGAGTAGAGCGGGACCCTGTTAAAGCTTGAGAAAAACATTCCTTTGGATTGAAGGGGAGAGTGTATAAAATGAGTGGCAGACTGCAAAGATGGTTAAAGAGAGCACCTGGAAGATACTGACAGCTTGGCTACGGAGTATCTGTTCCACAGGTGCTGGGACTGAGGGTGGGGAGTGGCCTGAGTGTGGGCAATGAGTGACCTGATTAGACAGGCCAGGGAAGACTGGAGGAGGAAAGACAGGCAGAAGGCCAATTAAAAGAGGGCTTCTGAGCTCTGGCACTCATGACATCTGGGCTGGTTAATTCTTTGCCCTAGAGACTGTCCTGTGAGATGCATTGTAGGATGATGCACAACATCCTTGGCCTGTACCCACTAGATGCTAGTGGGTGCACTCTTCTACCATTTCTGCCAAGTAAAACTGTTTCCAGATATTACCAAATGCTCCCACAGGGGCAAAACTGCACATTCCCCCAACCGCTGTTGAGAGGTAGGGTTAAAAGCAGTCATGTTCATTGATAGGGACTGGTTAAGTAAACGATGATACAAACAATGAGGCAAAACAAAAACAAAAACACAACGATGACGCAGACTTATTTTTGCTGATACTGAGGATATATAATAGGACAAAACAAAATGCAACACTAGTTGCACTTGAACCTTGAACAACACTAGTTTGAAATGCTTGGGTCCACTTATATATGAGTTTTTGTTTTTGTTTTGTTTTTGTTTTTTTTTAATAAATATGGAAGAGTACTATAAAGGTATTATCTCTTCCTTGTGACTTCCTTAAAAAAAGGAAACCTTACTTTATTGTAAGAACACAGTATGTAATACATATATATAGCATACAAAATATGTGTGACTTGACTGTTTATCATTAAGGCTTCAGTTTAACAACAGGGTATTAGTAGTTAAGTTTTTGGGAAGTCAAAAGCTAGACTTGAATTTTTTACTGCATGGAAGGTCGGCATCCCCAGACCCTCCATTGTTCAAGTGTCAACTAAGTATGTAGTCCAAGCTACCATATGTTAAAAAGAAAAAAAAAGGGGGGGGGCAACAAAGCTTTGTATATGCATATAATCTCTCTAGAAGTACACTCAATAAAGTGGTAGGGTATTGCTTTTATTTTTATTATTTTTTTTAATATTTTATTTAATCTTTAAACCCAGTGTGGGGCTTGAACCCACGACCTCAAGATCAAGAGTTGCATGCTCTACTGACTGAGCCAGCCAGGTGCCCCAGGTGGTTGCTTTTAGATGGGAGTCCCAGGGAACAGGATAGGACAAGGCTGGGAGAGGGACTTTTCACTCTAGACCAGTGATTCTCAACTGGGGGCAATACTCCTCTTCCCTGGGGACATGTAGCAATACCTGCAGACGTTTTGTTTGTCACAAGGAGGGTGTGTTACTGGCATTTAGGGTAGAGGCCACAGATGCTGCCCAAAATCATACAATGCACAGGACAGCCCCCCAACAAGAGAAAATTATCTGGCCCTAGATATCAAAAGTGCCAAGGCTGAGGGGCACCTGGGTGGCTCAGTCAGTTGAGTTGCCGACTTCAGCTCAGGTCATGATCTCATGGTTCGTGAGGTCGAGCCCCACATCAGGTTCTGGGCTAATAGCTCAGAGCCTGGAGCCTGCTTTGGAATCTGTGTCTCTCCCCCTCTCCCGCTCACACTCTATTTCTCTCTCTCTCAAAAGTAAATAAACATTAAAAAAAATTTTTTTAATAAACAAATAAAGTAAAAAAAAAGAGTGCCAAGGCTGAGAAATCCCAACCTATTCCCTTTAAGCTGTTTGAATTTTTTACTGTTTAAATTTTGTATGAGGCTATTCCAGCAGTGTAGGTGAAAGGTAACTGGAGCCTGAACTAAAGAAAACAAAAAGTGACATGAATCTCTACCAAGCATCCACTGTCCCCCTCTGCAAGGTGAGCCAAGGCCCTGATCACAGCATGAGGAGGTTCTCACCATCTCGAAGAGGACGGCGGCGGTCACTGCCATCCAGTGGAGCTTGATCTCGAAGGCCGCATTCAGGGAGAAGTTGCCATGATAGTAACAGCTGCACCACTCTAGCCGGTCTGTGCGGTTGTTCACATCCACGTCCAGGGTCACAGTCCTCTGCTCCGGGACAGTGGCAGCTATGTCAGAGCATTGGAGGGGTCCCAAGAGAGAGAGGGAAAAGAAGGAGCGGGATGAAAAGGAAGAACAAAATGCAGAATTACCTAACAGAAAATCACAGATTCTAGAAGCTTCCTGAAAATCATCTAGTCTGGGGGTTGGCCAGCTTTTTCCATAAAGGGACAGATAATATTTTAGGCTTCACAGGCTATGTGGTCCCTGTTTCAGCTACTCAACTCTGTCATCATAGTGCACAGCAGCCAGAGATGTTATGTAAATGAATAGGTTGGGCTGTGTTCCAGTAAAACTTTATTTACAAAAAACAGAAGGATTTTTTTTTTAGGGCAGTGAAACTATTCTGTATGATACTACAATGGTGGATACCTGTCATTACATATCTGTCTGAACCCAGATGTACACACCAAGAGTGAACTCTAATGGAAACCTTGGGTGGTGGCATGTTAACGTAGGTTCAATTGTAACAAATGCCCTGTTCTGGAGCAGGGCATTGATAGCGCGTGTGTTGGGGCAGGAAGTATATGAAAACTCTGTACTTTCTACTCAATTTTGCTGTAAGCCAAAAAGTGCTCTAAAAATAAAAATTATTATACAACAAACAAACAGATGGTAGTCCAGATTTGGCTGGTTAATAATGCCACAGTTTGCCTTCCCCAGTCTGATCCAACTCCTTCACTTACAGATGAGGAAGTAGTAGTAGCCCATGGAAGGGAAATGCCTTGCCCAAGACCAGAGTCAGAGCTTCAGCTTCAGGCTGAACTCCAGATCTTCTCATTCCAGTGACCCACAGAAGGACACAATGGGACAGACAGCACAGATCACAGTGAGGAGGAAGTCTTGATTTTCTGGTTTCAACCCAGGAAGGCAATAGTTCTACAATATGTTCTCAAGAAATGAAACCTCATAATGAAGCTCAACACCCTGTTCCATGGACTGTGTTGCTTTCAGATCCCAGGTCGGTTTCAGACTAGCTCATCCTGTCTGGAACTCCTGCTCAGAAATCATACTCAAACCCAAGATAGGGATGTTTTAGAGATGGATCAATCAAGCTCCTGACCAGACTAATAGCACTAAACAGGCTCAGAAGTAATGAAAAGATCAGGGCTCTGCTCTGCCTGACTGGGCAGTGCTAGACCTAGGGTTTCTACAAACCGTTATCAGCTCCTTTCGCCCCCGCCCCCGTGAATCCAATGGTATCTCTTTATCTGAAGCTGTCAGCTTATTCTGCATTTGGCAGGTAGAAGCCCTGAGTGGCTTTTATCACTGACAAGGACAAAACGGCTCTTGAGTCAGCAATTTTAATGAACTTCTGTTGGGAGGCAGTGGAGCCATGGCTTAGGATGGTGAATGGGTATACAGCTTATCATTCTCTCAAAACCAGAACATGTAAAATGGGAAATGTTCTTGATGTCGAGTTGGAAAATCTGAGCTCTGCCATTTAGCCGTGTGCCCGAGAACATTCTTCAATTCCCCTGGTTTAGTTCCTCGTTTGCAAACTGAGATGGTGCCCGCCCAGCTGCTTCACAGAGTAGGGGTGAGGATCAAGTAAAACATGGCTGCCAAAGGGTCACAGATTACCTCCTGCTTTCTCCTTTAGCCACCTCACTTGCAGCTCTCCTGTTCTTCCCTCCTCCCCATTTAGGCTACAAGCTCACCAGTGCTCAATCTGAGGCCTGTCAATGACTCCCATGGATACTGCTTAGCTATCTATGACACTTCAGGCTAAAGAACATGGCAACTCCAATGCTAAAAGTCTCATCAAAACTAATTTTTATCTCTGCCTTGTGTTCCTGATTCATAGCCCAACCACAGTAGCCTTTCACTTAATAGCCTCAATCAAGGGAGGAAAGCTTTGTTCTCTGGTCTTGGACAGTATATTCCTCCCCCGTGTGAAAAGCCCAGGTCACAAAAGAAAGGGCACTCGACAAACACCAGCAGTGATCTCGCACATCTCTTTTCTCCCATCTGGCATATTCAGTTCAGAACAGGCTGGTGTGAGGAAGCCCAAGGAAGTATACTGTTCAGCCAAGTAAACAGTTATAGGCTCAAGATACCACTGGCTTCATACTTCAGGAGTGAGATCTGACAGTATGGATGCGGCCAGCAGGCTGATGTTGGCAAGGGTGTAAGCCCCAGCCAAGTTGCAGCTTTCAGCGCCTTTTCTGAATCACTCCTTACTTCCATAAGAACAGACTTATTCACCTTGGGACAGTGAGATATAGTGAGTCCCGAAGGAGCAGACTGAGCATCCTTTACCAGGGTCACAGCGAGGGGGCTAGCAATGACCTGGGCAGGGGATCAGTGCCACTGGAGGAGAGAGTGCAGTCTCAGGTAGGACACTGGAGATCAACGTTAAAAACCGGAGCTGCCCAATAACAGAAAAAGTAGTCACAAGAGTGAGTGTCCTGTTGAGAGTTTTCAGGGAGCAGCTGGCTCCCCACTTATTAGGAGTGGGATGGAAAATATTCACACGTCAGGGTTTGGACCAAGATGCTCAGCAGCCTCTTCTGACCCTGAGACCTAGTGGGGTTATCAAGAAAAAGCTGAGAAGTAAAAGGTATCTGCGTGGGCTTAAGGGACTTGGTGCTGCTTCTTCCAGAGTCTCAGATGCCCCTATGGCTTCATAGCTCAGTGACACAGGGTGACATGAGTGGGGGAGTGGGAGTCACCACAGGCCAGGGCAGATAGGACTGTGCAGCATCATCAGGCATATTAAAACAGCTTTCTTCTGGGGCGCCTGGGTGGCGCAGTCGGTTGAGCGTCCGACTTCAGCCAGGTCACGATCTCGCGGTCCGGGAGTTCGAGCCCCGCGTCAGGCTCTGGGCTGATGGCTCAGAGCCTGGAGCCTGTTTCCGATTCTGTGTCTCCCTCTCTCTCTGCCCCTCCCCCGTTCATGCTCTGTCTCTCTCTGTCCCAAAAATAAATAAACGTTGGAAAAAAAAAATTTTTTTAAAAAAACAGCTTTCTTCTGAGAAAAACAGCTTTCCAGTTAAGAATCAGAAATGTTTAAAGAGGAACATGTCAAAACAAACAAAAAAGGGAGCAGGTCATAAATGATACATAGGCCCTTTTCCCCCTATAAATCATGTTAATTTTTTTCCTGAGGAAAAACCCCAACACTGAAGACAGTCCAATTCAAAACAACTCATCTTTCTCACTTAGGTAAATGACACAGCAGAAGTCTATATTCTAACCTGAAAAAAAAGATGGGGAAAAGTATCTCATATTTTCACACAAAGATCTGAGGGGTGTTACCAGATAGAATTAGCAGTAATAATGCTGTGTCAGGTTTAAAAGGACAAGAAACTCACTTCCTGTTGGAGGGGTGATGGGAAAAGAAGCAGATGAGTGAAATTCCCCTGTAACAATCATGGGAGCCACTGGAAAGCTAATAAAGGGATATCTTCAAGAAAATATGCATGCATGTGAGACTGTCTAGTTTCAGAATCAATGCTGACCCCCTAATGCCCATGTGCAGACACCAGTGAAGAATGCCTGCTTAATAAACTACCTGCCAAAGACATAAATCCTCTCTTCTCCCTTACTCTCCCTATGTTTTGGACAGATGACCTATTTTTCCATATGCTGCTCCTCTTTATGTGCAATTTTCTGAAGTAAACTGGTTAAAAGTATCTTTTAACCAAAGCTAAACTGAAATGATTTGAATCTCATCTTGAGCCTGGGACTATGGTGGGCAAGAGAGAGTTCTACCAGCCTGCTGGAGGAGACTCTGGAAATGAGGATGTTCATACAGAAACTGTCAAGATAGCCTCCAGAACCAGGGTGATGACACAAAGGGAAAAGTTCCTAAGCATTTTCCAGGAGCAGTAACTCAAACCAAGGAGTAAGCAGGGACGTTGGGCAATGTCAGGAGATAATTCTGTCACACTTGAGGGTGGGGTGCTACTGGTAACTAGCAGGTAGGGAGTATGTGGCCTCTTTGTTTCCAAAAGATTTCAAGAAGGTGGAGAATTAGAAATGCAAAACAAGGCAGAGGGGAAGGCGTGACTACCTGGGGGACAGAGGAACCACTCTCTTCAGTTTTGTCTTCTCCATGCCCCAGTTCTTACAGTGCTGGGGTGAGGCTATAAGGTGAGGTCAAAGCTGTCTGGATCCAAGTGAATCTGAGGATCTGGAAACTGTAATACCTATTAACATTTCCATTCTAGCAGCTGGGCATCGCCAGGCAAACTAAGTAGAAGGTGCTATTTCACTGCAGTCTAGTCTACATTACATTTCCTTCCTTTCTTCCTTCTAGAGGCCTTTTAGGATCTCTCTCTCTAACCTGCTATTGAGACAAACCTCATGACACCCTGCCTAGAGCACACATTATGCCAACCCATCAGTCCAGTCCTTGAGAACAGGGGTCCCATTTCCTACCAGAGGCTACCACCATTCAATAAGTGGGTGTTTTGTCCCTATCTTGGAGCTGCAGGGACCAAAGAAAGGCAGGAAGACTCCTAGTTTACATTCCTCAATGTGGTAAGTACATTTGGGGAGGAAGGGCAGAGGGCAGATTTGCACTCAGCCTGAGTGTTTAGAATGGATAAACTTCAAGGTTCCTTCTTCTTCAGAGATCCTAGGACACTAAGATCCTAGGAAGGCCTGTGGCGGGTACTAAACCAGAAGCGAGCACCAGCTCATACCTCCTGTATTCTGGATGCTTCTTGGGAAAAATGGCCACATTGTCTATTCTCTCCTATTTGTGCAGGGTTAGCACTGTGCCCTGATTTAAGAACTGTCTAACACTGTTTATTGGTTGAGACAATGAGCTTGACCCATGCAGCCAGTGGGAGCTAGTGCAGGAGCCCACCATGTGGACGAACAGAGTACCAGTATGATAGCTGCAGTGGCTCTAATCCTGGTCCACATGGCATTGTTCCCTTGGCTGGCTGCCACTCTCCCTCAGCCACCCACCAGCGCATCCCCAGGTCCCATCTGGGTCGAGCATCTACCTAAAAGTGCAGCTGCCTGGCTCCGCCCCCCAAAGCTTCGGCTGAAAGAGCTGTGTCTGCTTGCATAGGAGGCTGGCCGACTGGGCAGCCAGGGCAAGAGGAAAGCAGGAATCTCGGAGTGTAAGAGTTCTTCAGCTACAAAGGCCACCTCAAACCACTTGCGCTGGAAGCTGGCGAAGTCATCCACTGCTGTCGTGTGCCAGGTAGTGGGCTGCTGCATGGCCACTGGGAAAAGCAAAGGGGAGAGAAAGTGCTTATTTTCTTGATGCAAGGCTGAACCTTGAAAACACTATGCCAAGTAAAAGTAGCCATACAGAAGAGATCACATATTACACGATACCACTTAAATGAAATGTCCAGAATAGGCCAATCCTTAGAGACTGAAGGCAGATTGGTGGTGGCCAGGGGCAGCAGGGAAGAGAAGTTTGGCAGTGACTGTTAACATGCACAAGGTTTCCTTTCAGGGTGATGGAAACGATCTGGACCTAGACAGAGGTGGTGGTGGTTGCACAACACTGGGAATGTACTAAATGCCAGTGTTCACTTGAAAATGGTTAATTTTATGTTACACGAATTTTACTTCAGTTAAAAAAATATGTTTTATCCTCAGTTTCAGACCTCTACTTTCAGAGCAGGTAATAGTAACCAGGTTTTTTTCTACTTGAAGGTAAAAGAGGTATCTATGGGCCAAACTGGGAACATAAGGGAAGAGGTGGCAGCAGACATATCAGTGGCTACCAGAAAAACACCTGCACAGATCCACTTCTGACACGTTCTTGGATAAGAGAGCATAGAGAGAGGGCACTAGCTGCTTCATCTGATGCATGTATGGTTCCTGAAATCCAGAGGCTGAGAAGCCATTTGTCTGCAGGAGGGGGTCACTTCCAGCCAAGGTCCTGGTGGGCAATGGCTGGACTGGACAAGTGAGTGTCTCCAGCTCTGACCTTGCTGGAATTGGTCCCCCTTTTGGGAATTGTTTTCTCATTAAAAGGAAAAAAAAAAAAAAAGACTTAAATTGTATCTTAGATGGGGCGCCTGGGTGGCGCAGTCGGTTAAGCATCCGACTTCAGCCAGGTCACGATCTCGCGGTCCGGGAGTTCGAGCCCTGCGTCGGGCTCTGGGCTGATGGCTCAGAGCCTGGGGCCTGTTTCCCATTCTGTGTCTCCCTCTCTCTCTGCCCCTCCCCCGTTCATGCTCTGTCTCTCTCTGTCCCAAAAATAAATAAACGTTGAAAAAAAAAAATTTTAAAAAGGGTAACCAAAAAATGGCCCGTGGGGATTTCCTCACACCAGATCCCTTGGCCTCTTTTAGGTTTATCTTCCATCCACACCGCTGTGATGAAGAACATACTATAGCTTTAAGAAATACTTGTCACTCCGATTATGCTTAAATTAAGTACAAATGCTCAGGAAGCTGACAGATCTGTCTTCTTAGAATACAAAGTCACACAAGGAACTCTAGAAGCACCATCACTTTAAAGAGCAAGCCAACAGGAAAAACACTTGCCCCTTTGGGCAACACCATTCGCCTCATCTCTGACCTCGGTCAGGTTCTTTGTCCATGACTATCTTGTAGAAATAGAAGCCGTAGATGAAGGTCCGCCAGACTTCACCAGATGCGTGTGTGATGAGCTGCTCTTCCAGCATTTTCTAGAAGGAGAGACATTGAAACTCTAAAATTCCTGTGGAGGGACATCTTAGAGGTATAGCCCTCGTTTATACGCTGGAGTCAAGGGAGTGACAAAACATCGAGGAGACCCTACCCATCACCCCTCATCAGCCATGATGATTGCTCTATGATAAATGTTGTTCCTGATGTGAATTATATTACACAATGCAAATACATATTATAACACCATCAATTATTTCAAACATACGAAAAATATAAAGAAGATCCAGGTACACCACCACACAACTCGAACAAAGTGAACATTTTGCTTATACTGACTTCAGATCTTTTCTTTCTTTTTTTTTTTGTTCATTTTATTTATTTTAGAATGAAAGAGACAGAGAGTGGGGAAGTGGGGAAGAGGGAGAGAGAGAATCATAAGCAAGCTCTACAATCAGCATGGAGTCTGACCTCAGGCATGATCCCACAAATCTGGGATCATGACCTGAGCTGAAATCAAGAGTCAAACACTCAACTGATTGAGCCACCCAGGTGCCCTGACTTCAGATCTTTTTATAAAAAAAGAAAGGGGGAGCGGGGGGGAATGCCTGGGTGGCTCAGTCAGTTGAGCACCAGACTCTTTGTTTTGGCTCAGGTCATGATCTCACAGTTCATAAGTTTGAGCCCTGCGTGGAACCTGTGTTGACAGCATGGATCCTGTTTGGGATTCTCTCTCTTCCTCTCTCTCTGCTCCCCCTCCCCCCACTCTTCCTCTCTCTCTCTCAAAAATAAACTTAAATATGGACTCTAATATGTCCCATTCCTCCTCCTCTCTCACCAAACCACCAAATAAGTGGTTAGTGTAATGTTGCATTAGTGTAATGTAGTATAATGTTATTCTCATGCAGGTTTTAATAATTTTATTATATAGACATGTATTGATAAAGAATATGAGGTATTTTCATGAGATTTTAAATTTTAAATAAAGGACATAATACTATTGTTATTTTGTATATTGGATTTTCACTCAACATCATGCTTCAGACATTTATCCATGTTGACATGTGTCCCTCCAGCTCATTCATTCTAACTGCTGTAGAAACATTCCAATGTGCAAATAAGAAAATTCAATTCTTAGAGAGACAGGAGTATATGTAATAAGGCACAGGCCATGCAAAACTGCCTATTACGACCCCCAAAGAGACAACTGAGGATTGCATGCTTATTTTTTTAAATTTTTTTTTTAATGTTTATTTTTTTATTTTTGAGGGAGACAGAGAGAGAGAGAGAGAGAGAGAGTGCGTGCAAGTGTGAGCAGGGCAGGGGCAGAGAGAGGGAGACACAGAATCCAAAGTAGGCTCCAGGCTCTGAGCTGTCAGCACAGAGCCAGAGACTGCATACATATTTAAGTCAGTTACTGATTTTACATTTCAGTGATGACAAGCCAGTTGGTCAGCATGGTAGTTATTTCTAGTGGGGTCCTCTGTGTGGACAGAATGGTGTGAACCACATTAGCCAACTTGACCTTTCCTATTTTTTTCCTCTCGAGCTTAAACAGTGTCATTAAATTCAGCAAGTGTTTGCTACATGCCTACACCATGTGCCAAACAGCATGATGATATGCAAAGGACAAGAAGAGGTAGCTCTGCCCTCAAGAAGTCTGGTCAAGGTGGGAGACAAATGAAATGAGATAGAATTTTCCTTCTGTTGTGCTAAGTGCTATGACAGAGTAAAATACAGGGCACCAGAAGGTCCATAAGGCAGAGCCTTGGATCCTGAATGAGCAGGAGTTGACCAGGGGGGATATAGGGGCTCAAGGTCAGAGGGAAGGCATTTCCTGGGAATCTTTTACAGAGATTCCTCCAAGGTTCAAAAGTGCAGACTCCATCCAGAACATTTCAGCTCATGATAAATTCTGACAGATCTTTAAGTCAAGGTATAGTGTCTTTCAAATCAAAACCTGTGGGTTCATTGATTCCAGACAGGCCTCACACTTACTAAAAACAGAGCTTCACCCCAACCTACAGATCACATTACTGAAAAGGGCAGCTGCTTCAGAGACCAGCTCTGATTTCATGGGGGTCTGAGCAGACAGTTCTGTGGGTCCTGCCCACACTCTCTCACCTGCATGATGTCGATGGCCATTGCCTGCGTCTGGACACCCTCCACATTGTTCACCAGCCAGTGCACCACCTCCGCACTGATGAAGCAGCATGGCGAGAGGCCCTTCTGTTCCGAGAGCAGCTGGACTCCTGTCCTGAATTCCAATGTGGTGGGCAGGAAGCAGGGTATGTATGCACAAGGGCAACAAGCAGAAAGAGAACATGAAAAAGAAGGGACTCCCACTAAAGCACTGAATATCTGAAGGAAGGACCTGTGCAGCACAATTTCTCTACACTGTTCCTAAACCCACAGAAATCCGCAAGACAGAACAAAAGGTGTTATAGGGGGAAAAGGAAAAGAGGAAGGAAGAAGGATCTGACATTTAGAGCATTACCTATATTTGTCAGGCATTATACTAGGTAACTTACATAATTATTTCATTTAGTTCTTATATCAAACCTGTGACTTAGCCACTAGTATCCCATTTTACAAAAACAGAGATAACAGAGGCTAAGAGAGGTCAAGTAACCTGTGCAAGGTCTCGCAGCTGGTGAGCAATACAACCAGGTATGAATCCACCAAATCACACTGCCTGTGCATCACCATGGCTCAGGCCTGTGGGATCCTCCCGCCCTTGCACTCAAACACATGATGAGCCACTTACGAGGGGTGCTTCATGGCTTCTAGGATCTCCGTCAGGGTGGAGGATGAGGTTAAGGAGCTTGCTGCCAACTGCTGAGAGCTGTAAACAGAATGTCCAGTCAGGAAAGCAAAAAAGCACATTCACGGTCATAAGCATGAACCTTAGGAACTACTCCCTCTACTTCTTACAGAGCTAGAGGCCAAAGATGACATTGATACTGATGGTGTTCAAGCAAATGTTAGACAGCTACATCCCTAGGGATATCTCAGAGGGGTTCCTGCTTTCAAAGCGTACACATTAAGATAAAAAAAAAAAAATCAAAGTGGTTTTATGTTCAGACTTGCTTCCCTTAATAAGCACCTCCCCTTTTAATAATGCCTCAGGTACTTCCAAGAGATCTCCGTGGACTGTTCTGATTTTGCCCCCAAGGCCCTCCCCATCATTTAACCTCACCAGAGAGTGCCAGGTAATGAGGTAAGAGCATGGGGACAGAAGCCCAGTATCTTCACTTACCAGCTGGAGGGGCTCTAACTTTTCTTGGCCTAAGTTTCCTCATCTGAAGAGGGGGATAATACTATTCCTAGATTTCAGTGTTGTTGTGAGGCTAATGCGTGTAAAATAGCACATGTAGGGCTGATACCCACAAAACCCTAAAAGGTAAACATTACTGAATATAATAACATCAACCTTTTGAAACTCAGGTTAAAGGAGCAGATGAAGGTCAAAGAGCTGAGAGGTATCAGGGTCCAGGTTTGAATCCAGGTCTCACTGCTTCCAGAGCCCGTATCTTTCTACCACCTATTGCCTGAGTTCTTCCTCAATGGGCTGATGGTACCTTTACTTTTGATTTATTTATTTTTTTATTATTTAAAAAAAAATTTTTTTTAATGTTTATTTATTTTTGAGACAGAGAGAGACAGAGCATGAACGGGGGAGGGTCAGGGAGAGAGAGGGAGACACAGAATCCGAAGCAGACTCCAGGCTCTGAGCTGTCAGCACAGAGCCTGACGCGGGGCTCGAACTCACGGACCATGAGATCATGACCTGAGCCAAAGTCGGACGCTCAACCAACTGAGCCACCCAGGCGCCCCTATTTATTATTTTTTAAAATGTCTATTTATTTATTTTTGAGCGAGAGTGAGGGAGGGGCAGAGAGAGAGAGGGAGACAGAGAATCCCAAGCAGGCTCCGCATTGTCAGCACAGAGCCTGACGTGGGGCTCAAACTCACGAACCATGAGATCGTGACCTGAGCTGAAATCAAGACTCGGATGCTTAACCAACTGAGCCACCCAGACTCCCCTGGGCTGATGGTACCTTTAAACATGCTTAATACTCAGCAGCTGAGCCCAGTTCACTGGGTGTGGGACATTCATGGCCATGTACTATACTAAATCTGGGGCTTGTTCCAGAAGCTCAAGTCCATAAAACTTCTCTCTTTCCTCAGCCTCAGCCTTCTCCTATTTGGAGGGTCCAGGACTCAGTGGAACATTTCAGGATCTCAAGTTAAAAAAAGCCTGTGAAGGGACACCTGGGTGGCTCAGTCAGTTAAGCATCTGACTTCGGCCCAGGTCAAGATCTCACAGTTCATGAGTTCAAGCCCTGCATCAGGTTCTGTGATGCCAGCACAGAGTCCACTTCAGATCCTCTGTCCTCCTCTCTCTCTGCCCCTGGCCCACTTGCTCTCTCTCTCTCAAAAAAGAAATAAAAACTTGGGACCTCATCAAAATAAAAAGCTTCTGCACAGCGAAGAAAACAATCAGCAAAACTAAAAGGCAACTGACAGAATGGGAGAAGATATTTGCAAATGACATATCAGATAAAGGGTTAGTATCCAAAATCTATAAAGAACTTATCAAACTCAAAACCCAAAAAACAAATAACCCAGTGAAGAAATGGGCAAAAGACATGAATAGACACTTCTCCAAAGAAGACATCCGGATGGCCAACCGACACATGAAAAAATGCTCAACATCACTCATCATCAGGGAAATACAAATCAAAACCACAATGAGATACCACTTTACACCTGTCAAAATGGCTAACATTAACAACTCAGGCAACAACAGATGTTGGCGAGGATGCGGAGAAAGAGGATCTCTTTTGCATTGTTGGTGGGAATGCAAGCTGGTGCAGCCACTCTGGAAAACAGTATGGAGGTTCCTCAAAAGATTAAAAATAGAACTACCCTATGAGCCAGCAATTGCACTACTAGGCATTTATCCACAGGATACAAGGGTGCTGTTTCGAAGGGACACATGCACCCCCATGTTTATAGCAGCACTATCAACAATAGCCAAAGTATGGAAAGAGACCACATGTCCATCGATGGATGAATGGATAAAGAAGATGTGGTATATATATACAATGGAGTATTAGTTGGCAATCAAAAAGAATGAAATCTTGCCATGTGCAACTACGTGGATGGAACTGGAGGCTATTATGCTAAGTGAAATTAGAGAAAGAGAAAAATCATATGATTTCACTCATATGAGAACTTTAAGAGACAAAACAGATGAACATAAGGGAAGGGAAACAAAAATAATATAAAAACAGGGAGGGGGACAAAACAGAAGAGACTCATAAATATGGAGAACAAACTGAGGGTTACTGGAGGGGTTGTGGGAGGGGGGATGGACTAAATGGGTAAGGGGCACTAAGAAATCTACTCCTGAAATCATTGTTGCACTATATGCTAACTAATTGGGATGTAAATTTTAAAAAATAAAAAATATAAATAAATAAATAAATAAATAAAAACTTAAACAACAAAACAAAAACTGTGAAGACCACCCCCCTCTCCTCTCCCTGCCCGGAAGTGAACTTCCTTCTAATGCCTGCCTGAGTTCCCACTACAAGAGCCTGGACAAGAGGCTATCCTGTCTGTGTGAATGTCTTCGACAGCAGAGAACGTAGCTCCTCTATGCAGTCCATTTCCCTGAAGCAGTATCAACCACTAGTCAGTTCTTCATCATGAAATGGGACCTGTTCTTTGTAATTTTCGTCACTGGTCCTGATTCGTGTCATTTTTGGCCTTCTCACCTCCAGCCTAAGCATCCCCAGTTCCCCTTCTCTTCCAAAAGCAGAACAAAACCTGCTGCTCAATGAGGAAGCAGAGAAATGCACTCCCTCCCTGTGCACCAGGCAGCCCCTCCAATCTCCTCCACATCCAGAGCTGAAAAATCAGCTGGACTTGATGGGAATGCAGGCCTGGAGGGACAAAAGAGACTACAGAAGTCCAGGCTGCCTGCTGCCTCTGAAGTGATCATCATCCCCAGAGTAAGCGAGGTGCAGTGCACTAGATGCAGGTAAAACTGACACAGACTGAGTGACAGAAAGGAAACTGAGTGACTGCTGGCAAGGGCCAGGCAGGCAAGGTGCCACAGGGGGCCTTGTGCTCTCAAATGAAGACAAGCCAAAGTCAAATCTGAGAACATTCAGCTAAGGACAGCTCAGTCAGTAGGACAGTGAGGCAACAAGACCAGATTGGGCAGAATATTATAAGCTAACACAGCTGGGAAGGAATTAAAAAAGTTTTTCAGATTTGACAAATGGCATTAAAAGCTGGAGCTCTTTCTCAAGTAAACGAGGTCCAAGTAGCTTCTTTTTCCTCTGGATACTCAGGAGTAGGAAAGAACAGCCATGTTTGGGCACAACCAGCAACTCATTTGCTGTTCGTTCATTTCCTTAAGTGGCAGATACTGACTGCCTGCAATCATGTGCCAGGCAGTATGCCAGATGCCACAGAGAACAGGATAGACTCTGTCCGGGCCCCCTTCCCAAAGCCTCCTCCTGCACATGCCTGATATGTTTCTGTGTCTCTGTGGGCACCTTTTAGCTATTCTGGAAGGAAGGCAGGACACAGATCATTAGCCCCATCCAACAGGTGCTGGCAAGGCCTGAGTGGCCCAGGCTCCCAGGCAGAAGTCACGGCCACGTAAGAATTTGGGCCTGGGACTCTGGCCTCCCAAGCTCCGTAGCCTTTGAGGCCAGACCATCCCCACTCCCCAGAAGCATGAGTTCGGCCATTCTGAATCTCACCTGCTGTCACTGGAGTTTGCAGAGAGGAAGCTCTGTTCCCCTGAATTCTGGGAGTTCCCAAAGGCTTGGCTGCTGCCTCTGTCCACAGACTGGCCCGTGCTTACCCCCAGACTGGTGCTGTCCAACACCGGGGTGGCTGTCTGGTCCACAGATACCTGTAGGAGATTTGAAAATGAACAAAAACAAAATTCTTTAAGGTTATTTACATACATGTAAACAACTCCATTCTTCTCTCCTTCCCAGGCCTCAGTGAGCCCTGGTGGACCAGAGCAATAAGAATTTGTGCACCCCACACGAAGGCTGACAGGAAACCGCCATTCACAGTGAAATCCCCAGAGCCAAAGAAATGGCACCAGCACCTAACTCAAACCACAGATTTAAACTAAAGAAAACTCTCTACAGAAAGAGTAAGGGAGTCAGAATCATTCCTGTGAGACTGAGAAATAGGAAAGAAGGAACACAACTAGAGACAAATGGGTGAAGATCCCAACAAATGCCTTCGCTTACCATGGGGCATCCTTTTCCACTCTGACTCTCCTTTCCCATAGCTGTCAAACAGTCTTCTAAGCACCCAGGTCCAAACCTCAGGGGCACCTGATAGCTCCTTTCCTTCTCCAGTTTCACCTCTAAAGAGAGGCCTAGTCCTGTGGCCTCCCCTCAGCTGACTCACATGTATCTCCAAGTGACACTCTTCCCACCAGGGGAAGGCTGTAACAGCCTCCTAACCGACTCCCTTGACTGCAGCCTCTCCCCTGAAGACCCTACCTGCCAGCCACCTCCCTTTTTCATCCTCCTAAAAAGACAGTTCTAATCTCACCACTCCATGACTCTGAAATCTTTCAGGTCTCCCCATAAGGCTCACAGGCTCACAGGGTCTTGCAAGTCCAGCAAAAACAGGCCTGACCTGTGATCACTCCACACTGCCAGCCACTCACCCACATACACATTCCCAGCCAAATCAAACCCTGTGTGTTTAATCCTGTCTGTATGTTCCCCCAACCTGAGGTGCCCTTCCCTACAACTACAGGCTAAAAATCCATCAGTCTTGAGGACCATTTCAAATGCTGCTGTCTTCGTAAAATGTTTTCTGACTCACTTCACCCCAGCCCCCAAATGAAAATCACCTCTCTCTGTCTGTCTACTTTGGACCTCTATAACCCCTCTCCTGGAAGCTGCCAGGTTTTGCTTCATGTAATGGTATTATATTGGTCTCATTCCCTTTAAACATCTAAGAGCACAAGACCATGACCTGCTCACCTAGAAAAGTTGCAATGCACAGCAAATATCTGTGGAGAGAATAGCAAGACTTCCAGAGCACTTCAAGAAAAATGACTTAGTCCCTCTTACATGGGGCTCTTGAGTACTTCAGAATAGAGTCTTATATTATCAAATATTTTGTTGGGTATCATAAAAATCACTCCTTCTAAAACAGAGTGTCTCAACCTTGGCACTATTGCCATTAGGAGCCAGATAAGTCTTTCTTGGCAGGGGGGTGGGGGGAGCTGTCCTGTGATTTATAAGATGTTGAGCAGGGATGCCTGGGTGGCTCAGTCAGTTGAGCATCCGATTTCAGCTCAGGTCATGATCTCACAGCTCATGGGTTCAAGCCCTGTGTCGGGCTCTGTGCTGACAGCTCGAAGCCTGGAGCCTGCTTTAGATTCTGTGTTTCTCTTTTCTGCTCCTCTCCCATTCATGCTCTGTTTTTGTCTCTGTCTCTCTCTCTCTCTCAAAGTAAATAAACATTTTAAAAAAATTTTTTTAAATAGATGTTGAGAAGCATCCTTCACCTACTAGATGCCAGTAACACCATCCCCTCATCACTGCCCCCATTTCCAGCTTTGACAATTAAAAAAATATCTCCAGATACAACCAAATGTGCCCCAGGAGAGACAAAGTTGTCCCCAGTTCTTAAAGAACCATCTCCTACATCAGACTCAATGATTTGCAAAAAGACGCCAGACAGACTTTGCTAGCACCATAAATACATGGAGAAATGCAGCAAGCAGCAGCTTGCAATTACCAATCACCATCTGCCCCTAACTAGCAAGACTTAGGAACAGGTACTATGCCACAATATTAAATGAGAAGTTAATTGAGGGAAGCTAGACCCAATTCTTAGGTGCTGCCTTCCAGACCACTGTAGTGGGGTCATCTCTCATCTGTGGCACCTGAGAATTGCCCCATCAGCCTAAACTGCCAGAAATCTACATGATTCCTACAGCTTTCTTTTAAGCAGGGATGTGGTTAAGGAGTCCCTTCTAAATCAGAAATTGGCAAATCTTTTTTGTAAAGGAGCAGAGAGTAATTACTTTAGGCTATGTGGGCTAGATGGCCTGTTAAAACTACTCAAATCTGGGGCGCCTGGGTGGCGCAGTCGGTTAAGCGTCCGACTTCAGCCAGGTCACGATCTCACGGTCCGTGAGTTCGAGCCCCGCGTCAGGCTCTGGGCTGATGGCTCGGAGCCTGGAGCCTGTTTCCGAGTCTGTGTCTCCCTCTCTCTCTGCCCCTCCCCCGTTCATGCTCTGTCTCTCTCTGTCCCAAAAATAAAATAAAAACGTTGAAAAAAAAAATTAAAAAAAAAAAAAAAAAACTCAAATCTGGGGCACCTGGGTGGCTCAGTCAGTTAAGTGTCCAACTGTGGCTCAGGTCATGATTTCATGGTTTGTGGGTTCGAGCCCTGTGTTGGGCTCTGTGTTGACAGCTCGGAGCCTAGAGCCTGCTTCGGATTCTGTGTCTCATTCTCTCTTTGCCCTCCCCCACTTATGCTCTGTCTCTCTCAAAAATAAATAAATGCAAAAATTAAAAATTAAAAAACAAAAAAGCAACTACTCAAAACTGCTTGAAGGATGGAAGCAGCCAGACAGTGTAAATGAATGGGCATGGCTCTGTTCCAATAAGAATTCTTTCTTTTCTTTTCTTTTCTTTTGAGAGAGAGAGAGAGAGAAAGAGAGAAAGAGGGAGAGGGGCAGAGAGAGAGGGAGAAAGAAAGAGAATCTTAAGCAGGCTCCATGCTGTCAGTGCAGAGCCCAACACGGGGCCCGAACTCACAAACCATGAGATCATGACCTGAGCTGAAATCAAGAGTCGGACACTTAACCGACTGAGCCATCTAGGCACCCCATCTTCCAATAAGAATTATGTATAAAAGCAGATGGTGAGTCAGATTTGCCCGTTTCCTGACCTCACTTTTATATCATACAATGTTCATCTTTTAAGAGGCTGCTTAGATCTTAATACCAGGAAAGGTTATGCTTCTTCCAAGCAAATGGTTTGTCTTTTTATCTTATTACCACTCTGAATCCTGGAACAGATGTTTCCCACTTTTCTTTGGCTCCCAGATAGTACAGGACTGAATTTAGCACAAAACTCTAGATACTTTATAAGTCCTCAGATAATGTAGTATCTTGTATTTTTCTTTTATTTCCCCATCTAGTCACATTTTATTTTGGAGGTTCCATTTACTTCCATAATCCACCTGAATTAACTTTTCAGAATACACAAAAAGACAAGAAAAGCTGGATGGACTGAATTGCAGTCTTTGTGCAGAGACCTGGAAAGAGGCAAGTGGAGGGAGATGCTTGGTGTTGGATGCAATTCCATTCATTTTTTTAAGATCTTATTTTTTGGGGCGCCTGGGTGGCTCAGTCGGTTAAGCGTCCAACTTCGACTCAGGTCATGAACTCGTGGATTGTGAGTTTGAGCCCCACGTCGGGCTCTGTGCTGACAGCTCAGAGCCTGGAGCCTGCTTTGGATTCTGTCTCCCTCTCTCTCTGCCCCTAACCCACTCACATTCTGTCTCTGTCTCTCTCAAAAATAAATAAACATTAAAAAAATTAAAAAAAAAAAATCTTATTTTTAAGTCATCTCTATAGCCAAAGTGGGGCTCGAACTCAACCTCGAGGTCAAGAGTCACATGCTCTACTGACTGAGCTAGCCTGGCACCCCAGATGCAACTCCATTTTAAGAGCTTTGTCCAAAATCCTCCTTCCAGAAGGATTCCATGTAACCTGCATAGATACCCTGCTTCCAGCTTCCAGGTATCTGCTTCCAGCAGATACCCTGCTTCCAGCAGCTGCAATTGAATCTCTCCCTCTTTTCAGTAGGTTACAGTTAGGGACTTGCTTCCAAAGAACAGAGTATAGCAAGGGTAAAACAGTAACTTCATAATGGAGACAGCTGGCAAATACCGCATCACGTGCTGTTCACGTGACCGGCGATGTTGTATGGGTCCCATATACCAGCTATTATGTAGTGATAAGGAATATGCTTTACCGCTGAGGTATTCTTGTCAAAAACCCACAACTCTACCATGAGAAAAACATCAAACTTACCCAGATTCAGAGGCATTCTTCAGGATATCTAGCCTGGGAGCCTCAAGACTCTCAAAGTCATAAAAATAAATAAAAACAAAAATAAAAGCAAACAACAAGTAAAGACTGAGAAAACTGTCACAGACCAGAGGGCACTGGGGAGACATGAAAACTAAATGCAACATGGTGCCCTGAATTGGATCCTGGAACAGAAAAAGGGCATTCATAGAGAACTGGTGAAACCCAAATAAAGTCTGGTATTTAGTCAATTAAACAAAGAAACCCTCTTCAGCAACAGCAATCCCCAGTCTCCTTCTCTTTTCCTACACACCCAAAGCCATGGAAGAAGATGAGGGGGGAAGCTCTGCCAGGGATGCCTTACAGGTTAATACTGTCCTCAACAGGCACCTCCTAGGACCCTCCAACTCATGTGCCTATCAGAGCCCTACTACTTTCTTAGGCTGGAGGACAATCAGCCACAAGGAAGCTGCCAGCCCAGCTCTCCAACTATACCTTGAGGGTGGTAGACAGAACACATTGCTTTGTCTTACCTGGAGACAAAATGGGCTAAGTGGTGTTCCTGGTTTCCCCTCACCTGACTCCTTTAGGGCATTTAGAGGCAACATAAAGGGACCCATGACAGAATCTCATATTCAGACAGCTTGGGAATAACTCCCAGCTCCATAGCCAGGAGATTTCCCAAGGTTTATAATATCAGGGAAGGACAGAATATCTTCCCAAATCAAATCTCTTCCACCTGCCCTCATGGAGTTTACCATCTGGGAGTGGGAAGGAAAAACAGACATTAGACAAGGAATGCCCATATTAGGACAGCTCTATGCCCAGGAGGGGCTTGGCATTTGCCATCTCAATTAAACTGGATTATCTCCACAGGTACAGCCTCCCTCCTCCACATGTCCATCCCAACCCCTGATTCTCAATGCTTATTTATATTTTTATATCTTAACATCACTCTAAAAAAGAAAAGACATTATCAATAACTAGACATATAATAAGATAAATACACAAGAAAACCCAGTGAAAAGGATAGAAAAAGTGAGAGAAAGAGAAAACAAGGGTAGGAAAAGTAAAATTTTAGAATCTAAGTACTTCGATGATAACGTTTTAAACGTCTAGACCTGCGGCATGCAGTACAGTAGCTACTGGCTATATGTGGCTATTTAAATATAAATTAATTAAAATAAAATGTAAAATTCAGTTCCTCAGTTGCCACTTGTCAAATGCTCACTAGCCATGTGTGACTAACCATCTGTGTTGGACAGCACAGATACAGAACATTTCCATCATAGCAGGAAGTTTGATTGGACAACACTGTTCTAGAGCAAAGGCGGCAAACAAAAATATGTACAAGGACCAGTAGGTATATATTAGCACACCTGACTAAAGGCCATGGGCTGCTCCAAGGCCATGTGACCACTGCTGGGAAGGAAGCCAGGCCCAGTGTCTAGCTTATTTCATAATACAAGACAGAAACCTGGATTTCTGTATGAAATCTCCTGATTTTTTAAAATATTTCCAACCACTTCAAAAATTAAAAATGCACAGCAAGGCTGAACATGTTTTTGGGAGATGGGAATGAAATGAATGTCCTGCAGGGAAAACTGTGCTCTTGGCAGAAGTCTGACGCATAGATTTCTGATAAGAACCTGCCTTGATGGTGGAGGGTTTAGGTTAGGACAATGGTTGATTAAAGTGACCCTAGAGTCCTCCGGGCATGGGGGGGGGGGGGGACTGAGCCCCCGGGGGATGTGAGCCTTTTGTTCATTCAAGTTTCCAAAGAGGGAAAAAAAAAAAAAAAAAACAGATCAAAGGGGGAAAAGTCTACTTTTAGTCACACTGACTCTGACTTCCCAGGGTTCCCACCAGCATGCTGTGCACTACTGTCCTAACAGCTTCAAAGTGCATCCTGCAAAAGCCTGGGGGCCTGTGGTAGCATCTCTGTTGCCATCACAGGTTGCAACTGCTGGGGGCTGGGAGACTTCTCCAATCCCCCACATACTTAAGCCAGAATGGTTCCATGTTTGTTGGGTTACAGTTCAGAGTTTGGTGTAAATTATCCATTGGGAAAGAAAGGGTTCCATTGTTCAAATAAACATTTTTGTGTCTATCTCCACCATCAGTATGTCTGAGGTGGTATTTACAGAGCCCCTCCCAAGTGCCAGGCTAGGTGCTAAGAATCAATGGTGAGCAACACAGACATGGCCGCTGCCCTGTGGGAGCTTAGTCTCATGAAGTTGGGCACTAATCAAACCCAGTCATACAAATATAAAGGTAGAACCAGGAGAAGAACTGAAAGGAGGGGCACTATGTAAATCTAAGATGTAGGATTTGACTAGACGACTAGGAGTTAACCAGGCACAGAGGGAACAGTATGTGCCAAGGCACTGTGGCAGGAAACCTGGTGCCTACGGCAGTCTAGAGAAAGGCTCATGTCATTGGAGTCCAAAAGTGAGAAAGAGGATGACAGAAGATGAGGTTAGAAAGGGAGGGAGGGCCTTGGTCATGTGGGACCTTCCAGGCCTTTGTAAGGATTTTGGCTTTTACCCTAAACGAAAGAAAGCCACATGTTATGAACTGAATGTATGTGCCCAAAATTCATATGTTGAAGCCCTCACCCCCAAAGTGATTGTATTTAGAAGTGGAGCCTTTGGGAACTGATTAGGTTTAGATGAGGCCATGAGGGTAAAGCCATAATGGGATTAATGTCTGTTATCCTAAGAGAGACCACAGCTCTCGCTCTGTCTGCCACCTGAGGACAAACGAGAAGGTGGCCAGCTGGAAGCCAGAAGAGGGCCCTTACCAGGAACCGAATGTGCCAGCACCTTGATCTTAGAGTTTTCAGCCTCCAGAACTGTGAGAAGTCAATGCGCTGCTTAAGCCCTCCAGTCTCTGGTGTTTTGTCACAGCAGCCCCAGCTAACACACTGTGGAAAGGTAAACCCTGGATGCAGGCTGGGGAACAGACTGGAGAGGGCTGGGATGGAAGCAAGAAGACCATGCTGGAGGCTGCCTCAGGACCAAGATGGGAAATGGCCACAGGGACAGAGGCTGGGGGGTGGTGATAGAAGTGACAAGTGACTTCACACGGGGCTGATCTGCTGAGAGCCATACATTCCTGTGAGAATAACTGGCTGGGGGTCAGGGGGTAGGGGAGGGAAGAGACCCTAGCACCGGCTCAGGCCTCAGGTGGCAGGGGCCTGTCCCCCTCGACCATGATATTCCTTCAGGCTCCAAACTGCAGACTAATGATATCATGAGGCTGACTTCTGAGGAAAATTTCATTACCAAGGGTTTCTCATGCTCTCCAAATTCTTCTGTAAATTTGTGATGATAAAAATCGATTTCCAGAGAGCAGGGCACGGAGAGGAGAACTGTGTAGCTCTGTTCCACTTATCAGGCAGAGTGACACCTTCATTATCATTAGAATGATGAATTGGTGGCACAAAGAACCATTTTCCAAGACTGGTGCATGGCCCTGTTCCCTGCAACCCTCTGTGCACTGCTATCTGTTTTAATTTTACAGGCACTTCCTTCCCAGAGCAGAGTTAGAGTCCAGGGTGATGCTGCTCTCCTGCTTGGCCAAGAGGAACCCCTTCTCAGCAGAGAGCTGTCATCAGCGGCCAAAAATTACAGGCATTACCTTTGCGACTCAGCCAGAGGTATAGGACTTACTTTGCAAGGTCCAACAGGGTCACCCCAGAATTTCAGAGATCAAAGGCATAGGAGAGGTCACCCAGGCCCAGTGCATTTTCACCCACACACACACACACACACACACACACACACACATACACACACACACACACACACACGGAAAAACAGCTGACTGGACCAATCAAGCTGGTTCACTACCTGTACCAACTGGCCCCTGTCCTCCCTCCCCTCTCCCACACAGAGGTACATGTTTGGGGGACTGACTATATGCCAGGGTATAGCTAACCACAAACATGCTTCATCTCAGGTCCCTCTCACAGCAATCCTACAAGGAGAACACAGTTACTAGTCCCATTCTACAGATGAGAAACCTGAGGTTCAGGGAGGTTAGTGCAGCTGCCCAAAGGCTCACAACTAGTCTGATGCCAGAGCCTACACCCTGACAGTCTTCTAACATGCAGCCCCATTCTTTGAAAGAGCACACAACCTACTCTTTGTGCTTCCTGGTCCTGGAATTAGGGTGGAAAGCAGAGGCTGCAGGAATAGGGAGTAGGCACTAATAAACAGATGTTTGCAATGGACACTGAAACCTGGCACGGTAGGAATCCTATCCTAATCCTAGCTAGTATCCAGCCACCACATCCCATGCAACATGCAATATTATTGCTGCCTCATGCATTCATTACTGGAAGTGTTACTTAGTTTCCAAATATGTGGGGCTTTTCTAGTTACCCAGTTGTCCTTTACCTGTAACTTAATTGCACGGTGCTCAGAAATGTGCTCTATGGGACTTCACTCCCTTGAAGTCTGTTGAGAAATAGATACTCTTTCTAACCCTCAAAACTATCCTACAAGGAAGGTATTTTTATTTCCTTCAAATCAGGAAACTGAGGTTCAGGTGGTTAATTAACATCCTTAAAGCAGCTCCCTGGTACAGTGCTGAAGATGAAATCTTAAAGGAGTCATCTGACTCCACTGGCCTTTCTCCATTCCCCACACAGCACGTTAGAAAACAAACACCACAAATTTCATGTTATGTATATTTTAACACAATAATAATAAACAAAACAAACAAAGTTAAAAAAGCACAATTTCATTTTGTGTAAGTATAGAGGCTCCCTTACTACATATGAGTAGAGACAATTTATTGATTTATGTGTAAGCATAACAACACACCTGGTGGGTAATATAAACTTTATTCGTGTGCCTCTCCTAACAGCTCATTGTGGGAACTTGTTCACTCTTGTTCCACCTGGAATTTCACCATGTGAAGCTATGTGGACTGCTATATTATTATAGGACTTATAAGACAATTCTCTTCTGGCTCTGCTGATTTTTCTTATGCTAACTTCTAATCTAAGCCTAAAATTTTTCACAAGAGGGTCTCTCATTAGAAAGTAAAAGGTTAAAAAGTCCACCCCAAGTTTGTTCTGAACCAAAAATGTAGCATGCTTTCCACACTTAAAGATCAGAGATTCTTGGATTAGAACTCAGAGATCCTGACAGGGATTTGCCCAGGGTCATGCAGCTCACTGGGAAATGGCATGCGCAGATCTCTGAAAACCTGCACAGACAGGCATAGCACCATGTGACCTCTTAAGCAAGGGAAGACTCCCAACGCTAATTACCCCCTTTCCCTCCAGGCACAACATGGTGCAGGGGCTCAGCCACTCATGACTTGTGTGCCTTTGACTAGGTAATATATTTAAGCCTCAGTTTCTTCATCTGGAAAGTGGGGTGATAATACCTGCACCTCACAGACTGTTGTGAAGACTATGTATGCAAAGCCCTTTGCATAGCAGCTGGCAGAGTGAGTATTCAATGTTGCTTTTATGACTTCCACCAAACAGGGATCCCTTAACCTTTGCCCTTGAACTTCTCAAGTCTTGTTCTTAGTCTGCCTGACTCTACATAAACCCTTTCAACTCTTTCAAATCTCTGTAACTAAGTCAATTTCATATACTTATGGGCATCGATAAAGGGCAAGGAGCCCAGTTTCTCTTCCACTAGGACCTGTCAGAACAGTAATTACTAAAGCCAGTTACAGAGCAGAGGTCACAAGTCAAGCCTGTTGGTCTTGGATTTAAATCTCAGCTCTACCCTGTACTAGGTAAAGCACAATTTCTTTGTGCTCCAATTTCTCTTTGTGTCAACTTGGGATAAATTAGCTCACAGGCCATGTAGTAAGGATGACATGAGAGAATACTATGTGTTTGGCACAGAGCAACTGAAGAATGTTTATGCTTGGAAGGCCTGTGGAGGTCTGGTCCCAACCCTTTATTTGACAAATGAGTTAAGGGAAGTCCAGAGGCGAGGTGAACTGCCCAGGGTTGCTCACAATTAGCCTATGACAAAGCATACGCCTATTAATAAATGCTTGCTGTGTTTTTCACCACTTCCTGCCACACTGTTAATGAATTTATCAGGTTGTACTGGCAGGAAAAAAATAAGTGCTCAGTCCTTAAGAAAACATATTTCATGTTATATGGACAAAACACCTAAACGGGAAGATGTTGCTGTTGTGGCAGAGAATCAATGGCAACCTTGTGAAACAGGCAGAGCGGGAAACCAATGCATCAACGCTGATGCGATCATCTGTTCTCTCACATTAATCATTTCCATCCCCCTCTGCGGCCACCAACCCCACGGAAGGGAATGACACTTCTGAGATTGAATTCAATTTCAGCTGCCCTTCCAACTCAGCTTCAGCCCAATTCCACCTGTTCAGAGCCGAGCAGAAGCCTTCTGCTGATGGGACAGGCATGCAGGGGCTTCAGAGCCCTTGGAGTTTGACTGACCTGCGGGTAGAAGGTGGACGACGCTGTGCGCGGGCTGCGGACAAACTCCATAAAGAAGGCCCCGTCCTGAAGTCAGAGGAGGAGGAAGCAGCAGCGGCAGCAGCAAATGCAAGGGAGCAAAGGAACAAATGTGGACCCGTGGTGAACCATCAGGGGAAGGAGAGGGTATGAAAGAAAAAAATAAAAATAAAAACAAGGAGGGAAGGAGAGAAACAAGGGCATGTGAGGGGGATGGAGGGAAAGAGAGAGAGAGAGAGAGAGAGAGAGAGAGAGAGAGAGAGAGAAAGATCCACCCAGAAAGACCATATCCAAATGCAAAGCATTAGCAGGAATCCACACCTTCTTGGGCAGAATACCCCACCTGTGTGGGAGCAAGCACAGGGATCGAGGTGTGTCCAAGCTCCCTCAGGTCTCATCAGAGCCTGGCTTGGATGCCAGCACCCTCCCACATAGCTCTGAACTTCCTTCAGACCTATGTCAAGGGAGAGGAAAAAGCCACTTGGTGGGGATGGTGGGGGAAAGGTTTCAGGGGTCGCTTCCTGGCCTCCCGCCTGGCTGGATGACCAGCAGCCCTCTTGGAGAGACAGAGGCTTGAGGCTTTCAATTCTGCCTGTTAATAAACATGGCAGCCAGATGGGAGAAGAGGATTCAATGCAAGAAAAGTTCATGCTTAATTTTTTAAGCAAATAGGGGATCCAGAAGCAGCAATACCTTCTCCTCCACTGGTTGGATAACAAAATATCAAGAAGCTGAGACATATAGAGTGTCAGAAACATATGCATCATGGGATGGGGGTGAGGGTGGGGAGGTGGAGAGTTCTGAAGCTGTCTTCCTCTCTGAACCTATTCTTGTGGGGTGCAAGCTGCCATGTATTTGAAACAAAAACAACATAGAGGACTTTCCCGAAGACCCCTCCTTTCATCTTACTTAAATTCTTGTCCCTTCAAAATACTCTTTATTTTTTATGCATTACCACTGAAATTCAGAAATGGCACTTGATAAATCTGAAGGTCTACTTTCTTACAACTTTTCTTCAATTCTCAAAATGGAATCACTGAAGTATATGGGTTGGGTGCCCATTTTATCAATACTGTTGCCATTTCCCATCAACCACTGCGAACTCAAATAACAAACCATGGAAATATGTGGCTGTGGAGATACAATCTCAGGACCTCTCTGCATCCTAACACAAGATGCGCTGACTGGGGAAACTGTTGGCATTTCTAAGCATGTCACACAGAGGTCTTCCCTTTGGCCATCTCATAACATCTACATTTCTCTTTGACTACTTGGGGATCTACATCTGTGACAAATGATAACCGTCCATGTGGATTTTAGTGCTCAGGGGGAAAATCAGAAGAGTGTGCTAATCGGCAATCTAATATTTGGCCATTGGTGTATTTTAACCTTAATGCTTGTGGTTCTATAATTTCTCTGCTTCTCAGTCCGGCCCTGGGCACTGGTTCTAATCCTCAAAGATGGCAATAAGTAGGGGTAACAGCTAGAGGGCAGCGCACAAGATGCTTATGAATTCTCACTGTTCCATTTGTGTCCCTTCTCTGCTAGAACATATAGAAGTAGAGCTGCTAATGCTGCTGAGGTTTACATACATGTGAAAAGATTCTTCCTGGATGGATAGATCGTTCCTTATGCAGAGACTATCCTTGGGACTGTACCTAAAGTCACTTCCTAGAGCTGGGTGAGGGAACTACAGACTGCAGGCCAAATCCAGCTACTGGTTTATTATAGTCTGTGGGCTAAGGGTGGTTTTTAAAAATTTATATGGAGATAGAAGTACCTACATAATAGCCTTGATCTTGCCTGTTGGCTCACAAAGCCTGAAATATTTATTTAGGTTTGCCAACTGCTAGTCTATAGAATATATGAGCTGCCTATAGCCTCAGTTTATACTTTCTTAGATTTTAACCCCTGCATCCTGGTAGTCTAATTCTACTCATTTATCCCAAAGAAATAATAAGAGATGCAGTCAAATAATTATGTGCAAGGATGTTGTTTGCAGTATTACTTATAATTGTGATACAGCGCAGAATAACTATAAAAACTTATAGAATAATTGCCAAAAATCCTTTTTAAAAATCAGAAACCATCTACAATTTTAATAAAAAAGTAAATTACCAATGAGGGTCTATCCATATGGTGATATATTACGTATTATTGAAAAATCATACTTTTACAAAATATTTAATGACTAGAAAATTTTCATATATGGAAGTAAAATAAACAAATACATAGATAGATGTACAAGTTGGCCACAATTTTGAAAAATGAAATACATGTATTGAAGCTCCTTCATCTCCTAGTGATAGAGAGCAGGTAAGAGAACGCAGTCAGCTTACCTTCCCATACTAGAATGATCTCACATTCTGAACTTCCCAGAATGAGTAGACAGAGCCAAGTTTATTCATCTTAAAAGATACAAAAAGCCTAATCTATGGAGTTTCTGGCCCCTCTGCTGGACTTGTTATTTGGTACAGAGGCCCAAAGCCTCAGGTTTTAATTCCCCCATCCGCCCAGGATGCAATCCATTTGACTGTACTTCTCAGGAATCTAACTGATGGGAATTTCTTTATCAAAGAGTTAGCTCTCATGGAAGCTGCCCCAAGAGCTTTCTCCCTCCCATCTGGGAGAGCCAAGGATGTGGCTGAAGGAAAACCAGATGGCCAATTTCACAGCTCCAACCAGATTTTGGGACTTGACCAATATAGTTTAGCTTGACTATGTTGTATCTGCATTTATCTAGCAGTTAACTTCCTTACAATTGTGAGCAGAAACTGCTTCTTTAGAAATAGTAATGCTTAAAAGGGTTCAGGGTAGAATTCATCCAAATCCTCAGCATATTCAACCCTGGATTTGAATGGCTATTCATTTGGCCCGCCATGTCGGGCCCCTGAAAGCATGAGGCAGCTCCCTGCTGGAGTGGCCCCCTTTACCTTTCGTGGGCTGTCCACGTAGGTGGGAGTCATGGCAACGCTGCTGCTCTCCGCTGGCTGGGAGGAGCTCTTGCCACTGTGCACAGCTGCCTGCTGTTCTCCCATGCACCTGAAAGATGGAAAAACACGTATCTGTGGCTTGTTGGGAGCCCCCTGGTGAAGGGCCCACAATAGCCAAGATGAAATGAAGATACTACTGCTGTCACCTCAGAAACACCCTTCTTTATTTCTCCTTCAGGCCCAACACGATACCCTTCATTGCATTCATTGTCCTGAACAATCAACAGTCCTCCCAGATAAACAAGAAAAGAGCTCCATTTAAAAAGCACTGTCGTAGTGCTTATAGTATTTACATGGCTTTTACTTTGAAAAGCCATGTGACATGGTTTGAATGACTCCATCCACAAACAACCCTTTTTTTAATCTCCTGGGAAGACTTGTTCTCGGTTTTCATTAAATATACCAGCAGAAGCACATTCTGAAAATTAGGGCTGCATTAACATGTGGCATAAACTATATGGGGAAATGTGTCGACTCCCCATACATTTTGAAGGTTTATATGTTAATTTTTCAAATACATGCACTTATATCCCTGCTCCTCTCCCCAACCCCCAATCACACATATCTAACAGACACTATCTCATAACACAAGACAACTATGGTTTTCTTATGACATCTTATCCCATCTCCGTTCTGATGTACATAAAAGTACATAAAAGCATATTTCCACATTTATTTTCCTTTTACCTATACTAAAAATAATTATGAGCTGTCATAACTTAAATGCTCCCCCAAATTTCTTCAACATATCACTGAATTTTTATTTGGTAGAGTTCAGGAGACTCTCATTATAGTTTTAAATCTTCATCACTATTGTAACATACACTTCTTGTGGTGTACGCTGTGAGGCACTGCCCAGATCCCTCTGCTATGGCCTTGCTGGCACAGTAGTGGGCCATGTTGTCCAGACTACTCACCTGTCAGCCCCTTTGGGGACAGCCCCAGCTGCAGAGCAGCCTTGTTCAAGCTCCTCCCCCCACTGGCCCCCAGCTGCCCACAATGAGTGATCAACAAGGGGGTGTACAGATCTGGCCATGTTGGTCCAACTGGGCTCATCTCTGAAGGCTGTTCTAGCTCTAGAGCTTAAGTGAGGGGACCCAAGGCTGTCACTGGGCCTGCACTGCACCTGGCTGCTCCCTCTATCCACTCCTGCTTCTTCCTCCCTCCCACACACGCTGAGCCTAAGGCCTCTCCTTAATAAACAACCTGCATGTTAAACTCCATCTCAGCCTGCTTCCCAGAGATCTCAGTCTGTGACACTTCTAAAATTCTGACATGTTTATTACAGATTGTCAAGTAATCTCATACCAGAGATTAAAAATCAGTTTCCATGGTAACCTGTTATACTCTTTTTTTTTCTAGTTTATTATGGAAAAATTTCAAACATATACAAAAGTAAAAAGGATAAGATAATAAATCCCTACATACCCAGCCCCAAAATTATAGAGCCAATCATGTTTCATCTATACTCCTTACCTATATACTCCAATTATTTTGAAGCAAAACATATTTCACCTGTAAGAACTTCAATATTCACTTTATCATTAAAAGAAAATAACTTAAGAAAAAAAAACATAACCATAATTCAAACACACTTAAAATTTTAAAAAATTTCCAATATCAAATATTTCCCCAACTGTCTCCCAAAAATTATTGGTAGTTTGTTCAAAACAGGGTTCAATTAAGGTCCCCCTATTGCAATGAGTTGTATCTCTTAACTCTTTTTTAAGCTATAAGTTCCTCTTCATTGTACTTCTATCTTTACAATTTATTTGTTGAAGAAAGTAGCTCATTTGTCCTGTAAATGCACATAGTCTGGATGTGCTGATTTTTATCCCTTTATTGTTTATCATATTCCTCTGTGCCTTGTACTTCCTGAGAACTGGGAGTTATACCTAATGGCTTGAGCAGATTCAGGTTCAATTTTGGACAAGAACTCTTCTTAAGTGGCATTATATATATCTATCTGGAGGCCTGTAATATCTGGCAGTCTCTCTCTGGTGATATTAGTGGCCACTGGTGATTTCTGTTAGATCCAGAAGTTCATTAAAGATCACACATGGTAATAGTCTATCATTCCTTCTGTACCTATTAGCTGCAATATTGAAAAAAGACAAACTTCCCTACACCAATTACTTGGTTACTCTGAGGTGTAATTCATATAGGAAAAGCAGAACAATTGCTCAATTCTTTCCCATGTCCCTGCACCACACTGTCTCTCTCTACCACATCAAAATGTGTTTTCCTTTGAGCCTCATCCACAAAGGCACACTGTGACATTCTCTCCCCCAAAGCTGCAGGGAGACCTGGTTACCCCCCATTGGCCCCTCAGATACACATGACAATCCCCATTTAGTGAGCTGCCTTTCATGTGCTGACCTGTGGACTAGGAATCAGGGTTTCGAATGTGAGTCCAAAACCCTTGTCCTTGGAGGCTCCTTATCTAACGGCTCATGAGGGGACCTGCCAGCAAAAGACTAGTTACCCTATATACATGCATATGTGAAAATAAACACGGAGGCCTACTGTCTTCTGCCAGGATGGGGTTGTCAGCCAAGCCTCCATAGAAGCAGTGACAATTGCCTTTTGGTGATCTCTGCTCTGACTTGGTTGTCACTGAGTTATCTTCAGCACCAGCTGCCCAGACTGGTCTCAGCCATGCTGACAATCAGCAGAAGGCTGAGACTGCTGGGGCCTCTATCTTCTACAAGAGCTTGACTAAACACACATGACTTTAGATAAAGACCAGAAGAAAACTAGAAAAACTAGACAGTTTATAGTAAGATGGCAGGAGTATAGGTGAAGTCTTCAAAAATTCTTTTCCATATTGCTATAGCATTGTTTTTCATAATAAACAAAATCGGATCAGCTTAGTGCAGCAAAAACAAAAGCAAAGCATACAAATAAAAAACGCTGTGTGTGCTAACATTATATAAAGGTCTGGCTCCCTCTGCTTTACCTCCTATATTGAGAAAACAAGAGCAGTCATCTGGAGAGAGAATAAGTCTCGGGTCTCTCTGTCCTGACTCCTGCTTGTGGGATTAGCTGAGAGTTTCTCCCTTCACACTGGGGGACACTACCACCTCAAGTATCCTTCCTCTTCCAGTCTGAGCAGAAAGAGGCTACTTGGACAAGTGTATTAAAGGATGACTCACTGACAAATTAAAATAAGATTCCCCACCTCCAGCTTCACACCCCTCCCAGCAACATATGTTCCTTGTTCTTTTTTCCAGTGGGAAAGATCTGTGATTAGTTACAGGAAGAACCTGGTGGGCTGAGTTCTGGGGTCTTCCCTTGGTCAGGTGAAGGTATTTTCTGAAGAGGACCCAGTGCCCTCAGTGATGAGCTCAACCTACCCCTGCTCTCCTCCTCTCATCTGCCCCCAGGTCCTCTCCAGGTTCCCTTGTCATCCTGTGTCCCTTCTTTTCCATTTATTATCACCCTCTCTCCAGCCTCTGTGACCTCTTGCCTGACTAGTGAGAGGCTGCCAAAGAGTCTCTGCCTCTTGGGGCCCACCTGCCAGGCCTTTCTATACATGGGGCTCATTTCTGAAAACACTTCTGCCAAAGACACCAACGGCATATTTCATGATACTAAGGAATGACTGTAACCTTTTAGGTAAATTATAGTATTAGGACTTTTAATTTTTTTTATTTTTATTTTTAAGTTTATGTATTTGAGAGAGAAAGAAAACACAAGTAGGGGAAGGGCAGGGAGAAAGAATCCCAAGCAGGCTCTGTGCTATAGGCACAGAGTCCCACGTGGGACTCAAACTGATGAACCAGTTGAAGTTAGATGCTTAACCGACTGAGCCACTCAGGCTCCCGAGGACTTTTTTTTTTTAAAGGAGTACTTCTCAGGGCACCTGGGGGTTCAGTTGGTTGCATCTGACTCTTGATTTTGACTCAGGTCACGATCTCACAGTTTGTGGGATCAAGCCCTGCATCGAGCTCTGTGCTGACAGCACAGAGCCTGCTTGGGAGTCTCTCTCTCTCTCTCTCTCTCTCTCTCTCTCTCTCTGTCCCTCCCTTGCTCACATGCATGCACTCTCTCTCTCTCTCTCTTTCTCTCTCTCAGAATAAGTAAATAAACTTAAAAAAGTATAAAGGAGTACTTCACTTTCAGTGATACATAGTGAAATACTATAGATGAAGAGATATGATGCCTGAAGCTTAATAAAGAGTAAAAAGGAAGGTGAGAACATGTGGGATATAAATGAAATAAGACAGGCCATGAGTTGGGGTCCCTGGGTGGCTCAGTGGGTTAAGCATCCAACTTCAGCTCAGGTCATGATCTCATGGGTTCATGAATTTGAGCCCCACATCAGGCTCTGTGTTGATAGCTTGGTGCCTGGAGCCTGCTTCAGATTCTGTGTCTCCCTCTCTCTGCCCCTCCCTCACTCAAGCTGTCTCTCTCTCTCTCTCTGAAAAATAAATAAAACAGGGGCGCCTGGGTGGCTCAGTCAGTTAAGCATCTGACTTCAGCTCAGGTCATGATCTTGCAGTCTGAGTTCGAGCCCCGCATCGGGCTCTGTGCTGACAGCTCAGAGCCTGGAGCCTGCTTCAGATTATGTGTCTCCTCCTCTCTCTCTGCCTCTCCCCTGCTCATGCTCTGTTTCTTTCTGTCTCTCAATAACAAAATAAACGTTAAAAAATTAAAAAAATAATAATAAAAAAATAAATAAATAAAACATTAAAAATTTAATTAAAAAAAAAAAGATTGGCCATGAGTTGATAATCATTGAAGCTGCAATGATAAGGAAACAGGGATTTATTATACTAGTCTACTTTACCTATTTGAAATTTTCCATTAAAATAAAAAACTTGCAAAGGATCCCTTTTGTGATAAGAACATGTAAGGACAGCATGGCATCCAACTTCCCACCTGTCTTTCCAATTGCACCTAGACTATGCCTTAAGCTCACTCCATGTTACTTTCGGAAAGCCTAATGTACACAGGTTCCTGCTTGGCCCAACATGGTCCCTCATGCCAGACAGATAAGGTCTAGTCTCCCCTAACATCTGTATAAGGAACTTCAACATCCCTTCCTCTGTCATTCTATGACTATCTATTGTGCACATACTATGTGCCAAGCACAACACACAGCCTCTGCCCTCAGAGCACAAGCAAGTCAGGGGGAATGTGAGTAAACCTGGGTAGAGTTCCACTAAGGGTTCTGATGGATATTGGTCTGGGGTGACAGGAAGCACAGAATCTGAGTTGGCTGGGAGGGTGAGGGGGCCAGGAAGGTTCCCAGAGTGGGGGCCACCTGCACACAGAGGTGTTTTCTCCTCTTGCCCAAGTCCCCTCACCTCTCTGTATAGATGCTTTCTTCCCTTCAAGGCCAACTCAAATCCCACCTCCTGGGACACTGTCACTGCCCTCCCAGGCAAGATGTAGCCCCACCAATATCCTGGGAAATGGAGCACATACTGTTTATGAAGGGACCACACAAATGCTTAGAGAAGCTGGCCAGGTCACATGCCTGAGGGTGCAAGACAAGTCCAAGACTAGAGGGTGTGGCTGTTCTCTGGTAAAACAGAGGGCATGTGCTCATTCCAAAGTGCCAGCCTTCCCATGGCTGGCTGTGCATGTGGACCCAGTACTATAACTGAGGCTCTTCTATTTCTAGAAAGGCTAGATTTTATTATCTATAGTACAGTGTTGTGTCAAAGTATCTGCAATACACTGTTTTATGAATAATATAATCATGCATCATGTTGTATATACTATACAACTTCTCATATACAAATTCAAATAAAATCCAAATTTGTATATGAAATCTTCAAACTAAAAAAATGCAGCTCAGATATTTTAAAAATATTTTGTATCTTGAGGGCAGTGAAACTATTCTGTAATGGTGGCTACATGTCATTACAAATTTGTCTAAACCCATAGAATGTATAACACCAAGAGTGATCTGTAATGTAAACTACAAATACTGGGTGATAATGTGACAATGCAGGTTTACCAATTACAATAAATGTGCCACTCTGGTAGGGGATGTTGACAATGGAGGAGATTGTGCAGGTATGGAGACAGGGGGTATACAAGAAATCTCTCTTCCTTCCACTCAAGTTTGCTTTGAACCTACAACTGCTCTAAATTACAAAATGTATTATTAAAAAAAAAAAAAAACCCAAACAAACCAAGAAACCCCACTTTATGGGCCAAACCAAATGTATCTGTAGTTCAAATTAAGTCCCAGATTGCAAGTTTATAATTTCTGGCATATTTCATGTTATTTGACACTTACTGGGTATTAACACAGCTTTCTCATGTATGTGTGTTTTTCTTAATTTCAGGCTCCTTGCAGAAACAATATTTCACCTCCACTCACAAAACCTTTGGAGCCTGCTGGTGGGGACGAGTCACTCCCCGAGCAGGCACTTACTTCTGACTGGCTTCCATCTCCAACAGGGCGGACAGAGCTGATGTTCCCTTCTTGCCAACTGGGGGGCCGGTAGACTCAAGGGAGTGTGTGGCAATGGGCCCGGTCATCTGTAAGCCTTTCATGGCGGTCCCTTTCTAAAGCAGAGAAGAGGAGACAAGACCATCAGCCTCAGTGGGCTCCCTTAGCAGATGCCACTCACAGCCCAGAGTGTGCCTGCTGTATCTGTTGTGCTTGAGGCTCTGGGAATCCAATTAACAGAGGCAAGTGACATGGGTTCCTGCTATTCAGTAAATGCTTAGAACAGCTTTTCACTTCAACTGAAGGTTCAAATGCCTGTCAACTCAAAACAAACTGCCTCCTTGAGGTGGGTTCCACAAATCACTTCACCCTTGTCGTACCACCAGGAAGTAAATAATGTTCTACCTAAATCACAGAAGAAGAAACTGAGTCCCAGAGAAGTTAAGTAACCTATCCCAAATCCCACTGACGCTAGAGTTCAAGCTCTAGTCATTTGGTTTCAAAACGAAAGTTCTTTCTACCATGCAAGGTCTTTCAGAAATGTTTCTAATTATAAGCAATGCTGTGTACAAAGTGTAGCCAGTGTGGGGGGAAGAACATGGAACTTGGGGTTAAAAACACACTAATGAAACATCACTACTCACAGTGGAAAGGAATGAATTACTGATACAAGCCACAAATTGTATGAACTTGGGTGAATCCCAGAGGCATTATCCTGAGTGAAAGAAAGCAGCTTCTCAAAAGGTTACACATTATATGATTCTGTGTATATGACTTTTGGAAAAGGCAACAGTACAGTGATGGAGAACAGGCCAGTGGCTGCCAGGGGTTATAGATGGAGGCAAAGTGTGACTATAAAGGGTGGCACGAGGGAGTTTTTTGGGAGTGATAGAACTACTCTGTATCCTGATTGTAGTTGTAGTGTTACATGAATCTATGCCTCTGTTAAAATTCACAGACCTGTACACACACACACACACACACACACACACACACACACACACACACAGAATCCCAGATCTGCCCTGTACTGGCTGGGCATATCCCATAACCCCATGAGCCTCAGTATCCTCACTGGGTGGTGTGGGGCTGAACACACCCAAGGTGCTGGAAATTCCAAAAGTAATGAGAGTTAAACAAGTATCACTGCCACTACCCTCGAGTGACTTTTACTCAGTAATCCAGAGGAAGCAGCTGGGCTTGACATAGGGTCTCACTTGGGGAATGCACGAAGGAGCTGTGTGTCCTCAGGTAGGCAAGGGTGGTCCCGTGCCACAGAACACTACCCACTGGCTGCCTGTACCCTATCCCTCCCTCCTTCACCCTGCACTAGAGGAGAACTCACTGTTTCAGAGTTAAGATAAATGCAACTGTAGAGTAAATAAACCGGTCAGAGAGAGGCCCCTGAGATAGGAGGAGACCAAGCACAGCCCCCACGGGGCCCACAGAGCCCTACCCGCATCATGCGATCTGAGCGATGCCGCCTGCGGATCCGGTTCAAACCCTCCACGAAGCGGATAAAACCATCCAGGAGCTGCCACTCTTCTTCATCCGCCCGGGGCCTGTCCCCATAGATGTCGCAGTGGGCTTCCCCCTCTGTGATGCGCTTGGTGGCAGTGACACAGGCTGGCAGCAGCAGGAAGCGGGTCCTCCAGAACTTCAGAGACTCAATTAAGCTGTGGAGGGCCAAAGGGAGAAAAGGGGGTGTGGTGAGCAAAAGCAGACAATAAAAGCACGCCTAATGAACACCCCATCTTGACCCTGTCCTCAGAGTCGGTATGTGACGAGCAAGCTCCCCTTGAATAAGTGTTCGTCTGATGCTACATCTCATGGCTTCATTTAAAACACAAGCTTTGGAGGTAGGCCATGAAACGTGCTTTTAGTTTATATCCCAGAGATGTCAGAATGCTTCGTGCTGCCAGACTCAGTGGGGTTGTGGCTTTTTATCATCACAATCATAAATCACACATAAAAATTAAAAATCAAAAATGAGACACCACAGGCAGTCAGGAAAAGGTTAAGAACATGATCTACTCTGACATTTCATCAAAGAGCACTTCATCACTGAAGTTTCTGTTGTTGTACTGTGGTAAAACATACATAGCAAAATGTGCCACGTTAACAATCCTGAAGTGTACACTTACTTCTATGCCATCAAGTACGTTCACACTGCTGTGCAACCATCACCACCACCCACCTTCTCACTGAGTTTTGTAACCCAGTGCAGATGTGCTTTTTGTTCTTCCATGTTTTCTAAAACAAACATCATCTTGTAATCAGAAAAAAGGACAGACGTGTTAAAATTTAGGTACACCCAAGGCAGCCAGACGGAAAGCCAAGGCACACTCTCTGACCTGAAGTCCTCAGACCCAGCAGAACAGATATACTGATCTAAGTAATTCCACTTGTACTCCTCCAGCCGCTCATGGGAGAATTCCACCCAACAGGAGACGAACTCTGAGTCCGAGTGGGAGGGACAGAGGCTGTAGGTGTAGTGGATCTGGGCGGATTCATAAGGGTACCTGAAAAACAAAGGGCATGCCCAGAAGTCCAAAAGAGAATTCCCTCTCCTCCAATTCTTCTGGACCTTTCCATCTGCATATACTTAGCACCATCCTTGGCATTTCAACCCTCAAGTGCAGTAACCAACTCATCCCAAGGGACTGGAAACGGAAATTTCTTAGTTCTTAAACTTTGCCATTCTTTTACCCTCCCATTCTTTATTTTTAATTGGCTTTCTAGGAATCAGGCTAAACATCATAGGCTGAATCATAATCCCTTTTAGAGGAAGGTGAGCTATAACCATAAAATAATCCTAGAGAACAAAACAGTAATTCCAAGAAAAGGAAAACCAACCACTCAACCTATCTTGAATTATGTCATGCACATAAGTCATTATGTGCACAGCATGCATTACAAACACAAGTTAGTAATGTGGACACAATTCAGGACAGTAGGTGAAAACCTTAAATTTCCAAGGACTCACTTGGGAAGGTAACGTGTCACTGTGATCATCTTATCCTTCAGCGTCACTTTGTGGAACGTTCTGCCCATACTCAGCCAGTACTGGTCCTCCTCCTCAGGGCGGTTTCGGGACACAAGGCCTAACAGAGGGGGGGTTAAAATCATTTCCTCCATCTAGTCGAGGATCATTCCTTTAACAGGCAATTGCTTCTCTTCCATATACAGTCAGAAAAAGGAGAAACAAAAGAGGCAACTCTTTTGAGGGCCAGTTTCATGGAAAAGACTTATTTTTGTTAAAAAAAAAAAAAAAAAAAGTCCTGAAGTTGGCAGAAATTTTGTTACTAAACCAGCCAGCAGCAGATTAGAGCCCGGGGTGCTGACAGCATCCAGAAGATACACTCAAAGCTGAACAGCCTGATTCCTCAGCCTTGGAGAAGGAAAGCTCTGGATTAGATGTTAATGGGCTAAGACTCAACTCTGGGACTGAAATGAAACTCCACTCCACTCAAGCACAAGCTGCCACTCTGGCAGTTAAAGGTCCTCGCCCCCAGTGTGGCAGCCAACCTACCTTTAGTTTCCGTGACTCCCACACTATAACCATGCTTTGGTCTTTTTTTTTTAAGTTTATTTATTTATTTAGAAAGAAAGAGATAGGGAGCACGCACAAGCCAGGGAGGGGCAGAGAGAGGGGGAGAGAATCCCAAGCAGGCTCCATGCTGTCAGCACAGAGCCGCAAGTGGGGCTCCATCTCACAAACCATGAGATCATGACCTGAGCTGAAAGCAAGAGCCAGAGGCTTAACCAACTGAACCACCCAGGCACCCAAAACCATGCTTCAGTTGTAATTTTCTTCTCTAAACATTTGCTCCTGTTGCTTTTTCAGCCTTCTCTTTCTGGGCCATCAAGATCCCACAGATCACTTAAGGTCACCATCAAAATTGCCACTGCTCCAGTAAGCTAGCAGATCCCATCAGCAGTTTGAATTTTACCCTGGATGTGGCTCCACATGTGCGTGTCTCACACCCTTTCAAAGTGGAGGTTCCATGAGGCCGGGGCCCAAATCTTGTTTGTCTTTAAATTTTCTGTAGCACCTGACAAAATGCCATGCCCACAGCAGGTATCGAAAACATACTAGGTGAATTGAATTGTGCATAGAAAGAGGGAAATTCTGAGGAATCAAGAAAACTGTAAGCTTTTAAGAGAGTAAAAATAGTGCCTTGATGGACAACTGAGCAAAGACAAGATTCTTGTGATCTAGAAATGAAACCGGCTGCCCTCATGCAGTTCTGAGAGACAGTCACACAGGGCAGGCAGCATGGGAGTTGTCAGGATGAGAGGATGGCAGAGGTTGAAAGGACCTTCACTAGGAATGCAAAATTTCCCAGGTGATAGTGAGGGGCAGCAGTCAGGCTGCATATAAGAGGACAGGCTTTGACTCAGAGGACCCTAGGTTAAACCCCATCACTTCCATTTGTTAGCAGTGTGCCCTTGGGTACCAAACCTCTCTGAGTCTCACTTTCTGCAACTAGAGTGTGTCTGAGGGCCCCCATTCCTGCATTCCTTCTTTCTTGCAACAACCCCCTGCTGGCTGTAAGGAAGACAAAGTCATAGGATAATGTTCATGAGCACCTAGCACAGTACTGAGACCCCACTCTAAATTAGTTCCTGTTTTGGGGCATCTGGGTGGCTCAGTCAGTTAAGTGTCCAACTTTAGCTCAGGTCATGATCTCGCAGTTCATGTGCTAGAGCCCCACGTTGGGCTGTCTGCTGTCAGCACAGAGCCCGCTTCAGATTCTCTGCACCACCACCCCATCCCGCCCCCACTTGTTCTCTAAATAAATTAAATAAATAAATAAACTAAAAAAAGGAAAGAAAAAAATTAATTGGTTCCTGTTTTCATCCTGCACAGCACTCTTGACAATCTGTGATCAAATAAATACTTGTGGTTTATTTAGTCTAATGCTTGTTTTGCCCAGTAGACAATAAACTTTGAGGACAGGGCTGAGGCTATTCTGTTCACTACTGGAACAGGGTCCCCCTCATAACTGGTAGTCAACAAATCTTCAATCAGAAGCAATCTCACTTATGATAGTCACTTTTCCAATAACTAATAAACAACAATGATACCATTTCTGTTACAACAGAAATAAAAGGATTAAATTTATCATAGGAAAAAATAGCCAGAAAGAGTATGGTCAGGTGAGTAGACTGGCCAACTAGCCATGACATGAGACTCATGAATCGACCAGAGCAGAAGTGGATGCCAGAGGAATTATGAACCTCTAAGGGCTATTCTAGAGAAAAGCAGGTAGGAAGGCTAGATGGGGCCACTGACACTAAAGATTAATTCATTCCACTATTCCTGGGATAAAGAACAAAATCCTTCACATGGCCCTGTGAAGCCTGGGTCTCCTGACATGTCTGGCCACATCTCCAGCTTACTCCCTGTGCTCCATCCCACCAGTCTTCTTTTTGTTGCCCAGAAAGTGTCACAGTGCCTCCTGCCACAGAGCCTTTGCACATACTAATCCCTCTGCCTGGCATGTTCTTCCCATATACTTCTACCCACTCCCAACCTGGTTCTCTTCCTAGTAACTCTTGCACATAGTTTAGGTCTCACCTCAAACATCACCTCCTCACGGAAGCCATCCCTGACCCTCCAGACCAGATCAAGACCAATATTAAATATCCTTATAGCCCTTTGATTTTTCCTTCACAGTCTTTATCACAACAAGGAATTATATTATTTCATAGTATGATTAATGTTATTTTTCCCCACTGGGCTATAAATGCCCCACAGAGCAAGGGCTTCAAAAATACTATTGAGTGAATGAATGAATGAATGAATGAATGAATGAATATATTTATCAACCCATATTGTTGTATGCCAGGCACGGTGGTCTCCAATGTAAAGGATAAAAACATGAGGTTGACATAGTCCTGGAACTCAAGAAGATTACTATTCAGTACAGTCTAGAAAATAAAAAGAAGACAACAAGTGATAAATAACATAATGGGCTCCCAAGAAAATCCAGAGGGAGCCCAAAGCTTCATCATAAGCAACAAGGCCTGGACTGGATAGACCACCAAGCTCTCTATCACAGATCCATACTTCTTTGATTTTCTGGCCAGAGGCACTCTAATGGAGTCAAAGATGATCTGAGGTTTTGAGCTGGGAGGTTAGGAAAGTGGGGAATCTCATTAGCTGCAAGGAGGAAGCAGGAGCCTAACAGGTACTTACTGATTGTTCTGGGAAATGATCCCTGCTTTCTGGTTCTAGGCACCCATACTTAATTCTCTCTACCTGACTTATTTCAGAAGAGCTCTCCGGAGCCTGGCTGTAACTCAATTGGCATCACTGAGTCTCCGTCACTTAGTGTCTGCCACTCACAGACGATCCATTCTTGTTTCAATGTGCTAAGCTTCAGCAACAAGTAAGAGAAGATGAATCCAGAATGGGAGGGTGGGGTGGGAAGTATAAACTTCAGGTTTACAAAACATCTGAGAACCTGCTGTGTGCCAGGTACTGTGCTAGAAATAAATATTGGGTCTAAAGGGACGCCTGGGTGGCTTAGTCGGTTGCATGTCCAACTTCGGCTCAGGTCACAATCTCACAGTTTGTGAGTTCGAGCCCCGTGTCGGGCTCTGTGCTGACAGCTCAGAGCCTGGAGCCTGCTTCGGATTCTGTGTCTCCCTCTCTCTCTGCCCCTAACCCACTCGCATTGTCGCTGTCTCTCCCAAAAATAAAAATAAACATTAAAAAAAGTATATTGGGTCTAAAATATGCACTATGTACTTTGACAGTTCAGTCCTGGCTCAGCTGCCTGCTACTCCAGGGTATTGCCAAAGCCAGGCTATAACATTCCTAAACTGGGTCATATCCTCTTCCTTAAAAGGAGAGTGGTAGACTAAAGAAAATTTTAAGATAAATCTGGGCCTAGTGGAGACTATATTCCTCATGTAAAGTAAAATTTTGTGAATTTTGTGTTGAAAAATAATTACTCCTAAATTTGTCTATTCCCTACCATCTTGAGAACATACTCATACAAATTAAGTTGAAAAGAAAAAATACAAGTCCCCAGAGAAAAACTTACCTCGGCTATAGAGTGGGCTGCTGCTCAGCGGGGGTGGGACAGCAGGGTTGGGTTTCTGTGCCTTGGGCTGCACTATGATTTGGTAGCCCTGCATGAGACGCTGGCAGATGAACTCTTCAAACACCTGCTGGGCCGTCATCTGCACACCTTCCTCATCCCTCCTGAGAAAACAGACGGTTGTTCACATGGGTGTGCTTGGCCCAGGTCAGAGTGACACTCAGAGTCTATACTCCCATCCTCTGTTTTTGCTTTGACCCCACAAGCCAGCCCTGATAACCATTGTATGGTGGTTCATAAAACTATCAATCTATAAACCAGTTTTGGGAGAAATGATCAGTTGAAAAGAGGCAGAAGAAGAAGGCAAATAAAAGCTAATAGCCAATCTTAGAAAAGAAGATCAGGGATGCCCGGGTGGCTCAGTCAGTAGAGCGTTCAACTTTTGATTTTGGTTCTGGTCATGATCTCAGGGCTGTAGGTGATCTCAGGCGCCTGGATGGTTTAGTCAGTTAAGCCTCCGACTCTTGATTTTGGCTCAGGTCATGATCCCACAGTCGTGAGATCAAGCCCCATGTCGGGCTCTGTGCTCATAGCACGGAGCCTGCTTGGGATTCTCTCTCTCTCTCCCCCCCTCTCTCTCTGCCCCTCCCCTGCTTGTGCACATACTCTCTCTCAAAATAAATAAACATTTTTTTTAATTAAAAAAAATTTATCTTTCTCTCCCTCTGCCCCTCTCTCCAGCTAGTGCACTCTCTAAAACTTAAAAAAAAAAAAATGTTTTTAGTTAAAAAAAATTTTTAAAAAGAGATTTAGTGTGTCCAGAACAAATGCAATAGAAAAATATGAGAAAGGATCAATGAGGACAAATGGCTAAAGGAGGCATGTCAATGGAACTCTAAAAAAAAATTGACAATTCTTGCTTCAATAAAATTCTCTAAACAGAAAAGGAAGACACAGGCTTGAAAATGCAGTGTTTTGATGCATACCCCAAACCCTCCTCTGACACCGACCTGTCGATGTCTGCTTCTGGGAGGAGATCATAACAGCCCTCCGTGTAGTCGTTCTGCAGGCCCTGGCGGTCAGGGAAGTAGTCGGTGGTGAGGGGGAGACACGCCGGAGTAGTGAGAGACTTCCAGTCCACTCCAACTGTGCAACAGAAGCCTGGCACTACAGGGGGAGCAGACAGTGTCAGAACTGCCTCGTGTAACAGGGGAGAAAGGTACGTGTGGTCACCAGGGCAGGTGTGGGACATGGGTGGGGTGGGGGAGAGGAGTGAAAGGTAACAAAATTGCCAGGAAAGGGATGGAAAAGAAGAAAAGGGGTGGGGGAGGGAGGAAGAGAGAAACAGAGTTTGTTAGATAATGCAGTGCAAGTGCTTATCCAATCCCATCATGCAAATGGGATTCACAGCTGATATTTTTCATTTTTTGCCGATCTTCAGCTAACAGCCACAATGCCAGTGAGGTTACTGCAGGGTAGCACAGGCAGTGTTATGCATCGAAGCAAATCAACATTCCAAGAGCAGAAAACAGGCTCAAGCCAGAGCCTCTCTGGAGGACTGCAGAGTGGCCGGTGGGGAAAGAAGAGCTCAGCCAGGTTTTGGAGCAATCAGCACATGGTAGCAGAATTCAGGAATACTTTCAGAATTGCAAAAATAGGTCACAGATCCAAAAGGGTAGGAGGAGAAATCAAAGAAGGGTGTCTGGGAAAGTTACAAGGCCATAACTTCAAGAGACAGACTTTAACAATCTAGAAATGAAAGCTGCAATCAGCAGAGTGGGCCCAATCACATGGATCTGTCCTGAATCGCCTGCTCTTTGGTTAAAGCAGGGTTTCTCCACCTTGGCACTACTGACATTTTGGACTGGAAAATTCTTTGTCTTGGGGGGCTGTCCTTTGTATTTTAGGATTTGAACAGCATCCCTGGACTCTACTTACTAGATGCCAGTGGCATCTCCTGGTTGTAAAAACCAAAAACGTCTGCAGATGTTGCCACATGTCCCCCCAGGGAGCAAAATCATCCGCAGTTGAGAATCACTGACTTACGGTAATAGGGAAGTTATCTCTTTAAGTAATTTAAGCAAATATTATTTTTCAAATCTTTATACAAGGGAGCAATCTGAAGCAAAAACACTCCATGACTTTGCCTCTGAGTATCAAGCAAGGGACACCTTAAACACCTTATCTTTGGGGTGCCAGGATGGCTCAGTTGGTTACGCATCCGACTCTGGATTTCGGCTCAAGTCATGATCTCACGGTTGTGAGACTGAGCCCCACGTTGGGCTCCGCGCTGAGTGTGTAACCTGCTTGGGATTCTCTGTCTCCATCTCTCTCTGACCCTCCGCAGCTCACACTCGCACGAACACGTGCGCGCTCCCTCTCTAACAGTAAGTAAATAAATAAATAAATAGCACCTTATCTTTTGCACAGTGCTAATGCAGCTTACATTGTGATTCACCTCTGTCTCATTCACCCTATCTCATCAGCTGACACATGACCTCCTCAGAGCAGGTACTGCGACATCACTGACCCCTTTAAACACCTGGCCAAGCCGAACCTCCCAGAAGTTACTCAATCAGAAGCCTCTCTGCTTAGGGATCTTTCCACCACATAGTGACACACACACACTACCCAATACAACAGAGTCCCACTGAACCTAGAGTTAAAGGACAAGAAGAGGACCCGACGCATGTGATAAGTCATAGTGGGAAACACGCCCCATGTAGCACCACTGCCTTAGGAAATTGCAACAAAACTAACTCCCTGATCTACACAGGTCTAGGGTATTTTATTTGTTTATTTGTTTGTTTGAATTCTATTTTAGTGTGGTAAGCACACTTAACATGAGAGCTACTCTTGGCAAAATTTTAAGAGTACAACACAGGAATGCTAACTTGGGCACAGCGTTGTGCAGCAGATCTCTAGAATTTATTCATCATGCATAACTGGAATGTTATATCCACTGATTAGCAACTCCTCACTTCCACCTCCCCTCAAGCCCCTGGCAATCACCATTCTACTCTCTGATTCTGTGAGTTTGACTATACACAGGCCTTGATAACTCATTAACACTTCGAGAATTAAAAAATCACAATCCAAAAGAACCTAATTGATCACCCCAATTTCCCAATATGGCAGATGAAGGAGTAAGCTTGTTCCTAGTTCCCAGTTAGAACCAGGAGCAGAAGGAAGACACCCAATCAAAACTACAGTAGGAAGCCAGAAGCAGAAGACAGTTGAATATGCTGTCTTAGATCATTCTGGCTCTCATTAGCTTCCTGACCCTCTGGACCATAAACATCCTTCAGAAATGTTTTCTGCTGGGCACACACCAAGATACAAACATTCAAATGTCTGGTCCAAAATCCCATGGTGAGAAAAGTTCCTGATTCTTAGTTTAATGATGTTTTTTCCTTGGGCAAACAGTGTGGCCTCTTTTCTAACTCCAATATCTTTACGCTCTATAGAGAAGGACTCTGAAGAGGGCCCACAACAGAACCGTTGAATTAACAACGATAAACATGGATTCCAAAATCCAGTGCTAGGGTTGTACAGAAAAAATAGGCTCATCTTTTCACTGTTGGCAGCATTCTGGAAAATAATCATCCTGCCAACCATACTTTGGGGGAAATATATTCCAGGATGTGAACTGAAAGAAAAGATATACCCACTGCACCATGTACTATACCTGTATTCAATAGTATTGCTAAAAAACTAGAAACCACCCAAAATGACCCCCAATAATAAATGATTTTTCAAACTGGGATGTAATGTGTTTGATACATGTGCTAAGTCACTAAAAATGACTAGCGGGGGGACACATGGTTGCTCAGTGGGTTAAGCATCCAACTCTTGGTTTCAGCTCAGGTCATGATCTCAAGGTTCCTGGGTTTGACCCCCCACATTGGGCTCTGTGCTGGCAGTGTGGAGCCTGCTTGGGATTCTCTCTCCCTCTCTTTCTGCCCTTCCCCGACGTGTGCACACATGTGCGCATTCATGCTCACTCTCTCTCAAAATAAAACATTAAAAAAAATGACTAAGGGCTCTTGGGTGACTCAGTTGGTTAAGCATCCGACTCCTGATTTCAGCTCAGGTCATGATCTCATAGTTGTGAGATCGAGCCCCGCATCAGGCTCCACACTGGATCTGGAGCCTGCTTAAGATTCTCTTTCTCCCTCTCTCTCCCCTTCCAATGCATGAGTGCGTTCTCTCTCTCTCTCTCTCTCTCTCAAAAAAAAAAAAAAAAAAAAAAGAGGGGTGCCTAGGTGGCTCAGTCAGTTAAGTATCCAACTTGGGCTCAGACCTTGATCTTGTGGTTCATGAGTTCAAGCCCTTGCGTCGGGCTCTGTGTTGACAGCTCAGAGCCTGGAGCCTGCTTCAGATTCTGTGTCTCCTCTCTCTCTGCCCCTCCCCCACTCATGCTTGGTCTGTGTCTCTCAAAAATAAACATTAAAAATTTTTTTAAATAATAGAAAAAGAAAAAAATGACTAATATGAGGAGTCAGAAGAAGTAGTAAAAGGATTATTTAGTTAATTATAAGTGGGAAGAAAGATTCAGTGATGTATATCTACTGGTCACAGCTAAGTAAAATAAAGTCTACCAGGTGGTAGGATTTTTTTTTTTTTTTGTATTCTGCTATTATAGATATTTAGATGTGCTCTTCCTGCAGATATTTCAACAGATAAAGATGATTTAAAAAAAAATGCAACCCAGTCAAACAATTTCAACTACAAGTATGTAAACAGTTCTAGTCCCTCTTATTCCTTTGTTCCCTAGAGCCATCACAAGGCCTTTAAGGGCTAAGGCCAGTTCTGAATTGGCGTAAGGACCTCATGGGAATTCCATTACCCTTCCCAAGTGCTGCTGAATCACATTCCAGAAGAGGTTATTTGGCCACTCCCCTCTTCACTTTCCACTGGAGAGGCTGAAAATTTTTCCTTTACCACATTGCCTTCTGGTACCCAGAGATGTGTGGACTTCCCACAGAGCTCCCCCTTGCTTCCTCATGCTCTGACCAACCCCGCCCTGACCCCACCCCAGTCAGCTGCTCCCTCTTACTTGGATCTGGAGAGGTAGAAACACTGTCCTCTAGAGAATCCTTGTTTTGGGTCCTAGGATTCATACCTATGGAAAGATGAAAACAGCTTAATGAGGCTCATTCTATAAAATAAAGAAGTAAATGAAAGTACTGGCCAGTTATGGTTGAAAAAGCCCAAAATCATAGCTAAAAATAAAAATGTGAACCAAGTACAAATTCTGTGAATATTTCAAACAGCACAAAAGAATCAATCAAAGAAAAATGAGCAATCTAAAACTTGGGAATGATCCAGAACATTACTCTGAGGTTATCAATACCATTCTTTGCCCAATGAGACCATTAGCATTGGCTTACATGCACACGCGCGCACACACACACACACACACACTAGCAAAAAGCAATCCACCATTTATTTTAAGAAAATGGCTATATTTCAAAGTCACTTCAACTAATTGGATAAATCTTTAGCAAAAACAAAATGACCTATTTAAAGTTTATTTCACTTATCAGTCATCATTATCTGGAATTTCCTTCTCCAAATCATAGCTTTCTGGAATATGACCTAAGACATATTAAAACTCACCACTTTAAGAGAAAAACAATGATTTTCCCTATAAGTGTCTGAAAGAAAAAACAGAAAGATCTTTGAAATACAACTTATTGCCTGAAAAATAACAGAACTAATTTTAAAGTACATATCAATATTTATTTTTTTATGTTTATTTATTTTTGAGAGAGAGAGAGCGAGAGACAGACAGAGTGTGAGCGGGGGAGGGACAGAGCAAGAGGGGAATAAAGAATCCGAAGCAGGCTCCAGGCTCTGAGCTGTCAGCACAGAGCTTGACACAGGGCTCAAACTCACGAGCCTCGAGATCATGACCTGAGCCAAAGTGGGACGCTTAACCGACTGAGCCACCCACGTGCCCCAAAGTACATATCAATGTTTAAAGGTCCCTTTCTAGACACATATACTTACTAGAAAATTATGGTACTATGAAAAAGATTGGGAAAATCCTCACCAAACTGTCAACAGTGGCTACCTCCAAGGAGAAAGCTGGGGGAGGTGACAGGAGGTAAACCAGAACTTACAGTTTTTATTCTAGATACTTTTGTGTCATCTGAATCTTTTATAACAAGAATAAATACGTATAAGTCCCTCATGGAGTCTTTGAAAGGACAAGCCACAACATGAGAGAAATCATCTGCAAATCACCTATCTAGCAAAGGACTTGTAGCCAGATTACATAAACAGCCCTCAAAACTCAAGAACAAGAGCACAACTTAATGAGAAATAGGGCAAAAGATTTGAACATTTCACTGAACACATACAGAAACCAAATAAGCACATGAAAAGATGCTCAACTTCCTCAGCCATTAGGGAAATGGCAAGTTAAAAGTACAGATACCTCTACAGACCTCTTGGAATGGCTAAAATGACAAGTCATGCCAAGTGTGAACAAGATGTGGAACAATGGAAACCCTTATTCATTGATGGTAGGAATGCAGAATGATGCACGGCTTTGGAAAATAGTTTAAAAAAAATAGTAACTTTTTTTTTAACAGTTTATTATTTTTGAGAGACAGAGAGCATGAGCAGGGGAGGGGCAGAAAGAGAGGGAGACACAAAATCTGAAGCAGGTTCCAGGCTCTGAGCTGTCAGCACGGCAGCTTCTTTAAATAGGGGCACCTGGGTTAAATAGTTAAATAGGGGCGCCTGGGTGGCTCAGTCGGCTAAGCGGCCGACTTCGGCTCAGGTCATGATCTCGCCATCAGTGAGTTCAAGCCCCACATTGGGCTCTGTGCTGACAGCTCGGAGCCTGGAGCCTGTTTCAGATTCTGTGTCTCCCTCTCTCTGACTCTCCCCCATTCATGCTCTGTCTCAAAAATAAACAAACGTTAAAAAAAAAAAGTTAAAAAAAAAAGTTAAACAGATAGGGGTGCCTGGTTGGCTCAGTCAGAAGAGCATGTGATTCTTGATCAGGTTAAGGTTGGTTAAGCAGCCAACTTCAGCTCGGGTCATGATCTCATGGTTCCTGAAGTCAAGTCCTGCGTTGGGCTCTGTGCTGACAGCTCAGCGCCTGAAGCCTGCTTTGGATTCTGTGTCTCCTCTCTCTCTGTCCCTCCCCTGCTCACACACTCTCTCTCTCCAAATAATTAACCATTAAAAAAAACTTTTTTAATAAATACGTAAAAATAAAAGTTAAACAGATATTTTACCGTTTGACCCAGCAATTCCATGCCTACGAACTTACTCAAGAGAAATAAAAAAAACTGTTATGTAAATGTTTATGGTAGCTTTATTCATAGTTCCCCAAACCTGGAAACTGTCCAAATATTTTGCAAATGAAGGGATAAACAAACTAATATATTCATATGATGGAATGCAACTCAACAATAAAAAGTAATGAACATTCAACAACTTGGATGAATCTCAAATGAATTATATGCTGAATAAAAGAAGCCAGACTCAAAAAGCTACATACTGTATGATTCCATGTGCGTGACATGCTGGGACAAGACAAAACTAAAGGGAGAGAGAACAGATCATCGGTTGCCAGGGGACAGGGGTGCGGCTGAGTACAAAGGGGCCACCCAAAAGAATGTGGGGTGAAATGGAAATGTTCTGTATCTTGATGTGTTGGTGATTATGACTGCATGCATTTGTCAAAACTCACAGAACTGTACACTAAAAACAGTGAATTTTACTGTATGTAAATTTTAAAATTAATAAATTTTTAAGAATTTAAAAAGAGATATCACATGGCCAAACAATTTTAGAACTTCTTTTTTGGAACTGCCTTCAGTAGATTTTTTTTTTATTACCATTCATCATAATAAGATACAACTGGTTTATTAAGTCAAATAAGCATAGTCTTTCATTTTATTCAAACCCCTACTATGAGGCAGATATGAAGAAGGTACTATTCCCCTTCTACAGATGAACTAAAGCTCAGAGAAGTGAAGTAACTTACTGAAGATCACACAGTAAGTAGGTGAAACCAGCATTTAGACTCTGCTCAACTCTACAGACGTCTTACTTCCTGACTCTCCATCTGGGGCACCAGTTTTCAGCTATTGAAAATGTTATCTCTTCTTTGTCAACAGTCAAAAGCCATTTGGAGCTAAATTTTCTGAAAAAGCTATCCTGGCTGACAACATCCATTTTCATGCAAACACAAAGCGAACTATTAAGAAGCAACGAAGTGGATTTTCTTGTTTAGCCTGAGAACTGGTATGAAGGCAATTACAAAATCAGAATTCTCAAAGCATTCTGAGCAATAGGAAATTATTAAATACATTACCTCACAAGTTGAGATGCTAAATTTGGTCATTAGAGAATCTTTTCTTTCCTTTCTTTCTTTCTTTCTTTCTTTCTTTCTTTCTTTCTTTCTTTCTTTCTAGAAAACTAAATCCAGACTTGGTCTGTAAGAATTCTTAGACTAATAAAAAAACAGTTCAACTTATAATTTTGTGGGCAATTCCTTGAGCTCAAAGAGGCAACCAATAGGATCCTAGACAAGAACTGCACCATCTCTAACAGACAAAAGCACATATAAGGCCGCCAGTCTTTTATGCTACACACACACACACACACACACACACACACACACACACACACACACTTTACTTTTTAAAAACAATGAAAAATATTTAAAGAAATATTTTAGGCTCTTTCATGAGGCTCTTTATACACAGTTTCCTTGCAGTTCAATCTAACATACTGCCTCTTCCACCAGCTCGGCCTATGAGACTTATTTTCAGTCAAACGTGCTGGCTGTGGGCATATGACAAGTCCCACAACTTGAGATGACCAACATGAGACCTCACGGTCAGTCAGTTCTGCTCTAACCTAATATTTGTGAATGAGACCTCACTCTCAACATTCAAAGCCAGACATTCACCTTGGGGAGCCAATGCTGAAAGTCACCATCTTAGCTTGGCCTTTTGACATCTGTTCAGAGTCAAGAAGTCTGAACGTGTCCTTCGCTTGCTAACCTCAGGCCAAAATGGGTAATCCATGTGGGACCTTTGGGACTGACCCTGGGTGACATCTAGAAGCCTGTGTGTGGGACTAGTCATTTCTCCTCTCTGGACTACAGAGATGGCACTTTCCCACAAAAATCCCAAGCCTGTGCGGCGCTTGGGTGGCTCAGTCAGTTGGGTGTCCGACTTCAGCTCAGGTCATGATCTCACGGTCCGTGAGTTCGAGCCCCGTGTTGGGCTCTGTGCTGACAGCTCAGGGCCTAGAGCCTGCTTCAGATTCTGTGTCTCCCTCTCTCTGATGCTTCCCCGTTCATGCTTTGTCTCTCTCTGTCTCAAAAATAAATAAATGTTAAAAAAAAAAAAAAATCCCAAGCCTGAGTGAATGACTCTGAGGCCCTTTCCTCCAGTCTCAGCGTGCTGTTTTACTTTTACTTCAGCTCTCAGGCTGCTACATGTACCTAATACTCAACACAAATACCAACCTGCAGATTCTGAGTCCTAATATCACAGGGAAAGAAAGCATGGCATCTAGTTATTTTCTTTTCCAAAACTATCTAGAGCACTTATTCCCCAATGAAGGGAATGACAGTGGCTGAGAAGTCTTATAAATGGGTGCCCACTTAACGAAACAGAGGGATAAAAACTATCTCCCCAGGAGGGAGGGGGGTGGGAGACAGGTGATAGATACTAGGGAGGGCACTTGTGATGAGCACTGGGTGTTGTATGTAAGTGATGAGTCACTGAATCCTACTCCTGAAACCAATATTGCACTCTATATTAACTAAAATTACACACACACACACACACACACACACACACACACACAACCCACACATGCTATCTCCCCAGTTCCATTGACCACCTGGTCCCTGCTGGGCAACATGGTGAAAAACAAGAGTACAGGTACAAGGCTCTAGCCAACAATGCTCGAAATGAAAGTCTACGGGCCAAGAGGGAAACCCACAGAGACACCACTCCTGTGAATCGTGACTCACATATGAATCATGTCCAAATGCAAGAGAAAATCTGAGTCACGCTTGAGTGCCTGCAGATGGTACAAACTGTCAGGCCCAGGAGGTGAAGGTGGGGTCACAGATGAGGTTCTCTCATTTCTTTTCAATTTTTTAACAAATGAAAAGGTAACTAATTATTTATTTAGACCTCACTTTGTCCCCAAACAAGAACCTAGTGTGACAATTTTGCGTTAAGGAGCCCAATCTACTTTTGCTCCTTATAACAACCCTGTGAAGCAGGTAGGCAGGTGAAGATCTTTATGCCCATTATACAGATGATGAACCTGAGCAGCAGCAAAGGCTGAAGGCTAAACTCCAAAGACCATGGTGGGCGGGGTTGGGACACTCCCTCATGTATCATAAGGCAGCAGAGGTCACATGTTCAAACTGCATGGTATCACTGGAACCACTAAGTCCAGCTCCCCGTGAGAGGGCTTCCTTTTCATCATTGTTACCCTGCACAAAACTACTTCAAATAGAATCCCAAGTGAATGGAGAGCCAGAGCTCCCCAAGGTGAGGAGAACTGGTGTCTTAATCATTTTGTTTCTCCTCAGACCTTAGCACAGTGCCTACAGTTCAATAAACATTCCTGGAATGAGTGAGAGTATAGTGAGTTTGAAGAAAGCAAACCATATTCCATGAAGACTGAGGATGGATTGAAAGGGAAGTCACTTCAAAAACTAGCAAGGCAGAAAAAAGACTGTCCAAGCCTTTGAGAAAAGGAATCCAGTTAATTGTTCAACAAGGTTATAAGACAGGGAAGAAAAGCACTCTTCAGTGGAGGGAAAGCTAACCTCAGAAAACTTTTAGTATTCATTCAACTACCTGATATGTGCCAGGAACTGTTCTAAGTTCTGAAGATATAGTCATGAGCGAAACACAAATCCTTGCCTTGTTGGAGCTTACAATAAAAACCACAAAATTAAAAGACCTAGTATGACAGGTGGCATTATGTAGAAGTAGCAGGCAGGGAAGATGGACGGGAGTGCCAAGGTAGAGAGTGGCAATTTGGGTAAGACCTAAAGGAAGGAACAGAACAAGCTGTGCGTAGGATGACCATATCATTTATCATTCAATCCAGGACACCTTTGAGAGTGAAAGGGGACACTATTAATAATTACACAGGACAATGAATTCAAACCAGGCTGTCCTGGGCAAACTCAGGCATGTGGACCTTAGCCATAAAGCTCTCCAGTGTAAGGGCAGAGCAGAGGGGAGAGCAGGAAAAAGCACCTCAGATTCAGAGCATGCCTGATACATTTAGGAAACCCCTACAATAATAAAGTGAGAGGGGAAAGCAGGAGACGAGGTCTGAGAGTAACAAAGGGTTGCAAGAGGGAGGGGGCTCTGTCGGCTATTGTAACGCCTTTGGCTTTTGATCTGAGTGCACTGGGAAGCCCTTGGAGGGTTTTGTGCACAGAAGTTTCATGATCTGACTTCTATTTTCAGAGGGTCACTCTGAATTGCTGTGCTGGAAATAAACTATATGAAAGGGCAAAAAGAGGAAGCTGAGAGACCAGTTAGTGGGATATCACAACAATCCAGGCAAAAGATGAAGGTACCTTCAATAGGGCTGGGACTGGTAGAGGTGATGACATATGGAAAGATTTGGGATATATCCTCATAGATCTGACATTAATTGGTTATAAATGGTAATATGGTAATAAAAATTATAATGATTTTTATCTAATCCTTTTTGTGGCTGGCTAACATAATCGATCGGGAAGCACAAGATCAAAGATGGGAGTTCAATTCCCATGTGACCCCTGGCCCCTTTGAAATCACATGCTACTGGTCATAAAGGGAACAGGCAAAGGTAAGGATGATCCTACTTAACTCTATTGGCCTGACTAGAAAAAGTCTGAGGAGCCCACACCTTCTCCAAGAAGCTACACATTCTAGAATATATTTATGTAATTGCACACTTGCATACCAATTAAAGAGAATAATTTTGTGGGCTGTTCAGATGCTTCTCACATATGGCAGCTTGGTCGTGGAAGCACAAATTCATTTGTCAATAAATGTGCTAAACACTGTGGGGAGAAGATGAATAAAGATAAATTCTTTCAGTCTAGTGCAGAGACAGACATAGAAACAAACAGCGGGATCATGATATGCCAAGTAGTACAATTAGGTTATGCATATGGAACAATGTGGAAACATGCCTAACATCTCCTAGGAAGGCATGGGGAGAACCGCCAGGGAGGGCTTCAAAGAGAAGGTATTTTGGGGGTTGAATCATAAACACTGAGTTGATGAGGTGCCTAGGTAGTTCAGTAGGTTAAACGCCCAACTCTTGGTTTCAGCTCAGGCCATGATCTCATGGTTTGTGAGTTCGAGCCCCATGTTGAGCTCTGTGCTGATAGTCCAGAGTCTGCTTGGGAATCTCTCTCTCTCCCTCTCTCTCTGCCTCTCCCCGGCTCATGCTCAGAGCTCTCTCTCTCTCAAAATGAATATTAAAAAAAAAAAAAAAAAAAAAGACTGAGCTGATGTTTGCCAGGCAGAATCAGGGTTGAAGATAGGGTGAAAGCATATTCTGCAGGGGTGCTAGTCCATGCAAAGAAATATGAGGACAAAGATCTTTGGAGGAGCCACAAGCAATGGCTGGAATATAACACATGCACATCTCATAATACACATGACAAAGGCAGCTCTTACTTGCTGACTGTGCCAGGAACCATTCCAAGCACTTTACATGGATTATCACATTTAATATTCACACAAATCCTCTTCACAGATGATGAAAGTAAGACACATAGAGGTAACTTGGCCTGAGGGCCTCACTGCTCATTAGAAGTGGAGTTAGGACTCACATCTGAAGAGTCTAGAGCCTGAGTTCTTTCTGTATACAGTGATGTGTGGAAGTGGTGGTGGCCAATAAGGATGCAAAGGCAGGCAGCAGATGGGTCATGACTAGTGTTACAGGCCATGAACCACGGGAGGGTTTTATATGTGGGAAGGAGGGGCTGATCAGATTTGTATTTAGAAATATCTCCTTGGTGACAGTATGGAAGATGAATCAGAGGGAGCAGGGACAAAGCAGGAAGACCACTTGGAAAATTGCTGTCATAATCCTGGCCAGATATGGCATGGGTCTGAACCAAAGCAGAAGCAGTGAGAATGGAGGGGACAGGCCAGAGTCAGAAGAAAGAGGAAACAGAAGAGGGAGAGTGGGTAGGGGAGCCACAAGAGATGATTTTCCTTGTCAGTATACTGAGGATGAGGTACTTGGGAGTTATCCAAGCAGAGAGGTCCATCAGGTGCATGGACCTATGGCACAAGAGTCCAAGATGGAGAAGGGTGAATGAGAGATCCAGGTTGCACCAAATGCTTTTCCCATGCATGTGTACCAGGGAATCTTTAGCTCAGAGGACTCCATGATGGTGTGATTAGAAGATCTTCCACAACCATCCCCACATAAGGATTCTTTGAAACTTCCCTCTCCTCCTCAAAGTAAATTTCAAAATTACAAAAGACTCATCTTCTGAGGAATCATCTGGTCTACCTAAGCTATCCCAGGCCCAGAACCACTCCAGGACTAGTCGGGGTAAATCCTGGTGCTTTTACCATCTGCACCTGTAATCCCTCTTCTTCAGATCAGCAGTAAAACTAGCTCAAACTGTAGTGCTGTGAGCCCAAGAACAGCCCCTCCTCAGTACAACTCCATCCCACACAGCCTAGGAAGCTCAAACTCTGGGTTCCTATAAAATGGCTCTTTGGTTTAGCAAAATGGAAAGATTGCCTTGATACAAGAGTCTGGTGGCCAAGTAACATTTTAAGCACCCCAAGTGCAGACATAAAATGCATCTTATCACCAAACTATTAACCAATTTGTCTTCTCATTTAAAGAGAAATAATAAAAGAACAAAAGAAACAGAGAAAGAGGAAGAGAAAAAAGAAAGAAAGGATGGAAGGAGGGAAGAAGTTAATTAATGACAATCCTTTAGGGATTCTCTTATTGCCAACCAGTTTTCAAGACTTAGCTACTGACCTCTAGAAATATTGTTGGATGAAGCAACCAATGAATGAAGGAACAATTCATTAACCAATTTTATACAACTTCACTTTCACTATACCTTCTTTAAGCTAAGTTTCAGAAACGCAAGTTAGTTATAGAAAACTAAGACATAGAGCAGCAGCCCCATATCCACCCCCAACTAAGTTTTAATGTTTTTTATACTCATGTTGAACAATATCTGTCTTTTGAGGCTTCCCAAAATCTGCCCTTATTCATCCCAACTCCTGTTCCCCTACATCATAAAGATACTCTGAATGGTGTGGTCTAAATGAAGAACAGCAGTCAGGACACCTGGCCACAGGCTTGAGAGATTCAATTAATATCTCTATACCTCAGGACATTAAGTTGCCCCATGTGCAAAACATACTTAATAGTATATGCCCTCCTAGGATGATTGCATGACATGGTAGATATACATGGTCTTCCAGAAAGCATGTAACCTGTGTTAGTGGAAGTCCATTCTGTCCCTGTCTCCCTGCCTCCACCCAGAACCTTCACCTGCTACCTCTCTAGGTAACCAAATCCTACGGCTTCAAGTCTGAGGCGCATGCCCACTTCTTGAAGCTACAATGCCACCGTTCTCCTTCCTGATCTCACAACTGGAACCACATTGTTCCCCTCTGGGTCTCTCCTGATTGTTTATATACCTGCTGCTGGGTAAGCCCCCCACTAGCAGAACCAGAAGCTCCTCCAGAGCAGAGGCTACTCCTGCTGTCCCCAGTGTTACCCTCGACACCAAGTTCATTAGGGGCCCACAGTCACGACTCACTGACAGGGCTATGATGAATGTGGCTTGACCAATGTGTTCTCAGCTAAAAACGTAACGTGCAGCCCATTTATAATTCCATGCATTATACAGCACTGCTTCTAAATAGGTCACCCAAAATTGTGGCTGAAATGATCCCAAAATAGACATGGCCCTGCTTTTCTGGTCCCTGTGTCGTTTCTAGATGTAAGCCTGCAACTCTGAGCATCCCAACTCTGTTACCTCTTGGATTGGTTACCTGCACCACTGTTGCTAAGCAGGCTGACAGAAAGCTCTTCTGTTCCACTGAAGTTCAAGAAGGACATGCTGTCACCAGGCTGGCGGGAAGTGCTGTGCCTGCAGAGAACAGAGCCCAGCCACCTGGCTTAATGCAGAGCATTACCTCTTTTATCCTGTCCACCCCATATCCCAGGAGTCTCGATCAAAAACAGCTCTGAATATCTAGCTACACAGGCTGGCAACAACTGGGAGCCATACCACAGGCTACTGGACTTCAGTGCTTGGTGTCTGTGCCAGATCTGGTCTCCTGTGGCCTGCTTGTCCTGGCCTGGCACCCCAAAAACTGCTTTCCCACTGCCATACTGGACTGCCTGCCCTTCCTCATCCTCAGCTCCCCACTGCTAAAACAGACAGGAGGCCTAAAGTGACTGAAAAGAAGTACCAAGTGAGCTACAAAGAGGGTCATGTCCTGCCCATATCTCTCATCCATTCCACGGGATGTCGAGATGATTGAAAAAGGGACCAAAGAGACTGCCCTTTGCAAAGTGTTTCCTAAAGCATCACAGGAACAGTGAGGCCAGTTGTATCCCCAGCTCATGTCTGTCAAGTAAGTGACTTTATTCCTGCACTGACTCTCTTGGATGCTTTCTAATGCATTCAGAACTCTGGTTCAACAAGAGTTTTTTCTATAAACACGGGCCTTGATTTCCATTGCTTTTAGCAGAAACAACTTCTAAACTCAACAGTGGGATTTCTCGGTGGCCAAAATGACAAAAGTCACAGACTTCCCAGAACACACAGCATGAACAACCTGTCTCAGCACTCATTTTCACTCTTGGCTGAGGTTTAGAAAAAACTCATATTTGAGGTTTACAAAGTGTGCTTTGAACTAAAGCTAAAGCAAGGCCTAGGTAACGTGTGGCACAGCGTCAGGCTGTTTGCTTTGCACTTGGCCCAGTGAAAGGAATGGAACTGACAAAGGAAGGGCTTGATCTCATACTGTCTCATCAAGTCTTGTAACCATGACATTTTGTCAGCAGACTGTTCTGCCATGGTTCTGGGTACCACGGAGTTTCTCAAGGTACTTTCTGGAGCCCTATGCACATCCTCACCTTCCAGCAGCTTCATGATATGCTAACTCCAGCAGCTCTGCAGAGGAGTGAGTTGGGTCCCTCTGCCCGCTGCCCTGCAGCTCCGCCATATTCTGTCGGGTCTGGTGATGGATCTGGATGGCCTCTCCGGATGGTCCTACCCAGACAAAGATCCACTGAGCATCATTCCCACCCAACAGCTAGTGCTTTGTACTTAGCTTTACTCTTCCTTCTTTCCAGCTGCTGAGACGTGGGCGCTGGGAGAGACCGGAAGGAAAGCACACCAAGGGTAATATTACACATGTGATACTCCAGCTTCCCAAAAGAACATCTCCTCTTCTAAGCAGGACTCATCTTCCTGTGGGGCCTCACATTTGTCACCCTGTTCAGCCTAAAAACACTTCAGGAGTCTCTGTCTCATGCATGTCAAACTGAGATGCCATAGAGAAACACTGAAGTACAGGAGTAGAGGGCACCTCCCAGAAGGAATGACACAAACTAAACAACAAGGAACACATGAGTGAAACGTCAATGACTCTGTTAATACGTAAGACGTTGACAGCTGTGACTCCAAGAAGCAGAGGATGCGCAAGTGCATAAAAGACATCAGGTGGGTGGGAGAGAAATCACAATTAGTCAAGTCTATTCAAAAATGCTTCCTGGGGAAGAAATTTCAGAGGTGAGTGTTCGGCAAGGTTAGTAGGAATGGAAAAAGAGGGCACTTGGGCAGAAGAAATAATGTGTGTGAAATCTCAAATGTGGAGGAGGCAAAAGGCATGCAGGAGACCACCAGATGAGCATGGGAAAGAACAGAAGCTCTGAGGATGGGAGCGAGGAGATGCAAAGTTGGGGAGCCAGGCAAAGGAGGGCCTCAGCTATCAGCAGACTGGGCAGGCATAAGGACGAAACAGAGGAAGCAGGACCAGAGAGTCCTGTTTTAGTAAAGTGTGCCCAACAGTTGGGGGCAAGAAGAGCTGGAGGCCATGAAAGACACATCAATGGTTCTCCTAAGAGAACTCGAAGGGAGCCCATGGGGATAACAATGTAAAGAAAGAGACAGTGGAAAGAAAAAAAATCCTGTAATTTTGACAGGGATAAGGGGGGCAAAAAGGAGTTTGGAGGTGACCCCCAATTATGGCCTACACAACCAGATTCATTTCTCATCGATTTAACTTTTAACATTAAAAGCAAGTGGAAAAGGAAGTAACTAGACATTTTCAGGCATTCAGCGGGCTGGCTTCCATGAAAAGACCCTGGAGTTTAATGCATCTGTTCCTTCCCAGCCCAGTCAGAGCCCATTAAGCTGAAGTTAATTTTAGCTACAGCTTTATAAAACCATACTGTCATCCTCTGTAGGAGAAAACACAGATCAAAAAGGACAGGCTAGGAAAAACAGTGGATTGAAGAAAATATCTTTTTAAGTTTTGATTGCTTTCGAACTTTCAAAAAATGGAATCATACAGAATACACTCTTATGTTGGGCTTCTTTCATTATGTCCATAAACTTAAACATAAATTTGAATGTGGTTGTAGTTCATTCTCATTTCTGTATAGCATCTCGTATTTAAAAAAACCACTTATTCTATCCTTTCTCTTTTTTTCAACTTATTTGAACTAAAACAAAAACAAAAAAACCAGCTCACCCATTTCTCAAAAATTGTGTTTATTTTTAGTTGTCAGAGACTCCTGAGAAAAAACAAAATAATATAACTCTGTGTATTCAAGACATTAATATCACTATCCAGAGAGAGACAGGAGAGGAAGGAATGAACAAGGATAAGCAGCATTACTCTTAGGAAAGAAAGCAGATGACAAAGTACAGTCCATTTCAAACAGAAGAAAAGTCCTTAGGTTTACACAGTCACTTCCCAAGTGTGTCCTCAAGGATCCCCACAAGAACCCCTGGGGTAGGCAGAGTGGCAATGGATAGCTCCATCTTAGAGGTGGGGCACTGGAGTTGCAGAGAAGTTGAGATTCTTAACTGAGGCCACACAGCTGGTTAGTGACAAGGACCAGGACTAGCAGCTCCCAGCACAAGGCTCTTTCCTGAGCAACCAACTTACCCACAGGAAAAGTGTGCATCCAGCGCCTTCTGTTGGATGTGAGCTTCATGGGCATTCGTGAGGGGGCAAAGGGGTTAATCAGTGCCCGCTGGGGTGTGTATCCCCCAGGTCGAACATGCAGCATGGATTCTGCGCTGCCTACATGGAACCTTCCCGGCGCACTAGAGTCTCGCTGTGGTGGCTCCATCATGTTCTCCAGGACATCTGTCAGTTATTGTGGAGTTGAGGCACAAAAGAGAAAGCACAGAGCCATGGTGAAACCAGGACTAGGCAATCAGCCAAGGCTGATTAGAATCTTGAACGTCATACATGTTAGGGAGTGAAAGAAATAAGTAAAATCACCCAACTATAATGAAATGAAACACTGGGTTTGTTTACTTTTTAAATACTTGGGAGAAGGAAGTTCTGGCTCCTAAATTACTGGCCCAATAAAGCCACACCAAAACCTGATGGAGGGAACCACCCATCACCTAGAGACCCTGCACTTTGAGCTAGATGCAATGACTTGAGTTGTCTCCCTGGGAGATAGGGTGGGTATATTCTATATGTGGGAGGAATGATAAAAATAGATATTTGGTGTCCAGAAGGGCAGACCCTGATAGAGATAGCCAGTGTGTTCATTAAACCCATTTGATTTTCCTCTTAGGCACATGAGACTATAGTTTCTAGCCCCTCTACGCTGGGGCCAAATAACTTTGTTCTCCCTCTTACACTGTTGGTAGGAATGTAAACGGGTACAGCCACTGTGGAAAACAAAATGGAGATTCCTCCAAAAGTTAAAAATAGAACTACCCTATGATCTAGTAATCGCCCTAAGTATTTACTCAAAGAATACAAAAACACTAATTCAAAGGGATACATGCACTCTTATGTTTATAGTAGCATTATTTACAACAGCCAAATTATGGAAGCAGTCCAAGTCTCTATCAATAGATGAATAGATAAAGAAGATGTGGTATATGTATACAATGGAATATTATTCAGCCATAAAAAAGAATGAAATCTTGGGGTGCCTGGGTGGCTCAGTTGGTTAAGCGTCCGACTTCGGCTCAGGTCATGATCTCATGGCTCATGAGTTTGAGTTGCATGTAGGGCTCTGTGCTGATAAGCACGGAGCCTGGAGTCTGCTTTGGATTCTGTGTCTCTCTCCTTCTCTGTGTCTTCCCCCCACCCCCCAAACTAAATAAACATTTTAAAAAATTAAAAAAAAAAAAAGAATGAAATCTTGGCATTTGCAACAACATGGATGGAGCTAAAGAGTATAATGCTAAGTGAAATAAGTCAGAGAAAGACAAATACCATGATTTCATACATATGGGGAATTTAAGAAACAAAACAAACAAGCAAAGGGAAAAAGAGAGACAGAGACAGAGACAGAGAGACAGAGACAAACCAAGAAACAGACTGTTAAGAGAACAAACTGATGATTACCAGAGGGGAGGGAGGTGGGCTGATGGGTAAAATAGGTGATAGGGATTAAGGAGTGTATATTTTGTGATGAGCACAGAGCAATTTATGGAATTGTTGAGTCACTATATTGTACACCTGAAATTTACATAACACTGTATGTTAACTACACTGGAAATGCCATGGCATGGCATGGCATGACATGACATGGTATGACATGACATAAAATAAAAATAATAACTTCGTTCCAAGCAATAGAACACAGGTAGAAGTGGCATGCTCCAATGAAGGCCTGGACCACAAATATCTCTACTCATGATCTCCATTCTCTTTTCCCCTACTGTGCTAACTTTGGAGACCAGTGCTAATGATCATACCATCCCAGCCTGGGGCCCTCAATGACTGGGTGGATCAGAACCCCCTCCCACTGACTCAGTGACCTGGATATAAGTAAGCAAATATTACTATGTTTAAAAAAAAAAATTCCTGGGAGAAAAGAATGAAGAAATGGATGCATCCAGCATTGACCAGGCAATGAGGTGGCATGACATACAGACTCAACCTGTCTTGTCCAACGGCAGACAGGCTCCCATTATAGAGACGGAGGTAACATGCTACATAACCTAAGTGGATCAAAGAGCTAAAACCCACAACCAGCTCCCCTGGTATGCATCCCATGTTCACTAAAGCAATCACCCACATCAGAAAATGGGTCCAGCAGATGCAAATTCCATGGCATCAAGGAATATGTCTTGTCCACCATTATTTAGCCAATGCCTACCAAAGAACCTGGTATATAGTAATAGCTAATTCCTTAAAGCTGATTTGCATGCAAGAAGGGAACATCTATGAAAGCTATATTTTTCACTGTTTTATTAAAATTTATTTATTTATTTACTTATTCTGAGGGAGACAGAGACAGCACAAGTGGGGAGAGGCAGAGAGAGGGGGAGGGAGAGAGAGAGGGGGAGGGAGAGAGAGAGAGAGAGAGAGGGGGAGAGGGGGAGAGAGAGAGAGAGAGAGAGAGAGAGAGAGAGAATCCCAAGCAGGCTCTATGCTATGTGCTATCAGCACAGAGCCCGATGCAGTGCTCCAACTTACCAACTCTGAGATCATGACCTGAGACAAAATCAAGAGTAGGACGCTTAACTGACTGAGCCAACCAGGCACCCCTATTTTTTCACTGTTAATTAATGAGTTGATGCTCAGGTTTACCAAATAAAAAAGAAAATGGTCTACTTAGTTATCATGAAAATAAAAGGAGAAAATCCAATTTAAAAAAAGATAAGTTAATGCTTTGAAAAGGATGAAAAATAGGACTAAGGGATAAGGGTGCCTGGCTGGCTCAGTTGGTAGAGCATGCGACTCTGTCTCAGCATCATGAGTTTGAGCCTCACATTGGGCATGGAGCCTACTTAAAAAAAAAAAAAAAAAAAAAAAAAAAAGGACTAAGGGATAAAGTGGGTCGAAAATACATATAGATTGCAACTACCTGGATAGAACTAGAGGGTATTATTCTAAGCAAAATTAGAGAAAGACAAATATCACATGACTTCACTCACATGAGGAATTTAAGATACAATACAGATGAACATAAGGGAAGGGAAGCAAAAATATATAAAAACAGGAAGGGGGACAAAACATAAGAGACTCTTAAATATAGAGAACAAACAGAGTATTGCTGGAGGGGTTGTGGGAGGGGGGATGGGCTAAATGGGTAAGGGACATTAAGGAATCTACTCCTGAAATCACTGTTGCACTATATGCTAACTTGGATGTAAATTTAAAAAACAAATAAAAATTTTTTTAAATATATGTTATAGAAAAAAAATATGTATAGAGGAAAGGGGAAATGTTTTCTATGTTACATTGGGTGGGTAGATGGGTGAGACCCCCTAAACACACTAGAGAAACAGTAAACTAAGGGACTATAGATTGTACTGCCTTATAATATTCTAGTGAATTGCTTTTTGGCTTTTCCAAAAAACTCCCCAATATCACTAAAGGACACTGAAATCAATTCTACTATTCAGATAAGTTTTTAAGAAAACTATTTTCAAAGCTACTTTCAAAGCTACAACATTATCTCCTCAGAGATCTGGCTTTTAGAGCAACAAGGGTTTTGGAAGAATTAACGTTTAGTGTAATTTAGCTTTTGTTACAGATCCTACTAAGAATATTTGCAGAAAAATGGGGGTAACTGTCACACAAACTTAGAAATTTCCAGAAAGTGGGAAAGTGCTAACCTACAAATTTCAAATGTATTAAAATTCCTGAGTGCTGAAACTAATTAAGTGACATAAGTGATATACTATACTCATGTCATTAAATATCTGCTCATTTCTCCTTTTTTAGCATTTCCTATTTATACTTTGAACCAGTTACAAAACAAGCAAAATTTTTTCTATAGTCAAAAACTATGCCCTTGGCATAGTGTATATGGTGCTGGAGCTGATGGCTTCACCTTCAACACCCTGGGTCATAGAAAACATTCCTCACCCTTCGGGAATCCTTCCAGGAGGGCAACAGGGGGCAGCTTATATGTATACGACATTCCTAAGTCAATGATCAAAAGTCAGGAGGGCTGTGCTTTCGTTTATATAACATCCTTGAAATTAACAAAAATATAGAGCAAGAGAATGATCAGTGAGAGTGTGTGGCTATAAGGGGGTAACACAAGACAGCCCTGTGGTGATGGAATAGTTCTGTAATTATGACGATAATTATAAATAAATAAATCTACACATGTGATAAAAATGCATAGAGGAGTGCCTGGCTGACTTAGTCATTAGAGCATATGATTCTTGATCTCAAGGTTATGAGTTCAAGACCCATGTTGGGCATAGAGCTTACTTAAAAAATAAACAAACAAACAAACAAACAAATATGGAATGCCTGGGTGGCTCAACAGGTTAAGTGTCTGGTTCTTGATTTCAGCTCAGGCCATGATCTCATGGTTCATGAGACTGAGCCCTCTGTTGGGCTCTGTGCTGAAAGTATGGAGCCTGCTTGGGAGTATCCTTTTCCCTGTCTCTCTGCCCCCACCTCAAAATAAATAAACAAACATTTAAAAAACAAAACAAAACAAAACAAACTGCACAGAAATACACACGCACAAATGAGTGCATGTAATACTAGTGAAATCTGAATGAGCTCTGTGGCTTGTACCAATGTCAGTTTCCTGGTCTGATGTTGTCTATAGTTATACAACATGTTGCCATGGTGAGAATGAGTGAAAGGCACCTAGGACCTCCGTGTGTGTGTGTGTGTGTGTGTGTGTGTGTGTGTGTGTGTGTGTATCTGTCATTTCCCATGAGTCAACAATTATTTCAAAATTAAAAGTTTTTTAAAAAGTCAGGAGGTACCTGTAGACTCTAGCTGCAGGTGCTGCTGGATGACAGAATAAGATACAGAAAAAGTAGCACCTGTGCTCCCTAGTGTGAGCCGGGTTAGCAAGTTAACTGTGAGGAGAAATCTTAAAGTACAACACGGGACTGAGGCTGTTTTAGGCATGACACAAATGGCAATGATAAGAAAATAAGCAAACACCTTTGACCCTAGGCCTAAGAAAAGCTCTGCATTAACATATGGAAAGGTATATAGTTATAGTGAAGGGGGAAAAAGTGTTAGAGACAAAAATAGTATAATATACACATACGTACATTTCAGGTGGCTTATACACTCTGCACTGGCATGGAAATAATAAGATACGGGACTTATACCCCACATCTGGTCACATTCCCTCCCATCCCCTGCTGCAGGAAGGGAGCTGTCCCCAGCTCTGCCCTGCTGTGCCCGTTCTTCAGCCCTCTGACCTCGAGTGCTGGTGTAGCCCAAGGAACTGCTGACTTCATACTGGTGCAGGTGGGGGTGCGGGATCATCAGGATGTTGGCACTCCTGCCAAGGGAGCTGTCATCAGAAGCCTGGCTCCGCACTTCCTCAGTGGGCAGTGTGCGGCTGGGCAGGGAAGGGCTGGATGAGACATCACAGGAGCTGGCGCTCTTTCGATTATGACTCTCCCGCTCTCGCACAGATCTGACAAGTGAGAGACAATGAGTTACCAACAAGCAAGTGATGGTGCCCCACCTAGAATTAAAGCACCAAAACCTGTCACCAGCCCAAGCTAATTGGGAAACCAATAACAAAAATCCCCACTGTGTTCTATGAGTGAGAAATAATGTAGGGGGTATTCCCCCTCGACCAGCTTGAGATATTGCATAAGAACTGACAGTTCTCAATTGGCCCAAGTCCCGGGGTCATAGTGTAAAGGAGTGACTATTCCAGTCTAATCCTACTTGATCCCACCAATCAATCTCATATCACTGAAAATGGGGCAACTAGACAGGATATGATACGATGCAAGAGAAAGTACACAGCCACCTCAGGAGTCTTCTTGGACCAAAAATTGAGCCTAAATATAATCAGGCCTCTAGAGGTAAATGCTAGTTTACAGGAAATTCAGAGAAGAGAGGACAAGTTAAACATTATAACAAAACAATCAGCCAAATGAAAAAAGCAACATAATCTACAGTCACAGAAAAAAACACATTCCAACCAAATGCTTTGTCTGCATCTTCTTTAGGTCCCAATTCAAATCAACCAACTGTAAAAACACATTTTTGAGACAATTGGGAAATTTGAATATAGACTAGCTGTTAGAAGATATTAAAGAATTAGTGTTAATTTTGGTACTTGGGATAATTTATTTTTTAATTCTTATTTGTTAAAGACATACACTATAACATTTACAGGTTAAAAAAGGGATTTGTTTTAGAATACTCCAACAAAATGTAAAATGTAGGGAAAGCAATGAAATGAGGCAGACAAGACACTGATCACTCTTCATTATACTACTCTATTTGAGTATGTTTGAACATTTCCTTAATAAAGGTTTTAAAAAGTTTATCCTTATTAAAACATAAAACTCCCTAAGGAGAAAACTTCTGGAAGTAGTAGGAGCAAGGATCAAAAAGGGAGAAGCCCAATAGGGAGGCAAAAATTCAGAATGGAAGAGTTAGCAACTACGGATAGGGCTCCCCCTCTGGTATCAGAGCTGTTCTGTTTCCGCCTGGAAGGATTTTGTCTTAAGTCAGAGCTTAAATGGAGCCTGAAAATAGATCCCCTGGGCTGACTGCATGTACATTATTGCAACAGTAAATATCTGGGCACCAATGTATGCTTAGTCCTGTGCAGGGAGACAGAGTACCAATTAAGACACAGGCGGCTCCCTCAGGAAACATAAGACCTAAGTTTCTGAAATACCATGTCTTGCCATCTTTGTTTAGAAAAAACAAAACCAAAGATCTTCGACTGTGAAAGCATTTTTATTTATTTTTTTTTATTTTTGTGTGTGTGTGAAAGCATTTTTAAATACTCGGGAGGAAAGTGCTACCAAATCCCTAAGCAGATCTATGTATAAGAGAACTGTAGTTAATGGCACTAAAGGTTCTAAACATTTAGGAAATGTTTTATGTCTGAGCTCTAAATGTTTTCATCTTTTTAAAAAAAAATTTTAATGTGTTTTTGTTCCTGAGAGAGAGAGAGACAGAGACAGAGCATGAGTGGGCAGGAGCAGAGAGCGAGACACAGAATCCAAAGCAGTTCCAGGCTCCAAGCTGTCAGCACAGAGAACTCACAGACCGTGAGAGAGATCATGACCTGAGCGGAAGTCAGCCATTTAACCAACTGAGTCACCCAGGTGCCCCTAAATGTTTTCATCTTAAGATGGGACAAGATGAAAGGAGAGAAGACAATCATGTGGCTACTATAAGCTCAACTGCCAATGTGAAGAGATGGAATATTCTTCCAATCACTGTGCTTAAATAAACGTGCATATTTAAGAAATTTGGAAAATGGACTCATGGTATTTAGTCCACTAGGGGTGTAAAAAAAAAAAAGCCCTGGGATGGGACGCCTTTTTACATAAGACTCAGAAATGAATATATTGGTAAATCCAACTACAGCACAATTAAAAACTATCATATGACAAAAATTACATGGAACACACTTAAAAAGCAAGAATTAAAGACAGAAAAGTCTCTTGCCCACTGGGAATAAAATACTCCAAAGAAACTATGGGCCCTAGGATCTATATATATATACATTAATGGCAGACCAGTAAGAAGATTCTAGAATTTGTGAATTGCTTCTCTTGATTAGAAGAACACTCTATTTGGGGACAACATTTCTTGCAAATATAGCTAACAAAATGGGTGGGCCAGAGAACCTAGAAACAGAACCCTTAATGATCTACACGGTATAGTTTCCATTTGGCTAATTTTAATTTAAAACATTTTCCAGGTTGCTCTCATGAAGGTCCCTGCAGGCCCTAAGGTTTTCCCAAGCAATTTTCATATACACCCCAAAGTGAATCTGGCAAAAAACCTGCAGGTAGCGAGGCGCTGAGCCCGGGATGGGCCTGGCAGCCTGAACACTTGGGCGTCATAGGCATCATAATCTACTTGGATGGGAAGGGCGTTCTCAGATTCTTTTGGAGTCCCAAGAGCTGAAATACACAAATCAAGTGAATGGTCATTAAAATACATTTCAACCAGATGCCTTCAGAGGGCTTTCATCAAAATCCACAAGACACAGGTGATCACCATCATGTCTCCCTGAAAAAAGTGGGATAATAACCCATTCATCAGGTTCTTGAAATTAAATGACTAACATGTCAAAGTGATATAGAAAAGAGTGTAGCACTAAATAAGGGGAAAGTTTGGGTAGTATTTCATTCTTCTGTGATCCCACTTTAAAAAAAGATCCTCTTAATATGTGGTACGGTTAGTACTTTAAAACTTTCTGCCTGATCCCTACAATTGACTGATGGAAAAGAAAAACAAGGTTTGTCAGCATCTGTTTCACAGCTGACAGGACAAAAATATACAAGGCAGTTAAAGGACTTTCCGAGGGAAACTCAGGTCTCCCAACTTAGCTGTGAACTGCTTATGCGACCTCACATAATCTTGTTGCCATGGGTTAGCGGACTCTTTTTAAACGGGACAAAAGGAGGTCCCCAAAATACTCACATGTATCACGGCCATTTTTTGCTTTCTCAGAGGCAGGCTGTAAAATTAAATAGATAATTAATCACTTCCTCCTCTAAAATAGAACTTATCACAAGGCACAGTATGTAGGTGGCTGCTCCCCTGGGTAGAGACCATGCCTTACCCCTCCCTGTAGCTGACGGGAAGGCAGGAGCAAACACCTGAGGCCTACCTACCGCAGTGTCAGGCCCTACCAGGCCCACCTCACACCTTGGTTGCCCTCAAAACTCTATCCTCACCGTACAGGTGAGGGCATTCAATTCTAGAGAGAAAAAGGGACTTCCTCAAAGTCACACAACAGGTGGCAGAGCCAAAATCCAAGCCCAGTCCTTCATGTTCTCGGTCAGTCCAGTGGTATGTGTATCCTACCTGCCCCCAAACCCTTCATGCGCATGGCCCCCTTCACTACAGTACTCTCACCGGTTTGCCTACACCTATAAGAGATCACCCAGTTTGCTGAAATGCTTTACAGAGGTAGAAAGAAAACACAAAGAGCTTTTTTTTTCTCTTCCAAATAAGTCTTTTTCAGGACCCTTTAAACTTCTCTAACAATACTCACTCTTTCTTCTTTAAAATCATCATGTATAGAGAAGTTCCTCCATGTTCCACTTTGCCCAGAAGGGTTGTGATGAAGGCATAAAACCTCAGAGGGCAGGAGGTGGCCCTTTCGGGGAAGACTCCCTTCTCCTAGCACCTCACTACTTGACAAAGCCCATTTTAGAAGGAGTCTTCATAGTCCTCGCAATTAATATTTTCCTTATTAGAAGAGTAACATTAACCCGTTACCCCCCCCGAAAAAAAGGGAAAAAATGGCCCTGATACTACTAACATGACCACAATAGAGCAGCTTTCACAGTTTAACTCTGCTAGAAACAGGCAGATGGATGGGTGAGAGTACCTGGTATGCCACCTACATACCCAACAGTCTGTGTGTCTCTTCACCTTATATCAAAAACACGTTTTAAGGTTCTTAAAACTGGCACTTTTATTGACTGGCAATATATTACATGGAGTGTAGTTCATGGTTTAGTCATTTCCCTATTATTTTCAACTTCTAACTATTATAAATAAAGATGCTATTTGCATTCAATATCCTCAATTGTTTCCTTAAACCATATAGCCAAAAATGGAATTGTCTGGTCAAATGGCATGAACGTTTGCACTGCCCTTGATACACATGGCTGAACTGCTTTTTGTAAGTATTGTACACCAACCAGGTACTCAAGCACCAATATCACCACTTTTCCCAGGACCAGGACTTGTTTTGTTTTAAACCTTTTGATAAGCAGGGCCACCTGGCAGGTTCAGTCAGTGGAGCGTATGACTCTCAGTCTCGGGGTTCTAAGTTTGAACCCCACGTTGGGCATAGAGATTACTTAAAAATAAAATCTTTAGGGACACCTGGGTGGTTCAGTCAGTTAAGCATCTGACTTTGGCTCAAGTCACAATCTCACGGTTCATGAGTTCGAGCCCCCACATCAGGCTCTGTGCTGACAGCGCAGAGCCTGGAGTCTGCTTCGGATTCTGTGTTTCTGTTTCTCTCTCTCTCTCTCAAATAAAGAAATATTAAAATAAAATAAAATCTTGATAAAATAAAATAAATCCATTTGGTAAACAAAAAGAATCTCCATTCTTGTTTGAATTTGCATTTCTTTAACTACTGCCAAGATGTGATCTTTACATCATATTTCCCCTTTGCTGCAATGCGTGCCCATGTCTTCGTCCCCAAAGGTATCTGAGCAGTCCCAGTATCTGAATAAACCAATCACATCATGACAAAAATATTCATTATTAAAGAACTAAAAAGAGTTGTCATAGTTTCCCCAAAGATATTTCTTATAGTCTGGAGGTTTGCCTTGTTGTTGATGTATTTAATGTGGAAAATCATAAAGTTCTAAGACAAATGTCTTGAACTCTACTCATGACCATGGGGAAGAAGGGCATATCCTGGGATCAAAATAACCATGTTGGTGTGTGACACTCCCTGAAGGCTCTACAGGTTGGTGACACCTACCTTCTTTCCTGCCAGTTTTATTCGCGGGGTGAAACTGTTACAAAAGAGCTGGCTTTTAGACGTATAGAAACTGTGAAAGAAAAAAGGTCATTAATTTAAGCCCCTTCCATTTTATTTATTTTTTAATTTTTTTAAATATTTATTTATTTTTTGAGAGAGAGAGAGAGAGAGAGAGACAAAGCATGAACAGAGGGAGACACAGAATCCAAAGCAGGATCCAGGCTCTGATCTGTCAGCGTAGAGCCTGATGCGAGGCTCAAACTCATGAATGTGAGATCATGACCTGAGATGAAGTCAGACACTTAACAGACTGAGCCACGCAGGCACCCCATAAGTCCCTTGCATTTTAAACTTTAAATTGAAACCCCAGCCATGGATTAGTCCTCTCTTGACTGCCTATGTCTCAGGCTTCACTGATTCCTCCAATTCTAACTTGTTCTGTAATTACTACAAAATATTAAATATGGTTTTAATTATTGTTCTATTCTTTTTTCCCTTGTTAACTGTTTCACACTAGTCCTGATTCCTAACTGGATGAGAATCTCCTCCTCCTGGCAGAGATTACATCTATTTACACCATGATACTTTTGCATCTTGATACTTGGCACGATGCTGGGCCCAAGTGTGGTCTTTATCACTCTTGGGTTGAACAGCACTTGGTAAGCAAGAATAAGTCAGGCAAGAAAAGAAAAAAAATGGTCTTAAGAAAATATGGCACAAATCATCAAATTTTTATCTCTTTGAAAATCATATCTTTTTTTTTTTTAAGTTTATTTATTTTTGACAGGGAGAGAGAGCATGAGCAGGGGAGGGCCAGAGAGAAGAGACAGAGAGAACCCGAAGTAGGCTCCACACAGTCAGTGCAGAGCCTGACACGGGGCTCAAACTCACAAACCCGAAGATCATAACCTGAACCAAAACCAAGAGTGGGACACTTAGCTGACTCAACCACGCAGGTGCCCCTGAAAATCATATCTTAATGCAGTCATGTCAGACACACAAGAAAATTGGGAAACCCAACCTTGCCCTGGGTCTAATGAGTAAACAGAGGCTAAACAGACTTTTCCATCTTAGGCATGTCTCTGTAGTCTCTTTTATCTGTAATTAACTTATGGGAAAGATGTTTTGAACACTAACCAATCCCCATCTTCCATTATAACTCTGATCATAAGCAAAAAAAAAAAAAAAGTAATCAATAGATAACCAGTGAACTGTAGGGCAATCCAGTAACACATTATGCACTATGTGCATAACATAAGAATACCAACTGCGGGGTGCCTGGGTGGCTCAGTCAGTTAAGCATTCAACTTTGGCTCAGGTCATGATCTCACAGTTCGTGGGTTCCAGCCCCACTCTGGGCTCCATGCTGTCGGTGGGGAACTTGCTCGGGATTCTATCTCTCTCCCTCTCTCTCTGCCTCTCCCCCACTTGTGCTCTCTCTCTCTCTCTCACTCAAAATAAATAAATAAACTTTAAAAAAAGAAAGGAGGAGCGTTTGGGTGGCTCAGTTGGTTAAGCATCCAATTCTTGGTTTCAGCTCAGGTCATGATCTTACGTTTCATGAGTTCAAACCCTGTGTTGGGCTCTGTGCTGGTGGTGCGGAGTCTGCTTGGGATTCTCTCTTTCCCTCTCTCTCTGTCCCTCCCCTGCTCACTCTGTATCTCTCAAATTGAATAAATTAAAAAAAAAAAAAATACCAAGTGCAGTCAGACCTGGAGTCCAACTAGCCTCTGGGACTTGACTCCTCAGAGTGGTACCAAGGAAAGTACAAGTAGAGGATGCTGCTTGCTTTCCAGACATTAATTGCAAAAGATCTGAGTATTAAAGTGATATTAGCCAGAAGAATGGGTTTCTATTAGATGTACCCACGTGAAATTGCTGTGTTTGAAGGTCAAACCCAGTGTAAAAATAACAATTTCAAATGGTTTAAACCAACAGCTTCAGCTTTGCCATGAACTTGCCGCTCAACCTTTGGCAAGTCAAGTTACCCTCCTGGAACACCTATACAGTGTGACTGGAGGGTCTCTATGATCTCTAAAACAGACTCCAGATGCCTATGGCATCCTCAAATGCCCGTTTTATAACTCTTATGTATCTGCTATTAATTTACTTTTTGGATCAATTTTCATGACTAGCCAATAATACTTGGGAGAATAACTTTTCACTGAAGACAATTTGATTATGCTTCAAGTAAGGTCTCTGGCCTTGTGGAATGATTTTGAAGAGGCTAGTGGACAGGATATGAACAATGGCCCTTACGAGCAGCCATGCACCTCTGGCCACAAGCCCTCTTTGCTCCTGTCTATGAGTGGCTCAAGCAAACAAGGTTCACAGTGAGATGTGAAAAGCAGGCCTCAGGCCATCCCAGCTCTCAGATTCTGAAGTCATACATGTGTGAATCATCGTCCATCTTAAATGGTATCATAAAGCCAATTTAGGATGAAAAATACAGTGATAAATCAGGAAACCTTCAAGTTATTATTAATTAACATTTGAGGAAATTACAGTGTTTAAATTCATATACAATTTTGTGTGTGTGATAGCTACTCTCTCCCTTAATTATTTCCTAAACCAAACATAAAACAATGAAATATGGTGTATAATTAAACAGCAGCTGTTTTCTTATGGGCAAAAGAATCTTAATGTATAGTCAGGGGCACCTGGGTGTCTCAGTCGGGTAAGTGTCTAACTCTTGGGTTTCGGCTCAGGTAATCGTGGGGTGAGCCCTGCATCTGGCTCTGTGCTGGCAGTGTGGAGCCTGCTTGGGATTCTTTCTCTCCTTCTCTCTCTCCTTCTCACTCTGCCTCTCCCCCACTCACACACACTCTCTCTCCCAAAAATAAAGAAACATTAAAAAAAACTTTTTGGGCGGGGCGCCTGGGTGGCCTAGTCGGTTAAGCATCTGACTTTGGCTCAGGTCATGATCCCAGTTTGTGTGTTTGAGCCCCGCATCAGACTCTGTGTTGACAGCTCAGAGCCTGAAGCCTGCTTCGGATTCTGTGTCTCCTTCTCTCTCTGCCCCTCCCCAACTTGTGCTCTATGTCTCTCAAAAAATAAATGTAAAAAAAATAAAATAAAATAAAATAAAATAAACATATTTTTTAAAAATCTGAATAACTATTCAAAGATTACAAATCCAGGGGCACATGGGTGGTTCAGTTGGTTGAGCACTGACTCTTGATTTCAGCTCATGTCACAATCCCAGGGTCATGGGAATGCGCCCCATTTGAGGTGCTGTGCTGAGCATGGAGCCTGCTTAGGATTCTCTCTCTCCCTCTGCCCTTCTCCCCATCTCATACTCTCACTCTCTTTCTCCCTCCCTCTCTGTCTCTGTCTCTTTCTCTCTCTCTCTCTCTCTCTCTCTATATATATATATGCACAATAAGATTACAAATCCAAATCTAATGAGAGGGCTGATAAAAAGATACATCAGGGCATCTGGGGGACTTAGTAGGTTGAACATCTGACTCTTGATTTTGGCTCAGGTCATGATCTCACGGTTCGTGGGATTGAGCCCCACATCCAGCTCTGTGCTGACAGTGTGGAGTCTGCTCGGGGTTATCTCTCTCCTTCTCTCTCTGCCCCTCCCCTGCTCACGCACACTTGCGCATATGCTCTCTCTCAGAACAAGTGGATAAACTTTAAAGAAAAAAAAAAAAGAAAATGCTTTAAAAAAAAGAAGATCGGGCGCCTGGGTGGCGCAGTCGGTTAAGCGTCCGACTTCAGCCAGGTCACGATCTCGCAATCCGTGAGTTCGAGCCCCGCGTCAGGCTCTGGGCTGATGGCTCAGAGCCTGGAGCCTGTTTCCGATTCTGTGTCTCCCTCTCTCTCTGCCCCTCCCCCGTTCATGCTCTGTCTCTCTCTGTCCCAAAAATAAATAAATGTTGAAAAAAAAAATTTTTTTAATAAATAAATAAATAAATAATAAAAATAAAAAATAAAAATAAGAAGATACATTGGTCTCTGAAATAAGTGAAAAAAAGTTCAAAATACTATTTTACTCAAACCAAATTTTTAAAATAACAGTAACATCAGGGGCACCTGGGTGGCTCAGTCAGTTAAGCATCTGACTCTTGGTTTTGGCTCGGGTCATGATCTCATAGTTATGGAACTAAGCCCTCCATTAGGCTCCGTGTTGAGCGTGGAGCCTGCTTGGGATTTCTCTCTCTCCTTCTCTCTCTGCCCCTCCCCTGTACATGCTTACTTGTTCTCGCTCTCTCTCAAAATAACTAATAAAATAAACATTAAAAAAATAACAATGGGGTGCCTGGATGGCTCAGTCAGTTAAGCATCCGACTTCAGCTCAAGTCATGATCATACAGCTTGTGAGTTCGAGCCTCACATCGAGTAGCCTGGAGCCTGCTTCGGATTCTGTGTCCCCCACTCCCTCTTCCCTGCTCGTGCTGTCTCTCTCTCTCAAAAATAAATTTTATAAAGTTAAAAAAAAATTTAATAAATAAATAAAAAACAGTAACATTGGGGTGCCTGGGTGCCTCAGTTGGTCAAGTGTCCATCCAACTTTGGCTCAGGTCATGATTTTGCAATTTGTGAGTTTGAGCCCCACATCAGGTGCTGCACTGACCATACAGAGCCTGCTTGGGATTCTCTCTCTTCTCTCTCTGCCCTCCCCTGCTCTCTCACATTCTCTCTCAAAATAAATAAACTTTAAAAAAAAAAGAACTTTTCACTATTGTATATTTGGTTGCAAGTAAGATCTTTACTTAAAAAAAAAGGGCCCTGTTGCTTAACGAAAAAAATTAGAAAGGAAAGAAGAAAACCACTGGTCTAAAGAAGTGACTGTCAATGGGGGCAGAGGGAATCTGCCACCCAGGAGGCATGTGGCAATGCAGCAGACATTTTAGTTTTTTGACTTTTTTGTTTTTAGTCTAAATTATTTCTCTCCTCAGTTTCCAACATTTTCAACTGAATTCTCCATAAACCTGCAAGCACTTAAAAAAATCATGAAACATTAAAAAATAGTCCAAGGCTTTTCATTTTTGGCAGACTTGAAGATATTCTAGTTCTCATAGTAAGTTTCTAGGAGGTATGAGCTCTACCTGCAGTATTTCAAAGAAATAATTAACTTTCTCTAGGTTTTTGGTTTTGTTTTGTTTTGTTTTGTTTAAGTTTATTTATTTATTTTGAGAGTTGAGGGGAAGGGGCAGAGAGAGAGGGAGAGAGAAAATTCCAAGCAGGCTCCATACTGCCAGCACTGATTCTGACGTGGGGCTCGAATTCACGAACTGTGAGATTATGACCTGAGCTGAAAGAGCTCCCAAGAGTCGGATGCTTCACCGATGGAGCCACCCAGGTGCCCCTCTCCAGGTTTGCTGATAGGAAAATTCACTTAGGCATGCTTCCTGCAGACATTCTGGTTGTCACACTGGGGGTGGGTGCTCTTGGCATCTAGAGGGTGGAGGCCAAGGATGCTGCTCAACAGGCTACAATTCACTGGGCAGCCCCAACAAAAGAATGATCTGGCCCAAAATGTCAGTAGAGTCCAGGTGGAGAAACCCTGTTCTAAAGGAAGGACTGAAGGAGAGAGATCAGAAATAGACACACTATTAAGATTATCATCCAAAAAAGATGAGGACTGGGGGTACCTGGGTGGCTCAGTCGGTTAAGCCTCTGACTCTTGGTTTCAGGTCAGGTCATGATCTCACAGTTTCGTGGATTTGAGCCCCATGTCAGGCTCTGCACTGGCAACATGGAGCTTGCTTGGGATTCTCTCTTTCCCCCTCTCTCTGCCCTTCCCCTACTCAGGCTGTCTCTGTCTGTCTCAAAATAAATAAACTTTAAAAAAAAAATGAGGACTGGGATAAGGCAGTGGCTCTGACAGAGGCATGAGAGACACCATCCTTGAGCCCCAATCAGCAGAAACACTGAGGCCTTGTCCCATGTGAAGAAGAGACACAGGGGTTTTTCTACAAACAGAGAATGCCAGGTACAATGCTGGTCTGCTATTGTCTGTGGGAGTTGGAAATAGTAGGAGCTGGGGATAATAAAAATAAGTCCTTCAAAATTTGCTTTTAGTTTCTTTCACTCTAGACTGTTCTTATGTTACTGCCACTGCTCTGCATGTACAGAGGCTCTAAGCAAATGTTAGAACTTTAGTTTCCACATTTTCTTGACAAAAGGTTTCATAGTAAGAACTTAACAGATGTGAAGAGAAAATGGCAAGGAAGTTATTCAACTGTGAATCAAGGTCACACCCACCTGTGGTTTATCCAGTGAGGAATATTATAGTCATCGCCCAGCCGAGAGTCACGAGGTGCACTTCGATTATGTAGCTGGAAGGGAAAAAGCCAGTGCACAGATCAGCTAGAAAACAAGTAGGATGTGGAGCTGCTCCAACTGTTCTGTTTTTAAGTATTCTCAAGATCACTCTAGTACTAGAGACTAGCCTTTAGTAAGCAATCCAAAATTGTATTACCTTGAACAATGGGACAGCATGTAATGGTTGCTCCCCCATGCACACCAAGTCCACACCAATTCCTAAAAAAGAGAAGACAAAAAGAGTTTGGGGTGGGGGTGGGAGGAAGTAGATATAAGTATCCCAATCTATTAACAATATTATTTAACTAAACAAAACCGACTTCCCATCCTAAGATTTATAACCTCACAGGGCTGCCTACACAGCAAAGAAGAAAAGAGATGCATTTTGTCTGTTTCTTCTTTATCAGGTCCCATCACACCTGCCATTATTCAGTGCTTGACAATTAGCCTTGGACTGCTTTGTAGATCATGATTTGTCAAAAGGACAACCTAGGCCTCTATTACTAAAGTTTCATGACCAGAAAGGAAAAGGAATCTTGAAATTTCAGTAAGACAGCAAAACAATCCATACCATTTAACAGAGCTTCTTAATTGACAATCCAGGATTTACACTCCACACCCATCTTTTGGAAGCCCAAATTTAATGGAACCAGAATTACAAATTGGGAAAGCATGGCACACCACAGAGGGAGGACTAGATCAGACAATCTGATGGTAGTCCCCAAGATGGGCTGATGACACACTGGTCCCTTGAAACGATCCCTCCGAAGAGCTCTCCAGTGTCAGATATGTTTGGAAAACTCTGAGTACCTGTTATACCCATTAGAGATAAACAAGATACACTAACAAATTAAAACCTACAATTAGGGAATCTGCCTAAACTGTATATGACCCAACATTTCCTTAACCGATTTGACCATAGAACGCTTTTTGTCCCCTAACATTATTCACATCCCCAGGATCTCCGATGCACAGAGCCAGGGAAAGCTCAGAGCTCTAAGGTAAGTGAGGCTATACACTCGGAGACAGTGCAAACCAGGGAGCATTACCATTATCTATCATTCGCTGCTTGGTCAAGATCATGAGTAGACGGTCCACTTCAAACACACCCACCCCAGGTGTGATCACCACAGACATCTGCCCAGTTCGGTCAAAGTTGCGGTTGATGTAGTGCTTGTCAAACACTTGAAAGAAAGCAAAAGTTCTCCAATGCAGATGTTACAGCTTTTCAGAAACCAGCCACTTGCAAGCCTCTCTATGCCCTCAGACTATTTTGTCCATGTTTCTATTGCAGCAATTGCAGTTCTGACCTGAATTCTAGTTAGCCGTGTGCACATCTTCCTTTCCCCTTCTACATTAAGAACTGCTTGAACACAAGACTATGCCAATGTTGCGTTTGTTAACACCCCCTCATTAATGCCTACTACTTGCCTTGTGTTGTCTTAAATGCTCAAATTTCATGTCTTTAGTTTAAACAATCCATAAATGAGTCTGTACTGAAACTTACAAAAATATTAATTAAAAAAAATTTTTTTAATGTTTTTTTATTTATTTTTGAGACACAGAGAGACAGAGCATGAATGGGGGAGGGTCAGAGAGAGAGGGAGACACAGAATCCGAAGCAGGCTCCAGGCTCTGAGCTGTCAGCACAGAGCCCGACGCAGGGCTCGAACTCACGGACCGTGAGATCATGACCTGAGCCGAAGTCGGACGCTCAACCAACTGAGCCACCCAGGCGCCCCTTAAATGTTTGTTTTATTTTTGAGAGAGAGAGGGAGTCAGAATCTGAAGCAGGCTCCAGGTTCCGAGCTGTCAGCACAGAGCCCAATGCCAGCACAGAGCCCAACACGGGGCTCGAACTCACAAGCCACGAGATTGTGACCTGAGCTGAAGTCAGAGGCTTAACTGACTGAGCCACCCAGGCGCTTAAAAATTTTTTTAATGTTTTATTTATTTTTGGCAGCAAGAGAGAGACAGAATGTGAGTGGGGAGGGGCAGAGAGAGGGAGACACAGAATCTAAAGCAGGCTCCAGGCTCTGAGCTGTCAGCACAGAGCCCGATGTGGGGCTCGAACCCACGAACTGTGAGATCATGACCTGAGCCAAAGTCTGGCGCTTAACTGATGAGCAACCCAGGTGCCCCTACAAAAATATTAATTTAAGACAATATTCAAAAGAATGGACAAGAATCTTGGGATGACTTTGTAAATTTGGCAAGTTAATTTTTATTTCTGTCCTGTACAATCCTTACTTTGGAAAACCAAACATATTCCAATATGAAAAAAAGATTTATAAATAAAAGACTCCATGCTTGGGCTGACATGTCATGATGACATCATGTCATGATCTCACAGTTCATGAGTTCAAGCCCCTCCTTGGGCTCCATGCTGACAGTGAAAAGCCTGCTTGGCATTCTCTCTCTCCCTCTCTCTCTCTCAAAATAAATAAACTTAAAAGAAGGGGAAGGGCACCTGTGTGGCTCAGTCTGTTAAGCGTCTGACTTTGACTCAGATCATGATCTCAGGGTTCGTGAATTCATGCTGACAGCTCAGAGCCTGAAGCCTGTTTCAGATTCTGTGTCTGTCTGTCTGTCTGTCTGTCTGTCTGTTTGTCTCTCTCTCTCTGCCCTTCCCTAGCTTGCACTGTCTCTCTCTCAAAAATAAATAAACATTAAAAAAAATTTTTTTAAATACAAAAATAAAAAGACCCATGCTTTAGAACTGCCAGCACGGGCAGGTTATACGTGTGATGTGACCACACATCATTACTTCCACCACTGGCGAGTGTCCATGGATGCCTAACCAGAGCTGAGCCAATCAGACTCTCTGCTGGGAACACGGAATTCTGAACAGAGAGCAGAGAGCTGACAGCAGAGCTGGGAGCTGAACACTGCTCCAGGAATACCTGCTGCTGCAGTTCCTAGAGCCACTTTGGTCCCCACCTTCTTCAGCATAACGTTCAAGCCTTTCCTGACGGCCCACCAGGTCTCTATATCCTAAGAGTAAATTTTTCTTTTTTGCGTAAACCAATTCAGTAGGTTTCTGTTGTTTGCAAACAAAGCATATCAGCTAACACATCTAGGGACAAGCATTCGGAAGAAGTCACACCACACTGTTAAGAAGGTTCCCTCTTAGAAGGGAAATGACAGTAGAGGAAGGAGGGAGATCTTCATTTTTACTTGATATACCTCTGATTATTTGAATTCTTGAAACATGGGTTCCTTTTGTAATTAAAAAAAAAAAAAAAAAAGATTTGAGGTGCCTGAGTGGCTCAGTCAGTTAAGTATCCAACTTCGGCTCAGGGCATGATCTCATAGTTCATGAGTTCGAGCCCTCCATCAGGCTCGTACTGACAGTGTGGAATCTGCTTGGGGTTCTCTCTCTCTCTCTCTCTCTCTCTCTCTCTCTCTCTCTCTTTCTCTCTCTCTCCACCCCTCCCCCACTTGCAGGTATTCTCTCTCTCTCTCTCTCTCTCAAAATAAACAAATAAACATTAAAAAAAAATTTTTTTTAATTACTTAGAAGCAATTGAGGGATAGCATAGAAAACAGTAAGAATACAGTCTGTAGTAAAACAGCCCAAGGAAGATTCCCTCCAGCTCTTTACTCTCAAGTTACCATGAGAAGCAGGTGAGAATAGCAAGTTAATTCCCAGTGGAAGATCTAAGAGCTAAATGTTGGCCATTAAAACCATCCAATCAGAAGTTACTTCTTTCAGTTAATCTTTGGAATACATGGGTGGGGAGATCTTCAACTGGGTCTGGGTCTTTGGACATTAGTAAAAAGAAGTTCACGGCCATGTGGTAAATAAGATGCCAGATCACCACGGCTTGTGTTCTTACTCACCATTGAATGACAGATTGATGGCCTCTAGGTAGTTTCCTTGTGCTGAGGTAGAATTATCTCCTTGAGGAAAGCCCTCTGAAGCAAAAGACATAAGAGAAGGAAAAGTATCCCATGAAAGATGAACTCTTAAAGAACAAGTGGAAAGTGTCTGGCTCCATAGGTCCCCCTACCCTGTAGTAGGTATACTATTGAACTTACTGCATATGTAATGAACAATTAGACCCAACTGGAAATAGAAACCTGACCAGAAGCAGAAACTCTGTCCAGCACTGTGAAAGAAGCAAGCATGAACCTCTCCTCTCCCAGACTCCATCCTACACCTCGTTTCCCTGCCGCACTTTCTGTCATTATGAATGCAGTACCTGCCTGTTCCAGTCGCACCAACACTGGATACTGGATAAAGAGTTTTTTAATGGTCACAAGGAGTGATGTCCACTCTTCTCTCCTCTCATTCTGCACCACCACTCTGAAAGGAATATTGTCATAAAATAGACATTGAGCAGCTATTACATACATCAGGTCTCTCACAGAATTTCAAAAGAAAGGAGAAGATGGGATTTCCAGGGTTAAGGTAATTTATCATATAATAAGTATTAAAACCAAGTGCATGTAACAAACATTAACAAAGACCTGTCTTACCAATAGTCATATAGATTGAAAACAAAAAGTAAGAAAATATTTAAAAATTGCCTTGAAATCATATTAATACCTAGTATTCAGTAGGAACATGAAATCTTCATAGAATGAATTATAATTAGGTGGTATATAAGATGCATAAAATAAAACATCTATATGTAGGTTTTACATATATATCTAATAAACAAATCTATGACAGGGAACTACATTAGTAGAAAGGGATAGGTGAGAATCTGTTTACTGTAGAGCTTGTGAACCTTAAAAACCTTAAAATACATGTGACTGTATTACAAAAAATAAAAATAAATGTGTGTGTATATGTGTGTGTGTGTGTGTGTGTGTGTGTGTGTGTATACATATACATACAGGTTTGCATGTGTGTGTATGCTAGGAATTTATCTTAAAGAAACACACAGGACCCAGAATAGCCAACCCAATATTGAAGGAAAAGAACAAAGGTGGAAAACTAACACTATCCAACTTCAAGACTTAACTATAAAGCTACAAATAAAGCTAAAGATAGTGTGGCATTGGTGAAAGAGTAGATAAATAGATCAATGGAACAGAATAAAGGGCCCAGAAACAGAACCCCCAAAATATAATCAGATTTTTTTTTAATGTTCATTTATTTTTGAGAGAGAGAGCTAGTGAGCACAAGCTGGGGACAGGTAGAGAGAGAGGGAGAAACAGAATCTGATGCAGGTTCCAGGTTCTGAGATGTCAGCACAGAGTCTGATGCGGGGCTCGAACCCACGAACCATGAGATCATGACCTTAGCCAAAGTCAGATGTTTAACTGACTAAGCCACCCAGGCACCCCAATAGATCTTTGACAAAGAAGCAAAGACAACACAATGGAACAAAGACATTCTTTTCAACAAATGGTGCTGGAGCAACTGGACATCCACACGCAAAAAATAAGAAAAGAAAAAGAATCTAGATACAGACTATACACCCTTCATAAAATTAACTCAAAACAGATCATAGACCTAAATATAAAATGTAAAACTATAAAACTCCTAAAAGATAACATACCAGAGAACCCAGATGACACTAGTTGGGGTGATGACTTTTTTTTTAAGTTTTATTTACTTGTTTTGAGAGAGAGAAAGTGAGAGAGAGTGTGCGGGTACTGGCAGGAAAGGGGCAAAGAGGGAGAGATAATCCCAAGCACACTCCACACTGTGACCGCAGAGCCTGACATGGGGCCCGACTCACCAACCATGAGATCATGAACCAAGTCAAAATCAAGTTGGACACTTAACTGACTGAGCCACCTAGACGCCCCTAGGGTGATGACTTTTTAGATTCAACACCAAAGCCACAATCCATGAAAGAGAAAAACTGATAAACTAGACCTTATTAAAATTAAATAACTTCTGCTCTGGGAAAGACAATGACAAGAGAATTAGAAGACAAGCCACAGACTAGAAGAAAATGTCAGCAAAAGACACATCTGATAAAGAACTATCATCCAAAAACACAAAGAACTCTTAAAACTCAACAATCAGAAATAAACAACCCAATTTAAAGATGGGCAGAATACCCGAACAGACACCTCACCAAAGAAGAAATACACATGGCAAATAAGCATAAGAAAAGATGCTTCACATCATGTCATATGGGGAAATGCAAATTAAAACAGCAATAAGTGACCATTAGAATGGCCAAAATCTAGAACACTGACAATACCAAATGCTGGTAAGGATATGGACCAATAGGAACTTTGAGTCACTGCTGGTGGGAATGTAAAATAATGGAGTTACTTTGGAAAACAGTTTGGTGGTTTCTTACAAAACTAAATATACTCCTATCATATGATCTAGCAATCATACTCCTTGGTATTTCCCCAAATGAGTTGAAAACTTAGGTGCACACAAAAACCTACACATGAGTATAGAAACTTTATTTATAATTGCCAAAACTTGAAAGCAACCAAGATGTCCTTCAGTAAAGGAATGGGACAAACTGTGATACATCCAGACAATGTAATACTACTGAGTGCTAAAAAGAAATGAGCTATTAAGCCATGAATATTACTTAAATATATTACTAAGTGAAAAAAGCCAACATGAAAAGGTTACATACTATATGATTCCAACTCTAGGACTTTCTGGAAAAGGCAAAACTGTACAGACTCTAGAAAGATCAGTGGTTGCCAGGGGATGGGGGTTGGGGGGAAAGGATAACTGGAACACTAAGGATTTTTAGGGCAGTGAAAATACTCCATAATGATGGAGACATGTCATTATATATTTGTCCAAACCAACAGAATATACAACACCAAGAGTGAACCATAAGGTAAACTATGGACTCTCAGTGGTTATGGTATATCTGTGTAGGTTCATTAATTGTAACAAATGCACCACTCTGGTGAGGAATGTTGATAATAAGGGGAAGGGCATTATGTATGTGTGGGCAGAAGAGGTGTATGGGATATCCCTGTAACTTCTCTCAATTTTGTTATGAACCTAAACAGCTCTAAAAAAATAGTCAAATTAAAAAAAAAAAAAAGACAAGAAACATTCAAAATGCATAACTATATATGTATTTATATAGATACATAGATACACAGTGGTACATAGATCAATTTTAAAATTAGAAAAATATTAAATATCTAATAAGGAATTAAATTGTGATAAAATTTTAGACTATGACAAACTATTATATAACTACCAAAAATTATATGATTCTCTGATAATTGTTTAATATGAATAATGGGTATATGAAGGCTCATAATGCTATTCTCTCCACCACAATACATCTGATTTTATTAAAAATAAGACAAGCCAGGGGCACCTGGGTGGCTCAGTCAGTTAACTGTCCCACTTCAGCTCAGGTCATGATCTCACAGTTTGTGGGTTCAAGCCCATGTCAGGCTCTGTGTTGACAGCTCAGAGCCTGGAGTCTGCTTCGGATTCTGTGTCTCCTTCTCTCTCTGCCCCTCCCCAACTTATGCTCTGTTTCTCTATGTCTCTCAAAAAATAAATAAATGTTAAAAAATAAAATAAAATAAAAATAAGACAAGCCAGGGGCACCTGGGTGGCTCAGTCAGTTAAGCATCTGACTTCAGCTCAGGTCATGAGCTCACAGTTCGTGAGTTTGGGCCCTGCGTCAGGCTCTGGGCTGACAGCTTAGAGCCTGGAGCCTGCTTCGAATTCTGTGTCTCCCTCTCTCTACCCCTCCCCTGCTCATGCTCAGTCTCTCTCTCTCTCTCTCTCTCTCTCTCTCTCTCTCTCTCTAAAAAATAAAACAGGGGCGCCTGGGTGGCTCAGTCAGTTGAGCAACCAACTTCAGCTCAGGTCATGATTCCACGGTTTGTGAGTTAGAACCCCGTGTCAGGCTCTGTGCTGACAGCTCAGAGTCTGGAGCCTGCTTCTGATTATGTGTCTCCCTCTCTCTCTGCCCCTCCCCCACTCATGCTCTGTCTCTCTCTAAGAAAGAAATAAACATTAAAAAATTTTTTAAAATAAAATAAAAATAAAACATTAAAAAAATTAAAAATAAATAAGTAAAACAAGCCAAAGAAATCATCCAATTTTAAAATGGGCTAAACAGAAAAAGATCTGAAGAAATATATATCACAGTATTTATTTTTATTTTTATATTTTGAAGTTTATTTATTTATTTTGAGAGACAGAAAAAGTGAACTGGGGAGGGGCAAAGTAAGAAGAAGAGACAGAATCCCAAGCAGGCTCTGCACCGCCAGCACAGAGCCTGATGCAGGGCTCGAACTCACATACCATGAGATCATAACCTGAGCCGAAACCAAGAGTTGGACGCTAAACCAACTGAACCACCCAGGTGGTTCACACAGTATTAAAAGTACTTCCCTTTGGGGCGCCTGGGTGGTGCAGTCGGTTAAGCATCCGACTTCAGCCAGGTCACGATCTCGCAGTCCGTGAGTTCGAGCCCCGCGTCCGGCTCTGGGCTGATGGCTCGGAGCCTGGAGCCTGTTTCCGATTCTGTGTCTCCCTCTCTCTCTGCCCCTTCCCTGTTCATGCTCTGTCTCTCTCTGTCCCAAAAATAAATAAAAACGTTGAAAAAAAAATTAAAAAAAAAAAAAAAAAGTACTTCCCTTTGGATTGCAAAATCAGACAGAGGGTAAGACAAAAAACAAAAAAAGATGAAAAAATTAGCTAAGAAGATGAATATATAACTCATAAAAGAAAAATACAAAGGCCAATAAGTATAGGAAAATGTTCACTCTTGGTAATAAAAGAAATGACTATTAAGACTCAGTGAGATAACTTCTTTCCCACTCCAATTGGGAACGAGTCAGAAAAAGGAAGAAAATAGTATTCAGTATTGATAAAAAAAAAAAAAAAAAAAAGAGAAATAACATGGTTACTGGGAAAATAGGATTTTTCACTTCAATGTTTTTGGAGGGCAATTTGGCTATAAAAATGAAAAGTCTGAACAAAAACAAAGTATCTTTGACCCCATACCTCCATTTCTGGGAACTTATCTTAAGTGTATGTTGAAGGTTATGCCAAGTTATAAGGGTATAACTAAGGTCATCAGGTTATGCTAAGATTATAACTAAGGTTATGCTTACAGACTGTAAGATCATTCATTGGTAGAACTTTGACAATAGTGAAAAATTGAAAATCACCTCAATGTTCAATAATAGTTGGCAATCAAATGAAATGTCTACACAGCAATAAAAATGATGCTGTGGAAGTAGAATATTTGACATCAAATGGCATTTGTGATACAGTAGGTGGAAAATGCCAGTGTTTTATTTTATTTTATTTTATTTTATTTTTATTTTATTTTATTTTAATTTTGTGAGAGAGAGAGAGAAAATGTGTGCAATTTGGGAAGGGGCAGAGAGAGAGAAGAGAGAAAGAGAATCCCAAGCAGGCTCTTCACTGTCAGCACAGCGCCAGATGTGGGGCTCAAACTCACAAATCATGAGATCACAACCTGAGCCGAAATTGGATGCTTAACCAACTGAGCCACCCAGGAGCACCCCCATGCCCTGGAAAATGCCGTTTTAAAAAAAAGCATGGGAGTCTGTAATGACATCTCTGTGAAAACTGTTTTTTGTCTCTGTAAACAGAGAAGTGGGTTTGATGCTCTCAGGTGATGATGACTGCATCTGGGAGGTGGAATTGAAAGTGTTTTGAATTAGTCTTAACTATACTTTGTGATTTTCCTAAAATAAACCTGTATCATTTTTATAGAAAGAAAAACACAACCAAAGCTTCTTTTGCTCTAAAAAAAAATGTTGTGGATGACTTTTTAATGATGTGGGGAAATTTTTTTTAAGTTTATTTATTTTGAGAGGGAGAGAGAGGGAGAGAGAGGAGACAGACAAAATCCCAAGCAGGCTCTGCTCTGTCAGCACAGAGCCCAACACGGGGCCCAATTCCACACACCCTGAAATCATGACCTGAGCCAAAACCAAGAGTCTGACACTTAACCAACTGAGCCACCCAGGCACCCTGGGAAATTTATATTAATGATATGTTCATATGCATATATAAATCTACATTCATAACTCATACCTTCATGTTTTATATAATGTTTTAATATGTCCATAATTATATTCAAATGAATTCATACTCATTATGTACAAATGGCTTCATGTACTCTTAAGCCACAAGAGCTCTCAAGGGTCCAGGAATCAGGGGTGCATGGCTGGTTCAGTTGGTAGAGTATGCAACTCTTGATCCTGGGGTTGTGAGTTCAACCCCCATGCTGGATCTAGAGATTACTTAAAAAATAATAATAAAGAGGTTCCAGGAATCCACTGAAGTGGTTTGAAGAATTTATCAGTGTAAAGGGATAAATGGTAATAATGTTGGGGGAAGAAATGGCCCATCCTTTCATGAAATTCTCACAGGGATACAGGACCCAAAAGAAGATCAACAAATACTTTAAAGTAAGATCAGTATGGGGAAGAATACAGTGGTCAAAAGCACAGACTCTGAATTAGACTGAGTCAACTGCATCCTGTCACTTAATCCTCCATGGGCTTTGGATAAGTTAAACTCTGTATCCAAGTGTCTACATCTATAAAATGAGATGAGTAACTATCACAAGGAATGTTGTGATATTTAAATGAAACAAGATGCCTAAATTTGCTTAGAATCAGGCCCCGTACATAAGTCCTGAATACAAATGATAATTATTACCATCTTATTTTCACCTCAATAGTGAAGCCACTATTATTTTCTATCTTGTGCTCTTTTATAGATTTTTCAAAATTTCTACAACAAAGATGCATTATTTCTTCAGTGATATAAAAAGGTAATCCAACAAGTGATAAAGGAAATACAGTTGTCCCTTAAACAACATAGGGGTTAGAGGCAGTGATGTCCCTGCCCTGTGCAACAGAAAATCTGCGCGTATGTTTTGACTCCCTGAAAACTTGACTGGAAGCCTTACTGATAACTTAAACATTAATATATTGTCCATTAATATATTGTGTATGTTATAGGTATTATATATTATATTCTTACAATAAAACAAGCTAGACAAAAGAAAGTGGTATTAAGAAAATCACAAGTTGGGGAGGGGGGGAGCCTGGGTGGCTCAGGTGATTAAGCATCTGACTCTGATTTTGGCTCACATCATGATTTTGTGGGTTGTGAGTTTGAGCCCCAAGCTGAGCTCTGCACTGGCAGTGTGAAGCTTGCTTGGGATATTCTCTCTCTCTCTCTCTCTCTCTCTCCCCCTCCCTCCCCTATTTGTACTCTCTCTCTCTCAAAATAAATAAAGAAAAATAAAAAAGAAAATCATAAGGAAAATACCTTTATAGTACTGTCTTGTAGCTATCAAAAAAAATCCACATGTAACTGGATCTGTGCAGTTCGAACCCATGTTGTTCATATTGTAAAAACAAAAACAAAAGATTAAGCTAATAATGATGCATGATTCTAGGAAGAAATCTGGATCAGGAAAAACATTTCAATAAGGAATATTAGGACAATTGGCAAAATCTTACATTCTCTTACAAAGTCCTTGGTCCTTAAAAGATGATAATGAAGTAGAAGATAATCATGTGTCTACTAAATGTTAATAATTGGTAAATCTAGGTGAAAAGTATACAGATTCATCATATTCCTCTTTCAATGTTCTCATAATTGAAAAGATTTTGAGATAAAAAGTTAAAAAGTTTACTCCAAAAACAGCCTTAAAAAGTTTCATAATTTGTCACTCTTTGGTGCTTATCCACAATTTACGGTTTTTTTTAATATATATATAATTACTAAAGAATATTTATTCTTTAGAAATGCTATTACAAAGTTGAGAAGGGAGAGAAAAATACAATTGGCATTTGGTGTTGGCTTCAGACTTAGGAGGGAACTAGCTACAAAGAAATATGTTTAAGGCTCCAGTTGGGAGGGAGGGGAGAGGATTGGACATCTGACACAAAAACTAAACCCACAAAGTAAACTGTTACTGTAGAACACAAAGACATTGTATTTCAGAGTTTAAGATAGGAAGGGAAACTAGCAAAGGGTTCCTCCTCTGGGTTACAGAGGGAAACAGTCTAAGGAAGCAAGACTGAACCAATGACAGAGTAGTGCATTTGAGAGAAGCAGTCTCTAAGGGCTTTAACAAGTATAGTTAGTTGATGAAATGTGCTCAAAGGACTTGGTTTTTACTTTAACATAAAATCTTGGTACTTCAGGCAAGAATAAAATAATCCATTTAAAATCTGTAAAGCAAAAGGGTTTCTTTTTATTTTTTTTAATGTTTATTCATTTTTGAGAGAAAGTATGAGCAGAGGAGAGGCAGAGAGAGAGGGAGAGAGAAAGAATCCTAAGCATTCTCTGTGCTGACAGCAGAGAGCCCAATGCGGCGCTTGAACTCACAAACCATGAGATCATGACCCAAGCTGAAGTTGGACACTCAATCAACTGAGCCACCGCCCAGGCACCCACAAAAGGGTTTTTAAAGTCTGTTTTGAGATCTACTCTAGCTTCCACCTGAAGCACCAAGAATCACGTGATAAACTTCTCCACAGATCTGAGAGTTTAAAAGATCAAGGGCCTTCAGCTCCAGGCCCAAGTGCAACCCATCCGACTGTATCTACTACGCTTCTATCATCTCACAAAGCATTCCCTTATTCAGGGGCACTGTCAGCACATCTGGACTGATGTGCATTCCTGATAAGTGTTACAAAAAAGGTCCAACCTAAATCCCATCAAGTCTTTAGAGAGGGCTTCTCAACCTCAGCACCATTGTTACCTTGAGCTAAATAACTTTGCAGCGGGGGCTGTCCTGTGTGCACTGCAGGATGCATAGCAGCATCCCTGGCCTCTACACAGTAGGTATCAGTTATACAACCTCCCCTTCCTACCTATCCTATACCATTTTGACCAAAAGGAAAAAGAAGTCTCTAGACACTGCCAAACGCCCGGGGTGAGTGGAGAGGGCAGCTAAATTGCCCCAGTTGTAACCTCTGATTTACAGAAAATAAGTACCACCACAAGGATGCAATGAGACAAATCCAGAAGGGGTCCTCCTTAGCCTCCCTACTCAAAATGGGGTACAGAAACCAACATATGCAAGCATAGAAACTAGTTAGACATGCAGAATCTCAGGCCCACCCCGGGACTCCTGAACTGATTGGACTCAGCACAATCCCCAGGGGAGGTTCATAGGCACACGGAAGTTTGGAAAACACAGTACTACAGAACTACCAACTCAGAGTCTTCAACATGTCACATGTTTGGGGACAAAAAGGAAGGGTGAAATTGCTTTAGATTAAGACTTAACAGGTAGATTAAACAGAAGTTATCAGAGAATTAATGAAACCTAAATATGTACTAGATATTAGATGATATTATAGAATTGACTTTGTCCAATGTGACCATGATATTGTGGTTATATGTGAAATCAACCTATCTTTTAGATATGTGTAAGAACAAAATGTCATATTTATAATTTACTTTAAAATAAAATGTAGCCAAAAAACAGATGAAGCAAATGCGGCATAATAATAGCTGTTAAATCTAAGTGTTGGGTGTGTGAATTTATTATATTATTTGTTCTTCTTTTCTATGAGTTTGAAATTTTTCACAGTACAAAGTTTGAAAAGTCTAAATGCAATCTGGTAACCTGGATTGGATGCTGGAATGAAAAAAGGTACATAAAGTGGGAAAACTGATGAAATATGAGAACTGTCTGAACTCAGTTAATAGTACTATACCAGTGCTAATCTCATAGTTTTGACAAATGTACCATAGTTAGGAAATATTAACAAGGAAAACTGGGTGAAGGGTATATGTGAACTCTCTGTGCTACCTTTGCAACTATTCTGTAAACCTATTATGCCAAAATTAAAGGGTTACTTTTTTTTTAAGTTAGGAAAGAAACAGCCAAGAAAAAGGGGGGGGGGGTGGGGGGGTGGGCATAGCAAAGCCTCAAACATACTTATAAAAGTCTTCATAGTACCGTCCCTTGTGATCCTGTCGAATTGAGGCTCGGTTTATTTCAGGAAATTCATCTGAGAAAGAGAAAACAACACATGTAGATCAGGTTGAGAAGAGAAATTCAGTTTATCTGCTCCTCCTTCTGGGTTGAAGATTTGCATTACCAAAATAAATGAACAAATGAATGAATGAAATTATATCAGGTTGGCTTTAAGATGAATCATGGCCCACAGACTTCTTGCATCCACTAATGGACTGTGTTGTTTTCCATTTTACCCTACGCTCATTAGAGAAAAAGTGGGAAAGATGAGTGGGAAAGATGAAAAAGGGAAAGATGATAAAGAATGGATGGAAAGCTTAATAAAAAGAACTATAGGGGGTGCCTGGGTGGCTCAGTCGGTTTAGCGTCCGACTTCAGCTCAGATCATGATTTCACAGTTTGTGAGTTCAAGCCCCATGTCAAGCTCTGTGCTGACAGCTCAGAGCCTGGAGTCTGCTTTGGATACTGTGTCTCCTCCTCTCTCTGCCCCACCCCCCATACTCATGCTCTTTCTCTGTCTCTCAATAATAAACATTAAAAAAAAATTTTTTTTTAACTGTTAGCATTAAAAAAGGAACTGTAGGAGAAAGACTTACCAAGAGATTTTGCATCATAGAAAGTTCTAGAAAATAGGACCACTGTCACTTCATGACTACAGTTCTTCTCCTAGGAATGAGTAGAGAAAAAGCAGCTCAAGTTTATTTCATTCACTTCATGATGAAGCAGCCTGCATTAACATAATATTCTCAATTCTAGGAGACTCAGTGGCAGCACACTGTATTGGATGATGTCACATCATTGTAGGTTGCATGATGCAGTGAACAGAGCACTGCTGGAGTGAGACGATGCAGGTTGAGTCCTGGCCCGGAAGTTTACCACTATGTAACCTTGGGCAATAGTCCCAGGGATGCAAAAAGTGCTTCGAAAACAGCAAATCATCAATACGTATGGGTCACTATCTCTGTTCTTGATTTGGCATGAACTAGATGAACCCAATATCAAAGGATCATGGTATTTGTACCTGCTTCATGGTGTTTTTAAAATTTCTTCAGAACCATAGTTTAGGAACAAGAACAGAACGCATAGTGCTGAATGTAAGAATCAAATACACCCCCCACATCCTACCACTGTCATAAAATCAGGGTTGGGAGCTGCTCAAGATGCAGCAGTTGAAGCCAAGGTGTCACAGTATCTTTGGATTGAGATGGGGACTAGTGAGAATAAACATTTCCATGGAGTCTGGAAATCAACGTTCTGGAAACAGGGTGTTTACAGATAGCATGAAATGTGGCTTGCACCAGTAAGCCAGCAAGCCCAGTTTCAGTTCCTCACGGATCTTCGAAGATGAGTGCTTCCACTGACCAACCCCATCTCTAACCCACCATGTTGACTGACTACACAATTCAGCATTTACCGTGTAAGGTATATATACAACATGATGCACATAACATGCCACCTTATATTCCCCCATGGATATATCTCAAGTGGACAGAAATTCCTAAATACAAGCAACAGCACCAAGAGCAGAGTGCTAGGAAAGAGCAAATCTTCATTAGTCACCTACTAATTTATTGGATGCCCAGTGCTCCAAACTCAACTCCAAATTTATCTGACTTTGGTGTAAGTGATAAATAAGAATAAATGCCTTACAATGATTGGACTGGTATGGGTATATGAGCCTCTCAACTCATGTGACAGTGGGGCTAACATACAACAGGTGGCATGGCCTGGGGTAATAATACAGACAGGATAGCACAGAGGCCATGATCTCAGGGTAGCTCTGGGAGAATGGAGGGCACCAGATGAGAATCCTCATTCTGCTTTCACATGCTGTTGATCATGGGCAAGTTACCCAACTTCACTGAGCTGTACTTTCCCTACCAGTATTAACAGGAGCAAGAGGATTGAGTGAGATAATGTAGGCAAAACACATACCATGATACTAGGTATGTCAAAATACTCAATGAATGTTAACTGGGACTACTACTATTATCCCCACCCCTACTATATTTTGGGCTCTGAAATGAATTCATGAACTCCCATGCTCAATCCTGCTGTCCACAGTGTTAGCTGTAAGTTATTCAATAGGAGGCATAAAGAACAACCGAGGTGCCTGGTGGCTCAGTTAGTTGAGTGACTAACTCTTGATTTTAGCTCAGGTCACGATCTCACCGTTTGTGGGATCAAGCCCCATGTTGGGCTCTGTGCAGCACAGCACAGAGCTTGCTTGGGATTCTCTCTCCCTTTCTCTCTGTGTCTTCCCTGCTTGCTCACTCTCTCTCTCTCTCTCACTCAAAATAAATAAACTTAAAAAAACTGTAAAAAGGTATAAACAATGTTCACCTTCACCAAATATCATTAAATCAATACAGAGTGGCTACAGAGAGTTATTTTAATCCATTTTCAAGCTCCCGCTTTAAAACCAAGTTTTAAAAAAATTTTAAAACCAAGTTTTAAATTTTTAAATTTAATTTTTAAAACCAAGTTTTAAAAAAATTAACAAATCCTAAGAGTGAAGTCCTATAAACTAATGACTAGGCCTATGCCAAACCCTACCCCTATTATCTAATCAAAAGTCCATTCATAGACTGTAGGGTGAGGGGACATCTAAGGGACACTGAGTCAGACTTGAAATGGAGGTTTTCACACACCCAATACTGAAATGGCCACATCCAAGGTGACCATTAGTTAGCCCACCTCAAACTTTAGCCCCTGTACTCAGGCAGACACAAAGGCCTCATCACTGTTAAGCCACATGACTGCAGAAGCCTCCTGGCTGGTCTGCTTAATTCCATGTGTCACTTCACCACAGTGCTCCTGGCCACTTGGACTACTCTTTCCTCAAATTTTCCCCAGCTTTGATCATATTGACCACTTGCTTGAGAATCTTTAATAGTTCCCACACTTCCTGTGAAGTCCAAACTGCCTGGCTTGATGTGACCCCATCCTTTGAATCTATCTTACTACTTAATTATTCCCTACACTAACCCTCTGTGAAGTTGCCTAAGACCATACCCTACTCTCATGCTCATCTACACCCTTTTGTTCAAACTGTTCATCTGACATACCCTCTCCATCTTCCTTTCCAACCATCCAAACCTTCCTCAGTCTTCAGGTCCAAATTCAAAAGTAAATAAAATTCTAACCCCTAAAACATATGGCTTTCTATTGTTTCAAATATGTAGATGCAAGCTCCCCAGCAGATCCGTAAGTTCTCTGAGGGCAAGCGTCATCTATTTCCATACCCTTCACAGCTGATGGATAGTGCCCCCATATTGCTGAGGTAGGAAGACGGTACTTAGATTCAACTGAGACCTTACTATGTACAGATGCTTTAAAACACCTTGTGAGGCAGGGACTATTATAATCTCTATTTTGCAGAAAAGAAAACAGAGGCTCAGAAAGACTGACTACTCCAAGATTAAAAAAAAAAAAAAAAGCTAATCAGAGCAGAATCATAATTTTAAACCCAGTCCGTTTTTATCCAAACCCCACACTCTTTGCCACAACATAATGTGACCTCAAATAGCTCTCCTACATTAGGTCTTTGATCCCCCTTGAGTTAATTTTTGTATATGATGCAAAGTAAGACTCCAAGTTCATTCTTTTGCATATGGATATTCAGTTGCCTCAGAACCATTTGTTGAAGAGACTCTTCTTTCCCTCATTAAATGGACTTGACATCTTTGTCTAAAATCAACTGACCACAGATGTATCGATTGATTTCTTGTACTCTCAATTCTATTCCATTGATTTACAAATCTATCTGAATGCCAGTACCACATGGTTTTGACTATTTGGCTTTGTAGTAAGTTCTGAAATTACGAAGTAAGAGTCCTTCAACTTTATTGTTCTTTCTCAAGGTTGTTTTGGCTATGCAGGATCCCTTGCAATTCTTCATAAATTTTACAATCAACTTTTCCATTTCTGCAAAAAAAGGCCACTGGGATTCTGATAGGGACTGAACTATAGTTTGAGTAGTATTGCCACTTTAACGGTATTAAGTCTCCCAATCTATGATTATGGGTTGGTTCTTTCTCACTTATTTAGATCTTTATTAATCTCTTTCAGCAAGGTTTTATAGATTTTAGCAAACAAATACTGCACCTCCTTGGGTAAATTAATTGAAAGTATTTTATTCTCTCAGATACTCTTGTATATGGAATTTTTTTAAGTTAATTCGCTTTTTAATTTTTGTTTTAAGTTTATTTATTTATTCTGAGAGAGAGAAAGAGAGTGAGTGGGGAAAGAGCAGAGAAAGAGGGAGATAGACAGAATCCCAAGCAGGCTCCTCACCAGCAGCGCAGAGCCTGACACAAGGCTCGAATTCACAAACCATGAGATCATGACCTGGGCCAAAACCAGGAGTCAGACACCCAAGCAACTGAGCCACCCAGGTGCCCCAATTTAATTCTCTTTTTAAATTTAATTCCTTGGGGGAGCCTGGGCGACTCAGTTGGTTAAGTGTCTAACTCTTGATCTCAGTTCAGGTCATGATCTCAGGATTACGAGTTCAAACCCCCTGTTGGGCTCTGTGCTGGGTGTGAAGCCTACTTAAATAAGTACATACATACATACAATTTATTTCTTTGCTTTTAAATTTCTTGTTCAGAGTGTTCATTGCTGATGAAATACAACTGATTGCTTGTGTTGATTTTGTAATCTTGCAGCTTTGCTGAATCCATTTCTTAGCTCTAATAGTTTTTTGGTGAATTTTTTAGGATCTTCTACATATAGGAGATCATCTGTCAATAGAATAGTTTTATTTCTTCTTTTCCAATATGTATGCTTTCTATTTTTTTTCTAGTTGCTGAGGCTAGAACTTCAAGTACAATGCTGGACACCAGTGGTGACAGCAGGCATCCTCACCTTGTTCCTAATCTTTTTTTTTTTAATTTTTTTTTTAATGTTTATTTTTGAGAGAGACTGTGTGAGCAGGGGAGGGACAGAGAGAGGGAGACACAGAATCCGAAGCAGGCTCTAGACTCCAAGCTGTCAGCACAGAGCCCGACGCGGGGTCTGAACTCACGAGCTGTGAGATCATGACATGAGCCAAAGTCGGTCGCCCAATCGACTGAGCCACCCAGGCACTCCACCTTGTTCTTTATCTTTAGGAGGAAAGTTTTTAGTCTTTCACCATTGAGTCTGATGTCAGCTGTGGGTTTCTCATAATTGACCTTTATCATGTTAAGGCAGTTAAAGTAATTAAATCTATAGTTTTATCAATTTAGGCTTTAGCTTAGATACTTTAACTAAAAGCAGCTTAGTAGAAACAGTGTATTTTTAAAATCTGCAATGAATAAGTTTATGTAATGAGGTTTACTATATAAAAAACATACCTTCCACTTGGTAAAGAGATCAGCAAGGAAACCATTCACAGCTTTCTCAAAATATAGATCCCCTGAAAAGCAATGAGAAGAGGGTGAAGATTATCTTTATTTCTTGTTCACAATATCTTCTCTCAGTAAAATAACAGGGACGAGACCAAAGAGAAGGTGGGTTCTGCTGTATCTTAAAACAAGATCCTAAAAGCCAGATGTATAGAAGTGTTCAACTTAGACTTTCTACCAAGCCAAATTTAGTATCTGCCTAAGAGGCCACGGCTCCAAGGTAACATCCAAGATTGAAACACTTTGATGATTTAAAAATACAGAGTTGGGGTGCCTGGGTGGCTTAGTTAAGTGTCCAACTCTTGATTTCGGCTCGGGTCATGGTCTCACAGTTCATGGGTTAAAGCCCCAAACGGTTCAAGCTGACAGCATGGAGCCTGCTAGGGTGTCTGTCTGTCTCTCTCTCGCGCACGCGTGTGTGTGCGCTCTCTCTCTCTCTCTCTCTCTCTCTCTGTCTCTGTCTCTCAAAACAAACTTTTTTTAAAAAAGAAAAATACAGTGTTATCTTCAGAATGAGACGAAGAATATATACTAAATGTGAGTATTTCACAATGACGTTCAAAGTTGATTAGAAGAGGACCCTGGGCATTCACTGAATTATCATTTGCAGTTCTTGCTGTTCTTAAGTGACCTTGATGACCCATGGCACAAATTTGCTTACAATTTGCTAAACACAAATATGAAATACATGCACTATAGGGTTGGTGTGTTGGACACAGTATCCACACCTCATAGCAGCTTTTCTTCCCTCTACTCATTACATAGTAATTCTAATAAAATGAGACCAACATGGAGATTTCTCTGAGTGACAGGAAGAGAAATGAAAGATATCAAAGAAAGTGTTGGTTCCTACCCACAGAGTGACTTTATGACTTTTCAACCTATACTTACAGAACAATTAAAGATCTGAGAAGTCAGATTTTCCATTAATACTGTACAGCATTTCATGGAATTCACCAAATAAATAAATAAATGTCTGTGTGTGTGTGTGTGTGTGTGTGTGTGTGTGTGTAAAATATTTACTTTCAATATATTTATTTTCGCATTTGAGGATTTATAAAGATCTCAAGATACATTTTTAGAGAATGTCAACATCTTGCTATAAAATGATACCAACTTGAGGGAAACCAGAAATATCTACCCAATGGCAGCTACAACCATCAGTTAGGGACAGTACCATAAATATCGAAATCCCACATTTCACAGCTCATCTGAATAAATATGTAAACCATAGCCGACGTAGAACGGAACACCACCTGAAATAAACAAAAACATAGTTGCATTAAAAAGCAATAATGTAGTTTCAGTTGTGCAAGAAGAAAAAGTTCTGTAGAGTCATTTCACAACAATGTAAATGTACTTAACACTATTGAACTGTACACTTTAAAATGGTTAAGACATGGGGCGTCTGGCTGGCTCAGTCCATAGACCATGTGACTCTTGATCTCAGGGTTCTAAGTTCGAGCCCCAGATTGGGTGCAGAGCTACTTAAAAATAAAATCTTAAAAGGGGCGCCTGGGTGGAGCAGTTGGTTGGGCGTCCGACTTCAGCCAGGTCACGATCTCGCGGTCCGTGAGTTCGAGCCCCGCGTCGGGCTCTGGGCTGATGGCTCAGAGCCTGGAGCCTGTTTCCGATTCTGTGTCTCCCTCTCTCTCTGCCCCTCCCCCGTTCATGCTCTGTCTCTCTCTGTCCCAAAAATAAATAAACGTTGAAAAAAAAATTAAAAAAAAATAAAATCTTAAAAAATAAATAAAAGAAATGAAATACAAGACAGTAAATCTTAAATGTCTTTAACCCCACCCCACCCCCCCCCCAAAAAAAAACCAATGATGGAAGATTTCCTCAATTGTGGCATGGGATTTCTAAAAGCAAGCTTCATCCCTCACATCATAAACTCTGAAGAGAAGATCCTGTCCCTGCCTTTTAGGAAATTATAGTAGAGGATTAAGATGTGCAAAAGACAGCAACATATACAAACATTCCATGAAGGTTCTCATAAGAAACATAGGAGAAAGGACAATAAATCTACCTGGGAAAGAAAAGAAAAGCTCATTACGAATGTAGAACCTGGGCTAAGATATGCCAGTTGATGAGCTGCCAGTCTAATAAATTATAATTCACATCGTACACGCCCTTCATACCCAGACTGCCTCAGGAACTAGGAAGGCTTTCCAGAAGCAAGGAAGCCTGAGAGGAGTGCGGAAGGATGGATGAGTAGCTTGTAAGGGGGGAAGGCAGGATCTAAGTGCTCTAGGCAGGAGAGAGTAGTATGTGCAAAGATACAGAGGCAAGAGAGATGTGGCATGTTTAAGGAATAGCAAATGGTTCCCAAGGGCAGGACAGGATAGGGTGGGAGGGTTTGGAGGGGAGGGGCACATATGGGAGAAGTGACAAAATGAGCTCCAGACTCAACTGCCTCCCCAGATTTCTCCTCTCAGAAGTCCAACAGGTATCTCACAAATATCTTTTCTCAAATGCTTCCAAATGGCTCCTCCTGTCTTCCCCACGTCATAAATGACACCACCAACTGTCTATTGAGCTGATCAATTCTTCTCTTTCCTTTGCTCCTTATATCCAATGCATCAGCAAGTTTTGTAGACTCTATCCCAAAATGCATCCCAAGTCTGCCCACATCTCTCCGTTGCTACAGCTCTAACCTCAGTCCATGCCACAGTCTTCTAACTTCTTAAGCCATTTCTCTGCTTCTACTCTTGCCCCTACAAACAATGCTCTACACAGAGCCAGAGTGGTTACAGCACATACTGTGGATGCCTATGGCACATCCTTTCTTCCTACATAATGGGAAGCCAACACTATTCCGGAAGGCAAGGGACTATCAAAAGACTAAACCTCCCGGCTTCCTAAGTAGCTCCTCTCTCTTCTACCTGGAATATGAAGTGGTTACAGCAGCTCCAACTGAACCATGGAAGCCCAATCCTGAGGAAGGCAGAACAGGAAGACAAAAAAACCTATCTAGATCACCAATAATTGTGACAATGCCATCCTAGCAGTGAATGGCCTACCCAGTGACTTATTTTACCAGAGAGAAAAAAGTTGACTTTGCTTGCCATTGCTACTTCAGGTTTTTTTGTTCAACAAAATCCAACTGGATGGCTCTCTGAGCTTGGCCCCAGTTTGTGGCAACATGGTTAAATGCACCACGAAAATTAGAATTGTCGGTAAATACAGGACCTGTTATGGGGCCTCCATCAGGAAAATCGTAAAGAAAATTGAAAAAAGCCAGCACAAGTACACATGCTCCTTCTGTGACAAAACTAAGATGAAGACGAGTTGTGGGGATCTGGCACTGTGGTTCCTGTAGCAAAGAATAGCCCATGCTGCCTGGACACACAACACTTCTGCCATCACAGCAAAGTCAGCCCTGAAAGAATTCAAAGACCAGTAGAAGTTCCACCATTTGAAACATCACTAGTCTATAACAAAGGTATTAACTTATGTAACAACAACAAAAAAATCCAACAGAATAAGTAATCTTTTGAAAGCCTAATTTGGAAATCACTCCCCCCTTAAAATCCTTCAGCAGATCGTCCTTAGAATACACTCTACACTGGTTACAAGGACCCGCATGAACTGGCTGGAACCAGACCACCTTCATATCGACATCATTCTCCCTACTCATATCCTAGGCTTCTGTCACACTGGCCTCTCACAATTGTTTCTTCTGCCTGGAACGCTCTTTGTCTCAACCTTCATACACTAAGTCTCACCTTTCTGGCACCTTCTCGGAGACACCTCCCTGCCCACCTTTGTAAAGAAGGTCTCTTGTTATTCTCTACCACAATGCCCATCTCTTTCCCTAGAAGTTTTCATTTATCTCACTTGTTTACTAAGGTGGCCACACTCAGTCTTTCTCATTACCCAATTAATTTCCTTTGGAGTATTCATCATAATCTGTAATTACCACATTTATGGACTGGGTATCTACTTACATCTATCTCCCCACTACAGTGTAAGCTCCTTACTGGGAGGGATCTTGTTTGTGCTGTTTACCCGTGCATCCCCATTGAATGGGAATTGCCCACTCTGAATTCCCCTCTAGAATGAAGGATATTCATGGATAATGTTCTGTACCAGTTTGTTTTTTAAGTAATCTTTACGCCCAGTGTGGGGCTCAAACTCATGCCCCAGAGGTCGAGAGGCATGCTCTACCAACTGAGCCAGCCAGGAGCCATTAAAAATTAAGTGTAGGGACACCTGGGTGGCTCAGTAGGTTGAACGTCCGACTCTTTGATTTCGGCCCAGGTCATGATCTTATGCTTTGTGAGATCAAGCCCCACAATGGGATTCTCTCTTTCCCTCCCTAAAATAAAATTTAAAAAATATATTAAAAACAAAGTATAAAAAAAAAGTACAGTAGCTGACACACAAGAGGTGTTTCCATATTATTTATTATAAGTGTATGAATAAGGTTGAAGAGGTAAACATACACCAAATTATCCTAGTCTTTGTAAATCATGCTTAAGAGTAATATCTTTTTTTTTAATGTTTATTTATTTTTGAGAGAGACAGAAAGGCAGAGAGTGAGCAGGAGAGGGGTAGAGAGAGAGGGAGACACAGAATCTGAAGCAGGCTCCAGGCTCTGAGCTGTCAGCACAGAGCCTAATGCAGAGCTTGAACCCACAGGCTATGAGATCATGACCTGACCCAAAGTCAGATGCTTAAGCGACCAAGCCACCAGGCGCCCCAAGAGTGAATTTCTAGAGGGGCACCTGGGTGGCTCAGTCAATTAAGTGGGCTACTTTGGCTCAGGTCATGATCTCACAGTTCATGAGTTCAAGCCCCACATCAGAATCTCAGCTGTCAGCACATAGCCCATTTCAGATCCTCTGTCCCCATCTCTCTGCCCCTCCCCGGCACGTACATGCACTCGCTCTTGCTTGTTCTCTCTCTCTCTCTCTCTCTCTCTCTCTCTCTCTCTCTCAAAAGTAAATAAACTTAAAAAAAAAGAGTAAATTTCTAGAAAACTGGAGAGAAGCAAAACAAGATCACTATACCAATCTATGCCCACTAGAGCTGCAAGAAACTTTAAAAAATCTCACACCAAGTGTTGGAAAAAAAATGAAAAAACAACAGATTTTTATGTATTGCTACTAGGAATACTAAGTGGTCCAAAGAATTTGAAAAAGAGTTTGGCATGATTTTACCTATAACCCGTATACTCTTAATTATAGAGTTAAAATATAGTATCAAGTACAAAAAAAGCTAGCTAAAAAGGACTATTTTTTTAATTTCACTTTAATAAAGCTCAAAAATAAGCAAAACAAATATACAGTAAACTGTTTAGAGTAACATACGTATGTATTAACACTACGCAAACAAGGAAAAATACAAAAATAAAATTCAGATAGTAGTTACCTATGAAGGCATTGGTTCTCAACTAGGGCCATTTGGTGATGTCTGGAGACATGTCTGGTTGTCGTGACCTGCAGGGCACTACTGGTATCTAGCGTACAGAGGCTAGGGATGCTGCTAAGCATCCCACAGTACACCAGACAGCACCCCCACCACAACACTGCCATTTTGGACCAGATAATTCTTTGGTCTGGAGATCTGTCTTATACATTGTATCATGTTTAACAAGATTCTTCACATAATCCTAGCTGTGACATATAAAAATATCTCCAGACATTGCCAAAAGTCCCCTGGGGAGGCAATATCACCTTTAGTTCAAACCACTGCTCTCAAGGGAGGCAGAGGATGAGAACAAGGAAGAGCAGACAGGTGGTTTCACCAGCATGGGTAATGTTTACAGTTGTTCAGTTTGGCTTTTTCCAACTGGGATAAAGAACCAAAGAACAAGATTTCCTTTGCAAAGGTCTCTGTTCATGTTTACCGACTGCAATCTTCTACTGAGTTTAACCTTTGCGATGTATTCGTAGGCAAAGAAGCCTGCAGGTTAGACACTACACTTCCACATTTAGACCTCTTTCAGAAGAGAAAATGAAGATCGACCCCAAACTGGATAGATCCAACTATAAAACACTAGAATTTCAGACATCCTTGACAATATTAAAATAGTATCTACCTGAGAACAGTAGCCATCAGGAGACAAGTTTTTGCTTGTCTCTATTTTGTCTTTTGAGTTCAGGACTCAGACATAACAGGACTTCATAACAGTATGAAGAAACAAAACCACAAACGCATTTTATCAATCTCACCCTGGTATCTTCGCTGATATAACCACACATGACCTTTTCATTCTTGACCCACAGCTCACCAGCCTGTGCCCTGAAAAGATATACATGCAAGAGTTATTACAAGTCTTACATAAACCAAGAAGAAACAGGGATGACTTCAGGGTGGCTCACTGCACTCTCATATTTATCCTCAAATGACCTGGCCAGTTACAGATTTCCAGAAAGCCATGAAAAGATTACACAACATAAAGAATTCTCAGAGTGTACTGAATTTGTATGACAGTTCTTAATCTGGGACTCTATAAACAACATGTCATTCTCAGGAGGGATTCAGGAAATCCATGATTTCTCTGAAATCATGCAAAGTTTTCTGGGCAGAGAATTATAGCTTTTGTCAAATCTCAAAAGGGTCCACATCACAAAAACAGTTAGGAAGAACTAATGAACAATTTTGCTAATCCCAGCCTTCAACAGTTGTGAAAGTTCTGTGAACTTTCTCATGAACATGGAGTTTCAACAGAAACAAAATCAATCCTAATATCAGAATTAGAAGATAAGCAGTCATGGGGACATCTGGGTGGCTCAGTCAGTTAAGCATCTGCCTTTGGCTCAGGTCATGACCTATCTCGAGGTTCATGAGTTCGAGCCCCACATCAGACTCTGTGCTGTGCATGCAGAGCCTGCTTCAGATCCTCTGTCCCCCTCTCTGTGCCCCTCCCAGGAGCTGCTTATGCATGTGCGCACACTTGCTCTCTTTCACTCGCTCTCACTCAAAAGTAAATAAATAAAAACTTAAAAAAAAATACTTTAATAAAGAAGACAAGCAGTCAGGAGGCATATAGGGACAGGGTTCACATTCAATGGAAGCCATTCTGCTGAAAACTTTTCATGGCAATTTGGTATTGCATTTGGGGGGCTTAATGTCTTTTCCTCTGCAACTTTTTAAGGGCACAAAATGGACAGTTCAAAGAACATGGCCTTCTGAGGAGATCAGACTTGAGTGGAACAAGTCCCATCAGGAATCTAAGTTCTAAGAGTCACTGAACTAGCTGAATAGCCATGGGGAAACAACTCTGTGAGACCCAGTGTCCTTATCTTAAAAAAGGAGATAATGACATCTACTTTGTAGAGCTGTTCCGAGAATTAAACCAAATAATGTGGGGAAACTATTCTGGACAGTGCTGGGATAGGAGGTGCTCAAGTAAGTACTAGCAGGTATTTGCATTAGCAAGAACTATACCACTGGTAAATATTAACACAAAATGCTCTTCTGGAAAGGAAGTGGTAGCTGTTATCTGAGTACCTCATAATCATCCCTCAACCAGCCACTCAAGCCCTTCTCTTCTACCAACCCCAAAGCAATCTCCTGTCTGGCCCTAAGCAATCAGTCCTCATAAAAAAAGAAGAAAAGATAAAATCAAAGCAAGGAAAATGCTGTTTACCATGAGTCACAGCTCAGCCTACCTGAGAAACATTGGACAAATCAGTCAGCCTTACGGGCTTTCCCTCCCACCTGTAAAATGAAGAAAGCTGGACCAAGCCCATGGTTTTTAAAATATGCTTCCCAGGGGTGCCTGGGTGGCTCAGTTGGTTAAATGTCCAACTTAGGCTCAGATCATGACCTAACAGTTTGTGGGTTTGAGCCCCACATAGGCTTGGGATTCTCTTTCCCTCTCTCTCTGCCACTCCCTGACTCGTGTTTTCTCTCAAAATAAATAAATAAACTTTAAAAAAAAAAAAAAAACATTAAAATATGCTTCCCAGCTCTGCTTTCAGCAACAGGGGTGCTTTTTGGCATTCCTCTGCTCAGTGTGTCTGTGAGTGGACAAGTAGCAAGCCTCATCTGAGAAGGCACTTCTGTTTCTTTAACAGAAGGAAGGATGCAATGTTCCCAAGATCTCTGAGTTCTATTAGCAGGAAGTACTCTGCATACAGGCTACTGAATGCTAGATTAACCAGATCTCTAAATGGAGCTCATTGTTACTGCTCTAACTCACCAACTTCTGCTAGTATGTATAGACAAAGTAGTGTTACAAAATTTGGGCTTAGATTCCTGCACCTCCACTCTCTGTGGAGGTCAAGCCACAATCTTTCTGAGCCAGTTTTTGAAAAATCAGTATATGTGGTTAATAACCCTGCCCCATCCATCTTCTACAGCTCTTGGGAAGATCCAATGAGATACTATAAATGAGAGGACTTGGTGAACTATGAAACAGTTATCATTCCAATGGAAATGGTTCTTTATAACACACAGAGAAAATGCAATCGTGACCTTTGCTCCTAAACCTAAAATCTGCTCTTACCCAAACAGGAATTGAGGTTGGCCCTGAGGTAGCTTCTCTGGTCTTTTCCGCAGATTCAAGGGAAGAAACAGAGTCACTGACAGATGCAAATGTAAAATCCATATCCCCAGGGCAAAACCCAAGAGTGCACATGGCTTCCTACAAGAGAGGCAGAATGGCACATGGCCAACTCCCAGGAGGGTAAAGGTGACCTGGGGGGCACTAGTCCTTAATTATGTAGCAGCTTGGGCAGGCACTTCCCCTCCCTTTTCTATCAAGTGAGCTGCTGGGAGTCAGTGATCTCCACTATCTTTTACAGCTAAATTTCATCATTCTGTGAATATGAAGTTAAAATAAATGCAGAGTATGGTTGCTGTAGTGTCATCCACACAGCACAACTTTGAACAACCTAAATGTCCAGCAATGGCAGACCAGTTAAGTAAACAGAGTATCATGGAACCATTAAAACAATATTTACAAGGAGTTTTAACTTCCAGAAATGTTTATATGCTTTTAAGTGGGAAAAAAAGGATACAAAATAGTACACATAGTATCACCATCTAAGTAAAAATACAAGCATGTGTATGTATATATGAAAATAAAACACTAAGGGGAGCCTGGCTGGCTCAGTCCGTAGAGCATGTGACTCTTGATCTTGGAGTTTTGAGTTCAAGCCCCACGATAGGCACAGAGATCACTTAAAAATTTTTTGGGAGGGGTACCTGGGCAGTTTAGTCAGTTAGGTGTCCAACTTCAGCTCAGGTCATTATCTCACAGCTGGTAAGTACAAGTCCCGTGTTGGGCTCTGTGCTGACAGCTCAGAGCCTGCAGCCTGCTTCGGATTCTGTGTCTCCCTCCCTCTTTGCCCTCCCCAGCTCATGCTCTGCCTCTCAAAAATAAACACTAAATTTTTTTTTTTTAATTTAAAAAAAAATTTGTTTTGAGAGAGTGAATGAGCAAGCAGGGGAGGGACAGAGAGAGGGAGAGAGAGAATCCCAAGCAGGCTTTATGCCAAGAGTCAGATGCCCAACCGACTGAGTGACCAGATGCCCCTAAAAAATATTTTTTAAAAGAAAATACTAAAAGATCACACCAAAATTTAAACACGGTTATCTGTACCTAGTAGGATTATATACCACTGTAAATTTTCTTCTGTATACTCTCTGTATTACCCAAATTTTCTAGAATAAATGTTTTCTTTTTAATTATGAAAACTGTTTTGGGCTCTTTTTTTTTTAATTGTATATAAAATCATATATACTATATGTTCTCAAGCCAAAAAGGGTACTACATTTTGACAGAACTGTGTCAAAATGTTAACAGTGGTTGATTCTGAGTGGTAAATTGTTTCTTTTTCCTGCTTCTTTAATCTGTTTTTCAAATGGTCTACAATGAGCAAGTATTATATATAAACATATTTAGCATATGCTTGGTATCTAGCATTTGATGAACAAGTGGTACTTAATAATATTAATTCTGTAACTAGGAAAGACATTCCAACCAAATGGCCACCAGAGAATCAAATTCAAATCAGAGAAGATCCCAGATGATCCTCTGCAGTACGGCAGATCCAACAGGAAACCATACACACACACACACACACACACACACACACACACACACAATTTTTTTTTTTTTTAAGTAAAAAAAGAAACCTTAGCTAGTCAACAGTCCCAAAAACTCTATCTGGAAAAATGAGATTTGTTCACAATGAGATCAAATAGACTTCTAAGTCTATCAAATAGGTTTCTAAGTTCCACATTTAAAAAAAAGCAAAATGCTGATTTTTAGGAGATCATACAATACTTTCTTTTAAAACTTTACTTTTTTAAAAAAATACTGATTGCAGGGGCGCCTGGGTGGCGCAGTCGGTTAAGCGTCCGACTTCAGCCAGGTCACGATCTCGCGGTCCGGGAGTTCAAGCCCCGCGTCAGGCTCTGGGCTGATGGCTCAGCCTGGAGCCAGTTTCCGATTCTGTGTCTCCCTCTCTCTCTGCCCCTCCCCTGTTCATGCTCTGTCTCTCTCTGTCCCCAAAATAAATAAACGTTGAAAAAAAAAATTTAAAACAGAAATTAAAAAAAATATATATACTGATTGCAGTACTGATTAAAGAATACATGGAGAATTTAGTCAGAGAAAATCAAAATGTTTACCTTCGAAGGAAAAATGACATTTCAAAGGCAGGGTCTCAAGGTAATGGAACTGTCTCATATGTCCTTATGTATTAACTCAATTACCGGGTGAAAAGACTAAGTTACAGAAAAATTATTTAATAATTATGACTTTATATAAATAATGACTATCTTTTCTTATATAAGGTCCCAGAGCATCTTCCTTTTTTTTTTTTTTTTAATTTGCATGCCTCCATGTAGAAAAAAAAGTAACTTTTGATTCAGCATAGGAAGACTATAAATAAGTCTTCTGGAGAAATGGTAGATTTTGTGGCTTACATTTAACCATGAATGAGCAAAATATTAGGACAGATCTTTAAAAGTCTAAACCTGATGTTATGTCATGAGTTTTCATTTCTATATCTGGTACCATATGGATAAGGGCACTTGTGCAGAAAAACAAGAAATGTAAGAATGAATGGCATCTGAGTGGGTTTCTAAACCAGGGCTCAGCTAACTATAGCCTGCAGGCCAAATTCAGCCCATCTCCTATTTCTGTATGGCCCACAGCTAAGAATGGATTTTATATTTTTAAATGTTGAACAAAACAAAAAACTAAGAATTTGGGACAGAGACCTGAGACCCATGTGGCCTGAAGTGCAAAATCTTTACTCTCTGGTCCTTCACAGAAAAAGATTCTAAACCAAACACTTCATTTTGCAGAGTAGACTCAAGAGTCTCCCTGACCTGCCCACATCACCCTGCTAATCACCAGCAGTGCAGGAGTAGATTACAGCTTTCCTGACTCCTGGCCCACCTCTTTGGAGACACTAGCTTGTACTGGAAAGCGTGAATCTAGGTTCCATTTCTTGTTTTGCTCGAGGCTTAGTCACTTCATGGGCTGTGCTTTAAAATCTTCTAAGATTTTTCAAGGAATCTTGACCTTTCAACATTTTTAAATTTTTTTTTTTATTTTTCACTTATTTTTGAGAGAGCAGAGCACAAGTGGGGAAGGGGCAAAGAGAGAGGGAGACACAGAACACGAAGCAGGCTCCAGGCTCTGAGCTGTTACTATAGAGCCCAACATGGAGCTCGAACTCACAAATCACAAGAACATGACCTGAGCTGAAGTAGGACACTTAACCGACTGAGCCACCCAGGAGCCCCTTGATCCTCCAACTTTTAAAACATCCCCATTTGGGGGGAAAAAATAATCCTTTATCTTTTCTTTCCTTTAGGATCAGTAGTTCAGATTAATCAAACAGGTCTCGTTGAGGAAGAAAAGTTCTTTACAAAAAGGATTCTAGCTAACAAAGGTAGGAGAAATGACTGAAGTAGAAAAATCACCCGGGCACCTGGGTGGCTCAGTCAGTTAAGCATCTGACTTCGGCTCCAGTCATGATCTCTTTTGGTTCATGAGTTCAAGCCCCGCATCGGGCTCTCTGCTGTTAGTGCAGAGCCTGCTCGCGATCCTCTGTACTCCCCTCTGTCTGCCCCTCTCCTGCTTATGCACATGTGCTCTCTGCCTCTCTCTGTCTCAAAAATAAATAAACATTAATGAAAAGAAAAAAGAAAAGAAAAGAAAATCACCATCTTGCAACAATCATAAATGAGTGAAACCATTAGGAGAAAAGTTGATGGGGAACTTCATAATGGAGGACCAGACTACATCACCAGAACCCACTGGTCAATTCTAGTGCCATTAAAAGTGAGTCAACCAGATGTAAATATGCTTGTGTTATACATAATGAATTTCAGGAAAGAGACCATTTTTTCTAAGAAGAAGGATTTGTTTTTCATTATACACTTTTTGCACTGTTTGAAGGCCTTACTCTGTGGACAATGTGCTCTTTGAATTAAAAGGCCCTTTTTTGCTCTTCTCCATAAACTGAAATTTAGGGATAATTATAATAAATCAAGAGTCATGCAATATGGTTAAAAAGGTAGCAAACCAGGAACTACTGTGCTAGTCATTTTGTATCTCCAAATATGTTTTTTAATCTGTAAAATGAGAAAGCTTGATTAAATACATTCATCTAAGGCTTTTTCTAGTTCTAAAATTATGAGTCTATACCTCCTTTATTACAGAATACCACGTGGCTTCAGCAACTTCCACTCATCTTAAAACCACTATAGCGCATTTTGGGATTTTTTCAGTTTGCTTCAGCAACAACAATCTAACATTTTAAGCTATTGTGTATTTTATCATACAGACATCCACATGCCTCCAATGCTGTATGCAGCCCAGTTACTACACTAGATCCTACTTCCATTTACTAGCTGATAAGTCAAGAGTGATGTAATATCTACCTGATGCCAGCAAATTCCACCTTCTGAGTGATATAGGCACATGTGCTGACCTAAGGGAAGACAGAAAGAGAAAGACTATGAGATTCAACAACACATCAAGGCCATAAAAGGTCACAAAGAAAGTCTCCTGCCTTTCTAATTTCTTCTAACAACCCAAGGTTCAATTAATGTGGGAGTAATAGATTTACCCCATAGGGAAACCTGCTGGGGCAGGTATAACAGTAGGTTCTTACGAGTGTGGCAAGTATAGACAACAGTAAGAATAAACGCCTAGCCTCACTAATACACTTATCTTCACACATGTTTGCATATACATCTACATTTACATAGTCATTTAATTACAGAACATTGATTTCTTATTTCAGCTCTCAATTTATAGAATGGAACTCTCTCCCATCCAATAAAAAAATGAGCAAACATTTTTTTCTGAAAATATACACTGTATGAAAGAAAATTCTACCTACAATGCATTGCTTCATAATACTCAAAATGCCTAATAAGAAGAATGTTCAGTACCAGCTCGCAATGAACTGATCGTTTTAGGTGGAAAATGTTAATTCAAAATAAAGAAACCAAGAAAACAGGAGCAGGATGCGGCAAAAAGCAGTCTAACCTAGAAGCAACAAAATCTGGGTTCTAGCTTGGTGTCAACCACTGACTGGTTTTTTTGGCTTAGGTAATCACTTACCTTTTCAATCTGTTTTCACATCTATAAGCTAATAAATTTATATGGGTAATAAATACCTGTCCACAGGGAGGTGATGTGAACATCTGAAAGCTAAAGTTCCGTTCAAATGTAAAATGATATTATAATTTACCATCCAAACAAAAAAATGTGAAGTAAAAATCTATAAACAAGCAAATCAAAGCTCAAAAAAACTACAAAAAGAGAATGGAAGAAGATACACAAAGAATTTACAATAATTCTCTGTGATGCTGGAATTGGAAAGGATTTTATACTCTTCTCTCCACTAAATCTATCTCTATGAGGAACGTGGATTATTAATACAATGGAAAAAGTAAGAGACTTTTTTTTTTAATCATATCTTACCAAACTTTTCTTTAATCGCCACATATCCCCTCGGCCAATATATTGATCCTTAAAGGTTAATTCCACTAGGTCAAGGGTGACATCCTGAAAGGGATAATCAAATATATCTCTCTGCATTACTCTGCCACACTTCATAGTCTTAAGATAATGCACACTAAGCATGAAGAACCCTTTTAGCAAGAAAAAACTACTGGAAGACCATCCAATAACAGAAACCTGACAAACAGAATTTCATCCTGCCAGGAAAGGCTTTTGAGCACAGATGATAAGTCTACAACAGATGTTACAGCAGCTGTATCATGATTAAGTGCAAAGAGTACCAAAGTAATAATTCTGTGTTTAGTCTTGACTCTGGCACATAAACAGGCCACTGAGCTCTGTGCTTTATTTCTTTAGAGAATGTCAATAGTATCTTATACACAATGATTTTTACCTATTATAACATCATTTCTCATTTCAGAAAAAAAAAAAGGAAAACACATACAAAAATTATAATATTTCAACAGAAAATTTTACTATTAGCTTCACAAGCAGACATATATATAGAATCTTTTTAGAACACTTAAAAAAAAAAAAGGTGAGGGCTTTTTTTTTTTAATTTTTTTAACCTTTGTTGATTTTTGAGACAGAGAGAGAGCGCATGAACAGGGGAGGTTCAGAGAGAGAGGGAGACACAGAATCTGAAATAGGCTCCAGGCTCTGAGCTGTCAGCACAGAGCCCAACGTGGGGCTCGAACTCACGGAGTGTGAGATCATGACCCGAGCCGGAGTCGGACGCTCAACCGACTGAGCCACCCAGGCGCCCCGGGTGAGGGCTTTAAATGAAACCTACATAATACCTATAATCTAAATGACCTATATACAACCACATATTTAATAGTCCAACACTACACTTAAGCAACTCGTTATTACCTTAGAGACCTAACCTTTAGGAATGGTATTAATCATTCCCAAAAGATATTCAAGTCCAGAACCAAAACGTACCTTAGGGTCTACAACATTCACATAAACATCTTGATAAGGTCTTAGACGGAACACTTGAGTCACGGTCTGGTCCACGCTAATAGTTTCTGAAACAGAAGAAATCTGGATCAGATAACATATTCAAAAGAACCAAGTTTCTAATCTATAAATACTCATTTGACATGCAACACAAATGATCCTTGGACATGGGCAAGAAATATTCTCTGCCTTCCAGCATCTTAAAGTTTTGAATTCTCTGTTTTTTAGGTGAAGCAAGCAGGTGAAATAAGACCTGAGCCTCTAGCAATTAAAATACAAGAAAGACAGAGGGGTGCCTGGGCCAGTTAAGTGTCTGACTTCAGCTCAGGTCATGATCTCATGGTTCGTGGGATCAAGCCTCACACCGGGTTCTGTGCAAAAAAAATAAAATAAAAAATAAAATAAAATAAAATAAAATAAAATAGACAGAAATGGAGACAGCGGAAAATAACGAATTTAAGAAGCAACTTCAAAAAGTTCAAAGAACTGCTGAGGCACCTGGGTGGCTCAGTTGGTTAAGTGTCCAACTTGGCTCAAGTCATGATCTCGCAGTTTGTGAGTTCAAGCCCCACATCAGGCTCTGTGCTGACAACTCGGAGCCTGGAGCCTGCTTCGGATTCTGTGTCTCCTTCTCTCTCTGCCCCTCCCCTGCTCACATTCTGTCTCTCTCTCTCTCTCTCAAAAATAAATAAAACATTAAAAAAAAAAAGTTCAAAGAACTATGAAAGTTCAGAAGAGGAAGGAGATCATTTCTCACTTGGAATGAAAGTAGAGAAGGTAGATAAGAGAGAAACAAACTTCTCAATGAGCCCATACATCTGGTAAATAAAAAACATAACAGGTGGCAGGAAATGGGATGGTGAGGGTAAGGAAGAAACTATTAGGATTTGGATTTTATAAAATATTTCCCCATCATATTGTATTGTAAAAGTAGTGGACATCACAATCCTTTAGAATACATTATAATTTTTTTTCTTTTAAGTACTATTTAAGGAATTACTTTATTTGCTATCAATTAACATTTTGGTTCTTTGATCCCCCATGGTAAGGGGATCAGATCCAGAATGAGAAAGTAGAATGGTGGCTCTGCCTCCTCCACTTACTGACTTCAGACAAGCTAATTCACCTCGCTGAGATTAAGTTTCCTCACTCAGTCAAGAGTTGTGTGGGAAGACAAAAAGAAAGAGACATTACAAAAAGCTCTCAGCACAGTGCCTTGCATTTGTGATAGGTAATGATCAATGTTTCTTTATCCTGTCTCACCCAGAGTAGGCACTTCACACACATCTTGTGAAAAAATATTTAGGAAAGCATGCTTTGCCAACAATTGTTTTGTTTTGTTTTGTTTTGTTTTGAGTTAAGCATAAAGCTTCACCTATGCAGGTTAACTTTCCCCCTGACAAAAAAGATGGCTTCTTGGGGTGCCTGGCTGGCTCAGTCAGTAGAACATGCAACTCTTGATCTTGGGATTGTGAGTTTGAACCCCACATTGAGTACTGAGATCACTTAAATAAATAAACCCTTAAAAAAAAAAAGATGATGATTCCTTCAGTGCCCTCAAGATGCTGACAAATGAGATTCCTTGGCAGTTTCAATATCTGACAATTTCTTTAAGGGAACACAATTTGATAAGGAAAGAAGTACGCTGCCCACATTCCCTGAGATTATGAAGAGACATTTCTTACAGTTTCTGAAGCAGTTTCTCTAAGTACAAAAATCTTAAGAGAAGAGAGATGGAATTCTTACCTTTCTGTAAATCTTCCTTAAGTGATTTGACCTGCAAAAGCAGAGGGCTGGAGAAAAAAGCAACAAAGAGATGGGATGCTGTAAGCGGTAATTAACCAGCTTTCTTCACCCCCCAACAAAAGGCAAACAGATCCCTCTGGACATAATGTAACCTGCAGCACAACAAGGGGAGAAAGTTCTCTTAGAAACAAAGAAACTATGCACTTGCACTCAAGGAAACAGATAAATGCTACACAATTTTCAGAGTTCTCATTTCAGCTTTAAAAACAAAAGAATAGACTACTTTTTAAAAGATCATCGGTTTATCAAATCCTAGAGAACAGGAACATTTTTATGTAAAAGCTAAGAGCTGTCTTGCCCATCAAGCCCCTTAAACAAAATATTCAGAAACATCAACCTGTCCAATTAGTTCCCTTGATCCTAATGAGAGGTTTACCTGTATTCATCATTGGGGTGAGCAATCTCCACAATGTCTCCAAGCTTGATGTGAGGAAACACTTTGGGGTTCATGACTAGCTCATCATCTGAAAGATAATTGGGCAATTTCAAATAGAAAAGAGACTCATGTGGGCAACCAGTTATGGTATACGTTCTCAGGTTGGGTCATCATAACCTCATACAGGGACACAAAGCTAGTGAGTAGATGAGTGGGTCAACTTTCAGGGACCTTTGTCCTCAGAGATCATGTTCTTTCTACTACCGCCCCAACAATCCCAGGGAAAAAGCAGTCCTTGCTCTCTGGAAATTAAACCTCTGGGACACCTTACTCCCTTGAATTATCACATACCTGGCATACACCGGGAACAAACTGTCTGGGTCCCACAGATACAGCACAATCCTTTACATTTATATAGTGTTCAAAGAATTTCCAAAAATACTGTCTTAATATGATCCTCATAATAAATCTTCGGATGTAACAGAAGTGAAGAAATGATGTAGGTGATACAGGCCTAAGGGTAAACAGCTGATAACAGCACAACCAAGACTGACTACTAGTCCAGGGTTCCTTCTGCCTAAAGCCTACCACCTCTCATGTCATTAAAAAGAAAAAGAAAAAAACAAGCCAAATAAAATGCCTTAGATTTTAGGAGGCAGCACTTGATCAGGGAGAAACTGGATACCAGTTCACATTAGGGTCCAATGTGACTCTTAAAATAGAAGGAAGACATAATTTCATATGTTTATCTCCCCCACCCTCACTGGGAGTGGGGAGAACTCTTTCTTATATAACAAACTCAGAACCATAAAGACAGAGTGATTTTTTTTTTCTGGTTTAATTTTGAGAGAAAGATGTGGTCTTTAATTATGCTAAAATCCATGACAAATAAGTATATCTAAATTTCAAATATAATCAAAACCAACAAAAATTCAACCTAGGATGGCAAAGCACTGGGTTAATACCAAATTTTATTTGGTACACTGCTTCCATTGAAAGTTTTATGCCAAATCCTCTGTGATGCCTTCCCCTAACTTCCATAGTCTGAATTAAACTCCCTGAGCACTGAGCACAAATTCCACTCTGTTTCATTTTATCTTTTTTTTTTTTTTTTTTTTTTTTTTTTTTGCATATCTGTCACATCAAGCTGAAAGCTCCTTAAGGACAAGGGACCTTATCATATTCACAACCTTTATGTTTAGCATAGATATGCAGCTAAGTTTGTTGGATGTGTTTCTAATCATAGTCCTGAAGGAGACTGGGTATAGCACCTAGCTATAGTAAACTATACATTGTATAGTAGACTTGCATACATTGTATATACACTGTATATACTATAGCCTTGCATCCTTCCCTCTGACAAGTTATTTCTGTTGTCTATTCAATTCTATTCCACAAATGTTTAGGCAGCATCTATCATTAATAGACATTAATACAAAGTCTAATATTAACAAAGGTCTACATTTTAGCAGAAATTGTAGTTTTTTTAAATATCTATTTTTGAGACAAAGAGAGTACAAGCTGGGGAAGCACAGAGACAGAGGGACAGACAAAATCCCAAGCAGGCTCCGTGCTGTCAGCACAGACCCGACAGAGGCTCGCTCTCACAGATCATGAGATCATGACCTGAGCTGAAATCAAGAGTCAGACACTAAACCGACTGAGCCACTCAGGTGCCCCAAAAATTGTATTTTAAATATAGCAACTGCCTGGTATATATTGTCCTGGTAATTATAATGGTTCCATTTACTGAGTGGCCCTGAGCATGGTACTCTGCTAAATACTTTACATACATCATCTTACTCAATCTCCACAAACTTTATGATATAGAAACTAGTGTTTTCCCTTTTGGGTAGTCCTTGCCCTTGGGAGACTTACACATATGTAAGAGCAAATACACAGTAAAACATAATTTTTAAATGACTCATTGTATTGTTAATTCCAATTTCTGAAGCAAATAAGGTTGTTAGGACAGAAAGGAAAATTATTTCTTTACAAAAAGAAAAAGATCGTATTACTAATTGCCATCCTATTCTGCATATTTATAGACTCAAGGTGTTAAAAGAAACAGAGAAACTGTTCTAATGTGCTTGAGGCTGTAAGTAAGATAAACTAGGGGCTTGCCTGAGGTCACAGGGAAAGTTAGAGGCAGAGCTGAAAAATCTCGTTTAGCACAGAACAATATGCTGTGTCCTGCTCCTTCTTACTATGCCTGGAAACCAGGCAAAGGTTCACGCTTTGATCATACCTTTCTAATGTATATTTACTACTGCTCTCAATGAATGTAAGTTTTTCTTATCTGCCAAACCAGTGCAGACTAGGATTTTACAGAACATATATAGTAAATACATAATATAAAATACAAATAAATGGAAGGTAGTAAACTGGCAACATTCACATTGTTCCTTAAAAATCAGAACACAAGTGCTTTTAGAAGGGGCCTGTGCTCTCGCATGCTACTGCCCTCCCTGCTACTGTATTACACTTGCTGGTTCGCTCAGTTAAGTCACCTCCAGCCTCTATTGTCATGAGTCAGTGTGTCATTTTTGAAGCACTGGACACACTAGAACCTCAGCCAACTTACGCAACCCCCCAAAACGGATCAATACTGACCACTGCCCCCAAAGCCCTTCTTGTGGATGACGAGTTTGTAGACCTTTGTTGTTCTCATCTTGTACTGTTGTTTCCTTCAGCTGTTCCAAGCTTGGGGGAGAGAAGTCATCTTGCCTCCCTGCCACTGAAACACAAAAAGGCTGGGATGTCAGATTTTTCCTTGCAACTGCTCTTAGGTTTTAGGCCAGTGAATATACCAGTACTGTTCAGATGAGTGGCAGCACCAACTCTTGGATGAAATCACTCCTCCAATTACGAGGAGGGTTGGAGGACCAAAAACAAAAACAAAAACAAAAAAAAAACAAAACAGAAAACACCACAAAATCTGGGAACTAAGGGGAATTCAGGCCAGGGTGGATTCTAACTTCCAAGAATATATTCTATCACACCCTGAAGGGAAACCTTGTAGTGAATTGGGCACTCACTACCTTGTCTCTATCTAAAACAATAACACCCAAATATCAAAGAGATCTTGAAAGAGGTTTAGCGCATTCATTTTGTAGATGAGGAAAGTGAGGGCCAGAGCAAGGGACTTGCCCAAGGTCACTCAGACACTGAGACACTCCCACCGTCCACGTTCCGCGGTCAATCTCCTGGGCAAGGAGAATATAAACAGGAGGAAGGCAGGAGTTCGTTCTCCGAACGTCCATCTGTACACACTCTCGGCGGTTCCTCCTCCCCAACCCTCATTTCACAGCAGCGGTCACTGAAGCTCAGAGAGGGATGGAGACACACAGCGGGCTGGGGAGTGGGACCTGGACTCGAACCTGGGTCACGGCCCCCTCCCTCAGGCTCCACAAACCCGGGCCCGGCGAGTAGCCCCACTCACCCGCAGCTCCGGAGCCCCTTCCCCCTTCAGGCCGGGACTCCGAGGCCCCAACCCTCCCGAGGTCCCCTGCGTCTCCTCGGGACGCCCCGCCTACGGCCCCACAGCCCTTGCGGCTTCCGTGCCGGACCTCGAGGAGCCTGCCTGCCCGCCCCAGCCACAGAACGCTCACCTGAGAACCCGCGCAGCTCCGGTGGCTCCGCCCCGGGGCCCCGCCCCCTTCCCGCCCACCTGCCCCGGGCCGCTCTGGCCGGGCCTCCTCCTCATCTCGGTGTCCGCGCCACTTCCCCATCCGGGGCTCTCGCCAGGGGCGGGGCGTCGTGTGCGGCCTCTAACTCCGGCGGCCTCCTGGGTTTCCCGCCCGGTGACCCGACCGCAGCCAGCCTTAGAAAGAAAATCCTTTTATTCCCAGACATTATCACATAGATCCATACCGGGAGCGTCGTTTCCGATTCAGTCCCTCAAAAGGGCAAACTCAGGCGAGTCTCCCCGGATCCATTAACGGTGTTAATGGACCTTCGCCAGGCCTCACCGGGCTAGTGAGAAGCACAAAATAGTTTCCTGGAGAACTTTTGTAAAATGCAAAAGCTGAGCACTCGCAATTTAATGCGATGGACAGTGCTGGGAAGTATTCATTTGGGTGCCCTTTTCAAGTCCCTCCAAACCCCAAACGATATTCTGTACCTCTCTGGTTGTTAATAGCTACAATAGCTTCCACAGACGCCCTTATGAAATGGTCACGTCCCTATTAGGTGGCTGATACTCTCACAGACGGGGGAACAGGGGACACTAAACTCCTCGGAAGGAAGCTCTTGACCCCATCAAGTCCAACTTGGCTCTGAAGGCTGAGCGTTTAACCAGCATCCTTGTTACACGCCAGAGCTCAGTCTAAGCCCCTATCTGTCAGGACATCTTTCTGTTGAGAAAACCAGAACTGCCTCGGCTGTGCCTGAAACTCTCCCAAGAGCTCCTGACAAGTTGCCATCTCCATCTAATTGACTTAACGGCTTTTGGAAATTTTCTGAATGTTTAAAGAAAAAAGCGTCACATACCACAAAGGAGTGGGGAGAAGAGGCTCTGGCAAGACAAGAGTTTCCTTAAACATCCATATTTTATTTTAGGGTTCAGAAGTTGAAGGACTATAAAATAATTGTAATTTTTTATATTAAAACATGAAATCAAGTGTACTGCAACAGTTGCAAAAAGACTTTCAGGGATAAAATGTTAAATATAAATAACATCTTAATGTTGCTAATTCAGGGGACCTGCTCAGATCTCCCCAGACTTTTTTTTTTTTCCAACGTTTATTTATTTTGGGGACAGAGAGAGACAGAGCATGAACAGGGGAGGGGCAGAGAGAGAGGGAGACACAGAATCGGAAACAGGCTCCAGGCTCTGAGCCATCAGCCCAGAGCCTGACGCAGGGCTCGAACTCACGGACACGGACCGTGAGATCGTGACCTGGCTGAAGTCGGACGCTCAACCGACTGCACCACCCAGGCGCCCCTCTCCCCAGACTTTTATCTGCAGTAGTGGCTGGTAGGAAATTCTTCCATCCCAGAGGGACTAATGGGATTCTCTCTCCCGGGCCTTCAAGGAAATTTGATTTCTGTCTTCTGAGAGATGTCCATGACTGGTGTTTTATCTTAGAAATGCAAATATTTCACTTTTTAACTTGGCAAAAATTAGTAAAAATCTTTGACAGGTTTTGAGCTTTTTAAAAATTGTCAAAGTCTGGTCAAGGTGAGGGGAGGCTGGAGCAGTTAGCTCCTGTACTGGGGATCTAGTCCAGGGGATCCTTGGTTCTAAGATCACTATGTTACAACCAGCTGCACAATAGCCTGTTTTTGGCAGTGTGACTGCACCAGATCCTTCTCTTTTCTCAATTTTCTCCCTTGTCAGATGGGAATAAAAAGTACATGTATATCCTTGTTCACAAGGTGTTTGAGGGTCAAATGAAATGAGGAACGTGTTACATTAGGTCATTGAAATTAAAAGAATTTAAAATGCTATGTATAAATGTAGAACATTATATATATGTGTATTTTAATGTTTTTATTTATTTTTGAAGGAGAGAGAGACAGAGTGTGAGTTGGAGAGGGACAGAGAGAGAGGGAGACACAATCCGAAGCAGGCTCCAGGCTCTGAGCTGTCAGCACAGAGCCGGATGCAGGGTTCGAACTCACAAACTGTGAGATCATGACCTGAGTCGAAGTCAGACATGCAACTGACTGAGACACCCAGGTGCTCCTAGAGTATTATATTTTTTAAAGTATTTTTTGTTTGTTTTTCTTGGGGAGGAGAGAGACCAAGCACTAATGGGGGGGGGGGGGGGGGGAGGAGGGGACACATGGAATCCCAAGCAAGCTCCAGACTCTGAACTGTCAGCACAGAGCCCAACGCAGGGCTCAGAGAGATCACCACCTGAGTTAAAGTCAGATGCCTAACCAACTAAGCCATCCAGGCACCCCAAATGTAGAGTATTATTGACTAACCAAAAGCATGGAATTCATTACGAAATTGGCTCTCCTCGACTATTAGGGGGTTGCATAATATGTATGATGCTTCTTTTGAACCTCTCCGTGCCTAATACAGAGCTAGGAGCAGGGTTAGGAGTAGGATAAGGTGGGTAAGGCTAGTGAGACACTTCCCTTAGGGCACAAAATGTTAAGGAAGTGTCAAAAAAAAAAAAAAACTCAAGGGAACAAAATAAATAATATTTATTATAATTTTTTAAATAATACAAAAATCCACTATTAACAAAATATCACATTTTAAAATAAAGACAACATCAAAAATGGTGCTGTGCAGTCATGTTAGAGGCTGAGGCAAAAAGACAAACTAGTAATACTGGGTTTCTCAGATCCGCTTCTATAGGCCGGTAGTTGCCTGAGAAAGTACTGGAGGATGTAGATACTGTAAATTTAGAAATGTTTTAGAGACAATGTCTAATTAACTCATCTGTAGTAGCCTGTGTTAATTGTACATGTGTATGGGATGATATCTGGATTCACAGGCTATAAAACAATAGGGTTGGCATTTGGGTTTACATATCTCCAGCCCTAACCAAAGGTGGGAAAACCACTATTTTGGGAAAAATGTTAACTAGCTCAAAAGATACCCTGATCAAAGAAGAGAGAATTAAAATCTCTCTCAAACATCCAAACCTCTAGCTCTCTAGTCTGCCCAGTTAATAAAGCCCCCAAAGCAACATATTTCTGTTTAACACAAGGCTGTGTGAAATGGAACAAGTTGACTCCATTCTCTGAAACTTCCTTTTTTTTTTTTTTTTAAGTTTATTTATTTATTTTTGAGAGAGGGCATGTGCGTGTGCGAGTACGTTAGCAGTGGAGGTGAGAGAAAGGAAGAGAATCCCAGACAGGCTTCTTGCTCTCAGGGCAGAGAGAGGCCCGAAGGGGGTGCAAAACTTGACTTCACAAACCAGGAGATCCTGACCTGAGCTGAAATCAAGAGACGTTTAACTGACTGAGCCACCCAGGCACCCCAATTCTCTAAACCTCCTTAATTCCCTTTTTAATAAATCTTTTCCTTCCTTCAAATGTCTGTTGGATGTCTGCTTGTGCCAGACACGGTGCTAGGTGCTGACCACAGAATGATGAACAAGCCTGGGAAGGGACAGATGATGAATTAATCAATAAATGAATGCAACATGACCTAAAATACTTATTCAAGTTATAAAAGGATCTCCTGGGCTTCCAGAAATAGGCTCCTAGAATTGCAGCCATTCAGGCCAGGAAAATACTGGATGGGGGAGGGCCAGTAGCAGTGGAGACAATGGGCTCTGGGGCTCCGAAGGAGCCTGGCAAAAGGTGTGTTTCCCCTTTAAGAATCGCGGCCGTAGGGGCGGGGCAGAGGGCTGCTGTGGCCAGGCCCAGGCTGGAGGCCTGACGCGGGAAGAGCCGCCCCTAGGATTGCGCGCGCGCCGCGCGTGGGCGGGACTTGAGTGAGCCCGCATGGCTGGCTCGGGCCCCGGATGAGGAAGTGCGGGGTGGGGGGGCGAGGAGGAAGAAGACCATAGAGACGAAGAGGCGGCGGTGGCTGGAGCGGCCCCGGGCTCTCTCTGCTCGGTAGGCTCAGGTAGCTTTGGCGGCGACCGGGCTCCAGCTGCAAAGGCCGGGCTGGCGGGGCGAGCGCGGGCCGCGGAGCAGGCCTCAGGGTAAGAGGCCGGGGGCGGGAAGGCTTCGGGCGTAGCCGCCCCGCCCCACACCACCCTGAGGGGACCCTCCGCCGGGTGTTGCAGGCTGAGGGGGAGCCCGGGCCCCCCTCCCTCTTGGGGCGCCGGAGGGAACGGAGGCTGCTCTGCGGGCGGCGGAACGACCCGGGTTGAGGGAGGAGACCAGGCCCCGCGTCGCGAGGGGGAAACGGCTTCTCCGAGTCATGGCTCCGACGGGGGAAAGATACTCCTCTTCAACCTCGATACGGCGGGGGACCCCCAACTTCTCGAGGAGGGCGACGCCCCTTGTCGTGGGTGTACGCTCTTCCCCAGCTCCTGTGCGTTTGTCAGCGGTGCGAGACCCGCTCCTGGGGTGCGAGAGGGCGATTCTAAACTTATTTTAATAAGGAGGGGTAGTACGTAACCCCGAACAAGACCTTTCCCTCGATTTGGTCAGCGCTCCCCAGGTGAAGAAGGAGACTCAAGTTGCCTAAAAGTGTTAGAGGGAGGGGGGTCTTCCTTTCCTGTAAAAGAGAGACTTACCTTCCTTCTTTTATTTTTCACCTCTACCCCTAGATATAAAGATGAAGACCCTGAGTTTATTTATGGTATTAGAAATCAGTCTTTCTCCCCTCCCCCAGTAATGTCCACAAGACTCTTCCCTGAAGTCTCTTGGTGTGCAATGAGCTTTCCCTTGCACAGTTAAGAGCATGGCGTCTGGAATGTGGTAGTTGTTAGTCTGTCTCCCACTTCCCATCCTTGTGACCTTGGCTAATTGCTTAACCTTTCGGAGTCTCAGTTAGCCTATCTCTAATTTGGGTCCTCTTTGTAAAGCATTGTCTTGAGGGCTAAGGGAGAATTTGTATAAGCGCTTAGTACATAGTAAGCTTTTGGTAAATTGTTGCTATTTACTCTTACTAAAGAAAACTAGTATCTTTTATAGAGACCCAGATTTTTCCATGCATGCCTCCTTCCGTTCCCACCCCCACATCACAGGTGTTAACTCATCCTTTCTCACTGGAAAGGAGACTTTTCCCCACCCTGGGGTGGAGAAAGAGGCACTTCTCCCTTTAAATCCTTCCATGCTCCCCAAATTAACAAAGAGGGTCTCAGAATAATCAGGAGAAAAGACTTTTTGGAAACAGGTCTGTACTGAAAGAAGGAGAGAGAATTGATACCAAAAGCCAGCCTTCCCTTTGTCCACAGAAGCTATCACTTCTTCCTGACTGGTTAGCGATGTCTTCTCCCACTCCCCCTACCTGCTGTAGTGATTAAAAAGCTTCCTGCTATATGCACACCTCCCCCTCCTCAAAGAGGGAGCGTCCAACTTCTTTTCTCTTGCTCTCCCAAGAAAAATAAGACTCTCTACCTTTGAGAGGAGGACTCTTTCCTGCAGTGTATTTAGAATGGCACAGATGGTTTCCTTCTCCTCTTCCTTTGAAAAAGAAATGAAAATTTTTTATGCAGAAAGTCTTTGTCAGAAATCAGGAGCATTTTCGCTGTTTCACTCCCCATGTGGAGACAGAGGGATCCTTTTTGTGCATGCTAATAAAGGAAGGAAAAAGGAAACAGTGCTTGATGCTTTTGAGATTTCCTGCACACTCCATGTTGTAGAGCTGGGCCCTGTTTAGTATATAGACTTCCCTACCCCACTTTCTGTTTGTCTAGAGATCTCGTTAAAAGATTCTTCTTTCTCTGTCCCTCAAGAAGAGGCCCCTTCTCCGAATGCCCTCATGGAGGCATTGGCTACAGTGTCCGAATCTTGGAAAAGAAAGCCCCTTTCTCAAGGTGAAAGGAGTGTTGTGAACTTCTGAGGGACTGATCGATATTGTGAGTATTGTCCCTTGACACGAGTGTGGCAGCGCCCAGTGTTACTAACTGTTCTTCATTTTGAGCAGCCCTTTTACATTGGAATTAAAGGGAGGGGAGACCTTCAGACTCGGGATTATTGGGCACACAGTTTTCTGTTCTGTTGTTTTCTTTGTTTGATTCTTTTTTCTACGTTTCACTTATTGCTGTAAACTTTGTGCTCCCAGAACTTTTGTATTAGGGAGTGTTTGAACTACTAAAGTGGAAGGGCCACTTTGTCAGGTTTTTAGTGTTATGAAATGTATTCTAACGAGATTGAGAGCCGCGGGGTTAATCTTTCACTGGTAGTTTATTTTTTTTTTCATGTTTTTGTTGTTTGGTGGGATAGGAATTAACACTACTGCTGCCACTAAAGAAGAAAAAGTGTTCCATCTTTTTGTGTGTGTAAAGTGTTTTTAAATTACCTCTTATGCCCTGAGTACGTGCAGTGGGGCTTAGTCAGAACTCTACCACCATTGTTGGTATCTGTAGATCTGTGAAACAGAAAAGTTATTTAGACTCATGGGATTTTTATGGGCTGCAGGACCCTTTGAGGTTATTTTGTTTGACTTGTTCATTTTACGTGTGAAAAACAAGCCCAGGAGAGTTAAGTGATACATTCAAGGTCGTGCAGCTAGCAGGATAGAGACCCAGGTCTCCCAATTTGGAGACCAACAACTAGACTGCTTCCCGGCTTCACTATTGCATTTGACATTGAAAGGTTTTGAGAGGATTGTTCTCAATTCAAAAACAAAAGAATTTCTAATTTTATTACGATAACGTTACTGCATACTCCTTATAATTATTGGTCTTTTTTCAGGGATAAATCCATTCCTTAAACAATCGAATTCTCATTTGTGTCACAGTAAAGATGACAAGCCAGTAGCAGCTGGCATGAGTTGTTTGTGAATCTGTGGTTTGTTTTTTGCTTCTGCCTCAAACTAGATAATTACCTAGTGTCCTCACCCAGTAGGTTGGTTATAAGTTGTTAGTAAGGATTAAGCTATAAATCCCTGCCTTCATTTTACAAGTCTGTGTTACTCAGTGTTTCCTCTTACTTCAAGTTTACTTAACACTTTAATGTGAAAACTTTTATAGTTGAGGCAGAGAGCTGACGTTTGGAAAGATAAAGGGATAATACATTTACCAGTTATTTTTTTATTCCTATTTGGATCTTGGGAAATAACGTTTAAAATTAAAAAACATTTTTGTAATGTTTATATTTATTTAGTTAGTTTTTGAGAGAGTGGGAGAGACAGAGCATGAGCAGGGGAGGGGCAGAGAAAGCGGGAGACAAAGAATCTGAAGCAGGCTCCAGGTTCTGAGCTGTCAGCATAGAGCCCCACTAAGGGCTTGAACCCAGGAACGGTGAGATCATGACCTGGACCGAAATTGGACGCTTAACTGACTGAGCCACCTAGGCACCCCTAAAATTTTTTTTTAACTTACCGTTAAAAAAAAAAAAAAGTACAACATTTAAGTCAGTTGTGATCTCGTCACCCAGGGTAATACTGTTAACATTTGGATTATATTCTTTCAGTTTTCCTATGTGCATATTTTATCAAAATAAGAGAATTCTAATGTTTAGTTTGATAAACTGTCCCAGGCAACTTTCTGTGTAGAGTTAATTTTCTACACCATCATTTTTAATTGTTTCAATGTATTTAGAAATTTAATTTTAAATTTTTTTTTTTTCAACGTTTATTTATTTTTGGGACAGAGAGAGACAGAGCATGAACGGGGGAAGGGCAGAGAGAGAGGGAGACACAGAATCAGAAACAGGCTCCAGGCTCTGAGCCATCAGCCCAGAGCCCGACGCGGGGCTCGAACTCACGGACCGTGAGATCGTGACCTGGCTGAAGTCGGACGCTTAACCGACTGCGCCACCCAGGCGCCCCGTAGAAATTTAATTTTAAAGAACATGAATGTCTTCTTAAAATATGTCCTTCTGTTTCTGCAGTCTTGTGACATTACCAGTATTTTGATAAATGGCTAGAATGAGAGTTTGATGATGCAAGCTAGTGAGCTGAGAATAATTTTAATCTGCTACTCTAGGCTTGCATCAAAATATTACTTCAACTTTGAGAGTTCCAGCCAAGGCACTCACCTCTTCTGGGTGTCTCAACTGCAGATACTGCTCAGAAACTCAAGGACCCAGGATGGGCCTAGGAGAAAAAGAAAGTCTGTAAATGCCTGTAAAACAGCCAATGTGCTTAGTTGTTTTACAGGTTGAAAATTTTTAGAATAATATCTCTACCAAACAGAAACAGAAGTTTCAAGTGATGATGGCATTGTGGTGTTTGGCTTTTGTAAATTGGAAGGTTTTTTGGAGGGGGGTGGGGGGGAACCAAAGCTTTAAAATTCTGTTTTGGCCAAAGCCAGTTTACAGTATAGATGCATGCATAGGAAACATAATAGCATTGTTTTCCTTGAAGAATATCTTGGAGCATTCTGTGTGATTATCAATATTGCCTCTTCATGATACACTGTGTTTATTAGTAAGTGTGTATTTGTGCGTCTTTAATTAGGACCATGGGTATGGAAAGGAGTGGTTATTTGTTGGAGACACTGCAGGAGTGGAGTCTGTGGGCTCCAAGTGCTAATTGAACAAAAGTGGAAGGTCAGATATAGTTGTGTCTGGTGGTTCAAGTGTGAGCTCTAGGATAGTGGGGGTGTTATTACTGAGAACAGCAACAGTGTAAAAAATAAGCATGTAAGTTTCCTGAGAACATTTTATTCATCTTTGTTTCTCGTAGCTGTTTGTGTGTAGTAAGACTCGATTATTCACTGGGTTGAATGGGTTCTATCTTGGACATGTTAAGTTTGGGAGGGTTGCCATCCCCCTTTTTTTTTTTTAATTCTTTTAAAATGTTTATTTTTAAGAGAGAGAGAGAGACAGAGCATGAGCAGGGGAGGAACAGAAAGAGAGGGAGACACAGAATCTGAAGCAGGCTCCAGGCCCTGTCAGCACAGAGCCTTATGCAGGGCTCGAACTCACAAACTGAAATCATGAGCCAAAGTTGGACATTTAACCCACTGAGCCACCCTGGTACCCCTAGAGGGGTGCCATCCTTATAAATGAAACATAGGTTAGGAATTTGAGAGATGATGGGGTTGGGGACAGGTATTTTTATTTATTTTTTGTTTAAATTAGCTTTTAGATGTAATTTGCATATCATACAATTCACTAACTTAAATTGTACAGTTTAGTGGTTTTTAGCATAGTCACAGAGGTGTGTAACTATCACTACAATCAATTTCAGAATATTTTTATTGCCCCTGAAAGAAATTTTATTAGCAGTCACTCCCAGTTTATCCAACTCTCACTAAGCAATTTACTTTCCAACTCCATAGATTTGCCTACTTTGGACATTTCATATATATGGGATCTTGTAATATATGGTCCTTTGTGGCTGGATTCTTTTACTTATCATAATGTTTTCAAGGTTCATCCATGTTGTATCACAAATCAGTATTTCCATTTCTTTTTATGGCCGAGTAATACCCAGGTGTACAGACTTACCACATTTTGTTTATCCATTCATCAGTTGATGGACGTGAAAGCTATTTCCACTTTTTGGCTATTGTGAATAGTGCTGCTGTGAACATTTGTGTGCTAGTTTTGGTGTGGACTTTTTTTTGCATGTATACCTAGGAGTGGAATTGTTGGGTCATGTGGTCACCTATACTTAAAGTGACAGTTTTGAGTCATCGGCATAGCAGAAGGGCTGCAAGAAAAGGTGAGGTCATCAAAAAAGTGAAGCCTGGAATGGGAGGCATGTCAAGGATTAAACTTTTGAGAACACTCACACCTCAGTGGCAGGCAAGGGCAAGGAGCTCTTGAGCACATGGTAGCAGAGAGACCTATGGAGCTGATCTCCACCAACAAACCTGCTCTTTTACAGTATCCTTTCCTACACTTATTCTTCAGTCTGTATGTGTTGTGACAGTCAAAACCCGGAGTGTTTGTTGTTGGGAAAGAGAAACTGAACCAAATGAAAATTGAACACCTCCTCTCTTTTTTTAGCATCAAATAGCAATTCTGCTTTACCTGTTAACCCCCAATACATACACCAGAATCTAAAGTGCCCCTAGAGGGGTGCCTGGGTGACTCAGTCGGTTGAACATCTGACTTTGGCTCAGGTCATGATCTCGTGGTCTGTGAGTTCGAGCCCTGCATCAGGCTGTATGCTGACAGTTCAGAGCCTGGAGCCTGCTTTGGATTCTGTGACTCCCTCTCTGCCCTCCCCTGCTCATGCTCTGGTCTCTCTCTGTCTCTCAAAAAAAAAAGTAAATGTTGAAAAAAAATTTTTTTAAGTGCCCCTAGAAATATCCAGGAGCTAGAGGAGAAAGGGGAAGGTTGGAGGTCCAAAAATGATTTGTTTTTGTCAGTACCATTTATGAAAGAGTCTCATTTGATTCTCACCATACTCTGGGCACAACTGTTTATCTCTCTTTGCTGCCTTTTTGGATTCAAGTTTTTTCATCAGCCCTCCTGTGTTATCTAAACTTGATGGACCAGCAGTCTGATTTCCTGTAATTTCTAGTATTTAAATTAGTAGTATAATGTTGTCTACTTTGATTTGTGGAGAGGATTCCTTCAAAACATTAAGGACACCCAGTGGATGAAAGTGTAGGAATGTAAGTAAACTATTGAACATAGATTGGAAAACCAGGAAAGACAAAATGGTCCAAAATGAAAGGACCTATCATCTGTCCTACCTAAGCCCCCAGCTTCAGTCTTCATAGCACGGGTCAGTGGGCAGGAGGGACCTTCTGTGCAAGGAGGGAGGGTTATATATACCTAGGAATATTCAAGGACCACCAGGTAGGTGCTTCTTGACCTGGAGGCAGAGCAAGTGCCTTTTGGGTAAGCGACATGTGTGGGCTCCCCTGGAAAATCAGGACAGGAATAGAGACAGGGTAAGGAAACTGAGTTGTAAAGATTTACATGGTGTATAGGAGAGTTCCTCCTGCTCAGAAATCTGAATGTGGTCCGTAGAGAGAAGTTGAGACAGTTCGATATTCAAAACAGTCTGGTAGCCTGCAGTGAGTTTTGCTTGTATGTAATATGTGTATTTTGGGAAAAGATGGATGTTAGAAAGTGGTAGGAGTAGAAATCTGTTGTCTTTCTGAAATATCATTTTTTATGGGCCTTTTAGCCAAAGGGATTTGCCACCAATACCTCAGATAAATCCTTGTTCTGAGCTCTTGCTAGAAATTTCTCACCTTTTGTTAGGATTAAGGAGAGCATCAAAAATGAGAGCATGTGAGGGGCGCCTGGGTGGCGCAGTCGGTTAAGCGTCCGACTTCAGCCAGGTCACGATCTCGCGGTCTGTGAGTTCGAGCCCCGCGTCGGGCTCTGGGCTGATGGCTCAGAGCCTGGAGCCTGTTTCCGATTCTGTGTCTCCCTCTCTCTCTGCCCCTCCCCCGTTCATGCTCTGTCTCTCTCTGTCCCAAAAATAAATAAACGTTGAAAAAAAAAAAACTAAAAAAAAAAAATGAGAGCATGTGGTATCTTACTTGGTTAACCAGTTTCCACCTTGGTTGGGTCAAAGTGGGTTTTGTTGTGGAAACTGCACACATTTGGTAAACTAAAATGGAAAAGTTACTAGCCAGGAAACCCTGGTTCCAAGTGTACTGTTCCTTAGCTATGTGTGTGTGTGTGTGTGTGTGTGTGTGTGTATGTGTGTGTGCCTGCATGCATGTGTGTGTGTACACCTGCATGCACGTGTGTGTCGACAATTTTAATGATGTACTACACAAATATACATATTTTAGCCAATAACCCATGTTTCGACTACCCAGTGCAAGAAGTGAAACATTCCCAACACCATGGAAGTCCCTTGAGCATCCCCCACTTTCCTCAGATAATCCTGTAATATTTTAGGCAGGTCACTTTTACCTTATAAGTGTGATGTTAGGCTCTGTAACAGGATGGTGATAGCTGCTCGACTTTGCTCACAGGGTTGGGAGAATCTAAGTGGTGTTTGTGAAAGCACATGGAAAATCTCAAGATGCTGAATAAAAGTCAGGATTCTTCTAAAGAGCTGGTTTAGTGGTATCTTGTGCCAGTCTGGGTAGATCAGCTCAAGTTTGGTAAGCAGTAAAGGAATGGAATTCTGTTGTCTCTATATCTTCTTTCATACACAATTCTTTTGAGGAAAAGTCAGTATACCAAATTTTTCAGAATCCTGCAGTATATATTCATTCAGCAAATATTTACTGAGTACCTTCTGTGTGCCAAGCACCTCTTCCAGGCAGTGGGGATGTAGCAATGAACAAAACAGGCAAGGTTCATACCCTGAAAACAAGTAGAAAATCGTCTTTATCTTCTTTACATGAGGTCTGTCCTTGGATGCTTAGACATGTCTTATTCTCATCTACATTCACTGGCCCTCCAGATTTACACTGAGAATTGTTTATAAGGCAGTATTTGAATTGAGGCTAGGTAGATGTCTATTAAAGATTTAAGGCATTTATTTTTCTACTAATTCACAGCCTTTAAGGAGGATGTTTTGGTGTCAGATGTCGCCAGCATTTGAGGTAGAATTTTTTTTGTCCTTATTTTAGCCAGTTTTAGCTGAAACAAGTTTCTTCTACCCTGCAAGGTTTTAAACTTTTATCCCTTCCTTTGATTTGTGTCAGGGTGAACCGTTTGATGTAAAAGACTTGACTCCATAATCTTCCATCTGCCCTAATGCTGTCATCCGGAGTAGAGACTCAGCCAGTTCCACTTGATTCCTCCATGTCTGCCGTGGTACAGGAATTATACTCTGAACTCCCAGTGAGTGTCTCCAAAGAGCTTCATGCTGACCCTGAGCCAAGTGTGATTCCAGATGTAAAACCCGCAGCCTCAAGCTCTCTTATAAGTCAGAGTAGGGCAGTGCCCTTGGAGCTGCAGAGGACTTGTGCAGAAAGTTGTTGTGAAGAAACTTCTGGCACCTTGGATCATGGGGGTGAGCCTGGGCGGTGTGGGCTGGTGGACACCACAGCAGGAGGTTCTGTGGCTTCTGGGATCTTGGATAGGAAAGAGAAAACCAAGAGCATGGAGCTAAAGGTCTTCAGAAATCAAGGGGACCAGGCGGAAATTATAAGAGACCCCTGTGAGGGAGCAAAGGAAGACCCACATCAACATTCCACAGCTGCTGAAGAAAAGATCAGCCCAAGTCAGGTAAGACATGACATCTAAATTCAGAAGAGTTGAGTTTTAATGACAGCTTTCCAGAATAATACTTCACATAATAAAGGACAGATGCTGACAGGTAGCTTATGATTTGTTCTGGAAACACTTCCAAAATGTTGATTTTGATGTTAACTTTCTTTTGATAATTTTTAAAAACATTTGTGTCACAGCAGACACTTGAAGAGAGGAGGAAGTGCTTACCTAAAGAAAAAATGTCACTTCTCTGAAGCAGCCATCATATGTGGAATGTTGAGTCTCTGTGATAGTCATGTGATATTTCTGCATTTGATTTTAAGAAATGATGGATACTCATTCCTTAAGTTTTGGTAGTATCATGAATAGGGTGGAGTGACATGTCACAGAGAGATCTCTGAGGGAGTCTGCTTCATAGGATGGATACCCTAGAGGAATCTCCGTATTTCAGGAGCTGGTGCTTAGCTTTCCAGGTCTAGAAACTTGACTTTTGTTTTTTGGTATATTAGAGGTGATGGTCTCTAAAGGACTGACCCATGTTAATCTACTTCATGAGAGACTAAAGTATAAATCACAAAGTCAATTGTTTAATTCACAGTGAAAAGGGGAATCATTACTTGGTAGGAATGGTCACACTGGCTGGTCAGTATGTCTTCTCCCTGTAGGCAAGATCAAATTTCTTTCTGTAAGTGTGAAATTAGAGTAATAGGGGTTAGGTAGGTAAGACTAATGATTAGCAAGCTGTGATAGTCTGAGGAACCCAGGTTCCTGTAAGACTATACCTGTCAAGTACACTAGAAAATTTACTTCTCCTCTGGATGGTGCCTTAGACCAGGGTTCAGACAACTTTTTTTCTGTACGGGGCCGTATACTAAATATTTTAGACTTTGCAGGTCATAAGGTCTCTGTCAAAACTACTCAACTCTGCCCTTGTGGCATGAAAGCAGACATAGACAATATAAAAATGAATGAGTATCTGTATTTCAGTAAACCTTTTTTATGAGCACAGAATCTGGCCCATGGGCTGTAGTTTGCCAGCCCTTGCTGTAGACCCACAAATAAATTCATATTCTTTGGGTTTTCTGGGCTAGGCTCCATTTCCCACCTTATAAATACGTCATTTCTTTACACAGGTTACAGAGCAATTGATTGTTGTTAGTAGGCTTCATATATTGACCAAAGTTAGGAACAGATTAATCTTTTCAGGTAGCAATAATTAAGTAACATCGGATTTTATGCTATGATGTCTTAACCTTAAAAATAGAAGTGAGGTAACAGATTGAGTATCTAAAAGTTTCTTGATCTGGTGGGCTCAGTCTAACAAGGTAAAAATTTTTTGTAATTTACTGAAAATTTCATGTAATATTTGGTGTAAAATAAAAATAGGTATACATATGTGCCTTCCAATCTAAGAAAATTACTGTCCTTTCTCCTTCCCAGCTCCACCAGAGATAAATACAATTTTGATTTACATAAACCAAAATGAAACTTAATAGATATAAATGTAAGATTTTCTACTTTGTTCCAAAAAGTGAGCTTCACAAGTGGGGGGAAAAAAGCAGAAGTGTCTTTGGAGAAACAAAAGACCTATAGGTTTTAGCTAGTTCATTACAATTGACTTTGTGGAATGGCCATCCAGAAAAGCCAGTTTGGTCTTAATTTAGCACATTAACAGAAATGTATTACCTGGACTTGAGAGGTAGCAGTTGTATGCTGTTGTGTGCTAGCTAGCCTGTAGCTAGAGTATCATACTTAGAGTCCCCTCTCCTCCCAGCACTCAGATGACCTCAAGATGCCTCTGGGGTTAGGGAGGCCAGAGGGGAAGGAAGGAATTATCAGTATTGGCATCACTGGCTGAAGTGGGGTCCTATCTCCTCATCCCCATGCTGAGCCTGGTGTCATATGTCTCATGTGTAGAAGGAGTATAGAAAACCAGGAATGCATTCCTGATAAAGAATTCACACTAATGACAAAACCTGAAAATACAACATTGGAAGCCAGTTGCTTGGGTATGTCCTATAAAAAAAGAATCAAGAGAAGCCTTCAAGAATTTGGAGAACTGTTGGGGCGCCTGGGTGGCCCAGTTGGTTAAGCATCCGACTTCGGCTCAGGTCATGATCTTGCGGTTTGTGGGTTTGAGCGCCATGTTGGGCTCTGTGCTGACAGCTTAGAGCCTGGAGCCTGCTTCAGATTCTGTGTCTCCCTCTCTCTCTGCTCCTCCCCTGCTCGCTCGCTCTCTCTCTCTCTCACACAAAAATAAACATTAAAAAAAAATTTTTTTTTTTAAAGAAAGTCTGAATGAATGCTGTGGACCTCTCAGGAAAGCAGACTACTGTTTGAGAAAGTTTGCAGAGACCAGACATCCTTGGATCTCAAGAATTCTTGGTAGATTGGCAAAACACCACAAACAGAACACAACTGGTGAATTGGGAGAACATATTTGCAACATGTATCACAGATAAAGGGCTTACCTAATATATAAAGAACTCCTTTTTTCCTTTTTAAGATTTTTTTATTCTTTTTTTAAAATTCATTTATTTATTTTGAGAGAGAGCACAAGTGGGGAAGGGGAAGGAGCGGGGGTGGTGGTAGAGAGTCCCAAGCAGGCTCTGCACCACCAACACAGTCTAGTGTGGGGCAAACCCATAAACCGCGAGATCATGACCAGAGCCGAAGTCAGATGCATACCCGAGTAAGCCACCCAGGTGTCTCTTAAGATTAAAAACAATTTTTTTTAATGTTTATTTATATTTGAGAGAGAGAGAGAGCGCGTGCGCTCATGCGAGCAGGGGAGGGGCAGAGAGAGAGGGAGACAATCTGAAGCAGGCTCCAGACTCTGAGCTGTCAACACAGAGCCCGACATGGGGCTCGAACTCACAAGCTGTGAGATCATGATCATGACCTGAGCCAAAGTCGACGCTTAAATGACTGAGCCACTCAGGCGCCCCAAGATTTTATTTTTAATTAATCTCTACACCCACGTGGGATTCAAACTTAGAACCCCAAGATCAAGAGTCCCGTACTCTGCTCACTGAGCCAGCTAGGTACCCTACTAATGTATAAAGAACTTGGTCGATTGAGGAATGGAAAACCCAATAGGAAAATGAAGGAAAGACTTGAATAGATGATTCATTGTGTGTGTGCATGCATGTATGTGTTCTGAAACACATGAAGAGTTGGTCAACCTCACTTATAATTAGAGAAATGCAAATTTAAGCAATCAAAATACCACTTTTTACCTATCAGAGAAGATGAAAAATTGTGGAAACATATCTGGTTGGCAAGGTTGTGAGGGAATAGTGTTCTCACATATTTGCTGGTGGGAATGCATACTGATTACAACCTTTCAGAAGAGGAATTTGGCTGCACCTAACCAGAATGTATATGCTCTGACCTGTTGACCCAGCACTCTTATTTCTAGGAATCTACCCCAAATATACACCTCCAAAACTGCAGAAATATATATACCAAAAGTTATTTTTTAGAGTATTATTTATTACTGCAAAATGTTTGAAGCAACTTAAATGTCCACATAGAGGAGAGACGTTGAATAAACTGTAGCATGTGTATTTTATGTCCATATATGCAGTACATGCACCTGTGATAAGGAGTTGAGGAGGATCTCCATGTACTGATATGGAGCGCTTTCCAGGTGTGTCAGGGCTCCCCAAAACCATCTCCAGGTTTGGTGATTCTCAGGAACTTGCAGGACTCAGCACATGGTCATATTTGTAGCTAAGATTAATTGCAACGAAAGGATATAAAGCGATCAGCAAAGGGGAAGCATGGCGCAAAGTCCAGAATATACCAGGTGCTAGTTTCCAAGAATCCTCTCCCAGTGTAGTCACATACACACAGCCTCCTCCAGGAACAAATTGTAACAACACATGTGAAATGTGGTCTACCATGGAAGCTTGTTAGAGCCCAGGGTTTTTACTGGAGGCTGGTCACATGGGCATCCTCCCCTGGCACAAACCAAAATTCCAGACATACAGAAGGAAAGCAGGTGTTTCAACATAAACCCCATTGTTGTATGGGTGCTCTGAGCCACTCTTATCATTAAGGAATGTTGGAAACTCTCCCAAAATCTAAGTTCCCAGATGAGCCAAGGCCACCCTTGCAAGCAGGCCTTTCTAAGGATAACAGGACTGCTCTGTTAATTCTTTTCTGCAAAGTAGGATGTACTGTTAAGTAAAAAAAAGCAGAGGGCAAGTAAATATCTATTGTATCCTCCCTGCCATTCAAGAAAGAAGGTGAGATAAGTATACAAGTATCTGCTCATTTGTATAAAACACACGTACACCCAGGAAGGATAAACCAGAAACGAATGGGTTTACTTACCTATAGGAAGCCATTGGGAGCAGGGGAGAAAGAGTGGGAATGAGATAGAAGGAACAGGAGGAAGTAGACTTCCCTGAGTACATCTTTTTGTAGAGTTCTGAGGCCATACTTGAAAAATAACTAATTAGAGAGCCAGGATGGGAGGGAAACCCAAAATTGAATAAAAACCCTGGCAAATGACTCTTAACTATATTACAAATGAATAATGAAACTACACTGAGGGAGGAAGGGGATGAAGAAATAAAGTAACCCAAGTATCTTTGGGAAATAGTGTTTTGACTATACCTTCCTAAGTGTAAATCCAAAAAAACGCAAAACATTTTAATAAAATTATTTTTCACAGGTGTGTGGCCTAGCAATTCCTAAACTGCATGTGTGTTCTAGGATTGAGTGAATGAGTAAATATTGTGGATGAGAGCCAGGCTTCTCACTAACAGAACAGAACTACAGATAGGGGGATGAGGGCTAGAATGAACCCTGAGTGGTGTGGAACTAGAATTGGAATTAGCAGTATGAACTTAGGGTTTTTAATATACACAGGTAGTTAACAGAAATACTCTATGTGTATGGGTATTTGAGGTGGGGTCTAGAAGCAGCAACACATAGCAGTGAGCACACATAGCATTCAGTTCTTGGTTTCTAAATAAGATCTTCCAATTAAAGGAACCAAGACTTTTTGGAGAAATGTTTTGGGGGCTGGCCCAGGAAAAAATACAAGATGATCCTGGAACAGTTTGTGGTGAATTGCTCAGAAAATTATGGAGACATATCAAAAGGACTCAAAAGGAGCCAACTTGAAAGGACTCCCAGTGGCTAAGATTGGGACAATTTGAGCTTAAATAATGGTAGTAATGAATTATAACCTATAGAATAAAACGTATCGTGAACCCATGCTGATATGAAATAAATAACTTGAAAAAAGAAAGCTCTTGAAGAATTCCAATTAATAAATGTAAAAGGAATTGTGGAAATAAATTGCCATTTGGCAGTCATCATGGTAATAATCATCTCAGGCAAGAATCCTCAGTGCATGTTAAAACTAGTGGCTAAGGGGCAGCTGGGTGGCTCAGTTGTTTAAGCATCTGACTTGGTGTCAGCTAAGGTCATGATCTCTTGAGATCAAGCCCTGAGTCAGACTCTGTGATGACAGCATGGAGACTGTTTGGGATTCTCTCTCTCCCTCTCTGCTTGCACTATCTGTATCTCTCTCAAAATAAATAAACATTAAAAAAAAAAAAAAACTAGTGGCTAAAAGTGTAGATGAGAAACACGTATTTACACTGTCTCCAAATATCTCCCCCATAAGATTACAGAGTAACAGATTCATTACAAGGTATACAAAGAGGAAAATAGTAACTCCACAGTGGGGAAACCTAGCAGACCCACTTGAACCAAATGATGGAAGTTCACCTCCACAGCAATGAGACACTCCATTCAAAGCCATGTGCCTCCTGGGAGGGTGCACCAAGAACCAGCATCACTTCTGTGAGATTCCTGCCTCCAGAATGCATAATCAGAATCTAATCTTGAAGAAACATCAAACCTGAATCGAGGGACTTTCATTTCAAAAGTGTCAAAGTCACAAAAGATGAATACTTGAGGAACTATCTCTCCATTTAAGGGAGAACATAAGGAGACATGACAACTAACACATGGACTAACTAAGACATGGGAGCCTGGATCGGATCCAGGTCCTGAAAAAGGACTTAAGGAAGCCATTAAGATTTGAATAAATTCTAGAGTTAATAGTATTATATTAATTTTTGGCCTTAATAACTATACTGTGATTATATGTAAGATGTTAACACTAAGGAAAGCTGGATAAAGATGACAGGAAATTTTTTGAACCATATTTGCAAACTTTTGTACATCAAACATCTCTAAATTGTTTAAAAAACTTTTAAAGTTTCAAAATATAATGGTAAAAAAAAAAACCCCTCTTGGTTGAGGGAGACAAAATTTAAGTCCATTGGAAAGGTACATTTTATTTTAACATCTAGACCGGTCTAGATCAGCCTAGAAATGGATTAGGTTGTGCGGGAAAGTCATGTTTATGAAGAGGCTGAGTGACTGTCAGAAATATAGCAGAGGAGATTCTAGTTTAGACAGGCAACCTCAGAACTGTTCTTTTCCCATTCCAAGATTCTGTGATTTTTCTTTGATTTGCCTTTAGCAACATTCCATAAAGTTCTTTTCCTTCAAAGTTTTATTCCTTCAGCTGTTCCTCATGTCAAACCAGCAGGGGGCCCACAGTTGGGCACTGACTCGGGTTTGGGAAAGAGTACTCAAAGATTACAACTTACCCACTCTCTGTTCCCTATGGACCAAAATCTGTCACAACGGAAAAGGTAGTGACTTCAACAGAGCCCGACTCTAGCAATAAGAACTTGACTGTAATTTTGAAAGACAGCCACCTAGGCTTCTAGGGCATTCGTTGTATGAATCAAATGAATTTGACTAAGTTCAGTCAGCTTGGTGAATTTCCCAGTTCAAGGAGGACTACATTGGTTTTTAGGAATAAAAGCGCTTTTCTACATCGTGGTTTCTGATGAACTATAATATTAAATATCCATTCACTTGTCTAATGTCTTTAATATATTTTTTAAGTTTATTTATTTTGAGAGAGGGAGAGTGAGCACACAAGTTGGCAGAAGGGCAGAGAGAGAGGGGGACAGAGAATACAGAGCAGGCTTTGTGCTGACAGCAGAGAGACTGATGCAGGGCTCGAACTCCTGAACCATGAGATCATGACCTGAGCTGAAGTCAGACATTTAACCAACTGAGCCACCCAGGCACCCTTCATCTAACCTCTTAAACTCATCATTGTGGCACCTGGGTGGCTCAGTCGGTTGAGCTTCTGACTTCAGCTCAGGTCATGATTTCATGGTTCGTGAGTTTGAGCCCTGCATCAGGCTCTCTGCTGTCAGAGCAGAGCCTGCTTTGTTTGGATCTTCGTTCCTATTTCTCTCTGCTCCTCCCCTGCTCACCCTCTCTCTCTCAAAAATAAATAAACTTAAAAAAAAAAAAAAAAAAAACCATTGTTTTTTGTTAAAAGAAAAATCAACAAAATATGTGTTATTTTATGAAGCAATTTATTTTAATGTTTAAACAATTTTTAAAAATATTTTTGAGAGTTTTTAAAAATATTTTTGAGAAAGAAATCACATTTCTTACTATATGCAGTTAATAATGTGTTGTAAACTATAGTGGTTATTTCACTTGATATTGAAAGAAGGATCCATGAAAACTTTAGGAAATAAATATTTTTGAGAGAGAAAGAGAGAGCACAATTGGAGGAGGGGCAGAGAGAGAAAGGGAGACACAGAAGCAAAGCAGGCTCCAGGCTCTGAGCTGTTAGCACAGAGCCTGATGCGGGGCTCGAACTCACAAACCATGAGATCATGACCTGAGCTGAAGTCAGATGTTTGACTGAGCCACACAGGCACCCCGGAAAATCCTTTTTTAAGCTCTGTAAAGATGTTTTAAAATTACTGTTCTACAGCTGTTCCTTTCTAAATATGCAAGGGTAGGAAAGGGAAAGATCTATCTAGAGATATAAAAGTTTCTTTTATTTTCAGAGTGTTCTTCAGTATGAACTTAATCATGGCTGTTTCCACAAATGCCAGGTAGTAGGAAGTATCTCCTTTGCTCTATACTGTTGCCCCCATCATTGCACACTTCAGTGTATGGGCAGTCCCATCTGAAGATGGGGCAGTCACTGCCCTTCCTTATTCATCTGCTTCTGCCTCCAGCTCAGGAAGCTCAAGTTTAAAGAAGCTCAGCAGAATTCGGTTACAAGCAGGGCTCACAGCTCAGAGATAAATCAGGCCCTGAGGAGCTTGTAACTACCCTGTTTAGAAAAGCTGAAGAGTCTGATGTATATTTGTTTTCTTCCTTTAGACATTTGTGTTTCCTACACTAAGTAAACGAGTCTCACAGGAATGAATCAGAGAATTGCATCTTTTCTAGGACATAAAACTTTTAATGGGAAATAAGATTACAGATGAATAGTAAGAATGGTTTTTTCAAGACCTTTCTAAAATCTGCCAAAACTTGGAAGTATCATAAGTTGGTTTTGACTCCAAGCAGTGGGTAGAAGGATGACCAGTTGGATGTGCAAGGCAGAGAATTTGTTTGCTGGCAGTTTGGAAAATGACTTTGTACTGTCCTGTGGCATTTCTTATTTTATACAGTTAATAACGTGTTATAAACTATAGTGGTTATTTCACTTGATGTTGAAAGAAGGATCCATGTAAACTTTCATCTTGGAAGTTGATTCATTCAAAATAGATTTTGCAGAATTTAGGTGGAAGAGAAAATGTTTAGGACTCTACATCTAGAAATCCTGAAAGTTCAAATATTTAGCAGGTAAAATATTATAGGAAAAAATTTGATAAATTTCTACAAGTGTTTATTATATTATTAGCTGACCTTGAGGGCACGGGGGAGTCACAGGATCATTATGTCCACTGCTTGCAGGTGGGCTGCTCTGTTCCTCTTATCCACACTTGAGGCCCAGACTTGGTAGAGTTCCCACCTAATATGGAGATCACCCACCACTGTGTTGGTGGTGGTTAGGAGGCATCTCTCACTTCTGACCTCAGCTTCACACTCTGTTTTCTTTGTCAACCTAGTCAATCTCTGATCATATTTGAGACTTTAAACTTTATAGGGTCTCCAACCATCTGAGGGTTCTTAACTCAGAATTTTTTAAAAGAAGTCAGCAAGGCAGAGGAAAAAGGAAATTACCTACTCTTAGCTTCTGCTTCTCTCCTTCCCTATTATAAGTTGTAACTAACCAAGAAGAAAGGGACATGGCTGAAGCAGTTGGCTTGGCACTCCACCAGGGTATTTTGGGTCCTCCAGCTAAGAACCTTAGAGCAGCAGGTGGAGCAAAACTAAAATCCCAGCAGCCGCTCCAGGAGCTGGATTAGCTGATAGGGTTAGTTGTACAAACTCATCACAGTTCAATCTGAGGGAACTGTATGGAACCTGTACATTGCTGACCTGAGCTCAGCTCTCACTTTGCAGAGGTCCTTTTAGGCCCAGAAAAGCTTAGTCACTCCACATGACATATACTAGGATCTATTGGTGATAGTCCTATTTGGCTTTTCCCACAGAAAGGGATAACAAGTGTCTAAGGTCTAACAGATGATCAGTGCTTCTGTTCTTGGAGCATCCAGTCCTGACGGGACGTCTTACTAGGTGTTATATGGCCCCCATTTATTCTTAAAGCCACCTTTGCTTGTACTTAGTACTATATAGCTAGTCTGTAGGAGTCCTGAAGTTGGAACAGAGCCTTGTCTGATTCCTCATCCCGTAATATTTTACTCCAGCACTCTGTCTTTTCCATAAGGTATTAGCCTGAAAAAATATTCTAAATACATCTAATGTCACACCAAAACATTCAGCCTGAGAACTGGAAGAGCCAGGAGAAGTGTCATTTTGGAAAAAGGATCAAATGTAACTACAAATAAAGATATTTCCTTAACCTCTTATTGTGAAATAATTTGAGACTTACAGAAAAGTTGCAGACAATACACAGAATTCCCATATACCCTTCATGCAGATTCCTCACATGTTAACATTTTACCACATTTGCTTTTTTTATTCTGAGTAATTTGATAGCATAGTTGCAGATATGATGCCTAAATACTTCAGTGTGTATTTCCTTAGCAAACAAAGACATTCTGTTATGTGACCACAGTATGGTGATCAAAATCAAGCAGTTAACACTGATCCAAGTACTTTTATTTAATCTACAAACCATATTCAGATTTGACCAATTGTTGCACTGATATAGCAAAAGAAAAGAAAATGGTTTGTTTGGTCTAGGAAAAATCCTTAGAACTTGTTACATTCAATTGTCATGTCTCAAATCTCCTATAATATGTAACAGTTTTTCAACCTAACCTTGACACTTTTGAAGAGTACGGGCCATTTATTTTGTAGAATTTCCCTTAATTTAGGCTTGTGTGGTGTTTCCTCATGATTAGATTCTGTTTTGCATTTTGGCAGCAGGATTCCCACAGAAGTGATGCTGGTTCTTCTTGGTATATCTCAGGAGGCACATGGCTTTGGGGTGCTTCATTCCTGGGGAGATGAAGTCCATCACTTTGTTCAAGTGGGGTCTGCCAGGTTTCTCCACTGTGAATTTACTATTTTCCCCAATGGAATCATTAACTATCTTGTGGGGAGATATTTTGAAACTGTGTAAATATTTGTTTCTCATTCAAACTTTTAGCCACTAGTTGTAACAGCCATTGATGATTCTTGGTTGAGGTAATTATTACTATCATGGTCACCCAGTGGTGATATTCTAATTCCATCATTCCTTCTGTGGTAAGTAATTGCTTTCCGTTCTCTTTTACAAATAAGTTGGGTCTGACATCATGCTAGAACTCATACTTCTTTGTCAAACATGGTAGTGTTACCGTAAGTTATCTGGGAGATACTTGTTTTTAAGTTCATGCTTTGCAAAAGTATTCCACACTAAGGAAATGAAAGAATAGTCCAGTTTCACATTATAATAGTCTATGCTCTCAGTTGCAATGATAATGTTTTATTTCTTCCTGTATCTACCTGTGCTTACCATTGCTTTTATCTTTCCTCTCAGTCCTGGGTTCTGTTTCCACCATGGAACTTTGCTCAGGCTCCAAATGGCTTTTGCTTGCTTTGGGTTGGTTTGAAGTGCTGTAAAAATGATGAGAAGTAGTAATAATACCAGTGTCTGTAGATTTAGATACATAGCATGTCAGTATCTTGTACTTACCAATTAAATCAGCGTGAAAAAAATTTAATCTTAAGGCAGGGGAAAAGAGGTGACTCAGGAGAGCTTAGTGTAACAGCCATCTTAGGTCTGTCAGTGTCTCCTAGCTGGTCAACCCTTACCTCATAGGCCTTGAGGCCATTTGCTGTCGCAACCTGCACTTTCTGCCACTACCCCCTCCCGTTTTCCTGAATTCCTTCTGTAAGAGAAAACTGGGTATCAGTGATGGTGTCCTCTTTTGGATGTTCTCCCTTAAATGAAGGGGGATGAAAAGAAAAAATAGCCCTTTTAAGAAGTTTGGAAAGAAAATGAGTACATGATCTTTAGAATGGTTAAGGACTGACATACATCCAATTTGTTGCTATTTTCCTTTCAGATGAAATTAAAATTATGTTGCAGCAATTTGTTTCTTGATTCAGAAGGTATTAATGGGGTTTTGTTTGGACCTGCAGGTCAACATATTAATAAGCCTCTATTATTGTCCAGACCTTAGGAAACTTGCTGTTTCAAGCTCAAATTCTAGAGAGGTGGAAGGTTTCTGTTGTTGTTGTTGTTGTTGTTGATTATTTATTTATTTATTTATTATTTTAGAGTGTGAATGGGGGAGAGGGGCAGATGGGGAGCAAGCTCCACACTCAGAGTGGAGCACGATGCGGGGTTCAGTCTCACCATGGTGAGATCATGACCTGAGCCATAATCAAGAGTCAGACGCTTAACTGACTGAACCCCGCAGGTGCTCCCATAAGTAGAAGTTTTTATTGATTTTATTTCTTTAAATCTTGCTCTTTTTTTTTTTTTAACGTTTATTTATTTTTGAGACAGGGAGAGACAGCATGAACGGGGGAGGGTCAGAGAGAGAGGGAGACACAGAATCTGAAACAGGCTCCAGGCTCTGAGCTGTCAGCACAGAGCCTGACGTGGGGCTCAAACTCACGGAGTGTGAGATCATGACCTGAGCTGAAGTCGGCCACCTAACCGACTGAGCCACCCAGACACCCCTTGATTTTATTTCTTTAAACTTGAGGTTTCTTTTAGTTGCCAATCTTTGTGACTGCTAGCAGATTTCCAGGAATCATAAAGAAATTTCTCAGATGGTAATTTGCATTCATGAGTTCAGGCATCTCTGAATCCTCCCTGACCACTGGATTTTCTTCCTGCAGGAAGACCTCCTGATGCAGTCAAGCAAAGAACATTTATGCACAGGGCTCCCTGAAGACTGTTTGAGGAACAAAGGTATTTATCTCTCTCCACTCTTTTCCTTTTTCCACTTATTACACACACTGTTTTAGTTCACATTTTCTGTTGTGCATTGGGAATGCAAGTCCCTGGCTTACAAGATGGACTTAACTGTAGAAATTCTTGATATTACCCATGGACATACTTGAAGACACCTAGCAATGTCTTAGGTTTTGGGGGGTTTGTTTGTTTTTAATGTTTGTTTATTTTGAGAGAAACATGCGTGAATGGGGGAGGGTGAAAGAGAAAATCCCAAGCAGGTTTGATGAAGCGGGGCTCGATCCCACAAACCATGAGATCATGACTTGAGCCAAGATCATGACTTGATCCGAAATCAAGAGTTGGACACTTAACCAGCTGAGCCACCCAGGTGCCCCTGTTTGTTTGTTTAAGTAAACTCTGCCCCCAGTGTGGGACTTGCAACAGAGACAGAGTCACATGCTCTACTGTATGAGCCAGCCAGCCACCCAAAGCGGTGCCTTCGTTTTGACAGCAGTTTGCCTCGCACTTTTTTTATGAGTCCTTATTGATGGGGGGTTGAACCTTAATTGCTGATGTGAAATCTTTTATTTGATTTTATAAAACTGAACTGCCTCCTTGGAAGGGTTAACATGGATGGGGAGGAATTGACCCTGCCCAGTTCAGTGCTGTGGAGTGCATTCTGTTCTTCCCCTAGGCAGGGATGGGAGAAAGGGTTCACTCCAGGCCACCTTGAGAATTGTCAAAGCAACTTATTTCCAATATTGTTTTGCTCCTCAAAACAATGAATAGATATAGGCATCTGAGATACCACTTTTAGTTTGATTGATTGATTGATTAGATTGATTAGATTGACTAATTGAGGAGGAAGCCGAGACACAGAGTACTGAGCCAAAATTCTTCTCCCCAGTCCCCAGCTGAAAGTAATCTTGGGTAACTTTAGACAGGACTATGTGTATATATTATGCAATTAAGGTTAAAAATGTAATCAAAACCACCAAAAAAAAGAGAAAATACATTAAGTATGTTTGATTATATGAACATGTTGTTACTGTGATAAAACATCAGATTTGACTACTCTGCTTCTTGGCAGCCCAGACAGAAAAGGAAGCACAAATCGTCCTTATGAGAAAGGGCACTTGTCCCAGTTTATTACCCTGCTTCCTGCTGCTGGAGATTTCCTTTGTGGCTTAAAGGCTTGGCTGTCCAATATAGGTTAAAATTCTGAAGATGAGAAATGTTCTTTTTACATGTCTCCCCCAGTTCCTAGGGCTTTATTTGGGACCGTTTTTAGCACTACGGCCCCCAAATATCTTTTCAATGGGGCTTCAGTATTGCTATATTGAGTCTTCAGTATATTGGTATATTTCACTCACATCTTAGCACAAAATTTAGTGTCTGTTGAACTACACTTTCATTTAACAACTGAACTGGCCTTTAAACAGGAGAATCAGGGGGCACCTGGCTGGCTCAGTTGGTAGAGCACGCAACTCTTGATCTCGGGGTTGTGAGTTCACATCCCATGTTGGGCACATAGATTACTTAATTAAAAAAAAAAGAAACTGGAGTGCCTGGGTGGCTCAGTCGGTTAAGTGTCTGACTTTGGCTCAGGTCATTACCTCATAGTTTGTGGGTTTGGGCCCCATGTTGGGCTCTGTGCTGACAGCTCGGAGCCTAGAGCCTGCAGCCTGCTTTGGATTCTGGGTCTCCCTCTCTCTCTGCATTTCCCTCACGTACACTTTGTCTCTTTTTCCCTCAAAAATGAATAAATGCTTAAAAAAAGGTGGAGAGGAGACAGAAGAATCAGTTATTTTCTGAGGAATACTTTTCTGAGGAAATCTGCCTTCCCAGACTTACCTGGTTTCTGTCCACCTAAAAGTCTGGTCCACAATGGACGTGGGTAAGATGAACTCATCTGAAAAGTATCCTCAGATAAACTACTTTGTGGCACTTTTCTTCCTGTCCTGATAACTATTCTTCTTTAATGACTTAAATTGGGAAAATGAATTGTTTTTCCCCCCAAAGTCATGTGCAGTATTCTCAGTTTGATATGGAGGAACTTGAAAACAGCACCTCTACTAGAGTTTTCAGCAGCAGTGACCCAGTGCCTGACTATGATATATTCTTCCATTCAATCCCCAAAGAGCCTTCCAAGGTGTCCCTTTGTTACACATGAGGAAACAAGGTCTGCTGTGCAGAGACCTAGCCAGTCATAGCAAGGCAGAAAGGAAGGTTCTATGAAGGTAGGCTTCTAAAACAATTGAACACACAGGCTGCCACTGTGGATTTCAGTCAAACAGACGCACGTACTTTGCTGTAGTGTGGCCAGCATCTCAGCTCACTTTGCCAGGGTTAAGGTCAAGCATCTGTCAACCTGTCATTGACTACAGACTTGAGAAATAAATGATGTTTCTTGGAAACTTGGTTGTACATTCCCTCTGGGGACCCCAGCTGCCAGAATTTTCACTTTGCCCACACATATCCTGGTCCTGCACATATTAGATACAAGTTTTCCTGATGAAAACTGGTATATCCTTGATACCTTTATTTTAAGTGCCTGCTCTGAGGTACACTGTAAATTGTTTACATAGTTTTATTTATATTTGGGTTTGCTTCCTCTGAGTGGGGGGTACCTCAAAGGTCAGCACTATGCAGTAATTTATAAATTTGCTGAGGTATGAATTTGGGTCCCCTGCACTGAGGTGTTCAGCAGGTGAACCTAAGGCTACCACATTCTCCCTATGCTGTGTTGTTTTTTCTTCTCTAAATAAATGTCCCATTCACGATACTTCCAAGTTAGCATGGTATTCAGAATTTTGAGGTTCTTTACAGTCATGTCTGCTGTGGCTCAATTAGGTGAAATTAGAACAAATTTAACCCTTTAAAAGAACATTTGTGTTAACCAAAAGTCATCTTTAATTGGTAGGGTGCTATTTCACAGATTGTTGCTCCTTTCTTCCTTCCATCGTTCCTTCCTTTCTTTTTTTTTTAAGTTTTACTTATTTAATTAAGTAATCTCTATACCCAGCATGGGGCTTGAACTCACAGCCCTGAGATCTAGAGTCTCGTGCTCTTCTGATGGAGCCAGCCGGGCACCCCAATTGTTCCTTATTATTTGATTGCTGTAGGGCAGACTTGTGAGAAGAGGGCATGGGGGAGCAGTGATGGGTGTTGGTAGTTGAGGGGCCATTTCACAAAGGGAGAGTGTCCTCCTGTCAGACACTGACTGGTGCCTCTCCTTTCCACTGTTCCGAGTTTTAGTATGACTGTTTCCTCGTAATTCTGTGTAATATTTTATAGAACTGACATTATCAGGGTTTTTTTGTTGTGTTTTCTTTCTAAGAGTTTCTTGGAAGTGGGTTGATATGGGACTTACTTCCCACAGTAGCAATCTCTGTGAAAGCTTATTTGGAAATTCTTTGAAATCAGGAGGGTCACAAGAAATTGGAAGAGCATTTGAGGGAATAGATACATTTTTTAATGTTTTTCTTTATTTTGAGAGAGAGAGGGAGAGCAAGCAGGGGATGGGCAGAGAGAAAGGGAGAGAGAGAATCCCAAGATTCAGTGCAGGGGACCCAAATTCATTCCCAAGAGAATTCTCTCTCTCCCTCTCTCTCTGCCCCTCCCCTGCTGGAGTGCACACTCGCTTCTCTCTCTCTCTCTCTCCCCGTTTTCTCTCTCAGAGTAAATAAAGTTTAAAAGGAAAAAAAGAGGGGTGCCTGGGTGGCTCCATTGGTTAAGTGTCCAACTTCAGCTCAGGTCATGATCTCACTGCTTGTGAGTTCGAGCCCTGCATCAGGCTCTGTGCTGACAGCTCAGAGTCTGGAGTCTGCTTCAGATTCTATCTCCATATCTCTGCCCCCAACCCCCCCTGCTTGTGCTTGCTCTCTCTCTCTCTCTCTCTCAAATATAAAATAAAACATTAAAACAATTTTTTTAAGAAAAAAGAAACTACCAATCTGTTTTCCAGAGTGGTTATACCATTTGGGATTCCTACCAACAATATATGAGTTCCAGATAAGCAGTTGGATCCTTTTTCAACTCCTTTATTAATTCATTTGTAATTTAGAAATCACATGTTCAGTGGTCAGAAGAAGCTAAGGAAGTGACAAAAGTTTGTAGGGTTGTCTTCCACTGTCCTCCTACCTACCACTGTGAGCCTCCCCACAGGAGAGCTTAATTTTATAAGATATGACAATATTGCTAACCCTTGGCACATCTTTCTGAGAACAAGATGTAGGATATGCCAAAATGAATGTCATATTTAGTGCCCCAGTCTCACCACTTGATTTTTTGATCCAGGAAAAAGGCTTTGACAGAAATGCTGTTAAATCCTTGTCAACTTCCAGCATGTCTGTCCCTAATTATGGTTATATGGAGATAACACCAAAAAAAGTCTAAGCTTTTTTATGTTACTTGTATTACGATCAGGGAGTAAGTGCTCTTTTAAAAACAGTTGTATTGAGGTATAATTTTTACATACTATAAAGTTCTTTTGTTTGAAATAGACAATTCAGTGGTTTTCTTAAATATAGAGCACAGCCATCACCACAGTTCTTCATCATTCGCTAAAGAAACATGTTTATACCCCTTAACATTCATTCTTTGTTCCCCATTCTTCCTTACCCCCAGTCTCTTCCAGCTACTAATTTGCTCTTGTCTCTATAGATTTGCCTGTTCTGGATATTTTATATAAATGAGACCTTACAATGTGCAGTCTTTTGTGACTGCTTTCACTTGGCATAAAGATTTTTTTTTTTTAATTTTTTTAACCTTTATTTATTTTTGAGAGACAGAGACAGAGCACAAGCAGGGGAGGGGCAGAGAGAAAGGGATGCAGAATCAGAAGCAGGCTCCGGGCTCTGAGCCGTAGCACAGACCCTGACGCGAGGCTCAAACCCATGAACCCAGATTACGACCTGAGCCAAAGTCAGATGCTCAACCAACCAAGCCATCCAGCCACCCCTTGGCATAAAGATTTTTAAGGTCCATCCATGATCTAGCATTTTAAAGTACTTCATTAATTTTTATGGCTGAATAATATTTAATCATATCCATTTATTTGATGGATATTTGGGTTGTTTCCACTCTTTGGCTATTACGAATAATGCTGTTGTCAGCATTTATGTACAGGTTTTGTGTGAATATAAGGTGTCAGTTCTCTTGAGTAGATACCTAGGAGTAGAATTGGTGGGTTATTGGAAACTCTGTTCAGCATTTTGAAGAATTGCCAAACTATTTTCCAAAATGGTTGCACTGTTTTCCAATCCCACCAGCAACACATGAAGGTTCTAGTTTTTCTGCATCCTGTCCAACACTTGTTATTTTCTGATTTGCTTTAAATTATATCCATTTCAATGCATGTGGAGTGGTATTGTGGTTTTGATTTTCATTTCTCTGATGACTAATGATGAGCATTTTTCGATGTGCTTATTGACCATTTGTATATTTTTGGGAAAATGTCTAAAGCCTTTGCTTTTTTTTTTAACTTTTCAAAAATTAATAATTTATTTTTGGAGGAATTTTGGATTTACAGAGAATCTGAGCAGATAATATAGAGTTTCCATTAACCACACCCCCACCCCTAATATGCACAATTTCCTCTATTGTTAATGTATTAGTAAATACATTTGTTATTGTACAATGTTGATACATTATTATTAACTGAAGTTTAATCAAGTGTCCTTAGTTTTTACCTAATATCCTTTTCCTGTTCTAGAATCCCATCCAGGGTACCATATTGCATTCAGTCCTCAGGTCTCCTTGGGCTCTTCTTGACTGTGACAGTTTCTCGCACTTTCCTTGTTTTGGGAAGACCTTAAGAGTTTTGAAGGTTACTGGTCAGGTATATCGTAGAATGGCTCACCATTGGGATTATCTTATGTTTTTATCATAAGAGTGGAGTTACAGGTTTGGGGGAGGAAAATTACACAGGTAAAGTGCCATTTTCATCACATCATATAAAGGGCACATACTATAAACATGAAGTAGTGTTTGTGTTGTTCTCCACTGTCAGGTTACTTCCCTCACCCCATTTCCATACTGTTCTGTTTGTAAGGAAGTCACTCTGTACAGCCTGTACCTAAAGAATGGGGAGTTATACTCCCTCTGCCCATTTTTATTATTGAGTTATGAGAATTCTTTATATATTCTAAATATAGATCCTTTATCAGATAGATGATTTACAGATATTTTCCCCCACCAGTGGGTTGCCTGCCTTTTCACTTCTTGGTTTTCCTTTGAAGCACAAAATATTTTAGTTTTGATGAAGTTCAATTTATCAGTCTTCTTTTTATCACTTGTGTTTCAGCATCTTAGCTAAGAACTCTTTACCAATATCATTAAGAAATACTCTTGTGTTTACTTCTAAGAGTTTTATAGTTTCAGCTCTTACATTTATGTCTCTGATCTACATTGAGTTAATTTTTGTGTATGATATAAGACAGGATCCAAATTTATTCATTTGCATGTGGGTATCCAGTTACCCCAGCACCATTCACCATTTGTTGAAAAGCTGCTTTGTCAAAAATCTGTTGACTAACTATATGTGTTAGAGTTTATTTCTGGGCATTCAGTTCTAATTCTCTTGCTCTTTATGTCTGTCCTGTGCCAGGGCTGGACTGTTTCCAATACTGCAACTTTGTTTTTGAAATCAGGAAGCATGAGGGGCACCTGGGTGGCTCAGTTGGTTAAGCGACCAACTGCAGCTCAGGTCATGATCTCGCAGTTTGTGAGTTCGAGCCCCGCTTTGGGCTCTGTGCTGACAGCTCAGAGCCTGGAGCCTGCTTCAGATTCTGTGTCTCCCTCTCTCTCTACCCCTCCCCTGCTCATGCTCTGTGTCTCTCCATCTCTCAATAATAAATAAACGTTAAAAAATTTTAGAAAAAAAAAAAAAGGAAGCATGAGTCTCCCATCTTTGTTCTTTTTCAAGATCATTTTGGCTATTATGTGTCCCTTGGCATTTAAAAAAAAAATTTTTTTTTTAATGTTCATTTTTGAGAGAGACAGAGAGACAGAGTGAGCAAGGGAGGGGCAGAGAGAGAGAGGGAGACACAGTCTGAAGCAGGCTCCAGGCTCCGAGCTGTCAACACAGAGCCCGACATGGTGCTGGAACTCACAAACCGCAAGATAATGACTTGAGCCGAAGTCGGAGGCTTAACTGATTGAGCCATCCAAGTGCCCTTCCCTTGCATTTTTATTTGAGTTTCAGGATTAGTTTGTCAAATTCTGCAAACATAAACACTTTTTCAATGGTTATAAAACTACAAATCTAAGGACCTTCAGCTGAGGTAATGAAATGCCTGTGATTCTAAAATGGGCGCATACCTCACAGAATACATGTTTCACCCTCCAATATACATATGTACTTTTTTTTTTTTTTTAATTAGCATTTTCTTTATCCATTCATTCATCAGTGGATATTTAGGGTTGTTTCCATGTCTCACTCTGTAAATAATGCTGCAGTAAACATGGGGGTACACATATCTTTTTAGAATAGTGATTTCATTTCTTTTCAATATATACCCAGAAGTGAAGTTTCTGGATGGGAGTATACCTAATACTTTCAACAACTTTCCTAACTTCATTCAGACAACATCTATCATTTACCTGATATGTGCCGAGGTCAATGTTGGGTATTAGGTCCTCAGTGATTATTAAGCTCCTGCTTCTTTGGGAGCCTGGGTGGCTCAGTCAGTTAAGCATCTGACACTGGTTTTTAGCTCAGGTCATGATCTCATGGTTTGTGAGATCAAGCCCCACGTCAGGCTCTGCACTGACAATGTGGAACCTGCTTAGGATTCTCTCTCCCTCTCTCTCTGCCCCTCTCCTGCATTCTCTCTCTCTCTGTCAATAAATAAACGTGTAAAATAAAGTGAAATGAAATTCTTTGAGATTTCAAAGTCAATGTGGTTAATTAAAAAGTAAAAGAGGGTACCTGAGTGGCTCAGTCGGTTAAGTGTCCAACTTCAGCTCAGGTCATGATCATGCAGTTCATGAGTTCGAGACCTGCATCAGGTTCTGTGGTGACAGCACAGAGCCTGCTTGGGATTCTCTTTCTCCCTTTATCTCTGCCCCTGTCCCACTGTCTGTCTCTCTCCCTCTCTCCCTCTCCCTCTCTCCCTCTCTCCCTCTCTCCCTCTCTCAAAATAAATAAACTTAAAAAGTCTCTACATGAAAAAAAAAAAACCACAAGTAAAAGAGGGGTACATGGGTGGCTCGGTTGAGCATCCGACTTCAGCTCAGGTCATGATCTCACAGTTTGTGAGTTCAAGTCCCACATCCTCTGCCTGGGACTGTCTACTCTCTCTACCTGCTCCCCCACTCAGTCAATCAAGTAAAGGAGTAAGCAGAGTATCATTTTGTTTTCAAGCAGTACACAACCCCTGTTCCCCAACCAGCCTTCAGCATTATACCACCTGGGAAATGAGTGTTCCCCTACCTCCTCCCTAAGATTCTCAACTAAGTTGAGAACAGGTATTCTTCCAGCAGGTAAGGGCTCTGAGGGAGAATCTTGCCTTAAGGGCTTTGCACAGTGAACAGTTTGGAGAGGGGAAGAGTTTTACAGTTTTCCTGAGAAGTTATAATGAAGGATTCAACTAAGATGGTGCTGGAACAGAGTAGAAAAGCCCAGAATTTACACAAATGGTTTAATGAATGCCATAGTGTCTGGAGAAGAGATACACTAAACCATTTGGGGTAAATGCAGTTAGGAATTTATAAATAGGATAGAATTGTCTGCTATGATGTAGAAAATAGGCTGGTTTCAAAAAGATAAATACCATGTAGGGCATTAGGATTTTGAGGCTACCTTATGTTTTTGGAATCTGTACAAACTTGTGGAATCCAATATGCATTTATCCATCAAGTATTTGCTGACTCCAAACATTTTTAAACATTGTGTCCTATCCTAGCATAGTTATTAAGTTTATCATTTTAACTATTCTCAGGTCCAGTAAGATAAGAAAGAAAGCAGAGCAAAGGAAAAGCAGTTTTTCTTTAAATGGCAGGCACTGTACCAGGTGGTGGTTTACATGTGTTATTTAATTTAATCCTCAAAGTAGCACTGAGGTAAGTGTACTTCTCCTCTTTTTCAAAGGAGGAAACAGACTCAGTGAGGTAAGTAAGATCACAGAGCCCACCTGCCTTCAGAGTTGCTGTTCTTTCTCTCAGAATTGCTGCTGTCAGTATCAGTTGAGAAATGGATAAGGAAGTTCTAGGAAGACACTAGTGATAGCATTTGTTGGTTTGACCTAACTGTATTCATTTATTAATTCCACAGATTTATTGAGTGCTATTATATACCAGGTATTATGCTGGGCAATAAGGAAAGGGAGAGACCAACATAAACATGACCCTTAGTCCTCATGGAGTTTATATTCTAGTGAGAATTAGTTCTTTAGGTTGAAGATTGATTTGCATTTAGCTTTATCTGTTTACTGCAGGTATTTTGTTAACATATGTGTGTGCATGCAAATATGTACATAATTTACATGTATATGTATAACTTTGTGCTAGTTTTCTAAAAAGAGCAAGGAAGAAAATTTTTTTTGTAGTTTAACAAGTTCAGGGAACTTCATACTGCATCTTATACCTAGGATTTCAGAGAAATTCTGAACAATAAAACTTCTTTATGAATTGCATTTACATTCTTAGAAAGTTTTTTGTTTGTTTTTTAATGTTTCATAGTAGAAAGTTTTTAATTTATTGAGAAGTGGAGAGTATACTAAACCCACATGTATCTGTCACTCAACTTCAATAATTACCAGCTCATGACCAGCCTTGTAGGGAAGCAGTTACTGTAAGTAATTTGGTTCAAAACTAATATTCAACTTATATATTAATCTCTTTAACATAGGTTTTGTGTGTAACTGTTCTTTTTCAAAGAGGTAATTTATTTATGATTAATTTAGTATTATTCAGGTAATAAGATGGTCATTGAATAATATAAGCTATTATTGTGGGTCTTCTTTATTAATGTTTTAGAATGGAAGCTTCTTAAGACTCTGGATTACGTATAAGTCTCTGTATTGTAGTTAATTATCTAGGTACGTAAGTACGTTTAAATAACTAATACCAAGAGAAGGGTGTTAGTTCAAAATTATCTATTTTCTGCCAAGTACACTTTTGGTCCTCTGTCATATTTTGCATAAAAGAACAAAACCAATGGTACAGTGTACTAACTTTGTAATTTGCTTTTTGAGTTGGATCTTTTTTGTCACTGTTGGTTGCATGATTAAATTCATGAAAGTATAGCACACAGTTTTGTTTTTTTTTATGATTGCATACTTATTTGGATTTATTTCTCTTGGGCAGAAGGAAATGTACAAATTACAACTGGAACTCTGCTTAAATCTACTGAAGAAGTACAAGGTATGAAGGTCAATGGGACTAAGACGGATTATAATGAAGGACACAAGAATGGCAATGTGAGTAAAGGTCTCTCAGCTGGGTGCAGCGAATACCCAGAAGTAGACAAAACCATGACCAGTGGTGAGGTTTCAGAAACCAGCACATTAGTTTCCCTAGAGCCTTTAACCTTTGTGGACCCTGGATTAACAGAAGCATCTTCTAAAGAAAAAGAATGTGAAGAATTAAAAACTTGTCCTTCTTGGTTGTCATTATTACCAGGGAACAGTGCCATTTCCAAAGTGGACAGTGAGAAGGAAGAGTTGTCTAAGTTAAACCTTGTCTGTGAAGCAGATGACAATCACCAACAGATTCTCGGCCACCATAATGAAAACCACAGTTTTGCCCATGGCAGTCCCAGGGCCACAAGAAATGTAGTTTGTGTAGAACCCTTAGAAGAAAATTCTGACATTTCATATTTCTCATCAAGTTTGTCTGGTCCAGAATCCAGAACAACATCCTTAGAAACATGTGGTTTTGATGGCTTGCTGAAGGGATCTGCTAAGAAGACAGACAATTCCTGTTTTGATGGGGGTGATCAAAGCAAGAACTTGGCTACTAGAAGAGAAAATGAACAGTTTTTGAACCTTAGGAGTGAAAGAGGGGAACTCTTTCTTGTTAATGCCAGGCAACCAGAAGAGGATGCTAATGGTCATTGTCCTGGTGAAAAAGAGACTGTTACCTCCCCAAAAGTGAATATTCATGGTAACTGTTGCATTCAAGACAGTATCCATACAGACAGCCCTGTTTCTTTAGTGCCCAATTCTTTCACCGAAGCCACGGAAGTAACGTTAAAAAAAAAAGACTTAAAAATCACTTTAGACACTCAAGGTAGCTTGACAAACCATGAGGACCATAGAGGAACTTCTACGGATATGAGTCATCCAGGTAGACACTCTGAAGAGAACAGTTTTTCCTCCTTAATGCAGATTGAAGAGCCAGAACAGACAACCACTATAGAGCCCAATATGGTAACTGAAAAGATTTACAGTAAAGACTCTAACTCCTTAGTCTGCACCCAGAAAAATATGGAAGGCAACACCCAGTTAAATGAAGCATCATGTAATGAATTTCTGAATGAAAGAAAATCCCTTGTGAGTTTAATGCCAGAGGACCAGATAAGTCCTATGAATGAGGTGTCAAAACCCAAGAAAGATACTGCTCAGTTACCACTATCCCTAGAATTTGATTACAGACCTGAGTCAGAGCAAGCTATACAGACCTCACTGGACGATAGTTCACATTTAGATGATCAGAGCACTGCCTGTGAGATGAATGAACTTCCTCGTACCAATGAACTGGTTATAAACAAAATAGAAAGTGAATGTGCTTTAAATCAAGTGCCCCTTAATTCTCAAGACCATGCAAAGTTGTCAGCTAACAAAGAGATGCCTTTAGCAACAAGCGAGGATTCCCAACAGAGCCATCACCCTCCATTAGAGGATGGAGCAGATGTCACTGCTGATACCCAGACCATTCCCATCAAAACAAAAATGAAAGACATCTCTCCATCAGGTGACAAAACCTGTGGTGCCTCTTCAAACAATCCCACCTTAAACATCAAACCAGGAAGCCTAGAAAGAAAAGACAAGATGGCTGATTCAGGAATAGTACATCTACATTCCAGCCTTCTCTCAAGAAAGAAAGAATCAGCAGTCTTGCCTCAAGAGGTCTCTGCTATGGAATGTCAAAGTGTTCAATCTCAGGATCTCTCTAGCTGTCATTGTGTAAATAGAAATGCACAAGAAAAGAGCATGTGTTCTGTTTGTGCTGCGTTTGAGTCCAGCAAAATCATCCTAGAAGTTGAAAACTCTTTAATAACCAAGTGTGAAGATGCATTTCAGCACAGCAATGACCACTCCCAAAGAAGAGAAGTCTGCACAGAAAGTAGCACCCATAAAGTGGGTTACACATCAGAAGAAAGTGAACTTGCTAGGGGAGAAACTAAAGGCAGCCTCCCAGGAAATAAGATCAGAAACGATACACCAGTAGGCATGTTAAGTAGTGAAGCTTCAGACAAAACCATTCCCACCACCAGTCACACCCAGCCCCGTGAGGAAGGTCTGAAAGCAAAGGAATGGGATGTACCTAAAGAGACCGTGTTTTGCGAGTATAACATCTCTGACTGTTCCACACCAGAACTAAATTTATCTGCAAACATTCCAAGCCCTGAAAAATTTTTGGACCAGTCTCCTACTATTATGTTCTCCAGTTTCAAAACCATGAGCCAAGCAGTTGAAACTCTTGAGCAAAAAGGAGATAAAGTTCTTGACTGCCAGAATAACCAAAACAGACCAGATAAATGCAGAAGTGAAGATAAACCAACTAAGCAGACACTACATGGTGATGAGAGGGAGACTGTTACAGAACCTAACAGAGAGGTAAGCAACAATCAAAAGGATCTGTTAGTTGGTTCAGGCAGTAACAACCCTTTGTCTGGTGGTAGTTCAAAGAAAGGCAATTTGAAAGGAAACGATGGACATATTTCTGGTTGTGAGGAGTCCACAGATGGCATGGTAGACACTGTCTACACAGACTGTGGTAGTAAGTCTACAGAAAGCATGTTGGACATACAAACATCTAGTACCCTTGATGGTGGTGCAGGACAAGATGGGCTGACGTTACAGGATACCTCAGTGAGTACTCTGCCTCAGAGAGGAGAACTGAATGCTGCATTTATCAGAATGATTGACCAGGACTCAGATTTTCCAGATGCTACTTCCTCTAAAGTGGAGCCTCTGGAAATGAAAAAATCATGTGAAGAGAAAGTATGCAGATCATTAAAAGATTGTGAAGTGGAAGTGTGTCCATGTCCAGACTCTTGTGCCAGTGAGATAGAGTCTATTGCAGATCATGAATCAAATACAAAAATATTGGATGGTATAAATGTGTCCTTAGATAATACTTATCATGAAGAGCAAGTTAAAGAAGCATCCCTGAGAGAAACACAAGGAATGATTGAAGGATCAAGACTGGAAATAAATTCTGAGTTTGACAAGGAAAATACCTTTGGAATTTCCTCAGAAGAGTTACTGTCTTCTGGATGCCCAGATGAGAGCCCTGTTCCCATAGGGAGCCTGAAATCCATTGAGACAATGCCTTTGTATCTGTTTTCTCAAGAAAAATCAGAAAGTAATGTTAATAGTGGAGAAACTGAGCTGAAAAAACCTTTTAAACCAAAAGATGGTAAAATCCTTTGTGAAAACATAGAGCACCGCACAGTCCTGCTTGAGACGAAGGAAGGAGCGCCAGGGGATGGGAGTAATTCTAGTGAAGGACTCAGAATAGACAGCAGTATGCAAAATTTGCCTTTGACAATGGAAACAGAAACTAAGTTGAAAGGAGAAGAAACTGAAGCACATCAGAGGGGACCCCTGGGTTACTTAACTGTCAGTGAAGAGTCTGAGAAGATGATCACCAGAGAAGCTGGTAATAATAAAGAGAGAGAGATTTCTCAGACCCACTCTAAATCCCAGAGGATGCTTGATGATACTGAAGAGCTACAAAGCCAGAGGGCTTTGGACTACATGTTGCAGAATGAAGAGGAATATCTACATCAAAAAGACGCACATAGGATATTGGAACAATGTGCATCATCTAATGTGTTGTCAGATGAAGTGCAAGATAAGAACCAAACTAAGGATTGCAAAGGTGAGTCCACCATGATGAAGGAAATCACTCTAGCAAAGCTAGCCAAGGGCGGCACTGCTGCACAGTTTCAGAAGCTGGAAAATCCAAAGGAGGAAAGCTTGTGCCATCCATTAGAAACAGACATGGTGTCATACACAGATCCTTGCCTTCGTGGTGCCCCTCAGAAAGCACAAAACCCCAACTCTGCTGGATGTGATGAAATACACGGTGCCTTTGGGAACACTTCATATCAGAAAAGAGTGCTTCCCTTAAAGAAGCAGCCCCATCGAACATGTAAGAAAGTTTCCTATCAGGAGCAAGTCAACATTGGGAAAAAAATAAGTAAAATCAGAAGTTCTGCCTTTTTAAAGAGTTCCTCTGAAACCATCCCCACAAAAGAACACAGATTTCTCAGTTCATGTGCTGTGTCTGCACCCGCACAATTGGAACCTGAAACAGTACCAACCAGGAGCTTAATGAGCCACATACCAAAGCAGAAGGTGACTCCGTGCCATTCCTTGAGGAGCTTGAATGTTAGGAAGCCTACCAAAGAATCAGCCTTACTAAACAAGCTGTCCATTCTTGCCTCCAGACTGGTCCCCGCCACAAAGACCCAGAAACTAAGATATCGGCGATGTTCCTCTGAACTTCTTCCAGTGGCTAAAAGCTACAAGCGGCTCAGATACAAAAGGTTTCTGGATGGATTTTCATACAATACAATGCAGCTGAATCCATATTTGGCAGCTAGTGGATGGGATAAGAGACCTAACAGTAAGCCCTTGACACTTTATTCGCTCGAAGCCATCAAAATGAGCTTCATAGATTTGAGCAACAAGGTGCCATCACTATTTGGTTCCGAAATTTTCCCGATATCTTTTCACATGAAATCGGGCTCTGAGTGCATGACTGAGTCCCCAAGGACTTTTCCTGAGCACTGTGCTCCAGCCAGGCTCGCCTTAGGAGAGGCCCCTAGGTGCCTGTCTCAACCTCCCAAATGGACCTTTTCTTTCTTCTTATCCCACAGTTGCCCTGGGATGGCCACATTCAGGGAAGACACTGGCCCCCATGGTCAGGCATATGCCCAGGCTCCTTCACAGCCTCCAGGTCCTCTCCAAGACTATGGAGGCACTGCCATAGTCCAGACCAGAGCAGGCTGCTCTGTCCTTGGCCTTCACACACTTCTAGCACTTTGTTCTCCTGGATGTTACCGAATCTGGACAAAAAAACGGAGCTTCTCCAGTCACATGCCTACAATGCAGAGGCTCTTCATGACCCAGTTTACACAAGGCTTAAAGGGGTTAAGATCTCCAGCCTCCATAGCAGACAAGGTCTTCTGTTCTCTGCCCTACTCGGTGGGCCGAGTGCTATCCATTTGGAGCCAGCGTGGGCCTTCTACCTGCCCCTTTGAAATCTCTACTTTTCATTCCACTCACAGCAAGAGGCAGCCAACTCTGAGCACCACAAACAGGTAAAATCCATCTCCTGTTCTTTACAAATGTCCCATGTTTGCTTTCCAACCTCTGAGGAAAGTTGAGGGCTGGAAATGCAAGGCTATTTAGAGTCTTGGTGCCTATATTTTCTGTTTTCTGTGCCAAATCTATGCTGAGAAAATGTAGCCATAGTTCTTAAGCATAGACCCCTCTAGTTTTCCTGCAGGATCTACCCCTGTATTTTTACCATTCTTTGTTCTGTCCAATTCATTCTGCAAACTATCAAATCTTTTGACTCTCTGCTTTTCTATCCTTGCCCCCACCTTGCAAAAAACAAATACCATTACAAGTTAGAAGACTTGCAAGTAGTGACAAATAATGGCTTATGATACCTTGTTCATAAAATATACAGTCAGCACCTAATTGAGTATTTTGTGTATAAGTAGGGCACAGAATAAGTACTTTTTAAGTAAATAAAGTAATTATGTAGGTATCACCAAATGTAGTTTCTGAACCTCTAAATTTCTCTTTAGAGCAGAAAGGCTTCAAAGATTGGCATTTACATACTATAGTTGTACAATTTATAGAATTTTAAGTGAACGGGAAAAGAGTGGTTTGACAACTTAGAATAGTTGAAAATGATTTCAATATCATTTTACCTTCTTATTAGAAATAATAGGAAAAAAATTATTGAATTATATCCCTAAAAATCTGCTTTAGACATAATAGATAAATCTTCCTGTTTGTAATCCCTCGAATAAACAGAAACTTAATTTTTTTTTAAATTTTTTTTAACGTTTATTTATTTTTGAGACAGAGAGAGACAGAGCATGAATGGGGGAGGGTCAGAGAGAGGGAGACACAGAATCTGAAACAGGCTCCAGGCTCTGAGCTGTCAGCACAGAGCCCGACGCGGGGCTCGAACTCACGGACCGCGAGATCACGACCTGAGCCGAAGTCGGCTGCCTAACCGACTGAGCCACCCAGGCACCCCTTAATTTTTTTTTTTTTTAAATTGGCCCTTATCATTGCTATAGTTTAAAAATTCAACACCCACCAAGCCTCAAAATTCCAAACAGCCTGGGAGAAGCCTTGTTCTTTGTATATCTGTGCAGTCTCTTATGTAGAGTCATTCTGTGTCACTATAAAGCTGTCTGGCACATATTGGAAAGTTCCTTGAGCATCTTAGCAGAAACCTAAATAAATAAAAAGTGTTTCAGAAAAACACCCCAGAACCTCAACATGGCTGATTGAAATTGAAAGATTAATGCTACTATAAGTACTTATAGTTAATAGAAAAATGTTCTTATAATGCAGCCACAAAAAAATACATTAGAATGAATCAAATTGTTTTAAATGATGGTATACTGCTTTTATTTTGTCTAGTTTGTCAGTATGCCTCTATACTCTCATAAACACTCTCTGGTCAGTGTGTGACATGCAGCTTTAAATCATGTTACCTTCTTTAAACTATGTTCATGCCAGGGGCGCCTGGGTGGCTCAGTCGGTTGAGCATCCTACTTCGGCTCAGGTCATGATCTCACAGCTTGTGAGTTCAAGCCCCATGTCGGGCTCTGTGCTGACAGCTCCGAGCCTGGAGGCTGCTTCAGCTTCTGTGTCTCCCTCTCTCTCTGCCCCTGACCCATTTGCAGCCTGTCTCTGTCTCTCTCAAAAATAAATAAACATTAAAAAAATTTTTTTAAACTATGTTCATGTCTGAGGTTGGAGTACAGACTAGTTCTTCATTTCACCCTGTGAAAATGTGTGGCCCTTTGGCTCTTTCTTCCTTGAGAACTCTTTCCCTCCTGACTTTTGTGTATTCCAGTGTGGAATATATTCTCTCCCCCTTCCTATCTCTAGTATTTTTATTTATTTTATTCATTCATTCATTCATTCATTCATTTATTTATTTTAATTTTTATTTTAATATTAATTTTTATTTTAATGGAAGCGTTTGTAGGGACTTTTTCTTCTTGTTGGCTCTAGAAGTGCCTTAACATTATATACCTTGGCTTTGAGTTTAGAACTTTGCTGCTTTTAAACACATTTAGAAATGTTACACATGATATGGGCACCTGCGTGTCAGTCGGTTAAGCATCCAACTCTTGACTTAAGCTCAGATCATGATCTCATGGTTCATGAGTTCAAGCTCCACATCGGGCTCTGTGCTAATTTATGTTTCCATAGATTGGGGGGGGGGGGTGTTGGGGAACAAGTGAACAAGAGAAAGGATCCTAGGAGGGGCAGAGGGAAGAACGGAGGGGGAGAAAGAGAGAGGAATGGAGCTCACCCAAAGCGGGCTCTTATTTTTTTTTTTTAATTTTTTTTTTTCAATGTTTATTTATTTTTGGGACAGAGAGAGACAGAGCATGAACGGGGGAGGGGCAGAGAGAGAGGGAGACACAGAATCGGAAACAGGCTCCAGGCTCTGAGCCATCAGCCCAGAGCCTGACTTGGGGCTCGAACTCACGGACCGCAAGATCGTGACCTGGCTGAAGTCGGACGCTTAACCAACTGCGCCACCCAGGCGCCCCAAAGCGGGCTCTTATTTTACGTGAAGCAGGGCTCGTGCTCACCAAATTGGGGCCCGGATTCACCCAAAGCAGGGCTCAAGCTTACCCAATGTGGGACTCGAACTCACGAACCATGAAATCATGACCTGAGCCGAAATCAGATGCTTAATGGCTGAGCCACCCAGGTGTCCTCTATAGAATTTTTTTTAAGGTTTTATATATTTAAGTAACCTATACCCAACATGGGGCTCCAACTCAAGGACCCTAAGATCAAGAGTCGCGTGCTCTACCAACAAAGGCAGCCAAGCGCCCCCCCGCAATAGAATTTTCTTATTTGGACCTTCAGCACTCTATAATATAGGTTGAACTGGCCTCCTTTTTTGCTGCTTTTATAGATGAGGAGCCTAAGACACGTGGCTTTTTCTAACCCGGATCACTCAACTGGTTAGTATTTCAGCTGAGCTTGGTCTAGGGTCTCCTGATTGCTGATTTGGTCAGCTGCTTTTTCAGTGTACCATCCTGCCTGTTTCCTTTTATCAGTAGCCCTCAAGGAATCCTGAGTTGGTGCTAAACATCCTGAAAATCTGAATTATTTGTGTTTCCTAGACCTTGAACAAATCTACTTCTAAGAGGAGATGGATTGTATTATGGTCATCATACCAATGCCTCACTGATTAAACCTATACTGAGTTCCAAATTCAATAGAAACTGATGCAGGTTTTACTTTGAGAGGCACAAAAAGCTCTCCAACATCACGTATTGATGTAGCTATGAGTGATGAATACCATTGCTTCAATAATAAAAATAAAAGTTTGATTACAAAGGAGCTAATAACGCTGTTAACAGTTTTCTTCTACATAACCATGTTTTATGTGGAACTCGGCTTTAAAGAAAAGAGTTTTGGGCTCCTGGGTGGCTCAGTCGGCTAGGCGTCTGACTCTCGATTTCAGTTCAGATCATAATCTCACTGTTCATGAGTTTGAGTCCCACATCAGCCTCTGCCCTGACAGCACAGATCCTGTTTAGGATTGTCTCCCTCTCTCTCTCTGCTCCTCCCCCACCCCCGCTTACTCCTGCGCTCTCAAAATAAACTTTAAAAAAAAAAAAAGTTTCTTCCATAAGGATATAGAAGTTAGACTTTATGTTAATGGCATTAACATAGAGATGAATAATATAAGATTTTTTTAGCTGTAAATTATTTTTTTAAATCTCTAATTTATGTATTCAACAACTTCATTAGAAGATATAAGACTCCAAGTCATTCTTATTCCCTCCTGTTACTGTCCTTTCTTTATTTCTCTCTCTACCTTCTTTTCAAGTTAGAAAATAATTAAGGTAAGTTAGAAAATAATCTTCCTGTCAGCCTGCCTCCATTCCAGTGATGGGCATGTAAATGTAATTCTCATCACTGGGATGGGGGTGGGGGGTGGGCTTCTTTCTGAGTGAGTGACATTTCTTATCTTCCTAGGGCCTAATCAAGCATCATGTGCCATCAATGGCATCAAAACCTTTTGAGTACCCCCAGTGGCATCAAAACTTTCCTGTTGTTTTACTGCCCTAATTGCTTCTGTACTTTTGCTTCACTTCAGCCACACCATGTTACCGTATGTGCCTCTTCCAGGCATGGAAGCTACTTATAACACCAATGGCAGTCAGATGAGGTAAGCCTGCAGCAGTGCCTGGAACATAAGGGCTTGCAGTGTGTGTGTGTGTGTGTGTGTGTGTGTGTGTGTGTGTGTGTGTGAGAGAGAGAGAGAGAGAGAGAGAGAGGAAAGTGAATGTGCAAGCGAGCACAGCACCTGAGAGAGCACTCTAGCTGATGGCATGGGTCTGGTGTAACATGATTCTGATGTCTTGTTCTCCTAAACCTGGTCCAGGATTCAGGCATGTTTTATAAGTATTAACTAAGAATATGTAATCAATACTAGCTAGAAAAAAAAAGACAAACTAGTCAGCTCATTGTACTACAAGTTGCCTCTCAAGCTATTGCTTAATCATGCAACCGACTTCATTGTCTGGATGGGATTGATCTCATCTGAGCACAGTTCATTGTTCAGTTCACTAAATGTCTTTTTCTTCCAAAAAGTCTGTCCTTTTATATTTTTCATTATAAAACTGTGCCATACCAATGAAATTGATTGCATTCTTGGAAGTTTTTACATATGTAGACATAGGAGGTGTCCAGAAGGAACTAGAAAACAGGTTGACTGGAAATGTCATTGCTGAAAGAGGGAAGATCTTCAACCTTAGTCTGATGTTAAGAAGTTGAATGTGCCAAGATAGAAAGTGAAACCCATCTCATATTTTCTTCTCTGTTTTTCTGTCCATGGTGCTAGACTAGAGCCTCCATTCCCTGCCTTGGTACCAAAGTCTTGCTTAGTAACAGACTCAGCTGTCACCAAGCTCCTGCTTTCAGCCTCCGAGTTCCCGGTTCCTGGATTTGATGAGCTAGATGATGTGGCAGCAGCATGCCCCCATCCACAGAGCAGCCCTCCAGAACAGAAGGAGGTAAATGTAAAGTGCTGGTGGAGTTGTGAGTGCTACTGGGCATGTCCACTGAGGACTACAGATCACATGATTGGTACACAGGCCTCTGAGTGTCTTTCCTTATCACCGTTAGCTTCAGCTGAGTGCTGAAGATTACCAAGGCAGGAGTTTTTCTCCTTAGCCACCAAAGCTACACTGGGTCTCTTAATCTGCATTGTTTTCCAGATCCTTTTTTCTTGATGATAACATTTAACAGGGTTTAGAGAGTGAGTTGGACCAACGAGGTGCTTCATGCATTCAAAGATGAGTGAACAATGATGTTCTTCAATTTTGCAAACTGTCTCTGTCTCCAGCAGTTGATAGACTTTCATATTGCTAATCTCAATATCTGAGCTGAATGGGTGATTCTCTTCCAATAGTATAAAGGAAGCGGTTGTTGAAAACACTGTTAGCGGGAGTAAGGGGAACTTTGTCATAAACTACTTACTAGAGCCATCTATAAACTGAGGAAGTAAAATCTTGAGTGTCAAAAGAGACTTCATGTATTTTAAATGTCTTATAACTTGACCGTCTTTCTTCTTAACCCTTAAAAATAGGCTGAGCCAGAGAAGAGGCCAAAGAAAGTCTCACAGATTCGTATCCGGAAAACCATTCCTAAACCAGACCCTAATCTTACCCCCATGGGCCTTCCTCGACCCAAAAGGTGAGTTCCTTCTCTAATACACATAGGTTCACATTTTTGGAAAATTGCTTGGCACAATATAATGAGCTTTTAAATAATTATATACTCTGAGCTATTTATCATACTTCTAGGAAGTTATCCAAAAGAATTAATTGGTAATGTGGCCAGAGGTTTATGTGCCAGGGATTTTGTAATGCATTCTTAATCATTTTTATCAAGCTCACTATGCCAGATACTATGCTGTCCCTTTGCATACATAGTCTGGTCATCCCCCAGTGGTGTTGGGAGGTAAGCACTATTGTCACCCCCACATTTTGATGAGGGTGCTGAGGCTGAGTGGTTGTGACACCTGTGTTAGGCCATGTATCAGTCATGGCACAGGTGGTTTCCATCTCACACAGGTTTTACCTGACCCCACAGCCCAAGCTCACAGCATTCTATATGCAAAGTTGAGGAGGGACCTAAAGGTCATGAGGGAAAGAAGTTAAATTCCTTTCTTTCTTTCTTTCTTTCTTTCTTTCTTTCTTTCTTTCTTTCTTCTTCCTTCCTTCCTTCCTTCCTTCCTTCCTTCCTTCTTTTCTTTTCTTTTCTTTTCTTTTCTTTTCTTTTCTTTTCTTTTCTTTTCTTTTCTTTTCTTTTCTTTCAGAAAATGCCAAATCCATGCTATGGTCTATATCATGACCTTTAAAAACTTGGCTTCTAAAGATTTTTTTTTTTTTTTAATTTTCTTAGTATTTGTTTATTTTTGACAGAGAGAGACAGAGCATGAGTGGGGGAGGGGCAGAGAGAGAGGGAGACACAGAATCCGAAGCAGGCTCCGGGCTCCAAGCTGTCAGCACAGAGTCCAACACGGGGCTCTAACTCACCGCGAGATCATGACCTGAGCCGAAGTCGGACGCTCAACCAACTGAGCCACCCAGGCGCCCCAAGATTTATTTTTTATGACAGAGATAATTTGCTAATCCTATAAAGAGAAGTGGAAAGAAAAAATTACGAAATTATGTATTTGTTGTAATATGTACTATACAGGCACACTATGAAATTTTAAGTATTTTAAAAAGATCTCCAGAGTTATATTCTCTTGTGGTGGTTTTCACTCCGTTTCTCATTGGCAAATGGAAGCCTAACACTGGTTCCTTAGTAACCCCAGGGTAAATTATTGAAATTTCCTGAGTGTCAAGAACACATCTGTAAAATGTAGGTAAGAATTCCCAACACTTAAGATTACTATGCAGTCCAATTGAGTAAAAAATGTGGGGGCACCTGACTGGCTCAGTTGGTAGAGCCTACAGCTCTTCAAGGGTTCAAGTTGAAGCCTCCCCATTGGGCATGGAGCCTACTTTTAAAAAGAAAAAGGAAAAAAATGTGTACTGGTACCTATTGTATTGCTTCACACAACACAAATGCAATAGTTACTGTTACTATGATCATAATTGACGTTCCACTTTTCCCAAGTAGTCTTGTCTTAATATATTTTTATCTCACACTGCTTTTATTGATCATCCTATCAAGTCTTTATAAGAGAAATGTTTAAAATATTTCAGATATCCTAGGTTGAATAGTACTTACTACTAGTGAATGAAATAGGATTCAGAATCAGATGTATTCTATCTTGCATGTATATGTAGATAGAAGTTCTAAAAAATCTTTTACATATAAGTAAGTAGTTGGGAGTGGAGAAAGTTAATATAGTAATGACATTCAGTCCTTTGAACTTCTTTCAAGTAAGTGCCAAAAAATCTCACAGTGATCTATCATCAAATTATATTTAATGATTTATCACCTATTTTTTTGAAAGCAAAGGATTGAAAAGTGCTGATTTACATAGGTTCTGTTACCAGGCATTGAAGGAGCAAGTATCTCATTGTATGGGCAGTACACCAAAAAGATCTGACCAGTAAGTGTCAAATGCCTAATAATTTGTATGTTGGTCTTTCACTTAGAGATAACTTTAATCTAATATAGTGAAAGGGGTTGAAGAAATAAGATTTTTAATAAACCTTTGCCTAAGATATCTTTTGATGAGCTATTCAGATACTCTTTTGTCAAAAAATCTTCAAGTTATAGATTTAATGCATTATATTTATCAAAAAACCTTGACATGTAACTTTTTTTCTTTTTCTTTCTTTCTTTTTTTAATATACTTGACACAATGGGAGCGCCTGGGTGGCTCTGTTGGTTAAGCATCTGATTCATGATTTCAGCTCAGGTCATGGTCTCGTGGTTCATGAGTTTGAGCCCTGAGTCAGGCTTCGCACTAGCAGTGTGGAGCCTGTTTGGGATTCTCTCTCCTCTCTCTGCTCCTGCCCCACTCACACTCTCTCTCTCAAAATAAATAAAAACTTTGGGGCGCCTGGGTGGCTCAGTCGGTTAAGCGGCCGACTTCAGCTCAGGTCATGATCTCGCGGTCCGTGAGTTTGAGCCCCGCGTTGGGCTCTGTGCTGACAGCTCAGAGCCTGGAGCCTGTTTCAGATTCTGTGTCTCCCTCTTTCTCTGACCCTCCCCCGTTCATGCTCTGTCTCAAAAATAAATAAACGTCAAAAATAAATAAATAAATAAATAAATAAATAAATAAATAAATAAATAAATACTTTTAAAATAGATATACTTGACACAATGTTACATTAGTTTCAGGTGTACAACATAGTGATTCAGTAGGTCTATACAATATATGGTGCTACACACAAGTGTAGCTACCATCTGTCACAGTACAGTACTATTACACTTGATCTTAGCCAAAAGGCCGAGAAGCGATAGTACAGTACTATTATAATGCCATTGACTGTATTCCCTGCGCTGTACCTTTTATCCTTGTGACTTATTCCATAACTGGAGGCCTGTATCTCCCACTCCCCTTCACCCATTTTCCACATCCCCCTACCCCTTGACATATTAACTTAATTGGCAAAAGCAGTTTTTGTTACTCAAGCCCATCTGCCAAATTATTCTTCCTAACTTTTGTTTTCCAACTCAGGTAGATGTGTTGATCTGCACCTTTAAGAAAACCATATAAACCATTGAGAAATAAACTATGCAACACATCTTACTCCTTATTATATGGAACACATCCTTATAACTTATTGTAAGGTAGATTTGTGAAAGCCATAAGTCAAAATTAAAATCATATGCAACAAATATAATTAATTTATTCATTTTAATAATTCATTATTAAAACAACATGATAATGCTATTTCTCATCCTGAATTTGTAACAAACTAATGTGTAGCTAGAATAATAAATTACAAAGTGAGGAATATGGTAGAAAGCATGATATTGCTTCGGTAAATGTGTATGCATGCATGAAACAAACTCTGTTATTGGACTTCTGGAATAATTAAGAGTCATAAAAAATCAGAAATAAAGCTATTATTTATGTAAATCTTAGGATTGCTTCAGTGTTTAATGTAGGAGAATAGTGTATTATGAAACCAACTGACATGGCAGTATCATAATTTTTGCTGTTAACAGAAGTTATAACATTTTATAAGATGAAATAATGTAAGGATTAAATAATTGGATTAAATATTTCTTTATATAATTTGTTAAAAGTTTATCCCTTAACTGAGTGAAATTACTTAAAATTTTTCATCTGTGGGTTTTACACACTTCATCTTCAAATGTTTGATAGTCCTAGTAAACATTTCAGTTATATGTGTGTTGTTTTTTAAATTTTTTCAAGTGGGGGAGGGGCAGAGAGAGAGGGAGACACAGAATCCAAAGCAGACTTCAGGCTCCGAGCTGTCAGCACAGAGCCCTACATGGGGCGAGGTCATGACCTGAGCCTAAGTCGACGCTTAACCAGCTGAGCCACCCTGGCACCCCTCAGTTATATGTTTTAAAAAGGAAGGAAAGGATTGGCTGTTGAGTGGAACTTTTCTTTCTAAGTGATAACAGACTGTCAATGAGAATTGAGAATAGTTTGGAAAAAACATAGGGTGCAGTTAAATACATGAGCAGGCTGTATTGATATTTGAAGCTCTCTTTCATAAGTAGGGCCAGGAGGCATTGTTTGATGATAATCGGGAGATAAATGAGGCAAAGTCACTCTGACAAACCCATTCCACAACATATTTGAAATCTGAATATTCTGACACCACCCAAAGTATCCTATTTCTTTTTTTTTTTTTTAATTTTTTTTTTCAAACGTTTTTTATTTATTTTTGGGACAGAGAGAGACAGAGCATGAACAGGGGAGGGGCAGAGAGAGAGGGAGACACAGAATCGGAAACAGGCTCCAGGCTCTGAGCCATCAGCCCAGAGCCCGACGCGGGGCTCGAACTCCCGGACCGCGAGATCGTGACCTGGCTGAAGTCGGACGCTTAACCGACTGCGCCACCCAGGCACCCCCAAAGTATCCTATTTCTGAGGCCACTCCTCTCTTGTATGTGACGGGAACTATACCAAATGGGGAAAGACAAGTCCAATACAGGTTTACAGTAATTTCATTACTTACTAAGCAAGTTTACCAAGATTAGTTATTTGTTTCATATACCAAAGCAGAGTTCAGGGTGTGTAGGTGCTGTTCTGAAAGAATTTGTGCAAGGGGCACCTGGGTGGTTCAGTTGATTAGGCATCCGACTCTTGGTCTCAGTTCAGGTCTTAATCTCAGGGTCGTGAGTTCAAGCCCTGCTTTGGGCTCCGTGCCGGGTGTGAAGCCTACTTTTAAAATAATACAACATCTCTCCCAAGAATTTGTGGAAATGGAGAAATCTGCATGAATCTGCATGAAGTCAAACATATGACTTCTAGGAAATTAAAGATTGGGAGATTGATTCCCCTAAAAGTGGGATTTCATGTACTCTGGCATGTCTTGGTACCCTAGTGTGAATACCACTGGTCTAAGGTATTTAGTAGCAACCTTATTTAGCTCTGGGGAGTTCATGTGTCAGTCAGGGTCCAATCAGGAGACAAACTACACGGTATTTTATTTTATTTGTCAATTTTATCTTAGAGAGCTTGAGCAAGGGAGAGGGGCAGAGGGAGAAAGAGAGAGAATCTTAATCAAGCAGGCTCCACACTCAGCACAGAGCCTGACATGGGATTCAGTCCCACAACCCTGGGATCATGACCTGAGCCGAAATGAAGAGTTGGATGCTCAACCAATTGAGCCACCCAAGTCCCCCCGCAAACTACATAGTATTTTAAATAGGGGAACTTTTTTTTTTAATAATTTTTTAAAACTTTTTTTTAAATGTTTCTTTATTCTCAGAGAGAGAGAGAGAGAACAAGCAGGGGAGAAGCAGAGAGAGGGGAGACAGAGGATCCCAAGTGAGCTCTGTGCTAACAGCAGAGAACCCAGTGTGGGTCTCAAACTCACGAACTGTGAGATCATGACCTGAGCTGGTTAGACACTTAACCAATTGAGCCACTCAGGCGCCCCTTAATAATTTTTTTTTAAGTTTATTTATTTATTTTGAGGGGAGGGAAGGGCATAGAGAGAAGGAGAGAGAGAGAATCCCAAGTACACTCTGCATTGCCAGCGTGGAGCCTGATCATGAGATCATGACCTAAGCTGAAACCAAGAGTCAGACACTTAACCAATTGAGCCAACCAGGATCCCCAAATAAGGGAACTTTAATATAATAGAGTAACCGTAAAGATGTACAGAGTATTCTGAAGGGCACCCTAAGACTGAGGGAAAGTACTCAAGGTAGGACAAACTTGGAAGGGGGCCACCTCCTCTATGTTGGCATTTTGACTTTGTTCCTGAGGGTATGGGTGCAGCCTATTGGATGGCTGGGTTGCTAAGGCCAGATCTAGGCAAGCAGGAAATAGCAAACAACTTCTAGGGTGCAGATGAGCTGAGGCAGGCAGGCATGCAAAGGGACTAGGGGTGCCTCTGTGGATGTAATGCCTGGAGCATGTGGTGTTTCCTTCAGGAGGGCCACAGGAAACAGCCCTCAGGAAGTTGGGGTATAAGCTTATGGCCCGGAGTTCCCCACATGTGTCAGGAAGCATGTGGCATGATCACCAGGCTAGGGTTGCCAGAGCACTGAGGGACTACGTACTCTGGCCACACAGCTAGGGCAGAGCCCCCTCCAAATGACCCCCTCCTGACACGCCAACAAACATACACCAGTGATGGGGGGGGAAAAGTTCACCAGAACCAGGAAGAGAAGCTCCTTTCCTCTTAGCAGTGTTCCCCCAATGCCTTCTTTTGCCGGAGCTTTTAACATCATACTTACTGTAAAGAAGAAATGCTTCAAGAGTCCAGGATTCCATTTTCACAGAGCAGGTTCTGGAGAGTACATTTTGAGCTAAGAAGTTATAATATAACTGGCGCATGCCAGTAAACATAACTTTGAATATATTCACTCAAACGAGAGCTGAAGAGATTTGAATAAATGGAAAGGTTTATGTTTCATACAGTCAGAGTTAACATGGAAAAATAAAGAAGCAAGAATAGCCAGGAAAATTCAGAAAAGGAGTGAAATGAGAGAAGTGTTAATCCTAAGAGACGTTAAAACATATTGTAAGCTCAGATGCCTGCGTGGCTCAGTTGGTTAAGCTTCTGACTCCAGCTCAGGTCATAGTCACATGGTTCGTGGGTTCGGATCCCACATTGAGCCCTGCACTGACAGCTCAGAGCCTGGAGCCTGCTTAAGACTCTGTTTGTCTCTCTCTCTCAAAAATAAATAAACATTTTAAAAAATATATATATATATAAATATATATATATATATATATTATAACTAAGTAAATAGAAGTGTGATGCCACAGCAGAAACATACAAATTGGTAAAACAAAATAGAAAGTCCAGAAGTAGACATGACTACATAGAGAAATATAGAATGTGACAAAGGTGTCCCCTCAAATTAGTGGTAAAAAGATGGACTGACTGTTCAGTAAAGTGCTATTGGGGCAACTGGGTAGCCATTTTAAGAGTAATAAAGTTGGATCTGTACCTTAGACCTTTCACCAGAAAAAATCCCAAATGAATCAAATTTAAGTAGAAACAAATCAGACTGTAAGAATACTTGACGAAACCATAGGAATTTTGTTTTTTTATGTAAACTCCAGCTTCAACGTGGGGCTCGAACTCGGCCCTGAGATCAAGAGTTGCATGCTCCACTGACTAAGCTAGCCAGCCGCCCCTGCCCACAGGAAATTTCATTGTTTTTGTTTTTGTTTTTTTTAATGCTTATTTATTTATTCTGAGAGAGTGAGAATGCACAAGAGGATGAGGAGCAGAGAGAGAGGGAGAGAAAGTCCCAGGCAGACTCTTGATTTCGGCTCAAGTCATGATCCTAGGGTTGTGGGATTGAGCCCTGTGTTGGGCTCTGCACTGAGTGTGGATCCTGCTTAAGATTCTTTCCTGCTCGCACATGCTCTCTCTTTCTCTAAAATTAAAAAACACACACAACACACACAAAACAAGATGCACTGCTTTATATATTTGTATAATCAGTATCTTAAGAAATGTTATGCTAGAGCCAAAATTGTTTATAGAGTGCTGTCATTTGTGTAAAATAGTGGAGGCTTCAGGGGAATAGAAATTCCCTAAGACTTCTATTTTATATAGACCACTTCTGCAGCCATGACTTCTATAAACATTTGTAAATGAGAGAGATGGTTGCTCAAAATCAGAATTTGAACCCACCCCCAAATGCCTCATGTTTTCTCTTTGGCCATATTTATAGATTTGTTCTCTCTACCTGAGAGTATAAAAGCCATTGTTACTCAAGAAGCAGTTGGTCATCTTAGGTATTAAGTGTCTTCTGGTCATTTTCTAGGCCAGAAAACAGATACCTTCAAAAATTGTTGCTATATTCTGCTTAGGGTATATATCAGCATATCTCTGGCTCAAGACCACACCTTATGCAAAGAGTTTTTGATGTTAGCTCTGAAACTGCCTTCCTTATGATGGAAATCGTAAAAACAGATCAACTGATGAGGGAGAGAGGACCCAGCAGATGGAAGACACTCAAATGTAGACTTTCTCCAAAACCACCCTGGGCAAGATGGGCTTTCCACGGAAAGTGTCTGTACTTTTGAGGCAGACTGTGCCATTCCAGTGAATGTAGTCTCGCTGAAGAAGCCAGTTTGTTGAGAGGCCAGAAATTCCAGAATCTGAGCTCTGCTCACAGACCTTCACCTCAGTCCAGAAACAATGTGGATACATACTACCCTGATTTGCAAGTCAGAATGACTGGGAGGCTCATCTTTCACTCTCGGACTGCCCATCCAACATCTTTAATGTAGCAGTTGCTACTGCTCAGAAGCAAAGTAGTTGTCCTCTTTTGGAACGCCAGTGCTAAGTCACTATGAAATTTTGTATACATATTATTATTTATGTATATTTTCCACAAGCATGTTCTTTGCTGAATTGGAATTGAACTAAACCGAATCTCAGTTAAGATTCTCATAAAGAAACTAAAACATGACGCCAAAAAGTTAATTAACATGCTCTTCAGACTCTGCTTTTCTTATCTGAATGAAACAGGTTTAAAATACAGAAACTCTGTGGTGATAAGTTAACACTATTAATGGTTAATATAGAAGTTATCACAGTAAGTTTCTACTGATATAAGTATGGTGACCTGAGGGTTGAAGCTATTATCTTCCACATCGTAGCAACGATGAATAATAAATGAATTGAGTATACTCATAAACAAATGAGTAAATAAAAGGGTAAGTTTTATGGTATGTCAACCAAAACTCTTTGAGGACTGATGAAAGGTCTATAGCAGGAAATGCACAAGTTGAGTGTAGAATATCTTGTCCTACCAGAAAGTGATGAAGTTCTCAAAGACTACTAAAGTCATGTCAAAGAGACTCAGAAACCAATTTGGAACTCCCACTGGCCACAGATGAAACAGAGCATCAAAAAGAATAATAACTGCAACAGATTGGAGCATAAGAAATATGTTTAAATGGAATAGTTTATAATGACACTTTTTAAAAAAATTTTTTTAATGTTTTTATTTATTTTTGAGACAAAGACAGAGCATGAGCAGGGGAGGGGCAGAGAGAGAGGGAGACACAGAATCTGAAGCAGGCTCCAGGCTCTGAGCTTTCAGCACAGAGCCCAACATGGGGCTCGAACTCACGGACTGTGAGATCATGACCTGGGCTGAAGTTGGATGCTTAACCGACTGAACCACCCAGGCGCCCCTATAATGACACTTTTAAAACAATCCATTGGCCATATTTGGATGAGATTAGAGAACCAAGTAATTGTTTGGAAATCAGTAAATAAAGGGAAAGAACCAAGCATGAGCTGTTTTTCCTGTGCAAAGTGTACTACAGGGTTACTAAGTAATGGATGAACATGAAGTTTCAATTTAGACAGAACTCTACCAAATGAATTGAGAAGGAGTGCTAGACTATCATTAAGTATGGCCCTAAAGAAGTAATAAATACAGTCAGTGTTCTTCAGTGGCTAGTAATATTTTAAAAAGATCAACAACAGGTATCCTCTCCCTCAGAATGAAAGTATACACCACCATCTAAAAATCTTCCTATCGGGGTGCCTGGGTGGCTCAGTCAGTTAAGCATCCAACTTTGGCTCAGGTCATGATCTCATAGTTCATGGGTTAGGGCCCCACATCAGGCTCTGTGCTGACAGCTCAGAGCCTGGAGCTTGTTTTAGATTGTGTCTCCCTCTTTCTCTGCCCTCCCCTGCCCATGCTCTGTCTCTCTCTCTCTCAAAAATAAGTAAACATTAAACAAGAAGAAGAAGAAGAAAATAAAAATCTTCCTATCAAAACACCTAAATCTGATTATGCCTCTTATATCTAATTGTCAATCTATAGGAAATACCTGTAATATTTTCCATATGTTTGGTTTAGAGGAACGGGTTAAATAATATTTTGTGGGTGTAATCATAATATAGACTGGGGAAGCCACAGGTCAGACAATCTGGTTTCTTCAAATAAATGACAAAATAAAAAAGGAGACAAAATAGAACACTAGTAATGTATAAATTGAGATGGTATTGATTGGAATTAAAAGTTCCAGGGACTGGTGTTTGGGAGAAGGGTAAAAATATTGACGCACTCCAGTTTCCAAGTTAAGAAAACTTCTTAAAATTCTTGCCAACCACTGAGAGAGAAGTGTATAATTTCCAAGCCAGGAAAGGGGGATAAAAGAGAAGTGAACAGCAGTCAGTTAAGGAGAAGAAAAGAAATTTTGAAAAGGTAAAAGAAGCTATAAAATATGAATAGTAGATACAAATACAGCTATATCATTGCCAGTAAGTATAAATGGACTAAATTTCATAAAGCTGAAGATTGGCAGCCTAGAAAAGAAAATCTGGTACATGTTATGCACGTGAGACACATCCAAAATTCATTGCAGGGGCACCTGGGTGGCTCAATCAGTTAAAGGTCCAGCTTCGGCTCAAGTTACGATCTCGTGGTTTGTGGGTTCTAGCCCCATGTAAGGCTTTCTGCTGTCAGTGCAGAGCCTACTTGGGATCCTCTGTCTGCCTCTCTTTCTGCACCTCTCCTGCTTGTGCATGCTCGCACTGTCTTGCTGTCTCTGAAAAATAAACATTAAAAAAAAAATCAATCAATCAATCTCAATCCAGAGGGCCTGTAAGAAAATGACTCATCAAGTTGGGAAGCCAATTTTATTTCTCTTAAGAGAACATGAAGAATTTATTTTATTCTCTTTTCAGATTAAAGAAAAAGGAGTTTAGTTTAGAAGAAATATATACCAACAAGAATTACAAGTCTCCTCCTGCAAACAGGTGGGTACATGAGTAGGAGTGAATAGACTGGGAGGGCTTCTGAAATGATCGATGCAAATCTCTAATCCATTCACTTTAGAAAGGAAGTTATTGGAAATAACTAGAATTGGTATTTTTAGTTCCCAGCGCTTGAACTGGGGTTGGTGGTAGGATGGGACAGAAATGTGTGATGAGTTAGGTAGGTACAGAAAACACCACTTCCTTTCAGTTTGTACTTGTGTTTTTAGCAAAAAACTGGCTGTCCTTTTCAGGACTAGTAATCATTGATCTTCAGATATGATTACAAACCCAAACACAGACAGTGTTTCACATGGCTACCTTTGAGTGTGAATTCAGTTCAAGTCAGGGAACATTTATTAAATTCCTATTGTGTCCAGGTTGTAGCAGGAGAGTTCTAGGATTTTATCCTGTAAAGTGAACATTTGCTCTAAGACCTTTGTACGAGGTTATTCATTGCAGCATTGCTAAATAATAGGAAACAATTGGAAACAACTTAAAATTGAATTATGATTCAGCCTTATAATGGAATACACTGTAGCCATTAAAAGGAATGAATCGGATACCTGTTTACTGAATTAGAATAATCTTAAAAGTTATTGACAGATCAGAGAGGCACAGTGTATAGGGCAGTGTATGTGGTTTGCTACCATTTGAACACAAGAAGAAAACCAAAGTGAAGGATATATGCTGTGGGTTAGCAGACTATAGGCCACATTCAGCGAGTGGCCCATTTCCTTTCTTTTTTTGTTACCGTCTGTGAGAAAAAAAAAAAAGTTTCTATATTCTTAAAGGGTTGTTTAAAAACAAAAAATATAATCGAGTCCTATGTGCTCATTAATTTAAAAATGTTTCCTACCTGTCCCTTTACACAAAAGGGCTGATCTCTGGTAATATATGCTTATTTATGCATGTCTCTGATTGAATGACTTTGTGAATACATAAAAAAGTGGCTGGTGTTACCTATGGGGTCTGGTCTTTATTCCTTACCCTTTTGCTCAGTGTCAGTTTTTTCACTGGGTGTTCATATATTACATATCCATAAATACATATTTTTCTTCGTACATAAAAAGATACTGGCCAGAGAAAGCAGTCAAGTAAGTAGTCATTAGTTGTTTTAGCCCCAGTTGACCAGAAGGGTTGGTGACCCAGGAGATGGGCCACGTGAGTCATTGTATTGGTGATTCTTTTTTTGTGCTCCACCCTTAGGTGTTTGGAGACCATCTTTGAGGAACCTAAGGAACGAAATGGTACGCTAATCTCAATCAGCCAACAGAAGAGAAAACGAGTTCTAGAATTTCAGGATTTTACAGTCCCACGAAAGAGGAGAGCTCGTGGTAAAGTCAAGGTGGCAGGCAGCTTTACCAGGGCCCAGAAGGCAGCTCTGCAGAGTCGAGAGCTGGATGCTCTGTTGATACAGAAACTAATGGAATTGGAGACCTTTTTTGCCAAGGAAGAGGAGCAGGAGCGATCATCTGGTTGTTGAGAAGCAGTTTGGTTTAGGGGTCTCAATTTTAGATTTTCCAGGCTCCTTGGAAGAAGTTGCCTCATTTTGCCCTACCGCCCAAACTACTCAAAATGCAGTCCGTGGATTTTACCTATTTTAAGGTGCAACCTTTTTAGGAAATGGTGAAGGAGGGTCCTCTACTTCTCCTGCTGAGTATTGAACCTCAGGAATGTTCCCTTTCTCCTGGAAATGGTCCTGAAAACCATCTGGCCCCCTCCTCCTCACACTCGCCATCCACAGGAGGAGGACTCAGCATACCTTCAGTAACACTAGAATTCCAAGGACTCATAGCATTTGCACGTCCGTGTGAAAGTTCTGCGTTGTTTACGGTGGTGCTAGACCAAGATTATTTAGAGACGTGGCCTAGGGAGGGGGACCTGGCGTCCTGTTCTTTGTGGTCTCACCAGCTCATTTCAGTAGTTGAGGAAAGATGAGCTGTTGTGTTTCCTAATCCTTTTGAGTCTGTCTGCCCAGAATCGTGTGTGTGGGTGTGCGTGTGCGTGTGTGTGTGTGTGTGGTTGTGTGGGTGTGTGTGGCTTTTCCCCATCATTTTCTCCCCTCTGTGACTATGGGTCACTAGTGCCAGAGGAGCCCGTCCAGGCCCCATTCAAAGTAAGTTGCACTTTTTAATGTTGTGGTGTTATTTTCATTTGTTTTTATTTCTTTTCTTTTCTTTTCTTTTCTTTTCTTTTCTTTTCTTTTCTTTTCTTTTCTTTTTTTTTTTTGTATTATTGCTGCATGTTTGGAGCCTTTAAATGTGATTTTAAAACAAAATTTTAAGACATCAAGGAGAAAGACAATAATGTCTTCAGAATATATGACAGGCATTTGACCCAGTATATCAGTGCATGGTATGGGACAATGGTGAGACATTTTCCCATTATGTGTTTCAAGCAGTCCCTTCCCCATTTCCACCTTCCAGTGTAACTCATTAGAAGGAGTACTTTTTCATCTGTGTTCTCATTCTTGCCCACTAAGTAGATGTGTTTATTTTAATGATAGAAGTAAGAGCAAGTTTTCCTCCCAATCATTTAAAAAAATGTGAAGGTTGGGTGTGGTCTTAATGGGTTTTATCTGAAGTGGTAGTCTATAACAAAGTTGGGTACGGCAGCTCAGGTGGTGATAAAAGGCCGACCCAGAGTGTTTGCAGCTGTCAGAGCAACTTGCTCCAAGAGTGGGGAGTGAGATGGCACGTGGTTCAGACCCAGTGATGCATCCTTGCAGGGGGATCATGAAATTCCACGGCCAGCCCTCTCTGAGAACACCATCGTATTCTGGGATCCTATGTCAAACCTACTGGAAATTTTGCAGAGTGCCAGAGTTGGCAGTTCCTTCATCTGTGCCTGCTTGAGTCTGTGGGCAAAAGGATGCTGTGTGGGTCGGCCAGGCCCAGAGGTGTCATTCGTTTTCCACTTAACTCCTATGTGCCCTTGCCCTGCTTCCCCCCCCCGCCCCACTACCATCCCCTGTGTTTTCTTTCTTTCTCTCTTGCTTTCATTACAAAAGTTCAGAGAATTAACATTCCTTGGCTGGTGAGTGGGATGCTACACCCAGCCTCAGGACACTGGTCACCTCTTCCCACGCTCCTAGGAGCCACTGCTAGGAAGCAGCCACCCAAGGAGACTGTCAGAGCTCCAGAGATATTTTCAAAGTCAGTCTGTTAGAGAAGAGTGAGTGGTGCCGTCCTGGTGTGTCTCCTAGGGTTCCTTTGTCTCCCCATTTGTGAGTGGGTGGGAAGATGGGGTGGGGGCAGGGGGTCTCTATGTGCCTTTCCTTTGCAGGTTGACAGTCTGTGCCACACTGGAGCAGAAGAACTGACATGAGCAAGAAAATAAAAGTGCCACATCTGTCTTCTAGGCCCACTGCCTCAGACATAGCATTTAGTAAGTGAAATACATCTGGTAACCCATAGAGGCTTCTAAGGCCATGGCCAAATAGCATTGAAGAGAGCCGCATTTCCACACTGGCTTGGAATGTGAACCAGATTCCGCTGTTCTACATCTGCTTTGCCCAGACTGTATAGACACAACCTGTGTTTCACCTCAGTACCTCTCCCATCCTGGGACAGGGTCCTTAGACACTAAATGGTTTTCTCTGTCTTTTTGCCTAAGGGAGTGGAGATTAGTATTCCATTTTACCCTCTGACAAACATTTTTAGGGAGTGCTGCTGGACAGCTTGCAAACTCCCAGCAACTCAGCAGAGCCCTGTTTGCCAGGTCCGTTGCTGGTGTAGACGAGTCAGCAATGCGGCAACAACCCATGTCATCCAGCAGACTGAAGTTGAACGGGCACAGCTGTGGCATCACCACCATTACAGAGATATAATTTCAAGTTTGCCCTTATACATAGGCACGGTATTTGCAAGAGCCAGGAAGAATGATTTGGAACATTGGAGGCATGGAGTAAGTGGAGGCTTGGGCTCCCTCCTTGTCCTGGCAATGTGGAAGAGAAGCAGCTCTGAGGCATCTCTGCCTATCGTTGAAATTCTTGGCCTGCCCTCTGGCTTGGGGCCTTCCCCTGCTCCAAAGTTAAAAAGGGGCCCCCATTGCAAACTTGAAATTGCTTGCCTAAAACCGATACATCAAGTTCTAGCTGTGCTCAGCCACACCTGTCTTTGCATCTGTTTTCACCATTGGTCTGGCCAGCTGCAAGGCTAGATCTGTGGTCCTCGGAGCCTGTGGAACCTGCCCACGATTTGGGGGGGGGAGGGGGGGCGTTAGTCGGCTGCTGGCACACCACTTGCCCAGAGCTACAGGAGGTCTCTTTCTGGGGTGGGGGTTGGTAGTTTCTGAGTATGGGGACTTCCCACCCCAAATGGTGGGAAGTTACAGTTAACTATGATTTACTCAACTATAATTCAACTCCAGAGGCTTAGTGCTTTTAATATGGGAAAGAGAGGAGAAATCTCAGGTCCAATCAGGGTTCTGCCTATCAGCTTTTCACTGAAACTTCAACTATGGTTTTTTTTTTTTCCCATCTTTCAGTTATAGCTATATTTGCCCCCATCTGCTTCCTGCCCCCTTTCTCCTCTTTTGGTCACCTTTCCAGTTTCATTTCTTCATTAGTTTAAATGTACCTCATCACACCTATTAAAACAGATTATGTCCACTTTTTCTTACTGACCTTACTCTAAGAGCTACAGCTGAGGGAGGTACAGTGGAAAGACATGTAGCATTTGCCTTACGTGGAGCCTGAAGAGCTTAGAAACTCATGCTGTGAATCCCAAAACTCAGCGCTCCTTTAAGAGCTGTGAAAATCATGACATTTTGTCACAGTTTTGCCTGAAAGGGTCTTTTGCGCGGGTGCCAGAGCCAACCTAAGGTAAATTCCAGATCCTACCATCTGGGCACGATCCCTCCCCCAGCAGGGCTCACTCCCTGCCCACCAGACCAAGAGCAGCATAGGGTGTGCAGTACTGGGGCGGCAGCACCAAGGCTCTGGTGCAGCCTGATGGAAAGCACAGCCGGCACTTGGTCCCCAGGCTGGGATTCCATCTCCTAATACCACGTACATGGAGATCCGTGAAAGACCAACTTTTAGTCAGTGATGCTTTTCTCCCATTACCTGAGGGAGAAGTATGCAGTTGGTGCTTTCTTTTAATTCCCTTGTTTTGTTTTTGTTTTGTTTTGGAAGCTTTTCCCCTGGTATCATGGAAAGGACCTCTTAAGCACCACATTGTTGGGTGGCTGTATCCAAAGTCTAGATAATTGGCCAGAGGTAGGGAGTAGCCTTTCCTGGATTGGTGCAAAAGAAGGGCTCCTTACCACAACTGCACTTCTTGATATAAAAAGCTGGCTGCAGAGGAAGAGTTAATTTTACAAAAATCAAAGTTTAATATCATCTAGCCACAAATTGAGCAGCAGACGCTAATTTGATTATAAAGTAAGGGTCCCCATATAGCCCGCCATCTAGCACAGCATATTCTCAGATTTGATGCTTATTCATTGTGTGTCTTCACGAGCCCCTCCCTGGTGCTGAGTTGGATTTGAATTCTTGGTGAGAGGCCTCAGCATCTCCTTGGGCTGGTCTGGGCCAGTAAATAGCTGCCTGAAGTGTTTATATATTATCATGGTCAATATAGTTCAGTGAAATTTGTACATTTTTGGTAACATTGGCATACATGATGCCCCTGCAGTTCTTTTTCTGTTTGGTAGTTTGTGACTCTAAATTCCCACTGTTATGTGTGTTAATTTATGAAAATAAATTTTTTTTGGGAAAACCTTTCAAATAACTGTCAAGGCTGTTACTTTATTCTCTTTTTTTATGATTTTATTTTTAAGTAAGCTCTACACCCAACATAGAGCTTGAACTTACAACCTGAAGATCAAGAGTAGCAGGCCCTTCCAACTGAGCCAGCTAGGTGCCCCTGTTATTTTACGTTAAAAGTTTACCTATAACGTTATGAGGTTTCACCATTTTCTGAGGACTGTCCTGTGCTCAAAACATGTATAGGCCTCCACCTTTGGGTGGCCTTCTGAGCTTTCGATGAATCTTTTTAAATTTACTCAGTGGCAGCAAATCATCTCTTTGAGGGAATTTGGTATTTGGAAACAATCAATACTCATTCAGATCTGAGTCCTACCCACTTAAGTGCAGTAGGTCTGCTGAGTAAGTATTTGAGGTGTGATTTTTAAATAGTGCAACTTTCTCATTTGGCGAAGGGGGAAGAAGCAGTTATAAATTCAAGTCATAAGATGTTTCTTTTTTTTTTTTTAATTTTTTTTTCAACATTTATTTATTTTTCGGACAGAGAGAGACAGAGCATGAACGGGGGAGGGGCAGAGAGAGAGGGAGACACAGAATCGGAAACAGGCTCCAGGCTCCGAGCCATCAGCCCAGAGCCTGACGCGGGGCTCGAACTCACAGACCGTGAGATCGTGACCTGGCTGAAGTCGGACGCTTAGCCGACTGCGCCACCCAGGCGCCCCAAGATGTTTCAAATATTAGCAACCTATTTGGAGTAAGAGCTTCACTTGCTAATGAGACTACTAAGGAGAGTGTAAATGTGGTGGAGTACATTCATTTGCTGTAAAAAAAAAAAAAAAAAGGCTTGCCTTTTATCACATATCCTCCCAGCTGTACACAAGGTTAGGCTATGAGTCTTCTATTCTCAGTTCTCTAGTGAGATGATGGCAACTAGTGAAAGAATGACTGAAAACATGGCTCTCAAACACCATACTGACATGTCCCAGGAAGAAGCATGATTTCTGAGGATGTTTTTCCTTTGTCCAGAGGAAAAACAGTATACAGCATCCCTGCCTGGCCTTTTCCAATTCATGGCTTCTACAACAGAATTTGGGGAGCATTCTGCCTCGCAGCTATGTTTCTGCTTTTTAGATTTCACAGTTCTTTGAGAAGAGCACATTTTCTTTGTTTAGAAGGGAAAGCGCTAATCATCTATTACGTGTTATTTCTCTAGCATCTCCCATTATAGAGTCTCAGCGTTGGTAAGGCTTCCTGAGAATAAGAGGACTGATCCAAGCTGATTTAAGAGTCCTCTGTTGTGGGACACCTGGGTGGCTCAGTCCATTAAGTGTCTGACTTTGGCTCAGGCCACAGTCTCACGGTTTGTGCGTTCAAGCCCCTCATCAGGCTCTGCTGACAGCTCAGACCCTGGAGCGTGCTTGCAACTGTCTCTCTCTTTCTCTCTGCCCCTCCGCTGCTTGTGTGCTCTCTCTCTATATATCAAAAATAAAAATTTTTTTTAATGTTTATTTATTTTTGAGACAGAGAGAGAGAGCATGAACGGGGGAGGGTCAAAGAGAGAGAGAGGAGACACAGAATCCGAAGCAGGCTCCAGGCTCTGAGCTGTCAGCACAGACCGGGGCTCGAGTCACGAGCCGTGAGATCACGACCTGAGCTGGAGTCGGACACCCAACCAACTGAGCCACCCAGGCGCCCCCTGTTTTGCATTTTTAATGTCAGACTCTTGAAGATGGTGAAATGGTCCCTGAAATAGTGCGAACATACCCCAAAGAATGGGATGAGTCTGGCTGCCCCTCATGTCCTTACCCTACTGCTGCCTGCCTAAGTTATCCTGGTAAAACACAATTTCACACTTCTCAGAACCACCTCTTAAAATCTCCCTGTTGCTTTCTCCTCGCCCCCAAATAAAGATAGTAACTACCATTTATTGAGCCCTGACCAAGGGCCAAGCATTTTGTGCTTATTACCTCCATGAATTCTCACAGCAACCTAAAGTAGGTTTTGGGTTTTTTTTTTTTTTTAATGTTTATTTATTTTTGAGACAGAGAGTACAAGTGGGGAAGGGGCAGACAGAGGGAGACACAGAATCCAAAGCAGGTTCCAGGCTCTGAGCTGTCAGCGCAGAGCCTGATGTGGGGCTCAAACTCACAGCGAGATCATGTCCTGAGCCGAAGTCAGGTGCTTAACAGACTAAGCCACCCAGGCACCTCTGAAGTAGGTATTTTTAATCCCCACTTTGAGGATGAGGAAACAGGCTTAAAGCTCACATCTACTCCTGACCATGGTACTACCAAACCCAACGTTTCTGCCCACACCTTTCTTTCTATTTCATTTCCCTTTGATGCTCCACCACCCTGAATTTTTTCTAGTTTCTCAGATCCTCCATGCTGTCGCTTGCCTTGAAGATTTTACACAAAAGCTGTGACCTTGGCCAGGAGTGTTCTTTCTCCCACCCCTTCATTGGACTGCCTCTACTTCAGATTTCTGGGGGCTTTCCCCTAGCCCCTTCCCACTCTGCCCCCCGCCACTGCCCTGATAGTCACCCCTCTTAGATGCTTCCTCAGCCCATGCACTCTCCACCCTCTGAATTGTCTGCTCACTCCTCAGGTTCCCCCTTTTGCCAGTGAGCTTCAAAAGAGTGAAGTCTTGTTTGCCATCCCTAGCCCCTTGCACATCCCTGGCACACAGGTGCTCAGTCACTGCTTATTGAACAGATCAATGTATCATGGGCACAAAACTATCAAGCCAGTCCTCTGGAAGGGCATGGACAGGTAGGGAAGACAGACACGGGTCAGGAACTGAGAGGAGCCCAACTGGAGAGTTTTAGAATACAGAGAGAAGTGCTGTGGGGATAAAATTTTTTTAAATGCTTATCTAGTTTGAGAGAGAAAGTAGGGGGCAGAGAAAGAGGAGAGTCCCAAGCAGGCTCTGCTCTGTTGGCACAGACTCAGATGTGGGGCTTGATCCCAGGAATCATGAGATCATGACCCAAGCCAAAGTCAAGAGTCGGACGCTTAACTGAGCCACCCAGGTGCCCCCAAGCATCCGGGTTATGATCTCACAATTGATGAGTTCATGTCCCATGTTGGGCTTGGCGCTGGCAGTGCAGAGCCTGCTTAGGATTCTTTCTCTCCCTCTCTCTCTCTCTCTCTCTCTCTCTCTCTGCCCCTCCCCCACTTTCTCTCTCTAAAATAAATAAGTTAAAAAAAAAAAAAAAAAAGACAACCAACTGAGCTACTCAGGCACCCCAAGACAGATTTTTTTAAATTAAGAAATGTAAAACTTGCAGAAAAGAGAAAAGAACAACATAACAAGCACCCATATTTCTGTCATTCAGAATTAACAAGGGTTAATATTTTCCAAATTGCTTCCAGTCATGTTTAAAAGAAATAAAACATTACATGGGGCACCTGAGTGGCTCGGTCAGTTAGGCATCTGACTTCAGCTCAGGTCATGACTTCACAGTTTGTGAATTTGAGCCCCACATCAGGCTCTGTGCTGACAGGCCAGAACCTGGAGACTGCTTCAGATTCTGTGTCTCTCTCTCTGCCCCTCCCTTGCTCACGTTTTGTCTCAAAAATAAATAACCATTAAAAATTTTTTTAAAGAAATAAACACTACAGATCACTGAAGTCCCAAAACTATCAGTCCCTCTTATATCCCCTCTCCACTCCCTTAGAGACAGCCACTATCAAAAGGTTAGTATTTGTCCCTCAGTGCCCTACTTCCTCTCTGTCTCTGTCTCTCTCCATCAGCAACTTAACAATATTTTTACATTATTTGTTTTGTTTTTTTTTGTTTTGTTTTGTTTTGTTTTGTTTTGTAAGCTCTACTCCCAATGTGGAGCTTGAACTCACGGCCCAAGATCAGTATTTGCATGCTTTACCGACTGATCCAGCTAGGCACCCCTATATTGGTTTTTGGGGTTTTTTAAAGACACATTTAACATCATTACCAGACTATTAACATTTAGCAATCAACAGTATGGGTGCAAGAAAACAAAACAAAGCATCTGTATTAAGACCCTTTGTTGGAATACTTCAACTCTATACAGAACAGAAACCAAAATAATCTATTATACAGTTAGTAACAAATACAATCCTTGTGTTTTTTGCCCATACACATGAATATTATCTAAAACGTATCTTCTTTGTAGCAGCTAGGCTCTGCCACAGTAGTGCTTAGCTGAGTTCACAAATCTATTGTATCTTCCCTGTTACTTCTCTGACTCTCCTCTCCTGCTAAGCTTTATTTACTGACAGAAATTGAAACCTTCTGTCACTGCCATAGCTACTGCCAGAACGGCCATAGCCACCTTGGTTTTGTGGTTTGGCAGAGTATGGTCCTCCACCACCAAAGGGCCCAAAGCTTCTGCCTCCAAAGTGGTTTTCTTTCATGGGTCCAGAATTTGAAGATTGATTATTGTAATTGCCAAAATCATTATAGCTTCTGCCACCTCCAAAGTGAGTACCATCTTTACCAAATCCAATGCAGCCATCCCCACTGCCACCATATCCAACCACCACCATGGCTGCCACCAAAGTCACCCCATGACCAAAGTTGTCATTCCCACCAAAACCACTTCCATGATCACCACCAAAGTTTCCAGAATCATTTCAACCTCTTTGGCTTGACAAAGCACTAGCCATCTCTTGCTTATATAGGGCTTTCCTCACTTCACCGTTGTAGCCATTCATAGTATGGTATTTCTAAATGACAGTCTAGTCACTCACAGTCATGAAAGGTCACAAAAGCAAAGCCTCTCTTCCTGCCACTGTCTCAGTCAGCCATGATTTCAATCACTCCAGTTTTCCCATATTGTTCAAAATAATCTCTTAGGTGATAATTCTTCAGCATCTTCTTTAATACCACCGACAAAAAAATCCTTTTCACAGTTAAGTGAGCACAAGTCTTTGACAATCTTCTCTTTAGTTCCACAACTCTTAAATCCACCTCCCCCTGAAGCGCTTGGTGTTTGGATCTCTCATTACCATTACCACACAGTCTATGAGCATTCCCCATTGCTCAAAATGGCTCCTCAGACCCATTGGTTGTTTAAAAGTTTCCATGAAGAGCTTCTGCAGCTGCTCAGAATCTTTGGAAGACTGACTTAGACATGAGCACAGGAGGAGGAGAAACTTGAACAATGCCTACTTGCTGGCATCCAAGGGCAGAAAGGATAGGTATTTTGTTTTTAAAGTACACCAATCATGGGTGCCCGGGTGGCTGAGTTCGTTAAGTGTCTGACTCTTGATTTCGGCTCTGGTCATGGGCTCAGGTCATGATCTCATGGTACATGGAATTGAGCCCTAGGTCAGGCTCTGTGCAGATAGCTCCCAGCCATCTTGGGATTCTCTCCCTCTATGTCCCTCCCCCACTCGTACACATTCATTCTCTCTCTCTCTCTCTCTCTCTCACCACCTCTCTCTCTCTCAAAATAAATAAAAATAAACAGGGGGAGAGAGAGAGAGAGAGAGAGAGAGAGAGAGAGAGAGAGAGAGAGAGAGAATCCCAAGCAGGCTCCATCCACCTTGTTAGCACAGAGCATGACATGGAGCTCCATTCCACAAACCAGGAAGTTGGTTGCTTAACCAACTGAGCCAACCCAGGTGCCCCTAAATAAAAATAAACTTAAAAAATAAAACAAAATGCACCAATCATATATTTAGTATGTGTCAATTAGCATCTTGGTTATTTTCAACTGACATTTCATTTTTGAGACCTACTCAGGTTGGTAACATAGATCTAGGTCATTGCTTTCCATTGCTGTAGAGTAGACCATCATAGAAATGTAATTGGGGAATTCCTGCACCAATAGGGATTCAGAGAGATGGTGCAGTCTACTGAAGGAGAGCAGGAATTGTCTGGGGACTTCTGCTTTAGAAAGGCAATGGGTTTTCCAATTAAGGATTATGAATATATGCACATAGAGGTCAAAGTCTTGATACCTCTTCTTGGCCTTGGAAGAAAAAGAACTTTCAAAGTAAGAGACTACCTCCTCATTTAGCAGATTGACTCATTTCTCTGTGACGCTCCAGGTGGGTGTGATGAAATGTGATACATCTGTCATCTCCAAAACTCAAAGGAAACTTTCTTTTAAAGAACTGGCCATCTCAGGGGCCCCAGGTGGCTCAACTGGTTAAGCATCTAACCCTCGATTTTGGCTCAGGTCATGATCTCACAGTTTGTGACATTGAGCATTGAGGCCCGCTTTGGGCTCTGCGCTGACATTACTGAGACTGCTTGGGAGTCTCTGTCTCCCTCTCTCTGCCCCTCCCCCACCACGTGCATGCACACTTTCTGTATCTCTCTCAAAAATAAATCCCCATCAAAACTCAAAACTCAAAACAAAACAAACCGGCCATTCCAGAAAGTTAAGATTTTTGGCAAGATTAAGGCTGAAATAAAAATGAGCAAGATAAAAAGTTACAGGTTTTGAAAGAACTCCTTTGGAAAGAAAAATCATAAAAATACTATATAAACTTGAATTGAATACATTGTATGTACGAAATCTAAATTAGACATGCATTCCTAGGGTGTATTAGTGAACCATTGTTGCAATATTGCTGCATAACAAACCACCCTAAATTTAGTGGAAAGCAACAATGAGCATTTACTATCATGCTCATGGGGCTGTCGATTAACTGTGGTTTGGCTGATCTAGAATGGGCTCAGTTCAGTGGTTCTGCTTCAAACTTCAGGTCAGGTGGGCTTCGCCATAGTTTAGGTTCTAGTTTCGTTTCGTTTAGGATCTCTCACACTCCTTGCACCAATAGCTCCCCAAAGCAAGAAAGCCTAGCCAGACCACACAAACACATTTAAGGCCTCTGCTCTCCTCATATCATTCCTTGCTCTGTGAAGAAACCGCAACATCATATGGCCAACCTCAACATCAGCAGAACAGAAGAAAATATTCTACCCATAATAGGAAGAATCACAAAGCCATATAGGAAAGAACATGAATATTTTAATACAGGGAGGTGTGAAGAACTGGGACAAATGGTCAATAATTCAATCTACCAGAGTGTAAATAAGAAAACAAAATTGATAGCAATTATGGACGGAAGTAGCCAAACACTTGCTCTACCTGAGATACGATCTTATGAACAGCAAAAATGTCTGCTTTGCCAAACAAGTTTTTGCCAGGTTTTTTTGTTTGTTTGTTTGTTTTTGGCCGGGGGGGGGGGGGGGGGGGAGGTGGTTTGCCCCAACTTCAAAGTCACAGAAATGAAAATCTTAGCAGGGAAGGACCCTTGGAATTTCTTCCTGGGACTGTGTGCTGCAAATCACTCAGATGTTAAAACTCTCACAACAATGTAACAAAACTTGTGTTTGATGAATGGGGTTAAATGCCTTTGGCATTCCTCACACACTACCCCTCCTCCACCTTAGCTCTGGATTTGGTTACCAGCAACAGTTCCTTTGTTACCCTTCGGAACCCACACTGTCCCAGTATTCTTTGGAAGGCAGAAATCATAAAAAGTCATCCTGAAAAATTGCTGGATAATCTGGGTGTAATAGCCCAGCCATTTCACTTACTGACCCTATGAATCTTAGAAAGTCACATGACCTCTTTAAAATGAAAGACTTGATCAACCACTCTTGCTCTCCCTCAGTCCAACTGTACAAAGCAGTCAGAATGAGATTTTTTTAATGCATCAAAGAAAGGGTTTATTCCAGAGGCAGCTGAATGAAAGCACAGAAGGTTGACTCAAATCTGTCCAGAATGATAAATTTTTTTAATCTTTATTTTTATTATTTATTTAAAAATGTTTTTAAATATTTATTTTTGAGAGAGAGAGAGAGAGAGAGAATGTGCACAAGCAGGAAGGGGCAGAGAGAGAGGGAGACACAGAAGTGAAGCAGGGTCCAGACTCCGAGCTATAAGCACAGAGCCCCATGCAGGGCTTCAACTGACAAACCTCGAGATCACGACCTGAGTGGAAATCAGACGCTTAACCGACTGAGCCACCCAGGCACCCCTTTATTATTTGTTTTTTAAGTTAAGTCCATGCCCAACATGCGGCTCAAATTCATTACCCCTAGATCAAGAGTTGCACACTCTACAGACTGAGCCAACCAGGTGCCTATGGAATGAGATATTTATTTATTTATTTATTTATTTATTTATTCATTCATTCATTCATTATTTGTTTGTTTGTTTGTTTAAAGTAGGCTTCACAACCAGCACAGAGCCCAACACAGTGCTTGAACTCACAACTCTGAGATCAAGACCTGAGCTAAGATCAAGAGTTGGTCACTTAAAAAATTTTTTTGAAGAGAAAATTTATTTTTGAGAGAGACACAGAGCACAAGTGGGGGAAGGGCAGAGAGAGAAGGAGACACAGAATTCAAAGCAGGCTCCAGGCTCTGCACTGTCAGCACAGAGCCTGACACGAGGCTCGAACTCACAACCTCAATGACTGTGGAATCGTGACCTGAGCCAAAGTTGGACACTCAAGTGACTGAGCCACCCAGGCACCCCCCAAAATTTTTTTTAAGTTTATTTATTTTTGAGGTAGAGAGGAAGAGAGCACACGCAAGCAGGGGAGGAGGAGAGGGAGAAAGAGAATCCCAAATAGGCTCTGCACTGTCAGCACAGAGCCCCACAAGGGGCTGGAACTCACGAAAGGTGAGATCATGACCTGAGCTGAGATCAAGAGCTGGCTGCTTAACCAACTGAGCCACCCAGGAGCCCCATCTGAGATTTTTTTTGAATAAAACATTTTGAAGGGTGCCTGGGTGGCTGAGTCAGTTAAACATCCAACTTTGGCTCAGGTCATAATCTTGTCATTCATGAGTTTGAGCCCTACATCAGACTGTGCTGACAGCTCAGAGCCTGGAGCCTGCTTTGGATTTTGTCTCCCTCTCTCTGCCCATCCCTGGCTCGTTCTCTCTCTCTCTCTCTCTCTCAAAAATAAAACATTTTAAAAAATTATTTTAAGTAAAATATTTTGATTTTAGGGGCACCTGGGTGGCTCAGTCAGTTGAGCATCTGACTTCAGCTCAGACCACAATCTCATGGTTCATGGATTCCAGCCCTGCATTGGGTTCTGCGCTTTACAACTCGGAGCCTGGAGCCAGCTTCCGATTCTTTGTTTCCCTCTCTCTTTCTGTCCCTCCCCCACTTGTGTGTACACTCATGCCCTATCTCTCTCTCAAAAATAAACGTTAAAAAAAAACATTTTGATTTTAAGATAACTGTAGATCCACATGCACATTCTGCAAGAAATAATACAGAGTAGCTAGTTTCCGCCAATGGTAACATCTTGCCGAACTATACAGTATCACAACAATATTGACATTGATACAGTCAAGATAACAGTACATTTCTGCTATGGACTGAATGTGTCCCCCACCCCCACCCCCCCAAATTCATATGTTGAAGTAACTAACCCTAAAGATAGCGATATTAGGAGGTGGGGCTTTGGAAAGCTGCTTAAATTATGAAGGTAGACTTCATGAATGGGATTAGTGCCTTATAAAAGAGGCTCCAGAGAGATCCCTAGCCCCTTCCACCATGTGAGGATACAACTGGAAGTGTGAACCCCAGAAGAAGACCTTCACTTGACCTTGACCAAGCTGGCATCTTGATCTTGGACTTACCAGCACCCAGAACTATAGGAAATAAATTTATGTTGTTTATAAATTACCCAATCTGTGGTATTTTGCTATAGCCACTTGAACAGACAAGACAATTTCTATCAGGATACAGTATATTTCTTTCAGATTGGGTAATTTCTATTGCTCTATCTTCAAGTTCACTGATTGTTGCCTCTGTCCCTCCATTCTGCTGTTGAGCCCATGCACTGAGTGTTTTTTGTTTTTTTCAGTTAGTGTATTTTTTTGTTCTAAAATGTTTATTTGGTTCTTTGTATTTTCTTTTTTTTTAATTTTTTTTAATGTTTATTTATTTTTGAGAGAGAGAGAGAGAGCATGAACAGGGGAGGGCCAGAGAGAGAGAGGGAGACACAGAATGTGAGGCAGGCTCCAGGCTCTGAGCTGTCATCACAGCTCACAGACCATGAGATCATGACCTGAGCTGAAGTTGGGCACTTAACTGACTGAGCCACCCAGATGCCCCAGTTCTTTGTATTTTCTGTGTCTCTGCTAGGACTTTCTATTTTGTTTTGAGGAGAAGTTACTATTTTCTTCATTTGTTTCAAATGTGTTTGTTCACTGAAACATTTTTATGATGATAGCTTTTAAAATATTTTAATGTTTGGGGCACATGGGTGGCTCAGTCGGTTAAGTGTCCAACTTCAGCTCAGGTCATGATCTCACAACCAGTGAGTTTGAGCCCGGTGTCAGGCTCTGTGCTGACAGCTCAGAGCCCGGAGCCTGCTTTGGATTCTGTGTCTCCCTCTCTCTCTGCCCCTCCCCCGCTCATGCTCTCTCACTCCTTCAAAAATAAATAAACATTTAAATACATATATTTTAATAAAATTTCTTTTTTCAATTTTTTAAAAATCTTTATTCATTTTTGAGAGACAGAACATGAGCAGGGGAGGAGCAGAGAGAGAGGGAGACACAGAATCTGAAGTAGGTTCTAGGCTCTGAAGCTGTCAGCACAGAGCCTGATGTGGGGCTTGAATTCATGAACCATGAAATCACGACCTGAGCCAAAGTTTGACGCTCAACCAACTGAGCCACCCAGACGCCCCTTTCTTTCTTGTTTTTACTTTTGTTGTGTGTGTGTGTGTGTAGGTTATTTATTAATAAAAGAGAGAGAAAGCACAGGCAGGGGAAGGGTAGAGAGAGAGAGAGAGAGAGAGAGAGCAAGAGAATTCCAAGCAGGCTCCGCACTGTCAGCACAGAGCCTGATGTGAGGCTCGAACCCACAAATGGCGAGATCATGCCCTGAGCCAAAGTTGGACACATAACCAACTGAGCCACTCAGGCGCCCCTACTGTGGGTTCTGACTCTTAAGTGCTTCCTTCCCTTATTACATAAAAAAGAAAATATATACAGGTGCTTGGGTGGCTCAGTCAATTGACCCTCTGACTTCAGCTCAGGTCATGATCTCACAGTTCATGAGTTGAAACACCACATCAGGCTTGCTGCTCTCAGCTCGGAAACTGCTTCAGATTTTCTGTCCCCCTCTCTGTCCCTCCCCTGCTTGCACTCTCTTTCTCAAAAATAAAATTAAGCATTTAAAAAATTGAAAAAGAACATATATATATGTATGTACATACATATGTGTGTGTGTATATATATATACACGTATATATATATATGTGTGTATATATATATATACACGTATATATATATATGTGTGTGTATATATATATATATATACGTGTATATATAAATATATACTGATTGTGAGGTCAAATATCCGAATAGGCCAGAATTTTCAGACCTAAACAGAGGGTTGCATTTGACTGCAGCCCTGGCCCTTAAGTATGCCACATATGGAGACAAGAAATCTTGGCATCCACTTAATAAATATCTTTTCCTGTTATAGAATTTATTTTCTAGTCGGAAATATGCATAATAAGCAGATGATCTACCTGATGTCATGTCAGGTAGTGAGGGGGCCTGTGAAGAATGATAAAACAGAAGAAGGAATAAAGTGACATCAGAGGTGCCATTAGAACATAGTGTCATTGAAAGCAGGCAGGGGGGTGTGATTCCAAACAGGTAGCTTCTCCGACACCTATGAGCTGCAGCATGCCCACCCAGATCAAGCTGAAAGGTTAGTGTTAGGGTTACTGTTAGAGTAAGGGTACAAGTACCTGTTCGAGTTCCTGCTTTCAGTTACTTTGGGTAGATGCCTAGGAGTGAAACTGTTGAATCAAAAGGTAATTCTGTGTTTGAGCTCTTTGAAGAACTGCCAAACTAGTTTCCACAGCAGCTACAACATTTTACATTTCCATCGGCATGGTACAGGTGTTCCAATTTCTCTTCATCCTCTCTAACACTTGTTATTTTCTTTTTGTTTTTTGTTTTTGTTTTTTTCAACGTTTTATTTATTTTGGGGGGGACAGAGAGAGACAGAGCATGAACGGGGGAGGGGCAGAGAGAGAGGGAGACACAGAATCGGAAACAGGCTCCAGGCTCTGAGCCATCAGCCCAGAGCCTGACGCGGGGCTCGAACTCACGGACCGCGAGATCGTGACCTGGCTGAAGTCGGACGCTTAACCGACTGCGCCACCCAGGCGCCCCTCTTTTTATTTGGTTTTTAAAAATTATAGCCATCCTAATGGTTATGAAGTGGTGTTTAAGTCCTTTGCCAATCTTGAAATTGGGTTGTTTGTTTTTTTGGTTGTTAAAACCAACCATTTCAAAGTGAAGAATTCAGTGGCATTTAATACATTCACAGTGTTGTACAACCATCATCTCTACTTAATTCGGGAACATTTTCATCACCCCAAAATACAATAATGTGCATAAGCAGTCACCGGTGTTGCCCCATGTTAACAGATGGAAGGGGAGACTTTGAAGACATTAACCAACTGCTCAAGATGACAATGTATTATGGGCTGAATTGTGTCCCCCCAGGACCTTCAGAATGTGACTACCTTTAGAGATAGGGTGATTAAAGAGGTGACTCAGTTAAAATGAAACTGTTAGGGCTGCCTGTCTGGCTCAGTTGGAAGAGCATGTGACTCTTAATCTCGGGTCATCAGTCCAAGCCCCACACTGAGTGTAGAGATTGTTAGGGTGGGCTCTAATCCATTCTGAGGGGTGTTTTTATAAGAAGAAGAAATTTTGGGGCACCTAGGTAGCTCAGTTAGTTAAGATCTGACTTCGGCTCAGGTCATGATCATCATTTGTGAGTTCGAGCCCCGTGTCCAGCTCTGTGTTGACAGCTCAGAGCCTGGAGCCTGGTTCGGAATTTGTGTTTCCATCTCTCTCTCTGCCCCTCCCTGGCTCATGCTCTTTCTCTCTCTCTCAAAAATGAATAAGTGTTTGAAAAATGTTTTTAAATTAAAATAAGGAGGAAAAGAATATAATTATAGCAACAAACAAGGCATGGATTCCATTGATTTTATATCAACACATTTATATATTGCAATTTTTAATATTTTTTTTACAAGGAAGGGGTCCATTAAGGCAACAAAAGCTATAAGGTAGCCTAGCTACCACCATGCACAGTTTGCAAAACAGCTTTAAAAATTGAAAATTGATGGGGCGCATGGGTGGCTCAGTCAGTTAAGTGTCCGACTTTGGCTCAGGTCATGATCTCATGGTCCGTGAGTTTGAGCCCCACATCGGGCTCTGTACTGACATCTCAGGGCCTGGAGCCTACTTCAGATTCTGTGTCTCCCTCTCTCTCTGCCCCTCTCCCACTCATGTTCTGTCTCTGTCTCAGAAATAAAATTTAAAAAATTTTTTTAAAAATTAAAAAAAAAAGAAAATTGAATATCAGGGAATTGCAAATTTGTTCTTAAATCCTAGGTCAGCTCTGCCACCTAGTGGTGGTAGGGAAATTTTGGAAGAAATAAATGCCCAGTAGCTGCTGGGCACCCCACCAGGAGCTTTGAAATTGTGCTCTATGGTTTCATCCTCAAAATCCCATGTAGTAAATGATATCCAGTGTCCAGATAAGTCAATGAGATTCAGGGTACTTAAAGCATTTAGCTAGGGTCACATGACCCTATGGGGCGTTGGTCTCCAGCTGTGGCGCAACACTATGGAGAACCCGGTTTATCTGGATTTCCCATTGTTGAGATGAGCTCTCCCGGTGGTAAGAATTACAGTAGTGCTCCCGGTTTTCCAGTTGGAGACAGAGCAGAATATTTGGAGAGTTTTACATGGTCAGCATCTTTCATGTTGTCTGCATTTATTTGGAGCCAGACACTGTGCTTAGGGCTATGATGGAGATTGTCTCTAAATGCAGTCTTCTAAGGAGGTTGCATTTTCAAATTAGAGAAGGGATTTGACTGGGTTGCCTCATTCACAGCTCTTTGGAATCACATCTACTCACACACCACCAGCCTCTCTGAAATTAAGGCACTGGATGCCTCACCCCTCCTAGATATAGGAGCCTTTCCCTACTGAGGGAGGAACAGTGAGGGCAAGCACTGATTGACATGGAGCGTATTTCAGAGTTTGGGATTGCCTCTTACTTAAACCATTCTGTTAGCCATTTCTTTCTTTCCCTCAAGCTTGAAAAAGTAGGCTCTCTCTCACTCACCCACATTACAGTAGAGATGATGCTTTCAGGAGTTATCAATGGCAACTTGGAAGGACTAGAATTGGGTTACTGTTGTCCAAGAGTCCCCCAGAAGCTACTTTAGGGGTAATTCCTTCATTTTGGCTGCAGCATGCAATCTGCACATACCTTATTTCAGGTAAATAAGCTACTGCCATCTATTATTTGCTCCTCTGCACCTACTGCATGAAGACAGCTTTTTCTGGGAGAGTGAAGATGGCCTGCAGTAAACTCGGCTCCACTGACCTGCCGGCAGGTCACGCTCCACGTTTAGGTCGGCAACACAGCTTTGAAAGAACTGTAATAATGTTCCCTAGGAGGCCAGGAGGTGGAGGAGAGGTCCGGGCACCTGCCTGCCCTCCTCTAGTCCCCTTTTCCTATTCGCAGCTCATTATGGGCCTGTTTGTTTCTAATGCCACATCTGCCTTGTTCTCTCTACATCTCTTCCCTCTCTGTCCCGCGTCCAGTCCCTTTCTCTTCTCCCCATTAAAGAAACACAATCTAGAACTTGTTCATTATTTGAAAATTTTATGGAACAGGATCCCAAATCATGCAAATTTGCCTTAAAATCATAGAACTTCATAGGTGGAAGGAGGCCTTAAAGATTTTACACATAAAGATTTCACACACACACGTTTATATATGCTTAGCTATGTATATACACATATATAAACATATATGTGTACTTAAAACTTAGGAGGGCTGGAATTTGTGTGTGTGTGTGTGTGTGTGTGTGTGTGTGTGCATTCTTAAAATGGAAGAGGTCATATATTGGTGTCTTTCAATTTTGTTGTCATTGTTACTCACTCTGGAAAAGTGTTGTAATAATTACCCTCACCTGAAAAATTGTGCCAGGATTTCTGTTTCTTTTTAAGTTTATTTATTTATTTTTAGTAATCTCTACACTCAATGTGGGGCTCAAACTCATGACCCCAAGATCAAGAGTCACATGCTTTTCTGACTGAGCCAGCTGGGCACCCCTGTACTGGGATTATTTATTTATTTATTTATTTAGGACAGAGAGAGGGCACGAGTGAGCAATGGACAGAGAGAGATGGAAAGAGAAAGAGAATCCCACACAGGCTCCACACTGTCAGTACAGAGCTAGAAACGGGGCTCCCTCTCCCTCAGGGGTACCTGGGTGGCTCAGTCAGTTGAGCATCTGACTTCAGCTCAGGTCATGATCTTGCAGTTTGTGGGTTCGAGCCCCACGCATCCGGCTGGCTCTCTTTGTCAGCATGGAGCCCACTTTGGATCCTCTGTCCCCACCTCTCTTCGCTTCTCCCCAACTCTCTCTCAAAAATAAACATTTTTAAAAAATAATAAAAATTCAAACAACCTAATTTTTTAAATAGGAAAAAGACTTGAGCAGACATTTTACAAATGAAGATATATGAATGGTCAGTAAGCACATAAAAAAAGTGTTCAACATTATTAATCTCCTGAAAAATACAAAATAAACCATAATGAGATATCACATCACATCCATTAGAATGGCTGAAATTAATGTTGGTGAAAATGTGGAGCAACCAGAACTGACACATTGATGGTAGGAATGTAAAGTGATACAACCACTTTGGAAAACTTTTTGGCAAGTTTTTTTTTAAGTTTACTTATTTAAAAAACTTTTTTAATGTTTATATATTTTTGAGAGAGAGAGGGACAGAGTGCGAGTGGGGGAGGGGAAGAAAGAGAGGAAGACACAGAATCCAAAGCAGGCGCCAGGCTCTGAGCTGTCAGCACAGAGCCTGATGGGGGGCTCAAACTCATGAACCATGACATTACGACTTGAGCTGAAGTCCAATGCTTAACCGACTGAGCCACCCAGGCACCCCTTTTTTGGCAAGTTCTTATAAAATTAAGCACAATGCAGGAATTCCAGCCCCAAGAAAAACGAAAACTTCTGTTCACAAAAATACTTGTACAAGTAAGTTTACAGCAGTCTTATTCATAATAACTCCAAACCAGAACTCAAATGCTATCAATAGGAGAAGGGGCAAACTGTGGTGTGTTTATATAATCGAATATTACTTGGTGGTAAAAATGACAGAACCAGTACAACAACATGCTCGAATCTCAAAAACACTATTCTAAGCAGAGGAGACCAAATGCACTGAATGATTGATTCCATTTGTTTAAATTTTAAAAAATTTATGGGGTGCCTGGGTATCTCAGTCAGTTGAGTGTCGGACTTTTGATTTCAGCTCAGGCCATGATCCCAGGATGGTGGGATCAAGTCCTGCATGGGGCTCTGCACTGAGCCAGATGTTGCACTGAGCCAAAATTCTCTCTCTCTCCCACTCTGTCCCTCTCCCCCACTCGCATGCTCTCTCTCTCTCCCTCTATCTAAAATAATTTTTTTTTAAATTTAAGTTAAAAAAATGTTTAAGATTTAATTTTTTTGAGGGTGGGGGAGGGACAGAGAGAGAGGCTCCATGCCAGTGCAAAGCCCGATGTGGGGCTTGATCACACGACCATGAGATCATGACCTGAGCCAAAATCAAGAATTGGATGCTCAACTGACTGAGCAACCCAGGCACCCCTAAAGATTTTATTTTTTTTAAGTCATCTCTACCCACAACATGGGGCTTGAACTCACTACCTGGAGATCAAGAGTTACATATTCTACTGACTGAGCCAGCCAGGCACCTCAGAATGATCCCATTTTTATGTGAAGTTCAAGAACAGGCTACAGTAATATAGTGCTAGAAGTCAGAACTGTAATTGCCTACAGGTAGCAGAGATTGTGTGGAAGAGATTGAAGGAACATTCTGAGATAATGGTAATGTTCTATATCCTGACTGGGTTAGTGGTTGTGTGGCTTGAGCTGTATTGAAGATTTTTGCATTTCTGTGTATGTAAATTTTATGTAAATAAAAAAAGGCAAATATACATGCTTTAATCTCTTGTGTAATCATTGAAAGACTAGTACAGAAATGATAATTATCAGTTAACACAAGGGAAAGAGTGGAGTAACTAAGAAAGAAACAATGTATCCACAAGTAGGTGAGGAAAAAAAGAGAAAAGAGAATAGAGATCATTTGGCCAAATAGAAACTAGAGTCTATTTAAATCCAAACGCATTGATAATTTAATTGATGGACTAAAAACCCCAATTGAAAGATAAATATTGTCAGACTAAATTAAAAAACAAGAGCTAATAATATGCTGCTTACAAGAGACACACTATATAAGGACACGGAGTTTGAAGACCTAATAATGGATAAAGATGTACTATGCAAACACTAAACCAAAAGCAAAAAGCATGGCAAAGGTGATTAATATCAGCTAGGGCTAGACTTCAAGACAAATAGCATTACTAGAGACAAGTAGGGATGTTCCTAATGGTTAAAAAAAGGGGGGGGGGAATTCAGCAGGAAGACATACCAATCTAAAAAAAATTTTTTTAATGTTTATTTATGTTTGAGAGAGAGAGAGAGATACAGTGTGATCAGGGGAGGGGCAGAGAGAGGGGGAGACACAGAATCTGAAGCAGGCTTCAGGCTCTGAGCTGCCAGTACTGAGCCCGACACAGGGCTCGAACTCACGAGCTGTGAGATCATTACCTGAGCCACCCAGGTGCCCCCCAATCTAAAATTTGTATAAACATTGAAATAATGGGTTTTTAATTTTTTTCATTTTATTTGTTTTAGAGGGGGGGAGGGGCAGAGAGAGAGAGAGAGAGAGAGAGAGAATCTCAAGTAGGCTCCATGCTCAGGGCAGAGCCTGAAGCAGGGCTCCATCTCACGACACTGGGATCATTACCTGAGCCGAAATCAAGAGTTGGATGCTCAACTGACTGAGCCACCCAAACACCCCAGAAATAATGTTAAATAAAAATAGAACTAAAAGGAAAAATAGACAAATTTGTATTACAGTTTGAAGATATGAACATGTGTCTCTCAACTGATAGAACAAGTAAATAAAAGTTAGTAGGTTATAGAAGATCTGAAAACCTGATTAATCAGTTTAACTTAATTGAAATATATCTTAAAATTAACCTTATTTGAGCCACCAAAATGATCTCAACAAATACAAAGGATCGAAATTCCAAGTGTGTTTTCTGAACACAGTGGAGTTATGTTAAATATTAATTACAAATAAAAACAAAACTAGATAGGGACACCTGGGTGGCTCAGTCGGTTAAGCGTTCCATTGTAGCCCGGGTCATGATCTCACGGTTCATGGGTTGAGACCGTATTGGGCTCTGTGCTGACACCTCAGAGCCTGGAGCCTGCTTGGGATTCTGGGTCTCCTTCTCTCTCTTCCCCTCCCCCTTTCACACTCTGTCTTTTTCTGTCTCTCAAAAATAAATAAAAAACGCTAAATTAAAAAAAAAATTAAAAACCACGACAAATCCAAAGGCTTTTTAAATTAAGCAATACGGGGCACCTGGGTGGCTCAGTCAGTTGAGCATCCGACTTCGGCTCAGGTCATGACCTCACGGTCTGTGAGTTCGAGCCCCGCATCGGGCTCTGTGCTGACAGCTCAGTGCCTGGAGCCTGCTTCAGATTCTGTGTCTCCCTCTCTCTCTGACCCTCCTCTGTTCATGCTCTGTCTCTCTCTGTCTCAAAAATAAATAAACATTAAAAAAATTAAAAAAAAATAAATTAAGCAATACATATTTACCCTAAGGGTCAAAGAAGAAATCACAGCGTACCTTATTTGTTTTGTTTCAGATTTTATTGTTAAGTAATCTTTATACCCAATGTAGGGCTCGAGCTCACAACCTTAAGATCAAGAGTTGCATGCTCCACCAACTGAGCCAGCCAGTGCCCTCACAATGTACTTTAATATATTGAGATGAATACATATAGACTTGTTGAATTACTGTGTCGCATACCTGAAACTAATGTAATGTGTGAACCATGCTTCAAATAAAAATAAATAAAATCTGGGGTGCCTGGGTGGTTCAGTAGGTTAAGTGTCCGACTTTGGCTCAGGTCATGATCTTAGCGATTTGTGGGTTTGAGCCCCACATCGGTCTCTGCACTGATGGTGTGGAACCTGATTGGGATTCTCTCTCTCTGCCCCTCCCTTTGTGCACACACTCGCTCTCTCAAAATAAATAAATAAATAAATAAAATAATTTAAAAATTTTTTAAAAAGGTATTTGGGAGACACCTGGCTGGCTCAGTGGGTAGTATGCAAGTCTTGATCTCAGGGTTGTGAGTTCCAGCCCCACGTTGGGTTGTAGAGATTGCTTAAAAATAAAATCTTAAAAAAATGCATTTTGAGCTGAATAATATTGAAAATATGATAGCTCAAAAGAGAAGGTATAGCTAAGCCTGTACTTAGAAATAACTGGGTTTTTGTTGGTTTGTTTTGTTTTAGAGGAGATAGAAGTTTACTGAATAGACCACAACAGAGTGGTGTGCAGGACAGCAGAGATGAGGCTCTCTGCCTGTACTCAGAAAGAAGTTATAGGGGCACCTATTATACTGGGTGGCTCAGTCGGTTAAATGCTTGACTTCAGCTCTGGTCATGATCTCACCATCTGTGAGTTTGAGTCCCACATCTGGCTCTGTACTGACAGCTCAGAGCCTGGATCCTGCTTCCGATTCTGTGTCTCCTTCCCTCTCTGCCCCTCCCCTGCTCATATTCTGTCTCTCTCTCTCTCTCTCTCTTAAAAATAAATAAACATTAAAAAAAGAAAGAAGTTATAGACTAAAATGTATATATTAGAAAAGAATCCTGAAAGACAAATGCTCAAAGTACTCTCAGAAATTGTCCATCGATGGATGAATAGATAAAGAAGATGTGGTACATATATACAATGGAGTATTACTCGGCAATCAAAAAGAATGAAATCTTGCCATTTGCAACTATGTGGATGGAACTAGAAGGTATTATGCTAAGTGAAATTAGTCAGAGAAAGACGAATATCATATGACTTCACTCATATGAGGAATTTAAGATACATACAGAATAAGGGAAGGGAAGCAAAAATAATATAAAAACAGGGAGGGGGACAAAACATGAGACTCTTAAATATAGAGAACAAACAGAGGGTTACTGGAGGGGTTGTGGGAGGGGGGATGGGCTAAATGGGTAAGGGGCATTAAGGAATCTACTCCTGAAATCATTGTTGCACTGTATGCTAACTAACTCAGATGTAAATTAAAAAAAATAATAATAATAAAAAAGTTTTCTCAGACAGCATAGGGTGGCTTAGTCAGTTAAGGATCCAACGCTTGGTTTCAGCTCGGTTCATGATCTCACAGTTTGTGGAATTGAGCCCCGAGTCGGGCTCTGCACTGACAGCAAGGAGCCTGCTTGGGATTCTCTCTGTGCCTCTCTCGTGTTTGCTCTCTTTCTCTCTCTCAAAATAAATAAATATTTTTAAAAAAGACGGGCACCTGGGTGACTCAGTCAGTTGAGCATCTGACTTCAGCTTAGGTCATGATCTCACAGTTAGTGAATTCAAGCCTCACATCGGGCTCACTGCTGTCAGCCTGTCAGCACAGAACCTGCTTTGGATCCTCTGTTCCCCTCTCTCTGCCCCTTCCTCGCTTGTGCTCTCCCCCCCAAAATAAATAATTAAAAACAAAGAAAGAAAAGGACAGCACATTGAACCCAAAGAAAGTAGTAAGAAGTAACATAGCTAAGCTGTTATTAATAAAATAAAATAAAAAAACAAATGTACAATAGAGCAAATAACCAAAGTTAAAATGTGTCCTTTGAGAAAATAATAACATTAATAAACTTTTAGCAAGACTGATCATGAGGAGGAAAAAAAAGGAAGAAACTTCATAAATTCACCAATGTCAGGAAAGAACATAAGTACCTCACTAAAAATCCTATAGACATCAAAAAGAATATAAAAGAATGTTAAGTTTATGCCAATTAACTGAAATTTTATTTTATTTTATTTTATTTTATTATTTTTTAATGTTTATTTATTTCTGAGACAGAGACTGAGCACGAGTGGGGGAGGGGCAGAGAGAGAGAGGGAGACACAGAATCTGAAGCAGGCTCCAGGCCCTGAGCTGTCAGCACGGAGCCTGATGCGGGGCTCAAACTCACAAACTGTGAGATCATGACTTGAGCCAAAGTCGGTTGCTCAACCGACTGAGCCACCCAGGCGCCCCCAATTAACTGAAATTTTAGATAAAATGAATAAATTCCTAGGAAAAAAGACAATTTACCAAACTGACACAAGAATAGAAAATCTGAACAAATAACCATCTATTAAAGTTTTTAAAAATTTTTTATTTGTATTTGAGAAAGGTACAAAGAGCAAGCAGAGGAGAGGCAGATAGAGAAGGAGACAGAATCCTAAGCAGGCTCCACACCATCAGTGCAGAGCCCGATGTGGGGTTCGAACCTACAAACTACAAGGTCATGATCTGAGCCAAAATTAAGAGTCAGCACTAAACCGACTGAGCCACCCAAGCATCCCATAAAGGTTTTTTGTTTTTGTTTTTGTTTAAGATTTTATTTATTTGTTTATTTATGTATTTACTTATTTATATTATTTTTTTATTTTTTTTATTTTTTTATTTTTAAAAAAAAAATTTTTTTTTTCAACGTTTATTTATTTTTGGGACAGAGAGAGACAGAGCATGAACAGGGGAGGGGCAGAGAGAGAGGGAGACACAGAATCAGAAACAGGCTCCAGGCTCCGAGCCATCAGCCCAGAGCCCGACGCGGGGCTCGAACTCACGGACCGCGAGATCGTGACCTGGCTGAAGTCAGACGCTTAACCGACTGCGCCACCCAGGCGCCCCTATATTATTTTTTAAAGATTTTATTTTTAACTAATCTCTACACCCAATGTGGGGCTTGAACTCATGACCCAGAGATCAAGAGTCTTGTGCTTCTCTGACTGAACCAGCCAGACACTCCACATCTTGAAACTTATTCAATCTGTAATTGAGTCTGCCCTCCATACCCACACAGCTTTGCTAATGAATTCTTCCAAATTTTAAGGAGGATGTAACACCAATCTTATACTTTCCAGAGAATTGAAAAAGAGAAGTGTACATTCATTTATGATAACAAAAACATGACAAGGGTATAACAAGAAAGAAAGAAAGAAAGAAAGAAAGAAAGAAAGAAAGTGAGAGAGAGGGAGGGAGGGAGGAAGGAAGAAAGAAAGGAAGGAAGAAAGGAAGAGGAAAGAAAGAAAGAAAATAACAGTCCATTCTCTCTCACAAAGTAGATGCAAAAAACCTAAACAAAATATTAGCAAATTGAATCTAGTGATATATAAAAGACGATAATACACCATGACCAGCAATGCAAGGTTGATTTAACTATGAAAATCAATAGACAAATGAATAGCCACAGGCAAAAGAATGAAGTTGGATCCTTACCTCACACCATGTACAAAACTTAACTCGTAAAAAAAAAATTATTTTAAAAAGTTGGGCGGGGGGGGGTGCCTGGGTGGCTCAGTCAGTTAAGCATTTGACTTTGGCTCAGGTCATGATCTCATGGTTTGTGGGTTTGAGCCCTGCATCGGGCTCTGTGCTGACAGCTCTGCTTTGGATTCTGTGTCTCCCTGTCTCTCTACCCCTCCCCTGCTTGTGCTCTGTCTCTTTCTCTCAAAAAAGAAATAAACATTAAAAATATATATACAAAAAAAACCCTTAACTTAAAATGAATCAAAGTCTTGGGGTGCCTGGGTAGCTCAGTCAGTTAGGTGTCCAACTCTTGTTTTTGGCTCAGATCATGATCTCTTGGTTTGTGGATTTGAGCCGCATGTTAGGCTCTGCACTGACAGCTCAGAGCCTGCTTGTGATTCTCTCTCTCTCCCTCTCTCTGCACCTCCCCTGCTCACTTGCTCTCTCTCTCAAAATAAAGAAAAACATAAAAAAAAAAAACCAAAGTCTTAAATGTGAGAGCTTAAACTATAAAACTCTTAGGGGCACCTGGGTGGCTTAGTCGGTTAAACATCTAACTTAGGCTCAGGCCATGATCTCACGGTCAATGAGTTCGAGCCCCATGGGGCTCTGTGCTGACAGCTCAGAGCCTGGAGACTGGTTTGGATTCTTTGTCTCCCTCTCTCTCTTCCCCTCCCCTGCTTGCACTCTGTCTCTCTCTCTCTCCCCTCCCCCCTCACACTCTGTCACTCTCTCTCAAAAATAAATAACATTAAAAAAAAAAACTCAGAAGAAAACATAGGTGTAAATCTTAATGAGCTTGGTTTTGGCAAATGTTTCTTAGATATGACGTCAAAAACATAAGCAACAGGGGCGCCTGGGTGGCTCAGTCGGTTAAGTGTCCGACTTCAGCTCAGGTCACGATCTCGCACTCCGTGAGTTCGAGCCCCGCGTTGGGCTCTGGGCTGATGGCTCAGAGCCTGGAGCCTGCTTCCGATTCTGTGTCTCCCTCTCTCTCTGCCCCTCCCCCATTCATGCTCTGTCTCTCTCTGTCTCAAAAATAAAAATAAATAAATAAATAAATAAATAAATAAATAAATAAATAAATAACGTTAAAAAAACATAAGCAACAAAAGAAAAAGTAGATAAATCGGACTTCTTCAAAATTAAAAACTTTCATGCTTCAAAGGACACCATCAAAAAATACAACCCATAGAATGGGAGAAAACATCATATATCTGATAAAGGATTTGTATCTAGAATATATAAAGAACTCTTACAACTCAGTAATAAAAAGGCAACCCAATTTAAAAATGGAAAAGGATCTAAATAGACATTTCTCCAAGGGAGATATGTAAATAGCTAATAAACACACGAAAAGATGCTCAACATCATTAGTAACCAGGGAAATGCAAATCAAAACCATAATGAGATACCACCTCATACTCATTAAGATGGACATGATAATAATTTTAAACAGACAAAATAGCAAGTGTTGTCGAGGTTGTGGAGAAATTGAAACCCTCATACCCTGCTTGTGGGTATGTAAAACGCAACCATCTTGGCAAACAATCTGGCATTTCCTCATGCAATTAACAATAGAGTTAACGTACAAGCCAGCAATTCTACTCCTAGGTATATACACAAGAGAAAACATTGAAAATATTTAAAATATTTGAAAATATATGTTCATACAATAAATTATATATGAATGTTTATAGCAGCATTATTCACGATTTCCAAAAGATAGAAATGGCCCAAATGTCCATCAACAATGAATGGATAAACAAATGTGGTATATCCATACAATGGATTATTTTTTGGCAATAAAAAGAAATGAAGTACTGATAGATGTTACAACATGGATGAACCTAGAAAACTGTGCTATGGGGTGCCTGGGTGACCTCCTATCAAGTTAGGCATTCTACTCCTGATTTTGGCTCAGGTCATGATTCACAATTTGTGAGGTTGAGCCCTGAGTTGAGCTCTGTGCTGACATCCGGGAGCCTGCTTGGGATTCTCTCTCTCCCTCTCTTTCTCTCTCTCTTTCTCTCCTGCGCTCGCTCTCTCAAAATAAATAAACTTGAAAGAGAGAAAGAAAGAAAGAAAGAACAAAAGAAAGAAAGAAAGAAAACATTATGCTAAGTGAAAGAAGCCAGTTACAAAAGTTCAAATATTATTTGATTCCATTCATATGAAAATCCAAAATAGGAAAATCTATAGAGAAAAAAGTAGATTTCTTATTGCTTAGGTCTGGGGAGGTGAGAATGGGGGCATGACAGTGATAGCTAAAAAGTGTGGGCTTTCTTTTTGGGGTGATGAAAGTGTAATTCATTATGGTGAACCACACTATACCTGTGAATATACTAGAAACCATTGAGTTATACACTTAAAATGGGTGAATTGTGACATGTGAATTTGTATTTTGATACATTTGTTTTAAAAAATAAAAGAAAATCAATCTAATTTACCACATTAACAGAATTTAGTAGCAAAAAAGCCCAACAATATATGGTAATCCTAAAAAATGCCCAAATGTACATTTGTATACACTCATAATAAGCATTTTGCATGTGCTAAGAATAAAAGGGAAGGCCTTTTTTTTTTTTTTTAGTGTTTGTTTATTTTCGAGAGAGAGAGAGACAGAGTGCAAGCGGGGAGAGGCAGAGAGAGAGAGGGAGACACAGAATCTGAAGTGGTCTCCAGGCTCTGAGCTGTCAGCATAGAGCCCGACATGGGGCTCACACTCACAAATGGTGAGATCATAATCTGAGCCGAAGTTGGATGCTTAACCAACTGAGCCACCCAGGTGCCCCTAAAAGGGAAGACTTTTTTTTTAAGTTTATTTATTTATTTATTTTGAGAGAGAGTGTGTGCACATGTGCGGGGGAAGGGCAGAGAGAGAGAGAGAGAGAGAGAGAGAGAGAGAGACAATCTCAAGTAGGCTCAGCACTGTCAGCACAGAGCCCAACATGGGGCTCTAACTCAGAAACTGAGATCATGACCTGAGTCGAAGAAATCAAGAGTCGGACGCTTAACCAGCTGAGCCACCCAGGCACCCCAGAAGGGAAGACTTTTAATCAGAAAAATATCTACTATAAACACCTACACCAAACATCTTATTAGATATAAGCTCAAATATAAATATCAAGTATATTTCTGTATTCCAGCAATAAATAGAAATAAAAAATTTTAAGCATCTTTATTGAGATGTAGTCCACATACCATATAATTCACCCATTTTAAGTTGACAATTCAATGGTGTTTAGCATATTCACACTTATGTATATCATCACCACAGTCAATTTTAGAACATTTTCATCTACCCCTTAAAAATCTCATACTCTTCGTTATCCCCCATCCTCTCAGTCCCTTTTCCCCAGCCCTAGGCAATCACTATTCTGCTTTCTGTCTCTGTAGATTTCTCCATTCTGGATATTTCATATGAATGGAATAATACAATATGTGGTCTTTGTGCATGGCTTCTTTCACTTAGCATCATATTTTCAAGGTTCACCAATGTTATGACATGTATTGGTTCTTCATTCCTTCTTACAGCCAAATAAATAATATTCCATTGTATGAATGTACCATATTTTGTTAATCTGTTCCATATCTATGTCAGTTTGATGGACATTTGTGCTGTTTCTACACAGCACAAAAACCTTTGTGGACAGGTTTTTACATTTTCATTTCTCTTGGGTATATTTCTACAAATGGAATTGCTGGGACATACTGCAGCGACTCTATATTTAATCGAGGAACTGCTAGATTGTCTTCCAAAGAGGCTGCATCTTTTTACATTCCTACCAGTGGAGGATGAAGTTTGTGATTTCTCTGCATTATATCCTTATCAACATTTGTTATCAGCTGATTTAAACAAACTGTGATAAAGTATACATAATATTTTTAAGTGTGTAATTCAGTGATATTAAGTATATTCACAATGTTAGTCAACAATTGCCACTATTTCCAGAACTTTTCCATCATCCCAAACAGAAACTCTGTATCCGTTAACTCCCTAATCTCCCCTCCTCTCAACCTCTTGGGTAACCTCTATTCTACTTTCTGTTTATAAATTTGCCTATTCTAGGTACTTCATGTGGCATCATACAATATTTGCTTCTTTGTGTCTGACTAATTTTACTTACCATAATGTAAAGTTTATATATTTCATTATATGGATATATCACGTTTTGTTTATCCATTCATTTATTAATCTGCTTTCTGGCTCTTGTGATAATGCTGCTATGAATGTTGGTGTACAGTATCTGAGTCTCTGCTTTCAATTCTTTTGAGTATATATATATGGGAGTGAAATTGCTGGATCATATGATAATTCTATGTTTAACTTTTTGAGGAATCACCAAATTGTTTTCCATAGCAGCTGTACCATTTTACCTTATCACCAGCAATGCACAAGGATAATAATTTTTCCACATCCTTACCAACACTTGTTATTTTCCATTTAAAAAAATTATAATAGCCATTCTATTGGATGTGAAGTTGGTATCTTATTGGGGCTTTGATGTGCATTTCCCTAATGACTAGTGATGTTGAGGATCTTATTAGCCATTTGTATAACGTCTTTGGAGAAATATCTGTTCAAGTTTTTTGTCCATTTTTGATTGATCTGAGTCGTTTGTTTTTTATTATTATTTTTTCAAGTTTATTTATTTTGAGAGAGAGAGAGAGAGAGAGAGAGAGAGCACGCACATGGGGGAGGGGCAGAGAGAGAAAGAGAGAGAGAAAGAGAGAGAATCCCAAGCAGGCTCCTTGAAGAGCCTGACGGGGCTCAATCTAACTAACTGTGAGATCATGACTTGAGCTGAAATCAAGAGTCAGACACTTAACCAATTGAGCCACCCAGGCACCATGTTTGTTTTTTATTATCGAGTTTTAGGAGTTCTTTATATATTCTGGATACTAGATGCTTATCAGATAGATACAGGATTTACAAATATTTTCTTGAATTCTGTGGGTTGTCTTTGATTTCTCTTGATAGTGTTCTTTGGTGCACAAAAGTTTTTAATTTTGATGAAGTCCAATTGATTTATTTTGTTGTTGTTGCCTGCGTTTTGGTGTTATATTCAAGAAATCACTGCCGAATCCAATATCATGAAGATTTCCTTTATGTTTTCTTTTAAGAGGTTTATAGTTTTAGTTCTTAAGTTTAGGTCTTCAAATCATTTTGAGTTACTTTTTGTATATGTTATAAGGTAAGGGTCCACTTCATTTGCATGTGGATATTTGTTGTCCTAAATGTGCTTCATTTTGAAACAACCCCGCCCCCTCCTTCTGAGTTACTACTCTCAATTGAATAGTAAAACCAATTGTATACTTCTTTTTTTCTGTCTTTTAAGGCTCATAGAGGGAGGTGTCTCCCCTCCAACAGGAAATCTGATGCCTGTTAGGCTCCATGGAAGGGTTGGTTGTGTTCTAGTTGAGCTTAAATAACCACACAGAAATAACTGCAGGCACCAGGCAATCCATTCCTCTTGTGTCAAATGTCTGAAAGCAACTGTAATTAGCAGAATAGGGGAGGAAAAAGTGGAGGTGTATTTCTCCAGTTTGGGAAAAAAGGAGACAGTGGGCACGCAAAGTGCTCAGAACAGACCCTGGCACTTAGGAAGCGCGGAATAAATGGTAACTGAGCGGTGGACCCTCTTAACTTCCCCGTCTGTAAATAAGGGAATTGGCTAAGTTGATACATTCTCGGACCTTGGGTGATTCATTTTCCAGGCGCACGGGGAAACGGAAGCCAGAGGAAAGAAAGCCTGGCGACTCTGCACCCAGGCCCGGATTTAGCACAGCAGGTAACTACCCACCTGGCTTTGGAGGCGACCCAAGAGCCAGGCTGATGGGGCGGGCAGCGGCCAAGGGGAGGGGCTTACCCGTCTCCGCCCACACCCCACCGTTTTCCTTATTGGCCCCGTGAGCTCTATAACTCGTGACGTCACACGTGTGCGCCACGAGTGTGGAAAAAGGGGCGTGGCACACCGAGGAGGAGGAGGAGACAAGATGGCGACGTCCGTGGGGCCGCGGTGCCTGAGGTTGCTGCGCGGTGTCACGTCGTGGCGGAGCAGGTATAGCTGCTTGGGGAGGTTGCCTCAGGGCCGGAGGCAGCTTAGACCGAACCGGAGTCGGGAGGGAGGAGTCGTTTCCCTATTACGGGCTCGACCTGAGGAGGGGTCAGGTGGAGACGGCGCCATCCACCTTCACCTCAATCAGGTGGGACTCCCGGCGTGTAGGGAGGTCCGGGTTTAGTTAGGGGCTGGCCTGAGCGCTCTCGCTTTGCCTTTTACAGCTAAGTGGAAGTGCAGAAGGGAGAAAAACAAGAAAACCAAACAAAACATATGGTTGCCTGCCCGCCACTAGAGTCGCGGCTGGACTGAACGCTTCTTTCGGGATTTGTGTTCCTGGAAGGGCGACAAGATGTGGGAAGAGCTTTGGACTGGAAGTTGGGGTCTTTACTTTGGATTCTTGGTGTTTGAAGCGAAGAGGTTGGATTCAGTAATCGCAAATAGTCTGTTAAGAAATTAGGTCTTGGTTACTCTGGTTGACTCCCAACTGTTAAGTTCTTAGAGTTGGAAGAGACGTGAGAGGTCATCTAAATCCAGCTGTTTTTGGAATTGTGGAAATCGAGGCCTTGAAAGAGGGAGGGACTTGCTCAGTTTTACTCAGCCAATTAGTAGCAGAGTCCCGACCCCGACCAGGCTACCTCTGTCTCTCACTCAAGGAGCTTTCCCTTAGGCTGTCCACCATGAGGGCATTTATTATCCACAAATAGCTAGGGACCATTTGGACTCTCAGAAAATGGATTAAAATGTGGGTAGCTATGACTCAGAGTCGGCTGCTTGGTGTCATTTCAAAGTGAGAAGGTTTGGAGACGCATAGTGATTTTTGTTTTTCTGGCAGGGTTAATTTTGTCAGCATTGACCAAAACTTGCTCTGTGACCAGAGGTGACCTATCATTGTGATTTGGGGAAGTAAAAGGATACTGGATTTGGACTGAAAGTGAGCAGAAACTGATTGTCCTTACCATCAAAGCTTTACTCTCCTATCATGGACTATTTCAGAAATGGTGTAGTTCTCTCAGGAGGGGGCTCTGCAATGTGTGGTAACAGTTGGGATTTGGAAAGGAGGGTCTCTGCTTTCGATATTAATACCAGATGTGCTGTTTATCCGTCAGCCGTGAATTCACCTAAACTGTGTCATGAGTTAGAATGACTAAAAAATGGCATTCCTAAAATATTTTTTTAAATGAGGAGGAAGATTTACTCGCTCACCATCATTAAGAAAAAGGGTTGGAGGTGGGGAGTCCTACTTTAGTATCAATATAGATAAATGAGATTGGATTTAGGTGCAGTGGTTGGAAAGGATGAGGATTTGGGTACAATAAGAGCTTTTGATTTTCAAAGGTATTATATATTGTTGATAACAAATACCATAACAGCATTTTCATAGGCTTTAAGTAAAGAATGGCTGTGAGACATACAGATGAATACATATTGCAGGGGAGTTTTACAGTTACTGGGTGACGTGTGGCAGGTGATAGAACAAAGAGAAAACAACGTCTTGGGTAATTAAGGGCCATGTTTCCCAAATTTGTTTGATAAAATAATAGGGTAGGTATTTATTAGAAATTGAGATTCCCAGATATATCCTCATCCTGCTGCCAAATTCAGATTTACTAGGTGTAGTAGCTTGGGACTGCAAGTGTCTTAGATGACTCTTAGGTTCAGGCAAGCATACACTGACTCCTTAGTACCTAAGGAGTGGTTGGCTTGTACAAGGCTTTCATTCAGAAATATTGACATTCCTACCACTGCAAACCATAGTGCCAGGGACCATGGGGGAAAGGAACAATGAAGACAGGAATTAAAAGATACAGCATTTGGAATGGGCTTTTTGTTTAAAGAATTTTGCAGTCTAGTAGAAGAGAGAGAAAACATTCAACTAAACACTAACACAAGATAGAATGTGGAATAAGGCCTTCAGGAGGTCTGCCAGTTCATTTTTAGAAAAGCTTCATATGTTCAGAAAGCAGGAGTGATTCTCCCTCTCTCTGCTCCTCCCCCACTCATGCTATGTCTCTGTCTCTCAAGAATGAATAAATGCTAAAAAAATTTTTTTTAAAAAAACGGGGGCGCCTGGGTGGCTCAGTTGGTTAAGCTCCTACTCAGCTCAGGTCATGATCTCATGGTCCGAGAGTTCAAGCCTGCGTCAGGCTCTGAGCTGTCAGCACTCATGCCCTGTCTCTTTCTGTCTCTCAAAAAGGAATAAATGTTAAAAAAAAAAAAAGGGGGGGGGTGGGCAGGGGAGATAGAAGGATTATAGTTAAAATGTCACCACCAGGGATGATGTTAAAAGATTTTAAGTTTACATGACTTTAATTCTATTTTTTTAATTATTATTTTTTTTATTTTGGAGAGAGAAAGAGAGCACATGAGGGATGGGCACAGAGAGAGAGACAGGATCTGAAGCAGGCTCCATGGTCCCAGAGCAGAGCCTGATGTGGGGCTTGAACTCACAAACCATGAGATCATGACCTCAGCTGAAGCTGGATGCTTAATCGACTGAGCCACCCAGGTGCCCCAAAAGTGTTTTTTAACCATGACAATATGGCCATAGACCAGTCAGTGTGGATACTCGTCATAGGCAGTTTTTTTTTTTTTTTAAGTAATCTCTACTCTCACAACGTGGGGCTTAAACTCATGACCCCAAGACCAAGAGTTGCTTGCTCCACTGACTGAGCTAGCCATGGGCCCCTGGTCATAGACAGTTGATATAGCCATTTCAGTTTGTTCATATTCATATGTTCAGCTGAACATAAACTCTGTTACTTTAAAAAATAGTAATAGGGGTGCACCTGGGTGTCTCAGTGGGTTAAGCGTCCAGCTCTTGATTTTGGCCCAGGTCATGCATCTCTTGGTTCGTGAGATTGTCCTCCTGCTGTCAGTGTGAAGCCTGCTTGGGATTCTCTCTCCCCCTCTCTGCCTCTCCCCTGCTCATGCTCGGGCTCCTTCCCTCTTTCTCTCTCTCTCTCAAACATAAATAAACATTTAAAAAGTAGTAATATGTAGCTAGGTGCTGGTTTTTTATGATTGTCTCATGTAGTGTCAATGGGATCCTGTTTTTACAGGTGGGGAAATTGAGGCGTAGAATTAATTGAGTTTCCTAAAGTCACATTGCTAATGAGTGGCAGTAAGTCATGCATTCAGACTTATGTGCTCACTCATGGGCTTTAATCACCTGCTTGCAGCATGCCCACTTGAGTCACCACCTAGAAGAGTCAGCTGATTGAATTTATCCATTCATCCTTCTGGGGTTTAATCTCACCATTGAGATTGGAGTTCAGTGGGAAGGCAGGCAAAGTAAACAAATAGGTGATATATATATACATACATACATACATACATACATACATACATATACATACACACACACACAATCTTTTCATTTCAGGTAGTGAGAAGTGCCATGAAAAAAATAAAGGAAGGTGATTAAAGGGCACATGGTAGTCAGGTAAGACAAACTGAGAAGGGAACATTTCACAGAGAACTGAATGATGAGGGAGTGGGCCACATAGAAGGGTGTGCCCATTAGAACAAACAGCAAATGCAAGGGTGTGGAAAGAGGCAAAGGTGTGGTGAGTACTAGGAGTGGCAACTGGAATGAGTAAGGAGGAGACAGAAAGCAGTAGGATATCTGAGAATCCAGCAAGGACCAAGTACATGGGGTCTGGTCTTTTCTGTTTTGAAAAGGTCACTCTGGCTGTTTTGTGGTGAATAGGATATAGAGGGCCAAGAGTAGAAAGTGGAGAACACACTTTCTCAATCACTTGTTAAGAGAATCAGGTGTCTTGGGTTAGGGTGTGAGTAGTGGTGGCAATGAGAAATAGATACATTTATATACATCTATATATCTTTATATCTATGCATGTGTGTGTATAATTTTTTTTTTACTTTTTTTTTTTTTTTTTTTTTTTTTAGTAATCTCTACACCCAACATGGGGCTCGAATTCATGACCCCGAGAACAAGTCGCATGCTCTTCCAGCTGAGCCAGCCAGGTGCTCCTAGACAGATAAATATATTTTAAAGGTAGAGTCTTCCTGTCTTGCCAGTGGATTGAATGTGGATAATGAGAGAGAAACGTCTTCTATATGAATGAGTCTCAGGGTTTTGACTTGTGTAGCTGTGTAAAGGGTGCCTTTTGCTGAAATGGTATATTATAGTAATGCTGCTATGGTAACAGGTAAACCCCAGCATCTCAGTGACTTAACACAGTGAAAGTTTATGTCTTGGGGCACCTGGGTAGCTCAGTTGGTTAAGCATCTTACTCTTGATTTTGGCTCAGGTCATGATCTCATGGTCTGTGAGTTCAAGCCCCACATGGGGTTTTGTGCTGACAGCATGGAGCCTGCTTGGAATTCTTTCTCCCTCTCTTTCTGCCCCTCCCCTGCTTGCTCTCTGGCTCTCTCTCTCAAAAATAAACGTTTGAAAAAAAAAATCTTAAAAAAAGTTCTCATCACAAGAAAAAAATTTTGTTAACTGTATGGTGACAGATGTTAACCAGACTTATTGTGGTGATCTTTTCACAGTATATATACATATTGATTTATGTTGTACACCTGAAACTAACAATGTTATATGTCGATTATACCTCAGTAAAAAAGAGAGAAAGGGGTCAGTTGTGGCAGATGTTCTGTGAGACTCAAGAAATATGCATTGGTGTTGGCAACCTGGAAGTTGTTAGTGACCTTGACAAGAGGTGACATGGTTGAAACAAAAGCTTGGTTGAGCAGGATTAAGAGAGGGTTAGAGGTGAGGAAGTAGTGCCAGTGAACATAGCTCTTTTTTTTCTTTACTTTTTATTTTAATTCCAGTTAATGTACAATGTTATATTAGTTTCAGATGTACAGTGATTCAACACTTCCATACAACACATGCTGCTCATCATGTGACAAGTGCACTGTTTTTTTTTTCTTTTTAGTTTTTTAAATATTTATTTTTTGAGAGAGGGGGAGGGACAGAGAGGGAGAGAGAGAATCTCAAGCAGGCTCTGCATTGTCAGCACAGCCTGACACGAGGCTCAAATCCACAAACTGTGAGATCATGACCTGAGCTGAAACCAAGAGTCAGATGCTTAACTGACTGAGCCACCCAGGTGCCCCCTCTTTTTTTTTTAAGTTTGCTTATTAATTTTTGAGAGAGAGTATGCGGGTGAGTCGGGAAGGAGCAGAGAGAGAGCAAGAGAGAGGATCCCAAGGATCCCAAACAGAGGATCTCCCAGGGCAGGGCCTGATGTGGGGCTCGAACTCACAGACCTTGGGATCATGAACCAAAATTGAGTTGGACACTCAACCAATTGAGCCACCCAGGTGCTTCATGACAAGTGCACTCCTTAATCCCCATCAACCGTTTAATCTGTCCCCTACATACCTCCCTCTGGTAACAACCAGTTCTCTTAATGTTTTGTTTCTTAAATTCCATATATAAGTGAAATCATTTGTTATTTGTCTTCTTCTGACTTATTTCGCTTAGCATTATACTCTCTCGCTCTGTTCGTGTCATTGTAAATGGGAAGATTTCATTCCCTCTGAGGGCCAAATACTATTCCATTGTATATGTATACCATATATTCTTTAACCATTCATCAATGGACATTTGGTCTGCTTCCATATCTTGGCTATGGTAAATAATGTTACTATAAACATAGGGCTGCATGTATCCCTTTGAATTAGTGTTTTTGTATTCTTTGGGTAAATACCCAGTAGTGTAATTCCTGGATTGTAAATTCTATTTTTAACTTTTTGAGGAACCTCCATACTGTTTTCTACAGTTGCTGTACCAGTTTGCATTCCCACCAGCAGTACAAGACAGTTTTATTTTCTTCACAGCCTTGCCAACACCTGTTGTTTCTTGTGTTTTTGATTTTAGCCATTCTGACAGGTGTGAGGCGATATTGCTTTGTAGTTTTGATTTGCTTGATGATGAGTGATGATGAGTGCCTTTTCACGTGACTGTTAGTCATCGGTATATCTTCTTTGGAGAAACGTCTGCTCCTGTCTTCTGCCCATTTTTATTTGGATTATTGGTTTTTTTGGGTGTTGAGTTTTTAAGTTCTTTAATATTTTTTGGATACTAAACTTTATTGGATATATCATCTTCTTCCATTCCATAGGTTGCCTTTTAGTTTTGTTTCCTTTGCTGTGCAGGTTTTTATTTTGATGTAGTTCCAATAGTTTGTTTTTGCTTTTGTTTCCCTTGCCTCGGGTCCTATCTAGAACCAAGTTGCTATAGCCAATGTCAGAGAAGTTACTGCCTGTGTTCTAGGATTTTTACAGTTGACAGTGCACGTAGCTCTTTTTAAGAGCTTGTTATGAAGGAGAGAAGAAAAGTGGGGTGGAAGCTAGAGAAGGGCCCATGGTAGACAGTGTTTATGTAAGATTGGAGAACATACAGCATTTATCTCAGGATACGAATGATCCAGTTATAAAAGACTAACTAGTGTAATGGGGTATTTGCCAGGCATTTTTTTCCAGGAGCCGGGGTTACAGAGGTGTATGAGAGAACTGAGCTCTGTGTTCTTGGGCAGGCATGCTGAGGTGAAGGCCCATATGCAAGACAAACCACCTGAGTGCTGTGTGTCTGGTTACAGTGGATAGACCATTATCTCCCATTTGTACCTCCCCAGCCAAGGGAAGAAAAGCCTTATTCAGCAGTCTGCAAACATTCTTTTAGTTGGGGGGGTTCAGCATTCATTCTGGAACACAATACAGCAGTGTACAGAACACAACAATGTACCTTTAGTCAGTTTTTACACTTCTTGTTCTAATTCTGTTTGGAAAGCAGGGTTTGAGGCTTTTAGCTTTTGTAGTGGGAGTTTCCAGTCTTAGAGACGAGCATTGTTCACTGCTGAAAGAACATTCATATACTGAAACATACCCTTTGTGTTAATAGCTGTACATCTCTCTGGCCTTAGTGGTGATGATTATCATGATTCCATACTTTTTCTCTATACGAACCTGACTTGCCTGTGGGAGAATCAGATTCTCCCACATATTAGCACCATGCTGTGACGGTGTTTTTAAGTCAATTTCAAGTAAAAGGAAAAAAAAGGTGCCTAAACCTGATCATGTTTGCAGGCTATCTATATAAGACATAACTACTAAATATCCATGAAAATGTATATTATTGTATGAAGGTCATAAATGTAGTTTTATTTTCCATAAAAGTAGCAATGTAGACATTTGTAATAAATTATTACATCTCACATAAAAGGCCTCAGCAGAAAAAGAAGTGCTTACTGACAAGGACTATTTTCTTTATTTTACTATTTTTTTACTAATTACTTTAGATTTCAGGTCAAAATTTGGGGAAACCGAAGTGCTATCTGAATTGACAATGAGATGTGTGCTCTTTGATTAGGGGAAATGAAAATTCACAAATGCTTTCCTTGCTGGCAGTCATTTATTGCCACTGGGAAAATGTCCAGTTTCCTTGGGTGAAGGTGAAAGAGAAACAAACTGAGTCAAAAATAATGTTTTCTTAGGGGCACCTGGGTGGCTCAGTCGGTTAAGCGTCCGACTTCAGCTAGGTCATGATCTCGCGGTTTGGGAGTTCGAGACCCGTGTTGGGCTCTGTGCTGACAGCTCAGAGCCTGGAACCTGCTTCAGATTCTGTGTCTCCCTCTGCCCCTCCCCTGCTCACTCTGTCTATGTCTCTCAATAATAAATAAACATTAAAAAAAAAAAGAAATAATGTTTTCTTAGAGTGGAAAGCTATCCTTGGTAATTTTTTTTCTCAGGAGGCCTGAAACGTGTTCAATCTGTCAGCATAGCTTGACAAAGTAGCAAAGTAGCCACAAAAGATAATCCAGAAATTCTAAATTAATTGAGCTTTCTAGACTTGAAGTAGATTAGAATAGTTACCCATGGTTTGTGTCATTTTTTTTCCAGGACAGATTTTTAAAATTTAAAATGTGTTAGATTCTTTAATGCATAGGGTTAGATGTTTTAAAAACAAATTTTTTTTAATGTTTATTTATTTTTGACACAGAGAGAGAGAGAGAGAGAGAGAGAGAGAGAGAGACAGAGCACGAGTGGGGGAGGGGCAGAGAGAGAGGGAGACACAGAATCCGAAGCAGGCTCCAGGCTCTGAACTGACAGCACAGAGCCCGATGTAGGGCTCGAACTCACGGACCGTGAGATCTTGACCTGAGCCGAAGTCGGATGCCCAACCGACTGAGCCACCTGGCCTCCCCTGGGGGTTAGATGTTTACAAGGCTGTGTAGAGTTCTTTTGTGGTACAGAAACATACGGCTTTGTGGAAGAGTGCTGGCTTTACTGCCTGTTATGATATTATGCTTAATTAAGAAAATAACTTTATTGTGAAATAGTTTCAGAAGTTAAAATAGAATTCCCAAATACTCTTTACCCAGATTCCCCAGATGTCGACTGTATTTGCTTTACTATTCTCCCTCCCTGTCCCCTCTTCAGGTGTATGTGTGTGTGTATATATATATTTTTCCAAAACACTTGAGAGAAAATTACAGATTTGATATTCCTTTACTTTGAACCATTTCAGCCTTTTTCCTACAAGAACATTTTTCTCACACAACCACAGTGGTGGTCAAAACCAGGAAATTAACATTCATATAAGATTGTTAGTGAATCTATAGATTGTATTCAAGTTTTGCCAGTTGCTCCACTAATTTTTTAAAAATTTTAAGGTAAATGTTTAACAGTTCATTTCTGTTTGCTTATAGCCTCCTCCACCGTGAGAACACTGTTCTGAGCCATTTCCTACAGTCCTTAAGGAAGCTGCCTGTCAGAGCCTTTTATACAAGTAAGTAGCAATTCTAGGTAGTGCTGGCCTCTTTGTGCTTCAGTTTGCTTATCAGTATACTGGGATAAACAGGTCTTATTTCATAGGGAAATTATTAGAATTAAATTAAAATTAAATGACCTTATATCTGTGGAGTGCTTAGAGTACCAGGCATATAGTTATTACTGAAGCACTAGTGATTGTGACCTGATCATTTTTACTGGCTGCATAGTATTCCATTGAATGACTGTACCATTTGGTGTTAGACATTTAAATTGTTTCTAGGCTTTTTCTACTATATACTTATTCTTTTCTCCTTAATGTTTATTATTAAGAGAGAGCACGAGCAGGGGAGGGTCAGAGAGTGGGGACAGAGGATCTGAAGTGGGCTTTGCACTAACAGCAATAAGCTGGATGTGGGGCTCGAGCCCACAAACTGTGAGATCGTGACCTGAGCTGAAATCAGATGCTCAACTGACTGAGCCACCCAAGGACCTCTCTACTATATATTTCTGTGGTAATATATCTTTGTGCAGCTTCAGGATAAATTTGTAGAGTTAGACTTGCTGAATCAGAAGATTTATGTGTTTTGCAAGTTGGTATTTAGGCCAAATTGCTCTTCAAAGAGGATTGTTCCACTTTATATGCGTTTGAGTAGGAGGTGCTCGTGAATGTGTCAGTTGCCCACACCCTCATCAAAACTGTGGATTGTGAACTTTTTGATATTGTAAGCAGCCATTTGAACTTGTACAAGAATGTGTCTTGTCTTTACTATTTAGATACCATTTTTTTAAGTTTACTTATTTTGAGAGAGAGAGAGAATGTGTGAGCAGGGGAGGAGCAGAGAGAGGGAGGGAGGGAGGGAGGGAGGGAGGGAGAGAGGGAGAGAGAGAGAGAGAGAGAGAGAGAGAGAGAGAGAATCCTAAGCAGGCTCTGTGCTGTTAGTGCAGAGCCTGATGTGGGGCTCCATCTCACAAACTGTGAGATTATGACCTGAGCCAAAATTGAGAGTTGGGTGTTTAACCAGCTGAGCCACCCAGGCACCACCTAGATATCCTTTTTATTCTATCATATCAGAAGCCATTTTGAACTGTCCAGTGAGAATATCTTGGGGATAAAATGAGATGGTTGATGAGAGCGAAAGCAAAACATTTATTTATTTATTTATTTATTTATTTATTTATTTATTTATTTATTTATTTATAATGTTTGTTTATTTTTGAGAAAGAGAGACAGAGTGTGAGCAGGAAAGGGATAAAGAGAGAGACATAGAATCCAAGCAGGCTTCAGGCCCCGAGCTGTCAGCACAGAGCCTGATGTGGGGCTTGAACTCACAGACCATGAGGTCATGACCTGAGCTGAAGTCAGCCACTCAACCAACTAAGTCACTCAGGCGCTCCTATTTATTTAAAAAAAAAGTTTTTTTTAAGTTTATTTATGTATTTTGAGAGAGAGAGAGAGAGTGTGTGTGCGAGCGCAGAAGCGGGAGAAGGGCAGAGGTGCCCCTCCACTATTTAACTTTAGAACATTTTCATTCCCTCCTCACTGTGCCTCAACACCCCCCCCGACCCCGCCCCAAACCTGCAGTCCCTTGCAGCCACTAATCTACTTTATGTCTCTGTAGTATGTTTCCTATACTGGACGGTTCATGTGAAAGAAATTCTACAGTATGCAGCTTTTTGTGGCTGGCTTCTTTCATGTATTGTTTTCAAGGTTCATGTTATATCATGTGTCAATATTTCATTCCTTTTTTATTATCAAATAATATTCTATTATATGGATATACCTCATTTTGTTTATTCATTCACCAATTGAAGGCCATTTGGATTGTTTCTGTTTTTTGGCTGGTGTTGGACATTCTTGCACAAATTTTTGTGTAGATGTATCTTTCTTTTCTCTCAGGAATATCCCTAAGAACAGAATTGCTGGGTCGTATGGTAATTTTATGTTTAACATTTTGAGGAACTGACAAACTCTTTTTCAAAGTGGCTGCCCCACTTTATAAAATCCCACCAGCAGTGTACGGGGGTTCAAGTTTCTCCACATCCTTGCCAATACTGAGTTGTCTTTTTTTTTTTTTTTAAACTAAAAATTTTTTTTGAGAGAGAGGGTGCACGAGAGGGGCAGAGGGAGAGGAAGAGAGAGCATCCCAAGCAGCCTCCGCGCTGGGCTTGATCTCACAACCCTGACATCATGACCTGAGCCAAAATCAAGGGTCAGGCACTTAACCGACTAAGCCACCCAGGTGCCCCTGAATTGTCTTTGATTATAACCATCCTAGTGGGTGTGAAGTTGTAGCTCAGTTTGGTTTTGATTTGCATTTCCCTGATCACTAATGATGTTGTATTGGTTTGTTACAGCTGTTGTAACAAAGTACCACAAACTGAGTGGCTTACACAGTAGTAGAAAACTTACTCAAGTTCTGAGACTAGAGGTTTGAGATCAAGGTGTCACAGGATTGCTTCCTTCTGATGGTCATGAGAGAGAATCTGTTCCATGCCTCGTGTCTAGCTTCTAATGGTTTGCCGGTGGTCTTTGGCTTGTAGAAGCATCATCCTGGTCTCTGCCTTCATCTTCACATAGCATTCTCCCTATAAGCGTGTCTGTCTCCAGATTTTACCTTTTTATAAGGACACCAGTCATATTGGATTATGGCCCACCATGATGACCTTATTTCATCTTGTTTACCTCTCTAGGGACCCTGTATCCAAGTAAAGTCACATTCTGGGGTACTGGGAATTAGGACTCAGCATACGAATTTTGGGGGGACACAGTTCAACCCATAATAAGATGTTTAGCATCTTTTCATGTGCTTATTGTGTCATATGTATATCTTCTTTGGAGAAATGTTTATTCAAATCCTTTGTACATTTTTTAATTGGGTTGTCTTTTTTATTATCAAATTGTAAGAATTTATGAGAGTTTGCATTGTAGTATACTAGTGTCCAGTCAGAATTGGGTCTGGATTGTAAAAGTAAGGTCAGAGAGTGCTGGATGAGAAGTGATACCTGACTCCCAGTTGTGGACCTGGTGGTGTCTTGCCAGGCAACTTTGATTAGTTTTGTTTCTTGATCTCTTTTGTGATTCAGTGTTTTCATGTTAAATTCTCTGGCTATGGTGGCAGTTGAGGTGCATTGTAGTTTCACAGGAAAGATGCTTGTCCCTTACTTTTTGGTAAGATTTGGAGACAGAAGGGTCTTACTAGTGACTCAAGGTTGCACCTGCTTATCATACCCCTTTAGGGTCCTGTAACCTTAGTGAAGGCTTTTTTTTTTTTTTAAATGTTTTTATTTATTTTTGAGAGAGAGAGAGACAGAGTACGAATGGGGGAGGGACAGAGAGAGAGGGAGACACAGAATTGGAAGCAGGCTCCAGGCTCTGAGCTGTCAGCACAGAGTCCGAACCCACAAACTGTGAGGTCATGACCTGAGCCAAAGTCAGGTGCTTAACTGACTGAGCCACCCAGGCACCCCTACTGAAGGCTTCTAAGATGCGTGACTTTTCCTGGGCCTCCTTTTGGTGCTGTTTGCATGACTCATCCCTGTCCCTTCTCCCAGTCTCAGAATTTTCTATTTTTTTGTTAACAGATGCCAGAAGAGTCCACACTGCCCCGGCTCGAACCTTGTTCCTGCTGCGCCCCCTGCCCATTCTGTTGGTGACAGGCAGCGGGTATGCAGGTTACCGGCAGTATGAGAAGTACAGGGAGCGAGAGCTGGAGAAGCTGGGCTTGGAGATTCCACCCAAACTTGCTGGTCCCTGGGAGGTAGGACTAAGGTGCAGTCACCGTGAATTCTCATTTAACACAACTATCTGACACTTTTTAAATTGCCCCAAAGTTGAAATGTTTGAAAAAGTGCAATGTTCTTTTTTGGAGCTCATGTCTCCAGTGGGTTTTTGGCCAGACACAGACATTATACCTTTGGTGTCATGTTGGGCTTCCCTTCTGTGTCCACACTTACTCCTAATCTCCCAACAGCTCTGAGGAGAAATTCATTACCTGCTGTTGAAATCCTCAGAGTTCATGCCCTTCTCTGAGGATAAGCTGAAACAGTTGGACTTTTGGGATGTGGATAAGTTCTCTCCAGGAACCAGACTGAAATAATAAAATTTCCTTTATTTTTATTGCTCAAAATGCTTCCCCGACAATAGGACCTTTCAGTAGGGGCAGGCTTCAATGTTGTTGAACCATGAATGATGTACAATAGAACTGTCTTATTCATCTGTGCTCCAGTGGCCCAGAATGATTGGTAACTTAGAGTAGACAGTCAGTAAATTTGGAACTGAGTATTAAGATGCAAGCTTAAAAATGTCTTCTCAGCCATAATTTAGCAAATAAAAAATCTGAAATATTAGTAGAGCCAGTGGGTAAAAGCGGGGGTGGGGGGGGGTGAGAGTAGGGACTTTATGGTATTTAGATGATGCTCTTGGGTTTCCTCATGAGCCGTTCCCTATCAGTAATCCAGCTCTGCTGAATCCACTGACCAAGGCATGTGGGTCTTAAAGGCGAGTTCCAGCCATGTTCCTCAGTAGCTGTGTGAACGTGAACATGTCACTTGCTATTTGGTTCTCTGTGTGACAATGTCATAAACAACTATAAAATAGGTTGGATTGGAACCCAACTGAGATTTCTTCCAGCTCTAGCATAGTTTATCTAGGAATATTTGTTGGCATTGGCGTTACATGCTACATTATAGGCTTCCTCCTAAAATCCTGTTTTGAATTTTGGTTTTGACCCTCTTCCTCCAGTAGAATCTAGTGTAAAGATTTCACCTGATTTCCACCAGTCCTATAAAACTGTGACTTATTCAGCTGGTCATACAGATCCAGATGTGGCTGTTACCCAAGGAGATACCTGCTTGCCCGTGTGTCTGTCCTTTTTCTGGCCTATTCATACACCTTGGGCTTCATAATAGCCTATCTCAGACCAAGAAAAAAAAAAGGCTTTCTGTTTTCTGGTAGTATATGACAAAGTCCTTTTGGCGAAGGGTAATTGTGTAGTATGTGAGTCACACTTTGAAATTTTGCTGTACTCTATTTCCCATGACATTGATGGTTTCCTCTGTAAACGTACCTTCTTGTTTAGGCTGATACTTGTAAGACTGGGATCAATGACCCCACTCAAGATGGTTTCTCTCTGACCCCAAGCATTTGTCAGGCTGAGTCACCCTGCGATGAGCTCGAGACCCATTTCAAAGGTCTTCCAAGAGAATCTACATTTGGAAGAAATCTGTGACTTCTAAAATCATAAAAGACTAATGTCAATCGTATTTTTTAGCATTCACCATTTGTATAATTGGAACTACTGCCATATGTGAGTCAATGTCTGAAAGATGACCGTTTGTAAAGAGGACAGGGTTGATTGGCTTATAAGTTCTAGGGCCTGGACAGTAACAGAATACTGGATCAGAGTGGCTCAGTGCTGCACAAGGTCTGAAGCCCCTATTGGTTCAGAGCTGGGTTTAAGTTAGATACTGTTAGATTCTTTTGACTGAGTAAAATGGCCATAGGACTGCTGGATTTACAGGCAGGACTCCAGCATTTCACTTTATGAAAGGGAAATGGTCTGGACTCTGACCAGATATTGTAGGATTTCCGGAGAGGCAGCAGGTCGTGAGAAGGGAGAGTGCTGACTAGGAGTCATGGGCTGGATCCTAGTCCTACCCCTGCCCCACCTAATCCCTGTCATCTCATGAAAAATGAGAGTACCCCAATCTGGTCAATCATCAGAATTGTTGGGGAGCTTTAAAACTATGAATTCTTTGTTCTTATCTCTGGGGATTTAGAAAGTTTGAGCAAGACTCAAGATCTTTGTTTTTAAAAAGCCCCTTTGAGGATTCTGATGATAATGTAGGAACCATGGGCAGATGAGCTGTAAGGTTCCCTTCAGGGCTCTGTTTTTAAGTGGCAAATGAAAATTTCTGTGGGTGATTTTGCTGGAATATAATCTCTTCATATCCTTGGGTCAAGTCAGGCATCTCCAGAGCTTAAGAGAAGACAGGCTGGTAGTTAGGCTGAGATGAGCTCCTGGGGTCAGTGGCACAGTTGAGGTGACTGGGTGATTTTGTTTTACCAATAGCATTTTCTGGATTTCCAGGAGATAGACATGGGTCTAGGGGCAATGTAGCCTTCCCCACACATGAAGCAGTCCTGCTAGCTCCTGTTGGTCAGTGTGCCAGCAGGAAGCTTTTGTTCCCCTTTCCCATCCTGTAAGTTTCTCTTGTGTTGAAGAAATATCTGGGCATCCCTCTCTATCAAAACTTTAAAATATTTTAAAAATGTTTGTTTTGGGGCTCCTGGGTGGCTCAGTTGGTTAAGCGTCTGACTTCAGCTCAGGTCATGATCTCACAGTTCGTCAGTTCAAGCCCTGCATTGGGCTCTGTGCTGACAGCTCAGAGCCTGGAGCCTGCTTCAGATTCTGTGTCTTCCTCTCTCTTTGCTCCTCCCCAACTCACACTCTGTCTCTCTCAACAATAAATAAACATTAAAAAAAAAAAGTAAAAAAAAATTAAAATGTTTGTTTTTCGGAGAGAGAGAACAAGAAAGATAATGCGTGCATGAGCAGGGAAGGGGCAGAGAGAGAGAAATCCCAAACAGGCTCCACACTGACAGTGTAGAGCCCTGTGAGGGGCTCAAACTCATGAACCTGTGAGATCATGACCTGAGCCAAGATCAGGGGTTGGACGCTCAACTGACTGAGCCATCCAAATACCCCAAAACTTTTGTAATTTGGTAATTTTTTATTTTTTAAGTAAGTTCTGTGCCCAACATGGGGCTTGAACTCATGACCCCAAGATCCAGAGTCACATGCTCTAGGGGTGCTAGGGTGACTCAGTTGGTTGAGTGTCTGACTTTGGCTCAGGTCATGATCTTGCAGTTGTGGGTTCGAGCCCTCCATCAGGCTTGCTGCTGTCAGCCTGTCAGCTCGAAGCTGGCCTTGGATCCTCTGTTCCCCTCTCTCTCTGCCCCTCCCTTGCTTGTGCTCTCTCTCAAAAAATAAATCAAAAAAAAAAAAAAAGAATCACAAGCTCTACTGGCAGAGCCAGCCAGGTACCCCCCTGTATCAAAACTCTTAAGAGCATGTTTGTAATGCTTTAGGTTGAATAGCACCTCACAGTTTTTCTTTCTTTCTGTTTTTAAAGTTTATTTATTTTGAGAGTGAGAGAGCACACCGTGTGCGTGTGTGCATGCATGAGCAGGGGAGGGGCAGAAAGAGGAGGAGAGAGGGAATCTCAAGCAGGCTCTACAATAAGCATGGAGCCCAATGTGGGGATCCATGCCATGACCGTGAAATCACGACCTCAGCTGATGTCAAGAGTCAGACACTCAACTGACTGAGACACCCACGTACCCCAGCACCTCACATTTTTTCTGAATCCATTTATTTATAACAGCTCACTGAGATGGCAAAGGCCGGTGTTAGAGCCATTTTACAAAAAGACCATTTGGTAGCAGAGTAGGTTCTAGAACAGAGATCTTTCGATGCCCAATCCCATACTCTTTAAAACAATACCATGTTGCCAATAAAAGGTGCTGTTAGTACAGAATTTAGACAGTGATAGCAAGAGATGGAGGTGAGCTTTAACCTGCCCACTGGGGCTTGCTGTGTACTCAAGGTACCTCCATTTTGTGAGGGCTCCGCCTGTTTAAATTATGAGGTGAATTGAGTATACTGACTTGAAAAGTTGTCTGTAGTTACATAGGTGAGAATTCATATTATGCCACCCATCCCCCATCATATTACTCTTGAAGAATTTATATACATATCTTTTCTTTATTTCAGTTCTTCCTGTCCACCCCCCTGCCCTTTCCCCTCCCTAACAGTATAGAAGAAACCATTGCTCCAAAATGTGTGCCATCTCACTCACTGCAAGCTCTACTCTGGGGTGCGGGGAGAGGGCATGGCTCTTGCAGAGGGGAGGTGGGTGTTGGATGTGATTTAAGGAGACTTGAACTCAGCTGTGGGTCTTGAGTGTGTTTCATTTTCATGTGTTCTGTTTTTCACATTTAAGAAAATGTTTCTAGCCTCTTTGCCTGCTCTGAGAGTCCTATTCTTTTCATGGTAGGAGAAGAAGCACATGTAGTTGGCTGAGTAGAAATGAAACCTGTGTGTTTGTTTTATGTGATTAAGGGAATTCTGCAACTAGCAGCAAAGTAAGTAGCCTGTTGAGACCAAATAATTTGGTCATTTACCTGCTTGTAAAGGTAAATGTTCATTTTTTTAAAAATCAGAAAACATTACAAAATATGAAAATGAAAACAGTAGTGACCCACGATCCCATAATGCACAGGAAACCACAGTTCACATTTTGGGGAACTTAGCCCTTCCGGGCTTTTAGATGTTTAGGAATATGTATTTTAATTTTAATTTTTAAAAAATGTTTATTTATTCTAAGGGTGGGGGCAGAGAGAGGGAAATAGAGAATCCCAAGCAGGCTCTGCACCACCATCACAGAGCCCGATGTGGGACTCGAGCTCACTAACTGAGAGATTATGACCTGAGCTGAAATCAAGAATTGGATGCTCAACTGACTGAACCACCCAGGCACCCGAGTTAATTTTTAATGAGATAGTTTAAAAAATTTTTTAAGTTTATTTATTTCGAGAGAGTACATGAGTAGGGGAGGGGCAGGGAGGGGGAGGGAGAGAGAGAGAAAGAGAAAGAGAAAGAATCCCAAGCAGGCCCCACACCATCAGTTCAGAGCCTGACATGGGGCTTGAACTCACAAACTGTGAGATCATGACCTGAGCCAAAGTTGGACATTTAACCAATTGAGCCATCCAGGAGCCCCGAAATGTTTAAAATTTTTTAAATAAAACATGATTATATAAAAATTCAAATACTACCAAAGGGTTTACATAAAAATATCTTCCATTTTCTGCCCCATCTACTAATCCCATCCCTACTCTCCAGAAGCATGCAAGCTTTTTTTTTTTTTTAAATTTGAGATAGAGTTCGAGAGAGTGCACGGGGGAGGGGCAGAGAATGGAGACACAGAATCGGAAGCAGGCTCCAGGCTCTGAGCTGTGAGCACCAAACATGGGGCTCGAACTCACGAGCTGTGAGATCACGACCTGAGCCAAAGTCAGACGCTTAACTGACTGGGCCACCCAGGCGCCCCTAAGCATGCAAGCTTTTTTAACGTTACTGTATCTTTCCAGAATGTCTCTCCCTACTTACATATATTTTGGCTACTCAAAGGTGACTTAATTTTTTTCTGTTTAATTGAGAAATAATCAACATACATCACTTATGTAAGTTTAAGGTATACAGCATGATGGTTTGATTTACATATATTGTGAAATGATTGCCAGAATAACAGCTAACATCCATCATCTCTATAGAAAACATTTTTAAAAAAGAAAAAAGGAAAAAGGAAAACATTTTTTCCTGTGATGAGAACTCTTAGGATTAATTCTCTTTACTTTCCTATGTGATGTACAGCAGTGTTAGCTATAGGCATCATTTTGTATATTACATCCCTAGTCCTTATCTCTCTTATAACTGGAAGTTTATACCTTTTGACCTTCTTCTAATTCCCTGTCTCCCTCTGCTCCACCCCCTATAGTCTGATCCCTTTTCCTCTTGAGTTTGGTTTTTCTTTTTTTTTTTTTCCCTTTTATTCATTTTTTTAGATTCCACTTATATATAAGTGAGATCATGCAGTATTTGTCTTTCTCTGGCTCACTTAATGAACTTAGCATAATGCCTTCAGGGTTCATCCATGTTGTTGCAGGTGGTAGGATTTCTTCATTTTTTTTCTGGCTGAAAAAGATTCCAGTGTATGTATGTATGATGTATGTACGTACACACACACAGACATACATATACACCACAACTTGTTTATCCGTTGGATACTAGGTTGTTTCCATGTCTTGGCCATTGTGAATAATGCTGCCATGATGATTTCATTTTTAAGTCACTTTTACTCATGTATTGTCATTTACTTGCAATAAAACATACCCTTTTTAAGTATACAGTTCATTGTTGCTTTTTTATTTTTATTTTTAAAAATTTTTTAACGTTTATTCATTCTTGAGAGAGATACAGAGTGTGAGCAGGGTAGGGGCGGAGAGAGAGACATACACAGAATCGGAAGCAGGCTCCAGGCCCTGAGCCGTCAGCACAGAGCCTGACGCGGGGCTTGAACTCACGAGCGGTGAGATCATGACCTGAGCTGAAGTCGGACGCTCAACCGACTGAACCGCCCAGGCGCCCCCTCTTTTATTTTTTATTAAAAATTTTTTTTGAATGTTTTTATTTTATTTTATTGAGATAGAGACAGAGCACGAATGGGGGAGGGGCAGAGAGAGAGGGAGAGAGAATCTGAAGCAGGCTCCAAGCTCTGAGCTGTCAGCACAGAGCCCGATGTGGGGCTTGAATTCCCGGACCATGAGATCATGTCCTGAGCTGAAGTCCGATAATTAACCGACTGAGGCCCCCCAGGTGCCCCTATATATCTTCTTTGAAGGAATGTCTATTCAAGACCTTTGTCCATTTTACATTGGGTGGTTTGTTTTTTGTTGTTGGGTTGCAGGAGTTCTTTATATATTCTGGATACTAGACCCTTACCAGATACATGTATTTGCAAATACTCTATTCTGTGGATTGTATTTTCACTCTCTTGATAACATGTTTTGATACACAAAAATTTTTAATTTTGATTAAGTCTAGTTTATCTATTTTTACCTTTATTGCTTATGTTTTTGTTGTCCTATCCAAGAAGTCATTCTGAATCCAGTATTGTGAAGATTCTCTTCTAAGAAAAATTAGGCCTTTCTCTCTCTCTCTTTTTTTTTTTTTTAAGAAAAATTGTAGGTCTTCTGTTTAGGTTTTTGGTACATTTTGTGCTACTTTGAGGATGCGCTTGGCCTTAGAGCAGGAGCCGAGAGTTGAGGAGCTGCTTTCAGGAGTTTCTTCTCAGGAACCCATGATGTCATGGACAAGTTCTGGGTTTGTGGTCAAACTGCCTGTTCAGTTAGGCTGCTCAAGGCCTGGTGTTTGGCCTTAGAAAGGAGGGTGCTTGACACCGGCATCTCTCTGTAGAGAACTGGCTTTGCATGAATAGCACTGGGGATAGAAGACAACCAGGTGTGCCTGCAGCTGTCACATGTTCTGGGTTTGTGTGGCAGTTGTGATTCCAGATATGCTGTCCTTGTGTCCTCATTGTCCTTTTGTCCTCATTGTCAAAAAGGGAACCAAAACCTTCATAGGCATTTCTTAACAAGAGGGGTCGAAGTGTGTCGCATCTGTAAACCTAAAGTGTACAGTGCACACCTGTGCAGCATAGTGACTCCAAGGCTTCCTGTGAACACCTAGGTGATTTTCCATGCAGGATGACATCTGGTGGCAGACTCCTTTGGTCTCTGGCATTTCCAGGGTGTCCTTTTTTTCTTGACTGCTGGACCTGAGAACAGAGATGCATCTGGTAGGAAAGCTGGCCTGCTGGAAATGGTGGACTCTTTGGGGAGGAAGCAGTCCTCCTGTCTCTCTTCCTGCCAGCCTCCAGAGGTGATCCACAGACAGAGGTGGGCCTATGACTGCAGAGCAAGTGGGGATTGGCAGCTGGCCTTTCTTATCAGGTGCAAAGGGCTCTCACTTGAACACCTGCACCTAACCTGGAGGCACCCAGCCTGGAGCCAGGCACTTCGGGTGCTGAACATACCTGGCTGAGTGGACAGCATATAAAAAGTTCAGCCCTGAGTCCCTCCATGTGAAGCAGCAGCAGCGGGTGCTGAGAACAGGCCTGACTTGTTCTGCCTCACCTATCAGCAGGAGATGCTCTGTATGTGGAATCTGGTCTTGGGTTTTTCCCCCCCACCCAGTAATAGAATTTAGGGAATTTTCTGTGGTTTGAAGCAAACTTCCAACTCTTAAATTGTGAATAGAGTAGAAAAGTCAAGAGAATAGAGTTACACACCTCTTGATTGAACAGTTAATGTTTTATTATACCTGCTTTATCTTCGTGTGTATATATATCTTTTATTCTCTGAATCATTTGAAAGTATGTTGCAGTCATTACAAAACTTCACCTCTAAAAACTTTAGTATGCATCTGAGTATAACAACTTGGTTTTGTTGTTCGTTTTTGGCCTAGCCATGGGGTCCTGTGGCAAGGTGTGAGGTGTTCAGGGACCAGTGGCGTAGACAGTAGGCCTCAGTCAAGAGCAGCTGGGCCCACATCCATGTTCATTCCCTGCATTAGCAATGCTTTATTTCCAGCCTCAGTTTAGAACTTAAAAAATGTATGGTGCAACATTCCAATTCATTAAAAGGAATGTGGGAGGACAGATCAGCCTGTGCCCACATATCACCCTATGTCCTTTTTCCTGCCCACCCGCCTGGAGCTCCATTTGCCTGCATTCAGCATACCCCTCTGTGCTGTGGTGCCTATGACGCTGGACAGTATTGAACATGTTCTGCACTTTTTTTTACAACTTTATATAGTTACTATAGCTTTCTTCTTCTTATCTGTAAACAGGCTACTATAAACTCCCTCATAAGGTTGTTAAATGAGAATGATGTACGTGTAAATACCTTGCTCTATGCTGGCAGGGTGTAGAAAGTCAGTAAATACAGGCACACTTCATTTTATTGTGCTTTTGCTTTATTGTGCTTTGAAGGTAATTGCATTTTTTTGTTTTTTATTTTATTTTATTTTTTACAAATTGAAGGTTGGTGACAACCTTGCATCTAGTGAGTCTGTCAGCACCATTTTTCTAACAGTGTTTACTCACTTTGTGTCTCTGTGTCATATTTTGGTAATTCTCGCAGTATTTCAACGTTTTCATTATTCTGTTTGTTATGGTGATCTGTGATTAGTGACTACGACTTGCTGAAAGCTCAGATGATGGTTAACATTTTTTAGCAATAAAGTGTGTTTTAATTACATACATTGCTTTTTTTAAAAAGGTTTTTTAAAAAAGTTTTATTTTGAGAGAGCATGAGCGGGGAAAGGGCACTGGGAAATAAAAAAAATTCATTTGACTTGCATTTTTTAAAAGTTTATTTCTTTAGAGAGAGAGAGAATGCGCAGGTAGGGACAGAGAGAGAGAGGTGGGGGGAGAGAGAGAACCCCAAGCAGGCTCCCTATTACTTGTGCAGAGCACGATGTGGGGCTCAAGTTCAAGGACCGTGAGATAATGACCTGAGCTGAAATCAAGAGTTGGATGCTTAACTGATTGAACCCCCCCAGGCATACTGCTTTATTGCAATATTTGCTTTATTGCAGTATGCTGGAACCAAACCAGCAATATCTTTGAGGTATGCCTGTACTGTTTTACTTCCTACTTAATAGGTGTTAGGAAAGGTGGATGTTAAAGTGAGCAGTCAAGTTGGCAGGGAAGTAGATCCCACTTGTCTGCTCAGGTGTCGTTTACTAACTGCCCAGCTCTATCCTCAGAGAATCTTGGGCTCATTCAAGGTCAAGAGGGCGTCTCAGGGGCCTCAGGGCCCCTATCTGGGAGGAACTGTGGCGGCCACACCCCCAGGTCACTCAGGCTGTGCTTTGCCTCTTCCCTGCTTGCCCCAGCCCAGGGACAACGCTGAGTGGTGTGTGGAAGAGCTGAGGACTGCCTGAAGAAGATGAGGAACAAGATAAAGCTGAGCTCTGGGTCTGGAAGGAGTACAGGGTGGCTGACTCAGAAACCTTTAGGGCCCTGTGTGGAGCTTTCTGCCAGGCTGTTCTGCCACAAATCACGGTTTCCTTTATTGTGCTGCAGACCACCCCTGCTCCGTGCCCCCTCCTCCAGGAGCTGCTGGTGGGATTGCTGAGAAACGCTGGCAAATGCAAGGGGGTAGGGCTGGGAGAAGGTTTCAGATGAAGAAATAGCCTGAGGGCACGTTTGTGAGGCTGCTAACCTGCCCGTGGCTTCTTGCACCAGCCACCAGCCACCAGCCCTGAGACACCAGCCATCACTGGTCTTCCTCAGGAGGCTTCTGCCAGCCCTCAGGGAATGAGAATTAGCAGAAAGCACCTGCCACCCCTGCCCTACTGCTACCTTCATCCCCTTGTACAGTAGTGCATGAAATTCACTAGGCAGGGAACTACAGTGGCATGAGTGACGTGGGACACCTGTCCACGGGTGCTGGAGGCCAAGAGGCCTGGGGCCTGCAGAGCCTTGCGGTGGCTCTAGGTGGCACTCCCACCCAGGGGAGTACCAACAAGGTAGGAGGACCCAGTGTGGCTGGAAGGGACCTCGTTCAGGGTGGGAACATAAACTTTTGTTTTTCCCAGAAATCATTTGTTAACCATTATCTGGAATCTAGAAGGCATTTCCTTACTGAAACATACGTGGTGGAAGTCAGGTTAGAAGGCTAATCTCAGGACAGACCTGTGGGCTGGTTTATGAGTTTTCTAAACACCAGTCTTCCTGAGAGGCTTAAAATGATTACAAAGGAACCCTGGTAGACCTGGAGTGTCCCTGTTGTTCATTTTACTGGGAGAGCATTGGTGTTTCAGAGGCTGCTCAGCAAATGAGAACCTGGGCTTTTGTTTTCCTCCCCTAAGTGTAACTTGGACAAGGCCTGGTCTGGAAGTACTGGAGGCTTTGGGGAAGTCAGAATGGTCCTCCAGGATCTTTCTGGTTCTGGAATTTAGTGTTGCCAGGATTCTGTTATCTTCCTGTGCTTTCACTACTTTTTATCCCATTTCACGGTGTGTTTGCTTAGAGCTCTGGGGTGAGAAGGGGTCTTAAGTCTCACTGAGACTCAGAGAATGCTGTGGGCCTAGGCTGGGAGACTGCAAGGTGCAGCCCTTGTGCTGGAACCTGAGCCCTAGAGGGCTGGAACTCTACATAGTGCACCCCTGCTGCCCTATTCCTGCTGTGCATTGAAAGTATCCAGCATTATGGAAGTCCACAAGGAGGGACCCTGCCCGTCTTCTGCCCCTATCCCCGCTGTGGCATCCCAGGTCTGTAGCTTGTCACAGAGCACTTGCAGAGTGGATCCAGATGAGAACAGGTGTTTGGGGCTTTGTATGCCACCATGTCCTGCTCCAGGCTGCCTGGGCTCAGCTGCCCATCTCTTTGAAAGCCTAAAGGCTCGCTCTTCCTGTTCCAAATGTTGCTTTAGAAATCAAATTCTCAGGGCGCCTGGGTGGCTTATTCGGTTGAGTGATTTCAGCTCGGGTACTATCTCACGGTTTGTGAGTTTGAGCCCCACATCAGGCTTGTTGCCTTTGGATCCTCTGTCCCTCTCTCTCTGACCCTCCCCGACTCATGCCTGCTCGCTCTCAAAAATAAATAGATATTAAAAAAAAAATTAAATTTTCAGTGATCAGAAGGAGCTAGGGTTGTACCCTTGTTCAGTGGCCTAGAGCATGAAGACAGCCTTCTGAGGCAGTCTGACCGCTGAATTTCACCGTTTGTTTTTTTGGGCTTTTTTGGTGTTTCCCGTTCACTCTATCTCACCTAGAAAATGTCTCTTCATCCTATGTGGAGCGAGTGCTTGCAGGCATGGGGTGTAAGGTGCTGACCCCACCCCCACCCCCACCCCCACCCCCCCACCCCCTGGCTGGGCCCTGCCATCTACTGGGGTAGAAGGACACTGCATGAATCACTTCACAGCCTGGGGCCAGAGGGGAACTTTGCTTTTACTGAGTCTGGTCTCTTTGGGGGTCTATCCCAGATTTTGTGTGGCAGGGGATTTGTATGGTAGGAGTGTGTCTGCCTGGAGGAGGGGGAGGTGTGGAGGTGGGGGCATCCTGTGCCTTCCAGGTGGGGTGTGGGAAAGAGCCAAGGACTTAGATGCCTTTTCGAGGGCTAGAAAAGGTAGCTGGAGGTGGCTTTCTGTTCAGTCCCAGGAAGCTGGCCCTGGGTGAGGTCAGCCACACGTTGAAGCCTGGGACTGCCCAGTTTGGAGTGAGGAAGAAGAATGGCCCCCAGGCCCCGGAGGTGTCGCCGGGAAATCCCGTGACCGGGCGGGGCTGGTTCCCTGGCCGCAGCCCCTCCTCTTAAAGGGGCCCTGGGCCCGGTGGCTGGGTCTGGCCCGAGGGCGGAGCGTGACTGCTTCTGGTATCCGCCCTCCATCCCCGCCCTGGGTGGTCTGAGTGGCCAGAGCCGAGCCCCCGCCTGCCTGCCGGGGCTTCCTCTCCGAGTGGCGCCTCCTTGGGCGTCGGCGCCTGACACCCAGCGAGACCGGACTACCTGCTGGTGAGTGAGTGGAGCCCGTAGCGGGGCCGCCCTGGGTGCCGGTCGCCCCTTGGAGCTGCGGGGCCCTGGGCTGGAGAGCCCACCCCACAGTCTTCATCCCTTCACAGGCTTCTCCTGCCCACATGGTGGGTCACGGGCTGTCCTGGATGAGCTCACTTCCGCCAGGCCGGGCAGCATCTCCTGGCCCTCAGCCGGCCGGGAAAGGGAAAATGCTGGGGCTCCAAGTCCCCTCTTGCTCCGAAAGATTTCCTCAGTGACTGGCGCCAGTTAGGGAAGAAAGCTGCCCTGTTCTCAGTGGGACCTGTAGGTGTCCCCAGGGTCTCACCTGAGGGGCAGAGAGGGGGGTGACAAGCTGCCCTTCACAGAGCCCTATCCCCAAAGGAAGGTTCTTTTCCTTTCTGGGATTCTTAAATTTCTTAGAAGTCCCGTGCTGCGGGGAGGACTGTCCCCACCTCCAACCACCCTTCCCTGGCTGCTGGCTTGAAAGAAGTATCTCTGGGTCCTTCTCTTTCCTTCCTCTTCTCTTGCCCAAGGCTTCCCCAAGATGGCTCACCCGTTTCACCTGGGGAGAATCCATTTTCCCTGTTCTCTGTTTTTGAAGTTTTGTCTGCTTCTAGTCCTGGAACACAGGGAGGAAGGGTTGGTGGTCCCACCTGGACACAGCTGTTTGTGTCATGCTTCAGGTGAGCTGGGTGGGGGGCTGGGGGTGTCGGGTAGTGGCCCTGCCTTCCAAGGTGGAAGCGGGCCCAGAAAGTCAAGCAGATGAACACAGAATTTGGGGAAACGGGGACACTGAGGCTTTCTGCTGCGGCTTCAGGGGGAGTGACCCTGGCACCCAGTGAGAGTTCCGCTCAGGGAGCAAGAACAAATTTCTTAGGTTGTCTCTGGCAGGTTGTGTGCCTGGCTGCAAGGCCCTTGGTGCTCAGGGAGAGCTTGTTGGGGGGCGGGGGACAGACAGTCTGACTCCGTCCCTGTCTTCCTGACCTTGTCCAGACTCAAACCTGAATCCATCAAAGTCCAAGGGAACCTGTAGTAACTGGTAACTGGCCTGGGTTCGTCCATCTGACTTCAGTTGGAACGTTCCATTCCACTGAGGGGGTTATTGTTGCCTTCATTACAGGTTGTGAGGGGACATGGCAGCACTGGTCGGGTGTGAATACCCAGAATAGCACGTCCAGACAAAGGTGACCCCCTACCTGGTCCTGTTGGGCCGTCAAATCTTCTCATAGGGGCAGCAAGTGTCTGTGTGATTTGGGCTCTTTCAGAACTACTGACTCCACCCTGTCCCTGCTCTCTTGCCAGTGGGAGCATACCTCAGTGCTCTCAGAGTTTGGGTTTGGAAACGGAGGTGGGGTGTTGGGAGTCAGGTCTAGGGGATGAGACGACACCAGGTCTCGGGTGAAAGTGAGGCATGGTGTTTCTGAGCAGAGCAGAGTTCTGGGCCAGTGTTGCTACTATGATCTGAGCCTCGAGGGGGTGAGCAGGAGGAGTGACCCTTCCCATTTCCAGATAGCCAAACTGATAGCCACAGAGCACCTGTGACTTGCAAGGCCTCTCCCAGCTCTCAGGGTAGGGCAGCCAGGATTGCAGTAACTGGATTGTCCCCCTCCCCCACCAAAGCCTAGCTTCTGAGTTCCCCTGTTCAGTATGGCTGGTCCTTAGGCCTTGTGATAACTTTAAACTCCTACTGGTCACAGCTCACAACTCTTCTCCACAGAGTGTCCTTGAGATGGAGGAGAGAGGGAATGTAACTGTACTTCCCTTGCTTCAGGGAGTCCTGCTTTTGGGTTCCTCATCTGGGCCTGGCTCCAAGGAGCCAGAGAGTAAGAAAATTTTGGCTTGGGCTCCAAGGGTCATCGCAGGAATGGAGGGCAAGTGGGGCACCATAATGGGGAGGCCAGGAGCACTGTTGGCCTAGGAAGTGGCTCTGCCTTTGGGAAGCAGGAAGGAATGAGCCTTAGGGGAGCCCCTTTCCTCCATCCTGCAGCTTTGAGCTAGACAGAGGGTGCCAAGCCTGTTTTCTGGGGACAGGTGAATTCATGTCTGCTCCCTGGGGACCTTTTGGGGCCCATGCATGGTGATTTGGAAGAAACTTGACAGTCTGGTCCCTGACCCATTTCGGAAGAGGAGGTAGAGTGGTGGTGGAGGTAGGACTGAGGGCTCAGGTCATCCTCCTGGCCCTGTGGGGGCAGTTTCTTAGAGTCTAGGATAGCAGCAACTTGAACTGGGCCCCCTTGAGCACCGTGCACTGCAGGAGGAAGGGTGAAGGCCCAGTTTACTGTGGTGGGCCGTGAGGCCTGGCCAAGTCCCTGCACTGGGGGCCCTGGGGTAAATGAAATGGCAGAGGCATACACAGGAATCTGTTTTTGAGGACCTGAGGTTTTGGGTCTAGCTAGGTTTGTCTGTGGGCTCCAGCATGTGCCTTTCTGGCAGCATGCTGCAGTGGTCACTGCCCCATCTGGTAACATAGTGGGGGAAATAGGCAGGTTGAGACTGGGGTCCCCATCCTCTTCCACAAGGCCTCACTGGCCTCACCGGAAATCCTGTGCACTCAGTCTGAGCTTTCTCGAGTGGGGGCAAGAGCCTTGTCCTAGAAGTCAAGCACTTCAAGCACTGTGCCTAGTCCTGACTGCCTGTCACCCATTTGGGCCTGGGGAGCTGACAGGAGGCCATTGTGGGGCCCCATTGCCTGGTGGGCCATGGAGGGGTGGGGTGTGTGCTCAGTACATGGGTGATATAGTTGAAGTGACCTGTCACAGATGGGAAAGTTAGGAGGCTCAGAATGGGTGAGGGATAGACACAGTGGTGTCCATGGGTCCCGGGGCCTGGCCCTTAGGTCAGAGGAGGCTCCTGTGCGTATCCGCTTCTGGCTGAGACCAGGTGCCCACCCATAGTGAGCTGTCCTGCCACTCAGGTGAGTGGCCTGGGGATGATCTCTGCTGGAGGGGTCTGGGTCTGGGGTGGCCAGGCCTTGCCACTTCCTTGGTCAGGGCTGGAAATCCATGCTTACTTTCGGATGTTACTCAACCTGTGCTGGCTCCCACTGCACACTACACTCCGAGGGATTTGACTCGCCAGGGACTGGCATTTTCACCTCTGGCTGAGGTGCCTTTGCCAGGGCATCAGACATTCACCCTTGTGTGGGTGGAGCCGGGTCTGAGTGGGGCCTCTTGTTCTGTTGTGAGTCAGTTGGCTGTGCGGGGGTCACCATTTGGCCTGGGACTGCGCTGGAGCAAGCAGGTGGCCCAGCTTGGGGACAGAGTGGGTGGAGGGCAGGGGCCTGTGTCCGAGGCCTCAGGCCCCCACTGCTTCCCAAGCAGGTGTGACCAGTGCCCGTCTTCACGATAGCCCCAACCTCTAAGCTGCGCCCAGTGAGCCACAGGACCCAACTGAGCTGGGAAGCAGCCCACCAGCCACCAGCTGACCTCTGCTGGGTCAGCTTTCTGCCTTGGGAGCTTCTTTCAGGGCCTGCATCTCTGCGTCTAAAGATGGTGGCAAGTGCCTGTCCTCTGTAGCCTGCAGTTGGGATTGGAGGCCAGGCTGGTTGGGTCCTTGACTATCCCTGGGCTCAGACAGCAACGACTGTGGAATGTTTGCTCTCCTTTCCTATTATCTGTGAGGGCCTGTGGGCGTGTCCTCCCAGATCACCAGGCAGGGCCAGAGTGCTGTCCACAGCAAAGATCCGAGTGAGGGGCTGGTTTGGGCTTCAGTCCTGGTTGGTTTTCCCTCAGATCACGTCATGAGTGTGCTAATCTGCTGAGGAGGCCTTGGGGGGGTCTGTGCCGGGATGGGAGGCTCTGACGCCTGGCTGTGGGGGGCTGGTGAGAGAGCTGGAGCAGGTCAGGTTTCCAGCGTCTGACCCCCACCCACCGTGTCTCTCTTGTCTTCCCGCTCCCTCATTCCTCAGATGCTGTTTTGTCACCTGAATGGAAAATGGGTCAGGTCCTGGTGAGGGAGGGGCCGCTCGAGCTGCAGACAGGCCGACGCTGGGTGCCCGCCTGGAGCACAGGGCTCAGATTCCAAGCTTGTGCTTCTTGCTCCCACAGGCGCCTGGTCCCTTCTCTGGCATTAGCTCGCTGCGCTGGAGGGGGCAGGTGGCCCAGCCTGGGGACAGAGTGGGTGGAGGGCAGGGGCTTGTGTCCGAGGCCTCAGGCCCCCACTGCTTCCCAAGCAGGTGTGACCAGTGCCTGTCTTCACGATAGCCCCAACCTCTAAGCTGCGCCCAGTGAACCACAGGACCCAACTGAGCTGGGAAGCGGCCCACCAGCCACGAGGCAGCCAGCCCGAGGAGTGGTGACAGCGCAGGAGCTCCTGGCTGGGGGGAAGGGAGGAAGGAGGAGAAACAAAGGCGAGTGTGCCTGGCGCCGCCCACCATGTGTCAGTCAGAGGCTCGGCGAGGACCGGAGCTCCGAGCAGCGAAATGGTGAGATGCTGCCGGCCGCGTCCTAACCTCACTGTGCCCCGCCACGACCTCCGGAAGGTCAGAGTTCACGTCCAGCGGCCCCGAGGTGGAGGTGGCGGCAGGGGGCAGGGGGATCAGCCCCCGAGGCTGGAGGGGCCCGGCCCGGGGGGCCTGAGTCGGAGAGCCCGCTTCAGGTACCTGGGGAGGCAGAGCGGGCTGGTGGCCTAGTGTCTGCTGCTCCCTAATTGCTGCTCCCAGGCCCCCACCCCCAGGCGCTCCCCACCCTGCTCTGGAGAGGTGCCACTCTTCTAGGATTGGTCCCTGGGCTTCTGCAGTGATCAGGGCGGGTGGGGGAAGCCCTGGGGACAGCAGGAGTTTGTACAGCTTTGTTTGGCCCTATTACCTTCCTGAACCTTTTGAAAACACAGTGGGGTGGGGTGGGGTGGGAGAGAATGAACGCAGGGAGTCTGGTGAGCTGTGGAAAGAAGCATCTTCCATTGCCATCATTGAATAGCAGGTGCCCGGCCATCAGCTTGGCTCTCCATTTTTTTCTTTTTGGTATCAGCTGAGATGCCTCTTTGTTCCTTGGTTTGTTCAGCAACATGGGGGGCAGAGGACATGGCATCTCTGAGAGTGGATGGGAGCCTTAGATTATCCAGTTGAATGCAGTCTTTTTGCAAATGAGGAAACTTAGGCCTGGGGACACTCTCAGAGCGGGTGGGAAGGTGGTCTTCTGATGGCTGCACTGGGGCTTCAGGAACATTTTCTAGTGCTTAGGCATGAGACCAGGGGACTTGGGTGTCCCTGTTGTGTCTCAGGAGGCCAGGGTTCTGGTGAAAAGGCCCACCCAGCCTCAGATCCCCGCAAGGCTGAGCCTGTGCTGAATGCACTGAATTTGGGCTTTGTTGAAAGGAGGGGTTTGGCTGAGGTGTGTGACCCCGGCAGACCTGGGAGGTGGTCTCAGGGTTTCTGGTGAGGTTCCCCCCACCAACCTCTGGGTCTGTTTTGGAGAACCTGATGTGATGTAGAAAGATCAGGCAGGTGGATGGAGCTGTAGCTGTTAGGGGTGTGCGTGCGGGCAGGTACACGTTCATGGGTGTTTTCTTTTGGGGTCTTGCCAGGCCCAATCCCTTAATTTATCTGATGAGGAAACAAGAAGCCCAGAGCCTTGAAGAGATTTTCCCAGATCCTGCAGTGCAATGGTAGCCGTAGCTCCCCGCTGCTCTGTGCTTCTGCACTGTTGGGGCTCCAGATCAGACTGTCTTCCTGGCACCTCTGTGGGCAGAGCTGGCCCCAGGATTTGGGGGCTGTGAGGCAGGCTGTGCACCCCGTCTTCCCCATGCTGCCCCTGATTCCTAGTCCTCCTAAGCTGGTAGGCAGGTGGGTGAGACTGGGATGTGAGTCTGCCGACCAGAGGCAGCTGAGCCCCCAACTCAGAATGGGCTTGTGTTGAGGGGCCATGGCAGTGCTGCTGGACTCCATAGAGAGGCAAGCTTGCTGAGGGTGGGGTGGGGCCTCCCAGACCCTGACTGCTGACCTGGCTGTGCGCGGACATCTGCTCTGCAGGTTGCACTTCCCCCAGCTGGCACTGAGGCGGAGGCTGGGACAGTTGAGCTGTATGTCCAGACCTGCCCTGAAACTGCGCTCCTGGCCCCTGACGGTCCTCTACTACCTCCTGCCCTTCGGTGCCCTCAGACCGCTCAGCCGGGTGGGATGGAGGCCCGTGAGCAGGGTAAGTGTGCAGACTGCTGGCCTGGTCGTCCTGGGCGCAGGCCTGAGGTTGGGACCCAGGACACGGAAACAGAGAAGGAAACAGTTGTCAGATTAGAGGTGATGGTGTGGGTGCTGAGCCCCCTGGTTGGTCATCTTGACAGGCGAGTTGGTTGGGAAGGCCAGGCTGGTTGGTGGCCCTGAGGGCTTGCTGTGCACCGCCTGTTTTCCTTGCCTGCATTTGTGCCATTTAGGGGCTCTGTTTCTGAGAGGAACCCACACTGGGCATTCAGAAAATGGTGTCTGATTCCCTGGGTTCAGGTAGAAGAGAGCTCAGAGGTGATTTTGAGAAGAATGTGAATCAATTGCAGGATGCCAGAGGGTGATTCAGGAAGGCTGGTGCCTGTCTGGGCCCCTTAGGGTGTGGATGCCTTTGAGGATGTGGGAGCCCCAGGCAGAGCTGGATGAGGGAGCGACCTGGCCACCATTCCCTAGAGGGCCGGCTCTCTTGCCCTGGGCTCTCTGGGCAGGCTGACCCCAAGTAGGGCACCCTATGCTGAGATGGGCACATCAGCTGTGAGGAGTTTGGGGAGCCATTAGCTCAGTGCACTGTAGAGGTGTTTAAAGTTGGAATGAAATTATACTTACACCGTGGGGACTTGGTGTCTAGGTCGGGCTGACAGGCAGCAGCTGCCAATTAGAGGCAGGTCCCACTGTGGCAGTGGCACCTGGGGTTTAAGAGGCGCTCCCCTTCCAGGTCGCCTGGCCCTGGGAGTTTGGCCCGCGGTGCCAACAGAGACAGCTGGGGCCGATTCCCCTGTGCCTCGGGGCAGCAGCCCCAGGTGCAGACAGCTTTGTGGACCAGTCTCTCACAGTAGAGTGCCTCGGAGCTCAGGCGGGCTGGGTAGGGCGCAGCTGTGTCCGGGGGTGCTTGCCGGCTGGGGTGGGGGTGACAGTGATACAGCGCATCCTCATATGAAAGTCCCCGACCTTGTGCAGGCCATATTCCCTCCGCTTTCTGTTTGGACCAGAATGTGTGCTTTGGGCTGTAAACTTTCGCCTGCACCCAGGGTCCTGCCCCTTTCTGCCACAGCGTCTCTGTGCAGGTATCAGAGCCATTTATGCCCCTCCTTTCCTTAAGAAGTGAGACTGTGCTGGCCAGTCTCTCCTGGGGACCAGGGCAGTTGCTGTTAGACCTGTGTATGAAATGACTGAAATACTGAGTTTAGGTCACTGTGTCACAGTCTCGGCCAGTATTTGGTCTGTGAGAGTATTTGGGAAGCTCAGTCTGGTTCCTAGTAGGAAACAACCACATCACAAAGCCATCGCGGGTGCCCAGGTGGCCAGAGGTGGTGGCTGACTGGGGGGTGGCAGGGGGCACGCAGGGCGGCCCACTCATCTGCCTATCTGTGGCCTGCAGGTGGCCCTGTACAAGTCAGTGCCAACGCGCCTGCTGTCGCGGGCCTGGGGCCGCCTCAACCAGGTCGAGCTGCCGCACTGGCTGCGCAGGCCTGTGTACAGCCTGTATATCTGGACCTTCGGGGTAAACATGAAGGAGGCCGCCGTGGAGGACCTGCACCACTACCGCAACCTCAGCGAGTTCTTCCGGCGCAAGCTGAAGCCGCAGGCCCGGCCCGTGTGTGGCCTGCACAGCGTGGTGAGGCCCAATCCTGCCCTCCACTCCTCCCTCCAGAAACGGCATTGTCACCTGTGTCTTTGGGAACCAGTCCCGGCAGCCTCCACTGGTGGCCCATGGGTACTCCTCTCAGGCTAGGGGAGTCCCCCTGCCTCCCTTAGTGGCAAGCCTTTCTCTGCCCTTTCAGATCAGCCCATCAGATGGGAAGATCCTGAACTTTGGGCAGGTGAAGAACTGCGAAGTGGAGCAGGTGAAGGGGGTCACCTACTCGCTGGAGTCGTTCCTGGGTCCACGCATCTCCACAGAGGACCTGCCCTTCCCTCCAGGTGGGTTGGTGCCTGGTGGTGGCCCCCACGGCCCTGCTGCAGCAGTGCTGGGCTGGGTGTCCGGGAGAAGGACATGAATGGGTTGGGGAGGGAAGGGCCAGGAATCACTGTGTGGAGCTTCATGGCATCCCTGGAGCCCACGTCCAGACTACACAGGCTCAGGTGCTTGTCTGAGAGCCTGGCCCTCGTGTCTGCCCCCCACAGCTACCCCCTGCGGCTCCTTCAGGAACCAGCTGGTCACTCGAGAAGGCAATGAGCTCTACCACTGTGTCATCTACCTGGCCCCCGGGGACTACCACTGCTTCCATTCTCCCACTGACTGGACCGTTTCCCACCGGCGCCACTTCCCAGGTTGGCCAGAGCCTCCCGCTTTTTGGTGTTAAGGGACCGGGGCTCCACATTTGGGGTGCTGAGGTGGGGAGGTGACTGCTTTAGTCTGGCCGGATGTGGGCAGCAAGGTGCAGCCTGGGGTCTAGCCCACTCTGCATTTGGAATGATATGGGTGGACATGAGACTCTGGGAGGCTGGTCTTCTTGCTGGGTGGGGAATAACAGTGTCCCTAACCCCACAGGCTCCCTGATGTCCGTGAACCCCGGCATGGCCCGCTGGATCAAAGAGCTCTTTTGCCACAATGAACGGGTGGTCCTCACTGGGGACTGGAAACACGGCTTCTTCTCGCTGACGGCCGTGGGGGCCACCAATGTGGGCTCTATACGCATCTACTTTGACCGGGTAAGCAGAGCCAGGCCCAAGGGCTGGGCCACTTGGAGTTCCCCCACCTCCTCTTCCATGCAGCCAGATCTATTGGGACTGTAAGTTCTAGATGGGCCCCTGCTAGGCCTGGCTCTGCTGAGCAGCTGCCCTGAGGAGGGGCTGGGTCCTGGGCTCCTGCTCTGCCAGCCCCAACCCCAGATGTGCTGCCACTTGCTCGTCTGGAGGTGGTTAGAGAGGGAGGGGGTTAACCTCCCAGCCCGCACTTTGTTTCTGCTGGGAACCCAGCAAGAACATTGAGCTCAGGGTGAGGCGTGCTGCTTGGAGGCTGAGCGTGTGAGAGGGTGGCCACTGCCTGTCCTTCCCCGGGAGCTGCCTTTCTTGGTGTCAGCTTGTGACCGCCTCACCCACCCTGGATGCTGGAGGAGAGTTGGGTCTGATTCCTCTATGTCTTTCTGGGTCCCAGTTCACAGCTGATACTGGGGACTGTGGTTAGACCTGGCCCATCAAGTCACTGTCCCTAGCTCCCTTTCCAGTCTGGGTTGGGGACAGGCAGCAGAGGTATGTTCCGAGTCCAGGAGCAGACTCCACATGCTGTGCCTCTGGCCTCCCACAGGACCTGCACACAAATAGCCCGCGCTATAGCAAGGGTTCCTACAATGACTTCAGCTTCGTGACGCATGCCAACAAGGAGGGCATCCCCATGCGCAAGGGAGAGCACCTGGGCGAGTTCAACCTGGGCTCTACCATCGTGCTCATCTTCGAGGCCCCCAAGGACTTCAACTTTAAGCTGAAAGCTGGACAGAAGATTCGGTTTGGGGAGGCTCTGGGCTCCCTCTAGAGCCTCTCTCCTGGTGGTGGCTACTGTGGGAGCTTTTTCAAACAAACAGGAGGGTCTTTTAGAGGGGAGCCTCCGCGGCTGGTCAGGGAGGGGTCTCAGGGCTGTGGAGTCTGACCAGGCAGGACCTGGGTGACTAGTTTCTGCTGTCCCAGAGATGTAGATGAGGTCAGAGCCCCTGTTGACCCTGAACCTATGTGGTCCCCTCTTCCCACTCTAAAGAGAAAGAACATGTAGGCCAAGATGATCTCAAATTCCCTTTTGGAGATTTTTTTAATCTGTATAAACTGGAGACCCTATGTCTCCTGGCTGGGTGTTCAGTTGGTCTTGGTTTCTGTTGTAAGACAGAAGTGGTTATGTATCCCCAGCACTGCTTTTTGGCCTCCCCTTCTGCCTTTCCTGCACTGACTGGGCTGTGCTGCCCCCAGAGCAGGGCCATGTGGCCTTTAACACAACTGCTTTCTGTTCCCAATTCATCCCACCCTGCTTGTTCGGGAAAAGCTGTCTCTCTGCACTTGTGGCTGAATGCATCATCCTGGACTCTGCCAGCGTCTTCTGAGGGGGTCTAATGGCATGGCGCTTAGCAGGTCCCATTGAGTGACCTTCCGGAGCTGGCAAGTCCTCTTTCCAGTAAGCAAGACCAGTTACTGAATCCCCTGAACGGTGTCCAAAGTGAATGGACAGGCAGGCAGGGGTGACCTATGGGGGCCAGGGGAGAGCTTGTCCCCCACTCATATCCAGACCCACATAAAACATGGTAAGTCGCTGCTGTTGATTCAGGGGCTTGTGTTGGAAGCAGAGGAGGAGCCTTGGTGTATTGGGAGGGGGCGGGTCCGTGCCTACCACACCTGTCCCCAGGTAACAGGTACACAATCCTTAGGGAGCCACCGACAGTGGGACCAGGGTTCAGGTTTCCTGGGGACGCTGTGAATTTCTCCTGCAGGAGAAGCCATTTGAACTCTTTCAACTGTATCAGTAGCACAGTATTTTTGTATGAAAAGTGGGAGACTTCTGAACAGTAATTCATTTAATTGCAACATTTTGAAATAAAAAATAAAACTCATTGCAGCTTTGCGTTCTGTTCCTGGAGGTGGGCTGAGGCCTCCCTGGGGCAATGACTAGCACAGAGCCCGCCGCAGGGCCTGGACGCGGGCGATGCAGGAACGAATGGGTTGGCGTTGGGCCTGGAGCTCAGAGACCAGCTGCTGGATCTGCAACTCCACCTGGGGGACGGGAGGCGGAGCTGAGACAAAGCACAGCCAAGGGAGCTGTCCCAGGGCTGCCTGGGGTCTCACCTCCTGCAGTTCTTCCTGCACCTGCTGCTCTGCTTCATGGTCCTCAGGCCTGGGCTCCTCCTGGCTCAGTTCCAGCCACCGGCGCAGGCTTCTGGCTTGCCGCTGGCAGGACCTGAGGGAGTGAGACATCTGCTGCCAGCCTGGCCAGGCCCTTGGCAGTGCCTCCAGCTAGGGAAGCAGCACATCTGCTACTTCTGGTTGGGGCAGGGAGGGTTCTGTTCCTCTGTCAGCTTCCACCACCAGCTCAGGCAACTCAGGTGGGCCCTGGTGGAACTCCTCCCCGTCCCTGTTCCTGGGCGTGGGGGGAGACAGGCTCTGGACCTGGATCACAGACAAGACAGGAGAGCCCCCTGTGCGCAGGCCTGTCTTTTCTGCACCTTGATCGTCACAGTCACTGGACTGCTGGCCTCGCACTTGACTTAGGTGGAAAGTTTTGCTCCCTTTTATCCCACAGGTGAGGCAGACCTGAGCTGGACTGAGGGACAAAGGTGCCACGTGTGGGGGGTGGGCACAGGCAAAACACCCCAAGGAACCTGGCAGCCAGTTCTGGGGACACGGCTGGGGTTTTTCTGGGTCTTACGAGAGGTTCTGCTTCATGGTCTGGTAGTCCTGCAGTTGCTGCTGGATGCCCTCAAGCTCGGCCTCCAGGTCAGTATGGCCCATGGTAACAGGAGAATAAGCTTGATCTTGGTCACCCTCCCGGCTACGCCACGGCTGGATGGAGGGATTCCGGGCAGGGGCCTGAGCGCTCACAGTGTGGACAGGCCTTAGGCACACACCTGTGCCTGCAGAGCCTGGCCCGGGCCCAGTGCCTGTGAAGTCCCCAGGAAGCAGCAGGTGGGGGTGGGGGACACTGGCTGCAGATGGAGAGGCCTGGGGCACAAGCCCAGGGGTGATGGGCTGTGTAGATGCCTGTAAAGAGAGGACAGATGAGCAGGAAGGAAGGCTGGGGAGGGGCACCCAGGCTACCCACTGCAGGGGTATGGGGAGGTGAGGCCACAGGACTTGACCTAGCCAGCTCACCTAGTCTGGCCCTGGCTCTGCCCCTTTCTTTAGGACCTGATAGGAGGACGTCCCACAAGCAGCTCAAGGAACACCACACCTGTGCAGGCCAGTCCCGCCCCTTCCCCAGAGCCTGGCTCTTTACCTCCCCAAGCAGCCGTTTTACCCTCACCTCACTCTGAGCGGCGATCCTGCGCTTCAGGGAGAAAAGTGGTCAAAGGCAACTATCCTCGTCAGACCCCACACCTTCCGTTCCTTTCTGGTGACGACTGACCAGCTCTCTTCGGGCACCAACTCTGGGGGGTGTCCCAACCCTGCTGCCGTCTCCTCCGTTACCAAGCACTGGGACCTTCTCTACCACCTGGCCATCCCTGCCCAGACTCTTCACTTGTATGTCACATGCCCTCAGGAGCCTCTGCCCCTTTCCTCCCAGGTGACCTCTTTAGGTCCCAAGGGTTTACCTTCACCTTATGTGGACTGAGTTTTGCTCTCCAGCCCTGACCACACCCAGAATCTTGTTGCTTTATCTCAGATTTGACAGGTTTAAGATAAACTCTTCAGGCTTTACCCCAAATGGGCTCCCTACCCCCATTTCCCTCTTTCAGTAAAAGAACTCGTTTTTCCTGGAGTTACTCAAGCCAGAAACCCAGGAGCCATCCTGGATTCCCTCCTCACCCTTATCAAACCCATCGGAGCATCAGAGCAGGTCCTGCCTAGTCTGCCTCCCACGATGGGCTCTGCCCACAGCCACCACCTGATCTTGGCTCCCAGCACCTTCCGCTGGGCCACGGGAACACAGCAGCCAACAGGCCCCCACCATTTCCTACTTTCCTTAAAATCCAGACATTCCCCCAGGGCCTGCAAGACCCTCCGTGATCTGCAGTGTCTTCATCTATGTCTGGGGCTCTTTGGTCTCTACCTCTAGGATAGAAGCTTCACAAGGGGGGCCTTAGCAGCCTTTCCATACTGTGTCCCTAGGACAGGGACACCTACACTTGGTGAATGCATGAGTGGCCTCGCTGCATCCTCCTGAGCTGGCAGTGCTCTGGAAGCAGTGAGTACAGCTCCGGCTACAGCACCGAGCATATGAGGAAGAGCACTGAAGGCCAGACCAAAGAATGAGACCCCAGGTGACCAGGAGGACTTACCCTGGCAGGTGCTTCCACCCCACATGGCATGAAGGAGGAAGGGGGCAGCAGTTCTGGGCCCATATTCAATGTGGGGGGCAACTTTGGGCCAGGGTGACTTGGTAGGGTCTTGGGCTGGGGCAGGGGGCTGCCTGGGACCAGTGCTGTCCAGGCCTCTGGCAGGCAAGGCGTCATCAGGGAAGGGCCCGCTGGCTGGGTCACACCTGGGTTACACTCCCACGGTGCCTCAGGCCTACGCAGAGGGAGGGGCAGGAGGTGGTCAGGCCACAGTACCCTCCTGAGGACCAGGAGGGAAAGGGGGCCACTCACCCTAGGACCATAAAACATACCCTGGTCTCCCAAGGGTGCGACACCCCAGGGGCCCCTGGCTCTGCACGGGCTCCAGCAGGAAATGTGGGCGTCGAGGCTGCTTTCTTGCCAAGCGGGCAGCATTGCTGGGAAGAAACACAGGCCTGTTCCTCTAGGCTGCTTGGGGCACCCAGTCTGACCCCTCCAATCTTACAGGGAGACTGAGGGCCAGAGAAGGAGAGGCTCTTGCCCAAGGTAAGCGGTGAACCAGAAGTGATCCTGGGCCATATAGTACTTTCAGTAATTCCAATGAAGTGAGCCTGACGACGTGGGGATGCCTCACCCACATCATCTCACTTGACCTCTATAGCAACTTGGTGCTCCTCCCACATCAGAGTGGGATCAGGCTCATCATGGTCAGACCCTATCAGGGCTGGGAGTAAGGGAGGCAGAGAGGACTGAGGCTCAGTCCAGTACCCAAACCCCCCCCCCTCGCCCCCACCACAGGTAACCTCTCTGCCAGGCTCAGGTAGTGCTGGTCACTTGGAGCCGGTGTGCAGGAATGGGCCAGGTCACAAGCGGTAGGGTTTCCGAGAGGGAGCCCATTTCTCAGCTGTACGTGGAGAAGCAGGGAGACGGGAAGGTCTGGGGGCACAAGGGCGGGGCTGCCCTACAGCCTATATTCCTTTTCCTAAAACTACATGTTCTCTCCCCCATGCTCTGCAGGAACAGAGGATGCGGTCCTGTCAGTTGGGACCCAATGGGAATGGGAGGGATGTGACAGGATTCTACTGGAGAGGGGTCCAAGCAGCTCAGCCATGACCTCCCTCCTGTACAGTCCAAGCCTCTGCCCAGACAGGAAGAAAGGAGGACGAGGTGAGGGTTGGGCTACTCACAGCTCTAGAAGTTGGGAGTCTCCAGCAGCCAGGGCCAAGCTGCCCAGAGTTCCCCGTGACTGAGGATCTCGTGTCCTCTTGGCCTCCAGGGCGGCATCCCCAGCCCCAGCAGCAACACAGGTGGAAAGGGGATGGTCAAATGTCACTCTCCTGCTGGGCATGGTGGATGTCAGGAGCTGAGGCTCCCTGCCCTGGCCCAGAACCTTCTGTTTCCACAGCATGGCACAGCGATGGACCACACGGTGGAGACTGTGGGCCGCCTGCAACAGGCCTCTGGTCAGGTCATGCCTGGTCCTGCCTGTTCCCCAGGAGAAGGGGTGGAGGACCCAGGGCTCACCTGCACCTGCTGCTGGGCATGCAGCTGCTGCCGGAAGGCCTGCATGCTGGCTGCAAACCGTAAGAGGCGTGTGGCACCTTCCTGAAGGAGCTGCTGGTGGTAGGCCTGAACAGCTCGCTCCAGTCGCGCCTTCTTTCTCCTCCTTTCCAGTACCAAGCCCAGCCACGCGGCCCACACCTCCAGGGAAAGGAGATGAGGCCCAGTTCACCTTGCTTAAGCCTCCCCCTGGAGGTGTGCCCTCCTTTGAGGCATGGCCCTCTCCTGGAGAGGCAGGGGCAGTGGGGTGTGGAGCCCCCCTTACCTTTGCCTGTAGTGAGAAGGACCAGAACCACAAGGCCCGGGCCGTGCCCCGCTGCTCTCGCTTCCTGTTCGCCAGCTAGGGGTCAAAAAGAGGACTATGGAAGTTTAGCCTTTAAGGAGGCTGCCCTGACCACAGCGTCCTGGTCACTCTGAGACCCTTTTCTCGCTGCCCTCCTTCCATTAGAAAGGGCCCAGTGCTGGTGGGCCAAGGAGTGATCCTTTGGGAAGAACAAAGGCAAAAAGCTCCTAGGGAAGGGAGCAGCTTGGGGCGGTGTGCTGGGCTCACCAGATACCTGCACATGAAGGTTTGCTGGGCATGATGCAATCCTGCCTGGTGTTTTATCAAGTCCTTGGGAAAGACATGCATTTCATGTTAATTTTTTGGATATTACCCCTGAAATATTTTCTAATGTGACACTGTAGAAATCAGGCCCTGAAGTGACTTGAGCTTGTACAGGTCACAGGTAGAAGAAGTGGCAGTGCTAGGAAATGATTAAGGTTGGAGGGGCCCTAGGACGAGGGTAGAATTAAAAATGTTAAATGTGGGGGTGCCCAGCTGGCTCCAGTCAGTAGAGTGTGAGACTTTTTTAATTTTTTTAATGCTATTAATATTTTTTTTGAAAGAGAAACAGAGTACAAGTGGGAGAGGGGCAGACAGAGAGGGAGACAGAATCTGAAGCAGGTCCCAGGCTCTGAGCTGTCAACATAGAGCCCGATGCGGGGCTCAAACTCACGAAATGCAAGATCAAGACCTGAGCCGAAGTCGGATGCTTAACCGAGGCACCCAGGCACCTCAGAGCATGCAACACTTGATCTCAGGGTCATGAGTTCAAGCCCCACATTGAGTGTACAGATTACTTAAATGAAAATAATAATTTTAAAAAAGTTAAACATGGGCTTGGGAGGCAGTGGGAAGGGGAAGGGGCTTCTTGCTGGCTCCCACCTGTTGTTTCCATTGGCGGAAGTAGGCCCGGCTAAGAGTCTGGGCCAGGAGCTGGGCACCCTGCCTCTGCAGGAGCTGGGAAGAGAGCAGACAAAAGCAATCAGGGCCCTGTATCACAAACACCTGGGTGCAGCCAGAGGGTGAAAGGCTCTGGGCCCAAGTGAATTGTCCTCCCATCCCCAGGAAGAGGAGTTCTGGAGGAAGCCAAGGGCCTCCCATACCAGGCATGGGTGTCTACGGGACTCTGGAGGTCTCCCAGCTCTGATATCCCATGTTTCAGAATGAATCAGATCTCTCTGCTGGGCTATCTTCTGCCTGGGGGAGACCCGACCCTGAAACTGGTTTCCCTCAGTCTTCTCAGAAAGGCTCTGGTAATCTTGTGCCTACAGGATCCCAACTACCCAGCACCCATCCTGGTAGTCGTGGGTTCTACAGAAAGGCCCTCCTTTTCCCCAGATGGTTGTCTCCCAACCTGGAGCACCCCCTCTGTACAGCGGCACGTGGGGAGCTGCCGCCTGCCTCACCCGCTTCCTGACACAGCCCAGATGGTGCACCTTCCACTGGGCCATGGCCTGCAGCAGCAGCCACCGGTGGTGATGCCCAGCTGCCCTCTCGAGCTGGGCTCTCCGCTGGGCTGCCCTCTGGCCTCGGTCCCGCCAGCGCTGAAACCAGGTCCTGAGACATCCTAAGGCAGATCTGAGTCAGAGTTTGCTCTTTTGGAGGGTTTCTACGGACAACTCTGCAATGGTGGAAATTCAGAGAGCAGAAAAGGTCGTGTGGGGGTGGAACTGGGGCGTCAGCTGTACTCAGTAAAACCTCCAAATGCAGACAGTGGCCACTCTGAGGACAGCTCTGGCCACCTTCAGTGGCTGTGAGCACCCTGGAGGCCGGGACCAGGTCTGCTGTTTACTGCAAGGGCCTTCCAGAGCCACCAGCCTGTCCACAGCAGCCACGGGTCTGCAGCACCCCTGTGGAGTGTCCTCAGGATGCTGCCGGGGGTGTGGATAAGACCTTTGCCTCGGTCTGAGGGAGTGGGGCGCCATGACTCAATTTTGCCCGGGGGGAAACAAAGGCTTGGTCCAGGCAGCTCAAGCCAGGCACAGTGTCTGCTGGGCCATGTCCTCTGCCACTGTGGGCACTGCAGGCAGGCAGAGGCTACATAATGCATTTTGTTTATGTCACCAGATTCTCCCTTGAGGGAGCAAGCACTTTCTTCTGTTTTTTGTTTTTATTTTTTTCTTTCAGGTTTTTCCCTTTTCTTAGGCCCTGAGAGAAGTTTCTTTTAGAGACAACAGAAGAGGGTTGGTACCAGGGAACTGATGCCAAGATGGGGTGTCCTCTGGGACTTGCTGGAGAGGGCAGGGAAGGAGGATTCACACGCCTGGAGGTGAGCATTAGTACCAAGTGCTGATACGTGCTGGGTACTGCTTCAAGTGTGCCTATTGTGTCTCACTGAACCCACAGGACCACCCCAAGAGGCAGGTACTATTACTCCCATTTTACAGATGGAGAAACTGAGGCTCAAAGAATACTTGGCGAGGTCACACAGCCAGCATCTGACCCCGCCTGTACTAGGCATTCTGTTGAATGTGTTTTATGACACCTTGCCCTGAGTTCATCCTCCCCCAGCACTGGGCCCCATCCTTGGGCTGCCAAGGTGTGCCTGAGACCCGAGGCCTTAACTAAGCCCAAAAATGGTTCCACAGGTACTGTGTGCATCTGCAGTTTGCTGAGAGCACAGCGTCTTGTCACGTGGACTCCCAAATCCTTTGTGCCACCTGTAATGGCCCCATGCAGGGCCCACCACACGGTGTCACTCCCTTCTACGGAAACTGCCTGCCCCTTGGCCCTGCAGAGAAGCAGCTTCAGGCTGCACCCCATGCCTGTCACCTCTAACACCCACCGTGACCACTTGGGCCGAGTGTGGATGCCTGACCCACACTGGCACTGACAAGGCCTCTGCAGCCCTTGATGCCAAAGCTCTGTCCAAATAGAGGCCAAGGGATGAGCTGAGCCCCTCAGCTTCTTTTTTGGAGTGAACTGGAAACGCAGCACTGGTTTCTGGGGTGAAGGGCAGTGTGAGGACATAGAGAAGCACATTAGGGGTGGAGCAGGTGTGGGATGTTTGACCCCAGGGTTCTGCCCAGAGGAAAGCAGAGATCTGTGTTTATCAACACAACCAAAGTCAGAACCCAACCAAAGTTGATCAATTTTTGTCCTGAAGCAAACCTACAACTTGATCTGTTTTCCCTATGGTCTGATTTAAACCATTTCCATTTGTTTTCACTTCCAGTTGTATCTTCATTTACTCTAAGCACTGGTTTTCCCCTCAGAGTGCTGGATACCCCACTTCAGGGACATGGATCTCAGTTTCCCTGCATCTCATCTCTGCTTCTGTCTGGACCATCTACTCCAGGCCTTTTATAGAAGGTATTCAGACTGCCCAAGGCCACTGCTCCCTAAACATACAAGGAAGCAGGATCCTATGTGATGGGGCTGACCTGAGAAGCAGCCAGCCCCTGGAACGACTTTCCAATTGAAACCACCCCACCTTTGACCCCTCTTTAAGAATTAGATTTTTGGGTACCTGGATGGCTCAGTCAGTTAAGCATCCAACTCTTGATTTTAGCTCAGGTCAGGATCTCATGCTTCGTGAGTTTGAGCCCTGCGTTGGGCTCTGTACTGACAATGTGGAGCCTGCTTGGGATTCTCTCATTCTCCCTCTTTCTCTGCTCCTCCTCCCCTCTCCCCCCCACTCCCTCTCTCAAAATAAATAATAAACTTAAAAAAAAAAAGAATTAGACTTTAAGCCTTGGTCTTGCATTTGAACATAAACTGGTTGGGACACCAGAGTGGCTCAGTTAGTTAAGCATCTGATCTCGGTTTATGATCTCATGGTTTGTGAGTTCGACTCCTGCGTCAGGCTCTTCACTGACAGCTCAGAGCTTCCTTGGGATTCTCTCTCTCCCTCTCTGCCCACCCCCACAAACACTCTCTTTCTCTCAAAAATAAACATTAAAAAAAATGAACACAAAGTGTTTGGCTGGGATTGGTTGGGAACAGAATGCTATGATGTACTAGGTTGAACAGTTACCCCTTCCCACGTTTATGTTCATCCTGGAACCTCAGGGTTGGTGTATTATTTAGCAAGGGGGTCAGCACAATTAACTGACCCCATCCTGTAGTAGAGTGGACCTCTTGATACAGTAGGACTGGTGTCCTTCTAAGAAGAGACACAGGGGAGATAGCCTTGTGCACACAGAGGCTGAGGCTGGAGTAATGAGTCTATAAGCCACAAACACCAAGGACCACCGGGGCTATCAGAGGCTGGAAGAGTCCAGGAAGGACTTTCCCTTCCAGCCTTCACAGGAATCATGGCCCTGCCAATACCCTGATTTCGGATCGGGCCTCCAGAACACTGAGAGAACAATTTTCTGATGTTTTAAACTTCCTAGCCTAAGGTACTTTAGCATCAGGAAACACACCTACAGGAGAAGAATACAAAGACTGAGGGGAAGCAAATGGAACACAAGACAGTTCTGTGTCCTTCACAATCCTCTCCCCAGCTTCCAGGAACTCTGCTCACCCCTATCCAGCACCTTCTGGGCCTCCTTAATGGCATAGTCCTCCTGCTGTCGGTAGTATATCTGCACTGATGCAGCCTCCCGCCACTGGACCAGGACCTAAGGGGCAGATGAAGAGCAGAGATGTGATCATGGCACATCCTGACTTCCCAGGACACCCCAGCTGTGCTGGCAGCTCCTCATAGAATAAGCCCAGTTGGGAACACGGCACACATGCACATTTTGGGAAACGCCAGCCAGCCACACAGGCAATGACCAAACCCCCAGTCCCCACAGGAAGCCCAGTATCTCAGGTGATGGGACTATTCTATAGAAGAACTTAAACTTCCTACCGGCCATCAAAAAGTCATTATGTGGGTTTTTGTTCTATTATTACTTGTTTTTTTTTTCAACGTTTTGTCTTTTTTTTTTTTTTTTTTTTTTTTTTTGGGACAGAGAGAGACAGAACATGAACGGGGGAGGGGCAGACAGAGAGGGAGACACAGAATCGGAAACAGGCTCCAGGCTCCGAGCCATCAGCCCAGAGCCTGATGCGGGGCTCGAACTCACGGACCGCGAGATCGTGACCTGGCTGAAGTCGGACGCTTAACCGACTGCGCCACCCAGGCGCCCCCTATTATTACTTGTTAAATGAAGCTATATGTTATATGCATGCAAGTTTTTTTAAGTTTATTTATTTTGAATTTTTTTTAATGTTTATTTATTTTTGAGAGAAAGAGCATGAGCAGGGAAGGGGCAGAGAGAGAGGGGGAGACACAGAATCCGAAGCAGGCTCCAGGCTCTGAGCTGTCAGCACAGAGCCCAACGCAGGCCTTGAGCTCACAAACCGTGAGATCGTGACCTGAGCCAAAGTCGGATGCTTAACCAACTGAGCCACCCAGGCACCCCTAGTTATTTGAGAGACAGAGAGGGAGAGAGAGAGAGCACGAGCAAGTGCACAACCAGGGGAGGGGCAGAGAGAGAGGGAGAGATAGAGAATCCCAAGTGGGCTCTGCACTGACAGTGCAGAGCCCGATGTGGGGCTTGAACCCACAAACAGTGAGATCATGACTTGAGCCAAAATCGAGTCAGACGATTAACCAACTGAGCCACCCAGGTGCCCTAAGTTTATTTTTGAAAGAGAGAGCATGCACCAGAACACGAATGGGGGAGGGGTAAGAGAGAGAGAGCGCGCGCAAGAGAGCATCCCAAGCAGGCTCCATGCTGTCAGCACAGAAGCCAACATGGGGCTCAATCTCATGAACTGTGACCTATGCCAAAATCAAAAGTCAGACACGCAACCAACTGAGCCACCCAGGTGCCCCTGCATGCAAATCTTTCACACTGAGACACACACGAAATCACACTAACAGAACACTTTACAAAGAAGTCAAGCAGCCAGGGGACACTTGCTGCCCAGGCATGAATGCCATTCCCTGCAAAAAGGCCTTCTCCCTTCCGTGCCCTGAAGCAGAGTCCTGACCCTCCTTCCAGGGCTGGCCTTGGAGCTTTTCTGACAACAGATTGGGCCTTGACTTTGTGTTACTCTTCATCCTCCGGAGGCTTCAGAGTTGTCAGGACCAGTACCAGTGCCTCCTAGCCTTCAAGCAGGTGAACCACTGCTGTTCTGGGTTCCTGGCAAACTGCTTTTTTCTAAAACATCCCCAAGTCCAGGGACCACTTCTGTCATTCCTCCCCATCTGTAACATGCCTTCTTCCTACAGCTGCATCCTGGCATGGCCTCCCTCCTCTAGCACGGGGGACAGGCCCCACACATAGCATTTGGGGGCCACTTCCCACGGATGATGACCAACAATCTCACATTCCTGGGGTGCTCTGTGCTTTCTAGAAAGCCTCTGCAGCCACAAAACCAGCCACAATGAGTGAGGAACCTCTTCTGATAAAAAGACAGAAGCATGCTTAGTTTGTCCCAGTGGAAAATTCCACATGTGTAGGAAATACTGGTTCTGGTAAGAACCAGTTTGCTCACTATGTTTTTGTTTTAATGGATATTGGTTATTAATTCAGTAAAAAAAAATTAATAAATAAAACCCAACTAAATGCTCACACAGCTGTTATGTATGCATAGAGGAGGGTGTTAGCCCATTTCCCAGGTTCCACGTTCAGTGCAAATCTTTGGTGCCACCCCCTCGCAGAAGCACAGTTCCAAACCCTCCTGGGTGACCAGCTGGTCTCCTCATGCCTCACCTTGGAACACAAGGTCCGCCTATAGTGAGCACTTGCTTGAGAGGTTTTCTTTGCTTCATTCACACGGGCCATGGTGTTCTCTCTCCAACGATGGAACACATTCCTGTAGGACACAGGCCGGGGAGATGGGGGGGACACCAGTGTGGAGACAGTACAAGGTTTCTGTGAGCCGTTTCTGGTTCTTCCACTCATTCCTCACTCGAGGTACAAGGTACCTTGGACTCCTTGTCCCTAACAATATTGGTCTCACTGGCAGCCATGTTTATGCTGACACAGACACTCAACACATGGCCAGTGAGCACCTGCCCTGTGCCAGGTACTGGGGGCACCATGGTGAACAAGACCAAATACGACATCCACACACGTTAATGTGCTGCAGGGCACACAGAACGGTGACAGTGTAGGTGAGTCATGCCATAAGAGAGGCACAGATAGAGATGGCATAAGGGCACTGGAGCCCCATCACCATGCATGCTGCTGAGTTAGTTCAGGGACTCCCTCTTCCTCATTCTGTCTAAAGAGCTGGACAGGCACTTCCCTGGAGGGTGGAGATGTTAAGTCCACAAGACCCACCACCAACAAGCAGTCTGGAATATGATATGCTGAACAAATCCAGAGGAAGGAAAATAAAGAGCAGAATGAGGGAGGTCTGCCAGGAAGCAGTGAGTATACAGCCTGGGTTAGCAAGAGCTGGAGGGTGGACTCATGACAGAGCTGGAGCTGAGAGAGCAAGTGACTGAAGGGTGTGAGAGATGCCTCTGGAATCAGTGAAAGGCCTGGAGGACCAAGCGGGAAGGCAGGTGAGGCGGGGCTGAGGCCAAGGGAGCCACTGCAGCCCTGGATTGAGCAGGAGGTGCTCAATCTTGCAGGGGAGGGAGCCGTGTTGAGAGGAGCAAGACAAGTGGGAGTTCTCGCAAATGTCCAAGTGACGGCTGCCTCCTCGAGACCCCACTCTGCACATAGCAGGAATTCAAGACAGGAGATGAACCAATGAATGGGGTGCTTGCTCTGGAAACGCCAAAGCCACGCTGTGAGCGTCCGGCCCGGCTCTGGAGTCTGCGCCCCATTCCTCGGGCTGGGCCCAGAGATGCCGACTCACCATAGCAGCTGCCTCTTGTGCTGGCTCTCCCTGGCCGCCACCTCCCGTAGGATGCTTTGCACCTGGCTCTGGTAAGTCTGTGGGAGACCAAGAGGACTAGGAGCCAGCTGTGGGCCCACACCACTCCCTATATCTAGGCAGGCCTCACAGGTGCTGTGACGCCCAGAGCACTCACCACAGAGGGGGCAGAGGCCAAGAGCCCAGAGTCCCAAGGTCAGAAGAGTGCCCAGACAATAGGCCACTTGGACGGTAAGGCTGGTACCTCCAGCAGCACTTGTTTTTACTTTGCTGAGGGAGGATCAAAGAGCTCAGCCCTGTGGTTGTAAGACCCACAGCCCAGGTACCTTGCTCTTTGTGAGGCTTGTGGAATTACTCGCTCCAGCAGGGGCAGGGAGAACAAGGAAGGGAAGCCAAGTCTCCAGCAACCCCCCCCCCCCCACCCTGGGCGAGGCAGGACATGGAGGAAAGCAGCAGCCCCTACCCCCCAGGCGTGCAGCGCCCTGTGCAGCAACGTGTGCCGATGATGCAGGTTGGCGCGCGTCAGCTCCCGCTGCTCGGCATCGCGCAGGGCCAGGCACTGTGGACAGAAAGAAGGGCCAGGGGCCCAGGGGTGGCTCAGCTGTGCCTCTGTCTTACACCCAGCCTGGGTACTCGGGCCTGAGTCCTCATCTCTGAATAGATATCTTTTGGGGGCTTTGTGAGGATCAGGTGGGGCAAGTGCCTGACTCGGGGTAAATGCTCAAGCAATGGTGATGGTCTAAACACTTTTTACCCCAAGTAGGATGCTTATAAATGGTTAGACCAGGAATTTTATGTTCAGTGGGTTCAGGCAAGAACCTAAAAGAATATTAGGGACTTTGAGCCAATCATCTCACGAAACCAGGTTAGCGTTTCCTCCTCTGCTGCCCAGCCTCTCCCCCATGCTCAGAGGCAGGTGGTTGCCGAGAGGCTGTAGAGAAGCCATATGTCCGCTCTGAGTCACGCTGACACACAGCTCCGCCTGGCCACAACCACATGCGGGGGCGTCTATGCCAAAGCCTTACCTCCCTCCACCTGTTCCAGGCCCAGTGGAGGAGCCGTACCGAGTGGAATTCTGCAGCCAGCATTAGGCCCATCTTCCTATGGGGAGGGTTGGAGTCAGCATGGCAGCCTGGACCTGGGCACCCCTCACGGTCCCTGGCCCCTACCTAGTGGTTCTTAAATTGGAGGAGAAGGGGACCAAGACCTTCTCTGAAGAGCTGCCAAAGGATGTGGGCTCTCACCTCAGGAAAAGTGAGCACCTAGTCAAATTTTTGCATACAACTAAAGGGCTCAAGTACCAGTGAAGCACGTTCATGTGCAGGCAACTTAGGAGGTTAAATGTGGCCAGAATTTGAGAGTGGGGGAGATCCTCACAGCACAAAGTGGGTGCAGAAAGGCATCAAAGCAGGACAGTGTCTGCAGTATCCATGTGGGCTGTCTGCCCCAGCTCTCTCTGACCATACAGTGTGGTAAAAACTGCCACAACCTGTCCCCAGGCTGTAGCCGCTGGTCCTGGGGGAGGTCAGCTACCCTGAAATGGGCTCATCAGTCTAGTCCCTGGCCACGGTCACTTTGAATGGGCCCCAACCAGTGAGTAGGATGCATCCAATGGATAGGACCTCAGATCCACGGAGCATGTCTGTCCCTAGTTGAGTTCCTGAGGCTGGGAGCCCCAGGAGGTACCCCAGGATACTTTCACTTGAGCCCTGGTTTTGCATAGACTGTATCAGGTAGAATTTCTGGAACTTAAAACCAGAGTCTAGGCTAACAGGACTCTCCGATGGGCATTCAGAGCTGATGGCACTACCACTATGGTCAAAGCTGGCCTCAGATGGCAGAGCGTCTGGGCCAGAAGCAGCCCCTCACTCTGTTCTCAGCCCTCGGGCACTCTCCCTCCAGATGCAGAAAGCCTTCCTGAGCTGTCTGTGGTGGTGGTGGGCACAGGCCACTGCTTGCCGCTGCCGCTCCTGGTGACAAGCTGCTGCCTGTTGGTGCCACGTGGACCAGGACCTTCGCAGAAGCTGCCGCTCTGAATGAAGGATGGCCTGGGGCAGGACAGCAGGGAAAGAACAGAGCGGGTCAGGTAGCATGGGTACAGGAGCCAAGAAGAATCTACAGGCCAAAAATAATGACCAAGGCCAAAGAAATGGGCTTTAACAAGCTGCCCTGGCCTAGAAGCCACATATAGACTCTGCTGACAAAGTCAATAGGCACCCCATGCCGTGCCCTGTCTCGTGAGTCCTGGTCACAGGCAGAACACCCCTCAGTGTGGGTCTGGGTTCCAGGCAACATCCAGAGCAGAAGAGGCAGCAAGTGCAAAGACTTGAAACAGGTCCTGCCTCCTCATGGATGGCCACTTACCATTCTCTCTGCCAGGCGGTTTTCTCGATGCTGAAACATCTTCTGCCACCACACAGCAAATACTTTCCTCTCCAACATTTCCCTAAAAATGGCAAACATCATCATCATAATAATGGACTTAAAACAAAGCAACTACAAAAAAGAATGAGAAGTTCCAAATAATTGGATTTTTCCTCTTATGCTATTGAATAAGTTGATGGCACGCCTGGGTGGCTCAGTTGGTTGAGCATCTGATTTTGGCTCAGGTCATGATCTCATGGTTCGTGGGTTCGAGCCCCAAGTCAGGCTCTGTGCTGACAGCTTGGAGCCTGGAGCCTACTTCAGATTCTGTGTCTCCCTTTCTCTCTGCCCTTCCCCTCCTCGTGCTCTGTCTCTCTCTCTCTCCCTCTCAAAAATAAATAAATAAACATTAAAAAAAAAGGTGAATAAGTTGATATGGGGGGGGGGGAAGGAAAGAGAAAGACCAGGAAAGCAAACAACAGTAACCAAAAAGCCCCACAGACAACCCAATACTCTCCAAGTGATTTCTGGTGTCAGCGAAGCATTCACACAGTACGAAAAAGACTGACTTTGAGACCCTATCTCTTCATCAGTTCAGTTCCACACTGCATTACTAACAGTGCTCAATGATCATTAGTGAAAGCCTTTCTAGTTCATTCTGACCAGCCAGGTTGCTGCTACATAAATCCCTGTGGGAAGTGGTTGAAAACAGATTCCAGGCCTCCGGGAATTACTGTGGCCCCAGGAAATGGTAGGTCTGAAGTGGGCCCCTAGAAATGATGTTTAAAACAAGTGTTCCAAGTGAGACAGACAAGGAGACAGGTTTGAGAACCACTGCTTCGTCACCTCTGCCTAGGACTCCCTACTCACCATAATGACGTCAAATCCTGCAAAAGCAGCACTGGGACAACTGGTCAATGGCCACTAGGAGCTGTGCATTGGTAAAACCATGGAACAAAATATATAATGCAACTGTTTTCAGCCCTGGACAGCAGGCAACACAGACTGTGATACTTAGAGACCAGAAACAAGTAAGGTGAGCTCTCTGGCTGCCCAGACTTTCTGCCCGAGGGCATGTTCTGAACCATGGGGGCAGGGGGAGGGAATCCAAGCAGAGGACAGTTTCACAGAGTTGAGGCAGAGACTAGAGTTCAAAACTGCAGGTGAAAGACTGTATGGACACATGTGGCCTTCCTGAACCTGGGCAGGTAGAGAACTCGCCCTGCCCCAGAGGCATGCTCACAGACACCTTGCACACTCCATAAGGGGAACACCCAAACTTCCATGTGAGTCTGCTCCATCTACATATAACACTGTACAGGCAGGCTCTGTGAGGCTGATAGCTGATATCAGGGCTGACAGCTGGATGGAGATGACCAGAGGTTGGAAAGGGCTGGGAGATGGAGTTCTGACCCAGCCTGAATGGAGGGACTTTGCTGAGAACATCAGAATTCAGAAAGGCTAAGCCTCAGTAACAAGAGCTATGCTCTAACACTGAAGACAACATTTAAAGAGCTTCCACATGAGGTGCCTGGCTGGCTCGGTTGATAGAACATGCAACTCTTGATCTCAGTGTGGTAAGTTCAAGTACCATGCTGGGTATAGACATTACTTAAAAAATAAAATCTTGGGGTGCCTGGGTGGCTCAGTTGGTTGGACGTCCGACTTCGGCTCAGGTCATGATCTCGCTGTCCGTGAGTTCGAGCCCCGCGTCGGGCTCTGTGCTGACAGCTCAGAGCCTGGAGCCTGTTTCGGATTCTGTGTCTCCCTCTCTCTGACCCTCCCCCGTTCATGCTCTGTCTCTCTCTGTCTCAAAAATAAATAAACGTTAACAAAAAAAATTAAAAAAAATAAATAAAATCTTACACACACACACACACACGCAGACCCACACACACAGACCCACACAAATGAAGAACAGAATCATACTTGATACAATCAACAGGAACCACCAGAAGAAACAGCAACTATTGCCTGCCAGAATAAAATGCAAAACCCTTTAAAGGAAAAATAGCTGTCAACAAGACAATGACCCAAATGTTGGTATCAGCAAACACTTAAAAAGTTATTATAAATAAGTTTGTGTACTTTTTAAAAAAAGTTTTATTTATTTATTTTGAGAGAGAAAGAATGAGAGCTGGAGAGGGGCAGAGAGAGAAGGAAAGAGAGAATCCCACGCCGGCTCTGCACTGTCAGCACAGAGCCCAATGCGGGGCTTGAACTCACAAACTGGGAGATCATGACCTGAGCCAAAATCAAGACTCTGATACCCAAATGACTGAGCCACCCAGGTGCCCCAAGTTTGTGTACTTAAGAGATGAACAAAATTAGTTAACAGACAAGGAATCTTGACAGAAAAATAGAAAGTACAAAAAAGAGCCAAATGCTGTGGTGGCTCCTCAAAAAGTAAATGTAGAATTACCATATGATTTGGTGCATTCCACTTCCAGGTATATAAAACCAAAAGAACTAAAAGCAGGGACCCAAACATGTGTATGTACAACGATGCTCACAGCAGCATTATCCACAATAGCTAAAAGGTAGAAATAATCCAAGTGTCTATGAACATATGGATGCATACACAAACTGTGGTATATACAATGGAACATTATTCAACCATAAAAAGGAATGAAATTCTTATACATGTTACGACACGGATAAACCTTGAAAACATTATGCTAAGTAAAATACGCCAGACACAAAAGGTTTACTATTACACAATTCCATGTAAATGAGATACTTAGAATAGGCAAATTCAGAGACAGAAAGTAGATGAGAGGTTCCCAGGGGCTAGGAGTAGATGGAAATGGGAAGTTAATTTTTAATGGATACAGAATTTGTCTGGGATGATGAAAATGCTCTGGAAATGGATAGTGGTGATGGCTACATAATATCGCAAATGTGCTTAATGCCACTGAATTGTGTACTTAAAAATTACCAATATGGTAAGTTTTATGTTATGTTTTACCAGAATTAGGAAAAAAGAAAGGAAGAAAGAAAATTCTGACCTGAAAAGTACCATATCTGAAGGAGAAAAACCACTGGATGAGCTACAAATGAGAAAGTGAAGGAAAGAGACCACTAAGGACTTTCTATTGGAAGATCAATAGAAAGTACCCAATCTGAAAAAGAGAGAAAAAGAAAAAAAAAACAAACAGAGCCTCAGTGACCTGTGGGACAACATCACATAGTCTAACATTGTGTAATTATAGAGTCATAGAAAGAGGGAAGAAAGGATATAGGATAGATAAATTATTTAAAGAAATAATGGTAAAAGACTTTCCAAATTTGGTGCTGGTGGTGGTGGAGGGGGAAACACCTCAGATTCAAGTTAGCTCAACTAACCCCAAGCAGGATAAACACAAGAAAACTACACTTAAAACATATCACACTCCAAACTGTTGAAAACCAAAGCTTAATAAAAACATCTTAAAGGCAAAGGAAGAGAGACAGATTACATCCAGGGGAAGAACAATACAAATGATGGGTGACTTTACAACTAAATAATGGAGGCCAGAAGACAAGGGAAGATGTCTTTAAAAGGCTTGGGGGGCTCCTGGGGGGCTCAGTCGATTGAGCGACCGACTTCAGCTCAGGTCATGATCTCATGGTTTGTGAGTTCAAGCCCCGCATCGGGCTGTGTGCTGACAGCTCAGAGCCTGGAGCCTGCCTCTGATTCTGTGTCTCCCTCTCTCTCTGCCCCTCCCCCACTCATGCTCTGTCTCTGTCTCAGAAATAAACAAACACTAAAAAAAATTTTTTTAAGTAAATAAATAAATAACTCAGGAGTGGAGAAATCAACTCATTGTTCCATATCTAGGAAAAGGTCCTTTTTTGTTTTTTTTAAGTTTATTTATTTTGAGACAGAGTGAGTAAGCAAGAGAGAGCATGAGTAGGGGAGGGGCAAAGAGAGAGAATCCAAGCAGGCTCTGTATTGTTAGCATGGAGCCTGACACGGGGCTCAAACCCAGGAACTGGGACACTGTGGCCTGAGCTGAAACTAAGAGTTGGACACTTAATGGACTGAGCCACCCAGGCACTGCCAGGAAAAGGTCCTTTAAAAATGAAAGTGAGAGTGAAAGAACCATCAACAAAAGCAGAGATAATTCATCTCTAGCTGACTTATACTATAAAAATGCTAAAGGATCTTCTTCAGGTTGAAAAGATGAAAGCATACAGATGAAATCTCAGATTTATAGGAAGAAACAAAGAATATTAAATATGGAAAATATGTGAGTACGTATAAAAGACTTTTTTTCTCCTGTTAATTTTTAAAAAGAATTCTGTTTAAAGCAAAAATAGTAACATTACATGGGTAAAATGTAGGACAACAAATACCATCAAGGATAGAGAGGAAAGGAATTCTGTTTTTATATTCTTACACTTAACATGAAGTGGTATGATAGAACTAAATAGGTAATAAATTGGGGCGCCTGGGTGGCGCAGTCGGTTAAGCGTCCGACTTCAGCCAGGTCACGATCTCGCGGTCCGGGAGTTCGAGCCCCGCGTCGGGCTCTGGGCTGATGGCTCAGAGCCTGGAGCCTGTTTCCGATTCTGTGTCTCCCTCTCTCTCTGCCCCTCCCCCATTCATGCTCTGTCTCTCTCTGTCCCAAAAATAAATAAACGTTGAAAAAAAAAAATTAAAAAAAAAAAATAAATAGGTAACAAATTAACGATGCATATTATAATTCCTGGAATGACAATTTTATTTTTTATTTTTTTTAAGTTTATTTATTTTGAGAGAGAGAGAGAGAGCGCGTGCGGGAGGATGTATGAGCAAGAGAGGGGCAGAGAGAAAAAGAGGATCCCAAGCAGGCTCTGTGCTGTCAGCACGGAGCCCACCACAAGGCCCAAACCCATAAAACTATGAGATCATGACCTGAACCAATATCAAGAGTCAGCCACTCAACCAATTGAGCCACCCAGGCATCCCTAGAAAGACAATTTTAAAAATACAAAAGGTATAGAGCTAAAGAGTCAATATAGGAAATAAAATGTAAATTTTAATTTACCTTTAATGTAAATTAAAATTTAAATGAACAATTAAAATTGTCCACTTAAATGAACAATTAAAATTTTTCATTTAAATGAACAATTAAAATTTTTTTTAAATGAATAAGGCAGAAAAGAAGGAACAGAGAAACAAAAACTGGACATAGGCTCCAGCCCAACCATATCAACAATTACATTAAATATAAATGAACCACACACTAATGAAAAAGCAGAAATTGTCAGACTGGATAAAAAATTAACTTCAACTATATGCTGTTTACAGGAGACATGCTTTATTAAATAGGAAGACAAACAGATAAACTGAAAGTAAGAGTAGGAAGGGTAAACCATGTAAACTGTAAATATAAAAAAAGCTGGTGAGACTATTTTAAGTCAAAGTAGACTTTGAGAAAAGAACTAGTACCAAAAATAAGGAGGTTCATTTCAAAATGATACAAGGGCAATTCATGAGGAAAACATAACAATCATAACTGTACATGGACCAAATAACAGAGCTTCCAAAAACATGAAGCAAAACTGTTAGTATTACCAGGAGAAATAGACAAATCCATAATCATAACTAGAGATTTTTTTTTCTTTAGAGAGAGAGAGCGAGCATGCTCACACAAGTGGGAGAGGGGCAGAAGGAGAGGGAGAGGCAGAATCCCAAGGAGGCTCCATGCCCAGCACGAAGCCTGACACGGGGCTTGATCGTATATGACCGTGAGATCACGACCTGAGCTGAAATCAAGAGTCAGACGCTTAACCAGCTGAGCCACCCAGACATCCCATAGCTAGAGATGTTTAACACTCCTCTGTAGTAATTGAGAGAACAAGTAGACAAACAAAACACCTGTAAGGATATAAAAATTTGAAGATGATTACCAACCAAATCATCCTAATAGACATTTATAGAATACTATACCCAACAACTGTAGTATAAACATTCTTTTAAAGTGCACATGGGAAAAAACAAAAGTTCACCAAAAGAGACCACATATATGCGACCATAAAACATGTCAAAACAGTCAAAAACTGAAGTTATACAAGGTATATTCTCTACCACAATGGAATTAAATTAATAATTAAAAACAATAGTATATTGGGGTACATGGGTGGCTTAGTTGGTTAAGCGTCCAACTGTGACTCAGGTCATGATCTCGGGGTTTGTGGGTTCAAGCCCCACATTGGGCTCTGATCCTGCTTTGGATTCTGCGTCTCCCTCTCTGTGCCCCTCTCCCACTTGTGCTTCCCCCCCCCCCAAAAATAAATAAAAACAAAAACAAAAAAAACACAATATATCAAGAAAATTCCTATTTGAACATTCCTATTGAAATTGAAAATTCCTATTTGAACATTTAAAATGGATAATCGAACAACAACAAAAAGAAAAGGTGGGGGTGAATGGCTGGCTCAGTTGACGGAGCATGCGATTCTTGATCTTGGGGCTATAAGTTCGAGCCCCCATGCTGGTGTAGAGATTGCTAAAAAATAAATAAAATTAAAAAAAAAACCCCAAAAACCGTGATTTGTGCTTCCATCTTAAGGTTAAGAAAAAAAAAAAAGAGGGCAAATTAAATCTGAAGTAAGTAGAAAGAGAAGCAAAATGAAGAGCTGGAATCAACGTAAGAAAAATATACAATAAGAAAATCAGTAAAGCAAAAGTTAAAAAAAAAAACACAACCTGATAATTCCTAGTGAGACTAATCAAGAAAAAAAGAGAAAAAACACAAATTACCCAAATCAGGAATGAACAGGGTAGTATCATCATTAATTCTACAGACACTAAAAGAGTCAAAAGACACTTTTATGAACAGCTTTCTGCCACTAAATGTGACACCTTGGATAGAACGAAAAATTCCTTGAAAAACAGAGCTCATCAAAACTAACACGAAAAGAAACTTACTAGCTCTGTATCTATTTTCCAAATTAAATCTGTAACCAAAAATATATCCATAAAGGAAACTCTAGGTCCAGATAATTTCACTATTAAATTCTACAAAAATTTGAAAGAAATAAGAAAGACAAACATTACAAGAAAACTACAGACCAATATCCCTCATGAAAGTACATGTAAAATTTTCAAATAAAACATTAACAGACCAAAATCAACAGCATGTGAGGGACACCTGGGTGGCTCAATTGGTTAAGCATGTGACACTTGATTTCGGCTCAGGTCATGATCTCATGGCTTGTGAGTTCGAGCCCTGCATGCAGAGCCTGCTTGGGATGCAGAGCCTGCTTGGGATGTGGAGCCTGCTTGGGATTCTCTCTCTCTCTCTCTCTCTCTCTCTCTCTCTCTCTCTCTCTCTCTCAATCTCTCTCTCTCCCTGTGCCCCCTCCCCCTAACTCTCTCTCAAAACAAATAAACAAAAACTTTTACAATATTTTAAAAAAATCAACAGCATGTGGAAAAGATAATATATCATGGCTAAGGGGGTTCTATATCTCAGGAATATGGGTTGATTTAATATAGAAATCAGGAGAACCATATGATCATCTCAATAAATAAAGAAAAAGCATCTGGAAAAATTTAACCACCATTCATAATAAAAACTCTCAATAAACAAAAGGGAACACTGTCAATCTAATAAAGGGTATCTATAAAAATACTCAACGGTGAAAACTGTTTTTGTTTTCCCAAGGTAGGAAAAAGACAATTATGTATCCTCTCATTACCTCTGCTCAAGACTTTACTGGAGATGCTAGTTAGTGCAATAAGACAAGACTTTATATAATGGGATCATACAGTATGTGTTCTGTTGTATCTGGCTTTTATTTATTTTTTAGAGAGAAAGAGAGAAGAAGAGAGGGGCAGAGGGAGAAAGAGGGAGACAGAGAGAATCTTAAGCAGGCTCCATGCCCAGCACAGAGCTGACATGGGGCTTCATCTCACGACAGACTCAAATCAGTAAATGAATCTAGAAAGGTCACAAAGCACAAGGTATCAGTTGTATTTCTATACTGTAGGACAAACAATTGGAAATGAATTTTTAAAATAATTCTATTCACAGTATCATAAAAAAGGCATTTAGGAATAAATTTTATAATATACATACAAAACTCCTATGCAAAGTTACAAAACATTGAGAAAACAAAGAAAAGCTATATAAATAGAGACGTTCTCATGTTCACTTATTGGAAATATCAATATGTTTAAGACGTCCAATCTCTCCTAAATTGATCTATATAGATTCAGTGCAATCCCAAATTTAAAAAATCCCAGGAAAAACAAAATTGAAGAACTGATTTCAAAACTTGCTATAAAGATACAATAATCAAGACAGTATGGTAACAGCATAAGGATAAATGAGTAAATAAATGGAACAGAAGAGAAAGTCCAGAAATAGATGCAAACTGATTTTCAACAAAGGTGTCAAGGTAATTCAATTCAGGAATGAAAAGTCTTTTCAACAAATAGTACTGGAAAAACCTGAAAAACAGAAAAAAGTTAATTCTTGGCTCCTACCTCAGACCATATACAGAAAAAAGTTCAAGATGATCACAGACCTACATGAAATGCTAAAACTATAAACCTTCCAGGGGAAATGTAGGAAAATATCTTTTAAGATCTTGGGTATAGGTAAATATTTTTTAGAGAAAACCCAAAAATCAGTAATTATAAAAGAAAAAATTTGATGAACTGGACTGTAACAAAATTAAACAGGCTTGGTCATCAAAAAAATACTGTTAATTCATAAAGCCAGCTGCAAGGAAATGGTTTCTCCCAAGGTATGCAGCAGTTAGTTGTAAAATGCCACAAGGGCTTCTTTACTCTGAGTGGTGATTTCTTCCTTACCAATGATGCTCCAGACAAGCTTTGCTGTTTTCATTTATTCCTGAGGGCACACATAACAGTACTCCCTAGTGAACCCCACTGCTCATCCCTCCTAATTTTGCCTCAGAAACAGCAAACAATCCAGGGCACCCGAGTGGCTCAGTTGAGTGCCCTACTTCGGCTCAGGTCATGATCTCACAGTTCGTGAGCTCGGGCCCCACATCAGCTGTCTGCTCTTAGCACAGAGCCTGCTTAGGATCCTCTGTCTCCCTCTGTCTCTGCCCCTCTCCTGCTTGCTCTCTTTCAAAAATAAACATTAAAAAAAAAAAAAAACAAGAAAGAAAGAAATAGTGAACAATCCAAAACTAATCCCTGTTTCTCTTTTCCCTCTTCAGAATCCTTTAGTGGGAACACAAACCTTACAAATTCCTTTCCCTCAGAAACAGCACCATTCCAGAATTCCTCTGGAATTCCCTCCTTCAAAGGCAATCAAGATTGACTTGGTAAAACTACAGACTTTTGATCCTGGCTGATGAGGCTTTAAAAAGATGCTCAGCATTATTAGTCGACAGGGAAATAAGACAGCACTCCATATCAACCAGAGTGGCTCAATTAAAAACACTGTCAAAACCAAATGTTGATGAGGATGTGGAACAACCAGGCTGGTGGGTGTATAATGACACGACCCCCTGTAGGATTAAGATTAAGCATATCTCTACCCTGTGATCCAGAAGTTGGCTTCTAGTATCTACTCAAGAGAAATGACAACACCATCCACCTAAAGGTTCACAGCAGATTTATTCATAATGGCCTCAAACTGGCAACAACTCATATGTTTAAATGGATCAAAATATTGTCTTATATTCATACAATACTACTCAGTAAACAAGAAACATGGCTCAACCTCAAAAACATTACATTCAACTTTAAAACAAGTCAGACACTGGGGCGCCTGGGTGGCTCAATGGATTAAGCATCTGACTCTTGATTTCAGCTCAGGGGATGATCTCACTGTTGTGAGATCAAGCCCCATGTCAGCTCTGTGCTGGGCATGGAGCCTGCTTAAGATTCTCTCTCTCTCCCTCTGTCCTTCCCTTCTCTCTCTCTCTCTCAAAAGATAAATAATAAAAGCCAGAAACAACAGAACATACACTGTATGATCCCATTATATAAAGTTCAAAAACATGCAAAATTAACCTGGGATGATAGTTACATGTGAGGGTTAGGAATTAACTGGAAGGAAATGAGGGAACTTTCTGAGGTGATGGAAATGTTGTGGATCTTGACTGGGTTATTGATTATCCAGGTATACAATTTGTGAAAACTCATCAAACTATTTACTTAACATATGTGCCTTTCACTATTAATTTTAGCTCAATTAAAAAAAAAAAGACAAACCAGTCTTGTCTCATTCTCAGAATAGTATTTCACTGGTAGGTTAAGAAACGACAATTTTTAGTTGCCATTCATGAGCTCCCACTATAAATTCTGTCCATATTCCTAAGATATTTAAAAAATACCCTAAGAATTATGGAAAAATAGAACATACATATTTTGGAGGAACTCTGATTTGCTAAACTCCGTACGAAACCTACGAATATTCATTTGCTGTAGGAATCACAAATCAATTCTAGGGGTTAGGAGGAAGGTTGATATTTTGTGCTGACATTCTGCTTGTATTCCACATGGATTATCTCACTACTTTTCATGACAACCCTATAAGATAGGGTCTGAACTCGGGCCTGTCTAGCTTCCAAGCCAGGCTCTCCATCACTTCGCTCCCTCATGACCAGAAAGGCAGGAACCTAAAAAACTAAGTTTTCTAAAAAGATCCAACTAAACTAAAACAAGATAAAATCCAGATCAGGCTAAATCCACATCAGGCCTTGGTTATCTTCCAAGCCTTCTGGCTACTTCCCTGTCTCCAATTCACCCTCCACCTTTTTGTCTCAAGAATGATAACTGTAAAATCACCCAAGACTGATCCCCAACAAAAATCCTTTAGTTAAAATTTTTTTTTTAAAACTTCTACTTTTTTTTAAAGTTTATTTATTTATTTTGAGAGAGACAGAGACAGTACAAGTGGGGAAGGGGCAAAGAGAGAGAGAGAGGAAGACAGAGAATCCCAAGCAGGTTCCACATGGTCAGCATGGAGCCCAATGTGGGGCTCAAACCCATGAAACTCTGAGATCAGGACCTGAGCTGAAACCAAGAGTCAGATGCTTAACCAAGTGAGCCACCCAGGTGCCTCAACAAAAATTCTTTTAGAAACTCCTCTTGGCTATTGTGTGTGTGTGTGTGTGTGTGTGTGTGTGTGTGTGTTTAATGTTTATTTGTTTTTGAGAGAGACAGAGTATGAGCGGGGGAGGGGCAGAGAGAGAGGGAGACACAGAATTCAAAGCAGGCTCCAGGCTCTGAACTGTCAGCAAAGAGCCCAATTCAGGGCTCGAACTCATGAGCTGTGAGATCATGACATGAGCTGAAGTTGGACACTTAACTGACTGAGCCACCTAGGTACCCCTCCTCTTGGCTATTTTGAAAGTACTCTCAAAATGTGAAAGTCTCTGCAGCATGTCAAAATACAAAAAAGCAACAGAATAAATCATGACTTTGTAAAAGAAACAAAGGGTGTGTGTGTGTGTGTGTGTGTGTGTGTTAAGTATTAATGACATTTTTCAAAGGAATCTTGTATCAGACATCAATACAGGAACTAGGTAAAGGTGAAGCCATGGTCTGCAGAAGGGGAAAAGGTAAGTGCTGTCCCCTTGTCAGCCTCTAATTTCTCAGGGCTTCCCCCTAATAATCTTCTCCTTGAACTTTGTGCTAAGGACTCAGATTTCTGGCTGATCCCCTCAGACTAGCATTCAGAGTCCTTCAAAGTCAAAATCATTGTAACTTCTCCTACATCCCTGCCTCTTCGTCTCTCTGTCCTAAATTGATATATACTTTTCTCAGGGCAATCTCCACAACTATCACTTTACTAGTTACATGCACCTGCTTAAACATCTGTTATCTTTCTATGGGCCTGGGTGATCCCCTGGGTCTGGTCCTCCTCATCTTGCCCACTCCTGCCATCCATCCTCACCCCTCAGCTCATAGCATGCTTCCCCCAGGGACTTCCCTCAGCACCAGCTCTGAGCTCTAGAAGAACTCGGGGCTGACATAATTGAGGACACATGGATCTATTCTCTGGAATGGTTCTTCAATTGTTTCTTGTGTATCAGTCTTACCTCCTCACAAAGATTGAAAGTTTCTACAAAGTCATCAAAAAGATCTTCCTTTTGATCTAGCACAAAGTCCCTGGAGTCAAGGAGACCTGAACTGAAACCTGGCTCTGCCACTTACTGGTTGTTTTACATGGGGGAGTCATTTGTCATTTTGAGCCTGTTCTCTTAGGACTGCTGTGAGAAGGAAAATTATTAATGAAGTTGGTGATGTCATAGGTGAATGAGCTTATATATCTGTTTCCTTTCTCCCATCACACCACACCCACCACAGTGGTAGACACACAGTCAGTGATTATTAAGTTCTTTGTTATATTCTGCCAGAATGCAGCAAGGATCTGCTATGGGCAAATTTTACCTCTGTGGGAGCTAAAAAGACATAGCTCTCTGCTCTTTGCCCATCCTAATTTTGTTGACGACTATATTTCAAACTTCAGAAAGTCAGGTCTAGCAGAACAGGAAGCAAGCATTTCAGGGAAATCACACTCAAGAATGCCTGCCAAGGCAAAGCAAGGTCCAACCACACTCTGATCCAGAAAGCTAATGGGCAGCTCTAATGGAGCTCACACTGGCTTGCAATGAGGAAAGGGGCATAAAACTCGGGCTGTTTTGAAAGCATTTGCAATAAAGATGAGCAAAAGCTTTCCCAGGAGAAATAGTGGCTGTCTTTTCCTGCTCCATGAAATCAATGAGCCCACCTAATTGAAAAACCAGGAAGAACCAGGGCCTAGGGGCCTAGGAAGCAGAAAAACAACACAAATGGCAGTGGGGGCAGCAGAATTAGACCTGAGAAGCCTGCACAGACAGGAGCTGCACAGCATACCTGTGAAAGAGTGCTGCTCTTGCATTGAGGACACTTTCCTGCTGGTGCCATCGCCAGAGTTTTCTCCATGAGTGAAAGGCCACAGGCAGGGCTCTCTGCTGGAAGTGACTGTCTGCTCTGGACTGCAGCCGCTACAGTAAAACAATGAATGGCCTTTATTTGTACTTTATATTATTTAAAAAAAATGACCTTTCAGGGTCACACTCTAGAGGGACGGTTGCTTTCTACACAAAATTGAGAAAAAGATTAAGATAATAATTTTTTTTTCAATGTTTATTTATTTTTGGGACAGAGAGAGAGACAGAGCATGAACGGGCGAGGGGCAGAGAGAGAGGGAGACACAGAATCGGAAACAGGCTCCAGGCTCTGAGCCATCAGCCCAGAGCCCGACGCGGGGCTCGAACTCACGGACCGCGAGATCGTGACCTGGCTGAAGTCGGACGCTTAACCGACTGTGCCACCCAGGCGCCCCTAAGATAATTATTTTTAATCTTTGTCAACACAATAGGTGAAGAATGAAATATGAGAAGGAAGAGATTTTTACTTTAAAAACAGGTTGAGCATCTCTTCACACATTTGTGTGTGTGTGCATATATACATGCATATATCTAAATGTTTTGTCCTATGTACTAAGTGTTCATACCATTGCCTGTTTTACATCTGCCAGTGCTTACCTCAGTGATATAAATGGGCTTTTTGAACCTTACGAAATTTATCAGTTCTTTGTCATGTGTGTCAGTGTGTCAGTGTTGTTAACAACACTGTTCCCACCCTGTAATATATCTTTTGATTTTATGATGTTTATTTGCAATACAGATTCTTTAAATTTTTATGTAATTATGAAAGGCTACTACTGTATCACTAAATATCAGTAGGAAGACAGAAAACCAACATAAAAAAATACATATGCCTTCATGATCCAAAACTTTGGGATAAAACGTGGTAGATTTTAAAACAGGACCTCAAATTCTTGGGTCTTCCTTTATTGAAAAGTCCCATCCCCTTGAATCTGGGCAGGATAGTGACTGCTTTGATCAACAGAGAATGGTGACAATATCAACATGTGACTTCAGAGGCTAGGTCATGAAAGGCCACACAGCTTGTGTCTGGTTCACTGTGACACTTTTGGAGTGAGCAGCGACACAGGAAGTCTGACCGCCCTGAGGTCACCATCATCATGCGTGAGGCAATCCAAGCCTCTCAGAGAGGCCTGATGTAGGTGCTCTGGTTAACAATCCCAGATGAGCTCAGTCTTCGAGTTATTCCAGTCGAGGAACCAGCCATGTGAGAAGAAACTTCTAGATGATCCTAATGCCCTGCCATCAGACTTCCCAGCTGAGGCCCCAGTAATCATGGAGCAAAGACCAACCATCTTTGTTATGTCTTCTTTCAATTTTTGACCCACAGAATCCATAGGCATAATAAAATGGTTGGGTTTTTTTTTAATTTTTTTTTAATGTTTATTTATTTTTGAGACAGAGAGAGACAGAGCATGAATGGGGGAGGGTCAGAGAGAGAGGGAAACACAGAATCTGAAACAGGCTCCAGGCTCTGAGCAGTCAGCACAGGGCCCGACACGGGGCTCACACTCACGGACCGCGAGATCGTGGCCTGAGCCGAAGTCGGACGCTTAACCGACTGAGCCACCCAGGCGCCCCAAAATGGTTGTTTTTTTAAGCCACTGGGTTTGGGGTGATTTTTCACATAGCAACAGATAACTGAACAGTAAGCATATGTGTGTGTGTGTGAATATATGATATACATACTCCCACACACACAGAGGAAAAAAGATACCAGACTTACTCACCAAATGTTATCTTAAGACTATGGGTGTTTTATTATTTTTTTTCTTTTATGTATTCCTACACTTCTCAAATTATAATGTCTATATATTGCTTAAGGGCATTTACATTTTCAAATGTAAACAGAAGTAGAAGCAATACTATAATGAATCCCCATGAACTTACCATCTAGCACCAACAATCAGCAAACATTTTGCCATTCTTTACGTATTACTTTTTAAAAAGAAAGAAACCCACAATGAATAATATTTTTATCTTTGCCTGAAATAGAAAGAACTGATGTTCTCCCTAAAGAACTTGATGTTCTCTGATGTCATCTCCTTAGATGACGTTCAGATTGTTAGCTAAAGATTTGAAAGAAAAAAAAAAATCCAACAGCAACTAAGCAAGGGCTCTTACTATTTTTCAGACCTTCTATATTATGCAGGCCATGTAAGAGCAGTGTGAGAGATAAGAACACTGACACTTGCCTTGACCTTTCCACCAATGCTGGGTCCCAGTGTCCAGGGGCTCTCTTTTTCCAGGAGGAAAATAGGAGACTCTGTTTCTTTTCCACCTTAAATAAACACTTTTCAACCCTAGCAAGCAGATTCTTTTTCTAAAAGGTCTCTATCTTCTGGTGAGCTTGCATTAAATGAGCTTAAGAGACCAAGTGGCAACATCCTTTCAGAAACAGCCACATCATCCAAAGGAATGTCAAATAATGCAGCAACTCTAAGCATTTTCCAGGTGTGGAAGGCAAACGATGCCCTAGGCTGGTACCACCCAAAGAGCAAGAATTGGGATGATCTTTAGGAAAAACTCCAAAGCAACCAATGGCAGTCTGTCTGTTCACTTGTGTGTTCATTCATTTGTCTAAACATTAGTTGGCACCTTCCCTTTGTCAACACTGTCGAGCTGAGAAGAAAGAGACAGGGTCTACCCTCAAGTAGCTCACAGTCTGGCAGGAGAGAGGCATGTAGACACCTACATAATGATATGATGAATATGCTGGTAAAACCACACATGGTGTGGCGCTGGGGAAAGAGGTAGCACCTGAGCTGAACAGGTAGGAGGGACAGGGAAGTGCAGGTACAGAGATGCCTGGGTGGCTCAGCTGGTTAAGCGACCAGCTCTTGATTTTGGCTCAGGTCATGATCTCATGGTTTGTGAGATCAAGCCCCACACTGAGCTCTGTGCTGACAACACGGAGCCTGCTTGTGATTCTCTCTCCCTGTCTCTGCCACTCCCCTGCCATCTCTCTCTCTCAAAATAAATAAGTAAACTTAAGAAAAAAAGTGCAGGTACAGTGAGAAGCACATTCAGGGAAGTACTTGCAGCTTAGCTGTTATGAAGGAACAGAGTGGTAATAGGAAAGGGCAGAGAAACAGCCAGAGACCAGCTCCCAAAGGAGTTTGTACACCTTGTTAGAAAATTCAGATTCTATCTCAACACTATGAGGAAACAGCCAAATTCTTCAGATTCATGTGTTAGACTTTAGAAGCAGACGGTGGTGGGGGTGGAGAAGGCAGCAGAAAAACAACTGGCAGGAGTTTGGTTTGTGTCTTCCTCCATTTCACCATGGATGGCCAAAAAGAGCCATGGGCAGCACCACTTACTACTGCAATGCCCATGCAGACATTATCAGTTGAACACAAATTCCCCCAAGCCTAAAGGTGGCCTTGAAATCCTTGGTTCAGCACTCTCAACAGCTGCTCCCATCATTACAGCTAATTTGCCACCCTGGTGCTAAATTACAAGGCCTGCGGGAGCAGGAATTTTACTTGGTTTGTATCACAACTGTATTCTCAGTGCTTAGCAGTGTCTGAGGTACAGCAGATGCTAAATGAGTCTTTCTTAAATGGAACTGATTAGAGGGTGCCTGGCTGGCTCAGTTAGAAGAGCATGCAACTCTTCATCTCGGGGTTGTGAGTTTGAGCCCCACGTCCGGTGTAGAGATTACTTAAATAAAACTTTAAAAAGATGGAACTGAATCCTTTCTCAATCTACCTTTACTAATTTGCCAGCCTGACCCTCACATCCTCCCACCTGCTGTGGGTACTGGTCTCACACTGTTTAGTGCTCAGACACAGCACTTACGTTCTGTACCTTTTCCAGTACTTCCTGAAGGTTGGCCACCTAATATAATAAGTGAGTAATGATGTGAATGGAATGGCTGGTTAAGAGCTCATCACTCTCAGCATGTGCGTTTTCCCAGCAGATGAAGGAATGGGGCTTAAGCAAACTTTCCAATGTCACTAGAGGGATCTGGGGGAAATACCTTTGAGCTTTTTACAGCAACCCCTCTTCCAAATCAGAACACTAAGACCCCTTAGTATAGGTCTTTTCCAAGAATCTTTCCAAAGCAAATGGATCCAAGAATGTAACCCAGTGGAATTATCTACTATGAAGTACTCCATACCTGCTTGTATCGTCTCTTCTGAGTATACCGTAACCACAATTTGATACACTTGCATAGCAACGTTATTCTGAAATAAAACACATAACACCAAGGTATTGCCTATTGCACTTTCAGGCTTTGGGTCTTAAAAATGCTGTTTGGGGGCACCTGAGTGGCTCAGTTGGTTAAGCGTCTGACTCTTGATTTCAGCTCAGATCACGATCTCACAATTGTGAGATCAAGTCCTGCATCGGGCTCCGTGCTGAGCATGGAGCCTGCTTAAGAATCTTTTTCTCCCTCTGCTCTGCCCCTGCTCCCATGCACACTCACTCTTGTAAGTAAATGAAATGAAATGAAATGAAATGAAATGAAATGAAATGAAATGAAATAAAGTATTAAAATAAAATAAAATAAAATAAAATAAAATAAAATAAAATAAAATAAAAATGTTGCTTGTTTTTTTAAGACTGGAAAGTCTGGGTGTGGTTACATCTTAGCATTAAAGGCACCCCATGGGTTTCACTCTGGGAGAGAGAGAAAAAAGAACCTATTATTCAACATGAAATCTGTCAACCCGATTTTGGGCTGTGGCTTATCCCCAAATTTTGACAACTTTCTTACAAACCTAAGTAGATCACCAAGCACAGTGTCTCTGGAACTTGAGTAATACATGTGAAATCCCCTAACTATCCTGAACTTTCTGGTTTTATGACTAGTCTGGGGCTTGTAGGACCACCTGGGTCTGTGACAAGCTCCTTTCACAGAAGTGATACTAAGAGTGAGAACCACATTCAGTTCTGTAAACCAGGATTTAGAGCAATGACAGACCCTGATAACTCCAAGTTTAGTTAAATAATGAGATTCTCAACAACCCATTAAAAAAATGCTCCAAAATGGGACCTACAACTATGCGAATCAAGTTGATTATACTACTGGGGAGGAGGGCACATTGAACATTTCTGGCAGCAAGAAAGTGAACAGTGGTTCCCTCTGAAGAACCTAATGAATTGGACTTAGGAATTGGAGGGATTCAGAGAGCTTTCAGTTTTCACTTTATACCTGCCTTCCTCACTGACATGTAGTGCTTATTTATTTTAATTGAATAATTAACTCCAAAAAACTCAAGACACTCTCTGCATTCTTCAAGACCAAGCCACAAATACTCACTCGCCTAAGCCTTCTCTTTAACACTATCAATGCATGAATTCTAAGATGTGAACGTCACTGCAGCCGAAGGATTGAGGCAGAGAACCAGCAGGTACATACTTTAAACTATGGTGACCAAGAACCAACACAAACATCTTCACTCCACCTCTCATCTGATGAGCTAAAAGGAAAATGCAAGCTCAGGAACTGCTGGTTTATAGCAGGGCCTTTCTGAATCTGCCTAGTCATGCAGGGACAGTAAGTGCTCACTTCTGGAGTGCAGCGAGTCAGTCCCCAGAGAGCCCCAGGAGAAGGCCAGAGTTCCTACCTGCAGTGGTCCCAGGCAGCACGCAGTGAGGGGAGCTGCTCCCTCTCTTCCCTCTGCTCAATTCGAGACTGCCAGAGGTTCCAGAACCTGTGCAGCAGCTGAAGTAAAACAGGAAGGAAACAGAGGTTTATTAAGCCAAAAGGTAAAATGATCTCTCTTAATCTATTAGCAAATCCTTACCCCAAAAGACTACAAGTTCCCCCAAAGCAGGAATTACCTTAGCTGGGAGTACCCAACATATAACAAGTTTACAAAATATTTACAGCTAAGCTATACAGAGCTATTGTGGGCCAACATAAAAGGCAAAAAGATGGATTTTCCAGTTTATGGAAATTAGAATGAAGAAGCTGAAGCTATTCCTCATCTGGGCCTCATAGAAGACAATGGCATTTTATCTTTTTTTGTTTGTTTTATTTTTGAGAGAGAGAGAGAAGAGGGGCACACAGGCAGAGAGAGAGATAGGGAGAGGTATACACAGAATCCGAAGCAGGCTCCAGGCTCTGAGCTGTCAGCACAGAGCCTGATGCGGGGCTCAAACTCATGAACCATGGGATCAAGACCTGAGCTGAAGTCGGATGCTTAACTGAGCCACCCAGGTGCCCCAACAATGCCATTTTAAAAGTTAAAACCGATCTTGTCAGATATTACTGCTTATGAAATAGGCTTGCCAAATAAAAAAGAAAAAAAGTTTAACTTCAATCTAATCAAGGCCTTAAATCTGTTAGTTTCCACGAACAATATTTTAAAAAAAGAAAGATGAAATGGCATCAAAAGGAAACCGATAAATCGAGAGTATGGAATATTGTACAAAATAGTTGGCCCTTCTTTTCCAAAAATCAGTGTGATTGAAAAAAAAAGTACACCTTATGCTAAGTGAACTCAGTCACAAAAGGGTATGTACTGGGGGCACCTGAGTGGCTCAGCTAAGCATCTGACTTTGGCTCATGCCATAATCTCAGCTGTGCTGACCGCTCAGAGCCTGGAGCCTGCTTCAGATTCTGTGTCTCCCTCTGTCTCTGCCCCTCCCCTGCTCATGCTCAGTCTCCGATTCTCAAAAATAAACGCTAAAACAAACAAACAAAGGGCATGTACTGTAAATATGAGGTTCCTACAGTAGTCAAATTCATAGAGACAGAAAGGAGAAAGGTGGTTGTCAGGTACTGGGGGTGGAGGGGGGAGGAGAATGGGAAGTTAGTGTTTGATGGAGACAGAATTTTAGTTTTTCAAGATGAAAAAAGTTCTGGAGATGGATGGCAGTGATGGTTGCACAATAATGGGAATGTGCTCAATGTCACTGAATTGTACTCTTGACAGTGGTTAAGATGATAAATTTTGTTATTTTTTTTTTACTACAATTACAAGATAAACATGTTAAACAAAAGAAGTAGAAAGAGGAGGGCTGTTATTAAGAGGCTTAAAGATATAACCAAATATAGTGAGTCACCAACCCTTTATTGGATCCTGGTTTGAAAAAAACATCTATAAAGACATTTTGAGGGCAACTGTGAAGATCTGAATATGGGCTGGGCATTGGATCAAATTAGGGAATTACTGTTCATTTTATTAAGGATGACAATGATATTGTGGTTATGAAGGAAAATGTTATTTTTGGGCGATGCATGCCGAAAAGTTTAGGCGTAATGTTTCATGTTGTCTGTAATTTACTTTAAAATGATTCAGCAAAAAAATGTAAATATTAATAATCAGCTAATATTTGAATTTAGATTGTAAGTATATAAATGTTCATTATATTGTTCTTTATATTTTTCTGTATGTTTGAACATTTTCATAATGAAAAACAAAACCAAAAAACCCCATCCTCCTAAACCCAGAAACACAATCTATAAGTAGAGATAGGATGTTTGTTGCCCTCAGGTAAACCAACCACTGAAGAGAACAGATTCCCAGTGCAAACACCACCTGGAATGCAAGACTCAAAGTGTATTCCCTAGATCAGGAGCCTGACCTCTGAGTCTGCTATCAAGTTTCTGAGCAAACAGATAAAAAATGAGATTAGGGAAAACCAAGAGTTAGCCAGTATGGCTAACTAGAGAAAATGGACACCAAGGTTTTGGAGTCTAAAAAGTCTGGACAAAACTCTACAATGGCCATCAGAGGTCCCTTCATACAGATGACCCTCACCATTATGTCATGCTGCTGGTGAGCGAGGTTCCTTTTTATTTGCTGGAGACGGGCGTGGGTCACATTGTCTTTTAGGGCTCGAAAACAGAAGTGCTGTGAATTGAAGGAAGGACACAACTAGTTACAAATCAGCAGCATCTGTAAAAGTAAGCCAGAGGCTCAGTCGTGGATATTCACAGCTGCTCCCATGTCCCTGGGATCCTTTCTGCTTTGAGATTCAGTTGGGAGTCTGATACAAGCCAGCCCACACAGTAGGCACTTAATAAATAGCTGTCTAACTGATCCTCCGCTGTCCACTGTTACTGCACAAGAACAAACACACCCTCACCTCTGACCAGGAGAGATACCATGGCCCAGAGGGAACACTACAGACAAAGGTTAAAAACATCAACTTTGCCTCTCAGAAAAAGAGACAGACTTTTAGCTTATGGTGTGTTTTTTTCAAGCCATGTGTGTGTGGAGGGGGTGTCAACATGCACACTTATACAATTAGAAAGTAGTTTTGTAGAATAGAATCAAAGGAGGAGAGGGAAGCCTTGGTGAGTAGGGGGGCTGGGGTAGGGGCAAGACGCGAGACTGGCTCCAGCTCCAGCAATACTGCCTCACATGTCACCTAAGCAAAGCCTATTCTCCAATGCCCTGGGCTCCAGTTTTCTGAGACAGAAGTGAAGCGTTTAGGGGTTTTCATATTGTGGTCTGTGGAACCCCAGAGGCTCCTGAAAGTGTCTGAAGATCTCCTTATGTGGTGAGGGTTGGGGAGAGCAGCAGAAGAGGGACTACTCCCCAGACCCTGCTTCATCCGCAGAATTTCTGTGTTGATTGATTTCACAGACTAGGTTCCCACAATTAAAAAGAGGGCCCGCCCTTGGGGTCGTGAGTTCAAGTCACATATTGGGTGTAGTAGAGAGTACTTAAAAACAAAAGAAGAAAAAGAGGGCCCACCATGTAAAAAAGTGCAGTACTAGATCACCTCCAAGTTTCCCTTACAGCTCCAGACCCTCTGACCCCACACCATTACCATTTCTTATCCAAAATGAAAACAGGGACACGTACAATGGAACAGAGCTTCTTGAGTGAAGCTAATCCCACAACCAGATATACTTGAAGAGCATTATGTGGGCCTGGGTTCCCCAAAAGTGGATGGTTAAGCAGGGTTGGTAACTATGGTTTTGAAGCAACTCCTATGTGTAGATAGGCTTTCTATTATAAAGTGTGCTTTCTTCTTATCACATACTATATAATTAGTTTATAGTTTTTATAATTAGTTTATAGAGTTTTTTAAACATGGTAATGTCACATCTTGGACCTTGGTCAGTTGTGCTGTTAAATATTAAACACTAAAACTTTGGCAGTTCCTGAGGAAGAAAAAAAAAAAAAAAGGCCTTGAGAGGCTTCCGTGTTCTCACCAGCAAGCTGTGTCTGCTGTGATCTTCTGCCGCCTTCCACTGGGCCGCTTCTTCAGTGCACAGCAGCACATCTGCCAGGGAGTTAAGGCCTTTCATCTCAAAAGTGTTCCCACCCCAGCACACTGCAACCCAGTGACCCATCGGGAGGGTCCTGGCTTGAGGGAAAACAGGCATGCCAGGTGGCCTACGTCCACCTCTGCCTCCTCTTGATGATCCCAGGAAGAGGAGGAGGCAAAGGGAAACTGTGTGAGTTGCTTATCAAACAGTTGGCCTTGCCTTTCTCCCTTCTGATGCCCATTTGATGACAGGCAAGAACAGTTGAGATAAATTGCCACGAATTACAGTAAACATTTGCAAGTAACCTTATCTAAAGCTCTCCTGTCTTCCTGCATCCTTTGTTTTGGCACCAAAACCCCAGTCAGATGTTTCAGCTAAAAACCTTGGAGTTATTTTCAAACCTTCTCCTCCCACTCTCTCCATCTACTGGGCTGCCAAGTCCATCTGGTCTCCTCTGAAATCTCTCCTGCTTTTCTGTTCCCACCCCTGATGCCCTGCAGTGCATCTGACTTGCTCCTCACACAGACTGGCGAGAGTCTCATGTAACTGCTCTCCTCGTGCCAGCTTTGCCCTGTAATCCAGACCTCTCAAGTACAAACCTGCTCCATCACTTCTCTTCTTAAACACCTCCAGAGGATCCCCAGTGCCATCAGGAGAAAGCCCAAATTCCTGACCGCTGCATCCAGGGCTCTACAAGCTGTTCCCTAGCCTGCATCTACCTGCACTGCCCTACTGCCATCCATACCCCCACAGCTCTGTAACAGATCCCTGTCACTGCCCTTGGATCTTTTCTTCATCTATGTGTAAACGCCATTCTTTCCACCTGAAACACTCTTCCCGACTTTGCTAGGTGACCTTGTGATCCTTTAAGGACAAAGTCAACTCAAGCCCCACCTCCTTGACTGAATCTGCACATCTGGGCACATACTGTAATGAGGGCAGTGATTATGGACATGTGCACAGGAGTCAAAGCACCGGAGTCAAATGCCTGGGTTAAAAGCTCCTGGCTCTGCCCAATGATATGCTGTGACTTTGACAATAATTGAGCCCCCTTGAATCTCGGTTTCCTCATCTATAAAATGGAAATACTGACATCTACTCCACAGGGTTGCTATGAGGTTTAAACAGATAATGCATAGTCTGTACATGGTAAAGCCCAATAAATGGAAACTATGATCATAATGTTAGGGCTGCCAAGAAACACACAGCCATGGCTATTTCCACCACCTAGTGGGTAAAGAAAAGCAATGAAATGGCAACATAAAATTCAGGATAGTGGGATTACCACTGAGGGGGAGGAAAGGGAATGCAATCAAGGATGAACAGTGTTAGCAAATTGGCAGGGTTCTAATTTCTTTTTTTCATGTTTTTTTATTATTTATTTTTGAGAGAGAGAGAGAGAGAGAGAGAGACAGACCACGAGTGGGAGAAGGGCAGAGAGAGACGGAGACACAGAATCCAAAGCAGGCTCCAGGCTGTCAGCACAGAGTCTGATGCGGGGCTCAAACTCACAAACCGTGAGATCATGACCTGAGCCGAAGTCGGACAATTAACTGACCGAGCCACCCAGGTGTCCCAGCAAGGTTCTAATTTTTAAGTTGGGTAGTGGGTACATAGGTATTTTAATACCATTCATTAAACTGTTAATGTGTACTACACATACTCTTTTGTAAGCACATGTCCAGTGAAAAATTTTTTAAAGAGAAAACAGAGATCAGGACCACCTTATATTGTCAGTAATTGTTTTCCAAATATCTCCTGCCCTTTGTCTCAAAGGTTGCTGAGCTCATGATGCCCTGGCTGTGGTGATGGATAGGGCTGGGTGACTGAAAAGGATACAGTGTTTCCAATGAGTAAAGGCCCGCCGCATTGCCATCTTCCTGGCCAGCCCTTCCACGCGTGCGTGCACAGCATACAAACTCTCCTTCCGCTCCCAGGCCCACTGCCAATCACAAAAGTGTGTCTGGAGCACAGTGACCCGGTGGAATCGCTCAGCCATGTCTGCAACAAAGAAAGTAACTACGTGCTGCCCCCTGCAAGGTTGAGAGATGAGCTGGAAGCATCTTTAAGATAAGCTGCACCCTACTACTGGCAGACAGCAGGGATTCGAGGATGTTCTTACTAAGAATTCTAAAATAAAAGTTTTTTTTAGGCAGGGGAGGGTAATTTGGAAGCCCTTAGCTACACTTCTTCTCTCCAAGGAAAGAGAAAAGGTCTGTAATTTTAGGGAGGAGGATGTTACAAAATCAGTTCTATTAAAGAGTTGAGGCTTCCACTTAACTACTGATGACCAGGAATGGTGGCGGCTGCTTTCAAAGAAGACTCTTTCACATTTGCCTCTTTACTGATGTCTCCTGGGTGGGACTTCAGGGATTGACTCAATGACACAACTTGGTCACCATGCTGGCAAAGGTGTTTTTCGAGCTTTTAGCCAGACTGATCCTGGCTGCCAGTCACCTGCTTTTAATACTAATTAGCTAATGGCCTGATGAACTGAAGTCCAGGAAGTGGAAGGGAATTGGTCCTGGAATTCAAATGCTGTAAAGAGGGGCACATTAGTCAGTGCCTAAATAACAGCTTATCATGCTAAATAGCTTCATGCCTTCACCTTCCAGGCTTGGGCAACCAGACAGTGGGTCTCCTTCATTATCCTCAGACAGACACATTCAAACTCTCCCAAAAGGCAGTGCTGGCCTGGCAGCCCAGGAGGGAGGCCTGGGTGAAAGCCAGCCATGTCTAGCACGCTGCTTGACTCACTTCTGTGTGGGCTCCAGAAACCAAAGTACAGAAAGTACCAACGATCATGATCAGTGTGTTATTACTTCTGAACTCTAATTGGGAAACTAAACCATGAGAATAGTGGTTAAAAAAACCCTCAATATCCTATATCACATGGGTTGCATAATTGGGGAGAAGTAGAAACAATCCAAATATCTATAGATACAAGAATGGCTAAATAGATTAAGGTAAGCCATCCTACAAAATGCAGACAATCATTAAAAAAATAACATTTATGAAGAATACTGAAAGACACAGGAAAATGTTTAGTTGTGTAGAAAAAGATACAAAGTTGTATGTATCCTATTAATCATAATCACAGTATTTATGTAATAATTAAACCCTGTTGAAAAAAAAAATATTTTTAGTGGAAAAGGCCAGAAGGAAATAACTTAAATGTGAATTGAAGATGATGTATGTTCCTCCTCAATCTCTTTTTTCCAAAATTTGTGGCATAATGTGGTTATCTCTATTTTTTTTTCCTTTGGTTATATCTCTCCTAATAAAGAGCAGCACCACTGGCAGAAGACTGTAAATTGTGACATGATCCTCTGTCTCTGGAGCCTGGGACTTCCTGCTCACCCTTCTGCTGTCTCTTCACTCTGCGGACCTGCAGGTATCCAAGCCAGGCCTTCAGGGATTTCCACTTTTGCCAGTGCTGATGGTGTTTCACTGCGGAGACCATCTTCTGTCTCTCCTTCTGGACATACAGGAGCTGTTCCCGCCACTGTGACCAAGCCTGAAAGCCAGAGAAAAGGCAACAATCAAAGGAGAGGCAGGAAAACAGAGGTGAAGAAACTGAGATACAAAGCTAAAAGTAGAAACAAGGAAGTAACAACTCCCAAGCAGGATCATGAGCTATAGAAATTTGCAGTGAAAGGCTCTTTAAGAAGGACATTCTACTTCCAGAAAGTAATTTATTTTCTGGATTAAGAACAAGGAGGGGTGCCTGGGTGGCTCAGTGGGTTAAGGGTCTGACTATGGCTCAGGTCATGATCTCACAGTTGTGGGTTCGAGCCCCATGTCAGTCTCTGTGCTGATAGCTCAGAATCAGAACCTGAAGCCTGGTTCAGATTCTGTGTCTCCCTCTCTCTCTGCCCCTCCCCCACTCATGCTCTGTCTCTCTCTCTCTCAAAAATAAACATTAAAAAAAATTTTTTTAAAAGAACAAGGAAAAAGAGGAATAATAAAATCAACGAACAGACAAGAAGCTGTGACAATCCAACGGGTGATATATTTAATTCAGATTTGGGATAGGCGAGGGTCTGCCTTTCTCTCCCAAGTGGGAGGAAGCCTATCGTCTCAGGCACATTAGCTTCTGGGAAGTGTGACCTGCAGAAGTTGAGGGTCTACAAAAGGATTCCCTCAAGACTATCCATAATTGTGCACCCTTAGCAAAGTCTTCATGTGTGCCTAGCTATATGCATGCCCTAGTTCGAAGATGACAGTCTCAGATGACAACTTCATACCTTCTTTTCTTAAACCTGTAACACCTATTCTCCTTTCCTTCCTCTCAGCTGACTACCATTCTTCCTATTTCACCAAGAAAATAAAAGCTATCAAAAGAGAATTTTCTCAAGCTTCTCTCACATCTACCTACCCACCTACCCACAGGCTCTGCCTTCTCTCTGGCTACTCTGAATAAAGTATCCATACTCCCTTCCATCAGAAGTTCACCCCCCACTATGGATACATCCCATGTCTCTCACCTTCTCAGGCTCATCACTGGCAATTTCCCCTCCTTCTGCATCATTGGTTTTCACCCTCTACTAGGTTTTTAAAATCAGCGTATGAATGTGCTATTATTTCTCCAATCCTAAAACGCAAATCCTTTCAGGGATATGACAATCGAAAACAACAGATGACCTCTGATTGGACCCTGGACCTGACACTAAAATAGCAATAATCTACGGTTTAAATATGAATTGTATTGTAGATATTACCATATTAATATTGAATGTCTTAGATATGATAATGATATTGTGATTATATAGAAGAACATCCTTATTTTTAGGAGATAGAAGCTAAAGTATTTAGGGTAAACTTTTATGTCTGCAACTTTAAGCGACTCAGAAAATACAAAGAAATATATTGATATACTTAGAGAAAGCAAATGTAGGAAGATGTTAGCAATAGGATAAACCAGTGAAGAGAATACAGTATCTGTCATTTGGTGTTTGTCAAAAATAAAAAGCTGTGGGGAAAAGATTACTGTCACAAAAAACACTACCCGAAAGGAATAAATCAGATTCCCAAGCAAACCACCACTTTGCCATCCAGCTAACACTGGAGTTCTTTTCTTTCCAAACTCCTCAAAAGAAGGGTCTATTTTCTAATTTCTCTTTTCCCAGGAAGGCCTTCATGAATCCTCTCCCCATCAGACTCACTGAAACTGCTCTTACCAAGAGCATCAATGATCTCCGCGTTGCTCAATCCAAAGGTCAAATTCCACTCCTCACCTTCCCTGACCTGCCAGAAGCATCTGACATGGCCAATCAGGCCTGCAGATTCTCCAGGCTACCTTCGCCTTTATTCCTCCCAGGCTCAGTCCTGGGACTAATCGCCCTCCCCCCACGACCCCCCAAGCTATACTCACTCCCTTTGTCCTTTGATGCAGTTTCATGACTAAATACCAACTGCATGCCAAGAACTCCCAAATTTACATCTCAGGTCTGGACCTGTCCTCCATACACCACATATATTCAACTGCTTCCTTCACATTTCCTTGAGGATGTTCAAAAGGCCTATAATATAGGCTGAAGACACAAAGCTCAGAATGGAGCTAACTCCCCTCCATCTTCCCCATTTTACTAAATGGCAACTCCACTGTTCCAGTTACTTAGGCCAGAAACCTGGGAGTCACCTTGGACTCTTTCTCTGAAGCTTTACGTCTTAACCATCTATTAGCGAGTCTTGTCAGCATTACCTTCAAGGTATACCCAGAATCCAACACCATCTTGCTATCATCCTTGTCTAGAATCCCACCTGGGATTTTGTAATAGCTTCTTAACTGCTCTCCCTGCTTTCATTCTTGATCTTTTATGGTCTATTCTTAACACAACAGCTGAAACCAGGGATGCAAGCCTCCCTGGAACCCACAATTTAGACATATGGCTTCTAGCTGCCTCTGACCAGAGTCACGTAGCCCCTACTTACTATTTAAAAAAACCTGTAAAGGGGCGCCTGGGTGGCGCAGTCGGTTAAGCAGCCGACTTCAGCCAGGTCACGATCTCGCGGCCCGTGAGTTCGAGCCCCGCGTCAGGCTCTGGGCTGATGGCTCAGAGCCTGGAGCCTGTTTCTGATTCTGTGTCTCCTTCTCTCTCTGCCCCTCCCCCGTTCATGCTCTGTCTCTCTCTGTCCCAAAAATAAATAAATGTTGAAAAAAAAATTTAAAAACAAAAAACAAACAAAAAAAAACCTGTAAAGATGCCTCAGGGAGTAACATAAACTTGCCTCTCAACAACTCTGTGGGATGCTGTTCTGCCTGAGATAACAAAAACAATGTGTTGTGTTTGCCAGAAAAAAAATAATAATTTGCAGCTTAGTGATAGTTACAGGATGTAGAACTTTTGCCTTTGTACTCTAGAGATGACATCGCTAATGCAATCCCTATGAATGTTCTGCAGTTCCAGGCCCATAATGCAGAACAACCGGGTCCCTGAAGCAGAACGACCATCTCACTACAATCACACTGAAACCAGACTGGGAGATGCCAAAAGGGACAAGATGATCAAGGAAGGAAGTGTGATAGCTGACCTAACTCTAATCAAGTGTGATCCAAGACCCTGAGACCCTTACCCTGAATTTTCACCCTTTAAAAACCCCTGCTTGTAAAGCCATTAGAGTGTTTGGGACTTTTGTTTCATTTATTTATTTTTAATGTTTATTTTTGAGAGAGAGAGCAAGTGAGCACAGGCAGGGGAGGGTCAGAGAGAGGGGGGACAGAGGATCCAAAGTGGGCTCTGCACGGACGGCAGAGAGCCCAGAGAGCTGAAGTCGGATGCTTAACCAACTGAGCCACTCAGGTGCCCAAAACAGTTTGGGACTTTTGAACATTACCTTCTCGTTCTCCTTGGTGGTGCCACGCTAATAAGTAGCCTATCTTTCTTCACAGCAAAAGTTTGGTATCAGTTTTTATTGGCTTGCTGTGCATTGGATGGATGAACACTTGTGGGTTTGGTTACATAGCTAGAGTGATCCTTTTTGGTTTATTTTGGTTATGTCACTTAAATCTCTCCTTTTTATGGGACAGTTTTCTTCCCTGCCTCTTTTCCTCTTTCATGCCACCAATTTTTCAGAGACACTAAACATGTCCCACATTTTAGATTTGGCTGATTGTCTCAGCAAGGGTCTTTGACTTTTCTCCTTGATCCCTATATTTCCTGGGAACTGATAGTTAGATTCATGTTAGACTTGGTTGGAGTCATGTTCAAATTTTTAGGCAAGAACACTTCTCAAGTGGTGCTGGGGCCTCCCACTACCTCGCATCATGAGGCACATCATGGCTGGCTGCCCCAGTTTTAGCCATGTCAAGACTGTCAGTGGCTTCAGATGAAGTTAGCCTGATCCCTCCATTACTTTTCCTCATGGTCTTCTCAGTCAGTGGTTGCTGCTTAGATCCATTTTCTCATTAGGGGTGGCAAAACTGATTTTCTGATTCTAGTAATCCTTCTGCATCTACTAACTGGAATTTTGTAAAGAGGCCTACCCTCTGGTTTTGCAAAGATATAGTTTATACAGAAAAGGCAGGGAAAATGCTTGATTTTTTGCTTTCATTAATTTTATTTTATTTTTTTTTTGAGAGAGAGAGAGAAAGAGAGAATGAATATATCCCAAGCAGGCTCCATGCCCAGTGCTCGGCCTAACATGGGACTCACTCATGATCTGAGTTGAAATCAAGACTTGGATGCTTAACCAACTGAGCCACCTAGGCTTTCATAAATTTTCTAATTGAGTAAATGCTCTAACAACCCAAATATGTGACCAGTGAGTTCCTCTTCCCCCATTATACATGCATGGATTTTTATATATTTGATGTGTTTTCATTCACTGCAGTCATTACTTTCTGAGGTCCCAATTGTTCTATCGTAAGTCTATGAGTCTTTTGGCTGAGTTCTGACACAATTCCATTAGCCTTTGCTAATTTCCTCACTTTCCAGCAGACTATATCCTGGGCTTATGATGTCCATATCCTGCTCTAGACCTGGAATCAGCCATTTCTCCAAAAAGCCTCAGTTCCTTTCAGCCAGGACATAACAGAGACCATAACTTGGGCACTGGGAATGCTAAATGCCGTACATTCTCGCTACTCATTGCTTCTAATTTTTCAGTAAATAGAACTAGAAATACATTTTTTAAGTTAAAAAACATCTTAAGTCCATATTGATATTTACATTTCCAATCTCAGATGACAGGGCTTTTTATTTAATTTCTTTTATATTTGTAATCTTTTCTTTTAAACTGAAAATCATGATTCCCAATGCCACTGCCATAGTCATTTGCTCTATTTCACAATGTAGCTATAATAGTTTCTAAACCTGCCATGAACAATAAGACTACTGAATGCGGGTTTTGGATTTCCTAGAAGTTCTTTGTGTCCTTAGAATGCATCCCACTAGGGATGAACAGTCAAAATATTCTATTTTAAAGTTATTTGAAGTAATTATTTTCTCTGTATAGTCATGGCTACAAATTTAAGTTTGTTTTAGTGTGCCTCAAAATTCTAGGGATTGCTTTTTTTCCTTTTTGATTCACTTGAGTGTTTTTTTTTTAATTATATAAAATATCTACACGGTTCAAAGTTAAAATTGTATAAGAAAGTAAAATCACAGAAATATTTTGTTTCCACACTATTCCCTGCAACCCCCTACCACTAACAAACCACTTTTTGTTAGTTTTGGGCTTATTTTTCCCTTAGTTCTTCTCAAAAATATAAACACACATGTGTACACACACACACACACACACACACCTCTCTCTTTCTTCCCAAAAGGCAGCACATGATGAACCAAAGGGATCCCATTAAGAAGTAAGTGTGATCATATCACCCTCGCTCAAAGACAGCAGCTTCTTACCTCTACTGGAATAAGAACCAAAGCCTTCATGGGCGTAGCCTGCAATACCTTACCTACAGTCTCTGCCTCCTTATGTACTTCATGACCTAATCCTTCTTACTCTCCCTCTCATGCTCATCAACATATCACAAGACGGATCAAGTTCATGGACGGGATGACTCAGTACCATAAACATGACAATTTTCCCCAATCTAATGTAAAAAGTCAGTGCGTTATAGTAAAAATCCTAGTAGGCTTAGAGGTGGAACTTGACAGTTGATCCTAAAATTAGTAAGAAAGAGTAAAAAGAATAGGTAAGGTGATTTTACAAAGATCGAGAATAAAACAGGTCATCCTTTTTCATGTATAAAGACAAGAGATAGCTCGTAAAAGTAGAAACAGTAATAAACAGCTAACACTTACTGAGCTTTCCATATTCTAGGTATTGCTCTAAGCCTAGTATATGTATCATCACACTTAATCTTCAACAAACCTATGAGGTAGGCACTATTATTATCTACTTACAGATAAAAAAAAATCTAAGGTACAGGGAGGGTAGGTAACTCATTAAAAGGTACAAAGCAAATAGGTGATTGAGGTGGAAACCTAGGTAGTCTTTCTTACCTGCTTTATTCAATCACAATTAATAGTGTGGTATTGGCTCAGAGAGAGAAATACAGACCAATGGAATGAAGAGCCCAGAACAGACCCATGAATAACTGGGACTTTATAGTGAAAGTAGATTAATAATCATATAAAAAAGATAAAGGACAGGGGCACCTAGGTGGCTTAGTCAGTTAAGCATCTGACTCTTGATTTTGGTTCAGGTCATGATCTCACAATTTGTGAGATCAAGCCCCATGCAGAGCCTGCTTGGGAGTCTCTCTCTCTCTCTGCCCCTCCCCGCCTCAAAATAAATAAGTAAACTTAAAAAAAAAAAAAAAGATAAAGGATGGATGAATCAGCAAATAGTGCTGCAGCAATTAATTATCCATACGGAAAATGACAAATTAAGACCCTTTTCACACAATTTATAAAATTAAACCCAAAATATATTAAAGACCAAACCATAAGATACACGAATAAATTAGGCTACTGTGAAATTAATAATATATGTATGGAAAAAAAGGCATCATAAGCAAAGCAAAAAAAATTTTTTTTTTTTTAAATTTTTTTTCAACGTTTATTTATTTTTGGGACAGAGAGAGACAGAGCATGAACGGGGGAGGGGCAGAGAGAGAGGGAGACACAGAATCGGAAACAGGCTCCAGGCTCTGAGCCATCAGCCCAGAGCCTGACGCGGGGCTCGAACTCCCGGACCGCGAGATCGTGACCTGGCTGAAGTCGGACGCTCAACCGACTGCGCCACCCAGGCGCCCCAAAAAAATTTTTTTAAAAAGCTATAGACTGGAAAAAAGCACGTGTAAAATATGTAACACTCAAAAGATTAGCTTTTGGTTTTTATTGTTTTAAATTTATTTATTTATTCTTGAGGGGGGAGGGAGAAAGAAGATGAGAGGGAGGGAGGGAGGGAGGGAGACAGAGAGAGAGAGAGAGAGAGAGAGAGAGAGAGAGAGAGAATATGAATGAATGAACCCCAAGCAGGCTCCACACTTTCAGCACAGAGCCTGACACGGGGACCAAACTCACAAATCGTGAGATCATGACCTGAGCCGAAATCAAGAGTCAGACATTTAACCAACTGAGCCACCCAGGCACCCCTAACATCAAAAGATTAGTAAGCAGAATCTAAAACAATGTATTTAATACAAAATCAGTATTTAAATACAAATCAGTATTTAAATACAAATCAGTATTTAAATACAAATCAGTATTTAAATACAAATCAGTATTTAAAAAAAGGGGGGGTGGTGCCTGGGTGGCTTAGTTAAGCATCAGACTTGGGCTTAGGTCATGATCTCACAGCTCATGAGTTTGAGCCCTGCGTTGAGCAGCCTGGAGCCTACTTAGGATTCTGTGTCTCCCTCTCTCTCTGTCCCTCCTCTGCTCATGCTTTATCTATCTCCTTCTCTCTCTCTTAAAAATAAACATTAAAAAATTTAAAAAAAAAGGTCAAATAACCCAACATAATAAAGAGTGAGGAATGTAAACAAGCTCAAAAGCAGAAACCCAAATGCAAACAAGCATCTGAAAAGATGCTGGGCCTCACCAGGAATCAGTGAAACACAAATTAAAGCAACAGTGAATTACTGTTCCATACCTATCAAATTGGTGAAGATGACCAAGTCTGGCAATGCACAGTGCTAAGGAGGCAGAAAGAAATGAGAACTGAAACGTTAGCACTTAAATCGGCACAACACTGGAAAGCAACTAGGCAATCCTTAATAAAGACAGAGAGATGAATACCCAATGAACCAACAAGGTCATTTCCAGGAACCAGAATACAGAATCTTTCAGACTCTTGCACAATAATATATGTTTAAAAATGCTCTCTGCAGAACCATTTGTAATTGAAAATATGTAGAAGTAATCAATAGTCCATCATTAGCATAAATACTGACTACTATTGAAGCAGATAAACCGTACCTTATTCATACAATGGCATAGTGTACGGTTAATAGATCTCTACATACCTACAAGGATACACCTCAAAAATATACTGTTGCATAAAAAAGGCAAGCTGCATAGTAATGCCCAGTATGACACCATTCATCAATTTCCTAACTACACAAAACCAGAACATTTCTTCTTTGTGGTATGTATGCACACATTTCTACAAGTGAAAAAGAACACAAGGGAATGATAACCTTGTATCAGTGCAGGGGACATCTCTGAGGATGGATGGTGGCAGAATGGAGGAAGAGCAGGGCTTGAGCAGTGTTTGAACAAGTATGGAAAATGTGAACACCTTCTAAATCTGGGAAGTGGTTACTTGGGTATCTGCTCATGTTTTTATAAAGGTTTTATATTCAGTGTTTCTATGTTTGAGGTACACAAATTGATAAAAAACATTTTTTTAATTTCACATATCTCATGATGTCTATGCTGCCTAGTTCAGAGATGTCATGAGGCTTAAAAGAAATGACTTAAGTATAAATTCTTGGTAAACCATATGGTACTTACTAGACATAATGCACTATTACTCATAATCTGCATAATAAAATCTGGTCTTAGAGTTTCACACAGCTTTTGGTCCATATCAATATCTTTTTTTTTAAGTTCATTTATTTATTTAGAAAGAGAGAATCCCAAGCAGGCTGTACAGTATCAGTGCAGAACCTGTTAAACTGTGGAATCATGACCCAAACTGAAATCAAGAGTTAGATGCTCAACTGACTGAGCCATCCAGACACCCTGTGCCCCGTATATACTAATATGATCTTGATGATTCATAATTTTCACTGAATTTGACTCTGAATGACCTTGGGTTGTTTTATATGTTAAATCCAACCACTAACCATGAAAACCTACTCTCACTAAAATTATTCAGTCAAATCTGTCGTTGCAAGCTTTGAAGACAACAATCAAAAGGGAATTCTGAAGTGTTCTGAGCAATAGCACCAGCAGAAAGGGTTTATAGGCTCTCGGAGTGGCTCTTTGGGAGAAAGGTGAGAGGAGGAGGGGCAGAGAGAGTGGGGGACACAGAGGCTCTGTGCTGTCAGCACAGAGCCCAACATGGGGCTCAAACTCACGATCCAAGAGATCATGACCTGAGCCGAAGTTGGACACTTAACCAACTGAGCCAACCAGGTGCCCTGAGCAAATTTTTTCTTCAAAGTCAATTAATAACTATTTTAGACTTGCATGACACACAGTCTCTGTGGGAACTACTCAACTCTGCCCTTGTAGCCTGAAAGCAACCTTGGACAATGCAGGTATAACTGCATCCCAATAAAACTTTATTTACAACAGACTGTAGGCCAAATATGACATATGGGCCACTCTGTGTACCCCTGACCTAGATGATTATATATGCTATTTGCATGTGATTTCCATATACTGCACACCTTTGCACTGACGATGCAACATGTTGTCAGATTAAAAAGAGATTTACTCCTATATATAGTAAAGGTCACTTCTTTTTTTTCCCTATTCCCTGTTCTATTCTCTATAACTGACATGGCAGCCCTAGAAGTACTCAGCAGACCAAAGAACTGAGAGAAACTCAGAGTCTATCAAAGGTCATAAGAAAGCTTCACCACAGCATAGTCTTAGTACAGATGTTAGGCCTTTGTTACTGACCAAAAGCTAGTGGAATCCTCAAAAGAAACCTCAATATAAGCAAAATTGTATTTAGAAGCCAGGTTTTCTTTACAGTCTCAGTTTCTTTTCTGCCCTCATTATTTTCTAACTTGCTATAGGAAAACAGCAATAAAGAAATAAAGAATATACTGTTGTTTCTTTAATCATATTTGTAACTAATTCATAAATGCCTTTCCAGCTCCATGATTAGCAAATGCACCATACAAACCATTGGTAATCACATTTAAGCATATTTTTTAAATGTTTTTTATTTTATTTTTGAAAGAGGGAGAGAGTGCATGTGTGCCTGTGCACCTGAGTGGGAGGGTGGGGGTAGAGATGGAAGACAGGATTGAAGCAGCTCCAGGCTCCGTGCTGTCAGCACATAGCCTGGTGCGCAGCTTGAACTCACCAACTACAAGATCATGACCTGAGCCAAAGTTGGATGTTTAACTGACTGAGCCACCCAGATGACCCTAGCATATTCCTAACAGCAGCCTCTATCCATTGAACCCAGCCTTCCATGTTGCTTCTGCCCTCCACCCCCGCCCACCGCCCCTGACCCCCTTAGCTGCAGGGAGGGCCTAGGAGAGAGGGAGCAGCATGATGGCCAGCCTTCTTGGGAATCCAACCCTGCCCTCTGTGGCTGTGGGGTTTGACAACATGGACAGAAGACACCTAAGCCAAAGTCTGCTGCGCTCACCTGCAGCTGGAGGCTCAGGGCCCTGTGCTTCACAGCTGATGCATGGAGGGCATGGCCCACACGGACCCATCCCAGCTGCTGCCTCCAGTGGCTCCACCACACCCTGTCAAAGAACAAACCAAAGATAGAACCAGTCAAAAAAAAAAAAGCCACCCAGAAAAGAGAAGGTCAATGAGGGCTGGGCCTTGGACCCTCGTCTCAAGTCTCTATTCCCTCACTGTGCCATCTCGACTGACATCTGTTGGAGCCACTGCTGCAAAAAATAAAAAAATAAAAAAACAAACAAACAAAAAAAAAACGAGAAGCAGTCCTAGAACAGCTAATTTAGGGCTGGAAACTGATGGTTCCTAAGGTCAGCTCCAGTCTTAGAAACTCCAGACATGCTCTATTTGGAACTACACATGTTTAAAAATATGAATTATTGCCAACATACAAAAAAATCAGGAGATTTCACAAAACAAATTACAAAAAACATGGCTTTTAGATCTCCAGTCTTGGCGTCCTTTCTGCTTATTTTCTAATTAGCTGTAGGAAAACAGTAATGAGGAAATGAGAGTTTGCAACCTCTGCTTTTTACAGAAGCACTCACTTTGGTCACTCTAACCTAGCAAAATCTTTATGTCGTCCTAACCTGGGCCGTGCTTAGCAGCATCACTCACTTCAAAATCTCAAGCTATCTTACATTACTACTTACCTTTATAAGCACTTAGGGGATTACAAGTTGCCTGAATTCAGTCCCAGCAGCCAGTACAGGACTAGGAACATTTTAAGCCCCGTAAACAAGTAAAATTATGTAAAAACATCCCCCATAGACTCTGATAGAAATGTACACTTATTGGGCGCCTGGGTGGCGCAGTCGGTTAAGCGTCCGACTTCAGCCAGGTCACGATCTCGCGGTCCGGGAGTTCGAGCCCCGCGTCAGGCTCTGGGCTGATGGCTCAGAGCCTGGAGCCTGTTTCCGATTCTGTGTCTCCCTCTCTCTCTGCCCCTCCCCCGTTCATGCTCTGTCTCTCTCTGTCCCAAAAATAAGTAAACGTTGAAAAAAAAAAAAAAAGAAATGTACACTTATTAAGCATTCAAAAATATTTGCCAAATAAATTTTCAATAACTTAAAGAGGTTATTTAAAACAAAAAAGAATTTTTAGGTGTACTGATGTTCTGGATACCATGCTAAATACTTCGGATGTCATCATATTTATCTCCCATGACAACCCTGAAAGACACTTCAAGGTGTACCTATTTCACAAATGAGGAAAGTGAAATGTGGAGGTGAAAGGACACAACTATACATGTGGGAACATGGATTTGAGCTCAAGTCAGTCTAGCTGCAAAGCTTCTGCTCTTATCTATATCAGAGGGTCCACCTCTTTTGAGCTTTTAATATGCTGCCATTCAGGACACCTAAAGGACCAACCAGAGACAACATTCAGTGGGATCAGTCCCACTATAAAAGCAGCTCATTGTTACACATGTCTGGTTTTCAAAGTCAACTAACTCATGTCCCTCCAAGATGTGGACAATGCTGATGAAATGCTGTATAGGGCAGTTACGAAAATGGGCTTTAGCATCAGAAAGATGGGTAGCTGAGCCCTATTTTACCAATTACAACTTATATGGGCTCGGGCAAATTACTCAACCTTTCTGAGACCCTTTGTGTTATCTTTTTTTTTTTTTTTTAAAGTTTATGTATTTACTTTGAGAGAGAATGCAGGTGTGCTCTTTCTGGAGAAAGAGAAGAGAGAGGGAGAGAGAGAATCCCAAGTAGGTTCCATGCTGTCAGTGCAGAGCCCGACATGGAATTCAAACCCACAAACTGTGATATCATGACCTCAGCCAAAATCAAGAGTCAGACACTCAAATGACTGAGCCACCCAGGTGCCCTTGGACTCTGTGTATCTTAATATTTACAAAAACAGTACTTATTTTAGTTTATGGTGATGATGAAATGAGACTTTACATTAAAAAATTAACACACACAAACAACAGTGTTTACTCAAACACAGTAAGTACTCAATTACTGTTACTGCTGATTATGTGAAAACCTGATAGTGTAGTTGAACAAGTTGTCAATAAATATTTATTTAAGGATCAAATATGTTTGAAACACTGTTTTAAGGTGGTTTTTTAAAAAAATTAATTTATTTTTGAGAAAGAGAAAGCATGAGTTGAGAGGGGGTAGAGAGAGAGGGAGAAAGAGAGAACCCCAAGCAATCTCCACACCACCAGCGTGGAGCCCAATGCAGGGCCCAAACCCTTGAACTGTGAGATCATGACCTGAGCTGAATTCAGACACTTAACTGAATGAGCCACCCAGACACCCTGCAGTGGGTTTTTTAGAAAAATGTTTTTTTTTATTCTGAGAAAGACAGAGAGCGAGCAAGGGAGGGGCAGAGAGACAGGGAAAGAGAGAATCCCAAGCAGGCATCATGCTGTTAGTGCAGAGCCCAACAGGGGGCTGGATCTCACAAACGGTGAGATCATGACCTGAGCTGAAAAAATTGAGAGTCAGATGCTTAACCACCTGAGCCACCCAGGCACCCCTAAGGTGGGTATTTATGTGCATAATACAAAACAGAGGTCAAATGATAGCTGCTGATTTGCAGAGCAATTGAACACACTCACCATAAAATACTCCGCTGCCTAAACTCCAGGGCAGTGGTCTGCATCTGAAGTTTGGTTCTACGAAAAACCACGTAGATCATCCAGGACTTCCAGGCCTGCCGCATCTTTTGCTTTGCATCTAGATGCATCAAAAAGATTTTCAAAAAGGAGTAGGGAAAGATAACAGAGTACTTCTGGGTTATCGAGAAGCTCATGGGCTCTCTGTATTCACCCTCCTTTTGAATATCTAAATTCATCCAGCCTTCAAGTGCCCCCTGGTGGAAAAGTTGTGAAAATCTACAAAATGAATAAAGACAAAAGGACAGGTGAAGAATGGCTATACAAGTGATGACATTTACAAACCACTTAAGGGAAAATAAATATACTAGCCTGTTCAGAAATCTTCTGTTTTAAATGACATTCTTTCTAGATATATATTCTGTGATATTTACAGATAAAATAATGTGAATAACACAAAAAAGCAGAGAAGTGAGACTGGTATGAGTTGGTAACTGATGAAGCTGAGTGACAGGTACATGGAGGTTCATTATTTCATCTTCCAATTTTGTAGACATTTAAAACTTCCCACAGCATAAAGTTAAAGGAGAAAAAATTATGTTCTAAAACTTGCTGCTTGAAATAATAATTGTAAAGTAGAATAAGCAAGACAAAAGAAAAGGATACTATCTGTATCTGCTTGGAAAACAGAATAAAAAGGACCAGTAGTGTTCCTGGAAGAAAGAGAATTTACTAAATACGGGAAGTGCAAAGGTCCATAGGTCTCCCTTTGAAGTAATGCCATTTTCATTATGAAAGCCATCACTAATGAAGTTAATCTCTGTTCTTTTCAGAACACAAAGGAGAAAACAAAATTATGTCAACCGTGTTCAAGACTTTCTCAAAATGTGGTAAGACAAAAGCTTTATTTCTATTTCATAGCAATTAACCAATCAAGTCAAGACACAGAGAATACAACATGTAGCTTCCTTAGGCCCCTTGGGCAATGCTGCTGTGGTTTAGAGTTTGGGTTCCTGAGTAAGACATACCAGGTGTGAATACTGAGCTTATCACTGGGCTGAGTAACATCATACAAGTTCCTCATCTATAAAATGGCGCCTTCTTTAAAGGTATGTTTGCCAAGGGTAAATGAGATCATCTATGAAAAGTGTCTCCAATAAATGCAAGCTGTTATTTTCCTGAGGGTGGTATACAAGAATCTGCATTAATGGTCTCTGCCATGATTCTAGACAATTTAGAGAACCACACTTCCCAAAGGCCTAAAAGTACTTGTTACTTTTTTACTTAACAGTATGAGAGTGAAAAGATACTCCCTGAGGTCTCTGGGCATAGCCTGAGACAACTGTCATAGGTCAGAAACAACTCTTTTTATCTGAAGAATTCAAGTAACTTTTCTTTCTACCCCATAATATAGCTGTATTCATTATAATTTTAAATAATAATATGAGACAGAAGAATGCACATTCCTCAAAGATAGACTATTCACAAGACAAAGCACGTTCTGAAACAAAATAAAACAAACCTGAACAAATGTAACAGAACTGAAGTCATACTAAGTTCTCTGATCATAATGAAGTAAATTAGAACATCAATAAAGATATTTTGAATATTTCTTTATATTTTTCATTTTATTTAAATCCAAGTTAGTTAACATATAGTGTAATAATGTTTGCAGGAACAGAATTTGGTGATTCATCACTTACACCACTTACATACATACATTTATTTATTTATATAATTTATTGTCAAACTGGCTTACATACAACACCCAGTGCTCATCCCAACAAGTGCCCTCCTTAATGTCCATCACCCATTTAGCCCATCCCCCTACCCAACACCCCTCCAACAACCCTCAGTTTATTCTCTGTATTTAAGAGTCTCTTATTGGGGGGCCTGGGTGGCTCAGTTGGTTAAGTGTCTAACTCATGATCTCACAGTTCATGGGTTCAAGCCCTGCTTTGCCAGTGTTGAGCCTACTTGGGATTCTCTCTCTCTGCCCCTCCCCCCCCATTTCCCCCCCCTCCTCTTCCCTCCCTCCCTCTCCCTCTCTCAAAATAAACAAGTAAACCTAAAAAAATGTTTTTTTTTAAAAAAGAGTCTCTTACGGTTTGCCTCCCTGTTTTTGTCTTATTTTCCCTTCCCTTCCCCTATGTTCATTTGTTTGTTTCTTAAATTCCACATATGAGTGAAATCATATTTGTCTGACTTACTTCACTCAGCATAATACATTCTAGTTCCATCCACGTTGTTGCAAATGGCAAGCTTTCATTCTTTTTGATCACTAATATTCCATCGTATAAAATAAACCACATCGTCTTTATCCATTCATCCATCAATGTACATTTGGGCTCTTTCCATACTCAGGCTACTATTAATAGTACTGCTATAAACATTAGGGTGCACGTACCCCTTCAAATCAGCATTTTTGTATCCTTCAGATAAATACCTAGGTAGTGTAATTGCTGAATCACAGGGTAGCTCTATTTTTGATTTTTTGAGGAACCTCCATACTGTTTTCCAAAGTGGCTGCACCAGTTTGTATTCCCACCAACAGTGCCAAAGTGTTCCCCTTTCTCTGCATCCTCGCCAACATTTGTTGTTTCCAGAGTTGTTAATTTTAGCCATTCTGATAGGTATGAGGTATTTATCTCATTGTGGTTTTGATTTGTATTTCCCTGATGATGAGTGATGTTGAGCATCTTTTCATGTGTCTGTTAGCCATCTGGATGTCTTCTTTGGAAAAGTGTTCATGTCTTTTGCCCATTTCTTCCCTGGATTATTTGGTTTTTGGGGTGTTGAGTTTGAGAAGTTCTTTATAGATTTTGAATACTTACCCTTTATCCGATATTTCATTTGCAAATATCTTCTCCCATTCTGTTGGTTGCCTTTTAGTTACGTTGACTGTTTCTTTCACTGTGTAGAAGCTTTTTATCTTGATGAGGTCCCAATAGTTCAGTTTTGCTTTTGTTTCCCTTGCCTCTGGAGCTATGTCTAGTAAAAAGTTGCTGTGAATGAGGTCAAAGAGGTTGTTGCCTATGTTCTCCTCTAGGATTTTCATGGTTTCCTGTGTTTCATTTTGGTCTTTCATCCATTTTGAGTTTATTTTTATGTATGGTGTAAAAAAAGTGGTCCAGGTTCATTCTTCTGCATGTCACTCCAGTTTTCCCAACACCACTTGCTAAGGAGACTGTCTTTCTTCCATTAGATATTCTTTCCTGTTTTGTCAAAGATTAGTTTCCCATACATTTGTGGGTCCATTTCTGGGTTCTCTATTCTGTTCTACTGACCTATATGTCTGGTTTTGTGCCAGTACCATACTGTCTTGATGATAACAGCTTTGTAATATAGCATGAAGTCTGGAATTGTGATGCCTCCAGCTTTGGTTTTCTTTTTCATCATTATTTTGGCTATTTGGGGTCTTTTCTGGTTCCATAAAAATTTTAGGATTGTTTGTTCTAGCTCTGTGAAGAATACTGGTGTTATTTTGCTAGGGATTGCATTGAATGTGTAGAGTGCTTTGGGTAGTGTAGGTACTTTAACAATAACTGTTCTTCTAATCCATGAGCATGGAATGTTTTTCCATTTCTTTGTGTCTTCTTCAACTTCTTAAGCTTTCTATAGTTTTTAGCATACAGATCTTTTACCTCTTTGGTTAGGTTCACTCCTAGGTATCTTATGGGTTTTGGTGCAATTGTAAATAGAATCGATTCCTTGATTTCTCTTTCTGCTGCTTCATTATTGGCATATAAAAATGCAACTGATTTCTGGGGCGCCTGGGTGGCGCAGTCGGTTAAGCGTCCGACTTCAGCCAGGTCACGATCTCGCGGTCCGGGAGTTCGAGCCCCGCGTCAGGCTCTGGGCTGATGGCTCAGAGCCTGGAGCCTGTTTCCGATTCTGTGTCTCCCTCTCTCTCTGCCCCTCCCCTGTTCATGCTCTGTCTCTCTCTGTCCCAAAAATAAATAAAAAAAAAAACGAAAAAAAAATGCAACTGATTTCTGTATGTTGATTTTATACTCTGTGACTTTGCTGAACTCATGTTATCAGTTCTAGGAGTTTTCTGGTGGAGCCTTTTGGGTTTTCCACATAGAGTATCATGTCATCTGCAAGAGCGCAAGTTTGACTTCTTCCTTGCCAATTTGGATGCCTTTTATTTCTTTGTGTTGTCTGATTGTTGAGGCTAGGACTTCCAGTACTATGTTGAACAACAGTGGTGAGAGTGGCCATCCCTGTCACGGGTCCTGACCTTAGAGAGAAAGCTCTCAATTTTTACCCATTGAGGATGATATTAGCGGTGAATCTTTCATATATGGTCTTTATGATGTTGAGGTATGTTCCCTCTACTCCTACTTTCTTAAGGGTTTTTATCAATAAAGTAGGCTATTTTTTGTTAAGTGCTTTTTCTGCATCTATTGAGAGGATCATGTTGTTCTTATCCTTTCTTTTATTAGTGTGATGAATCATATTGATTGATTTGTGGACACTGAACCACCCCTGCAGCCCAGGAATAAATCCCACTTGATCGTGGTGAATAATTCTTTTAATATATTGTTGGATTTGGTTTGCTAGCATCTTGCTGAGAATTTTTGCATCCATGTCCATTAGGGAAATTGGTCTGTAATTCTCCTTTTTAGTGAGGTCTGTCTGGTTTTGGAATCAAGGTAAAGTTGACCTCACAGAATAAGTTTGGAAGTTTTCTTTCCATTTCTATTTTTTGGAACAGCTTCAAAAAAATAGGTATTAACTGTTCTTTAAATGTCTGGTAGAATTTCCCTGGGAAGCCATCCAGCCCTGGACTCGTTTGTTGAGAGATTTTTGATTACTGATTCAATTTCTTTCTGGTTATGGGTCTGTTCAAATTTTCTATTTCTTCCTGTTTCAGTTTTGGTAGTTTATATGTTTCTAGGAATTTATCCATTTCTTCCAGATTCCCCAATTTGTTGGCATGTAATTGCTCATAATATTCGCTTATTATTGTTTGTATTTCTGTGGTGCTGGTTGTGATCTCTCCTCTTTCATTCGTGATTTTATTTATTTGGGTCCTTTCCTTTTTCTCTTTGATAAATCTGGCTGGGGGGTTATCAATTTTGTTAATTCTATCAAAGAACCAGCTCCTGGTTTTGTGGATCTGTTCTGTTGTTTGGGTTTTTTTTTTTTACTATATCATTGATTTCTGCTCTAATCTTTATATTTCCCATTTTCTGCTGGTTTTGGGCTTTATTTGCTGTTCTTTTTCCAGCTCCTTTAGGTATAAGGTTAGGTTGTGTATTTGAGACATTTCTTCCTTCTTTAGGAAGGCCTGGATTACTATGTATTTCCCTCTTATGACTGCCTTTGCTGCATCCCAAAGGTTTTGGACTGTCGTGTTTTCATTTTTATTGGCTTCCGTGTACTTTTTAATTTCCTCTTTAATTTCCTGGTTAGCACGTTCATTCTTTAATAAGATATTCTTTAACCTCCAAGTATTTGTGGTCTTTCTATATTTTTTCTTGTGGTTGATTTCAAGTTTCATACTACTGTGGTCTGAAAATATGCATGGTATGATATCAATCTTTTTGTACTTCTTGAGGGCTGATTTTGTGACTCAGTATGTGATTTATTCTGGATAATGTTTCATGTGCACTCGAGAAGAATGGGTATTTGCTGCTTTAGGATGAAATGTTCTGAATATATCTGTTAAGTCCATACAGTCCAATTTATCATTCAAAGCCACTGTTTCTGTGTTGATTTTCTGCTGAGATGATCTGTCCATTGCTGTAAGTGGGGTGTTAAAGTCTCCTACTATTGTATTTTATTAATGAGTTTATATTTATGATTAATTGGTTTATATATTTGGGTGATTTCGAGTTGGGGGCATAAGTATTTACGATTGTTAGCTCTTCTTTAATTATGATATTATGTCCTTCAACTCGTTACAGTCTTTGTTTTAAAATCTAGTTTTTCTGATAGATGTACAGCTACTCCAGCTCTCTTCTGATGTCCATTAGCATGATAGATGGTTCTCCATCCCCCTACTTTCAATCTGCATGTGTCTTTAGGTCTAAAATGAGTCTCCTATAGGCAGCATTTAGATGGGTCTTATTTTTTTTTAATCCATTCTGGTATCCTGTCTTGATTGAACATTTAATTCATTTACATTTAGAGTGATTATTGAAAGATATGAATTTAGTGCCATTGTGTGGCTTGTAGAGTTGATGTTTCTGGTGATGTCCTCTGGTCCTTTCTAGTCTTTGTTGCTTTTGGTCTGTTTTGTTTTGTTTTGGTGTTTTGTTTTGTTTGTTTCTCCACTCAGAGTCCCCCTTAAGATTTCTGGCAGGGCTGGTTTAGTGGTCACAAACTCCTTTAGATTTTGTTTGTCTGGGAAACTTTATCTCTCCTTCTATTTTGAATGACAGCCTTGCTGGATAAAGAATTCTTGGCTGCATATTTTTCCCACTGGGCACACTGAATATATCCCACCACTCCTTTCTGGCCTGCCATGTATTTGTGGGCAAACCTGCTGTGCACCTGATCTGTCTTCCCTTGTAGGCTAAGGACTTTTTTCCCCTTGCTGCTTTCATGATTCTTTCCCTATCTGTGTATGTTGTGAATTTGAGTATGATATGCCTTGGTAATGGTCGGTTTTTGTTGAATCTAATGGCAGTTCTCTGTGCTTCATGGATTTTGATGTCTGTGTCCTTTCTCAGATCAGGAAAGTTTTTCAGCTATAATTTGCTCACATAAACCTTCTGCCCCTTTTTCTCTCTCTTCATCTTCTGGGACTCCTATAATACACATGTTATTCCTCTTTAATAAGTCACTGAGTTCTGTAAGTCTGGTATTGTGATTGGGGCACCTGGGTGGCTCAGTCTGACTTAAGTTCAGGTAATGATCTTGCAGTTCATGAGTTCGAGCCCCATGTTAGGCTCTGTGCTAACACCTGCTTTGGATTCTGTGTCTCCTTCTCTCTGCTCTTCCCCCACTAATGCTCTCTCTCTCAAAAATAAATAAATGACAAAAAAAAGTCTTGTATTGTGACCTTTTGCCTTTCTTTCCCTCTTTTTTCCTGCTTTATTATTTTCCATAATTTTATCTTCTGTATCACTGATTCACTGCTCTGCTTCATCCATCCTTACCATCATGGCATCCATCAGAGATTGCATCTCGGTTACAGCATTTTTAATTTCAGCCTGACTAGATTTTATTTATTTTATCTCTGCAGAAAGAGATTCTCTGGTGTCGTCTATGCTTTTTTTTTTCAACCCCAGCTAGTATTCTTATAATCATGGTTTTAAATTCTAGCTCAGATATTTTACTTATATCTGTGTTGGTTAAATTTCTGTCCATCATTTCTTCCTGTTCTTTCTTTTGGGATGAATTCCTCCATCTTGTCATTTTGGAGGAAGAAAAAAATTAATAAAAAATAAAAATTTTTAAATAAAAAACAAAGCAGAAAATCAAATAAAAGAATCTAGATCCCAGATGTGTTTGGGTCTGATTGTTGAAAGAAGCTTGATAAAAAAGAGAAAAAATAGACCAAAAAAAAAAGTTTAAATAAATAAAAAAAAAATTTTTTTAATGTTTATTTATTTTTGAGACTGAGAGAGACAGAGCATGAATGGGGGAGGGGCAGAGAGAGAGGGAGGCACAGAATCAGAAGTAGGCTCCAGGCTCTGAGCCACCAGCCCAGAGCCCGACACGGGGCTCGAACTCATGGACCGTGAGATCGTGACCTGAGCTGAAGTCGGACGCTTAACCGACTGAGCCACCCAGGCGCCCCAATAAATTTTTAAATAAAATGGAGTAAAATAAACTAGAATAAAAAACCAAAAAATTAATTTGCTCTTTCTGTACCCAAGAAAGAGAAAGAAAAAAGCAAACAACATAAGCAGAAACAGAAGCAACAAAAACGAACAAGCCAACAGAATGAAATCTGGATGAAATTACATCCAGTTTCCCCTAGAATTGAAACTCTGCACATTATAGTCTAGATTAAGAAGGTGGAAGGGATTTGTGCTCCTATTCTGGGGGATGTGCCTGGAGAGCACATGTGGGTGGGGCTTGGTGTGATGGCTCTGTTCTCCACTTGGTGGTGCTGCTTAGCTCACTGGGATTGATCTGTGTGTGTGCTAGAGGTAAAAATGGCTTCACCCAGCTCTCTAGTCTCTGGTGCAGGAATTTCGTGCCCTCACAAACACATGATCAATCACTTCTCCTTTGTCTCAGGCAACTGTCTTCCCCCCTCCTTTACCCTGTCTGTGTCCAAGCTGTCTGCCAGCCAGGTGGCACCTCCCTTCAGAGTTTTATCTCAAATGGGGATGTGTTTCAAAATCTCATACTTCAGAGACCCCATGGCTTGGACCCATGGTGATTCTCTGGGGGAGTGTCTCATGGAGCAATGGCCAGGTATTGACTTGCCCCAGAAAACGTTTGCATGATTGACGGTGGCAGAGACTCAGAGTTTATAGTAAATAACACACAACCACCACCAGGTCTTGCCGCACTCTGGTGTTTTTGTTCCAATATCAGTAAGCTTTGCAGCTCTCTGGGGTCTGCTGGATTTTTGCCCACAGGGAAGGCTATATAGCCTCTACCAAATGCTTTCCAAGTAAGGGAACTACTTTTCTCCATGTGGCACATGGACCCCTCAGATCACACTGCCTCCTCCTGGGGATTGGCCCATCTTCCTCACTGGAGCTCTGAAACTTCAAACTCTGTGCTCGACTGTTTATAGAGTCCTGGAGATATTGAAACCCTGTCCTTTCTCTTCATCAATGGTTTTGGGGAACAGATTTCTTGTCCAGTCCCCCGTGAGTGTTTTTACCCTTTCTCTCTCTCCAGCTACTTTAGGGTAGAGTGCTTTTTTGTGTGTGATCTTGATACACTGCACTTTCCTCCTTTCTCTTTCTGTCCTCTCTCCGTCAAAATGGCTCCCAACCCTCAGCAGCCCCACGACTTTTCTCTCCCCCAATTCACTTCTCCACACTGCATACCTGCCAAGTTCTCTGGCTCAAATCATGCAGATTGTTGCATTAATCCTCAGATCAATTTCCTAGGTGTTCAAAATGGCTTGATGCTGATCTAGCTGTATTTCAGGGATGAGACAAGCTCAGGGTCCCCATACTACTCTGCCTTCTTAACTCCTCTCCTATTTTTAACTATCTCTATAAATATAGAAAGGTATTAGAAAATCTCCAATATAGGACTAAACCCACTTTTAGATAACCTGTGGGTCAAAAAGGAAGTCATCACAGAAGTTAGAAAACATTTCTCATTGAATGAAAACAGAACTGCAAATATTAAAATCTGGGGGGGGGGGTGCAGTTAAAACGATGCTTAAGGGAAGCTTTATTACCATAAATGCTTGTGTTAGAAAAAAGGAAAAGCCTCAAATCAGTAATCTCAGCTTACATCTTAAGAAACTAGGGGGGGAAAAGCAAATTGAAACCAAACCTTCAGAAGTGAGGTAATAATAAAGACAGGAGCAGAAATCAAGGAACTTGAAAACAGAAAAACAGAATGAATATAAAAGCTGGTTATTTGAAAGACAGATAAAACTGATAAAGCTCTAGTCACACTAACCAAGAATAAAAGGTTAAAGATATAAATGATCAATATTAGGAATGAGAGAGGAGCTATCACTACAGACCCTGCAGACATTAACATTATAATAATGGAGTACTTCAAATGACTCTATGCCCATAAATTAAACAACATATTTAAAATGGACTAATTCCTTGAAAGACAAATTACCAAAACTGCTTCATAGGTAACCTAAATAGTCTTCCATCTACTCAAAAACTTGAATTCAAACTTCAAAATTCTCCAACAAGGAAAACTCCAGGCCCGGATGAGTTCACTAAAGAATTTTACCAATATTGAAGGAAGAAATAATACCAATTCTACAAATCCTTTTTAGAAAGTAGAAGATGAGGAAACACTTCCCAACTCATTTTATGAGGCCAGGATTACCGCTTAACTAAAACCAGACAAAGACATTACAACAAGAGAAAACTATAGACCAATATCATCATGAACATAGATGTAAAAATCTTCAATAAAACAGTTGGTAAACTGAACCCAGGAATATATAAAGAATGGCATTAATCTCAGGAATGTAAGAATGGTTCAAAATTAGAAAATTGCTCTATGTGTTTCACCATATTAAAGGACTAAAAAAGAAAAGCGTGAATCATCTCAATAGATACAGAAAAATCATCCAACAAAATTCAATACCTCTTAATGATAAAAGTGTTCAGAAAACTAGGAATAAAAAATAACTTCCTTAATTGATAAAGGACATCTACCAAAAAAAAACCCTACAGCTAACGTCATATTTAATGGTTAAAGACTGAATGCTTTTCCCTTAAAATCAGGAACAAGGCAAGGGTGTCCACTCTCACCACTCCTATGTCATGTCTTACTGGAAGCTCTAGCCAGTGTAATAAAAATAATTTGGAAAGGAAGGAATAAAACGGTCTCTGTTCACAAACGGCTTAACTATCTACATAGAAAATCCCATAGAATCTACATTAGCACCCCCCAAAATGAAATAGGTATAAATCTAACAAAATATATACAATGTCAGTGTGAGGAAAACTGAAAAACTCTGATGAACGAAATCAATGAACTAAATAAATGGAGGGATATCCCATTATCATGGATAGGGAGACTCAATATTGTCAAGATGTCAGATCTTCCCAACTTGATCTACATACTCAGTGCAATTCCAACCAAAATCAACAAACAGATTCTAAAGTTTATAGGCGGCAAAAGACCTAGAATAGCCAACACAATATTAAAGAAGAAGAATAAAGTTGGAGGAATGACACTACCTGACTTCAAGACTTAACTATAAAGTTACAGTAGTCAAAACAAAGTGATATTGGTAAAAGAACTGACAAATACTTCAATGGAACAGAAGGTCCAGAAACAGACCCATGTAAATACAGCCAACTTATCTTTGACAAAGTAGCAGGGCATTACAATGGAGTAAAGACAGTCTTTTCAACAAATGGTGCGGAAACAATTCGATTTAAAAATGCAAAAAAACCAAAAAACAAAAAAAGAATCTAGACACAGACCTTACATTCTTCATAAACATTAACTCAAAGTGGACTACAGACCTAAATGTAAAACACAAAACTAGAAAACCCCTAGACAATAACATAGGAGAAATCTCAGATAACCTTGGGTATGATACAACACTAAAAGCATCTTCCATGAAAGAAAAATTTGATGAGCTGGACTTCATTAAAATTAAAAACTTTTGCTTTGCAAAAGACAATGTAAAGAGAATGAGGAAACAAGTCACAGACTGGGAGAAAATATTTACAAATGACACATCTGATAAAAAAAAAATTGTTATCCCAAATATACAACGAACTCTTAAAACTCAACAACAAACAATCCAATTTTAACAATGGGCGAAAGACCTTAACAGATACCTCAACAAAAATACACAAATGGTGGGGCGCCTGGGTGGCGCAGTCGGTTAAGCGTCCGACTTCAGCCAGGTCACGATCTTGCGGTCCGTGAGTTCAAGCCCCGCGTCGGGCTCTGGGCTGATGGCTCAGAGCCTGGAGCCTGTTTCCGATTCTGTCTCTCCCTCTCTCTCTGCCCCTCCCCCGTTCATGCTCTGTCTCTCTCTGTCCCAAAAATAAATAAAAACGTTGAAAAAAATTAAAAAAAAAAATACACAAATGGCAAATAAGCATATGAAAAGATGTTCCACATCATATGTCATCAGGGAATACAAATTAAAACAAGATACCACTACAAGAACCTATTAGAACGGCCAAAATCCAAAACACTGACAACACCAAATGCTGGTGAGGATGTGGAACAACAGATATTCTCATTCATTGCTGGTGGGAATGCAAAACAGTACAGACACTCTGGAAGACAGTTTGGCAGTTTCTTACAAAATTAAACATACTCTTACTATATGATCAGCAACTGCAATCCTTGGTATTTACCCAACGGAGTTGAAAACTTATATCTACACAAAAACTTGCACATGGAGATTTACAGAAGCTTTATTCATAATTGCCAAACTTTGGAAGCAACCAGGATGTCCTTCTTAGAAATAGATAAATTGTGGTACATCCAGACATTGGAATATTATTCAGCACTAAAAAGAAATGAGCTATCAAGACATAAAAGATATGGAGGAACCTTAAGTGCATATTACGAAGTAAAAGAAGCCAATCTGAAAAGGCTACATCCATACTAGATAATTTCAATTATATGACATTTTGGAAGAGGCAAAACTATGAACACAGTTAAAAGTTGCAAGGGGGAGGAGATGAACTAAATAGGCAGAGCACAGAAGATTTTCAGACCAGTGACAATATTCTGTTTGATGCCGTAATGAGATACATGTCCATAGAATGTGTAACACCAAGAGTGAACCCTGAGGTCTATGGACTTTGAGTGATAACGATGTGTGGATGCAGATTCATTGTAACAAATGTACCACCCTGGTGAGTGATGATGATAGTGGGAGAGACTATGTATGTGGGAGGAAGGGGATAAATGGGTAATCACTGTAATCTTCCTCTCAATTTTGTTATGAAGCTAACTAAAATTGCTCTAAAAAATTAAGTCTTCATTAAAAAAAATCAAATAAATGAAGGAATTTTTTTAGACATGTACTTCCTTTTCTCACCATGATTCTCAGCTCTCATGTACTTGTTCCTCATCTCTTGCCGCTGATGCACATAGGTCCTCCAGGTCTGGAACATCAGATTGTACAAGTAATATCTGAGGAGGTGAAAAAAAGCAAATGGTATTTCTTTAAACCAAAAAAACTCCTAACTCAATATACCAAATCCATTCTGTACTCAGGAGATATTAACATGGATGATTCTGATATAAAAAAGTCTTACCTATCTCTTAAGCTAAAAATTTCATTTCCCACAATCAAAGTGAAACCTATTCTCCTTAATGCAGAGTCATTCTCCTCACCACATAGAATCATTAAGGAAAAATAGGCTGGAATTATCCAAGAATAACTTCACCTTCAGCATTCGCAAAGCTGTGAATGACAGTAATATTATCACCTTAATCATCCACATTATATAAAACATTATACCTTTCCTCTGCACTAAAACATGGTCAATGACACTTTTCCTTTGTCTTTTCCTTCTCAAGACATACACTGTACCCATTAAGACTGTCAGTCCTGGGACACCTGGGTGGCTCATTTGGTGGTCTCTGACTCTTGATTTTGGTTCAGGTCATGATCTCACAATTCAGCAGACTGAGTCCCACATAGGGCTCTGCACTGACAGCTCAGAGCCTCCTTGGGATTCCCTCTCTTCTTCTCTCTCTGCCCTTTTCCTGCTCATGCCTGCATTCTCTCTCTCAAAATGAGTATTTTTTTTTTTAAAGAAAGACTGTCAGCCCTTCCATATTTTCACTATCTCATGTCCTAAGATTTGATTTTTTTTTAAAGTTTATTTATTTATTTTTTTGAGAGAGACAGAGACAGCATGAGCAGGGAGGGGCGCAGAGAGCGAGAGAGAGAGCGAGAGAGAGAGAGAGAGAGAGAGAAAATCCCAAGCAGGCTCTGTGCTGTCAGCACAGAGCTCAACATGGGGCTTGAACTCACAAAACCTTGAGTTCATGATCTGAGCTGAAACCAAGAGTTGGACACTTAACCGACTGAGCCACCCAGGCGCCCCGACTAAGACTTGATTTCATACTCTACCACCTTATTAGAATGATTCAACATTGTCTATATTTTATCTGAAATATCTACAAATCAGAAACTCTGACCCAAAGAACCTAAATAAAGAAGATTATGAGAGTGAATACTATTTTAAGAAGATATGATGTATAAGGTACATTAATCTTTTATTAGAAAAGGTATAATAAAAAGGGTGCCTAGGTGGCTCAGTTGGTTGAGTGTCTGACTTCAGTTCAGGTCATGACCTCATGTTTTGTGAGTTTGGGCCCTGCATCTGGCTCTGTGCTGACAGCTTGGAGCCTGAAGCATGCTTCAGATTCTGTGTCTCCTTCTCTCTCTACCCCTTCCCCACTCATGCTCTGTCTCTCTCTCAAAACTAAATAAACATTAAAAAAAATAAATTAAAAAAGTATAAAAATGTGTATTTAATATAATTCCCATTTTTACATTTTCCTCTACTTATCCCTTGACTAACGTCAAGATTTAGAGTTTTTTTTCCTTCCCATTTCTATTTTTTTACTGTCTGCTATTGGGCATAGATTTTCTCCCATAATCAATAAAAATTAAATCAACTTATTAGTTTAAAAAACAGAATACTCTCAGAATTAGAAATTATACAGAAGTGTCAGTGAGAAAACACTATTGAAATCATGAACATTACCAACACATAATGGTAACTTACATTAAAAAGGTGTCTGTGTGTGTGTGTGTGTGTGTGTGTGTGTGCCCACATGCACATGTGCTTGGGTTTAATTTAGGAATTTGATCTTACTTACTCTAAAAATATGTTGAAGCAAAACAGAATATGATTCAAAACTTTTCTCCAAATCAATGTGATATATCACATTAACAGAATAAAAGAAAAGAATTATAGGATCATCTCAGTAGACACAGAAAAAGCATTTGACAAAATTCAACAACCACTCATTATAAAGACATTTAACAAATTAGGCATAGACCAAACATATCTCAATATAATAAAGGCCATACATGACAAGTCCACAGTTAACATCATACCCAACGGAGAAAGCCTGAGAGCTTTTCCCCTAAGATGAGGAACAAGACAAAAGTGTCCACTCTCACCACTCCTATTCAACATAGTACTGGAAGTCCTAGTCAGAGCAAGCAGTCAAGAAAAAGTAAAAGGCATCAGAATTGGAAAGGAAGCAGTAAAACTGCCTATTTGCAGTTTCTATGTATTTTATACATAGAAAATCCTAGAGACTCAGCCTCAAAACTATTATATTTAATAAATAAATTCATTAAACTTTGCAGAATACAAAATCAACACACATATCAGTAGCATTTCTGTACACTAACAGTGAATTATCTAAAAAAGAAATAAATCAATTCCACTTACAATACATCAAAAACAATAAAATACTTTGTAATAAATTTAAGCAAGGGAATGACAGATCTCTATTCTGAAAACTACAAAACATTGACAAAAGAAATCAAAAAAGACACAAAGAAATGGAAAGGTAGGGACACCTGGGTAACTCAGTCAGTTAAGTGTCTGACTCTTGATTTTGGCTCAGGTGAAAATCTCACAGTTCGTGAGACTGAACCCCATGTAGGGCTCTGCACTGACAATGCAGAGCCTACTTGGGACTCTCTCTCCCTCCTTCTCTCTCTACCTCTCCCCTTTGTGTGAATACACATGTGCACACTCTCTCTCTCAAAACAATAAACATTAAAAAAGAGAAATGTAAAGGTATCCATTCCATTTGTGGATTAAAAGAATTAATATTATTAAAATTATATTACATTATGTAATTTAATTAATTATGTAATTGTTAACTAATAAAATATTATTAAAATTATTAAAGTAATACTACCAAAAGCCATCTATAGATTCAATGTAAGCCTATCAAGATTCCAATGGCATTTTCTACAGAAGCAGAACAATCCTAAAATTTCTATGGAATCACAGAAGACTCCACATATCCAAAGCAATTCTGAGAAAGAAGAACAAAGCAGGAGGCATCACACTTCCTGATTTAAAGCTATGTTGTAAAGCTATAGTAATCAAAGCATATGGTACTGGCATGAAAACAAACAGACCAATGGAACAGAATCAAAAGCCCAGAAATAAACCCAAGTATATATGGTCAACTAATATTTGAAAAAGGAGCCAAGACTACTCAGTGGAGAAAAGACAATCTCTTCAATAAATGGTGTTGGGAAAACAGGATATTCACATGTAAAGGAATGATACCAGACACATATCTTAAAACCACTCACAAAAAATTAACTTGCAGTGGATTAAAGACTTAAATATAAGATCTGAAACCATGAAACTTCTAAAGGAAAATATAGGGAAAAAGCACCTTCACATCTTAGAAATGATTTTTTTGGTATGACACCTAAAGCACAAGCAATGAAATAAACATAAACAAGTAGGACTACATCAAACTAAAAAACTTCTATACGGCAAAAAAAAAACAAGAAAGTGAAAAAGATAACCTGTGGAATGGGAAAAAATACTTGCAAACCATAATTCTGATAAAGGGTTAATATCCAAAATATATACAGAACTTATACAACTTAATAACAAACCCCCCAAATAATCTAACTTAAAAATAGGCAAAGGGGTACCTGGTTGGCTCAGTTGGTAGAGCCTGCAACTCTTGATCTTGAAGTCATGAGTCAAAGGCCTACGCTGGGCATGGAGCCCATTTTTTAAAAAATAGGCAAAGATCCTGAATAGACATTTTTCCAAAGAAGGTCTATGTAAGGCCAACAGGTTCATGAAAAGATGCTCAACATCACTAGTCATCAGGGAAATGAAAAACCACAATGAGCTATCACCTCATACTTGTTAGAATGACCATTATCAAAAAGACAAAAGATAACAAATGCTGGTGTGAATGTGGAGACTGTAAATTGCTACAGCCACTATGGAAAACAATATGGAGGATCCTAAAAAAATTAAAAGTAGAACTACCATATGATCCAGCAATTTCACTTCTGGGAATATATCTAATGTAAACAAAAACACTAACTTGCAAAGATATTTTCACCCTCATGTTCATAGCAGTATTATTTACAATAGCTAAGATATGGAAACGACCTAATTGTCCATGATGGATGAATGGATAAAGTTGTGGTCTATATATACAATGGAATAAAAAACAAAGAAATTTTGCCATTTGTGACAACATGGATGAACCTTAAGGGCATTATATTGAATGATTAAGTCAGACAAAGACAAATACTGTATGATCTCACTTACCTGTGGAATCTAAAAACGAACCAAAAAAACTCATAGAAAAAGATCATATTTGTGGTTACCAGAGGTGGGGGTGGTAGAGTAGGGGGAGAAGGAATTGGAGGAAAGTAGTCAAAAGGTACAAACTTCCAATTATAAAATAGATAAGTCCTCAGGATGAAAGGTACAACATGATAACTATAGTTACCACTACTGTATGATATATGTAAAAGTTTAGAGAATAAATCCTAAGACTTTTCATTATAACTAAAAAAAGCTTGTTTCTTTTTTTTTCCATTTCTTTTTATTGTATCTTTATGAGACAATGGATGTTAACTACACTTATTGTGGTAATCATTTCACAATATATGTAAGTCAAACCTCTATGCTGTATACCTGAAACTCATACAGTTATATGTCAGTTATATCTCAATAAAACTGGGGGACAAAAAAACTTTCTCCTTTTGACCAGAAATATGCCAACAGATAACTATTTCATAACGTGAATCAGCAAAATTAAAGTAATATAACATGAAACCTGACCTATAGTGGCAGTCTGCTCGAACACAGAGTTTCCACTCTCGCTGGAAAACCCACCACTCTTCTTTCCATTCTTCAAAGACCTTCCGTAGTATTCTCTGCTCATAGTAACACCTTTGGCAATGAACAAAAATCAGAGAAAAATCCATGATGATGTGGGAGCTGGTATTTGTTCCCAAATTAGTTTCATATTGCTGTTACATTCTCATAGAAAAGCATGGCTCATTATTTGATAACACCAGAATAGAATAAAAACATATTTTCAGATCAAATATTTAGAAGTATTTAAACTAGGGAAAAAAAGTACTTAAACTAGGAAAAAAGCTAAAAATTTTATACTACAGATCTTACCAATTGAGGAGGTTAAAGTAAAATAAAAATCTGACTTTTCAAATACCATGAGTTGAAAATTATTCTTCATTTTTTTCTTCATCAGACTAAAAAAAATGTTTTTATTATTATTATTTTTTTAATATTTATTTATTTTGGGGAGAGCACAACCAGGGGAGGGGCAAAGAGAGCAGGACAGATGATCCAAAGCGGGCTCTGTCAGCAGCGAGCCCTATGTGGGGCTCAAACTCACAAACCACAGGATCATGACCTAAGCCAAAGTTAGATGCTCAACTGAGCCACCCAGGTGGCCCTAAAAAATATTTTTAAAGTAGTAACTACACTTCACATTTATGTATAGAGGAGATTAAAAGTTATAAAATAAGCAAATACTTAATGTTATTCCTAGTACTTAATAAGAACAGAGCATATTAGTTTCACTGAAATCTGTCCAGGAGAGTTATAAACACAGCAGAAGATACGTAGAGGCAATAAAGAGGGGACAAAGGTAATAAGAAAGAAAACAAGAGCAATGGCAGATTGTGTTGATGCTAACAGGCACTGTGGAGGTGACTGATAATTCAAGAACTCGGTGCCTGTCAGTCACTTTGAATTTCTTTTCATAGTTCTGCAGCTTATTAACATGTGCTTCCTCCTCACCACTCACAGTTTTTAAAAAACTAGCTAGCAAAAATATTCATAGGGAAATTCACTTCGCTCGTGTTCATAATAAAAGAGGATAAAAGTCAACAAATGTCCCTCAAAGGGATGGATAGGTTAAATTCAACTAACTTCACCTAGTCATTTTTTGTGAAGTGGAGCTGATACTTCACAGAAGATACTGAAATGAGATGTTCCAGAGAAGTGGTTAGGTGAAAAAATAAAGCTACCTCATAGTATGTATGACACCATTTTCTAAAGTTAATTTTTTTCATGTTTATTTATTTTTGAGAGACAGCACTAACAAATGGGGGAGGGGCAGAGAGAGAAGGAGACAGAGGATCAGGAGCAGGCTCTGCACTGACACCAGAGAGCCCAATGTGGGGCTTGAACTCATAAACCATGAGATCCTGACCCGAACCAAAATCGGACACTTAACCGACTGAGCCACTCAGGCACCTCTAAAGTTACATTTTTTTTGTATTTCCACTACTCCTATGTTAGAATGCATACAAATTTGTATATATTTACACATATATAATGTATGCACACACATACATATTTGTAGACATACATAAAAACATATACATCTATATGCATGTACTCTGCATACATAAAAATAATTATATTATACATATTAAAAGCCTGAAAACATCTCCACAATACCAAACTATTACCAGTGGTTTTCTCTCAGGAAGATTATAGAAGACTAGTGTTTACTATTACATGTGTCTATAGTTAAAAAAAATTTTTTTTAATGTTTGTTTATTTTGAGAGAGAGAAAGCATGACTGGGGGAAGGGCAGAGAAAGAATCCCAAGCTCACAGCACAGAGCCTGATGCAAGGCTTAGTCTCACAAACGGTGAGATTATCACCTGAGCTGAAATCAAGAGTCGATCGCTTAACTGAGCCACCCAGGTGCCCCTGAAGAATTTTTAAACAACAACTTTGATCACAATTTTTAAAAAATTTCATGGAAAAGAACCACTTCCATGTGCACATGTACTTCCTTCCATCATCTACTACTATCCATCAACCTCCTTCTCTTCCTAAACCCCACTAAAATAACAGCACATACATTTCAAAAGGTGTAAACTCACAAAGACAAAGAGAATAGGAGTAACAATGATAGATTAGAGATGTCAACAAATTTTTTTTTAATTTTTTTTTTTAATGTTTATTCATTTCTGAGACAGAGAGAGACAGAGCATGAATGGGGGAGGAGCAGAGAGAGAGGGAGACACAGAATCGGAAGCAGGCTCCAGGCTCTGAGCCATCAGCCCAGAGCCCGACGCAGGGCTCGAACCCACGAACCGTGAGATCGTGACCTGAGCTGACGTCGGACGCTCAACCGACTGAGCCACCCAGGCGCCCCAAGATGTCAACAAATTTTAAATGATAGCGCAGGCAACTGAATCAACAGAGAAAGCCAAGAGAGTACTAAGTACTAAGTATCTTGTCCTGTGGGAGTCAAGAAGCAACCAGCTGGTGGCACAGACCTCAGAGAGGCATGGGAACATGAGGCATCAGGAATGAGGGAGACCTGGGTGGAGATGAAAACACAGGATTGTTTGCAAGCCTGGGCATAAGCAGCAATTAGGCCCCTGCATCCTTTTATTCACCCAAGCAGAAACTTGGGTTTATCTCTGGAGAAGCTCAACAGAGGAACACTGGACTGCAGAATATCAGCAGAGATCTGGAGAGGGTCTTAAATGGAGAGTCCACATACTCAACAGTGAGATCCACATTCCAAGTTTATAATCACTACCACCCACCTCCAAGCCACTCCAGCCCAGAAAGAATTTGGAGGATTCCTCTCCTCTGGGGAACATGATCAACCACCTAACAGAAAAGGGTTCTGGACAGTGACAGCTGGAGGTTCCTCAGTGAAACTGTCCAGTCTCTACCTCAAAAGCCTAAAGTGAAGCCTTCAGTTTATAAGTCCTTATGCATACATAGAAAGGATTCCAAAATTAGCATTTTAGTGCCTAACTCTTAAATATGAATAGACAACGAAAGGATGTTTTGATATTTGAGGAAAGGCTCCAATATGAGACAATGACCAAAAGCACAGAGAAAAAAAGGGCTCAGAAGAAACAGACAATATAAGGAAAAATCTTAAAAACAAATAGCTACATTAACTTCAAAAGATTATGAACCTACATACAGGATGCGATTTCTTAAAAAAAAAGGAATATTCAGAGAACAAAAAAGAGATGTTGGGAATTTTAAATATGACAGCAGAAATTTTTTAAAAATCCATAGATAGATAAAAAAAAAGTCAATTGGCTTTATAGGCCACCATAAGGACTATGGCTTTTACTCTCGGCCAGAAGGGAAGCCATCTGAGCAGAGGAGGGACATGACTTGATTTACTCAGAATACCAGCTGTGAAAAGACTGACTGGGGCTAGGGCTGGAAATAGGAGACCAGTGAAGTTACTGCAGTCATTCAGGGGGAGATATGATGATGGCTTGGACCAGGGTGGTACTGGAAGTGCTGAAGAGAGGTGGAGTCTGGATATATCTTGAAAGTTATGTCAACACAATTTGGGCATTTGGCATTGTAAACTGGGGTATGAGAGAGAGATGTCAAAGGTGACTCCTGGGTTTCTGACCCAAGTCCCTGGAAATATGGGAGTTTCCATTAACGGAGAGGGAGAAGGCTCAGCAGAGAGGTTTGTGGGGATGCTCTAGATTTCAGGTTTGGACATAGTTAAGTTGTGACATCCGTTAGACACACAGTGGAATTGTAACATACATAGCATCTGGACAAGAGAGAGGTCTGGGCAGGGTGTATATATTTGGGAATCATCCTGAGAGTTGATGAGATTATCATGATTGTGAGGTACACAGAAGCAGCACAAAGATGTGGTACTGGGTATTTAGGTGAGGAGGAATCCACAAAAGAAAGATGGAGCAGTCAAAGAGGGAAAAGGGAAACCATGAGAGGATGGTAACCTGGAAGGTGCAAGAAGAAAGGGCTTCTCAGAGAAGGGAATGACAAACTGTCTCGCTTCCTGGTAGGCCAAGTAAGAGGAAGTTTCAGAATTTGCCACTAATTTTGGCAAATGCAATGACCTTAACAAATATAGTTTTGGTGGAGGAGTAGAATCTAAAGCCTAGTGGGATTTAAGATTTAAGGGTAGATTACAAGACATGTTGGACACACCGAGTCTGGCCAGGGGAGTTGATGTAAAGGGGAGCAAAGATACAGAGTGCTAGCTGCAGGAGGACCTACAGCCAAAGATATTTTATTTTTTTCAGGATAAGAGAAATAAAGGGTATTATATGCTGGTGCAAATGATCCAGTAGAGAGCAAAACATTGATAATGCAGAAAAGAGAAAAAAAAATTGCTAGGGTGATGGCCTTGAGTAGGCACAAAGGCAACCGAATGCAGAAGCCAAAAATTTTGCTGCAGATGAGAGCAAGGACAGGTCACTGGCCTAACAGTAGGGAAAGCAAGTTGCATGGTGATAGATGCTCGCGGTGAGTGGGTGGATGTGGTGGAGGGAGCTTGTGCAAGTCTCTTCTGTTGTTTCTATCAAGAAAACAGGAAGCAAGGCCATTAGCTAAGAATGAGAAAGAAATATTGATGAATTAAATATTGTAAATAAAAATAAATAAATACTATAGGGGCGCTGGGGTGGCTCAGTTGGTTAAGTGTCCAACTCGGTTTTGGCTCAGGTCATGATCTCACAGTTTGTGACTTCAAGCCCTGTGTTGGGCTCTGCACTGACACTGCAGTGCCTGCTTGAGATTCTCTCTCTCTCCCTCTCTCTCTGCTCCTCACCCACTTGTTGTCTCTCAAAATAAATAAATAAACTTAGAAAATAAATAAATACTATAAATAGACAAGAGCATTTTACCTACTTCCCAAGTTAGCCCAAAATTTTTATTTAGATCTCCTCTTCAGAAAAATAGCTAACTACCTCATATTTATGACTACCTTATAAATGGACATATACTGCATTATTTTCACCCTACTAATTCAATGATCATTTTGATTCAGTTTATTAATGATAAAACAATGCCAGTTTATAAAAGTTAAAAAAATTTCCAAGAATATAAAGGCATTATTCTGCATTTTCTGGTATGCAATAATTCTCTAATATTCCTAAAAGTGAGGAATAAATAACATGGAAAAAGACCAAAACAATAACAAAAAAAGCAAAGATCAGTATGTAAAATTTTCCCCCAAATAACAACCCACTTGATTTAAAGAGAGATTACAACTTGAAAAAAAAAAAAATCACAAATTTCTAAGTCAATGGAAACACAGTATCAGAATACTAACTCTGATAGATGCTTAGACAACAAATAGCATTCTCACTCTCTCTTTTTACAATTTGAGAAGGCCCAGAGCCATAACTTATCCTAGACCAAACAATTACCTAGGATCTGGGCTAGGACCAAAACTTGGGTCTCCCCAATTCCAGTCCAGTATTCTTTCCTCCATACCCTTACTATTCAAGAGCAAAGAAAGTAAAGAGTATAATAATGTGATAATTTCAAAGCAGTATGGCCAACATCTGTCACTGGCTAACCCAACATCCAGAGTCAAGCCTTTGCTTCCTTACAGGCATCCAACTGCAGAGGCTGGAAAGGTTTCTTTCCCAGCCTGCTTTGCAGCAAAAGGTAGCCAGCTTTTTTGCTGGCCAATGAGGCAGAAGCAGAATGCAGCTGAGGGCTTTCAGGAAAGTTTTGTTTTCCTGCATAAGAGACAGATCTAGCTGACACCACCCTTCCCTTACTCCTTCCTGTGTAAAATAGAACACTCATTTTGCAACTATGCAGTGTCATCTCTGAGAACAAAGGGGCAATATATTAAGAATGGTGAACTTGAAAGGTACTAAAAGCCTGAGTCTCTGATGGCATCACTGAACAGCTAAACCAACACCATCCTCCAGACTGCTTATGAGAAAAAGCAAATCCCAATTTGTTAAAGCTATTGCCAGAGTTTCTCTTATTTAGAATCAAATACATTTCTTTTTTTTAATGTTTATTTTTTTGAAAGAGAGGGAGAGACAGCGTGAGTAGAGGGAACGGCAGAGAGAGAGGGAGACACAGAATCTGAAGTAGGGTCCACGCTCTGAGCTGTCAGCACAGAGCCCAACTCCAGGATCAAATTCTCAACCTGCGAGATCATGACCTGAGCCGAAGTCTGATGTTTAACAGACTGAGCCACCCAGGTGCCCTAAATGCATTTCTATTTTTTTTTTCAACATTTATTTATTTTTGGGACAGAGAGAGACAGAGCATGAACGGGGGAGGGGCAGAGAGAGAGGGAGACACAGAATCAGAAACAGGCTCCAGGCTCTGAGCCATCAGCCCAGAGCCTGACGCGGGGCTCGAACTCTCGGACCGCGAGATCGTGACCTGGCTGAAGTCGGACGCTTAACCGACTGCGCCACCCAGGCGCCCCTAAATGCATTTCTAACTGATACAATCAGCATTTCCCAAGTATTTGGAATATAAATGAGTATTACTTGAAAAAAAAGGTTTCCAGTTAAATATGGGTCAAATATTAAGTAAAGTAAAATTAAGTAGGAAAAGAATTTGGTGAAGATAGTAGAGGGCGCAACATAGTTTTCCTGTCTCTGAATCCCTGTAAAACACACATGGCAACCACGTAGCAAAACTAAAAATTCATGTATCAGTTACAACAAAACCAGGTGACAAGGTATCGCCATAAATCCAAAATGCAAGCAGACAGGGACAAACCATCCACAGTCAAAAGACCTGCATAGTATTAATATTTCTACAGGAGGAAGAAAGAACAATGAAGGTGGCATCTAAGGAGCTGGAGAATGGGAAAACCTCCAAACACCAATAAGCAGTCACTGCAAAGTGCAGAGGCCCAATTTGAGACTAGCAGCTGAACCTGAGAGGAACTCTGTCCCCTCAGTTACCACGGCTCATGTAGAAAGAACCGAAACAGGTGGAGCAGTCCAGTGCCTATAGTCTCAGACCCAACATGCCAGGCTCCCTTTTAGGACAGAGCTTCATACTGAGAAAAAGCTGCGGGGAGTAGAATAGAAATTGAGAAGAAGGACAATCGAGAAGAGGAAAGAGAGGATCAGACCAAGTATTTTAGGAGAACAGAACCAGGATATCCTATAGAGCAAGACAGCATGATTTTTTTTAATACTACAAATGAGACAGCTCTGTGAAATCAGGAAAGTTAACTGACCTTGCCTCGCTCTAAAAGTTCAGAGAGATTAATTCCACATAAAAAGCAACTGGGTGGGGGGGGGGGCACCTGGGTGGCTCAGTCAGTTAAGCGGCCGACTTCGGCTCAGGTCATGATCTTGCGGTCTGTGAGTTCGAGCCCCACATCGGGCTCTGTGCTGACAGCTCAGAGCCTGGAGCCTGTTTCAGATTCTGTGTCTCCCTCTCTCTGACCCTCCCCCATTAATGCTCTGTCTCTCTCTGTCTCAAAAATAAATAAACGTTAAAAAAAAATTTTTTTTTAAATTTAAAAAGCAACAGGGGCCCCTGGGTGGCTCAGTCAGTTAAGCGTACAACTCTTGGTTTCAAGCCCTGCACCAGGCTCTGTGCTCATTGTGCTGAGCCTGCTTCTGATTCTCTGTCTCCCCTTTCTGGCCCTCTCCCACTCTCATGCGCTCTCTCTCTCTCTCTCTCTCTCTCTCTCACTCTCTTGGTCTCAAAAATAAACGTTAAAAAATAAGAAAAATAAAAAGAGCAACAAAGTATCTGAGGTCAAATCTCATGCAAGTGATTGTAAGAGAAAGGAAAAGGAGAATAACATGACTTTGGACAAAGAAAGTATGCCAGGAAGATGTGTACATAAAACAAAGCAAAAAACCAAAACCCTGTGACCTATTATGTCAGCATGAGCTAAGACTTTAAGAAAATGAATCCATACCTAGGCATATCATATTAAAACTTTGAAAAATAAGATAATGAATCTTCAAAACAGCAATAATTAGACTAACAACTTACAAATGGAAGCCATAAGACAATGAAATATCTTCAAAATGCTGGAGGAAAAACTGGCAACCTAGATTTCTCTATGGAGTGAAATATCCTTCAAAAATGAAAGTGAAATAAAAAAAGTGAAAAAAAAAAAGATTTCAGAGAACACCCACAGGCCAAATTTGCTTAAAGGAGTTTGAATCAAAAAATTTGGATGACGTTTCATATTAGTAAAGTGACAATGTCAGAAAAATGAAACGAAAGGTTGTAATAAGGGAAGAATAGAGAGGTTAAGAACCCACAACATTCCAGTTTAAAAAAAAAAAAAATGCTTACATCTCAACGGCTGCCAATTCTTCCTCTGGAATATACCATACACTGGCCCCTTCTCTCCAACCCCACTACCTCTTGCATGTGTCCCTGATGCTGGTGGCTCCCCCTAGCAATCCATTCTGGGTACTGCAGTTAAAGCAATTTTAAACAAAACCTGTAGCAGGGGGCAGTGGCCCATACAGAGGGAAGGTGCGGCACAGGGACATTCTCTTGACTAAAATTTCACTCCCCTTGCCAATGCAACTTTTCCCCCAGGTCCTGTCCTAGATCATGTCAATGTGGTCAGTCTCAACAGTGTCCTGAAGGAACTTGCTTATTTCTGGGCAAATACTCAGAATACCTTTTCACAGAGGGTCTTAGCTATCTTGGTTTATTTCTGATTGCTTCACACATGCATTCAAACTACTCTCTGCTAGGTCACCATTATATCAGATGCCTGCTGGACACTGGAGGGCAGCAGGAGAAGAATGTAACACATGCCATAACAAAGGTTACACATGAGCTTAATATAAAATAAAACCTAGAACAAACTCAGAGAAGTTTGGTGTTCTGAGCTAATACTACCTGGCTTTAGAGGGAAATACTCTTCCAAAAGTTACTCGAATCCACAAATATAAGAACTTTCTGGCCACGCATCTGAAAGAAGCAAAGAAAGGATATACACATTTTAAAACTCCATTTGACTTATGTTATCAACTTTCTGGAAAGCAGAAGGAAACTAAGGTCCCAGGGGGAGAGATGCTAGCATGAGTCAAAAGGTGAATCATAGTTGATCTTGTAGCAAATAGAGCATAGGATGGGACAGACTTATAAAACCAAGATCAAGCAGTTTTTTTAAGTAGTCTCTACCTCCACTGTGGGGCTCGAATTCACAACCCTGAGATCAAGAGTTGCATGCTCTACCTACTGAGCCAGCCAGGCACCCCAAGCAGATTATTTTCAAAAAATATTTTCGGGGCGCCTGGGTGGCCCAGTCGGTTAAGCGGCCGACTTTGGCTCCGGTCATGATCTCGCGGTCCGTGAGTTCGAGCCCCGCGTCGGGCTCTGTGCTGACAGCTCGGAGCCTGGAGCCTGTTTCAGATTCTGTGTCTCCCTCTCTCTCTCTCTGACCCTCCCCCGTTCATGCTCTGTCTCTCTCTGTCTCAAAAATAAATAAATGTTAAAAAAAAATTAAAAAAAAATATTTTCAATACAAAGTATTTTGTCAATGAAACTTCAGAGTTGAGGAAAAGGAAGTACATGATAATACTTTTATTCGTGTTTTTCTTATTGCCTAAAATACCTAGCAAATGCCCACTTACCTATCAAGGCTCATCTTCAATGCTTGCTCCTATGTGAAGCCTTCCTGGACCTTCCCCAAACCAAACATAGTGAATAGCTTTACACCCTCAAAACTCTGTTTCAACCCTTAGTATAATGTAAAGTTATGACACCAAATCACAGTAATGGGCTCACAGGGTACCTGTTGTTGCCTCTGGACTGTGAGCCCCCGAGAGCAGGGACCATGTCTTACAGCATCCCAAGTACCCAGCACAGTACCTGGTATACACAAAAAAAGTTGGCTTGTCTTGGCCAGTTAGTCTCCAGGTTTGGCTTGGAACACTCTTTTTCCTTCTGCCCTTTATCCAGCTTATTCTTACATTATCCTTTAGGACTTGACTTAAACCCCACTTCCTCTGGGAAGTTCCTGCTGGCTACACCAGTGGAACTGTTATAACCACGTGGCCCGCAGTGCCACATCCTCTTATGGCACTTATCATGCTTTGTTGTGACTTGTTTAACAGTCTGTCAAGCCCACATGATTTTAAGCTTTCATGAGGTCATGGACCAGGAATGTCTTATTCATTTTGTATGCTCAGCATCTAGCCCACCACCTGGCTAAATAGGTACCTGACATATCTTTTTGTAGTTTTATGGTTTTATTAACCCAAATATGATGTGCACATAAGCTGTCTATTCATTTTTTTCGCCGTGCAGCCTGGCATTGGGATTGGTGACTCTGAGGGCCAGCTGGGCTGCTCTTTCCACAACGGCTTTGCAGTTCTTGGAGAAGACACTGTGAGCAATTTCTGCACAGTAAGATTTACTGTACATCAGCAGCACTTCAAGCTCCTTGACACCGTGGACTAGGAACTTCTGGGAGCCACTGGGCAGCATGTGCTTTGTTTTCTTGTTGCTCTTGTAACCAATTCTGGGCATCAAGATCTGGCCCTTGAATCTCCTGCACACCCTATTGTCAATGACTCTAGGTTTCTGCCAGTTGCGCTTAATTTTGACATACTGGTCTAACTGGTGCCAGATGAACTTCTTGGTCCTCTTTTAAATGACCTTGGGCTTCACCAGAGGTCCGAGGGCAGCTATGATGCCAACCAGAAATGGCTGTCACAGACAGCGCCAAGGAAGAGAAGGCCTGATAAATTTTTGTTAAATGAATAAATGAATGCCTTTGGTAGACCTAATCAAGAGTAGTGGAAAACACTAATTTCTCTCAGACTATGTTTAGACTTTTTCTGGAGACTCCTTATAGCTTAACACATTGTGGGGCCCAACTAGAGAATGTGAATGAAAACACAGAATGACAGATTTTAAGTCTGCAGATTCCTAAATGTCCTTTTCTCCTGAACATTCTGCCATAAAGAGCAGGCATCAAAGTCCCCACCTAAATAACTGAGATACGAAAAGAAGAATCATTCCCTCATTTTAACCAAGAAGGGAGAACAATGGAAACATCATTGCAGGCAGATGACCACTCGCAAGCTCACCTGATGCGCAATTCTCGTAACTGGTTCCTTCGGGTCCAACCATGTGAGGCATGATACTGCACTGGATGACCAGCACTAGGTAGCTCTCTCTGGATCCCAGAGAAGGCAGATGACTTCTTGTTGGCCAGTATCTTTGAAGGATAAGGTTTCTTAACTGCACCATCCCTAAAAGACCTTAAATTTGAGGAGTAACGGGGAAAAGGGAGAATCAAATTATCTCTGTATGTGATGCAAATCTCTTTTAATGCACAAGTGAAATTAAATAGATAAGCTCAATGAGACAGACTGATAAATATGGACAATAAGTAGCCCAATCTCAGATAGAAATACCTGCCATTCACAATGGTGTGTCAAACATCCCCAAGGCTACCCTAGGTTCAGTGATGATTAGAAAGAAGGACTCAGAGGGGGAACCTGAGTGGCTCAGTCAGTTAAGCATCTGACTTCGGTCATGATCTCTCAGTTTGTGAATTCGAGCCCCGCATTGGGCTCTGTGCTGACAGCTCAGAGCCTGGAGCTTACTTTGGATTCTGTCTCCCTCTCTCTCTCTGGCTTCCCCCCATCACACTCTGTCTCTCTCCTTCAAAAATTAACAAACATTAAAAAAAAAAAGGACTCAGTACTTGCATATAGTTATACTCATAGCTATGATTTATTACAGCAAGAGGACACAAAGCAAAATCAGAAAAGAGAAAAGGGGAAGGGGGCAAAGGCTGCTAGAAATCAAATGCATGCTTCCAAGAGTCCTCTGCCAGGGTAGTCACATAGGATACCCTTAATTCCCCCAGCATCAAATTGTGTGAACATGTGTGAAGTATTGTCTATAAGGGAAGTTTTTTAGAGACTCAATGCCCGAAGTTTTTACTGGGTGCTGGTCCTACAGGCACCCTCTACCAATCACATACCAAAATTCTAGACTCCTAGAAGGAGAGCAGGTATTCAGCATATACCACATTGTTTGCACAAACAGTTCAGGCACAGTTAACTATCCTTATCAGTTGGGGATTGGTGAGAATCCTCTTCAAATCTAAGTTTCTAGACATGTCAGGGGCCAACCTTGTAAGCAGGACATTCTTTTCTTTTTTTTAAATGTTTATATTGTTTGGAAAGAGAAAGAGCACAGAGAGAGGGAGACAGTGGACCTGAAGTGGGCTCCACACTGACAGCAGGGAGCCTGATGTGAGACTTGAACTCCTGAAGCACAAGATCATAACCTGAAGAGAAGTCAGACCCTCAACTGACTGAGTCACCCAGGCTCCCCTCTTTTATCTTACGTTTTTTTTTTAATATAGGATTTGAACTCACAACCCTGAGATCATGACCCGAGCTGAGATCAAGAGTCAGATGCTTAACTGACTGAGCCACCCAGGTACCCCTGCAAGCAGGACTTTCTAAGAATAGTAGTCTCCAGCCTGCAATGTTAATTCTTTTTTGCATAGATAGAAAGCAAAAATAGAGAAGATCAAAAAGAAAAGTTAGTTCTTTAAAAACACTAATAAAATTGACAAATAGTCAATTAAACTGGTCAAGAAGAGAGAGAAAAAGCCAAATAAATCAATATTAGGGGGAAAAAGGAAACATCATTACAGATCCTAAGAATATACTTGTAAACAACTTGATACAAATAATAAGAAGATGCAGGTAAAATGGATAGACAGCTACAAAAAAAAAGTTATCAAAACCACACAAGAAGTATAAAATATGAACAGTCCAATAACCACTAGCAACAATAAACAGTAATAAAAACCTTCCCACAAAGAAAACTCTAGGCCTAGATGATTTGTTGTCAAAATTTAAGGAAAAATTCACGCCAATCTCACATAAACTACTCTGAGAACTCTTTTTTAAAAAAGGAACACTACCCACCCAAAATCTATATAAAATTAGGTGGTTTTAGGAGACTAGCCATAACCTTAACACAAAACCTAACAAGGACATTTGAAGAAAGAAAAATTTATATCAATCTCATTAATGAATATATACATAAAAATCTAAACAAAATAGCAGCCAACTTAAGTCAGCAACATAGAAAAAGGATAATATAATATGAGGGAGATTAATTCCAGAAACAGAGAAGGTTAATTAATATTAGAAAATTCAACCATGAAGGGGAGCCTGGCTGGCTCAGTGGGTGGAGAGTGCAACTCTTGCTCTCAGGGTTGTGAGGTCAAGCCCCACACTGGGTGTAGAGACTGCTTAAAAATAAAACCTTAAAAAAAAGAAAAGAAAAGAAAAATCAACCATTAAGATAATCATATAGGGGACAATCATATAGGGTGGCTCAGTTGGTTAAGCATCCATCTCTTGGTTTCAGCTCAGGTCATGATCTCATGGCTCATGGTTCATGGTTCATGAGTTTGAGCCCTGTGTCAGTCTCTTTGGTGACAGCACATAGCCTGTTTGGGATCTCCCTCTCTCTCTGCCCCTCCACTGCTTGCACACATACTCTCCCTCTCAAAATAAATATTAAATAAACATTAAATAAAGATTTAAAAAAGAAAAGACAGGGGCGCCTGGGTGGCGCAGTCGGTTAAGCGTCCGACTTCAGCCAGGTCACGATCTCGCGGTCTGTGAGTTCGAGCCCCGCGTCGGGCTCTGGGCTGATGGCTCAGAGCCTGGAGCCTGTTTCCGATTCTGTGTCTCCCTCTCTCTCTGCCCCTCCCCCGTTCATGCTCTGTCTCTCTCTGTCCCAAAAATAAATAAAAACGTTGAAAAAAAAATTAAAAAAAAAAGAAAAAAGAAAAGACAATCATATAGTCATTTCAATAGATGCAGGGGGCGCCTGGGTGGCAGTCGGTTAAGCGTCCGACTTCAGCCAGGTCACGATCTCACGGTCCGGGAGTTCGAGCCCCGCGTCAGGCTCTGGGCTGATGGCTCAGAGCCTGGAGCCTGTTTCCGATTCTGTGTCTCCCTCTCTCTCTGCCCCTCCCCCATTCATGCTGTCTCTCTCTGTCCCAAAAATAAATAAAAAACGTTGAAAAAAAAATTTTTTTTAAATGTTTAAAAAAAAAAATAGATGCAGAAAACAGAGTTGACTAAAAAATTTTCAATATCCATTCATGACAAAAATCTTACACTAGCCTTAATCTACTGAGGGCTATCTAAGAAAAACTTATGCAGATACCATACTTAAGGTGAAACACTGACAGCTTTCCCTTGGAGATTATGAATATGACAAGTAAGACCAATACCATTTCTGTACAACATTGTACTGGAGGTCCTGGCTGGCAGACTAAGGCACAAAAGAGAAACTATAGTCATAAAGATTAAAGAGGGGGCAATAAAGTGTCATTTTGCATATGACATGATTATGCATGTAGAAAACCCCAAAAAACCTACAGGTATATTACTAAAATTTATAAGAATCTATCAAGACTATTTGATACAAAGTCAATATCAAAAAAATGTATATACAGTCGATTCTTGTTACTTGCAGTATTCTGTCAAGTCACCTCAAACGCTCCGTGACATGGGTCAGAAGAATCAATATTGTTAAAATATCTTTACTACCCAAAGCCATCTACAGATTCAATGCAATCCTTATGAAAATTCCTGTGGCATTTTTCACAGAAATAGAACAAATAATCCTAAAATGTGTATGGAACCAAGAAAGACCTTGTAGTCAAAGCAATCCTGAGAAAAAAGAACAAAGCTGGAGAACCCCTGGTCCCTGATTTCAAACTATATTACAAACCTATAGTTATCAAAACAGTATGGCATTGGCATAAAAACAGACATACAGAACAATGAAACAGAATAGAGAGCCCAGAAATAAACTCATGCATATATAGTCAATTAATTTATGACAAAGGAACCAAGAATACATACAGTGGAGGAAAGTTTCTTTAATAAATGATGTTGGGAAAACTGGACAGCTACATGCAAAAGAATAAAGCTGGACCACTATCTTACACCATACACAAAAATTTACTCAAAATGAATTAAAGACGTGAACATAAGACATGGAACTATAAAACTCCTAGAAGAAAACATAAATGGTAAGCTCCTTGACACTGGTCTCAGTACTGATTTTTTTGGATTTGACACCAAAAGCAAAAGCAACAAAAGCAAAAATCAACACATGGGACTAAATCAAACTAAAAACCTTCTTCACAGCAACTGAAATAATCAAAATGCAAAAACAATCTACTGAATGAAAAAAAATATTTGCAAATCATATGTCTGATAAGGGGTTAATACCCAAAGTATATAAAGAACTCCTACAACTCAACAGCAAAAAATAAAAATAAAAAAACAAAACAATCCAATTTACAAATGGGCAGATGTGGGGAAACAGGTTCAAGAATTCCTTATACTTACATAAATGAGTTAAAAAAGCTTAAGGCTGAAAGTCGCCACCACAGGGTGAAAGTGCCCAAGGTTAGTTAGCAAGATATTATAATGGGATCACAAGTAACTCGTTATAGTAAACTACTTTCCATCTGGCACCAATATACTATTGTGCTCTGATCACAAATGCCACTTGCCGCCCAGGCCCTTGCTTTTTACACACACAAGTTAATGATTACTACCTGACTATTTTCTTCACGTCACCACATGTGTAAGATCATGAGAGCTCAATAAATACAGAGACAAAATCCCATTTGGGGCTCTTGTCTCCTCCCAGACATTAGCCTTTCTCTTATTCAATTCTGCATCCACTCTCTTGCTGGACAAGAGAGAACTCCAGACTCATAGTTTGCAACAGGCAGAGAATCTCAACAGACATGTGTCCAAAGAAGACATACAAATGGTGGACAGGTACATGAAAAGATGCTCAACATACCTAATCATCAGGGTAATGCACACCAAAACCACAATGAGTGGTGCCTGGGTGGCTCAGTATGTTAAGTGATTGACTCTTAGTTTCATCTCAGCTCATGAACTGAGACTGAGTTCTCAGTGAAGTGAAGTGAAACTGAGACCCATATTGGGCTCTGCGCTGAGTGCAGAGCCTTCTTAGGACTCTCCCTCTCTTTTGCCCTTCCCTTGTACTCGTGCACACTTTCTCTCTCTCTCTCTAAATAAACTTTTTAAAAACCCACAATGAGATACCACCTCACACTTGTGAGAACAGCTGTATTCAAAAAGAAATGATAACCGTTGGTGAGGATGTGGAGAAAACAACACCCTTGTACACTATTGGTGGAAATGCAAACTCCAGGAGCCACTGTGGAACACAATATGGAAGTTCCTCAAAAAATTTAAGATAGACTGCTCCTGACTCATCGCTGTTTGTCTTATTGAGGAACAAGTCGTTCAGGACGCCATGATACAGCCATGGCTTCTAAAGACACCAGGAAGACACCCATGGAACAAGAGGTGGTAATTCTCCAAATTAGAATTACTATAACCAGCCACAATGTAAAATCTTTGGAGAAGGTATGTGCTGACTTGATCAGAGGCACAAAAGAAAAGTGAAAGGACCAGTTTGGATGCCTACCAAGACTCTCAGAATCATTACAAGAGAAACTCCTTGTGGTGACGGTTCTAAGACTTGAGATCGTTTTCATATGAGGATCCATAAGCGACTCATTGATTTGCACAATCCTTCTGAGATTTTTAAACAGATTACTTCCATCAGTATTGAGCCAGGAATTGAGGTTGACATCACCATTACAGATGCTTAAATCAACCTTTTTAATAAATTGATTATAAGGTAAAAGAAAAATTAAAAATAGACCTGCCATATGATCTAGCAATTCCACTTCTGAGGATTTATCTGAAGTAACTCTAAAAGATATACACACGGGGCGCCTGGGTGGCTCAGTTGGTTAAGCGTCCGACTTCGGCTCAGGTCATGATCTCGCGGTCCATGAGTTCGAGCCCCGCGTCAGGCTCTGTGCTGACTGCTCAGAGCCTGGAGCCTGTTTCAGATCCTGTGTCTCCCTCTCTCTCTGACCCTCCCCTGTTCATGCTCTGTGTCTCTCTGTCTCAAAAATAAATAAACGTTAAAAAAATTTAAAAGATATACACAACTCCATGTTCACTATAGCATATACATATGTATATATATATAGCATATATTATAAAGGAATAAGATGGAAATAACTTGTGTCCACTGGCAGGTAAATGACCAAAGAAACTGTGGTAATAATATATACAATAGGATATTCTTCAGTCATAAAAAAGAATGGAATCCTGCCGTTTGCAATATCAGTGGCCTTGAGGGCATTGTGCTAAGTGAAACAAGTCACACAGAGAAAGACAAATGCCATATGATTTTGCTTATATGTGGAATCTTAAAACAAAACAAAAAACAAAATAACAAGCTCACAGATACACAGAACAGATTGGTGGTTGCCAGAGGTGGGGTGGGTGGTCAAAACAGGTGCCGGGAGTCAAAAGCTACAAACTGCTAGTTATAAAATAAATAAGTCATGGGGATACAGTACAGCATGGTGACTATGGTTAATAACACTAGACTGCATATTTGAAAGTTGCTAATAGAGTAAATCTTAAAAGTTCTCATCACAAAAAAATTCTGTAATTACGTATGATGAAAGATGTTAACTAGACACTGTAGTGAGCATTTTGCAATATATACAAACACAGAAATCATTGTGCTGTATACCTGAAACTAACATAATGTTGTACATCAATTATACCTCAATAAAAACAAAGGAAAAGAAAGGGCAAAGCATTCCTTGTACCATCTCAGTAGAGAATGTGCCTGTTGAGCAAGTCAAATTTTATAAGGCTCTACACATGTCTCAGAATAACTCTGAGAGTGCTGAGAAAACACCAAGAGATTTAGGGGAAAAGAAATTTTGGAGATTATGTGAATTCAGAAATTCAGAATCTGTGTATTTCTATAAACTAACAAAAATAAAACTATTTAGATTTATATACTGTTTTCAAACCATAAACACCAAGCACAGGAGTAAATCTAACGAAAGTTGTAAACATTTGGGGCACCTGGCTGGTTCAGTCGGTAGAGCACGTGACTCTTGATCTTGGGGTTATGATTTTAAGCCCCATGTTGGGTGTAGTGATTACTGGGGGGGGGGGGAGTAAGGTTATAAACATTCTTACAGGGAAAATTTTAGGACTCACCAAAATACAATTATTTTTCCCAATCTGATCTATATCTTCAAAGTAATCCCAATTAAAACCCCAACAGTTTTTGTTTTGTGTGAAGGGGAAAAGACTTGAAAGTTGATTCTGAAGCTTATATATAATTGCAAAGATCAAGAATAGCTTACAGACAGTCTTTTAAAAATACTAGGTTAGGAGGGCTCCTGGGTGACTCAGTCGGTTAAACATCTGACTTCGGCTCAGGTCATGACCTCATGGTTTATGAGTTCAAGCCCCACATGGGGTTCTCTGCTGTCAGCGCAGAGTCCACTTCAGATCCTCTGTCTCCCTCTCTCTCTCTCTTCCCCTCCCCCACTCATGCATGCACCCTCTCTCAAAAATAAATAAACATACCACAAACCAGCAGAAGACAGGATATAATAAAGATAATGCTATCTTTATCTTTATGCAAAAATCAATGCTATCGAAACCAAAAAAGTAAAAACAAACAAAAAAACAACAATAGAACAGATCAATGAGACCAGAAACTGGTCCTTTAAGAGAATTAACAAAATTGATAAACCACTAGGCAGTCTGATCAAAAAGAAAAAGAAAAGGACCCAAATAAATAAAATCAAGAATGAAAGACGAGAGATCACAACGAACACAGCAGAAATAAAAACAATAATAAGAGAATATTATGAGCAATTATATGCCAATAAAATGGGCAATCTGGAAGAAATGGACAACTTCCTAGAAACATACACAACACCAAAACTAAAACAGGGAGAAACAGAAAATTTGAACAGACCCATAATCAGTAAGGAAATCAAATTAGTAATCAAAAATCTCCCAAAAAAGAAGAGACCAGGGCCAGATGACTTTCCAGGGGAATTCTACCAAACATCTAAGGAAGAATTAACACCTATTCTCTTGAAGCTGTCCCAAAAAATAGAAATGGAAGGAAAAAACTTCCAAACTCATTCTACGAAGCCAGCATTACCTTGATTCCAAAACCAGACAGAGACCCCACAAAAAGGAGAACTATAGACCAATTTCCCTGATGAACATGGAGGCAAAAACCCTCAACAAGATATTAGCCAACTGGCTCCAATATCACATTAAAAAAATTATTCACCACAACCAAATGGGATTTATACCTGGGATACAAATCCCAGGGTTGGTTCAATATCCACAAAACAATGTGATTCATCATATCAATAAAAGAAAGGACAAGAACCATATGATCCTCTAAACAGATGCAGAGAAAGCATTTGACAAAATACGGCATCCTTTCTTGATAAAAACCCTCAAGAAAGTAGGGATAAAAGGATCATACCTCGAGATCATAAAAGCCATATATGAACAACCCAACGCTAATATCATTCTCAATGGAGAAAAACTGAGAACTTTCCCCGTAAGGTCAGGAACAAGACAGGGATGTCCACTCTCGCCACTGTTATTCAACATAGTATTGGAAGTCTTAGCCTGTGCAATCAGACAACACAAAGAAATAAAAGGCATCCAAATTGGCTAGGAGGAAGTCAAACTTTCACTCTTCGCAGATGACATGATACTCTGTACGGAAAACCCTAAAAATTCCACCAAAAGACTGCCAGAACTGATTCATGAATTCAGCAAAGTGACAGGATATAAAATCAATGCACAGAAATCAGTTGCATTCCTATATACCAACGATGAAGCAACAGAAAGAGAAATCAAGGAATCGATCCCATTTACAATTGCACCAAAAACTATAAAATACTTAGGAATAAATCTAACCAAAGAGGTGAAAAATCTATATGCTGAAAACTATAGAAAGCTTATGAAAGAAATTGAAGAAGACACAAAAAAATGGAAAAAGATTCCATCCTCATGGATTGGAATAACAAATATTGTTAAAATGTCAATACTACCCAAAGCAATCTACATATTCAATGCAATCCCTATCAAAATAACACCAGCATTCTTCACAGAGCTATAACAAACAATCCTAAAATTTGTATGGAACCAGAAAAGACCCCAAATAGCCAAAGCAATCTTGAAAAAGAAAACCAAAGCAGGAAGTAACCACAATCCCAGACTTCAAACTATACTACAAAGCTGTAATCATCAAGACACTATGGTACTGGCACAAGAACAGACACTCAGATCAATGGAACAGAATAGAGAACCCAGAAATGGACCCACAAACGTGTAGCCAACTAATCTTTGACAAAGCATGAAAAAATATCCAATGGAATAAAGACAGTCTCTTCAGCAAGTGGTGCTGGGAAAACTGGACAGCGACATGCAGAAGAATGAACCTGGACCACTTTCTTACACCATCACAAAAACAAACTCAAAATGGATGAAAGACCTAAATGTAAGACAGGAAGCCATCAAAATCCTTGAGGGGAAAGTAGGCAAAAACCTCTTTGATCTTCGCCGCAGCAACTTCTTACTCAACATGTCTCCAGAGGCAAGGGAAACAAAAGCAAAAATGAACTACTGGGACCTTATCAAAATAAAAAGCTTCTGCCTAGTGAAGGAAACCATCAGCAAAAATAAAAGGCAACCGTCAGAATGGGAGAAGATATTTGCAAATGACATATCAGATAAAGGGTTAATATCCAAAGTCTATAAAGAACTTATCAAACTCAACATCCAAAAAATAAATAATCCAGTGAAGAAATGGGCAAAAGGCATGAACAGACATTTCTCCATAGAAGACATCCATATGGCCAACTGACACATGAAAAAATGCTCAACTTCACTCATCATCAGGAAAATACAAATCAAAACCACAATGAGATATGACCTTACACCTGTCAGAATGGCTAACATTAACAACTCAGGCAACAACAGATGTTGGTGAAGATGCAGAGAAAGAGGATCTCTTTTGCATTGTTGGTGGCAATGCAAGCTGGTACAGCCACTGTGGAAAACAGTATGGAGGTTCCTCAAAAAACTAAAAATAGAACTACCTTATGACCCAGCAATTGCACTACTAGGTATTTATCCAAGGGATACAGGGGTGCTGTTTCGAAGGGACACATGCACCCCCATGTTTATAGCAGCACTACAGACAATAGCCAAAGTATGGAAAGAGCCCAAATGTCCACTGATGGATGAATGGATAAAGAAGATGTGGTATATATATATATATACAATGGATTATTACTCAGCAATCAAAACGAATGAAATCTTGCCATCTGCAACTACGTGGATGGAACTGGAGGGTATTATACTAAGGGAAATTAGAGAAAGACAAATATCATATGACTTCACTCATATGAGAACTTTAAGAGACACAACAAATGAACATAAGGGAAGGGAAACAAAAATAATATAAAAACAGGGAGGGGGACAAAACATAAGAGACTCATAAATATGGAGAACAAACAGAGGGTTAAAGGAGGAGGTGTGGGAGGGCGGATGGGCTAAATGGGTAAGGGGCACCAAGGAATCTACTTCTGAAATCATTGTTGCACTATATGCTAACTAATTTGGATGTAAATTAAAAATAAATAAAGTTAAAACTTAAAAATAAACAAACGAACAAACATTTAAAAAAACTGAAAAATACAAAAAGGCTCAGGGTGCCTGGTAGCTGTTGGTTAAGCATCCAACTCAGGTCATGATCTCATGGTTTGTAAATCCGAGCCCCATGTCAGGCTCTGTGCTGACAGTGTGGAGCCTGCTTTGGATTCTCTCTCTCCTTCTCTCTCTACCCCTCCCCTGCTTGCTCTCTCTCAAAAATAAATAAATAAACTTAAAAAAAAAAAAAAAGGCTCTGGTCCTGGTCTCATGGTCTCACAATCAATGAGACTGACTCCCACATCAGGCTCCACACCCAGTGTGGAGAGCTTAGGATTCTCTCTCTTCCTCTGTCCCTCCTTTGCTCAGGCATGCTCTCTCTCAGGAAAAAAAAAAGAAAATTAAAAAAATTACTAGGTGAGACCTTACTTAAATTTAAATCTCAGGCTTTACTGTCAAGCTATATAATCAGGACACAGTGATTTTGTAGCAGGGACAAATCAACCACAGGCACAAAGTAGAAGCCCAGAAACAGACCTTAGCTTAAATGGACCCTTGATGAATGATAAAGGTGAGCATACAGAGAAGTCCTTCCAGTAAACTGTGCTGGCACAACTGGATATCCACATGGGAAAAAAAAAAAAAAAAGAAACTCACATGACACACAAAAGTCACTTTCAAATGGTCTAGAGAAAGAAGTATGAATGGCAAAATAATAAAGCAGTGAAGGCAATACAGAGTATCTTCATGACCTCAGGAAATGAAAAGATCCCTTAAAACATGACAGAAAAGATATATAAAAAAGACTGATCATTTTTACTAAGTTAAAGTTTAAAACACTGTAATTCATCAAAAGATACCAGAGTGAAAAAAGTGAGCCACAAAGAGGGAGAAGATACAGATGCCTCAAAATAGGTCCTAAACAGCAACAGGAATTAGGAAATATAAATATAAAGCACAGTGAGCTATGACTACACCCCCACCACAAAGCACAGTGTTGGTGAGATGTGGGGTAACAAATCCAAACATGGTCAGTGAGAGCACAAACTAGTACAACCAATTTACAAAGCCATTACCTCACAAAATGGAAGATTCTCTTATCTTTTGACCAGCAACCTGTTCCCAATTATATACCTAAAATAATGGTTATCAGAGTGTGACCCCTGGACCAACAGCATCAACCGAGAACTTACTTGAAATACAAATTGAGCATGACTCCAGACCTACTGAATCAGAAAGTGATGGCAGAATCCGGCAATCCTGTTTACCAAGCCCACCATGGCATTCTGATGCAGGCTCAAACTTGAGAACCACTGTGTGCTAAACTATGCATATGAGAGTGTTCATCACGTTCAAAAACTGGAAACAGCCCAAATGCCCATCAACAGAATGGATAAATTGTGGAATATTCTTATAATGTGGTATTCTAGAACAAGAAAAATGAGCAAGCTACAACTATAGACAATAACATGAAGGAATCTTGAAACCTTGAGAGAGGTACCTGGGTGGGTGGCTCAGTCGATTAAGGGTGTGACTCAATTTCAGCTCAGGTCATGGTTTCATGGTTTGTGAGTTCAAGCCCAACACTGGGCTCTGCACTGTCAGGGCAGAGCCTGCTTGGGATTCTCTCTCTGCCCCTCCCCTGCTCCCCTTACTCTCTCTCTCTCAAAATAAATAAATCAACATTAAAAAAAAAAATCTTGAGAGAAAAAATTCGAGACACAAAAGAATACATACAATTTCATTTATATAAAGGCAGAGGCCAAACTAAACTATATTGTTTGGTAATGCAACTTAACTGGTAAAAATGTAAACAAATTTGAGAAAATGATTACTATTAAGGTAGGACAGTGGTTTACTCTAGGAAAGAAGGAGTGGGTGTGATTAGGAAAGGATATGTAAAAAAAAAAAATCACTACTTATGTTTTTTTTTAAAAAAAAAAAAAAGGAAAGGATACGTAAAAGTGACTTCTGAGGTATTGACAATATGCTATTTCTTTACCCGGGGTGGGGGATGATGATTACATGTTTATTTCAAAATTATACAATTAACAGTACATTTTTTTTTTAATTTTTTTTTTCCAAAGTTTATTTATTTTTGGGACAGAGAGAGACAGAGCATGAACGGGGGAGGGGCAGAGAGAGAGGGAGACACAGAATCGGAAACAGGCTCCAGGCTCTGAGCCATCAGCCCAGAGCCCGACGCGGGGCTCGAACTCCCGGACCGCGAGATCGTGACCTGGCTGAAGTCGGATGCTTAACCGACTGCGCCACCCAGGCGCCCCCAATTAACAGTACATTTTATGCACCTTTCTGCACCTGTGTTATTATATCTAACAGTTTAATTTTTTTTTTAAGCAAACATATTCCCTTCTCAAGGTCCCACATCTAAAGCAGTACAGTAATTAGCAAAACTAAACAAGAGTTAGAGGTCACAGAACTTCATTTTAAGCCATGGTTAACTTGCTTCAGAGGATGAAATAAGGCAGGCCTGCAGAGTACTCTACAGATTATACAGTGAACACAGTCAGGGTGCTGGATCCCTTTTCTGTGGGATCAGGAAGGGCAGACCTCAGCAGCTATGCTGGAACTCTTGTGACCCTCCTCCAAGTCCCAGTGGATTAGGACAGAAGAAGAAACCTGAGTCACACCGGACCAACCAGATTCATTCTCCCAGGACTGAATTTTGAGCTGAGATACAGACTGAACAGGCTTTGGAGGCTGAAGTACCAATAAGGACCACTCAGAGGAAGGGTCCAAACCACTGCTGAATAGGTTCCTCCCATTATACCCTGGCTTCTACCTTGCCCCCAAGGCCTAATAGATTCTATAAAAAATTTCTACAGGTTAGTTAGCATCACAGGCTACAAGCAGTAAAAACCCAGTTCAAATTAGCTTAAGGAAAAAAGAGTATAACCGTAACAACCCTTCAACAAAATTGACAAGCTAGGGAAAAAGAGAGAGAGAGAGAAGATATAGATCACTAAAAGTAGGAATAAAAGAGAGGGCATTACCACTGACTTCTCATAAATTAAAAGAATTATAAAGGAGGAGACCCTGGGCGGCTCAGCTTGGTTAGTAAACCGCAGTCTTTCTCGTAAATTCCTTCCTTTCGTCAAGGTTAGCCAGAGCTGATTCTGCTATTTGGAATCAAAAGAACCTTAGTATAGGCTATAAGCAACCATGGTAAGAAGTAGGAGAAAGATACAACAGCCAGTGAGCCTTGATGTTAGAACTTCTAACCTCAGGATTCCCCAAACACCAAAAAAGGAATGTTAAGAGAAATCAAAACTCCTGGGGAAAGGGAGGGCCCAGAGCACCATCCAGCATCCGGACCACAGCTGCTCTGTCTTGCACCACAAACAGCAATTCCCAGCCCTTCTTCCCTGGCACTCACACCAGTGTCCCCACAACATCTGAGATGTTCAAGATGAAGCATAAGGTGGCTGTACTCAGGGTGCCCCAGAGCTCAGGTCCTGTGGCAACTACTGTGATTCACATCAAGACATAGGTGCCCGTCCACATTGTCTGGTCCCTGTTCAACACAATCTTCATGAACTTGTGCTGCCTGGCCTTCATGGCATTCACCTACTTCATGAAGTCTAAGTACCGAAAGATGGCGGGTGATGCTGGGGCCCAGGTCTACACCTCCACCACCAAGTGCCTGAACATCTGGGTCCTGGGCTTGGGCCTCCTTCTGACCATTACAATACAGTATTACTTTCGCCACTGGCTCACTGACAATTTTTGAAGCAATTTCAGAGATCATAAAACATTACAGAAGCTATTAGCAGCTGCCAATAGCCTGAGGCTCTCACTCCTTCCATAGCATTTTATATACATGTCAGTCTACAATTGAATTCAATAAAGCACTTGTGTGTGTGGAGGGGGCGGGGGTGGATAACTTCCACTGGAAAATCGTCATTCTTGCTCAAAATAAAAATTTTAATGACAGATATTTTCACACACTCAAAATGGTTTTGAACTGTAACATAAAGTATGAAATGTGCATTATACTCTACATTCTAGATGAGAAACCTAAAACAACAAAAAAATCCTTACCTGAAGTTCCTTTCTCACCATTCATGATTTAGGAAAAAAAACTACTTATTTATTATTTATTATTTTTATAGACAAAATGTTTACAGGTTTTTATACGGGCCATAATTTCAGTTATCTTTTTTTTTTTTTTTTTTTTTGTCAAGTCCTATTACTCACCTAGAGTCCACCTTCCTCTGCATTCTCTGCTTAATTCCTTTTGTATGGAAATTTGACCAGCGGCTTGATATATGCTTCTTAGTGAGCAGATTCTTCATGAATCAAAAAAGTCTTTTATCTTCCCCCTTTTAAGAAAAAGAAGGAAAAGGAGAGTAAATTACCTGAAGCCTATTAGCAGCCACATTTCTGAATAGGTACATGCCAGCTTCTAATCTCCTGCCCTCCCTTAACTCAACAACAGATGAACATAGCAAGTCTGAATTTTTTTTACTTGCATTTTTGAAAAGTTATAAGAAAGGAAACTGGGAGGAGAGAAAATGACACCAAAAGGCTATAACTGGCAGCACCCCTGGATGGCTCAGCCAGTTAAGCATCCAACTCTTGATTTTGGCTCAGGTCATAATCTCATGGCTCCTGAGATCAAGCCCAGGGTCGAGCTCCATGCTGTCAGTGCAGAGCCTTCTTCGGATTCTCTCACCCTCCCTCTCTGCCCCTCCCCAACTCATGCTTGCTCTCTCTAAATAAATAAACATTAAAAAAAAAAAAGGCTATAAGTGGCTCATTCTTCCTGTCCAGGTGATGTTACAAGACCTCCAACTTCCCTTCATAAGAACACCAGCAGAAGACAAGATTTCTTATTTTTTGCCTAGACTAATTCTTTTGGTTGTTACGTATAAGAATCTCCAAGCCGGAAGGGCGTCTAGGTGGCTCAGTTTGTTAAGTGTCTGACTTCGGCTCAGGTCATGATCTCGTGGTTCGTGAGTTTGAGCCCTATGTCAGGTTCTGTAATGACAGCTTAGAGCCTGGAGCCTACTTCAGATTCTGTGTCTCCCTCTCTCTCTGCCCCTCCCCTATTCACACTCTGTTTCTCTCTCTCAAAAATAAATAAACATTAAAAAAAATTTTTTTAAGAATCTCCAGGCTGGGAATGCAAGCTGGTGCAGCCACTGTGGAAAACAGTATGGAGGTTCCTCAAAAAACTAAAAATAGAACTACCTTATGACCCAGCAATTGCACTACTAAGTATTTATCCAAGGGATACAGGGGTGCTGTTTTGAAGGGACACATGCACCCCCATGTTTATAGCAGCACTATCAAAAATAGCCAAAGTATGGAAAGAGCCCAAATGTCCATCCATGGATGAATGGATAAAGAAAATGTGGTATATATATACAACGGAGTATCACTCAGCAATCAAAAAGAATGAAATCTTGCCATTTGCAACTAGGTGGATGGAACTGGAAGGTATTATGCTAAGTGAAATTAGTCAGTCAGAGAAAGACAAAAATCATATGACTTCACTCATATGAGGACTTTAAGAGACACAACAGATGAACGTAAGGGAAGGGAAACAAAAATAATATAAAAACAGGGAGGGGGACAAAACATAAGAGACTCATAAATATGGAAAACAAACTGAGGGTTATGGGGGGGGGGGTTGTGGGATGGCGGATGGGCTAAATGGGTGAGGGGCATTAAGGAATCTACTCCTGAAATCGTTGTTGCACTATATGCTAACTAATTGGGATGTAAATTTAAAAAAATAATAAAAAATAAAACAAGTTAAAATAAAAAATAAATTTAAATAAATTTAAAAAAAAAAGAATCTCCAGGCAGTTTTTGGTCAATAGTAAATTACTATATACAGTCCCCATTTTCAGTGGGTGATAATTTCTACTAGTTATATTCATTACAAACTAAATAACATGTTTTTATTTATTTCTTTTTTCTTTAATGTTTATTTATAGGAGAGAGAGAGAGAGAGAGCAGAGGAGGGGCAGAGGGAAAAAGACGGAGGCAGAATGTGAAGCAGGCTCCAGGCTCTGAGCTGTCAGCACAGAGCCCGACATGGGGCTTGAACTCACAAACCATGAGATCATGACCTGAGTCTAAGTCAGCCGCTCAACCGACTGAGCCACCCAGGCACCCCTTATTTATTTCTTGATGCAAAGAATAGCCATGTTGTGGGTTGGATTGCGTCCTCCCCAAAGATATGCTAGAGTCCCAACCCCTAGTACCTATGAATGTGACCTGATTTGGAAATAGAATCTTTGCAGATGTAATTCAGATGAGATCACACTGGAATAAGGTGGGCCCTTAATCCAATATGATTGGCATCCTTATAAACAAAGATGAGAAACAGGGACAGATATACACAAACGGAGAATGCCATGTGAATACAGACACACAGGGAGAACAGCATGTGATGATGAAAGCAGAGACTGGAATGATGTGTCCATAAGCCAAGGAACACCAAGGGCTGCTGGCAAGGAACACCAAGGGCTAAGAAAAGCACACGGAACAGACCCTCTTCCAGAGCCTTCAGAAAGAGGATGGCCCTGTTGACATCTTGATTTCAGATTTCTGGCTTCCAGAACTATGAGACAATACATTTCTGTTGTTTTTAAGCCACCCAGTGTATACCATTTTGTCACAGCAGCCTTTGGAAACTAATTCAAGTGGTAAGACAAAGGAGTAAGACTTAAGTACATGGTGGAGGAAAGCTAATAGGGCGGACTTGTCTTATGTCGAGTAATTGTGAGGCATTCGTAAAAAGACATTCATTCTAAAAGAATAAAATCACCCTTATAATCAAGGTCATATATTTCAATGACAATCAGAAAAGGAATTAGCTAGAGAAGAGACTTAATCTGTACAAAAAATAGTTCTTACTGACATCAAACGTTTGTCCTCCTACTCTTTCTAGTATCACATTCCAAGTAACAAAGGTCACCATTAGCGACTATTTCTGTAAATTAAAGGATAATCAAATAGGGATTTTTGGCTAAATACTGTTATAATAAATGGGTCATTGCCTTGGGTATATGTCTTGTTATAATGGTTCCATGGAATGTTATCTGCAGTCAAAGATTCCCTTTTGTTATATACTCTGTGCCAACATTCCAACTACTTGTGACTATCTGCTTTCCCTACTAGAATATAAATCCCATGAAAACAGGAAAACAGAAACATATCTGACCTTCTTACCACTATATCTCCAATATCTAAAGCAATGTCTGGAACTTGACAGATGAGATATATGAATACTGGAAAGACCCAGACAGATCTCAGTAAGGGTATGTATGAATATGAACTTGCTCCTGAGTTGGAATACACATAACAACCAAATACAAAAGATAATCCAAGAAAAACAAGATTAGTAGGTGTGGACTCCCAGTTAAACCTATATATTGACATCCTAAGATGATAGTAAAGGATAAAAGGGTATAAACCCTAAGGTCCAAGAGATAGGAGAAGAGATCATAGAAAAGATTTCCACAAATCTTTGCAAGAAAAAGGAGGAAAATTAGCTGGCCTAACATTTTGAGAAATGAATATCTACAGTGTGGGATACAAAAGACAGCAGGCCCATAGAATCCCAGAAGAGCTGAGAACTAGAAGGAATAAGGAATGGCTCCCACAATCATAGCTATAGGCCACAAATGAGAGGACTGAATGAAAGTCTATATGGTGAGCATTTGGGGGCCCTGGTCTCCTCCCAACCCCTGCCAGACAGGGTATCCAACTCCTTCTCCACACTCTGCTTCCAGAATTCTGGCAGCTAGACTGGTACCTCCCAATCAGGGAGGAGATGGGAAGATGGGAAGGAATCAGGAGAGATGGGAGATGGGAAAAATTTTTGCAGAAGATGCTAAGAACGAACAGCCCTGAAGATTCTCATACCTGTGCCCACCTCCCTCAGTGAAAACATAGGCTTGCCCTTAGAGAAAAGCTCACAAACCTACAAGTCCTGCTCAGACACTAGGAGCTTCCAAATCATTTCTCAGTTGCTGACACTTAAGTACGAACGGACAATCAAGAATCACAAGACATGTAGATGTGACCTCCAATAAGATGTGACCTCCAATAAGATGTGACCTCCAATTCCAAAAACAGGAATCTGAGGAAGTGCCACAACCTATGACGTATTCCTGGCAAGAACTTGAATCTAAATATCAACAAGCCTCATCTACAATGAAGTACCAACTTATAAAAAATGGAAACAAAAATGATTCTGCAATCTGCAAAATTAATGATGTAGGAAACCACAAGACTAACAACCAGTTCCTTCAATAAGTGAACAGCAAAGGAAAGAGAGGGAAACTTATACATTAAAAGACACTAAAGGGGTGCCTCGCTGGCTCAGTCAGGGGAACATGTGACTCAATCTTGGATTGTGAGTTCAAGCCCCACGTTGGGTGTAGAGATTACTTTAAAAATTAAAAAAAGACACTTAAGATGCATAGCAACCAAATGCAACATATGGACTTTGACTTTGGATCTTGATTTTCGACCTTGATTTTAACAATCTAACTACAAACCAACTGTCAGACAAAAAACATGAAACAGGGATGCCTGGCTGGCTCAGTTGGAAGAGTGTGTGACCCTTGATCCTGGGGTTGTGAGTCCAAGCCTGACACTGGGTGTAGAGATTACTAAAAATAAATAAATAAACTTTGGGGGCACCTGAGTGGGTCCACTGGTTAAGCATCCAACTCTTAATTCGGCTCAAGTCTTGAACTCAGGGTTATGAGTTCAAGCCCCACTTTGGGCTCCACACTGGGCAAGAAGCCTACTTTAAAAAAGAAAAAAGATGGGGCGCCTGGGTGGCGCAGTCGGTTAAGCGTCCGACTTCAGCCAGGTCACGATCTCGTGGTCCGTGAGTTCGAGCCCCGCGTCGGGCTCTGGGCTGATGGCTCAGAGCCTGGAGCCTGTTTCCGATTCTGTGTCTCCCTCTCTCTCTGCCCCTCCCCCGTTCATGCTCTGTCTCTCTCTGTCCCAAAAATAAATAAACGTTGAAAAAAAAAATTAAAAAAGAAAAAAGAAAAATAAACTTAAAAAAACATGGAACAATCAGGGACATTTAAACTTTTTTTTTTTTTTTTTTTGAGAGAGAGAGAGAACACGTGAGCAGGGGAGGGGCAGAGACAGAGGGGAACAGAGGATTTGAAGCAGGTTCTGTGCTGACAGCTGAGAGCCTGATGCAGGGTCCGAACTCACTAACCATAAGATCATAGCCTGAACCAAAGTTAGAAGCTTTACTGACTGAGCCAACCAGGCACCCCTAAACTTTTTCTACACTAAAAAATATTTTAATAAGTTATTAAGGAATTACCATTAAGGTTTTTACTGTGATAGCAGTGTTGGTTGTTTTTTAAAACAGCACCTCATCTTTTACAGAATATACCAAAAAAATTACAGATAAGATAGGATAAATTTGAGCACTAAAATTGTTAAGGACAGTAATAAAACCCATAGAATAAAATGGCTATTCATGAGTCAGGGCTGAAAATAAACAAATGAAGAGACAGATACATGTGGGAGAAGGGAGCGCTCATCCATACACAGAATGCTCACTGAGAAATGTGGAAGAGGTAGGGTTGGAAAAACCCCATCTTGCAACCATCATGAAGGAAAAGACTTTTTAAAATGGGAGGGAAAGCAGTAAACGTGGATAAAGGTATATGGGGCGGGGGGGGGGGGTTCTCTGTGACTTTTTGGTAAGGCTGAAATTATTTCAAAGTAAAAATTAAAACAAAATTAATCCAGTGGGGACACAGTGGGCAGAGGTATAGATAAAACAAGATAGTTCATAAGTTAATAATTTTTGAAACTGGGTGATGGGTACATATTATAAGTGCTTGAAACATTTCATAACAAAATGTTTCTTAAAATTCTGGATGAAACAAAGACAATATGGGGAACACAAGAAAAAACCAACAACAACAAGAAGACAACTCTTATAGTTAATATCCTCAAAAACATAAAGAGTACATACTATAGAATAATATAATCCATTGAATAAAATAAGGGTTATTTAAAAGAAAACAAAAGAAGAACAAGAAACAGGAGAGCTAAAACATTAGAAGGTGGCTGATAACATTGAAGAAATGTCCCAGAAAGAGAAAGGGAGGGGGGAATGACAAAAGGAAAAAAAAGTTAGAAAATCAGAGGCTCAATCCAGGGGATCAGATATGCAACTAGCAGGTATTCCAGAGAGAGATGAGAGTGAAAGAGGAAGAAATGATCAAAGAAATAAGAAGAAAGTCTCTCAAAATTGAAATAAATCCTCAGATGAGAGGTCCTGCACAGAGGCTAAATGTCAGAGTAGATCAAACACTTTTTCCCACGTGCAGGGAGAAAAAGCTTAGGCTACCCGGTTCTTGAGAAGTTACAGGAAAACTAGACATTGTCAAAATTAAAAACAGTTGTGTTTCAAAGGACACCATCAAGGAAGTGAAAACACCACTCACTGAATGGGAGAAAATATTTGCAAATCTGCTAAGAGACACATCTAGTTTATATTTTTAAAAATTCCTACAACTCCATAAAAAAAAACCCAATTTAAAAATGGACAAGGGATATGAATAGACATTTCTCCAAAGAAAATACATAAATGGCCAATAAGCACATTACAGATGTTCAATATTATCAGCCATCAGGAAAATGCAAATCAAATAAGATAACCATTAGGATGGCTGTAATCAAAAAGACAAAGATTAGGGCACCTGGCTGGCTTAGTTGGAGGGAGCAATGTGATCTCAGGGTCTTGAATTCAAGTCCCATGTTGGGTGTAGAGATTAAACTTCAAAATAAAAAGACAAAAAGATAATAAGTGTTGGTGAGGATGTAGAGAAAGTGAAACCCTCATACACTGATGGTGATAATATAAAAAGGTGCAAGCCACTTTGGAAAACCTGGCAGTTCCTCTAAAAGATAAATAGAGTTACCATTTGATCCAGCAGTTCCATTCCTATGTACATAGCCAAAAGAACTCAAACGTCTATACAAAAACTTGTACATGAATGTTCACGGCGACATTAATAATAGCCAAAAAGGTGAAAACCCAAATGTCCATCAACTCATGGATGGGCAAACAAAATATGGTATAACCATACCATGAAATATTATGCAACCATAAAAAGAAACACAGTACTGTTACATGTTAAAATATGGTTGCATGCTAAAACATGCTAAGTGAAAGAAGCCAATTACAAAGACCTATAACATCATACAATTCCACTTATATGAAATGTCCAGAACAGATAAATCTATGAGTCATAAAGTAAATTCCTGGCTGTCTAGGGCTGGGAGGATTGAAGGGAAAAGGGAATTACTACTAACAAATAAGGGTTTCTTTTTTGGATGGTGAAAATGTTCTAAAATTGAGTATGGTGAGATGGTTGCATAACAGTAGATTTAAAAAATACTGAACACTTTCAATTAGTGAATTGTATCATATGTGACTTACATCACAATAAAGCTGTTTAAGGAAGAAAAAGAGAAGGAGGAAGTAGAAGTAGCAGTTATTACAGGAAAAGGTATCCCAAAAACCAAGGAAGCAAATTAAGGGGGGAAAAATGGGAATACAGGCAAGAATGAATTCAATACAATATCAAAAAGAAGAAAATCCCAGGATAGATGTGAAAAGAAGTCTCCAGATTAGAACTGAGTACAGCAGGCGCAGAGCAACCAGTTCAGATTAGAGAAGAGGAGGATCTCCAAGAAAGAGAGGAAATTGACCATTTTTAGAGTAATTTTTGCAGAAAATTACTGATAGGCGTAAAAGAAATGCTGAATCACTCAGAAAAAAAAAATTAGTGATCTGTGTATGGAATACCAGGCAAATGAGAAAAGAAGGTAATTATTAATTCTCAGAAAAAATAATGGGATGGACAAGAAAGAGTTGCAGTACTCTACTTGATTTAGCTATGAAATGTTATAGAACACTGATCATTAATTTAAAAAAAATTTTTTGCTAAGTTTATTTATTTATTGAGAGAGAGAGAGAGAAAGAGAGCGTGTGCGTGCACACCTGAGCGGGGGAGGGGCAGATAGAGGGAGATAAAGAGAATCCCAAGCAGGCTCCTCACCATCAGTGCAGAGCCTGATGCGGGGCTCAAACTCACCAACCATGAGATCAGACCTGAGTCCAAAACCAAGAGTCAGATGCTTAACCAACTGAGCCACCCGGGAGCCCCGACCATTAATTTAACATTAAATTAACACATAACCACAATGGCGATAAAATGGAAGGAAAACTGAGCTAAGCACTTATCTTCCACAAGAAGCAGTCAATACTTTATGTGTAAAACTAAAAAATCAGGAAATATCACCCATAAGGATATTTACTTCCAACTTCTAGAAGAGCCAGAGAAAGAGCTAGAAGAATGGAAATTATAACTGGGGAATAGGGCTATTTTCTATTACAAACTTTTAATATTAGTTTTTAAAAATCACGTATATTTGCCCACTGCCGGCGGGTCTTCTTGAGGCGCGAGGCCTGAGGCCTCGGCCTCCTCGGTTGAGCGGCGAGAGCATGTCCTTCCGACGAAGTTAACTTCTTAAAGAAGTTTCTAGGGGCCTGGGTGGCTCAGTCGGTTAAGCATCCGACTCCAGCTCAGGTCACGATCTCACGGTCCGTGGGTTCGAGCCCCGCGTTGGGCTCTGCGCTGATGGCTCAGAGCCTGGAGCCTGCTTCAGATTCTGTGTCTCCTTCTCTCTCTGCCCCTCCCCCATTCATGCTCTGTCTCTCTCTGTCTCAAAAATAAATAAAAACGTTAAAAAAAAAAGAAAAAATTAAAAAAAAGAAGTTTCTACAGTATTTTGTGGCTGCTAACAATGAGAAATGAGTGATCCTACGAAAGAAAAGCAACGAAAGGCCTATATTTATATCTTAAGCCCCAGAATAAGTTTCAACTACTTCTTCCAGGAAGGCTTCTCTGACATTAGAAGTCTCATACCTTCAACGCACTTAGTTAGGCGGGTACCACTAAATCTAAAACGAATAGACCAAAAACAAAACAAAACAAAACACCGCTAATGAAGCGGGTACTCTGTGCCAAGTATAGATGGTACTAAGCATTTTTCATTAATTACCTGCTTTTTAACAACCACCTGAACGGGCGGTAGCCATTTCATTTTACCAACGAAGTATCTAATTGAGGTAACTAGCTAAGCTGTAGGGCTGGTACTCAGGTCCCTAACACCATCCGTTCAACATTGACTGCATCTACACAGAGGTTGACAGGAAACCTGACTAGCCTCTTATGAAATAAAAACGAAGCATTGGTCTCCCACTGCTGGAGAGGCTTCTCTGTTTTTGCTCTGTTGGGCCCTTCGGGGATCAGACGGGGACCCGAGGTCTGTGCACATAAGTCCCTGGCCCGGCCACGCGGCAGGGAACCGCGCCCGCTAAAGAGCCTTACCCGGACGCACGCACCCAAACCCGCCTTCAGCGCACCAGAATCGCGAGAGGATGCGGCGCCCCGGGGCCTGAGCAACAAGTCGCTGACCGGAAGCAGCCCCGGACGAGAAGGACGCGAGCCCCGCGCTGGGCGAGAAAGGCGGATTCCGCGAGTCCTACGCGCTCTCTTCACACCTCTTCCACACCCGAATCACAGTCAGTGGGTAGGCAGCACCGCTTGCACTTACTTCTAGGGAAGGAAGCGGAGGCTCAGAGAGGAGAGTAGGTTACTGGGCCCACCTCGGAGGGACATGCTCTCGCCGCCCAACAGAGGAGGCCGAGCCACTCACAAGCTGGGAACGATTCGATCCAGCCTCATACCTGGACAAGCCGAGCCCTCAGGCCTCGCGCCTCCAGAAGCCCCGGCGGGAGTGGGAAGACGTAGCTGGCGCTGCTCTAGCCCCCCGCGGCCACCGCCTGCCTCGGCGCTTCCCGCGCCTCTGCTCTGGAGTCTTGCGCCGGCCCCGCCTCCGTCTCCACGGTGACGCGGCAAGCGTGTGAGACGCCCCATCTGGGACCCTGTAGTTCGCGCAGCCTCCGTCCGGTAGATGACACGCCTCCCTCTGGCAGTCGAGGGGCACCTGCAATGCCGAGCTGGTCCCAAGGTGTGGGGAGGAATGCATCGTTTGGGCAACCCCAAGGAGAGTTTTCGGCCTCCTGGCCCATTCGCTTCTTTCACAGCTCAGCTTCCTACAGCTACTTTTAGACAAGGGTAGGAGCTGTTTCGAAGCGGATCTCGGAGCTACGCCTCGTGCGGCAAGCACTAGGTATGAGGTTCCCGTCTGGTGGCCCACGATGACGAAGGTTCTCCTCCCACCCCCACCCCCCCACCTTCAGGCCCCCCGCGTGAGCCTCTCTGGCTCTTGGTTCTCCACGGTGCGTTCCCAGGGAGTGCGAGCCAGCTCCTAAGGACTAGGGCGCGCACGCGTGGACCAGGGACGTAGTCAATCTGGAAGGGTGAGGGAGGGAGATGTCTTTCCGCAGCCCCCGAATTTAATTTATCCCCAGCTGGTATCTTCTCTTAACTCTTCCTTTAAAATTGTAATTAGCAATCACTAATTGTTAGTAAACAGTCGTTAAATTTTTTAAATGACTCTATTCCGATCTTTTAAAAATAGGGGTGAGAGAAAGTAGGTGGGGCATCTTTGTATGCTTTTCTCCTATGCTTTATAAAACATTTGAAAGCACATGAGTTTTCTGGTGGAGAGAGCAAAGGCTAGCATTTTGTACTTAAATGCTTGGAAGATTATATATTACAAACATGAGGTAAAATAACTTGTTGAATATCCCTGGATTAGAATCACGCAGGTAATTTGCATTTCTGCTCTGCTTTTTACGTGTGCTAATTTTTGTTGCCAAAAACAAGTTGTTTAAAAGACGTTCCACTTTAGCTGGACACGTGAAACCAATCTTTTAGGGATGACTAATTGAGTGAGTTTCAAAGTCCTAATTAACACTAACATTTACCAAAATTAGTCCTATGAGTACTTTATACTTTCTAGATGATTTGTGGATACTTTATTCCTGTCATGTGCCTTTACTACCAACAACTCTAACTTAGGAAGGGTTATTTTCATTTGAGTTATTATGATGCATATAATTACTCCTGCCAGGAAAGATTAGAACATAACTGTATAGAATAATAGTGCGGTAGCACTTGCATGATTTCATCCGTTTCTGTTTTAAGTACTTCCCATAAATAAAATCAAAGATATAAAGTTCCAGAAAGGGTAGAAGCTCTGCAAAGAATTTGTTGTGTGGTCTTTTTTCTTTTTTTTAATGTTTATTTTTGAGAGAGAGACAGAATGTGAGTGGGGGAGAGAGAGAGGGAGGCACAGAATCTGAAGCAGACTCCAGGCTTTGAGTTGTCAACACAGAGTCAGTCACGGAGCTCAAACTCAGAACTGTGAGGTCATGACCTGAGCCTATGTTGGATGCTCAACCAACTGAGCCATGCAGGTGCCCCTGTTGTGTGGTCTTCTAAAAGTCCCTTAATTTCTTTATGGTCTTTAACCTGAGTACATGATGCCACATACCTGTGAAACTTGAAATTTTATTTTCTTGGAACCAGGGATTACCCTTGGAGCAGGAAAAAATGAACAAGAAAAGCCCACTTAGAGAGGTGCTGGGTAGTTGAGGTGTAATCCCAACTGAGATGAGGCTGCTCTCAAAATTACCAGGTTTTTAGTATTTTCATGTGCTTCTCTACTGCTCTTGGACTGCTAATTTCCCCAACAGACTGAACTTTTGAGTCCCCTTATGCCAAACTTTGAGCCAACAATTGAACCTAAACTAAGACCTTACAAATATGTATTAAAGAACAAGAGTAATTTCTCTTATTCTCTCAAAGAGGCTTCTCATACTGATATTTGAAAATTCATTATTAACTGCAAAGAGGGGCATTGTAGAATTACAAACTATCATTCTTACCAAGGAGAATGATACTCGAAAGCTACAATGAAACAAGGACTTGCAAGCATGTAGCTTTTGCACAGACAGGTGAAAGACATTTACAGATGCCCTCCTTTATTTATTACCTTTTTTCCCAGGTACTAATTTGCTTCTCTTTTCACAAGGACAAATTGAGTCTCTGAAAGATAAGGGAGTTAAGACCAAGGTTCTACAAGGTACTGAAGAAGAGCCTGGTGGAAGACTGCATCCCAACTAGACCAGAGGGCCCAGAAAATTAGCACCAGGCCTCTATCATGGTAGCTACATTGCCTTGAGCAGATTTTGTGTGTATTTGTGGTAATTTGAAAATATGCCCACTAATTCTTTGACACTTCTCCCATATAAAAGTAGTCTAAGTCCCCTCCCCTTGGTGACTTCTATCTAAGGAGCAGATGGTTTGTTGTGGCAGAACAGCGACTGGCTCTAAGGCTAGATTAGAAAAGACAATTCAGCAACCGGCTGCCCTCAGAATCCTGGCACTATGTTGTAAGAAAAGCTCAGGTCACAGAGAGAAGCCATGTGTAAACTTCCATCCAACTGCTCCAGTAGTCCCAGCTGACAGCCACCATCAAACACCAAATATGTGAGTAAGTGAGCCACTAAATGATCCTAGCCCCAAGCTTTCCACCTATTAAATGGAGCAGAGACCATTTAGTTCTAGCTGTCCCCAGTAGAACTGGCCTAAATTGAAGGTTTGGGTACAAAATAAATATTGAGCTAAGCTACTGGAGTTTGGGGATGGTTGATTATACAGACATACTTGACTAGAGCAATTTTTTTAATGTTATCTCTAATTCCCATTATAAGCCTGAAAAATAGGTACTGCTGTCCCTTTTTGACAGAGGAGTAAACAGGTCCAGGAAGGTGAAATGACTGGCTTAGGTTTCACACTAAGTGGCAGAGCCAGGATTTAAGAGCTTGAAAGAATAGGCCTTCTTCACTACTCCTGATAGCAATCGGATTAGACCATTTCCTCAGTCTTCTGAAGAACCTGGATTCCAAAAGCAGCTTGATTTCTAAAATATTAAGACGAACAATGTTTCATTACTTACAATGTGTCTCTCAATAGGCTTAAAACACACATACACACACAAAACCAGTATAAGGCTTTTTAACCACCTTAACCTTTTTAATCTTGACAACAGCCCCTGTGAGTGGGTTATCTTTCCAATTTTACAGACTACAAAACCAAGGCTAAGGATAAATAAATGGCCTAATTCTCCCCAGCCTGTAGTGTGTGGTAGAGCTGGGATGTGAACTCGGGCCTAATTTGCAAACGTTTCCCTCTGCCTCTTGCCTGCAAAGATAGTATACACTTTATTCCGTGTTCCAGATGAAAAACGTTTTCATAATTTTCTCGGTTGGCAAGACTCCTAGGAAGGGAATTTAGTGATCACTCAATGCCCAATCCCAATCTACGCCCACACATCATTTCACATCAACCCCAGGCGGTCGCAAGGGACAGAGACTGGGGCTCGTGATATTACCGCAGATCAGGCTCACAGGTGATCACCGTCATACCTTTACTGATCGCTCCTCCCAAGCACGGCAGTTACACTTATGTCTCAGAGTAGGGAAATTATGTTTGCATCTGTGTTCCCATTTGCAGTCTCGCCACTGTGCTAAGCGCTTGACACTCGCCCTTCCCCTTCCTGTGCAAGCTATGGAAAGGTTCGAGTTATGATGGAAAAAACCCTTTCAATGAATCTGTCAGTCGCCCTTCTTCGCTCAATCGAAAGCAGTCGCGGCAAGTTTGTTAATGCAACAACGCACAATCTCATAAATTTATAGAGAGGGGCCGTTTTAGAAAGGAGAGCGAAAACTCAAAAGTTGTTCGGGCTTTGCCCAACATTACACCCACTAATGAAAAACTTGAGATTCGGGCCCACAACTGGGAAGCTCAAAAGCCCCCAGGTTCTCCTCAGACTGCCACTGCCGAAGCCCCAGGCTTCTCCGCCGTTGCGAACTGTGCGAACGTCGAAGTCGACGCGCTCCCAAGTCGCACCAGGCCGCAGACCCCGGCCCACTTCGCTGGTGCCACCGCCTTCCAGGGACAACTGCCAGCCTCTGGCCTCGGCCTCCCAGCACCGCCCGCCCGTTCTGCTCCGCCCCGAAGCGCGCGTGGGAACGCAGAGTCCTCCTCAGGGCTGCCCAGGACGACCGCCTGTGCGCACCGGTAAGGGCTTCTGCCGCCCCCGCCGCCTCCCCCTCCCCGCCGCCGCCATCTCCTCCGCGCCTCCGCTTCCCCGCCGCCGGACGCACGCAAGGGCCGGCGCCCCAGGAGCGCGCCGAGATGTTTCTCTTTTCCGCCCGGCACTGCCGCGGCCACCTCACATCCGGGCGCGCGGCGGCGAAGGCGGTGCTGGGGCCCGGGTGCGTGGAGGGAGTTATTAAGGGGGAGGGGGCCCGGGAGGAGGGGCGGAGGGCTGGGCCGTGGTTACGGCGGCTGAAGAGAGACAGTCCGAGCTGGCGGGGGGGTGGGGGGGCGAGAGCGAAGGCCGCGCGGAGCAGCCCTCTGACCGGCGCGGGCAGTAGGGAGGGGAGCGGCGGCCGAGGCGAAGGGCCGCCGAGCGGCGGAGGCACAGAGTAAGGGCCTGGTGGCGGCGGGAGCCGAGGCGCCGCGCGCCAAGGGCCGCAGGAAGGGCAGGGGCGCGGGCGCGCTGCTCCCGGGGTCGCGTGCGTGAGCGCGAGCGCCGGGGCGCGCGCGGGGGGCGGGCAGGGACGCGAGGCCAGCGGGGCGGCCGGCGGACAGCGGGCTGGCGGGCTGGCGGGGCCCGAGCCGCCGGGCCGGGGCGGACGGCGGCGGGCCTGCGCCGGCTCCAGCTTGGAGCGGCCGGGCCGGGGGATTCGGTCTCCCCGCTCCCTTCGGCCCGCCTCCCCTCCGTGAGTACAGTCCCCGCCCTTCCTCCGAAGGAGGCCGCTGGGCCGCGGCCTGCGCGAGGGGCCGGTGGTTGGGGTCGCGGCCCGGGAAAGCCGAGTTTCGGAGCTGAAGCCGGATCTCGCCCCTTCCTTGCTACGGGCGCCCCTGACATGGCCACAGGTGCCGCCGGCCGGGTGGGGGGCGCTCGGGCCCCAGCCCCTGGCCTCTGGATAACAAGGGGCAGCTGGCGCCGTCCATTGGCAAGTGACAGGCACTTTACCACAGTCCGACTTCCCGGATCCCCAGCCCCAACTAGTCTCCTACCTGCCCCCACTCGGAAAACTTCCCCACTGCTGTCTGAAAGGTCCTCATGGGTGGCAGTGACTAATTTTGGTTTCTTTTTGTTTTAAAGCTGCTTGAAGGCTGTACCCTGATTTGGGCACCTTCTACTTATGCTTTCCTTACCCCCTTGATGCTTAGAACACTTAACTAGAAGAGCTAAGTACCAGTCGTTCTATTTCCAAGTGGATTCTGGTTTATGGAATAGTTGTTGAATGAGACTTTGTTTTTAAAAGGTAGTCATTTTAAGAGATAAAAGAGTTTCAGTGTTTTAAACAGTCTTCTGAAAACATAGTGTTCTCTGTAACAGTTTTGCTGATTTATCTTCCAGGTGCAAAGAATTGTAGACCAAGGAGCCATGGATAGGAGAAGTGTGGGAGAAACAGAAAACGGAGATGCCTTTCTTGACCTGAAGAAGCAACCAGCCTCCAAATCCCCCCATCGCTATACAAAAGTAAGCTTTGTTACTAATGAAATAGTGTTTCTTTATAGGTGGGGGAGGTTGGTAACATTGTGTAGATATTCCATTAGTATTATCAAAAGTGGGAGTCTCATTCTGACTCACTATATGGACTAAATATTACTAAATTTAGTAAAGCATTTCTTTCAATTTTTTTCTGGAAGTGTGAATACGCAATTTAAACTAGAATTTGCTTCTGAGTAGTTTTCACGTGAACCGAATATTGGCTTAGATGGCATATGAATTTGTGGATCAGTGTATGTTGGCTCAAATGTTCTATAACAACCATAACTGGTATATTACTGATTTATATACTGTAGAGTAAGGATTCCAGTTTTGCATGCAAATCACTCAAGGTTCTGTACTTGTTGAAGCTACTGCTCAGTATCTTACTGGCTCCTAAATGTTTCTGAAGAGGTTGACAGGACTCAGCTGTGAATTCATTTTTTGTTCCCTGAAATGTATTGGCTGGAGTACAAAAAATGTGCTTGGGACTGTTGACAGGAAGAGTCATGTTCTAGTTGGTCCCATATCTGTATTTCCTAAGTATGGACCCAATCAAGGGTTCTGATGTGGTTATTATCCCTGACTTTCCAGAATAATGATTAATATTTTGAAGTCAGGCCTTGTTTGTGTACTGGTGCCACTACTTGGTAAAGTATCAAGTGCTGTTAGAGTAATATTCATTTTTAGTATTAAAAAAAATCTGATAGCATTTCATTTTTTCATTCAGATTTGGTCTTCCCAAATGTAGTTTTTCTCAAACCTGAAAGTGCTGAAGCCATGTTTCACAATTTAAATTCATTACCTAAAATATTGATAGTTGAATTCCAAATGCAGAAAATCTTATTAAATGAAGAGAAACTGATTTGAACTGCTTATTTTATATGCTTACGTGATTTCAACTTTCCTAGCACTTTTTGAATAAAAGTTCTTAATTGGTATTCTACTTGTAGAATCCAGGCAGAGAGGCTTTTGAATCACTTTCATAATGATCAAAGGGTGGCATGTATAGACCATCTTTATATGTATATCCATATTTAGGCTTAAGTCATTTTTAGGGAAGGTATTATTGATCTCTCTTAGGCTAGAACTTGTGTGTGTCTACAGTAAAGATAAAGAAGGTCAGTCTTGCCCACTTTTGATAATATAGTCTTAGAATTTTGTCATACTTAGATAAATGTGCCTCAAAGAAATGATTAAGAACATTTTTTAGGTTAATGACAGTGAATCTTAGATATAATGGTCTTCTCTACCAAAATTGATTGGAAATTGGCTTACTGTCCATTCCATTCGAGAAGATTTAGTTCACGGCAGTTTTAGGATCATGTTTAGGCAGTGTTAGGGTAGTGGTTTCATGCATATGTGTTTCTCACAGTCTACTTAATCTAGTCCTTGAGGCAAACTAAGCCTTTCTCCTTTGAAGAAAGCTTGAAACAATCCTGTGTTCTGAGAACTATAGTAAGTGGTCTGTTTTTGCACAACTGGAATAATACTTCAGCCATCCTACTCCTTACCTACATACTGAGATCGAACTATTGGAATAAAGCATATAGTAATGTTTCTGCATGGGCTAGAAAGTTTAGAAGCAATAGAAGGAAACTGTCCTCAGTGATTTTTATAGGTGATGTGTTTGTGAGAACTTGTAAATATGGAATGTTAACTACAAGACTAAAAAACATATTGGCTAGATGAGAGGGCTTCTTAAACTTTGACCCTTCTTAGTTTAGCATTCATTTGTTTTATGAGGTGATGTTAGTAGTCTGTTCAGAATTCTAGAGTTTTTTCCATGAAGGTGGAGAAGTCCAGATATTTGTCCTAGTGCTTTTAAAAGTAACATATCAGAGTCTCCTATGCTATATTGTCCATCTTGCTTCCTAAATGTTGGTTTGTCTGGGGATTACCTATGAACCCTTATAAAGTGTGAATTCTGTTAGGTTAGGAGTAGACTTCAAATTTTGGCTTTTTAACCTCCCAGGTGGTGCCCTTACTGCAGGTCCACTGACCATACTTTGAATAGCAAGTCTTTAGTCTTCCTTGGAGAACTTGATATATGGTCTTGATGTTGTCAAGCAAGTCAGATGCATAATTACTCCCTAGGGTTCTGTTGGTGTCCATTGTGTTTCCATGAATGTATTAGGAAGTCAAGTTAAGAATCACATTAGGTACTTTCAGGCCTACCCCTAAGCCTCAGTGATGATTAACTGGAATGGTTATAAGTGGATGTATCATATGCACCTGTTATTCTGGGAATCTTGAGCCCTTAATTTATAAGCTCACTCAGGTCCATTTCACTAGGCCAGATTCCCAAGACCAAAAGCTATGTTTTGGTAACACTTAAATGTGCATGTATAAAGTGTTTGAATTATGTTGAAGGGCTTTTGGAGGTTACACAGTGGAATCTCCCCCTCAAAGTCATGGATTAAAAGTGTTTTTAGACAGTGGTTCTCAAACAGTGGTCTCTGAACTAGTGTTTAGCACCAACTGGTAACCTCTTAGAAATATAAAACCTCAAGCCCCATTTCAGTGGTATTGAATCAGATTCTAGGGATAGGGCCTTGTTGTCCACATATAACAAGTCTTTCAGGGAATTCTGACTCTGATTCAAGTTTGAGAACTGTTGGTTTAGGAAAACAAGATAAGGTGGTCATGCTTATTAATGGAAAGACTTTGAGGCCTATTCAAATTTTTCTTACCTTCATCAGAGGTCCTTGTTGTTTACTAGTTCTTGAGGTGTGGTACCTGCTCTTGGTGACACCATCTTCTGCTTCAAACACAAAGTAGAAATGCTTTGGACTGTTCCACTATTCAGATCCATGTTCTTTTTCTTTGAGTAGACAGACTCATTTTAGGATATACATATTTGGTGCTGCTCCTTCTCTGCTCCTGTGTCTTGTCACTGATTCCTTATCAAATTTTATCACCTGCCAGTTGAACAGGGTATAAAAGCAGGGGGCACTGCTAACATTCAGCTTAGTACTGCCCAGTGTTAATCATACCTGTCCAATCTACCAGCTAAAAAAAGTAGAGATTGGATTTTACTGAGTTTAATTTCACGTGTGCTCATTGCCTTGGCACCATTTTGGTGTCTGTAGGGATCTTCAGAGGAGGCACTCCACCCTGATTTGTGGCTGATGGGCACTTAGTCACCGTGATACAGCCATGTTTATATCTTTGCTTTAAAACCATTTAAAAGGGGCATCTGGGTGGCTCAGTCGGTTGAGCGTCCGACTTCAGCTCAGGTCATGATCTTGCGGCTCGTGAGTTCGAACCCTGACAGCTGCGCTGATAGCTCTGAGCCTGGAGCCTGCCTCAGATTCTGTGTTCCTCCCTCTCTCTGCCCCTCCCCAGCTCATGCTCTGTCTCTCTCTCTGAAGAATAAATATTTAAAAAAAAAAAAATTTAAACCGGTAAAAAAAAAAAAAGGCACCAGAAGTGGACTAATTTGAGTAATTCTCCTAGCCTTCTTGGAGAGAATCAGTTATAAGACTTGAAGTCCAGCCTCTGAGAAAAGAGGGGCTATGATTTAAGTCCTAGCTTGAAATCAGTAGTCAGATGATCAGGTTTAACTATGCCTGATCTAATTTTTTAGATATCTAATTTGATAACTTCATAGATACCTTTCATAAACCAAGTTGAGAAGTAACCTCTAACAGGTCGCATTTCAGTGACATACTTAGCTACAAACTTAAGCTAATATAAAAGTTAAGGATATTTGTTTATATTGGAGAATTATGGTATGAAAAATCATATAATCTTAATGTTTCAGCTGTTCAGAAAACTAGGTAACTACAAGTTCTTACAGGGGGTCAGCTGGCAACACCATAGATACTGTCTTATGGTTGTTCTTACCTGTTCCAATTCTAAGTCATCTTGAAAAGTGGGGATTCAGGGCTCTTGCCCCATAAGTATACTTTCCTCCTTGCTCACGGTGGGAACTTCTAGCTAGATAAGAAACCGGTCATTTTACAATTGGAACTGTTAACATAAAGATTTGTGGGTTGGGCCTTTGATTCAGTGAAGGATGCTATGAAGGGAGGCTGACTTAAGGAAAGCCTACCCAAGGATGTGGCAGTTTGGCTCAGGGTTCCTGGTAGTCCCGCTGGGCAGGGACAAACCCAACACTGAGTGGCAGCTGCTGGGAGGTGTCATGCACCTTCCTTGTCCTCCCCAGAGAAGCAGTGAAGACAAGAGGATCAGGGGCATTGAGCCCCACTGCCTGATTTAGGATCACCACTTACTTACCTTGTGTGGCCTTCAGTCACGTACTTAGCTTCTCTGGTTCTCATCCTTTTCCTCTGTAAAATGCGGGTGGAATAGTATCTACTTCATAGGATTTTTGTGGGGAATAAATGAGAAAATGCATGTCAAGTGTTTAGAAAAGTGGCTGACGCATAGTAAGTGCTAAAAACTCTTTAGGATGTAATAAGGAGGGTATTAAAAGATATCTTCTTTAGATATCAACTTCAGATCAAGATGCTTAATTTTTAAATGTCACAGTAACTATTTCCAGTTTAATATGAAACCAGAAAGCCCTATTGAAGATGTAATGTCACTACCCTAAAAATGGTTTTAAGTTTTCTTCTAGTATTTACCTACTTAACATTTTATATTGTTTTTTATCCATTGTATAAACACATTTAAAAGCCAAGATTAATTTTTTTGTGTTGGCCAGATTAATGGAGAAAACAGACTTTGGTGGGTTTTTTTCCCCCATTCGCATTTTCTTAGTTTCAAATCTTTCAGTAGGCGAAAGTCTTTGCATCAGATCAGCCACCATTAGATGCTTGGATGAATCCAGGTCTGAGGTCCTGCTTAACAGCTCTGCAGGATCCTTTGAATTCTGACCTACCTGTAAGAACTGTTATAAATGGTGCCCACAGCAACAAACTTCATAAATGGTGGATGGTGGAATGTATCCCATGTGTTCCCTATGTTGTTACTTCACCGTTGCCCCGGCTATCGTCTGTGGGTACCATTACCTCGTTGTGATCTATTTTTAACAGGTTTCTAATCCTTTCAGAAAAGTCATCTGACTCAACAGAATGAATATCTGGTCAGTCAGCAACCATCTAAGAGCCCGATGACCAGTCCCAGTGCTAGTGGTTGTATTGAGGGTGGGGACTGGGAGAGAAGGTCAAAGGCAGATGACCCAACCTATAAACACTGTTCTGGGGACATTTGCCTTCTTTAGGCAGAGCCTTTTTAGGAAGAGCCAGGCACACACACACTAATAAGGTACTGGGTCACTTCTACAGTGCTTTGACCATTAACAATGAAATAAAACTTTGGGTTTTTTATAAAATATCTCTTAATATTTTAAAAGTTGAGCTTTTTGCTCTTGTGAATTGAATTCAACTCACAAAGGTAAATATTTCCCCTTTCATCTTATGTCAGTGACTCATGTGAAATTCTTCTAGAACATAAGAATGTCATCAGAACCTGCAGCTGCTTCTGCATGAGATTTCTGCAACAAGAAACTGGATGTGGATTTTAACCACTGTTGTTTTGGGCTTATATTCACCTTCATTTGCTTTTTACTTTAATATTGATCACTAAAAGTGGGTGCCCATATTAGTGCTTCTCATTGTTTTGGGAAGCTTGACATTTTCTTTAAGGAAAATGTTAGTTTAGCTGCTAAAACTAAGAAAATGGCTGTTGGGCAGTTAGCAGCTTATTCTTGCCTAGTCAGGTTTTAAAACCTGTGCAAAAAGTAAGGTCTCACATATTAACTGTTCTCTTGTCCAGATGGTAATTGTAGTGAATTTGTTTATAAAAAAAAATTTTTTTTAACGTTTATTTATTTTTGAGACAGAGAGAGAGCATGAATGAGGGCGGGTCAGAGAGAGGGAGACACAGAATCCAATACAGGCTCCAGGCTCTAGGCTCTGAGCCGTCAGCGCGGAGCCTGACGCAGGTCTCGAACTCATGGACCGCGAGATCATGACCTGAGCCGAAGTCAGACGCTTACCTGACTGAGCCACCCAGGCGCCCTGTGAATTTGTTTATAATTAGTAAATTCCTGTGGGTTCATAGGAGTCTGCAAAAGGGTAATCTCCCATTACCCCCTGAAATATTCTTAGGGAAGGAACATTCCCAGCTCAGAGAACACTTTCCACGTATTTTGCCTTTAGCCAAAGTTGAAGGTTTTCTTTGAAAATATCCCAAAGAGTTTGCCTTTATTGGAATATTGCTCTTAAAGGGCTCTTGATGAAATGGCAAGTTCAAGAACACTTCTCTTGAGAAACTGGAGAGCCATGGGGTCAGGGCCAAGGGTCATCTGCGTATTCTAGATACTAAGCCTGGTACGCAGGAAATGTTCTGTGTACAGCTATGAAAACAATTTTTGTATTGAATTAGCTCATGTTTTCTCCCCTCCCCACCTTAATGGGGAACCTTCTTAGTCTGGGATACCATCTGATGCCACTTAAGATGTTGGTGGAAGGTATAACAGATCTAACTCTCTAAACCCCACGAGGAGGAGCTCTCATTGTCCCTAAATGTCCAAGTGCACTTTGGGCCACATTTTCAGAAACAACCATTTAAAGTACCACTTCTTAACTTCTTTGGGGCCCATTGGAAATCTTTTGAAGGTGTGAGTACTCACTGCAGAAATTGCACAAATGCAGTTTTGCATATGGTTTCCTTGAGGCCATGAAATTGGTTTAAGAAGCCCTGCTTTCAAGAACAGTAAGTAGAACTTTATCTAGATGTTTAAAGTTATTCCCAGCAGCTTTTACAATCCAAGAACTGTTTTGTTTTCCCAGTTATCAGCCTGTTAAACAAAATGGCTCTTCATCCTCTATAGACAGGTGGGCGATGTTTTAGCCATTGCAGTTGGTCAGCAGCACCATTTGTGCTGCTGGCATGGTTAATGCCAGTGTCTACAACTGGCTCACTGCTCTATCCTGTGCTCTTATAGGCCTGTCAAGTTGTATAATCAGTCCCTGGAATATTTATTAACACCTAGTATATGTTAAGCATATAAAGTCAACAAAGAAAACTGGAATAACTTGGGAAGGAAAATTAAAACATTTTTACCAACCTAAGCAACTCTCATCTGAGGATACTTGGCATTTATCAGTCTGTGGTTAGAGCAGTAAGTCTGTAAGAAAGAAATTAAATAAAATATTAACCTCTGGGTAACTGAACACCTTAGTTTAATTTACTTAAAAATATTTTTTATCGAGTGGTGCCTGGGTGACTCAGTTAAGCATCCAACCTTGATTTCCGCTCAGGTTATGATCTCACGGCTCGGGAGTTCAAGCCCTGCATCAGGCTCTGCACTGAGGGTTTGGAACCTGCTTGGGAATCTCTCTCTCCCTCCATCTCTCTCTCTCTCTGCCCCTCCCCACTTCCTCCTCTCTCTCAAAATAAAATATTTTTTTGAGATATAATTAACATAACATTCACCCCTTTAAAGGTGTACCATTCAGTGGTCTTCAGTAAATTCAGAGTTGTACAACCATCACTATTATCTGATTCCAAAATATTTTCATGACCCCAAACAGAAACTCTGTACCCCCATTAGTAGTCATTCTCATTATCCCTTTTCCCCAGACCCTGGCAAGCCTTAATCTACTTTCTGACCATGGATTTACCTATTCTAAACATTGCATATAAACAGAATCCTACCACATGTGGCCTTTTTTGTCTGGATTCTTTCAGTTAACGTAATGTTTCCAAGGTTTGTGTTATAGCATGTATCAGTACTTCATTCCTTTTTATTGCCAAATAATATTCCATTGTATGGATTTACCACATTTTGTTTATCCATTCATCAGTTGATGGGCATACGGCTTTCTATTTTTTTTGCTATTGTAAATAATGCTGCTGTGAGCATTTGTGTACAAGTTTTTGTGTGGACATAATTTTTTCAGTTCCTTTTGGTATATACTTAGGACTGTAATTGCTGGGTCATATAGTAACTGTAACTTTTGGAGAGACTGCCACTGTTTGCCAGAGCAGCTGCGCTGGCAGCTGTAGTTTCTCCACATCCTTGTCAATCTTGTTATTTTCCCATTTTTCTTTTTTAATAACCAACTTAGTACACGTGAAGTGGTATCTCATTATGGTTTTGACTTGCATTTCCTTAATGACAAATGATTTTGAACATCTTTCATGTGCTTGTTGGTCATTTATGTATCTTCTTTGGAGAAAAATCTATTGAAATCTTTTATCTGTTTTATTTAAAGAGAGCATGGGCTGGGAAGGGACAGAGAGGGAGACAGAGAATTCCAAGCAGGTTTCATGCCCAGTGTGGAGCCCAACACAGGGCTCAATCCCACGACTGCGAGATCATCACCGAGCTGGAGTCAAAAGCTCAACTGACTGAACCACCCAGGTGCCCCTTTGTTGTTAAATTTTACATGTTCTCTCTGTATTCTGGACCCTAGACCCTTATCAGATCCATGATTTGTAAATATTTTTTCCTGTTCTGTGCATTGCCTTTTTACTTTCTTGATAGTCATCTGAAGCGCAAAAGTTCCTAAACTTAAAATCCAGTTTATATGTTTTTTCCTTTGGTTGCTTACCCTTTTTCAGTGTCCCAGCTAGAGGAACATTGCTTAATCCAAGGTCATGAACTTTTTACACCTGCGTTTTCTTCAAAGAGTTTTATAATTATAGCTCTTATATCTATGTCTTTGATATATCTTGAGTTCATTTTTGTATATGGTATGAGGTAGAAGTAAGTAAACTTTATCTTTTAGAACAGTTTGATATTTATGGAAAAACTGGGAATATAGTAGAGTTTTCCCTGTTAATATGTTAGTATGGTTTATTTGTTACAATTAACAATGCTGATACATGTTATTAACTAGAGTCCATGCTTTACTTACCTGTCCTTTATTTTATCTAATGTCCTTTTTCTGTCCCAGGATCCCATCTGGGATTCCACATTCAATTTGTCATCCTCTCTCCTTAGTCTCCCCATTTCCCTTTTGTAAGACTGTTTGTTACCTTTGTGAAAATATTTTTTTTGATTCCCCACAAATAGAACATTTGGTCCTCCAGCATGTTTTGTGGCTATGTTAAAATGTTAAATCTTTTCCAGTTGACTCCTAAATAAATCAGTAAAATCATGAGTTTCAGCAGACAGCTGTAGTAGTAATAGAAAACGCCTATCACTTGGGCTCCCTATTACCTTTGGGGATTAAAAGTTTCAAACAAAGCCTTATTGTTTAGAAATTTGAGTATATGAAGCATACATATTTAAGTATAAAATATATTGCCCTTAGTTTAATAGTATACTAGGGTTCAGTTCAATATTTGTATTTGAGGGTGGTGGAGTAAGGGAATATGAAATAATCTTTGGGTTGCTTCTAATAACAGAAAATTCCTTTGCAATATTTTTTCCTGTAGTATATGTATAAGTATTTCCTGTATTGTAAGATCTTTCCTGTTTCTGCTGGAAAATGTTTTAAGCCTTCCTGTCCTCAGGATTTCTTTCTTGTAATATTTACTTCATTGTAACTACTATTGGTCCATCCACCCGTCCTCCACCCACTGCCAAATTTGTGTCACCCTGCGCCACTGACACCACGCTTGCCCTGTAGATTTCACTGGACTTGAGTCATTACTGATGATTTCTAGGTTGTAGGTCGTTGCTTTGACATTTTTTTCAGAATTTGGGGCCTTCTCTAGATACTTTCTTATATTTGGAATTTTGTTTATCTCAGACTTCTTCATTTTTCTAGGTATTTCTTCCCAAATTATTTGTTTATAATTCATAAATCCTAAAACAATGCAAATGCATGATTGATAATCTGGTTTTAAAAATTAAAATGTCATCTGGGCATAGGGCATTTTGCAATCATGGAGAAAATATTTAGATGCTTCAAGTGTCTGAAGACACTGAGTGAACTCATGGCATGCTTACGTGCAATGATTCCTATAGGCTGAAAGAGTAAGTCTCTTCCTCCATATTTACCCCAAGATATGGGAAGCAGTGATCAGAGCAACAGCAAGCATTCTATTGTGAGGCTTGCAGAGGCCCCGGCACAGTGGTATGTATATACTTTTTTGCAAGGTAGTTGTAGCGTTTTACTGGTAGTGAAAGGTTGGGAATTGCCTTTTTTACTTTATCGTAAAAGTATTGAAATGTAAATAAAAAGGCCGTGGGTTTTTGTGTGTATGCAGGTGTATGAGCAGATGTGTGTGCATTAACACATAGGTATATATGTGCATGTGTAATTGCACGTGTTTCCTAGTTCTGAGAGAACCGAGAAGCAAATGGGAATATTTAGTTCCCAGACCTTGGTTTCTGATACCATGCTTCATTTAAAGGAACTCAGATTTCTCAGAGAAAATGGCTGACACTAGGGCTAGGATGGTACAAGATAAGACAGAAAGTAAGGAAGGGCTTTTTAGAAAATGATGGGGAATGTACAGAGGACCCAGGAACCAGCTTGAAGAGGCTCCTAATTTGAGCCCCTGAACAATTAAGGGCATTGATGAGTTATAGACCATTGGAAAAATTAGGTATCTATGAGCCCATGCCAATAATAGGTAGACACACAGGGAGGGGAAAAGGGAGGATTAGTGTTTGCCCTACCAGTGAAATGCCAAGTGCTGACTGGTCAATATGGAGAGAGGCCTAGTGTTGGGAAATCAAGATCAATTTGGGCAGGATTTATCAATAGATGCTAAATTTAGGGGGAACTTTTGATGAAGACCAGGATATTTGTAGTCTCCCTACAGACCACATACTGCCACTACTAAGCAGCAGATGGACATCACAGGTGTCCAGAGGTGATGCTCTGAGATGGACACAACATCTCTGGGGTTAGTATTCTCTTCTTTGGATACTTAACCTCAATCTAATCATGAGGAAACAGTAGATAAATCCAAAATGAATAATGTTCTCTTAGAAAAAAAAAAAAGGCTGCACTCTGTAGAAATGTCAGTGTCATCGAAGACAAAAGTTGTAGAGATGTTCCAGTTGTAGAAATGTTCCAAAGAAATAGGACAACCAATATCTGATTCTAGACTGGGTCCTGTGTTGGAGGGTAAAACAATATAAAGGACCTTGCTGGGTCAATTGACAAATTGGAATCTGGAGGGGTAGGTTAGATAAAGGTATCATTTATAATTGTATAAAACTGACAGCCCTTTTTAACTAGGTTCTTCAGAAGTAAGCCCTTAGGCCCTCAGGCATGTGTTGTTTGTAATGGATTTGCCTCTCTCTTAGGCATCTGCAAGGATACAGGCCAAGCATAATCCTTGGGAGAACGGTAAAACTAGTCACTCAAATTATTTTTTATAAGGCTTAATTTTCTCATGGAACCAGATAAGAGACTATGAAAGAGTATCCTCATTCTTAGGAAATAAGCACTGAAGTATTGAGGAGTAACCCTTATATGGTTTAAAACAAAAACAAAAACAAAAAAAGGTGTGGAGAACCCAAATGCTAAAGTAAAATGTTAACAGGCAGATCAGATAAATGGTAAATGGGTGTGTGCTTTGTGCTTTTTTTTCTCTGCAAATTTATGTTAAAACTATCTACTTGTAAGTTGGTCTCTAATACATTTAAGAGTAGAAAAATTAACTGGAAATTTTATTTAAGCCTGAAGCTTCCGTACCTCGATGAACATTCAGTGTGGTCGACTATAACTATGTAATTGGATGGCAATTTGTGAGAGAATTGTTTTAGAAAAAAGCTAATCACTATTATTTGCCAATTCTGCTTGAGCATCTTCTTGTAAGAATCTTGAGCTAACTCCAGTCCTTTCTGGAATAAGTCAAGGCATAAAAAAATAAGAACTGTGTGACATGCTTAAGATAGGCACTCCAGTCATTACTGAGAACAAATATAAGTTGAAAATATGTGGCATGAGAAATATTACTCAAAATCACCATTTGGTTTCTCTTTCCAGGAGGAGCTCTTGGATATAAAAGAACGCCCTCATTCCAAACAGAGGCCATCATGCCTCTCTGAAAAATATGACAGGTATGGGTGAAGGGGGAGCAGAGTGCTCCTCCTAGTCAACGTCTTGTTTACCAAACATGGTAATTTAAGAATTGTTTTGGAGCTTTTTGGTAGAATGATGAGTGGGGGAGACTTCAGGGATAATGATTTAGGGCTTCTACACAAATATATCCTAGATAAGTTATGAACTAAATAGTTTCCTGCATTGTCCTCATTGGTTTCATTATTAATTAGCTTTAAACTATTCAAAAATTTGAGGGGATGCCTGGGTGGCTCAGTCAGTTGTCTAACTTTTGATTTCACCTCAGATCATGATCTCACAGTTGTAGGATCGAGCCCTGTATTGGGCTGTGTGCTGACAGCACAGAGCCTGCTTGGGATTCTCGGTCTCCCTGTCTCTTTTCTCCTTACTGCTTCTGTGCGTGCACTCTCTCATACGCGTGCTCTCTAAATAAACATTAAAAAAATTTTTTTGAGCTTTACAGGACTCTAAGGACAACTAACCCAATTCCCTTTCAACAAACTGATAATGAAACTAAAGTTAGAAAATGACTTGGTCGGAGACACATAGTGAGAAAGCAATTTTAAGAGTTAAACACATGAGTCCTCTCCAGGGTCTTCTGTCAGTGGTGGTTTTCACACTGTACTTTGGGGGTCCTTCAAGGGCCTGCCCAGAGAAAGCTGATCAGGAGGACTCTGAGCCATGTGGCATTGCCCCATCCTTCCTGTTCTCAAACGAAAAAACCATTCAGCCACTCAGACAAGCCCTTTTGCATCTTGGGCTGCTTCATAAGCAGAACGCTTTGGTTTGAGAAGACTAGAGCCAAATTACGATCTGAAAATGTTTACAATCACCCTACATTGCACTTGTTATGGTTATCTTAAGACTATAAGGTCACTTCTTAAATATCAAGGTAAATGGTTCATATGGCCCACATTTTTAACATATAAAGTATATTATGTTTAGTTTCTTTGTTGAATAGGGCATACTGTTTTTATTTGTATATCTACTCCTCAGAAGGTTGCTAAGTCTGGACTCCTCACCATTTTCTGCTGATGAAGATGATACTTGAATAAAGGTGGTTCCAGTTGGTTAGGATTTTTTGATAAGTCTCAGATAAGTTGTTGTTTGGGTTTTTTCCTTCATTAGAGCTGTCAATCTTTTTTATGCCTCAAGTTGAATTTTCTTAGATCTATTTCTTCTTGGCATAAAATAAAATTATGGTCCACATACTTTTATTCTAAATTTTTTAAATATTTTTTTTAATTTTTTTTTCAACGTTTTTATTTATTTTTGGGACAGAGAGAGACAGAGCATGAACGGGGGAGGGGCAGAGAGAGAGGGAGACACAGAATCGGAAACAGGTTCCAGGCTCTGAGCCATCAGCCCAGAGCCCGACGCGGGGCTCGAACTCACAGACCGCGAGATCGTGACCTGGCTGAAGTCGGACGCTTAACCGACTGCGCCACCCAGGCGCCCCAAATATATATTTTTTTAATATTTATTTTTGAGAGAAAATGAGAGAGCGCAAATGGGAGGGGCAAAGAGAGAGGGAGATACAGAATCTGAAGCTAGACTCTGAGCTGTCAGCACAGGGCTCAAATCCACAAACCGTGAGATCATGACGTGAGCCAAAGTCAGACGCTTAACTGACTGAGCCACCCTGGCGCCCCTACTCACTTTTATTCTAAGTAAAGATGTGCTAGTAATAGTAATGAAAATAAGAGAGAAAGAGGAAAGAGCTTGTCATCCTGGTATTTCTCTTCTCAGAATTAAAATTTGTTTGATTCTTAAACTCCAAATAATCCTCACAACATACCAGAAGATAGGTGATATTTCCTTTATTGTGAGGTGTTAGAGATTGAAAGGTTGACTCACTTATTCAAGAGATGTTCAGTTGGAACCTGTTAGGTGGCAAATACTATGTCAGGTACTATCAGAAATTGCCTTAATGGAACATTGGTCCGTGGAAGGATACAGTCAAATACTCAAGAGTTTATCATTACCACCATTATAGACTGTGAAGGACAAGTGCAGAGTACCCTGCTAGTGTATAGCACAGCCTGGTCTAGTCTGGGGTTTGGGAAGTCCTTTCAAAAGAATAGTGAAGGGCATAGCTTATTAACTTGTCCTGGAGGTCCATGGTGGTAATGGCAAAACTAGAATTTGATCCCAAATCGTTGGGCTGTAACGTTTCTGCTTTGCACGCTGTACCAACTGCCACCTTATCATTAGGGAGTAACAGAATAGAACCCAAAGCACACACTTTACGTTATTAAGAGCCTTTGGGGAGGGGCACCCGGGTGGCTCAGTTGGTTAAGCGTCCGACTTCGGCTCAGGTCATGATCTCATGGTCCGTGAGTTCGAGACCCACGTTGGGCTCTGTGCTGACAGCTCAGAGCCTGGAGCCTGCTTCTGTTTCTGTGTCTCCCTCTCTCTCTGCCCCTCCCCCATTCGCGCTCTGTCTCTATGCTTTTCAAAAATGAATAAATGTTAAAAAAAAAAATTTTTTTTAAACCTTTGGGGGAAAACTAAGACTATGTGTAGAAATTCTGGAAAAGTACACACCAAGCATTCTAGGCACTACTTCTAGAGAGAGGTTTTTCTCCCTCCCTTACACTAATCTGCAGTAAACTGGGTTTTTTCTTCCCTTGTGTTAATCTTCAGTAAACTAATCCATATTATGGAGCATGTTTTTTGTATAGGACAGGCATAGTTACTGTAATCCATATGCACCCCAGGGTTTGTGATCTGATGTTTCATTTATACACAAATCACTGGTTTTCAAGTGACTATTGGTATTGCATGAAAAACAGCAAAATATTAGTTAATACAGATCTTCCTCAACTTAACAATGGTATATGTCCTGATAAACCCTCATAAGGGGCGCCTGGGTGGCTCAGTTGGTTAAGCATCCAACTTCGGCTCAGGTCATGATCTCACAGTCCATGAGTTCAAGCCCCGTGTCAGGCTCTGTGCTGACAGCTCAGAGCCTGGAGCCTGCTTCAGATTCTGTGTCTCCCTCTCTCTGTGCCCCTCCCCTGCTCATGCTCTGTCTCTCTCTGTCTCAAAAATAAATTTAAAAAAACATTAAAAAAGATTTTTTTAAAATAAATCCATCATAAGTTGAAAATATTATTAGTCGAAAATGCATTTAATACACCTCACCTACTAAACATCATAGCTTACTCTAGTCTGCCTTAAAAGTGCTCAGAACAGGGGCGCCTGGGTGGCGCAGTCGGTTAAGCGTCCGACTTCAGCCAGGTCACGATCTCACGGTCCGTGAGTTCGAGCCCCGCATCAGGCTCTGGGCTGATGGCTCAGAGCCTGGAGCCTGTTTCCGATTCTGTGTCTCCCTCTCTCTCCGCCCCTCCCCCATTCATGCTCTGTCTCTCTCTGTCCCAAAAATAAACATTGGAAAAAAAAAAAAAAAAAGTGCTCAGAACACTTAACACTAGCCTACAGTTGGGCAGTCATCAAACACAAAGCCTATTTTATAATGCAGTGTTAAATATCTCCTATAATTTATTGAATACTGTACTGAGGGGCTCCTGGATGGCTCAATCAGTTAAATGTCTGACTTCAGCTCAGGTCATCATCTCATAGCTTGTGAGTTCGAGCCCCTCATCAGGCTCTGCGCCGACAGCTCAAAGCCTGGACCCTGCTTCAGATTCTGTGTCTCCCTCTCTCTGTCCCTCTCCTGCTTGCACTCTGTCTCTCTCAAAAATAAAAACATTTGAAAAAATTAAAAATATATATATATAAACACTGAAAGTAAAAAACAGAATGGTTGGGTACAGAATGGTGTGGTTTACTCTTGTATTCACGTTGGCTGACTAGGAGTTGTGGCTTACTGCTGGTACACAGCATCACAAGAGGTTATTGGATCACATGTTGCTAGCCTGGGAAAAGATCAAACCTCAAAATTCAGAGCAGTTTCTACTGAATGTGTACCATTGAAAAATGGAACCATCTTTAGGTGAACCACAGGGACTGTCTGTAGCTGTTTTTGTTTCCATCTTAAAAGAGCTAACCATTCTAATGGTATCCATGAAGTTTTAAATTGGAAAGGGGTTTCCATGACTTACTGCCTGAAGAAGTTTAGAAATCAGACCACAGATGTAATCTATGGGTGTAAGTGCTAACTGTTGGTACCCTTTGACTTATTATAGTGATGGCGTCTGGGACCCTGAAAAGTGGCATGCCTCTCTCTATCCAGCTTCAGGGAGGAACTCACCAGTGGAAAGTCTGAAGAAAGAGTTGGATTCAGACCGGCCTTCCCTTGTGCGCAGGATAGTAGGTGAGCATGTAGAAGTGGGGCAGCAATTTTGGAGACAGTGTTCTTTGCTGCTAGTTTCATTCTTAGTGGAGAGTTTTATTCAGGGAAAATGTCATGATCAGGAAACTGATTTATCAGTTGGGTTTTTCCTGATTAACAGAGAAAAATCTTGGCCTTCCTATATAGCAGTGACAAGTAGACCGTATTAGACTGTGCTTTTGGAATTAAAAGTACTGATGTTTTTCATCGATAGGGTAACTGAGTAAGGGTAGTGAGCATAATGCTGTGCTGGAAATCTGGTTCTGCTTAGTCTTATATATGAGACCTAGTCCTCAGGTATTAAACAGTCTGGCAGTTCTTAATAGTAGATTACAATTTTAATACAGGGTTTGGATATGGTTTGAGACTGGACTGAAGTTAGATTTTCCGTACCTTTACCGATTTAAACCAGAAAAGATACTGAAGAGTGAAATGGAGGCTGGCAGTATAGAAACTATTCGAGGAACTTGTTGCAGAGGGAGCTTCTTTTGTGATAAGTGGAAATACCATCATAAAACAAATTTGGAACTGGCAAAGAAGATAGGGGTGACTCTACCTTGAGATATTTGATCCTTCTGCACAATAGTACAGTATGCTTAGTGCAGTAATGTCCCTCAAACAGAATTTTAGGAGAATCATCAAAGATGTGCATGGAGATTTTATTAAGTGATGAAAACTCCTAGACAACTTAAATGGCCAGTGGTAGAAACGGTTTGTGTAAACTTTGGTACATCCATATATAGGAGTGTTAAACTGTAAATTGGAAACTTGTCCATACTGTGTCTGGTTTTTGGAAAACATGGAGACACTACACGGACATTCTGGAGAAGTACATACCATTTTAGGTATTATTTCTGGTGAGAAGATTAAAGGAGCTTTTCCTCACTTGGACTATAGTTTTCTGGTTTTTCTAGGAAGAATTTTAGTGTGGTGACATGTTTGATTTTCTTACACCTTTATTGAGATATAATTGACCTACAATAGACTGCACATAAAGTGTACAATTTGATGTTTTGACAGTGTATACACCTGTGAAACCATTACCACAATCAAAGGAATAAGCATTTCCATCATGCCCAAAAGTTCTCTAGTATCTCTGTGAGTCCCAACTCCTACTTCCCACCCCTCCAGCCAAGCACTGATTTGCTTTCTATCACTACAGATTAGTTTACATTTCCTAGAACTCATTATAAATAGAATTCTACGGTATACACTCTTTGGGTAGCTTCTTTCACTCAGAATAGTTATTTTAAGATTCAGTCGTGATGTTGGGTGTATAGTTCCTTTTTATTGACTAGTTGTATTCCATTGTATGAATTCACAGTTTATCCATATATCTGTTGGTGAACATTTGAGTTGTTTCCAGTTTTTGACAATTAACCAAAACTATGTACATTCATATACAATTCTCTATATAGGCATACACTTTTTTCTTGGGTAAATACCTAAGAGTAAAATGACTGGGTCCTATAGTTAATGTATGTTTAACGTTTTGAGAAACTGCCAAGCTGTTTTCCAACATGGCTATACCACCTTACGTTTCTGGCAGCAGTGTATGAGAGTTCTGTTTGTTCCACATTCTTGTCACCACTTAGAATGATGAGTCTTTGCGACTTTAGCCAATCTAATAGATGTGTAGTGGTATCACGTTATGGTTGAATTTGCATTTCCCTAATGACTAGTGATGTTGAGTATCTTTTCATATGTTTATTTGCCATCCAGATACCCTCTTTAATGTTTGGTCAAAGCATTTATCCATTTTTAAATCCGATTGTGTTTTAAATTTGAGGAGTTTTTATACGTACTGGATATAGGTCTGTCATTTATCACATGTACACTTCTAAATATTTTCTCCCAGTCTGTGGCTTGTTTTTGCGTTCTCAGAATAGTACCTTGCAAAGAGCAGAAGTTTTAAACTTTGATCAACCCCAGTTTATCTTTTTTTTTTTTTTTTTAAATGTTTGAGAGAGACAGAGACCAAGCGTAAGTGGAAAGGACAGAGAAAGAGAGACACAGAATCCGAAGCAGGCTCCAGGCTCCAAGCTGTTAGCACAGAGCCCAATGTGGGGCTCAAAGTCACGAGCCGTGAGATTTTGACCTGAGCTGAAGTCAGATGCCCAACTGACTGAGCCACCCAGGCGCCCTGCTTTTTCTTCTTTTTAGTGGGTTGTGCTCTTGGTGTTGTGCCTGAGAAAACTCTGCTTAACCCAATGTCACAAAGATTTCCTCTTATATTTTCCTCTGGAAGTTTTCTATCATTAGATAGTTTAGATCTATGATCTATTTTGTGTTTTGTATGTGGTACCAGGTATCAGTTCAAGTTCTTCATATGGGTATACACCTATTAAATACCATTTGTTGAAGAAACACTTTAACCTGTTTTTGAAACACTTCAACTTTTCAGTTATTCTTTCAAATACTGACACCTAATATAGTTTTTTAATTGACAAGATATTTTCTAATACATAAGATCTTAGGGATTGTGGAGAGTAATCCTGGAAAATCATTGTGAAGTACATTTATTGCTCCAAAGAGAAAAAGCAAAAGACTCAGTCTTATTTAAATATGTAATGTACATATTACTCTGTAACTATTTCAGTGGTAATTCTTTTCCAATACTCTCACCACCACTAGTCATGGACATACCAGTGAGAAAATAAAAATACCCTACTGGTTTGCTTAACTTTCCCTTTCTGCCACCTTTCCAGATCCACGAGAGCGTGTGAAAGAAGATGACTTAGATGTTGTTCTCAGCCCACAGAGACGAAGCTTTGGAGGGGGCTGCCATGTGACAGCCGCTGTTAGTTCCCGGCACTCAGGAAGTCCATTGGAAAAAGACAGTGATGGGCTTCGCCTGCTTGGCGGACGAAGGATTGGCAGTGGAAGAATAATCTCTGCTCGGACCTTTGAGAAGGATCACCGACTCAGTGATAAGGACCTGCGGGACTTGAGAGACCGAGATCGAGAGAGGGACTATAAGGACAAGCGATTTAGGGTTTGTCTTCTAGATCCTCTGGCCCCTCATGTGCTTAGGGACTTGATATGCAGTTTGTTTATACCAGGTTATTTTGAGATGCTGGATGAACAGAGCCCATTCTTAAGCCAGATAGAGAGGAGCAGAAAGAGTGCTGGAGGTGGGGTGGGGTGGGGGTGGGGGTGCTTCAAGTCTGCAGCATAGTATCTTCATTACATTATTGAGCATTACCTAATTCATCAAGACCTTGACTGAGGTAGAAATGCCTTAACTAGAACCTTATTTTTTTATCTTGATTGTGTACTTTTCCAGAGGGAGTTTGGGGATAGTAAGCGTGTCTTTGGTGAGCGAAGAAGAAATGATTCCTACACAGAAGAAGAACCAGAATGGTTCTCAGCTGGACCCACAAGTCAGTCTGAAACCATTGAGCTGACTGGCTTTGATGATAAGATACTGGAAGAAGATCACAAGGGGAGAAAAAGAACAAGGCGACGGACAGCCTCTGTGAAGGAAGGTCAGCAAAAACTTTGAGAGGGGAGCTCACTGTTCTAAAATGAGATGTGCTTGTAATTGGCCTGAATGTGCACTTAGGAACAACTGTACCCATTGCAAGGAAGTAGCAAGTTTCTAACATTGCAGCCTGATTTTGAAGCTGCTAAGTTTGAATTTATTAGGTGTGGATACTATATCCTCAACTTGTTCTGCCTGTGGTGCTAAACAGAAAAGTCTCACATTCCCCTGTAAGAGTACTGTGTACATAAAAGGGTTCCCCAGAGATAAGAAATGTGGTAAAAATAGTGGAGGAGTTTGATTCATTGAGCACTAGACCCAGTGATAAGTGTTTTGTCTGCGTAATCTTACTTCTAACAACCCTATGAGGTAGGTACTTCTTTCCCCATCTTGTGGATGAGCAAATGGAGGCACAGAAGGCTTGAGTGACTTGTCTGTGGACACTAACGAAGTAAGTAGTGAAACTGGGAATTGAGCAACTTCTTTTGTACTTCAGAGCCCACCTTCTTCACCATACTGTTAGACTTCCTACATCAATTGTTTCTGACTTGGCTTCTCCCAGACTCAGTCAACTATGAGATAAGGTCAGGTAGCTCCCATACTAAACTGAAAAGTCAGAGTTAACAGTGTGAGAGGTGCCTGGTGCAGAGTTGGGGGGGTCCCATTAGTCATTTTCCAGTAGCCTGGCTTTGAGGTGGCTAGGCCGGCTAGCCTGGATTTGAGTATTGGGGCAGTTGCTTACAAAAAGGATAATCTTTGATAAAACTCTTTATAGGTGGACTTGTTTATTTGTAAGGTGAAGACAGTGCCTACTCTATAACTTTAAGGGTTACTCTTAGCATTAAAGATTGAATGTGAACATCAGAGCTCAGCCTCTTGTGGGCACTTCTTCAGTAAATTCCAGTTCTCTTCAGCCTTCACGTTTGGTTGGAAAATACCTTTTGGCAGCTACTAGGCAACAAAAGTGGAAAGCTATTTTAGAAGTGCCTGGCTGGCTTAGTTGGTAAAGTGTGCCACTCATGATCTCAGGGTTATGAGTTTAGGCCCCACATTGGGTATAGAGATTACTTAAAAAAAAAAAGAAAAAAAGAAAGCTATTTTGATACATAAATGTGTAGTGCCACCTTAAAATTATAAGGCTAAGATATATTTGTGTAGAAAATGAGCTAGTGGAATTTAAGAGAAAGGAAAGGGAGAACTCACTTGTCTTTTTTTTTTTTTTTTTTTGGTAATATCTTTAAAATACAGTAGATATTACCATTATCTTTATGCTGTTACATGTTGTTCCCTAGAGTGATGCATGACATCAGTGGGTAACTTGTAAAGCTTTGTTCTTAAATAACCTTTGAGACATGGCTTTGTGTCATTCTCAGGCTAACGAGCACCAGCCCAGTGTAGTCTTTGCACATAATGATAAAGATAAGGCTTCTGGTGAAAAGAAGCACATGTTTTCGTAACTCAACTGCAATGTGAATTTCAACCATTCTTGTATCAACAAGTGGATGAACCAAAAGGAGTGAGAGTATCACCTTCTTACTTTATAGATACAGAGAGAGACAGGCCTGGAAGAGGGGACAACCCAAGACCCTGTCACATGGATTTCATGGCAGAGCCCCATGTGGAATCCGGGAGTCCTAGCTCACTCATCCCAGTAGTTAATTGCCAGTGGTCCCTAGGCTGTCCTAACCACTGTATTTAGGATAAACAGGTACCCCGTAATTTCATCTTGGCTACAAAAATGAGGGGAGGGATGATGAGTGCCTTTTAGTCCAGTTTTTATTTGTATTCTAACTTTACCCTGAATTTTTGTTTAATGTTTATTTTGAGAGAGCACGTGCATATGCACACACAAGCGGAGAGGGCAAAGAGAGAGGGGGAGAGAGAACCCCAAGTAGGCTCCATGCTGAGTGTGGAGCCCAGCTCAACAACTGTGAGTTCATGACCTGAGCTGAAATCAAGAGTCAGACACTTAAGTGACTGAGCCACCCAGGCCCCCCTCCCCTGAATTTTTTATGTAGCAGTTCTCTGCAGGCACATACTAGTGCTGGCAGTGTAGCAGTTAATAGGACAAACATGTTCACTGCCTGTATGATTTTAAAATTGATGTGTATTGAGTACTCACTTTAGACAGGTGATGCATATATGGTAATATTAACGAAACAATTTGAATGTGCATTACACCTGTAACCAGAAAATAAATTATGTAGAAGTCAGAAATAGCTAAATCCCCCCATTGATAGAAAAGAAAATTTCAGTTTTTCTCTCTAATGAAAGTATGTGGTCCTTCTGAATGTGGTAAAACTTGCCCCTAGTTATCTTTTCTGGGCCTCTGCCTTTTGAGTCTACCATGATAAATGGCCAGTTGTGTTTGTCTACTAGTGCATATCCCTACCCACTCATACCCACTCTCAGTTGACAGACCCTGTCTGCTTTCCAGAAACCTTGACACTGGCATAAAATTGCATGTGGAACATTCTTGTTATCTGCAAAAGCTATTTATCTGTTAAGAGATCTTCTCATCTCAACACAAAATAAAAGGCATAGGAGAAATATTAAAATTTCTTTTGTAAATCTATGAACCAAGTACAGACTCTTGTTTCTGGCTTTCATCCTTAAGTTGGGACCCAAAACTACAGCAAAATGTATTATCACTTGTCGATCCTGAGGTGGGCTGGCAGGTTCTGCTTAGTAAAATGGATCAGGCAGAAGCACTGCTCTAATGGAAAAGGACACAAACTGGGCATTGATTAGGCTATTGTTAATTCTTCTAGGGCCCAATTTCTTTGTAAAGTGAGGATACCTCCACCAAATAGTCATTTTAGTTTAAATGTCAGTTTCTAAGGGATAGTATTTGCTTCTCTTTTCAGTAAGTATGTTCTAACCCACTGGAGAGACTGCTGATTGCTTTATCGATGGCTCACAAACCTTGTCTGTTTCACTGGTTGTCAGAAGGCTCACGGTAGTTAGATGGCAGCCACCCCTGTGGAGGAGCAGTGCTGCTGTAATACTCAGAGCTTGGTGTGGAAGAGTATCGGTGGCCATCTTAGGGTTAAAGCTTCTGCCACTTGGCTAATATTGAGACCTTGGGTAAGCAAGCCACTTAACCCTTTAGTTATTAAATTCCCTGCTTTGCTGTGCAGTGTTTGAAGCATTACTGGAATGAAGGCAGCTGATGGCATTTAGTGTCTCTTGGTCTGATTAATAACAAGACTGAGGTAACTATTAGGGACTTTTGAGAAGGGATGGGTCCAAGATTTGGTGCTTTTTTTTTTTTTTTTTTTTAACAGGAAGACTTCATGTCTGCTGTAGATCTTGAAAGTACAGGCAGTTCTTACATTGGTACTTTTGCAGCATGGGGCTTTGGGAGTTCTGTCCTTCAAACTAAAAAGTTTGATGGGGCGCCTGGGTGGCTCAGTCGGTTAAGCATCTGACTTTGGCTCAGGTCATGATCTCATGGTTCGTGAGTCTGAGCCCCACTTCGGGCTCTGTGCAGACAGCTGAGAGCTTGGAGCCTGCTTCACATTCTGTGTCTCCCTCTCTCTCTGCCCCTCCCTTGCTCGTGCTCTGTCTCTGTGTCTCAAAAATAAATGTTAAAAAAAAAAAAAATTGAATGTCTAGGGACACCTGGGTGGCTCAGTTGGTTAAGCATCTGACTCATTTTGGCTCAGGTCATGATCTCACAGTTGGTGAGATTGAGCCCCACCTTGGGCTCTGCACTGGCAGCATGGAGCCTGCTTGGGATTCTCTCTCTCTCCCCCTCTCTCTGCCCCTACTCCACTCATGCTCTCTTTCTCAAAATAAGTAAATAAACATTTTTTTAAAAGTTGAATGTCTAGTATATCTCAGGGCACTTCTTTAAAAGAAGAAAAATTTTTTATCTTAAGTATTTTGCCTTTTGCCCATATCCCAGCTAAAACGAAGATACTAGATTCCTCAAATGTTAACACTTGGTAGCTTCATTTAGACCCTACCTTCTTATCCTAATAACAACAACCGAATAATACTAAGTTTTAGATATACCAGGCACTTGAGAGTAAGACGAAACTGATTAGAGCAGATTACCTGCCTTCAGGAAGGTCGGTATCAGTAGACACTTTGAGAGACAACACAAGGATTATAGAGAAGGCAGTGATTAATTTTTCTGGGCAGGGTAAATATAGGTAGGCAGGTCAGCCTTCCCAGAAGAGGTACCATTTGAGGTTTGCCTGCCTTGAAGGATGAGCTACAACCAACCTGTAGGCAAGTGAAAATTGCCCTCATGCCAGATTTCACATAAATACCTTAGATTGTTGAACCCTGACTTAAAGCAGTGGTATAGATTACGTGGGTGAAGGCAGAGCCAAATTAATTTGGTTCCATTTTTAAGCAGCAAGAGACTTGCAAAAAACTATCTTTAAAAAAAAAAAAATCCCATTAGAAATAGAACCTGCTGCATTACAGAAAACTTGAAGAATGGGTGGTGGAGGGACCATAATCTTTCCTGCATTGTGTTGGTGTTCTGGCTTGTTACTAGGGCTTTTTTCCTAGCTCCCATAGGAAGCGAATGGTTTTACTGTTGTAAATGCTATATCGGCACCTAAGGTCTGTCTTTAAAGTTAGCTATGGCTCTTTTGCACGTGTGATGATGGCTGAGGCCACAGAATAAGTCTAGAGCAGTTCACTTGATCAAGTCTGTTTTTGTCCTGGTTTTGCTTTCAGGCATAGTCGAGTGCAATGGAGGAGTGGCCGAAGAGGATGAGGTGGAGGTCATCCTGGCACAGGAGCCTGCTGCTGATCAGGAAGTGCCAAGGGATGCCGTCTTGCCTGAGCAGTCCCCAGGAGAATTTGACTTTAATGAGTTCTTTAACCTTGATAAGGTGCCATGCTTGGCTTCGGTGAGTGTAGCAGCACGCTTATAAATGAGATGGAGCAACTGTATGGTTAAATTTGACCTAAGTATCTCAGATACCTCTTTTTAAAGTATTGTTTTGGTAGATGTTTTGGGGATTTTGGCTTTTATTCTTAAATATTATTTGAGTTTTTGTGGCTTTGTTTTGGGAGTCTGAGTGGAAATGACCAAGTTGAGAATTCTGTACCACTTACCTCTTTTCTAGTCTGGTAGCATTGAAGTAAGAAATCTTTAGATGTTAAGAACATTGCTTTTATTTTTAGGTAGTTAAGTGTTTGTTAGACTTGCTGCAGAGGTGGATTTTTATAATTGGTGATTAGTATCATGCTGATGTACATTCCTTGGGTAAGGTTGACTTGTTAGGTGGTAACTTTGTGGTGTGATGGTTCTGAAAATCTTCAATGAAAAGCAACTTGGAATACTTTCAGTGTTGCTGTTAAACTACTGAGGTCCAGTTTTTCTCAACTTTCAAAGTAGATTCAGTAAGCATCCCAAATCCTCACTTGCTGCTGCCTTTGCTCCTCGCCCCTTTGGTCATTTAGGGATTACTATAGCCTCAACAAATTGGAGAAAAGATAGCACTCTGACCTGTGCACACAGAAATGAAGTTGTTCTGTGGTTGTTGAAAGAGTGCAGAGAACCATGATGAAACAGAATTTTAAAAACATTTGCCCAAAAGCATCTGTATGTTCTAGAGGTCCCATTTACAATAGCAAATACATTTGACCTGTCCTTTAAAATTGGTGATTCATGGAATTTAAATGACTGTACTTCCTAACTATGATGGCTCCTTATTTGATTATCCCGTGAGCAGAGAGAACTGGGTGTGACAGAACAGGCAATATTGGCTTGTCTCCTTTGTCATTTGTGGTCCCAGTCCTCAAAAGATGGCCACCTGGAACAGGTGAGCAGACACTGCCTAGCACTAATAGGTATGGGGCTGCAGGTGAGTTCTAGGGCAGTACCTCTTAAATTCTCTGTGGTGAGGGGCCAGGTTCTATTTTCAGTCCATTGAGAACCAATACTTGAGTATAAAGTACAAAAGTCACAGCAGTGCCAAATTGCTGCAGTTTCTAAGCATTTACTTTCATTCTCTCAACTTACCTCCATGTGGTCCAAGAACACACTTGTCTAGAGCACTCTTCAGGTAACTGTGTGTTTGGTTCTCACTTACAGTCAGCCAGTCAGTAGTAGTCCTTTGGCTCACTGTGAGCAGAAATGTTGCATTCAGATGTGAGCTTAATTTTTTTGGTGTAAAATTCTTAGCTTTTGAGGGGATGATAGTGGCTTCCCCATCCCCCCCCCCTTCACTCTCTTAGGTGGAAATCTTACTATAAAAAGTTTTCACAGCAAAAGGTAAAAATTTATAGGCGTATTATGGCTCCAAATGTGAGCACCTGTGAAGCTTAACTAGCGTGTGCCTACGTAGAAGAAGAATCCAAAACTAAACCTGATAATAGGTAACATGCATAGAGTGCTGATTGTTATAGGCTTTACATACAATAAGTCATTTAATCCTCACAAAATCCTTATAAATTAATTACTACAGTTTCCATTTTACAGACGAGGAAACAGGCACAGGTTTAAATAACTTGCCCAAAGTCACACATGTAGTAAGTGGTAGAAACTGAATTTTGATTCATGCAGTTTCAGTTAAGAGTCTTTGTTTTCAGTTCACCATAACTATACTGCCTCTAAAGTATAAAAGGAGGAATAGGAACTTCACACTATATTTGGCCCTCACCCTCAACCAAAATTTGGCTAAAGCTGAGCAGTAGTTGCTACTAGGCTAAGAGGTCTCCATGTTTTTCATGAAAGTCCTGCTCATTAAGGTGTATATTCTATAGGTTCACTTAAAAGCAAAACTGGGATCAGTTAAAAATACTGATTATGCTGTATAACTCTAATATTTGCTCATTAAATGACCAATTCGGAAAAATAAGAACTATATAGGATTTGAGCATCAGTTGACAAGTGTTATATAAAGTGCTTGAAGTAGTGCATGGCACTTAGTAAGCTCTACCAGTGTTAGGTATTAATAGATAAAAATAGAATTATACCTGTAGTTGTAGGCTATGTTTACTGGGATTACATCACATTAGAAGTAGAAAGTCATAAAAATCTATGCAAACTGAAAATTTGGATCACATGTGAAAGTAATTTCAGTTAAATAATTAAAAATAAGTTTGTTTTAAATATGATGCAACTATTACTATAGGGCCTGACATGTAACAGGTGCTTATGTATGTTGAATGAAGAAAAAGGAAATCAAAGTGGAAATCGTAAATGATTTAGAGTGATGAACAAGGACCATGACACAGAAAACCCTTGGTGGTGTGATCAGAAGTATGCTCAGAAGAAAAGGTATAGCCTTAGGTACATTAATTGCAAATCCCCAAAGTCAAACTAGAGTGAAACAAATACAAAAATATAGAAATTTCCATAAAAGTGGAAGGTACTAAAAGAAAAATGTTAATCATTTACTAGTCATTGACAATGACTAGTAAAAGCTAGTCATTGTCAAAGAAAATATTTTACAGTATCTGATCAGAATAATACGAATCCTAAGATAAGACTTATCAAATGACTTTTGTTTGAAGGACCAGACTAACAGTCATAAGTTACTTTGAAAGGTTATTAAAAATCTAGAAAGAGCAGATGAAATCTACCAGATTACATTTATAGGCTCCTCTTCTTGAACAGCTGATAGCTGACAAGAATGTTCACAGAGGATGTCTTAACCAAGAAGTCAGAGCAGTGGGTCCAGCTCTCCATTTCCTGTACCAAGGTGCAGGAAATCTAACTACTGCTAGATCATCCTTGCTTGCTGTGTGGTAATAATGACTGCCTAGATGAATCCTCTCAGGATTCCTTTGGGGTTTAAAATGCTTTACTTTCCTGAAAGTGGAATTTCCAATCAATGTGTGTAAGAGTAACTTAGTGTCAGGGGTGCCTGGCTGGCTCGGTCCGTAGAGCACATGACTCTCATCTCAGGGTCGTGAGTTCAAGCCCCACCTTGAGCATGGAGCCTACTTAATAAATAAAAGTTAATTGAATGAGTAACTTTGTTTCTACTTTTTATGTTTTAGCTATAATAAAACCACTCTAACAGAAACAAAGTTGGTCATTGATCGAAGTATGGAAGGAAATGACTTTCTCAACACTTACTGTCATATCTTTAGAAAATGCCCAATTACTTTATATTCATGTCCTTTTTCATGTTCTTCCTGTGTATCTTCTGACCTTTTTCCTATACACTATGGTCAGAGGAAATAAAAGGATTAAAATGCAAAGAGATTTTTGCTAGTTATGAAATGTCAAACTCTTCAACATTTTAACATTTTTAATGGCTATAGCTTTTAGTTTTAAAATCCTATTTGTCACTGACATGGTTATGCTTTAGATATAATTTTCAATTTTTCAGTGAAAAAATATTTAATAATGTTTCTCTTATATTTTAATTATTGCAAAAAATTTACACTTGACAGCATTAATATTGAAGGTGTGTGAGTCTTACAAGTGAAGTGTGATTGAAATTGAATCAGAAAATAGAAGTGCCACAAATAATAAATGTCATGAGTTAAAATCCTTCATTCTTGTGTTCAAGAGAAGTACTCTGTGGCTTAGTTTTGGTACATTATGAGGAAATTCTCCCAGGTGAGAATAAAAGAATCTAACCTGCTGTTGCTGCACTTTGGAAATTGGGAGTTCCAGGCATTAGATGAAACAGAATCACTAACTTTGCCATCCGTGTACCAGTTTTGGGGAAAACCTGTTTTCTCTTTATCATTGGTATAGAAATGAAAGTTTATGCCTTACTTTCAAGGATGTGCCTCATTTTTTGGATTGACATTTGCTTTACCTTGTCTTTTCTAAATATTGATAAGAACACTGCATAAAGATCAATTTGGATATTTAACTGGATTTATGATAGCGTAGAATTAAAATATGCATTTTTTTAATGCTTCAATCTAGTTTTTAAGAAGGATTGATCATGGAAATTATTATGAAATAGTGTTGAGAAATTATTTCTGATTATAATGCATCATTTAATTGTTCTTACTAAACTGAAAACTGTTGAGATTGGGGTTAAAAGAAAACAAACACCTGCAAACTCCCTATTAAATTCATGCCGACAAGGGGACCTGGGTGGCTCAGTCAGTTAAGCTTCCGACTTCAGCTCAGGTCATGATACCACGGTTTGGGAGTTTGAGCCCCATGTCGGGCTCTGCGCTGATAGCTCAGAGCTTGGAGCCTGCTTGGGATTCTGTGTCTCCCTCTCTCTCTGCCTCTCCCCTGCTCGCGCGCTGTCTCTCAAAAATAAATAAACGTTGAAAAAAATACACCAATATTAGAGGACAGTTAAAAGTTAATCTTTCACATCCTAACACATTCTAAACTTTGACTGCAATTATGATCTCTGTGAGCTCTACTTTTTAGCTTTTGGCTTCCGAAATTGTCACCATTGAATTTTCTGATGTTCATTACAGCCTTGAGAAAGTTGAAGTTTGAAGTAAGGGCTGTCATCATCTCTCTATACTTAATATTTAGTTGAAGACCACTCATCAGCTTGGCAATGGAATGCTTTACTATGGTAATTTTGATTTTGAAACTATGTCCTCTGAGAACATTAATTAGTTCATGGAGTTTCTAATGAGGCAAAGGATAGAAATCCAAACCACATTATATGGCAAGAGATTTTTTGTTATATGCTTAGAAAGTACATGATCAGTAACGCCTACCTTTGGGTTACTCAAATGACCTTGGAGGGGAAGAAAAATTAAAGATGTTGAAAATCGTAATTTCTGAGAGTATTTACCTTCAGGTCAGCAGCATCAAAGGAAGCTTCAAAGTAAGTGACCTTTTCTTAAAATTTGAACCTTGTTGTCCCTTTCACCTAGAAACTGTTATCTTAGCTCCTTTTGTCTTTCCCTTTAGATGATAGAAGATGTTTTGGGAGAAGGGTCAGTCTCTGCCAGTCGGTTCAGTAGGTGGTTCTCTAACCCGAGCCGATCAGGAAGCCGATCCAGCAGTCTCGGGTCAACACCACATGAAGAACTGGAGAGACTAGCAGGTAAAATGGCTTCAGAGTCTGACCTTGAATGTAGATTGGAGCTTTCTCTGATAATGATTCATTCTGTCTTCATTAGTTAGGGTCCATTAGGGTTAAAGGCTCTCTGGATACTTAAAAACCCCTTCAGTTTATGCCTTCTTAATACTGTTGAAGATCTGTTTCTGTGTTTTATTGGGACTAATTGATTATAAATGTATTTACTTGCAATATTAGGTTTGGAACAAGCCATCCTCTCTCCTGGACAGAACTCGGGGAATTATTTTGCTCCTATCCCACTGGAAGACCATGCTGAAAATAAAGTGGATATTTTAGAAATGCTACAGAAAGCCAAAGTGGATTTAAAACCTCTTCTTTCCAGTCTTTCTGCAAATAAAGAAAAGCTTAAGGAGAGCTGTAAGTGTTTATTAGAGTCTGCTTTAGGCATTTGAAAAAGTGTGGATATCAGGCAGTTGGTTCTAACATACTGCTGTTTCATCAAAAGTCAGATAGTGGGTTCTATTTTATGTTTTTCAAAAAACTTTTTATCAAACAGTACCACCTCTTTGAGAATCTGGTAGTCAGTAGACTTTCCATCCAAGTCTTCCTTATTACCTGGATCCTGATCATAACACTTCCAGCTAATGTTATAGTTCTCCTGGGCATAACTTGGCAGCTTCTCACACGTTTGCCCCAGTCTGCCATTTTCTTATGTTATGCACTCTCAACATAAAACCTTAATGATAAAATAACCATAGCGAAGGTAGCAACCTTACTGATGTTAGGCTATCTGGGATTCTTGTCCCTGATAACAAGTCTCCAGAAGACTTATTATGAGAGGTCCTCCTGCAAGATGCACATTAAAGATCTTATCAAGTCTTAAAGCATTACACCCCAAGTGGTCTCCCGTTTCTAGCATTGTAACACTTAGGGTTTATTTATGCCATTTCGTACTGAGTACATAGTTATGGCCTTATTTCCACTGTGCAGCTGTGATTTTAAGGGTTATCAGTTTGTCAGTTAGGGCATCAACCTTTTCTGGCAACCTCACTTCAACTGTGAAATAAATTTTCACTTTAACCATCATGATAGCCCCAGAGAACTCCTACCACATACTCCCTTACTTGGCTTAATCTGATTTTCTCAATGTTTCAGCGCATTCAGGAGTTGTGCTGTCAGTAGAAGAGGTAGAAGCAGGGCTCAAGGGCTTGAAGGTGGACCAGCAAGTGAAGAATTCAACTCCCTTCATGGCAGAACACTTAGAGGAGACCCTGAGTGCTGTAACCAGCAATCGACAACTCAAAAAAGATGGAGATATGACCGCATTCAACAAACTAGTGAGCACCATGAAGGCAAGTGGGACTTTGCCTTCTCAGCCCAAAGTCAGCGTAAGTATTTGGCACAAACCCAAGCCTTTTCTCCTATTCCTTCTTTCTGTTCCACTTCCCCCTATAATAAATGGACTTTAAAAAAAATGGTATTCTAAGTTGGAAGTTCTTTAATAGGCATTTGGTCCTTGATGCTTTTGTGTGTTAATTATCACTGTGCTATTTGTTACTAGAAAAAGCAGCTTGTGGTTGATGGATCTTTTATAGGTGATAGTTTATAAAGATAGAAAAATTCAGATATAACTTTAAGTCATTGCCAAAAAAAGGTGTAAAAATATTTTTGGATTGTACTCTAGAGAAAGTTTCCTATTTATTCAGCTACTTAAGCCAAAATAATTCACCATATGTTTACAGTACATCTTTCTTTTTACGTTTTTTAATCACTCCTATACACCGGGAATTACCTGCTTTCTTGATCAGGCAATTGACAGTGCTATGAATAACTTGTAAAGTATCTAAGATGGATTTTTCAAGATCATTGCATTGTTAATTTACTAACTAGAAAAAGCTGTGACATGTAAAACCATCCTGGGGCATGAAGTTGGTTAGGTAGTGACTGCATGCCAGCAGATGCAGGTGTATAGTGCGTACTGGTCTTTGTCATAACACATTAGCGGTGGGTTCTTAGCCATGGCCTGTGTCAGTATTGCTGTCCCTTGATGATACAAGGTAATAAGGGAAGCAGGGCAAACATGAACAATAAAAACGTAAACATAGATTTGTTGCTGAGTTACAGCAAATTTATTAAATTGAGTTTTGCCTCTTGTTTTCTTCTTTTTTTTTTTTTTTTAACATTTATTTATCCTTGAGATAGAGACAGAGCATGAATGGGGGAGGGTCAGAGAGAGAGAGAGGGAGACACAGAATCTGAAACAGGCTCCAGGCTCTGAGCTGTCAGCACAGAGCCCGACATGGGGTTCAAACTCACGGACTGTGAGATCATGACCTGAGCTGGTCAGACACTTAACTGACTGAGCCACCCAGGTGCCCCAGCCTCTTGTTTTCTTCTAACATCATCATTTCTGGGAACTACAAGTTGGTCATGGTATCAGTAACTGTTTGATTCATCGTGCCTTGTACCAAGGGAAGGCGCAATCGATTGTGGGAATTTTTTTTATCTGACCAGCAGTTGACAGGTTCCAACAGAGATGCCATTGTTCCTGGCCTTAATGCCAGGACTGACATACTACCCCTGGAAGAAATCATCTTAAGTAGACTCATTACTTTGTATCTGACCACACCATGCCAGTTATAGGGGAATGTTTTCTCTTAAACTGCTTCAGAGTTACGTCCATACAAAGAATTACTAGATCCAGATGCTTTCACATGAGCACCAGATTAAAAGATCACAAACTATACTTTTCTCGTTCATCTGTGTCTCGGTGATTGTGTGCTTGTAAGTCAAGTGCTTGAGTCAAGTCTTGTTAAGTGCCTTCTTTTAATGTGAATGAGTAAAGAAGTGGGAACAGGAGGATTCAAAAGTTTACCTGATGCTTTTGAACATTTTGTTTCAGATGTGATGCTAGGGTTTGATATTGACACAGTTGACCCTGCCTTGTGAGGGTAACTGGTTTGATGTTGGGGTTTCAGTGGTCTGAAATAATATTTGGCCAAGGGAGTGAGCCTCAAACACCTGTGTAAAGGGATGGATGATATAATTCAAGTTGCTACACAAAAAGTAACACAAACTCAACCTAACCTAGAAAAAAAAGCAACAAGGAAACTAAAGTTTAGCGCACCAGGTATTATCCCAACATATTGCTTGAGCTGCATGTTGTTGTTAACTCATGGTCTATTTTAAAATCAAGTCAATTACTATGGCTGTGTGTGTTATGTATATACTATTATCCGCGTCCATCTGTCTAGGTTCAACCATATTGTTTCATCACCAAAAAAGGATATGTTGGTTCCATCTAACCTCCATTTCAAATTGAATTGTAGAGACTCTATCCTCCAAATACAGTAAGCCATGTAGTATAAAGTTGCCCTTTTTTGTTAGATGGAATTAAATGACTCTTGAGATCTCTTATTAAAATCCTCTGCAGTCCCAATTCCAAAACCAACAATAAAACACTTGGAGATCTTTGGGTTGTTTGTCATGCCTGAGGACATTGCTGTGGACCTTGGCAGCTTCATCTAGTAGAAAAGAAAACTGTGTACCAGAGAAAGCACTTCAGGCAGAGCTAAATGGACATAAGGATGTCCTGAAGTGCAGGAGGTAATGTCATTTGGATGACTGCTGCTGCATTAAAAGCACAAGAAGTGGAGGATCTGAATTTTGTCCTGTATATGAGACCCATTTTGTAACAGCTCATTAAAAATACTAAAGTTTAAATTTCCTGAAATGTGAAACTCTGAAATATAACAATCCTGGCCAACCTTTAATGTTGTTTACTAGGTTTTTAACTACCATCTGTAGTCTATAAATCCTGTTTCAAAGATAATGGGTAGCAAAGGTTGCCTTGAAAATTAAAATCTATAAATTATCAGAATTTCCTTCTTGTTGCTTCTTACTAGGTGTTCCTCTATTTCACCATTTCCTTTTTCTCTTCTTTGGGTCACAGTAGTAGAGACAGTGAAATGCACTAGGGTTACCACAGAGAGGAAAAGACCATCTGAGGGTCTCTGAGTGGACTTTGCATGTACACGTGCAGATTCTTTCCATTTCCAGATCTTTGGGACCTGTGTGTGATGAGCAAGTGGAACAGGTTGATCTAACTTAGATTTCTGTGCTTTTGACATCATTCTGCTTAAGTGCCAACTCCCTGGGGAGTTTTTAATGCTTTCTTGTGGTCCCCAATTAATATGTAAGTTGTGTGTGTAAGAAGGTTAAAATAAGTTTTCCTTTGACTTTTTTAGCGAAACCTTGAAAGCCATTTGATGTCCCCTGCTGAGATTCCAGGCCAGCCTGTCCCTAAGAACATCCTGCAGGTACTTCACCATCTTATACCATGGCCTCGGAGTCCTGAACACTAGTCCTCTGAACTGGTTTTGTGTAGTGGTCCAACTTTGGGCCTTAGAGAATGATCCATGTGGTCTGACAGTTGAGGGTACAGTGTTGCTACCTGGCATAGTTCTGTGTCACTGTTAATCTCATTGTGGGGTGGGGAGGTGGCTGAAGATGACAAAGCTCTTGACTTCCAGTTTACAGGTTTGCAGTTTCTATAGAAATTTAAAGTATCTAACCTATATTTGTAGCACTAACTTAAAGCAAATGTTGCTAGCTGAACAATGAGAGAAATGTGTTGCATGTACATGTGCCAATTCCTTCACTGGAGCATGAGAGAGATTCATCATTGGCTTCCAAAAGTTAATCCATAATTCATAGCCTCTGACTAGGAGAAGGAAATAGGCTTGTTCACAAGGATTACTTTTTCTGCCTTTAGGAACTTCTGGGTCCACCAGTTCAGAGACCTGCTTCTTCCAATCTTCTCAGTGGCCTTATGGGGAGTTTGGAGCCTACAACATCTTTATTAGGCCAAAGAGCACCTTCTCCTCCCTTGTCACAGGTGTTTCAAACGCGAGCAGCCTCAGCAGACTACCTTCGTCCTAGAATACCATCACCAATTGGTAAATGCTGCTGTGCACAGATGTCTGTCCATTCTCCCCTAAACCACCACAAAGGTTATACTTGTCCCCTAGAACTGGCAAAGTCTTTTTCATGGGTATCCTTGAAGAATTTAAAAAGAAATCTGAGAATTTATTATGCTTTTTTTGGGGGGTATGGTGAGGCACAAAATTGGAAGATAGTTTATCTGGCTGCCCTTCTAGATAAATATGTTCATATTATAGTTTTCTCTCCTAAGATTGATCACAATTATATAAATTGGATCTAGCTCTTTAGTCTTGTTCCCTATTTTGGGAATTCAATCCAAAAAAGTTAATTTGGCTTACTAGGTTTTTCCTTGATAGAGTAGAAGTCAGGCTAGTGGCTCTCCACCAACCTAATGAAGTTGGTATGCAGTTAACTGTGAGCACTGGTGGCTGATACAGAATGTAAATAGAAGAAGCAGTTTTAGAAAGCGGTCTAACATAAGTGTTGTGCAAAATCTCATTGTTTTCTGTCACCCTGGACCACATGTGCTACTGGCCACTCTGGCCCCTGCCAGTCATACCTTGAGAGTAAGTTTTTGTAATCTGCCTTCCACAATTCGCAAGATAGAATGGAAAGAATGTAAACCTCAAAGCACTGGAGTCTGGTTGTCAGCTGTTTCCATGATAAGGAGCCAAATCACTGAGTAAAAAGCACTTCTCTCTGAGAGTTCTCAGCTCTGAAGGGACAGAGGTGAAGCTTAGTGGGGAAGATGTGAATATAGCAGTTTGGATCATTAAGTGCTCTGATTAAGGTCCACATCACCCAGTGTGGACTAAAGAAGAGGGACATCATCAGCCTGGAAGTCACCATTTCCCTGAAAGAGATGGTGTTCAGTAAGAAGCAGCATGCATTAGTGATAACATCTCTCTAATGGATGTGTGCTCTCTTGACATTCACTGAATCTGCAACTTTCCCATCAGGTTTTACACCAGGACCACAGCAGCTACTCGGAGATCCATTCCAAGGCATGCGCAAACCCATGAGCCCAGTCACGGCCCAGGTCAGTCTGAACTTTCTCTAACTCAATTTTTCGCTTGTTTTTCATCCTTCTTGTTGACTGTGGGATGGAAAATTAAATTGTTGCAATGCTTAGAAGTGAGTTTGAACTATAAACCAAGCTCAGTGAAGGCCAGAAAATTGGTGAACAAAGTCACACTTTGTTAAAATCTTGTTCGGTGGGTGGCAGCACAGTTTAGTGAGGTTTGCAGTATCTAATTTCTCTCAGCTGCTGCATAAACATACCTTTCTAAGAGTGAAGAGAGACCTTTGTAGAAAGTGCATTGACTGTCCTCATTTTTCTCGGATCTTCCTCTGCCTCTTCTGCTCAGCAGATGAGCCAGCTAGAATTACAACAGGCAGCTTTGGAGGGGCTGGCCTTGCCACATGACCTTGCGGTGCAGGCAGCAAACTTCTACCAGCCTGGTTTTGGCAAACCACAGGTGGACAGAACCAGAGATGGATTCAGAAACAGGTAAGTTACTAATCCTGCCCTTGTGGGGATTTGCATATTAATTTTCATCAGATTAGCAAATTGGTTATCCATAGTAAAATTCTGTGATACACACTGCTACATTGTACAATATATGGTGAGAATTCTGTCTCCCAAGTGTTCAGTAGAGGAAGTGATATGATTGAATTCTGCAGGGACATAGGCTTTTTTCATTATATATGATTTTTATATTCTTGATTTAAAGGATTCATTTTTACAAATGTAGCTAGCTAATATAGCTCCTTATTTATAATTGTTAGATGATGAAAATTTAGTAAAACTCCACCTAGGTTCTTCCCCTACAGATTCCTTGTTGAGTTACCAAACTGTCCTTTGATGCAGGTTTGTTGATCCATGGTTTGTTGGTCAGAGTTAAGGTTTGTTGATCAAAGCTATTAACAAATGATTAATGACTTCAGTCTCCTCCTGTTCCTTCTGATATTTGCAACAAGTAGTAAAACAAGCCATTACTTAGGGGGAAAGGGCTAGCAATATTGTTCTTTTTTGTTGTAAAATAAAACAGAGAAAACTGCATTAAACAAATGTACAGCTTATTACAAGACAAAATCCTTTGTTAGCTACCCAGAAGCTATGTGCCCTGTCCCAGTAATACCCCTTTCCTCCCTCAGAAGTCATCCCATCCAGCCTTTAAAAGTAAATACTGGGGCACCTGGCTGGCTCAGTAGGAGGGGCATGTGACTCTTGATCTCAGGGTCATGAGTTCAAGCCCCACGTTGGGTGTACAGATTACTAAAAAAATAAACTTTTAAAAATTGAAGAAAAATAAAAGGAAATGCCACCTTCATTTCTTCAATTTTATCACCAAAATGTTTATCCCTGAAACATTAAGTCCTGCCCATACAGTATACTTGGTAGTTAAGAGGTACTTGTGTTTTGGTATTTTTCTTAAAATTGTTATCAGTTTCTTAAAATTGTCTTGCTTCATCTGTTTTTATATGTTGACCCTTTCAGAAGACACTGAGACTTAGTAAGTACTGTGTATTCTTGCATAAATGCATCCTATATATAGTAGCCCTCACCCTAAAGGGAGATCTCAGGACTGGTCTATTGAACCCGTCACTGGATTTCTCTCTATAATATAATGTAGTTTCTTAATAATTCATTGACTTGATTTAATTGACTTTCAAAGCACTTTTGATATCCATAATTTTATTTGCTCTTGGCAACAATCCTGAGGTAGATGGTGTAAATAACTGCATTTTACAGATACAGAAACTTAGGTTTTTAAAATGCAAATTACTCAAAATGAAGACCCAAGTCAGTGTCAGTAGAGCCTTTATGTTGTTTGGATCAAATGTCAACCTCTAAGGCCCTCCCTGAACACCCTGTATACAGTTATGTCCCCTAACAGATATGCCTTTCTCCTTGTCTCTATTTTTTCTTATTGTGCTTATCACCTTCCAGGTTACTATTTATGTTTTGTCTATTTCTCTGCCTATAGTAACTTTTCTGCCCTACAGACAAAAGAATATAATGAGGCCAGAGATTTTTTTTTGTCTGTTTTGTTTATTGCTGGATCGCCAGCACTTACCCCAGTTTCTAGCACAAATATGTTTATCAGAAGGAATATATGATAGGTTTGGCAGAACCACCACACTTGGGGTTTTCCTCATGATCACTCAGAGTACTACTGATCTGTTTCTTCTTTGTTGTCACGCTCAGATTCTCTGTGGCAGCAGTGGGGCTTATCTGGTACTGACTGGAAAGAAGCCATGGTTTAGCATTCTCATCTTTATGATTTAGGAATTTCCAGAATCACTAAGGCTTTGGCCCTCATGGCACAAGGTCTGACAGCTGAAATGCAGTGAAACTCTCATTAGCCAGTGAGCTCATATAATTCATTTTTCTCTCAGCCTGTTTACATCTTCATCATCTGTTTTCTCCAAGTTAAGGGAGAATGGATAAAACGGGGAGAAAAGAGAAGTCTGTTGTTTTAAACTTTATTTGGAAGACTTGGGATCAACTTTGTGTGTGGACCAAGAGTGATGGGGAATGCTGCATGTAACTGGGTCTTAAAATAGCTGAAGCTCTTGGCCCTCTATTTGAACCAGTGTCTTACGAAGCATCAATTCTGTGCCAGGCCCTGTGCTGATCAGTATTGCTCCCTACTCTCTGGAGCACAACCTGGACCACAGAATGAAGGCCCTCCTTAGCCTACCTCACTGGCATAGTCTACAAGTAAAGTATATGCCAGCCCTGGATAACTCTACATTCCCAAGACCGTATACCTGATCCTTCTACCTGAATCATTGTTCTCCATCTTCTAGCTTTCTCATTGGTCACACCCAATTCAATGCAGTTCCTTCCCATGGTCCCTTCAGTAGGAGTAGTCTGTCACTCCTTCTATACCTCATTTTTCCATTACACCTTATTAGTATCTAATATGTACATACCTTAGTTTCCCCTAGGTTAGCATCTCCCCAGTGGACAAAAGAGTTCCTGCAAGGCCCAGGACCATGTTTAATCTTTTGTCTTCCCTTAAGACTTAGCACGTGGTTTTGCATATATTAGGCACTTAATAAATGCTTGGGAAATTGAAATGGATGAGGGGAACAGGATATTAAAGTTCTAAGCTGGTCTTGAGTATTCTGTGGTTTTAGGATTTGGAGTTGGAGCAGCTTGGAGCTCATACTGATACTTGGTTTGTTCACAGGCAACAACGAGTGACCAAGTCACCAGCACCTGTGCACCGAGGGAATTCCTCTTCCCCTGCCCCTGCTGCCTCCATCACAAGCATGGTCAGTGACATTTGCTTTTGTGAACAACTTCAAGGCTTCTCCGTTCAATTGTACCTATGTTGTATCACTCTGTGCCCCAAAGTGTCCTTGAGTGCCTTCCATAGGAATAACTGACTCAGACTTTCACACTTGCTTATTTATTAAGTCTTCCCCTTTCAGGATATAGTCTAACTCTTAAGATTCTAGTGAAGCCCCTACATTGGGGAAAGTTTGTTCCAGCAGATAGAGGAGTATGATCTACAACATATAAGGTAATGTAGTGTGTTCAAACAAATGAACAGTTGGATTGGGAAGTAGGGGAGGATAGGGGCCAAAGATAGGTGAGATGGAGGGGTGAATGGGGTTGGATCATGAGGAGTCCAATGAAACATAGTGGAGACTTCACAAATTCAGATTCAGGTCTCAGTGATATGAATTAAGGCTAGGACAAAGGAGTTTGCTTCTTTATGACGATAAATCTAGTTTTACCACTGACTCATTCATGTACCAGCATTTTTTTTAAGTTTTATCCCCCAAAGATCTTTATCACCTAGTTAAAGCTGATAGACAAAGGGAAAAACTTACTCTGCTTCAGGACCCCAAATGGGTCTCTGCATTACTAGAAGGGGCTCTTGTGTTCATAATTCATGCCCTGTCTCCTACCGTCAAGGATTTAGGGTTAATGAGAAAAGGCACATGCACAGTAAAATCATCAAAGTAAAAATAGGCAGTGAAGAGATGAGGAAAAAAATGACCCCAAATGGTGAGTCCTAGGGCCTGAGGAGATTATTAAGATAATTGTGAATTTCCTGGTAGCCAAGTTAAGATGGGATATAATTAAGACTATAGAGGAATTTAGGTTCTGAGGTTGTCTCTGAATTATCCTTTCCCAGTTGACAGGGCTCTTGCTCTAGAGTTTACTTCTGGCCATGTTCTTCCCCTGTTCTCAGCCTAATCCCAGGCTGGGAAAATGGCTGAAGCAGAGGTTGCATAGGTAGGTCCCTATCACCACAGACACAGACGGGTAGGTTGAAGTTCTATGCTTTAACTACCTTTGTGTTAGAGCTAAGTCTAGGTTTTGGTGAAAGTGAGATGTGAGCAAGGGATGATGCACTTGGGACACCACCCATATGGCCCATCTATTTCTTTTCCTCTAGCGGGTAAACACCAGAACATTGGAGTTGGCCTCTGCACGTGTAGCCAGTAAGGGGACTCTTCAGTTTGACCAATTAACTCTGGCTTGATTAGGAAAGGCAGTTAGAGAATGTGCTAATACTGTTTTTCTCTGCAGCTTTCTCCTTCCTTCACCCCTACCTCAGTGATCCGTAAGATGTATGAGAGCAAAGAGAAAAGCAAGGAGGAGCCAGCATCTGGAAAAGCAGCAGCAGCTCTTGGTGACAGTAAAGAGGACACTCAGAAGGCCAGTGAAGGTACTGCAGAGCTGTTGAGGGTGTACTGCCTAAGAGTATGTGACAGAGCACGGGCTTGAGTGCTAATCAGCTGACCTGATTTTCTGCAAATCCCTGCACAAAACCCCTGCCTGCTTTGGAATACACAGTTCTGTGTTTGACAATAAGAAGTGTTCAACCAGCTTCACGGTTGCTTAACCACTTGAAATTCTGACCAATCTAATAGTGGTACAGGACGAAGAATGAGATTTCGTTTAGAATCCTTATTGAGGCTTCATAGTTGAATTATTAGTACATTCAGCAAATTAAATTAACATGGTACCACCAGTTTTACTTCTGAAAGATTCTCTCTGGTCTACAGAGACTAAGTATCCAACAAAATCTGTGCAATGGGTGAATAATAAGGTGTGGAAAGCCTTTTAGAAGTGTATAGAAAATGTGAGCAAGGCTTTTAGGAATTGCACAGTTGGGATTGTCAAGGACATGGTGAAGTGGTTCTAATAGGTTTTCACAAGTCTAGAGTCTTGGTCTGAGAGCTTTTTGCCTGTGAGAAAGCTTCTGAAAAAAAAAAATCCTGTCAGTCCTACTAAAAGGCAATTCAGATTTCTTCACTAGTCTGTAATTTAAATTTCCATTGCAGTGGATTTGCATAATTTTACTTTCACTTGACTTTCCCCTTAGGCTAAAAGAGCATGTTAATCTAGGATAGTACTAGCTCCCACACAGATCCAGACCACAACCATATGGGCAGGCAGAACAAGGTGCCTGAGTTAGACCACCAGACCATAAGCCAGATTCACTTGCCCATAGCTATTCCTGGGTTGGGAATATTAGAAGAAGAGTAAACTCTGTTCCAGCAATGTATTTGGAGACTAGAAAACTTGTGGTCTTGTTCCAGCTCTGTCCCTGACAAACTACCCCTGTGTCTTTGACTAGGCCTATTCATAAGGTACATGGTGTTTCCTATGAAACAATCCTCTGAATTTGTAAGATCAAATAAGATTGTAAACTTCCTAAGAAGTGAGATTTACTGGATTGTTGGGAAGACAGCATGTTTGGGAGAAGTTTGTCAGTACCAAAATATTCTCTGTCTGGGTCCTTACAGAGAACCTGGTGTCCTCCAACTCTGTGCCCAGTGCTGATCGAGACTCTTCTCCCACTACAAATCCCAAACTGTCAACATTGCAGCGGTCTTCATGTTCTACCCCACTATCTCAGACCAACCGTTACACCAAAGAGCAAGATTATCGACCTAAAGCAACTGGGAGAAAAACACCCACCTTGGCATCCCCAGTTCCAGGAACACCTTTTCTCCGCCCTGTCCACCAAGTTCCCCTTGTCCCCCATGTTCCAATCGTTCGGCCTGCTCACCAGCTTCACCCAGGGTTGGTCCAAAGGATGCTGGCCCAGGGAGTACATCCACAGCATCTTCCAAGTTTGCTCCAAGCTGGTAAGTTTCTGACCTGGCATGACAGCATTTTCCAGAATGGATGAAGTACTGTACTATGAGAGGTTTTTTTGTTTCTTATCTCTAGAAAGATGTTGCTAGATTTTTCCATCTAACTGGTGGGCAGTGGGTCCAATCCAGTCTATCCCTTAGTCCATTAAAAGATTAGGAACCTAACTTAAGCACTGTTCATTGTTAAACTTGTAGATCAGCAAAGCTTGAAAAGTTCCAGGTAGATTACTTCTCATCACTTTTTTTCCCCCCTGTCCAACAGGTGTGCTTCCTCCTGGGATGGACCTGGCTCATTTACAGGGAATATCAGGCCCAATCCTGGGTCAACCCTTCTACCCTTTACCTGCAGCTAGTCACCCTCTCCTAAACCCTCGTCCTGGGACACCTCTGCATCTGGCAATGATGCAACAGCAGCTACAGCGCTCAGGTAGGTTCAGGAATGGGCCAGGGGAGCTGGGGATGGGCTGAACAGGCTTAAAGCTTTTGGACCAGTTTCCAGTGGAGGGGATGAATTAACACAGTTCATTCTTTAAACTTATCCTAGCAAGATGGGGATAAGGGGATAATCAGAATACGAACCCACTTCTGTGGGATTTAGAACTCCTGTCCCTGTAAAGACAATGGGAGAGCTGATGATGCTCTGGCATTTTTGTCCTTTGCCTCTTGGAGAGAGGAGGCTGAGAATCCTGACAGAGGTTCAGCACAGGGACTGTACAGAGTAGATGCCTTCTCCCCATCTAATGTTAGTACTTTTATGATATGATTGCTTGTCATGGTAAGTAGTGGACGTGCAATTTAGGATGGCTTCTCAATGTGGATGACTTCTGAATAGCCCTGCTTTCCAAGGTACTGTCTTGTATTTTGTAAAGGAGTTAAGCCCTATAATAAATCCTCTGGTAAAGAATTCTATTTGTAGTTTTATGAATAGGATTTGAGTAAGGCAAGTTCTGATACAGAACTACTTTTCCCTACATGCTGAGTGATAACCCTTCTTTCTTATCCCCATAGTTCTTCATCCCCCAGGCTCTGGTTCCCAGGCAGCAGGTGTCAGCGTTCAGACGAACCCTCAGAATGTGCCCACCCGATCAGGCCTGCCTCACATGCACTCTCAGCTGGAGCACCGCCCCAGCCAGAGGAGCAGCTCCCCAGTGGGCCTCGCCAAGTGGTTTGGCTCAGATGTGCTACAGCAGCCCCTACCCTCCATGCCTGCCAAAGTCATCAGTGTAGATGAATTGGAATACCGACAATGAACGGGGCAGGCAGGCTCACCTATGCCTGGACCTACGGTGGTACCCTGATCAGGATTCTGCTTCACCTTGGGTTGATTTACAGGCTTTTACTTTGGAGCATTCTGTGCAAAGCTGTTTAGGGAAGCCCAGGCACCTGGTGTGGTCTGCATTGACAGAAGGATCTTAACCAATTGAATGGAGCCTACATGGTCTGAATATAGGATGCACAGTGTTGTCAGTCCTGGAAATAGTCTTTTTTTTTGTAAGATATGTGAATGAAGTGTTGGTGTCTTCACCAAGAGGTGGCACCGAAGGGTTCTAAGGAAATAAATGTATAGACCCTATGTACAGACTTGTGTATAAACAACTTTTGTATATACATATAGGATAGCTTTTTTGAACTTATACAGCTGTATATAAAAGTAGCTGGTATTAGTTAAGCCTGTGTCAACAGTTTGGATTTTTTTCACTTGTACATTTGGGACTTTTGGTTGATTAAAGTTGCATATGCTAAGTGTGTGAATGAAGTGAATGGCACTGTTGTGTTTCAATTCATTCCTTCTCATTTACCACCAGCTGACCTATGAGGTTCAGTAGGTTCCCTTAGGGAACCTGAAGTTTTAATTTTTATGTTTATTTTTGAGAGAGTGTGAGCAGGGGAGGGACAGAGAGAAACACAGAATCTGAAGCAGGCTCCAGGCTCTGAGCTGTCAGCACAAAGCCCAACACAGGGCTCAAACTCACAGACCACGAAATCATGACCTGAGCTGAAGTCGGACCCTTAACTGACTGAGCCACCTAGGTGCCCCTTAATTTTCCTTTAAAACTCAGAATTGAGCTCGATCTCATTTAGGAGGAGGAAACATTGTCCACATTTTCTGGGCCTTGAAGACTCTAATGGGACAGTTTAGGCTGGAATGGCCCTATAGAAAGCCTTGTGGTTAACACCAGATTATAATGTATAATATCTTAGATTAAAACCACCTAGTGAAAACAATTTATTGGGTAATCATGCATATGGTAGCTTTTCCCAAACAAATCCACATTTACTAGGGCAGAACTGAATAGTCTGTTGGCATCCTGTTCTCCAGCTCAAAGTCACCTATAAAGAAAAACAGGTCCTCCTAGTTCTCATTCAACCCATTCTTTTTCCATACGAAACTATCCTTAAGACTGATGCAGTCTCCTTGTGTTTTGTATCTCATTTCTCAGCTCACAATTATTTTTATTCACCTTAACTATATGCATAGCATTAGAGAACAGGATTCTACAAGAATACTATAGCTATGGTCTTGAGTCCCCTTTCCTGACTGAAGGTTTTTCAGTCCTAGTGATCTCAGGTGGTAACTTATTTCTCAAGTTAATTTGCCCTAGTTCTCAGTACTTGTTCATTTAGGGCCATCAAACTACTTTGACTTCATGCTAGAGGGTCAAATAATGAGGCTGTTCTTGGATTCACAGGTGAAGGGCTAGGTGGTTGGATTTTGACTGCAAGGGTAAAAAACAGCCTGAGTCTTCAGTGTTAGGCGCATTGCCTATAAACCTGGAGCTGTCCACCCTATCACTTCCAGGAATATAAGAAACCAGGTTGCCTTAAACCTAGCTTTGTGGATTGAGCATGAAGTCTTCCTAGGAAGTATTTCATTAATCCTCCTGCTCCCCAAACCCCCATGGGATTTACTCAGTGGGATGCCGTAGCTTCAGAAATAGATCCTATGTTTAGAATTCTTACAAATGCCACAGGTGTAAGCTAGAAAGCAGTCTCAAGTAACAATGGGAGAACACAGATGCCTGAATCCAGTTCTACCTTTCCTGTGTTGTCCTCTTTGACTTCTTTTCCCCTTGGTGTTGAACCAAGAGTTGTAGAAGTAGGGTGGGAAGAATTCAGCTGGAGCTGCCAATAAGGGTTTCTCTTCAGGCTAGAAGCTAGTAGGGATCAAAATGAACATAGGCACCAAGCAACTGGCAAAGCCATTAGCCACTGATTGGTAAGATACAGCCAGAAGGAAATAAGGGAATGCTGCTAACGCTAGCACATTACGAAGTAGACCTACAGATTTCAAAACTATTCTGGTGTTGGGGTGGGGGGAGCGGAAGCAAAACAGGAAGCTAATTCAGTCTTTAAGGAGCTAAGAACCTGATAAAAGGGTTAGAGCAGGAGGAAGTGATGTCTAAGCTAACAGGAGAGAGAGGTCTTAAATGGACCAACTTTGGGAAGTCTAGCAGGCATGAGATTAGAAGCAATCAGGATTAGAAGGATGTGCAACACAGAGGTTATGAAGTCATGGGAATAAAACATATAGCACAAGGAATACAGGCAATGATGTTGTATGGGGACAGCTACAACTGTGAGCATAGCATAACATGTAAACTTTCTAGATCACTGTAGTATACCTGAAACTAATGTAACATTGTGTGTCAACTATACTTAAATTTAAAAAACGGTTAAGAGGCACCTGGTGGCTCAGCAGGTTGAGCAGCCTACTTCAGCTCAGGTCATGATCTCATAGTTTGTGAGTTCAAGCCCCACATTGGACTCACTGCTGTCAGTGCAGAGCCCACTTCGGATCCTCTATCCTCTCTGCCCCTCCCCGACTTGTGCTCTCACTCTCAAAAATCTTTAAAAAAAAAAATTTATTTTTTTTAATGTTTATTTTTTGAGAGAGAGCACGCCAGCAGGGGAGGGGCAAAGAGAGAGGCAGACACAGAATCCAAAGCAGGCTCCAGGCTCTGAGCTGTCAGCACAGAGCCCGACGTGGAGCTCAAACCCACAAACCGTGAGATCATGACCTGAGCCGAAGTCTGATGCTTTAACCAACTGAGCCACCCAGGCGCCCCAAAAATAAAAATTTTAAAAAAGGTTAAGAGGACCTAAGGAATATGGAAGGCCTCCTCAATGCAAAACAGAAGGCCACAAAGAACCTCATGGAAGACCTACTGTTAAGGAGGGTGGTCAGGTAGGAGGAAAGAACAGTGCCTCCAAAAGGAAGCGGTTGAGCAGCCAGTACTTGGGAAGTCAGTGCAAGCAATGAGAAGTGGGGGAAAAAATTGGCAAGTACAGCCAACCCTTTTTCGAAACGTGAATACCTTATAAGCCAGACTCTAAGAGTGAACCGAAGTCAGGTCCACTGACTTCTTTGTAAATGAAAGAGAAGAGCACAAACTCCAGGAATGAAGATAACTTACAGGTGTATACTCTGATTCTTCAATAATTCTATGTCCTTTACCAACAACAGATTCAAGGATAGGCGGGGTGCCTGGGTGGTTCAGTTGGTAGAGCGTCCAACTTTGGCTCAGGTCATGATCTCACGGTCTGTGGGTTCAAACCCTGTGTAATAGGCATGTGACCCAATTAAGACCGTAAGACACAGGACAAATTGGGCAGTTTCTGGGAAATAGCTTCCCAAAAAAGATAAAAACCAGCCCTCTTTAGTATCCTCTGGATGCTGATGTAAAGCATCAATGTAAATCGTATTCTGTGATTGTGAGGGGAGCCAGCTGCTCAGCAAAGCCAAACTACAGTAGACAGAGTAGATTGATAAAAAAAAATCTGGATCCTCAATGGCATTACAGCTTCCATGAGCCCATCTGAGTGAGTTCCAGACAACTTATGTGAGAGACCAAGTTTCCTTCCACTTCAGCTGGTTTAGTTAGTATTTGTTGTAAAATACAACTAAACGCATTCTAACATTAAAGGCACAGGACACTGAGTCTGCTTATCTGTGCTATAAAAAAGATCAGGAGGGGCGCCTGGGTGGCGCAGTCGGTTAAGCGTCCGACTTCAGCCAGGTCACGATCTCGCGGTCCGTGAGTTCGAGCCCCGCGTCAGGCTCTGGGCTGATGGCTCAGAGCCTGGAGCCTGTTTCCGATTCTGTGTCTCCCTCTCTCTCTGCCCCTCCCCCATTCATGCTCTGTCTCTCTCTGTCCCAAAAATAAATAAACATTAAAAAAAAAAAAATCAGGAAAGGGGTGCCTGGCTGGCTCACTCATTAGAGTATGTGACTCTCGATCTCAGGGTTGTGAGTTCAAGCTCCAGATTGGATGTAGAGATTGTTTAAATAAACTTAAGGGGTGCCGGGGTGGGTCAGTCAGTTAAGTGTCCAACTTTTGACTATGGCTCAGGTCATGATCTCACGGTTCACGAGTTCAAGCCCCACATGGGGCTCTGCACTGACAGTGCAGAGCCTGCTTGGGATTCTCGCTATCTCCCTCTCTCTCTCCACCTCCCCCACGGGCATGCACACACAAGTTCTCTCAAACTTAAAAAAAAAAACTAAAGGGGCACCTGGGTGGCTCAGTCAGTTAAGCATACAACTTCAGCTCAGGTCATGAGCTCACGGCTCGTGGGTGTGGGCCCTGCATTGGGCTCTGTGCTGACAGCTCTGAGCCTAGAGCCTGCTTCGGATTCTGTGTCTCCCTCTCTCTCTCCCCCTCCTGTGCTTGCAGTCTGCCTCTCCTCTCAAAAATAAACAACAACAAAAAAATTATTTTTTTAAAAACCAGGAAAGAAATGGAGTATGTAACTGTACAGGGAATTCAAGCTTTGAAAGCCAAACCACTGTAGTCTTGGAGTTCAAGAGAAAGCCTTTACTATGGGAATGCCTCTCCTTAGCAGCCCTACCCCAGACAGCATTTCTAACACAAAACTATACTCCTCTCCCAGAACTCTCAAGTCTGAGCCCAAAAAGAAAGGAAAAAGGTAGGGTAATGTTCTCCTCAAGCATCAAGGGGCCAATGATGCAGGGAGGGGAGGATGTTGAATGATGGAAGGAAGGCCTATTCAAAGCACATCAGAAGTCCCTGGATGAACTGGATTTCAGCAACCTCCCCTACCCAACATCCTAGCAATGCGAAATTCTTGCCCAATGATGTGAATTTGAACATGAGGACTCCCCTGAAACACAGTATTTGCTCTGGTTGGAGAGCAAACCTTGCTGGAAATCTCACAGCTCAGAAAGTCAATGTTTCTCTAAAGAACTGGGGTAGGCTCTAGAGTATGGCCTCTATCATGAATGCACCAGGGATATCAAGGTCTATATCCTGCAAAGTGACTGGGACACCAGGCCTGAGGGGCTTATCTCCTATGTCTGGGGACAGAGGTGAGCTCAAGCTCCCTCAGCATAAATAACAAGCACTGGAAAAGGCTGAGTATATGGATAATCCCACATCCTCAGCCCCCACAACCTGTTAGAAACTCTAGCTCACTTCACCTAAAATCAAACTGTCTTTCTGCAAATCTGTTTCCCTTCCTAATTTTCTCAGGGACTACCCTTCTCTATCACCCCTGTAATCCATACTGAAATAATCTTTGACTTCTCTTCTTCCACAGAGCAAGTCAATCTTGGTACGTACATGCCCACACCTTCCCTTTGCCATTATTCTCACTAACCCAGTCTACTGCACAAAAACTTTTGCCAATAAATTTCCTAATATTCAAGGAAATCCCTTTATATTCCTGTCTTTCCAGCAAAAACCTCTGATTATGCCCTTAGTGCCCTCTTAAATAGTCTCGACCTCACCTTTCCATCTAACATCCCACCTTCATACATACACATATGTGGACACACAAACCTCTGCTCAGGTAAAGGAAAGAGACCAATAAGAGCCAACATTCACTAAGTACTTACATGCCAGATACCATGCTAAGTATTTGACAAGTACTATCTCCCTTAATACTAACAATCTCCACTCTAGAACACAAGTGCTATTACCATCTCCATGTTACATGAAGAAACTGATGGTTTTAGAGGCTGTATAATTTATGCAGGGTTTCAAAGCTAATTAGAAGTGGCCATGCAATTAGAAATCTTGCGTCTGGTCAGAGTACTTTACTCAACTGCTACGTAACACCATCTCCCACATGGGCTAGCCTTGCAGGGAATAATCAGTTAACTTACATCAAGTCCTTCCTCTTTCCAGTATCATCTGCGAAAGGCCACCTGAGAAGAGTGAAGGCCACATCCAGTTGGAAGGGTTTCCCACTAAACATCAAGTAAGATGTTGCAGTCACATTTTTATCCATTTCACACTCAAAACCAAGCTCCCAAATAACCCCTTCTGCAGCTGCCTCACTGTACATAGTCATCTTCATTCAGTCCATCCCAAAACAAATTCTGACAATGACACGTGAACTGCATATAGCTGGCTGGCTTACCAGGTCCTTTATGCAGTTGAATTTACAAGGTGACACCAAGTTAAGATAAGTAAAGTTCCAGTTTGGGTGCCTCCATTTCCCTCCCCTGAATCCTGATCCACTGGCTGCCAAAGCCAGAAGGGGTCTCGGGTAGGGTGCTTAGTCATGGGGAAAGCTCTTGTGGTTGGCCCGGCAGAGGGATAGGTTTCACTTCTTCACAATCTGAATGACATCCTCATCTTCCAACGTATGGTCTTTACCCACTTTTTGAGGATTGTGTTTCACAGACAGACCCCAGACCAGAGCGCTGTAGAGAAGGGAAATAAAAAAAATAGTTAGTGTAAATAATCACCTAGCTTCTACCCTATTTACCTGGATGCCACCTTTCTGCTCAGATTTAGCATTCTAGCTCTTAAGAACTATAGGCTTACAACAGCCAAAATCCCCTCTCCAGAGTCAAGGACCAAATTCAAAGCCCAGAGGTATTAGCTTTCCCGGCAGTATAGCACAATGGCACCTTCAGATACAAAGTGGCAAAAAATTTTGGAAGTCGTGTGGTTCCTCTTCTTCAGAGCCAATTTAGGAAAGTCAAAGAGAAAAAACACAAATGAGAAATGTTACAAGACTAATTTAAAATTAAAAGGAAAAAATAAGGGTTATAGAAAAATACACTGAAATAATTCAGACTGAAAACTGATTCTTATACTGTCAGTTACAGACTGTTACTGAATACCAGTTTTTATTGGGTCTACTAAAACCATAAAGCACCTCCCTCCTCAGCCATGCTAGGAAAATTCTTCCTCCCTCCCAAGACACCGTAACTAGTATGTTCTCCTGATTTTTTGAATTTATGAAGATAATTTTTATCTACAGGCCTCCAATACTAAAAATTTGTTGTGCTAGCAACGGAAATTGAACAAAACATTAAGACCCGCCTCACAGAGGCTAAGAATCTTGTACCAAGCGATAGAAAAAGGTGGCCATGTTGTTATTATATGGTCTTTGCAACAAAACATCTTTAAAAACCTATGTTCCAAAAAGAAATCACTGAACGAGATTTCACTTTGTGGAAAACAGATAAATGACAGTTACAGATACAACACCATTAGTAAAACAAATATACATAAAATTTTTCAAAGCACTAACAAGCAAGATAAATGCAAGGTGACCATTTTATAATCTTAAACTAGAAAACTAGTTCTTAATAATCATATTCAATGCCTGCGGCAATATCAGTGCCTCCTATTTTATTGATGGCAGTGTAAACAGGTTCAGCCCTTTTGGAGAGCAATGCACCAAAACATATCAAAGGCCATATTATTACTAATCCTAGATTAAAGTAATTAAAAGGGAAAGGTCTGTGTATGAAGACAAGAAAACTATGTAAAGTAGCAAAAAATGCAAAAAACATGGTTATAAAAATGACGTGAATCTTGCAACACACAGAAAACACATAGTAAATGATCAAAGGACATGTACATGTGGTCAAGGACATAAAAAGAATGCAACAAGGACAAATGTTATAATTAGTAGGCCTAAAGCTGAATTTTTATTAAGATGGCTAAAATGCTCTTTGTTTCATCATCAAAAAAAAAAGATGGGTGCCTTGGGTGGCTCAGTTCATTAAGCATCCAACTCTTGGTATCGGCTCAAATCATGATCTCAAGGTTTGTGAGATCGAGCCCCGCATCAGGCTCTGCACTGACAGCCTGGAGCCTGCTTGGGATGCTTTTTCCCTCTCTCTCTGCCCCTTCCCAGTGCATGTGCTACAAAATTTTTTAACTTTAAAAATTAAAAAAAAGAAAGAAAACAGAAAAATAGCAACCAAACAAAACTGTTCGTTTTTTTTTTAATTTTTTTTTTTTATTTTTTAAATGTTTATTTCTGAGGGAGAGAGAGACAGAGCACAAGCAGGGGAGGGGCAGAGAGAGAAGGAGATACAGAATCCGAAGCAGGTTCCAGGCTGTCAGCACAGAACCTGATGCAGGGCTCAAACTCACAAACTGTGAGATCATGACCTGAGCTGAAGTCAGATGCTTAACCAGCTGAGCCACCCAGGCGCCCCTCTATTTGCTTTGATAGGTCTCTTCTCCAAAATATTTTTCTCCCTCCTCATTTAATTCCCTGGCTAACTTACAGTTCTCTAGAGGCTTAGAACAGCGTCCTGCCACCATGGAAGGTAAGAATTATCTAGAAATCTATCACATTTGAAAATGGAAAATATCTAACTTCACAAGACTCTCCTGCATTAATTGAAATATATGCTAAAATATAATGGTTTGAGGATAGTGAAAATTAGCACCTGCACATGGAATTTAGTTACTTTGGATTAAAGGAATGTCAGGCTTAATAAAGGTCTTCACTCTTCTAATATTCTTAGGATCAGCAACAAGTATTTTTATTTTTTTTGTTTATTTTTCAGAGAGAGACAGAGCATGAGCCAGGGAAAGGAAGAGAGAGGGAGAGAGAGAAAGATACAGAATCTGAGTCAGGCTCCAGCCTCTGACCTGTCAGCACAGAGAGTGACATGGGGCTTAAACTCATAAACTGTGAGATCATGACCTGAGCTGAAGTCAGACATTTAATTGACTGAGCCACCAGGCACCCCAAGTATTTTTATTTTTTTACGTACATTATTTTTTTTATTCTTTTACATTTATTTATTTTTGAGAGGCAGAGAGAGACAGAGTACAAGCAGGGGAGGGGGAGAGAGAGAGAGGAAGACACAGAATCTGAAGCAAGCTCCAGGCTCTGAGCTGTTAACACAGAGCCCACTATGGGGCTCAAACCCACGAAACGTGAGATCATGACCTGAGCTGAAGTCAGGTGCTCAACTAACTGAGCCACCCAGGCACCCCAAGTTTTATTTTAATTTCAGTCAGTTAACAGTGTCATATTAGTTTCAGATGTAAAATATAGTGATTCAACAATTCATACATCACCCAGTACTCAACAAGACAAGTGTGCATTCCTTAATCCCTATCCTATGTAACTCATCCCCCCACCTCCTAGTCACCTCCCGTTTGGTAACCATCAGTTTGTTTCTTATAATTAAGAGTCTGTTTCTTGGTCTCTCTCATTGGTTTTGTTTCTTAAATTCCACACGAGTGAAATCATATGGTATGTTTTTCTCTTATTTCACTTAGCATTATACTCTCTAGATTCATCCATATCATTGCAAATGGCAAGATTTCATTCCTTTTTATGGCCAAATAATATTCCAGTGCATGTATGTGTGTGTATACATCTTCTTTATCCATTCATCAATCAATGGACAAAAAACAAGTATTTTAAAAATGTCATTATTTCCATATTTTCCTGATCTTCTACAATGATTTTCTATTTTCTTCAATTTTAAAACAACTTTTTAAATTTCAGCCCACAGAGTTGAAAAGAACTATTCATAGATACTGTAATCCAGTTAGTTAAAATATTTCTCATAGGGTTATAGGTTGCAATTCTGAACTACTACATATATATATATGTGTGTGTATACACACACACACACACACATATATATATATATATACACACACACACACACACACACACACACACACTAGAATTAAGTAAATAAGTAGATTAAGTAATGATAGCCAGGTTTCTCATGGTTGAAGAAAGATGTTAAAAATAAGAAAAAGGAAAAGGCTTTAAAACAAACCCTGTGGTGTCGAACTGGAATCAGAGGTAACCATATAAGCTCACAGGTTTTTGGTTTTTATTTATGTATTTATGTATGTATGCATGTATTTATTTATTTATGAAAGAGAAAGAAAAAATGTGTGTGTGTGTTTGTGTGTGTATCAGCAGGGGAGGGGCAGAGAGAGGGAGACAGAAGCACCATCAATGCAGAGCCCAATGCAGGGCTTGATCTCCGACCATGAGATCACGACCTGAGCCGAAACGAGAATCGGATGCTTAACTGACTGAGCCACCCAGGCGTCCCTAAGTTCATGGTTTTTAAGATAAGGATGCGAGGGTGGGTAAACAGATGAATAAATAGGAAGGACAAGAGAGACACAGAAATAAAGATGTAAGCATGGGTTAGTATCCATACATACACTTCCTAGCTGTCTGCTGAAACGGCCTATAAACAATGATAGCCCACTAACAATGAACACACCTAGCACACACATCTTGTATACCAGGGCTTCTTGGAGAAGTGACTGATTCCAGGGGTGGTGCAGGGAAAAATCATTATGAATCAGAAACATCTAGTAGTGCCAAAAAGTAAGGAAATGCTTAAAAAAAAAAAAAAAAATGGCAGTTTACTAAAAGAACACGGGAGCCAACTGAAGGAGTTCCTAACTGCCAAACCTAGAACACTTTGAGTAACAAAATAATGGTAGTACTGGATTATGGCCCATGGAAAAAATACCCAACAGCTCATACCAATATAATTATGAATTAAATTAATAGGAGAGAAGCAATAGCTCTAATTCACAGAACTCCAGTAAATAAATGTAAAATCAAAGAGGGAAATAAAGAATCACCATTAGACAAACAACACTGCAATAAAAGTTGCCAACAAGCTCCACTGATAGGTACTAAAAGCAGCAAGAAGAGAAACATGATTTGCATAGTCTCAGAGTAACTCCCCCAAAATATTTATCAAATACAAAGGAAGAAAAGTACTATGTTTACAGTAAAGAATCCGAACCAACACCAACTTCACCAAGTGATTAAAGTAAATATCACTATCAATAGGATATACTGACATCATGATTCTTGTGATAGGATGCATTGAGGATATGTCATAGTTTTTGTGATATTCTTACCAAAAATGCATGTCACTTCAGTCGTGAGAGAACACTGAACAAACCCAATGTGAGGGACATTCTACAGAATAACTGACCAATACTTTTCAATGTGCCAAGGTCATCAAAGACAGTGAAAGGCTAAAGAAATATTACTGGGAGACTGAAAAACTGGAAGACTAAGGAGAAGTAACAACTATATGCCACGTAGATTCCTGAAACACAAAATGGACACTGGTAGAAAAGGTATTAAAACTCAAATAAAGGGCACCTGGCTGGCTCAGTCAGAAGAGCATGTGACTCATGGGGCGCCTGGGTGGCTCAGTCGGTTGAGCGTCCAACTCAGGCTCAGGCCATGATCTCACGGCTCGTGAGTTCGAGCCCTGCGTTGGGCTCTGTGCTGACAGCTCAGAGCCTGGAGCCTGCTTCTGCTTCTGTGTCTCCTTTCTCTCTGCCCTAACCCACTCGCATTCTTTCTCTCTCTCTCAAAAATAAAATAAACATTAAAAAAAAAAAATTAGGGGCGCCTGGGTGGCGCAGTCGGTTAAGCGTCCGACTTCAGCCAGGTCACAATCTCACGGTCCGTGAGTTCGAGCCCCGCGTCAGGCTCTGGGCTGATGGCTCGAAGCCTGGAACCTGTTTTCAATTCTGTGTCTCCCTCTCTCTCTGCCCGTCCCCCGTTCATGCTCTGTCTCTCTCTGTCCCAAAAATAAAATTAAAAAACGTTGAAAAAAAAAATTAAAAAAAAAAAAAAATTAAAAAAAAAAAATTAAAAAAAAAAAAAGAAGAGCATGGGACTCTTGATCTCAGGGTTGTGAGTTCAAGCCCCATGTTTGGTGTAGGATTAGTTAAATAAAAAAAATAAATAAATCTCAAATAAGGCCTAAAAATTAGTTAATACTATACCAATGCTAATTTCTATTCCTGATAACTGTACTATGGTTATGTGAGCTGGTAACATCAGAAATGTGGTGAGGGATATAAGGAAACTCTTTACCTAATTTTTCAACTTTTCTGTAAGTCTAAAATTAGCTCACTTAGCTCAAAATATAATGTTAGAATTTTTTTTTTTTTTTTCAGCCTGTTAGAATTTTTTTTTTCAGCCTGTATCAGCAATGAAAAGTATATGAGAGAGATTTAGGGAAATTTACCCATGCTTAAGGTTTAGAGTGGGTCTCAGTAACCACTGGAGGCCAATATGATGCTGGCAAGAAGAATTCACATTTGTGTTTGCCAAGAGGAATATGAATTAACAGAATAAAGTCAGAACCCTTTGTACTGTCAGCTCTCCTGACCCGATGAGGCTTCTAGAGCTCTTCCTGCTCCAACTTAGCATGGTTTTAGGAAGACATTGCAGAGTTCTAACCAAGCAAGCATTTCAGCAGTCTCCCTGATGCCCGTTTTCTTTAATGCTACCCTAAGAATTGGTAGTTAGTGGAATCAGTAGCTCCCATGGAAAAGAAGGCACTACATGCCCATGATACTTACTATTTAAATTCTTTGATAAGATTTTTGTGAATCTTCATGCAGAAATCCTCCACCGTGGTCCTAGAGTAAGGCAGTACCACTGGGGATGTATAATCTGGCAACTGGCCTTTGGGTTTGGTGTAACTAGGACAGAGAGGGAGCAGAGGTTGCTTACTTCTTGGAACGTTTCATGTGTTAAATGCAAATCAACCCTCCATCACCCCTGAGAAGATCAGACACAGATAACTTTCAACTTGAGGAAGAAAGTGCCCACAATATGGCCTGGCACATGATAGAAATGAATATACTTGTATCTCCAAAAAGAGACAAATTATGTTAATGAGTTCCAGGAAGTATCATTTTAGGACAGTCTGGTTTAATTCCTACAGCAATATGACCCTTTCCACTAAGACTTACATCCTCACTAGCTTCAGATAGTCCCAGATCTTTTCCAATAGGTCGTCAAAATTCCAGCGGTGATGGGCAGAAATGGGGACACAGTGAGGCACCTTATAGATGATATCCAATTCCTCAATGGAGATCTGATCAATCTTATTCAATACATAAATACAAGGGATATAAACTCTACAGAAATAGAATAAAATAAGACATTAGTCTGGAGCCTTTGACAAAACTCTCAGTGTGATTATTAGCATCTCCTTGCTCAAGACCCCAAATCAGAGATTCTCAAGAGGCGCAAGAGGCAGATCAACCCCTCAATCCCTCCCCACGAAAGGCTTCCTACCAAAATAAGGTCAAATGTCTGAAAAAGTAAACTATGCGTTGAGAAGTAACAAAACTCAGGCCCTAGTCTGAGCCATGCAGCTAATTACTGAGAGATCATACTGCAATAGAAGAAACACAAGCTTTGGAGTCACACAGACTAAATCTACTCCCACCTTTTTCACTTCCTAGATGTAAGTCCCTGGGAAAGTCTCAGAGTCAATTTCCTACAAAGTTGTTTTATGAATTATAAATGTAAATAAACTTTTAATAACATGTTTCATGATAATTTTTTTTTTAATTTTTTTTTCAACGTTTATTTATTTTTGGAACAGAGAGAGACAGAGCATGAACGGGGGAGGGGCAGAGAGAGAGGGAGACACAGAATCGGAAACAGGCTCCAGGCTCTGAGCCATCAGCCCAGAGCCCGACGCGGGGCTCGAACTCACGGACCGCGAGATCGTGACCTGGCTGAAGTCGGACGCTTAACCGACTGCGCCACCCAGGCGCCTCTCATGATAATTTTTTAAATAAAAAACATAACATCTGGCAAAGTCACAATCCTAATGTCCAATCAATAGGGCAGCCAAGGCTACTAATTATTGATAGCAAGCCACAACTTCTCATGCTTCAAATGCCTCACTTATACAATGGCCTAACTCAAAGAATTAGCCTTTGCTTGTTTTCAAATGAAAATCAAATAAATCCATCCAACAAATAGAAACAAATGAACAGGAAAGCAACTAAAAAATATTATGCTCAATAAGAAACTCTTAAAAACTGAGAATAGGGGTGCCTGGGTGGCTCAGTCGGTTAAGCGTCCGACTTTGGCTCAGGTCATGATCTCAAGGTCCGTGAGTTCGAGCCCCGCGTCGGGCTCTGTGCTGACAGCTCAGAGCCTGGAGCCTGCTTCAGATTCTGTGTCTCCCTCTCTCTCTGCCCCTCCCCCGTTCATGCTCTGTCTCTCTCTGTCTCAAAAATAAATAAACGTTAAAAAAAAAAATTTTTTTTTAAATAAATAAAAAAAAAAACAGAATAAACTGAGGGCTGATGGGGGGGTGGGAGGGAGGGGAGAGTGGGTGATGGGTATTGAAGAGGGCATCTTTTGGGATAAGCACTGGGTGTTGTATGGAAACCAATTTGACAATAAATTTTGTATATTTAAAAAATAAATAAAAGGAAAAAATAAAAATAAAAATTTAAAAATAATAACAAAATAAAAAATAATAAAAAATAAAAAATATTATGCTCAAATGCCAGGAAAAATTTTTACAGTAGCTTAAATTATTAACTTAAAATACTAATAATAGTACTTTTTCATGAAATAGGGCTTTAGCTACATACCCTTAGGTTACCCTTAGAGAGAACAGATACAGCCCAGCATGTTGAGTTCTATAGGATAGCCTACAGGCTTTCTCAGATGGATTAATTCTGGGACAGCAGATTGTGAACTACTCCCTTCCACCATTGTATGACACAGCTTAGGGGACAACCTAGTTCACAGCAAGTAACTGAAATGGGGAATTTAACCATCATAACCAAATTTAAGAGCAAAGAAGGATGTTAGAAATCAAAACCAATTTCAATTTACAAAAACCAAAATCAATTTACAGCTAACAAAACCAAGGCCCACTATTTATCTGAGATACTAGCATAGCTAGAGTTAGAATCAAGATACCCAGAATTAGAATATCCAGATTCATAATCCAATGTTTCCACTACAAGGCTTAAATTGAAACTCAAGCACCAGACTACATGTAGTCAGTACCTGTTTCCTTCCACCACATCAATAAGGTCATCTGCTGTGGCATCACTACGCAGAGTCACATCAGCATTGTGAATTTTGTATTCAGCCAAAATGCTTTTCACAGTTTCAGCATCCAGCTCACTCTGAGGGCACTAAATGAGCACAGAAGACAGTAACTGGTCACAGAGCAAAAAAATCTCCCAAGAGTATCCATATTGTACCCGAATAATTCTAGCTAAGGAGCAAGTTCATTTCTGAAGTCTGTTATCCTGGATAAGAGTAAATGACTTTTATTAGCAAATACTTGAAAACTAATAATCTTTCTAAACTCAAATGAAGGTGCTATAGACTGAATCACTCCCACCCAAATTCATATGTTGAAGTCCCAACCGCAGTATCTCAGAATGTGACCTTTAGGGTTAAAGACAGGGTCTTGAAAGAGTTAACTAAGTTAAAATGAGGTCATATGAATGAGCCCTAATTCAATGTGACTGATATCCTTACAAGAGAGGGAGATTAGGATACAGACACACAGAAGGAAGACCATCTGAAGACAAAAAGGGAAGACAGCCATCTACAAACCAAGGAGGGGCCTCAGAAGAAACCAACCCTGCTCGTACCTTGATCTCAGATACCCAGCACCTCTAGAATTAAGAGAAAACAAACTTCTCTTGTTTAAGCCACCCAATCTATATAGCAGTTTATTATGGCAGCCTTAGCAAAAAATTCAGAAATAATATGAAATGTTCAAATTCAATGACAGGATAACGGGAAAGATCTTTTGGGCAGGACCGCTTAACTTTATGCTAGTCATATTATCTGGACCTCTAGAATGTTAAATGTTGTAGGAAATTCTCAGACCTCAATTATATGACTTAGAAGCAAGCAGCATGGAGCAAACTGATTACTCCTCCAATATGAAACATTTTCTTTACTTGGCTTCCAAGATTTCAAACTCTTCTGGTTCTCCTCCTTCTTTCTCTAAGAAGTCTTATTTGCTGGTTCTTCCTATCTCCCCAATCTATAATCATGGGGTGGGAGTTGGGGAGGAAGCTCCATCCCTGAACCTCTTTTCTATTTATACTTACTTCCTAGTGATCTCAGCTAAGCCCATGGCTCTACAGTTGCTAACCAGCAAATTTGTACCTCCAGCCTTGATTATTCCTCATATACCTATTTGATGGTAATACTTGGATGTCTCACTAGCATCTCAAACTGAATGTCCTGATCTTCCCCTCCCCTCCAATCCTATCCTACCCAAAGTGCTACCATTTTAATAATAAGAGTCTATTTTTCCAGCTGAGGAAAAAATCTTATAGTCCTCTCTCTCACAACCCACATCCAAATCAGGTGTAATTCCTACCAGCTACTTCCAAAATCTTTTTTTTTTTTTTTTAATTTTTTTTCAATGTTTATTTATTTTTGGGACAGAGAGAGACAGAGCATGAACAGGGGAGGGGCAGAGAGAGAGGGAGACACAGAATCGGAAACAGGCTCCAGGCTCCGAGCCATCAGCCCAGAGCCCGACGCGGGGCTCGAACTCACGGACCGCGAGATCACGACCTGGCTGAAGTCGGACGTTTAACCGACTGCACCACCCAGGCGCCCCTACTTCCAAAATCTTTTGACAATCAAGCACTTCTATCTCCCCCACTGTTACAATCCCACCAACACTCTCCATCCCTTTTCCCTAGTTTAATTTTTAGATTTATCATCATCTAATATTCTGTATGGACTCATTAATTTTGTTCGTTACTTTTCCACACAGAATGTAAGGACAGAGATTTCTGTCTATTTTGCTCCCTCTTCCAACCTCCCTCCCTTCCCAACAAGGGCCTAAAACAACATTTTGCCCATGGTAGGCGCTCTATAAATCTGTGTTGAATGAATGAAAACACTTGATATTAGTAGCCATCTACTTTATGCAAGCATTAAGACTGGTCTATACTCCCATACCATACCAAAAAATAACCTAAAAGAAGAAATGAAGTTGCAAAGGTAAGTCTGAGATTGATTCTTGTCCTACTCTGTCAGTCATTACAAGGTTGTTGTGTTACCTCAGTTAGTGCTAGAAGCCAGGTAATTTCCAAATGTCAACATCCTTCCACCCTAGTTCCTTCAGCAGCCTGTCCCACCCATGTCACCTCCACTTACGGTGGCTGTGAGATTAATGCCTCCTTTATCCTTCTTCTTAAAGCCAATGTTAGGGGGTTTGCTGTTCAAACGAATGCCAAAGCCTTCCAGCTCATTTTCAATTATCTTTTTATGCCCCAAAGGTTTCAGGACATCCAGAACAATCAGGATCAAGTTACATGTTCGGGCCACTGAAGAATGGAAAAAATAATTTATATGTAAGCAAAGGTCACTAAAGACTTAACTAAGCCAGATACTCAAAAGCTGGAGTATTGAGAGGGGTAGAATTCCATTTAGAAACAAAGGACTTTTTTTTCCTATTAATATAAAGACACACATGAAGTTCTTAAGGTTACCAAATTCTATCCTTGAAGTCAATTTGCAATGTATGCCTTGTTTTCTCCTGGTATCTCTAAAAGATGTGTTAACTTCTAGATACACTAGCAGAAAAACAAGTCAGAATGAAGATAAGAACCAGGCAATAACCTAAATCCCTGAAAAAGTTTAGAAAGATTTAAAACAGTAAGAATTCTAAAAAAGATCATCTGCTTAGCATATTTTTAGTCAACTTTATTACCAGCATAATTATATACACATATATTACATATATTATATATTATCAGTGTAATTTATAAAAAATAAACTGTGTCCATGTCATACAGTTTAATGACAAATATATATACCTGTATGGCCACCATAAGCAAGCAGCATACAGAACATTTCCATCACCTCTGAAATCAATCTTCCTCTTGATTCCCATTCAACTACTCATCTGCTTTCTGTCACATAGGTTAGTTTGGCAATTTTTAAAGTTTCATATACATGGAATAATACAAAATACAGTCTTTTGTTCCTGACCGTTTTAATTTAGCATAATGTTTCTGATATTCATCCACGAATAACTTTTAACATATGATTCTATAGATAGTTAAAATTAGTAATTCAATATAAAGGTAGAATAAAAACACTTTCAAACATGAAAAAAACAGAAAAATTTACCTATCAATTTATCTTTTTTCTGGTAGTTTACTAAAGAATGTGCTTCAGCAAAACAAAAATGACCCCCAAAAAGAACACCGACTCTAGGAAACAGAGGATTCCACACAAGAACACAGAAGAAAGTCTCAGGATGACAGCCATGCAAAAGAGTTTAGCACTGCACTATCCAATATAGACTCCACTAGCCACCTGGGCTATTTAAATTTAAACTAATTAAAGTGAAAAAAAATTGAAATTCAGTTCCTTAGTCACATTAGGCACATTTAAAGCACTCATCAACCACACATGCTTAGGGGCTACCATACTGGAGAGCATAGATTCAGAACATTGCACTCCTGGACAGTGCTGATCTAGAAAGCAACCAATCCAGATTAAAGCAAGAAGACAGGGTGCCTGGCTGGCTCAGTCAGTAGAGCAAGTGACTCTTGATCTCCGGGTTGTGAGTTCAACCCCCACCCTGCATGTGGAGCCTACTTAAAAAAGACAATAAAATTAAAAAGAAAGAAGACAGGGTACAGGACAGTAGTGTCAGGGTTGTGGGGAAAGAATGAAATCAGTAACTCTTGAGCTATATTTAAGTATCTAGAAAAATACTGATGGATAAGCATTTGATCTGTTAGAATATTTGAAAAATAGTAGCAAACACAGAAATGTAAATAAAACAAAACAATTACTAACTCCATGAAAAACAAATTTCAAAAACAGATTCAAGAGAAAAGAAGCGAAGTCACAACACACTACTTATCTTAGCATTGAACAAAAGTTATATATTCATTACATAATAACGTAAATTACAATTGATAAGTTAACTACAAACTGTGATATAATTTCTTTGAAAGACAAGGGGTAGGTGGGGACCTGGCTGGCTCAGTCAGTGAAGCAAGCGACTCTTAACCTTGGGGTTATAAATTCAAGCCCCGTATTAGGTGTAGAGATTACTTAAAAATAAAATCTTGGGGCCCTTGGGTGGCTCAGTCAGTTGAGCATCCAACTTCAGCTCAGGTCATGATCTCACAGTTCGTGAGTTAGGGCCCCATATCAGGCTCTCTGCTGTCAGGGCAGTACTGGCCTCGGAAAACTCTGTTCCCCTCTCTCTCTGCTCTCCCACTCACACGCGCACCTCTCTCTCTCAAATAAACATTAAACACAAAAAAATGTTTTAATAAAATCTTAAAAAAAAAAAAATAGGAAAAGTCGTATGGAGTATAAGAGAGCTAATTCTCAACCATGACATGAAACCAACAGATGATATCTAAAATTAATTAATTAATCATGAAATGGCAATATAAGCATAATATTTAAAAATATGAAGGCAAGGGCGCCTGGGTGGCTCAGTCAGTCAACCAACTCTTGATTTCAGCTCAGGTCATGATCTCGCAGTTCTTGAGTTCAAGCCCCACATTAGGCTCTGTGCTATTGGTGCAGAGTCTGCTAGGGATTCCCTCTCTGCCCCTCCCTAGTTCACACGTATGTTCTCTCTCTCTCTCTCTCTCTCTCTCTCTCTCTCAAAATAAATGAACTTAAAAAAAAAAAAATGAAGGTAAAAAACAGAAAGAACCGTTGAAGAGTTGACAATATTTGCCAATGGGGAATGACGGTGGAGGTGAGGAGAGGTGGAGTAGCAGATTGTTGGAATTTATGACTGGCCTTTTATAACATTTTTACTTTTTTTTTTTTAACGTTTATTTATTTTTGAGACAGAGAGAGACAGAGCATGAAGGGGGGAGGAGCAGAGAGGGAAGGAGACACAGAATCGGAAACAGGCTCCAGGCTCTGAGCCATCAGCCCAGAGCCTGACGCGGGGCTCAAACTCACGGACCGCAAGATCATGACCTGAGCTGAAGTCGGACGCTTAACCGACTGTGCCACCCAGGCACCCCCATTTTTATTTTTTTTAAATGTTTATTTATTTTTGAGAGAGAGAGAGAGAGAAAACAAGCAGGGGAGGGGCAAAGACAGAGGGAGACACAGAATCCAAAGCAGGCTCCAGGCTCCAAGCTGTCAGCATAGAGCCCGAAGCAGGGCTTGAACTCACAAACCACGAGATCATGACCTGAGCAGAAGTTGACACTTAACCAACTGAGCCACCCAGGCACCCCTGTAACATTTTACCCTACATAAAAGAAGAAGGAAAGACATGGGTGGAAGTCAGGAAACCCGAGTTCTAGTTCTGAATCTTTCTGAATCTGCCACAAACAGTGCTACACTGGACTGAAGCACTTCACTTTTCCTGTCCTTAATGTTTCTCCTCAAATGGAGATCTGGATTGTTACTCTCTGAGGTCCCTTCGGGTTTTGACATTCTATTCCAGTAAGAAGTCAAGTAAAACTATGTCCTTCATTGTAGTAAAATCTCTAAGTCCAACAGTCCCCATCTAAAGCAACAGTACCTGATAAAGGGATGATATCCCAGAATGATGGCAGCCCTGGACCACTCACCTGCAATGACTTGACGGCCTCTGCCTTTCCCATCCTTGGCACCCTCAATGATACCTGGAAGATCCAGGAGCTGCAAGATTAAGGATGGGGAAAGGAGAGAAGGAAAAAAAAAAAAAAAACAACACAAAAAACAGTCATAAATCTAAACAGATCAAATAGAATAATTTATTTTTCAAGTATCCAAAATATAAAGGATTCAAATCTGATCTTCCTTATAAGCTGTGTATTACTTTACTATGCATCCAAATGTCAGCTACAAGTTTTTTATATACTTTACATCTAGTTTAAAATGTCTAACAACCCTGAGACCAGGATATTGGCTGAGGTTCATACAGGTTAAGTGATTTGCCCAAAATCACAGTCCAAATCAAGTAAGATCTTAATTTTCTGAAACCAATGTTGCACTGTATGTTGGCTAACTAAAATTTAAATCAAAAAAAAAAAAAAAAAAAAAAAAAAACCCTCACATTTTGAGGGCCAAACTCATTATTCTGCATTAGTATTCCCCTAATATTCCCCTTCTTTTCAGAAGGTTGAGCCCCCCACAGCAATTCCTTACTGTAGACAATAGCCGGATCTTGATATTCACATGATACACTCAGAGCTTTGCCAATCTTCCAAATTGCCCAATTCACAAAAATTTCTGCAGTCATTCTTAAGCTGGTGAGCACAGAATAGTCACCTGCAAAACCTTTTTAAATGCAGATATCTGAGCCCCATCCTGCAAATTCTAATTTAGAAGAGCAAAGTTCACATATTGATATGTACTTCAAAAGGCTCCATGGGTGACTCTGATGTGTGTTCCCAATTGAAAATGACCGCTCAAATGCCCAGAAAATGCAGTAAAGTAAAACTTCAGAGAAGTCCTACTGTGTATACCTAACAGTAAGAACATAAAAACCAACTTCATAGCACACAAATCAAATGCACATCTCAGCAAAATTGCAAACTATTAGTCATAAGCCCTTAAGAGTCCACTGAAAACAGTTAAGAGCATATACAAAATCTGAAAATACCAAGGGTCCACTGCATGGCCAATACTGAATTATCCACATAAATGGACAAGGAACAGAGTTGCAGCTCATCAAAACATCATTTAAAACTAGCTTTTGCTATAAGCCCATCTGACCTTATAAAAACATACTTCACATTAAATAAACCACAATGAAAAAGAATTCAGAAGGTGTTTAAACAGTTCAACTTTTCCTTTCAAGAACCTACTCAAATCTCCTCCCTATTCTTCACTACATAATAATGTTACCTTCTCTAAGACTAATATAACACAACAAAATCCTCTCTCTTCACAAAAGATAATGCATGTTGAATACATCAACCTTGTCTTGGAAACTTTAGTTACTCTGATTTACAAGCCTACATGGGAAGTAATAAGCACACCAGATCTTGATTTCTAAACATCATTCTCCAATAAAAGAAACTAGAGTTCCTTCAGAAGTGGTTAACTTCAAGGCTAGAGCAGGGAAAAAAATCTAAGATTAGCATTGTCTTGCCAAAAAATAAGTACTCTCAAAAAGATGGGGGCTTATGGAAAAGAACACAAGAGCCAACCTGAAGGAGATCCTAATTGTCAAAACTGGAACAATACGAGTAGTAAAATAATGGCAGTACTGGACTATAACCCATAAAATAAATATCCATGAACCTACATTGATACATACTATTGAATAAATAAGACAGAAAAATTCTTCCAAACAGAATTCCAATTAAAAACATGTAGTAGGAAAGAGAAAAAAAAAGAATCACTATTAGGCCAGAAGCAGAGTAATAACTACTGCAGACAGGATCCACAGATGAACACTAAAATGAGTGGGCAAATTTGAGAAACAGGATTTGCATCTTCTCAAAGTACCTCCCCCAAGATACTTATTAACTACAAAAAGAAAGGTAATAACTTTTTAAAAAAGAAAGATAATAGCTTTACAGTAGAGAAATCCTATTGATACTAATGTATTTAACCAACCAATGCAGGTCAGCAACAGCATTTAAAACATGTAACATCATGAATCCCATGATAAGATGCACTGAGAAGGACACACCATCACTTCAGGGCATTCTTGCCAAAAATTTAATATATATTAAAACCTCAGTCTAATTATAAGAAAATACCAGACAAACCCAAACTGAGGGACATTCTACAGAACAATTACTCAGTACTCTTTTAAGTGTAAAGGTCTTAAAGGACAGGACAGAGTAATTATTACAGACAGCAGGAGAATGAAAAAAAAGAACTAAATGCACCATGGAATGAGAAGGCATTTGGTGGGAAAATTGGTAAAAATCTGCAGTCTGTAGTTTAGTGATCACTGCATCTATATTAATCTATCTCTAGTAATTCTTCTGTGATTATGTAGAATATTAACATAAGGGGCATCAAGATGAGTGATACAAGAGAACCTCAAAATAATTACGCTGAATGAAAGAAGCTAACCAAAAGAGAGTACGTTTATATTTACACATGGTCTTATTTATACACAACTCAACCTGTAAACTAATCCGCAATGACAAAATATAAATAAGTAATTGCTTGGAGATGAAGGGGACCATGAGGGAGGGGGCATTTGGAAATTTCTGGGGTTGGTATGTTCATGATCTTGATTGTGGTGATGTTTTCACCAGTATATAGCTATGTCAAAACTAACTAAATTTTACACTTTATCTAGTCTATTGTATGTAAATTATACCTCAATAAAGAGGTTTGAAAAAACAAAAAGTTCATCATCAGTTGTTCCTAGAAATTAAGTCTAGAGTCTACTTCAACTCTCCCAAAGAGTCTATAATCTAACACTTAGTAAATCTCTTTCTGCTATATATATTATATATGATATATATAATATATATAATTATATATTATACTTAATTATATAATTATAACCTAATTATATATTTTACACAATATATATTCTATATAATAATTATATAAGTACAATATAATATATATTATATATATATACACATAACATAAGCAAAAGGCTTTACTATATACACTGAACCTCGCTGATGCTATCAAAAACTCAAAAGGAAAATCCATCTGGATAATCTAAAACTCTGAAACATAGAATATGACTATAATATCATATAAAACAGCATCTGAAAGAGAATATTACACTGAGAGAAAAGAACACAAGTTTTCTACCTATGGCAGCTAAAACGCAGGGGAAAATTTATTGAGGCCCTAGAAAAGTAAAAACAACTTAATTTTAGCTTGTCTTGAGAGGGAAATATCTTTAAGGTTAGAATGAATCATTTAAATGTGGCAACTAAATTTCAGACAATATCAAAGCACATTCAGGGTGATATGGCTGTAGACGTGGCAATCAAATTTCATTCAATAAAATAACGCATGCTTAACATATCTGAATTTCATATTACAACCAAGAGATAAGAATAAATATTTGTTTAAATCATGAAACTGTAGGATTTTAAGAATTCAATGTTAACCTAATTCAAACTCAAATGCCTTTAGAGGTTAAAGCAACTAACTTAAATATGCAAATCAATTATATACATAGAACAACAGGAGTGCTAGGGACACTAGCAAGGTGAAAACAAGCCCCATAATTTTAAAAACTGAACATCCTCTCTGCAGGCTAATCTCCGCCTATGTGATACATCAATTTTCTTTATAACATCCCTGGTAAGTGGTGGTTCAGTCACCTCCAGACGTAGTAATTCTTTGTCTCAGGAGATACCATTCCATTTTTAGACACCTTTACTATTAAAAAACATCATCCTTCCTAACAAAAAACCCAGAAATCTCCCTCCTTATAATTCTTAGTAGTAAATGGTTCTAATTTTGTACACCTCTCCCTTCCAAGTCACAGATAATGAGTGCTCTGCCACAAAACAACCATTTAAAAAACATTCGAGGGCAGTCATCTTAATCCTGTTGTGTACTCCTTAACTTGGTTTCTGGAGAAAGTCAGAAGGGAAGGAAAAAGAGAGGAGAGTGCACAGGCAGAAAAGAAAGTACCATGCAAAAAAGGGGGGAAACACCTAAAAGGTCAGGAGACACTGAAATGAATGCTTTGTGGGAAACACAAGTAAAGAAAGGGGCTAAGTAACTCTTTATTCTAATACACTCAGAAGCCCTAAAAGAGATGTCAATGGCATCTCATCAGGGAAGAGGTTATTCTAGGAGCTGCCAAAACTGTGATTATCAGTAAGACTCTGAAACAAGATGCAATCAAGCAGTGGTCCAGATATGCCCAAGCATCCTCACTCTTATTATATACATTTGAACATGGAGTACCAGAAAGATCTGCACGGGCACCTAACCAGCAGGAAAAAAAAAAGCCACTGAAAATACTACCAGGTGGAACTCCTGGGTGGCTCAGTTAAGTGTCAATTTAGGTTCATGTCATGATCTCAAGTTCATGAGTTCATGCCCTGCATCGGGCTCTCTGCTGTCAGCTGTCAGAGCCTACTTCAGATCTTCTGTCTCCCTCTGGATCTGCACCCGCCTCCCCACCCCGCCTCCCCGCCCACCAGCTAGTGCTAGCATGCACACACTCTCTCTCTCTCAAAAATAAATAAACATTATGGGGCACCTGGGTGGCTCGGTCGGTTAAGCGTCCAACTTCCTCTCAGGTCATGATCTCACTGCTTGTGAGTTCAAACCCTGCGTCGGGCTCTGTGCTGACAGCTCAGAGCTTGGAGCCTGCTTCAGATTCTGTGACTCCCTCTCTCTCTCTGCCCCTCCCCTGCTCATACTCTGTCTCTCTCTGTCTCTCAAAAAATAAATAAATGTTAAAAAAAAATTTTTTAATAAATAAACATTAAAAAAAAGGAAAGAAGATATTACCAAGATACTGGTCCCTTCCTACTTCAGATTCTATAATAAAGAAGTATGAATACACTTTACAACTCTCTGCATAGCTCAGCAAGAGGGAAAACAAATGCTTATACCAAGAGTTCCCTACAAATGCTTATACCAAGAGTTCCCTAACAATGAGCCAAGGTACTCTGTGGCACCACAGAGAACTCAGAGTCCCATGGGATATTCTAAATTTTCAAGAGAAACAGCAATTCTTGATATATGTCAGACAATGAGGAAACTACTAGCTCCACATACTTCACAATTTCAACACTACAGCCTACTACACTGCTTTCAATTATGTCAGATCAAAATTTTGGGAAGTTAGATTTTTCATCAGTGGCTATAATAAAAAGCACCACACAAAAATCAATGTGGAAAAGGAAACAAATGTGGTGGTATCCAATCTGATTTCATGGTTTGAGAAGTTATGTGGTACCCAACAGTGCACACATCCCATTAATAAATAACTGTAGCTGTAAGGACATAAATACTTAGGTTGTTGCTTGGACCTAACAAACTGAACCATTAGGTATTTATTTTGGCCTGGAGTGCCATGAAAAATTACTGGGAGAAGAAAAGTTGTCAGGAAATAATTACTAAGACACTAAGGGTACTGTGAATCAAGCAAGTCTGGGAACCTCCAGCCTAGATTCAAATGTCATAGAATTCAGAATCTTAAAAAAAAAAAAAAATCAGAATCTTGCTTTCTTAGCCGTGCAGCCAACAAGAATATGTTCCGTTATATCTTACATTTACGTACACCTTCTTTCATACCCAAAGGAACTCTTCATTTGGGAGCCCTAAATCTATCATCTATCTAAGAAAAAGTCAGGACACTAACTTCATCAGGCCTCACGGATAAGAATTATCTTCCAAAAAGGATTTTATCACGTTATTTCTTTTTTTAAAAGCTTCTGATGGTTCCTAGCTACATATAAGATAAAATTCAACTTCCTTAGCAGGCACACAAGGGCCTTCATAATTAAGCTCCAACCTACTTTTCCAGATTCAGTTTCTACCACTCCTGTCCACACCTAAGCTTGCACCACAGCAAGCTATTTACCATTATGGCTGCCTGAAATTGCCCTTCACCTTCTCTGGCTGATAAAATTCTACTTGAACTTCAAGACCCACCTCCACTGTCATTTTTTTTTTTTTTAACGTTTATTTATTTTGTGAGAGAGAGAGACAGTCAGTCCAAGGCACAGAGCCCAACATGGGGTTCAATCCTACGAACCATGAGACCATGACCTAAGCCAAAATCAAGAGTCACTCAACCGACTGAGCCACCCAGACACTCCTCCATTGTCATTTTCTACACGAAGCTTTTTTAGTTCTACCAGACCTTCCCCCAATATGCTCAGGTGAAAAAGCAGTCCCTTCTTTCTATGTGTTTTGACAGGCACTATCCCACTGTATTACTGTCTGTATGTACTACTCTATCATGCTTGTTAGACAGAAAGGGCCTAGTAGTTCAAAGGTTAGGCCTGGCATATGCACAGCTTCCCATAAGTGCTTTTTAAATTAACGAAGACTGGATTTCTTCCCTTCTGTGGCCTGCAGGCCTGACTCACCTGGATCTTGGCACCTTTGTATCTGATGACACCAGGCACAGTGGTCAGAGTAGTGAACTCATAAGCTGCCACCTCAGAATATACTCCTGCCAGGTTGCTAAGTAGTGTTGACTTCCCCACTGATGGAAAACCCACAAAACCAATTCGAGCATCACCTGTCTTGGCCACATCAAAACCTAAAACATCAATAAATATCAAAAAGAAGAGGAAAGTTATCTCTTAAAATGTTGAGATTCAGGTAATTCCTTTCACATTCTAGTAGTCTATCCATCTAGGACATATTTCTCCAGCTTTTTACAGTTTACCTTTCCAGAACTTAAGCACACAAAATTTTCCCTAGAGCAATTAACATGGAATATTTACTTAGAAACTTTATTCTTCACTGTTATATACATTTCTAACACCCATAGTATTTTAGGCTTGAAGGTTATATAATAATTGATCTAAAAAATGGGTTTCTTTTTTGTCTTACAAACTCTAAGAACTGTATGATTAACTAGGTTTGCTTTTCCTTTTTTTTTTTTTTTTGGTAATGGCTGCAAACAAGTTCAAAGGCAAATTTATGGCCCTCCTCTAGGAAGTGTACAGACTTTATGACATTATTTTTGGTCCCAACCTTATCTCTCTTGGCTTCAACTTATTCTTCCTACTTACATTTCCCTTTGCACCAATATCCTTATTTTTTATTTTGTTGATGTATGTATGTACATATTCCTGTAAGCCAATGAAAACCTCTTTGGGATCAATACAAGATATACATAAGGGTTCCTGTCTGGCTGTCTTTTTTTTTTTTTAAACCTTTTATTGAAGCATAAAGATACACATAGAAAAGTGTCTGATTATCACAAGGCAAACCAGCTAAGTAATCAGCATCCACCACAAGAAATCATATTCACCATCTTCAGAAGCCCCCTCATCCCCCAATCCTGCTATTACTGACAAAAGAATAACTGCCATTCTGACTTCTACGACAACAGATCAGTCCCATTTGATTTCTCATTTTGGTGCAGCATTCCATTTTTTTTTTTAATTTTTTTTTTCAACATTTATTTATTTTTGGGACAGAGAGAGACAGACTATGAACGGGGGAGGGGCAGAGAGAGAGGGAGACACAGAATCGGAAACAAGCTCCAGGCTCTGAGCCATCAGCCCAGAGCCTGACGCGGGGCTCGAACTCTCGGACCGCGAGATCGTGACCTGGCTGAAGTCGGACGCTTAACCGACTGCGCCACCCAGGCGCCCAGCATTCCATTTTATAAATACAATATATCACAATGTACTTAACTATTCTGCTGTTGATGGTCATCTGGGAGTTTTCTGCTTGGGATTAAGAACAAGTCTGTACATTTCTTTTGATGACTATATGTATGCATTTTTGATAGGCTTGCCCCCAGAAGTAGAACTCCTGGGACATAGGTTATGCCTACATTCTGAGAAAAGCATACAATTCTTGATGTTGGGGTCGTGAGTTCGGGCCCCGTTGGGTGTAGAGATTACAAACATAAATAAATAAACTTAAAAAAAAGATATATAGGGGTGCCTGGGTAGCTCAGTCGATTGAGCAATCGACTTCAGGTCAGGTCATGATCTCATGGTTTGTGAGTTCAAGCCTCGTGTCGGGCTCTGTGCTGACAGCTCAGAGCCTGGAGCCTGCTTCTGATTCTGTGTCTCCCTCTTTCTCTGCCCCTCCCCCACTCATGCTCTGTCTCTCTCTGTCTCAGAAATAAACATAAAAAAATTTTTTTAAATAAAAAAAGATATATATAGAACCCTAGTTCATTACCTAGAAAATACTCATTTGCCTTTGAAATCAGCAGACTGAAATAAGCACAGCTCAAGAATTTAGAATTAGAAAATACAAATCTACCTTGATAGACTTTTTAAAAGATTTTTGTTTTAATTAATTACTTATTTGTTTGTTCTGAGAGGGAGAGTGAGCAAGCAGGGGAGGGGCAGAAAGAGAGGAGAGAAAGAATCCCAAGCAGACTCCGCAGTGTCGGTGCAGAGCCCGATGTGGGGCTTGAACCCACAAACCGTGAGATCATGACCTGAGCTGAAATCAAGAGTCGGATGTTCAACTGACTGAGCCACCCAAGCACCCCTAAGGTTTTATTTTTAAGTAATCTCTACACCCAATGTGGGGCTCAAACTCACAACCCCAAGATCAAGAGTCACATTCTCTACTAACTGAGCCAACCAGGAGCACCTACTTTGATAGAAAATTTTTCATTATTTTTAAACCATACAGCTATATTATTTTGATAGAAAATACACCAAACAAAACAAAACAAAACAAACCAATGCTGAAGAAAAACACAAACCTTCTCCTGGCCCACCACCACCACCACCTTTGGGGGTAATGAGTTCTCTACGAAGCTTAGCAAGGCGAGCCTTAAGCAGCCCTAGGTGGTGTGCTGTGGCCTTGTTCTTTTGAGTCCGAGCCATCTGTAAGGGAGGAATCACAGTCATAAATCAGAAGCAGTTCCCACAGGTTAAAATATCCAGAATGAATGCTCCCTCAAATCTGAATGATTTTTTCCCAGATCCTACTGTCAGTATACCCATTTTAGTCAGACTTAAAAAAGGGGGGGGGGGGTCGTCTGTGTAAAAATCCATTCTCTTCATCACCCAGCCCATTCTCACTACAGAGCAAACAACTGAGGCCCAAAAAGAAGACATGACCAAGGTCATTACAATTAGCATTCACAGATCAGACTAAAACTGAGCTGTGGATTCCTTTTCCAATGCTTGTACCTGATATGCACCGTCTGATACAGGGTCACCACTTTCCCGATTTTAAAGAGCTCTGAGCACTTCAGACAATACAATCACATACTAATTCGTGTGGAATCAACAGCTACCACAGATGTTATCCCAGATCCATTCCCGGGAGCAATACTCTGGGAAATTCAGCCATCAAGTAGAGATTGGGGGAAAGGGAGAAGGGTTTTGAACGCTGAAGAAAGATACTGAACGAAGTACGTGAGCTGGTCAGGGCTGGACCACAGAGAGGAAGAGGATTCGGTGTTGACCACAGAAAAGGAAGACTGAGAGGAACGATGTTCGGACAGGAGCCGAACACTGGAACGGGGTACCGACCAAGGTGCAAGGTCCGAACTAAGGGGAGTCGGGGGGCTCCGGCGGAGGCTGAGGGGAGTGGGGGGACACGGGGCCGGGCTGAGAGGAGTCGGAGAACGCAGGCCCGGTCCTGACGCGGCTGAAGGGAGTACAGGCAAGGGCAACACTGCTGAAAAAGGAACGCTCCGAGGGAGAGTGAAGCGCCAGCTGTGCCCATTACCTCGGCTTCGATCTCCGCGATCTTGGCTAAGGTGCTGCTCATGGCGGCGAGTCACCGGGGGGCGTAGTGGCCTGCACACAGCCTACCTCCCCTCACACAGCCGCCTGCGGACCTGCTAAGGCCACCAGGCGTTACTGCAGCGCGCAAGCGCGGTACTTCCTACTTCTCGCGAGAGACTTCGCGCAAGGTTCACCGCGAGATGTACAGCTTGGAGGAATCTCCTACCCCTCAATCAACCCCGCCCCGTCCCGCGAGCCAGCGCGGTGTCATAGAGCCCGCGGGAGCGGGGGCCAGAGAGGCCGACCTGGTCTGTACCTCCCCGAGCGCGCGGAGGGTCGCGCGCCGCTCGGCCCCGCCCCACCGGACCTGCGCCCACGTACTCTTCCGCGCCCGGCCCCCCGCGCGTGGTGTGTGGTAGTGGCTTCTGGTTACGGCCGGACAGAGCCGCAGCCCTCCGACCTTGGGCGTCAACGCCCGGTGTGAGTGAAAAGCTCACTCAAACCATCTACTTCTCTTCCTCACCAGCACCTATGGGTCCGGAGGCCCCTTTTCACAGCTGGGGACAGTCTCCGGCGAACCCCTCGGCCTCCTAGGTTGAATAGAGACTGATCTTCGGCCTGTCTCGCCCTCTTGGAAAAAGAAAATGCCCCTTTCAGTCATTCAAAACTATATTTAGGTGTCTGTTTTGTCTGTCCCTAACCCCGAGTGCAGTGTGTGGCACATGGTGAACCTGCAATAAGTGCATGGTTGAATGGATAAATGTCAGTGCCAGTGTTTGTAACATAGCTTGTAATACTGAAAACTATGAAACTATGTTAAAGGCCTATCAGTAGGGAAATGGATAAATAACGTAAAACACTATTTGAGCCATTAAAACATAGATCTGTGAGGTCTGACTGGAAAGATGTACGGGACATACTGTTTAAAAATGAACAAATAACCACCTACGTTGTGATCCCATTTATGTTATTTTTTTTAATGAGGTGTTTATATAGGTATACGTGTATGAAAGTGCATTGTTTAAAGGTCTGAATAAAAGGATACAGTCTCAAGCTCCTAACAGTGGAATGGGATACAAGGAGAGAGGAAGAAAGACTTTAACTTGTTATTCTACATCTTTTGAATTTTTTAAAAAGATGAATGTTATGCATGTATTACTTGTGTAATAATAAAATTAAAAATTGCAAAAGACAATTCTCTTCCCTGAATGTCTTGTGCAGAGGAAGCCAGGACATCCAGGAGCTATGTGCTGGTTTTGAAAGCAGCTTCCTGTGGGATCAATGAATTCTTGTTGATAGATTGGTTGATCCACTGGGAGTCCCTGGGCTAGGCTTAACCCACAAGGCTGGCCTCCACTCAGCCCTGGGAGGGAAGTTTATTTATATAAATTTGTAAGTAAGAACAAGTCCAACTTGCCAGAGACAGAAAAGGAGGTTTTATTAGGCATAAGGGAGGGGATGGGGAAAGGAAAGCTTTTACATTAGATCCCCAAAGGGCCTAGTAGTTTCGTTGTTCTTTTTTTTTAACCTCAGCCTTTTCATAAATAAATTAAGGGGTGATGAGGTAATTAGATCTTCTACCATTGGTAATGGAGGAGGGAAGAAGAGGAGAGGAAGTCCAGCTGGAATGGGATATGATGATCAGTCTTAAAAGACAGATAAAATCAAATCAGCAGGTCTTTCCTAACTCAAAGTACTTAAGGAATTAATTGGCTGACAGTATCAAGGGCATCGCTGCTCTGTGAGTAGGTTCTCCTGCAACTAAGTTAACAATCTCATTGCTCAAGGACACCCCAGGACTCACCTGGGGGGCCCCAAGCTGTCAAAAGTGTGCCAAAAGGTAATATTCATCTTCCCCAGGGTTCTGGGTGGCCGTCTTACTCATTCCACTAATATTTACTGAGGTCTGACTGCTGCCTGGCACTGTACCAGAACTGGGGACAGAGCAAAGTGAATCAGACACTGTCTCTGCACTTAAGAAGTATCTAGGTTAGGAGGCCAAGGCCAGGCCTTTAAGCTCAGCTCCTAAGAGCCATAGCTAACTCAGGTCAGCTTGGTATTAACTGCAGTAGAGGACCTGTCTTGCCAGATGGCTAAACCACCAGTGCCTTGGCATTGTATTTCTTTTTTATTATTATTATTGAAAAAAATGTTTTTAATGTTTTTATTTATTTTTGAGACAGAGAGAGACAGAGCATGAGCAGGGGAGGGGCAGAGAGACAGGGAGACACAGAATCTGAAGCAGGCTCCAGGCTCTGAGCTGTCAGCCCAGAGCCCAACACAGGGCTTGAACCACGAACTGTGAGATCATGACCTGAGCCGAAGTCGGATGCTTAACCGACTGAGCCACCCAGGCGCCCCAATTATTTCTTTAAAAATAAATAAAGAAATAAATAAAGAAATAAATAAATAAAAATAATGAAACAGAAGAAAGACAAAAGAGCTTCATCTCTTGCCAGGACACTCCAACCATTCTGAAATAATTGCACTTCTTCAAATGTGCAGGGGTTTGCTGGCATTTTTTTTTTCCTGCTCAGTATCCTATTCTCCCACCCTTTCCTTCTTCCACCACCCATTTCTAGCTAACTCTTCCTCAACCTCATAGTCTTCTGAACTCTTTGAGAAACTTTCCTTGGTACTCAAGGCTTAGTAAGGAGTCTGCTTCCAGGTTCTCCAGTCACAGGGCTCCACCCCATCAAAGCGCAATCACTCTGCTTGTTTGCTTGTCTGATTCCCCACCAACCCATGACCACAGGGAGAAGCAGTGTATATCTCCAGAACCAGCATGGAGGCAGCTATACCAAGCTCTTGAAACATATTTATTAAACAAATGAGAATAAGAACAAAGAGACAGAGAAAAAAAATTTAAGAAGCAGAACAGATATTTAAATGCCTTTTTCCCCTAAACGAGCATTTATAACATTACAGACACCATAGTGATTACGAGCTAAACACCTGGTTCTAGTTGATGGAATGAGAAGTAACAGGATAATGACACATGAAAAATCCATGTTACCACTTTTTTAAGCCTACTTTCTAAACAGATCAAAATTCCCAGGATACTGTAGCAATAGAGAGTAGGAAGCCCTTGATGAAGGATAGTTATTCATATCATTAATGAATGATAAATGTTTTGCTTCTAGAAGGGGGTTTCTGGAAAATGTGCTCATTTAAGGCATGATGAAGACAATTCTTCTCTACAAACATTTTGTCTCTTAGATGCAAATAATAAAAATACAAAAGACTTCTCACTAAATCAAAGTCTGGTCTTTCTTTCTTTCTTTCTTTCTTTCCTTGCCAAGTGGGCGATTCCTTGACCCATATAATACATTCTGGTCATTTCAGTTCAGCATGTATTATGTGCCAGGGACTATGTGCACTGGGGATACAAAGACAAGATACCTTGTATTTTTTCTCCTAGAAAGAGAAGAGGGGGGAGGTGAAGGTATGAAAATACTCAAACCTCAGTAATACAAGGCCCAGTGAATGAGGTAAGTATCAGAAGAGATATAAACAAGGAACCTTGTGGGCTTCAAAGGTGGTGCCCACATCTGGTTTGGGTCAGAAAAGGGCTCTAAAAGAGAGGAGCCTGGGAAGATAGAAACAGATGTGGAAGAAAGGAAACATTCCAGACAGATGAACAAGTACAGGGCAAAGGGAGGCACAGCACACATCTGTATTCTCCATGAGCACTGTTGGGCTGGGTAAGTGTATATGCTGACTTCCCCAAACAGAAAATTATCCTTGAACATCAACACACATCCTGCTCACCCAACTGAGATGGCATTGTGGTCACATAGGCAGTCTTCTTCTTCTTTTTATTTTCTTTCTTTCTTTCTTTTTTTTTTTTGGTAAAAAGCAAAATACTACTTTGTCAAAAAAGATAATTCACTTTCCTTCTTTAGCCACCTTCTGAGAAAGTTGTAAAAGTGTTTAAAAAACTTGTTCAAGGGGCACCTGGGTGGCTCAGTCGGTTAGGCGTCTGACTTCGGCTCAGGTCACGATCCTGCGGTCCGTGAGTTCGAGCCCCGAGTCGAGCTCTGGGCTGATGGCTCAGAGCCTGGAGCCTGCTTCCAATTCTGTGTCTCCCTCTCTCTCTGCCCCTCCCCCGTTCATGCTCTGTCTCTCTCAGTCTCAAAAATAAATAAACGTTAAAAAAAATTTTTTTTAAAAAAGAAAAACTTGTTCAAAACAGAAGAAACAAAAAGTCACGTGGGTGGCTCAATTTTTCAATGACTTTGGCTAGGGTCATTATCTCACTCAGTGAGTTAGTGAGTTCGAGTCCTGCAGAGCCTGCTTCAGATCCTCCGCCTCTGAGAGATCCTCTTTCTCTTCCCCAACCCCTGTTCATGCTCTCTCTTTCAAAACTAAACATTAAAAAATTAGTAGGGGGGGCCTGGGTGGCTCAGTCAGTTAAGCATCCTACTCTTGGTTTTGGCACAGGTCATGATCTTCCGGTTTCATGGGTTCAAGCCCCGCATTGGGCTCTGTGCTGGCAGCATGGAGCCTGCTTGGGAATCTCTCTCTGTCTCTTTCTCTGCCCCACCGACTCGTGCTGTCTCTTTCTCCCTCAAAATAAATAAATTAATTTAAAAAAATAGATTCTCTTCCCTTCTCTTTAAAAAACAAAGAAATGGGGCACCTGGGTGGCTCAGTCGGTTAAATGTCCGACTTCGGCTCGGGTCATGATCTTGCAGTTTGTGAGTTCAAGCCCCGTGTCGGGCTCTGTGCTGACAGCTCAGAGCCCAGAGCCTGCTTTGGATTCTGTGTCTCCCCCTCTCTCTGCCCCTCCCATGCTCATGCTCTGTCTTTCTGTCTCTCAATAATGAATAAACATTAAAAATTTTTTTTAAATTAAAAAACAAAAAAATTTAAAAATTAAAAAAATAATAAAAACAACAAAGAAATGAATTAAAGATAAATCTAATTAATCTAATTAAAATGGTAGAATATAAAAAACAAACAAAAAAACCTGGACTAGAAATGTCAATCTAGTGTAGCAAAATGGAGGCATTGAGAATGGGAAAGAACAGAGAAATAAATGTGCCCTAAAGACTTAGTCATTATTTAATTGTAGTATGTTAATAAAAAAAATACAGCTATGGGAAGGTAACCATGGTAGAAGTAAATAGCATAGTAGAGCTTCTAAAATAACAGGGAGAATGGGGTGCCTGGCTGGCTTGGTCAGAAGAACATGTGACTCTTGATCTTGGGGTTGTGAATTTGAGCCCCACTTTGGGTGTATAGATTACTAACATAACAGGGAGATAAGGAAATGTGATTAAGGCATAAAAGTAAGGAAAAGGACAAAGGGAATCATAAAGTAAAATAAATAGTAAGCATAAAATAGAACGAAAGGAATAACATCCGATGTATCTGTTATTATACAATAAACAGGCTGAATTCCCCCTTTCAAACAGATATTGTTAAATTGGATTTTTTTTAGACCAGCCTAAACAATGTGACAACGAAAGGTTATAAATAAATGAATGGGGGCACCCGGGTGACTCAATTGGTTAAGTGGCCTACTCTTGATTTCAGCTCAGGTCTTGATCTCAAGGTCATGAGTTCAAGCTCATTGGGCTCTGCACTGGATGTGAAGCCTAGTTTAATTAATTAATTGATTGATTAATTCAACAAATGGGGGTTCCTGACTGGCTCGGTCCATAGAGCAAGCGACTCTTGATCTCAGGGACATGAGTCAGAGCTCCATGTTGGGTGGATTACTTAAAAGAAAAGAATGAATGAAAACAGATTTATACATGGTCAAATATATGCCGGATAGGGGCGCCTGGATGGCTCAGTCATGGTATCAAGCTCCATATCGAACTCTACACCATCAGGGTAGGGTCTGCTTGGAATTCTCTCTCTCCCTCTCTCTCTCTCTCTCTCTCTCTCTCTCTCTCTCTCTCTGCCTGCCCTCCCCAAATAAATAAATAAACATTTAAAAATATTTTAAAATATATATGTGAGATAAATGCAAACAAAAAGCAAATGGCATTATTCATAATAGGTAAAAAGTAGAAATAAGCCAAATGTGTATCAACTGATGAATGGATAAACTGTAGTTATATCCATGAATAGAATATTATACAACAATGAAAAAATGAACGAATTACTGATACATGCTACAAAATGCTTGAAACTTAAAAATATTATGTTGAATGGAAAAAGCCAACCAAAAATACCACATATTATATAATTCCACTTGTATGAAATGTTCAGAATAAGCAAATCTATAGAGACAGAAAGTAGATTAGTGGCTGCCTAGGACTTTAGGGGGTAAGGGCTGAGGGGAATAACTGCTAAGGGGTATGAAGTTTATTTTTGAGGTGATGATGTAATGTAATGATAGCTGCATAACCTTGTGAATGTGCTAAAAACCATTGTAGTAAAAAAATGCAAGACTACATATTTTAAGATTTTATTTTTTAAGTAATCTCTATCTCTAAAATGGGACTTGAACTCATGACCCCCAGATCAAGAGCTTCAGGCTCCAGTGACTGAGCTAGCCAGGTCCCCCAACACAAGAATATTTTTAAAAATCTTTCAAAGACTCCAAACAGTAGAGATTACATAGGCTGCATTCTCTGAACATAATCCAGGAAAACTAAATATCAGCAACAAATATAGGAGGAAAATGTAACGACTTGGAAATTAAGAAATACTTTCCTAAAGAAGTAAAATCAAAAAGTGAAATTTCAAGTTGTCTATAATCTTATGGAATAAAACACTTCATACCAGACATAGGAATACTGCTAAAGATGTACTCACAGGGAATTGTAGAGTCTTTTTTTTTTTAATGTTTTATTTATTTATTTTTTTAACATTTTTATTTATTTTTGAGACAGAGAGAGACACAGCATGAACGGGGGAGGGGCAGAGAGAGAGGGAGACACAGAATTGGAAGCAGGCTCCAGGCTCTGAGCCATCAGCCCAGAGCCCGACGCGGGGCTCGAACTCGCAGACCACGAGATCGTGACCTGAGCTGAAGTCGGACGCTCAACCGACTGAGCCACCCAGGCGCCCCCGTTTTATTTATTTTTGAGAGCAAGAGAGAAACAAAGTGTGAGCAGGGGAGGGGCAGAGAGAGAGGGAGACACAGAATCTGAAGCAGGCTTCAGGCTCTAAGCTGTCAGCACAGGGCCCAACATGGGGCTCAAACCCGCAACCACAGGATCATGACCTGAGTTGAAGTCAGACACTTAACTGACTGAGCCACCCAGGTGCCCTGTGAATTTTAGAGTCTTAAAGGTTTTTATTATTCAAAAAAAGATGAATGAATTAAATATTCAAAATTTAAAGTTAGTATAAGAACTGTGTAAACCCAAATAAAATGGAAAGAAAATTCCAAAAAAGTTAAAATCTAAAATTAACAAAATAGGGGCCCCTGGGTGGTTCAGTAGGTTAAGCCTCTGACTCTTGAGTTTGACTCAGGTCATGATCTCATGGTTTGTGAGATATGACCCCCATGTGGGCCTCCTACTGACAGTGCAGAGCCTGCTTGGGATGTTCTCTCTCCTATCTCTCCGCCCCCTCCCCCTGCTCTCTCTCAAAATAAATAAACTTTAAAAAATAACTAAACATAATAACAATTTGTCAAAAATAGTTTAAAGAATTTGAAAGGACCAATAAAATAGGAGAGAAAAAATATCTTGGCAAGCCTGAATAGAGGGTAAAGTATATAAAAAACAATAATAAACAGTAATCGTGAATGAGAAAGGAAATATAACCAGCAATAATAGCAATTAAAAGAGGATATTATGTGTAGCTCTATGCCAGATAATTAGAAAATCTAGGGGAAATATATCCTGGCCAAAAAAACCCCCCAATAAACAAAAACCTATAATTCCTCTAAGAAGAGAAAGAAGGCCTAAATAAATTAATAACTATAAAAGAGATGGGAAAGATAAGTATCAATCATCTTAGAAGCACCAAGTACAGATGGTTTTACAACTGAACTGTCTTCAGTTTTATTTTTTTTATTATTTTATTTTTTATTTTTTTTTTCAACGTTTTTATTTATTTTTGGGACAGAGAGAGACAGAGCATGAACGGGGAGGGGCAGAGAGAGAGGGAGACACAGAATCGGAAACAGGCTCCAGGCTCTGAGCCATCAGCCCAGAGCCTGACGTGGGGCTCGAACTCACGGACCGATAGATCGTGACCTGGCTGAAGTCGGACGCTTAACCGACTGCGCCACCCAGGCGCCCCATCTTCAGTTTTAAAGAACAAGAGGAAACTTGGGGGTAGTAGATGTGTTCATTATCTTCATTTCTTCATTATGGTGATGGTTGCATGGGCATATGCATAAATCAAAATGCATCAATTATACACTTTAAACATGTACAACGTAGGGGCACCTGGGTAGCTCAGTCAGTTAAGCATCTGACTCTTGATTTTGCCTCAAGTCATGCTCTCACAGTTCGTGGGTTTGAGCTCCACATTGGGCTCTGAGCTGACACTACAGAGCCTGCTTGGGATTCTCTCCCTCATTCTCTGTCCCTCCCCCTGGCCTCAAAATAAATAAATAAAACTTAAATAAGTAAATGTATACAATGTATTGTATGCCAATGATACCTCTAAAAAGATGTTTACAAAAAGACAAGAAAGATGTTACAAAAAGAAAGTAGGATGCCTGGATGGCTCAGTTGGTTAAGCATCCAACTTCATCTCAGGGCACAATCTCACAGTTCATGAGTTCAAGCCCTGTATCAGGCTCTGTGCTGACAGCTTGGAGCCTGGAGCCTGCTTCCGATTCTGTGTCTCCTTCCCTCTCTGCCCCTCCCCTGCTCACACTCTGTCTCTCTCTTTCTCAAAAATAAATAAACATTAAAAAAAATTTTTTTTTAAGTAGGACTTCCACTCCAGTGATGATGAGCTAATCCTCTAATACTAAACAACTCTAAAACTGGAGATGATTGTTTTCAGGCATTGGAAAACAGGCAACATAGACTATGATTCTGGAGAAAAAGCAAAATAGACTAGATGAGTCCCACGTTTGTCCTGGCTTTCTGCCTAGGGATAATTACCCAACTGCAGTGAATCCCAAGCAAAGGAGTGGTCTTCCCAAGCTTAAGAGGCAGAAATCAGTATTCAGAGATGCTGAAGCAGCAGGAACTTGCAGGTCAGGGTACAGAAGAGCAGAGAATAATGCAACAGGGAGTAGGAGGAGGCAGAAGTCTACACAGACTTCTTGAGTCTTTGACCAAAGAAGGCTGGGCTATGGGCTATGTGTGTACAGAGTGAGCCTCTGGGAGGATTAGCAGAGCACAACTGCTCAGGGCTGGGAGCTGATCAGAGATACCACAGTTTGCTCAGTGTTGGAACATGTTAGAGTTCAAACCTAACCAGAGTAGGCCTGCTGAACATCTTGGGCATTCAGTTAAGACTCCAAAAGGCCGTGCGATGGGACTAAGGACTATGTCCTAGAGTAAGGGCCATGCCCTAGAACCAAAGACAATACCAAGAGACTCTCCCAAAGAAAACTTAAAACCAAACCTGATAGGTACAACAGGCTCCACCAGTAATTTAACTACCTACCAGAACAAAACTCAAACCACTAAAAAGCATGCAACAAAATTCAGATGCCCTACAATGTGTCATTCATGTGACTATACAATAAAAAATTATTACCTTCGCAAGGATGAAGGAAAACAAGACACACAATCTACAGAAAGTCAATGGAAAAAGACCCCAAGAGGACCCAGATGTTGGAATTAGTAAAAGGATTTAACACAACTATTATAAACATGAGGAAACCACCCAGCAGAGAAATGGAAGATAGAAAAATGGGATCTATAGAATAGGTAAGTACAATCATTAAATGAAAAATCGTTAAATGAAAAGATTAAAAAATGCAGAGGAAAGCTTGAAGGATCAATAACAATGATCTAAATTGAAAAACAAAGGGAAAAAAGTTGAGAAAAAAATGAAAAGAGTCTCAGTGTCCCATAGGGTAATATCAAACTGTAACATATCTGTAATAAGAAATATTAAAAATGTAAAAAATATTAAAATGTAAAAAATTTTTTAATGTAAAAAATATTAAAAATGTATAATATGTAAAAAATGTAAAAATTTTTTAAATGTAAAAAAGAGATAAAAGGATAGAAAAACCTTGTGAAGAAGGAAGGGCCCAAATTTCCCAAATTTGGCAGAAAACATCATCCTACAGATCTAAGAAGCTCAGCGAACCTCAAGGAAGATAAATACAAACACACTCCTGAAAACATAATATTCAAAGCACTGAAAACACTGATAAAGAGAAAATCTAAGCAGTAGCCAGAAGGGAAAAGACACATTTACATATAGGCAGAAAAGAATAAATGTGACAACGCCCTTCTCAGCAGTAGCAAATGCCAGAAGATATCAGAGCAATATCTTTAAACTGCTGAACTAGGGGGTGCCTGGCTGGCTCAGCGGGTAGAGCATGTGACTCTTGATCTTGGGGTTGTGGTTTCAAGTCGAGTCCCACTCTGGGTAGATAGATCACTTAAAAACAAAATTTTAAGGGGCACCTGGGTGGCTCAGTTGGTTGAGCACTTGACTTCAGCTCAGGTTATGATCTTATAGTTCTTGAGTTCAAGCCCCATGTCAGGCTCTACACGGATAGCCTGGAGCCTGCTTCAGATTCTGTGTGTCTCTCTCTCTGCTCCTCCCCTGATCACACTCTGTCTCTCTTTCTCAAAAATAAACATTTCAAAAAAATTTTTAAAAGAGCACTGTAAATAATAAATACGTAGATAAATATTTTTAATTTTTTCTTCTAAATTATAGGTTAACTATATATCTCAGTGAACCTGGAAAATTTGTTTTTTACATTTTCTTATTTTTTTAAGTAATCTCTACACCCAACTTGGGGCTCAAACTCACAACCTGAGATCAAGAGTCACATACTTTACCAACTGAGCCAGCCAGGCACCCCTGTTTTCTTATTTCTTTAAAAGACAACTGCTTAAGTGCACCTGGCTGGCTCAGTTGGTTAAGTGTCTGATTTGGGCTCAGGTCACCATCTAGCAGTTCGTGAGTTCGGGCTCCGAATCGGGCTCTGTGCTGACAGCTCAGAGCCTGGAACCTGCTTTGGATTCTGTATCTCCCTTTCTCTCTGCCCCTCCCTCACTTGCTCTGTCTCTGTCTCTCTCTCTCTCTCAAAACTGAATAAACATTAAAAAAAAAAAAAAAAAAAAGACAACTGGTTAGGTGCGCCTGGGTAGCTCAATTCGTTAAGCCTCTGACTCTTGATTTTGGCTCAGGTCATGATCTCAGTCATGAGATGAAGCCCTGAGTCAGGCTCTGTACTGGGTGTGGGGCCTGCTTAAGATTCTATCTCTTCCTCTCCTTCTGCCCCTCTCCCATGCTCAAGAGCTCTTTCTCTTTCTCTCTCCACAAAAAAACCCCAAAAAACAAAACAAAAAAATAAAAGACAATTGTTTAAAGCAAAAACAGTAATATCGTATTACAAGGTTTGTATATACACATGAAATATCAGACTACAATGGGACAAAGGATAATATTGGGGGTGTAAATGGAATTATAGTTGACCCTTGAGCAACATGGGTTTGAATGGAGCAGGTCCACTCAAACATCATTTTTTTTCACTAAATACAGTACAGCACTGTAAATGTATATTCTTACACTTTTTCTTTTTCTTTTTTTTCAAGTTTTTATTTAAATTCCAGTTAGTGGGGCACCTGGGTGGCTCAGTCAGTTAAGTGTCTTTTGGCTCAGGTCATGATCTTATAGTTCATGAGTTCGAGGCCCATATTGGGCTCTGTGCTGATAGCTCAGAGCCTGGAGCCTGCTTTAGATTCTGTGTCTTCCCCTCTCTCTGCCACTCCTCTCCTTGTACTCTGTCTCGCTCTCACAACTAAAAATAAACAATAAACAATTTTTTTAATAAAACAAATTCCAGTTAGTTAACATACAGTATAATATTAGTTTCAGGTGTAGAATTTAATGACATTTTCTCTAACTTACTTTATTGTATGAATACAGCGTATAATACATACAACATACAAAATATGTGTTAATTAACTGTTTATGTTATCGGTAAGGCTTCTGATCAACAATAGGTGAATATGTAAGTTCTGGAGGAGTCAAAAGTTATACGTGGATTTTTGACTGGGCATAGGGTTGGCATCCCTAACCATTGCATTGTTCAAGGGTCAACTATATATTGTTATGTCTTATATTTCACATGAAATGCTACAATACTAAATCTTTTTTAAAAATGTTTATGTATTTTTGAGAGAGAGAGAGAGAGAGAGAGAGAGAGAGAGAGAGAATGAATGGGGGAGGGGCAGAGAACGAGGCAGACACAGAATCTGAAGCAAGCAAGCTCCAGGCTCTGAGCTATCAGCACAAAGCCCAATGTGGGGCTTGAACTCACAAACTGTGAGCTCATGACCTGAGCCGAAGTCAGATGCTTAACTGACTGAGCCACCCAGGCGCCCCTTAAATCTTTTTTAAATGACCACAATTTAAAGTATAAGAAGAAACCATAAGAAACCATTTATAAAACCGTGGGTGAGAAAAACCTTCTAAAATAAGGCAAACCCAGAGGCCTTAACGGAAATGACTGGCAAATTTAACTACCAAAAAAAATATGTATTTTTGGACTGCAGAAAACACCAAAACAAAGTAAAAAATGAATGACCAATTGGTAAAAAAAATATTTGCAACACATATGAAAGACATACATTTACAATTACTACTATACAAAAAAAGCCTCTATAAATTGTGAAAAAAAAGCTAAACAATCTGACGGAGAAGTGAGCAAAGGATATGAACAGGCAATTCCAAGAAGAAACTCAAATGGCCAATAAACATAAAAAAATCCTTACCCTGTCTACTGATCAGGAAAATTCCAGTTAAAGAAACAATGAAAGAGCATTTTGCTGCCATCATATCAATAAAAATACAGAAATGACATCCAAGGCACCTGGCTGGCTCAATCACTGAAGCGTGCAACTCTTTTCTTTAAAAAAATTTTTTTTAATGTTTATTTATTTTTGAAAGAGAGAGAGAGCGAGTGTGCGTGTGAGCAGGGGAGGGGCAGAGAGAGAGGGTGACACAGAATCCGAAGCAGGCTCCAGGCTCCGTGCTCCATGCTGTCAGCACAGAGTCAAATGCAGGGCTTGAACTGACAAACTGTGAAATCATGATCTGAGCTGAAGTCAGATGTTCAACCGACTGAGCCACCCAGGCACCCCTGAAGTGTGTAACTCTTGATCTCAGGGTTGTGACTTCGAGCCCCACATTGGGTGTAGAGATTACTTAAAAAAATAAAATCTTAAAAAAAAAAGAAATGATATCCACTGCTAATAAGAATGTGGAAAAAAGGGCACTTTCATTCCTTGCTATTAGAAAGGTGAATGGGGGGCGCCTGGGTGGCGCAGTCGGTTAAGCGTCCGACTTCGGCCAGATCACGATCTTGCGGTCCGTGGGTTCGAGCCCCGCATCGGGCTCTGGGCTGATGGCTCAGAGCCTGGAGCCTGTTTCCAATTCTGTGTCTCCCTCTCTCTCTCTGCCCCTCCCCCGTTCATGCTCTGTCTCTCTCTGTCCCAAAAATAAATAAATAAACATTGAAAAAAAAATTAGAAAGGTGAATGGTTACAATCCTCTTGGGAAATGAAATGATAATATTTACTAAAATGCAAAACATACGTGCTCTTTGACCCCACGTTCCCACTTTGGGAATAAGTACAAGAATGTTTATGGCTGTATTGTTTGTGACTACAAAAGAAAAGAAAAGAAAAAATCCTAAAACAATGTCCATCAGTAAGGCAACAGTAGAATCCATTATGTATATGAACAATATTATATGTTACATAACTACTAAAAAAGAATGTGTAAGACCTTTATTATTTTTACTAAGAGTTATGGACATTGTATATAGTATATAAAATCAATTTAAGACTAATATGTACAGTTTACCTAATTTTTGTAAAAATACAACACAAAACCTCACCTAAAATCCTGTAGATACAAGTTTCCAATGGCTAAAGCTGGAACACTTTGAGCAACAAGATAAATATAGAAGTATTGGATTATAACCCAAAGCATAAGTAAGATATGTCCACAAGTCCATACTGATATAATTGATTGAATAAATACATCAATCGGAAGAAGAGACAAATCTGTGTAGAATTCCAAATGATTTATACAGACACTCCATCAACAAGGAAAAGGAACATAAGTGTGGGCTCTACATAGTGACTTTTCTAAAGAGTACAGTATGTATGGAGGTGGAGGTCGGGGGGAGTAACTTGGCAAAGAACTCTGACAAACACTATTGTATCCAGGTGATTCAGGTCAATATCAACAGTGTTAAATCATGTACATAATATGTGCCCTTGGTAGGATAGGATGAACATGATACTTTACCTCTGCAGTCTTCCTCCTCCAAATCCATAACCTCAGTGTGATTATGAGGAGAACATCAGACAAATCCCAATAGAGGGATAGTCTATAAAATACCTGACAAGTACTCCTCAAAACTGTCAAGTTATCAAAAACATGGCAAGTCTGAGGGGCCCCTGGGTGGTTCAGTCTGTTAAGCGTCCAACTTGAGCTCAGGTCATGATCTCTTGGCTCGTCGGGATCTGTGCTGAGGTTAAGAGCCTGGAGGCTGCTTGGGATTCTGTATCTCCCTCTCTCTTTGCCCCTTCCCAGTTCACACACTCTCTCTCTCTCTAAAAAATAAACATAAAGAAAAAAAAAAACCATGGAAAGTCTGAGAAACTGTCAAAGCCAAGAGGAAACGAAGGAGGCAAGACAATTAAATGTAACATGGTATCCTGGATGGGATCTAGAATATTAGGTAAAAACCCAAGGAAATCTTAATAAACTATGGACCTTTGTTAATAGTAATGTATCAATATTGCTCATTAATTGTAATAAATGTACCATCCTAATGTAAGATGTTAATAATAAAGGTATATTAATAGGGGTGTAATAATAATTGGGTGTATAGTATATGGAAATTCTCTGTACTATCTCCTCAGATTTTCTGTAAATCTAACATGGTCCTCCTGACTGGCTCAGTCAGTGGAGTGTGAGACTCTTGATATCAAGTTTGTGAGTTCGAGCATGACGTTGGGTGTAGAGATTACTTAAAAATAAAAAAATCTTAAATAAAATAAAATAAAACAAAACATAACAAAATAAAATGGTCTCAGTGAACAAACACTTGAAAAGATGCTCAATATCATTTATCATCAGGAAAATGCAAATCAAAACCACAATGAGATGTCACCTTACCTCTGTCAGAATGGCTAAAATAAAAAAACACAAGAATCAACAAATGATGGGGCGCCTGGGTGTCTCAGTTGGTTAAGTGTCTGACTTTGGCTCAGGTTGTGATCTTGCCATTCAGAGTTCAAGTCCCATGTCAGGCTCTGTTCTGACACCTCAGAGCCTGGAGCCAGCTTCAGATTCTTTGTCTCCCTCTCTCTCTCTACCTCTCCCCAGCTTGCTCTCTCTCTCTCTCTCTCTCTCTCTCTCAAAAATAAATAAAACATTTAAAATAAAGAAAGAAAGAATCAACAAGTGTTGGCAAGGATGTAGAGAAAAAGGAACCCTTGTATACTATTGGTAGGAATACAAATTGATATAACCAGTGTGGAAAACAGTATAGAGGTTCCTCAAAAAATTAAAAATAGAATTATCATATGATCCAGTAATTTCACTACTGGGTATTTACCCAAAGAAAACTAACACACTAGTTGGAAAAGATATATGTACCCTTACATTTTTTGCAGCGTTAATTACAGTAGCTGAGATATGGAAGCAACTCAAGTGTCCATTCCATCCATAGATGAATGGATAAAGAAGATGTGGGGTGTGTGTGTGTGTGTGTGTGTGTGTGTGTGTGTGTAATGGAAAATGGAATATTACTTAGCCACAAAAAGAATGAGATCTTGCCATTTGCAACAACATGGACAGACCTACAGGGTATAATTTAAGTGAAATAAGTCAATCACAAAAAGACAAATACCATATGATTTCACTCATATGTGGCATTTAAAAAACAAAACAAAGAAAAAAGAGACAGAAAAAAACAGACTCTTAAAAACAGAGAACAAATTTGTGGATACCAGAGAGGAGGCACGGGGTGAGGGGTGATATAGATAAAGAGTATCAAAAGTACACTTATCCTGATGAGCACTGAGTGATGCATCGACTTGTTAAACCATTATATTGTACACCTGAAACTAATATAACAGTGTATATTAATTATACTTCAATTTAAAAAAGAAAAAATAAACAGGGGCACCTGGCTGGCTCAGTCAGTACACCATGCAACTCTTGATCTCAAGGTCGTGAATTCAAGCCCCACATTGGATGCAGAGGTCACTTAAGAAAAGGAAAGAAGGACACCTGGATGGCTCAGTTGGTTAAGCATCTGACTCTTGATTTCGGCTCAGGTCATGATCTTACAGTTTGTGAGTTCAAACCCTGCATCATGCTCCGTGTTGACAGTGTGGAGCCTGCTTGGGATTCTCTCTCCCTCTCTCTCTGCCCTTTCCTTGGTCTTACTCTCTGTCTCTATCTCAACATAAATATTAAAAAATTAAAATATTAAAAAATAAACATTTAAAAAAAACAAGAAGGGCCTTGAGCTTGGAATGTAATGCCCTGCTGTCACCGTCTTGAAATTCTTAATAGTCTTACTTCTGAAATGGCATTTTGTAACTGAAGTCCTATGGGACAACAGACCAAATGAAACAAGTACAATATGGGTGTACTTATATAATTATATATACTTATATGTCAAGAATGGTCATAGCATTCTTTTTAAAATTTTTTTAAATGTTTATTTATTTTTGAGAGACAGAGAGAGAGTGTGAGCAGGGGAGGGGCAGAGAGAAAGGGAGACAGAGTCTGAAGCAGGCTTCAGGCTCTGAGCTGTCAGCACAGAGCCTGACATGGGGCTCAAACTCATGGACTATGAGATCATGACCTGAGTTGAAATCAGACACTTAACCAACTGAACCACTCAGGCACCCCAAGAAAGGTCATAGCATTCTTGATGCCCCATGAGCACAGAATTCCAGTGAACCCATGGAGCATGGGAGTTCAGGGAAACTCAAAGCAAATACAGGGTAAATGGGGTATTCTAAGAATGAGTAAGTGGGGGCACAGTCCTGGGAAGACATGTTTTCCATTTGAATCAGAACTTGCTTGAACACAGAGAACACAGTCCTGGGTGGCTCAGTCGGTTGAGCATCCTACTCTTGATTTCAGCTCAGGTCATGATCTCATGGTTCCTGGGGTCAAGCCCTGCATTGGGCTCGGCACAGCGTGGAGCCTGCTTGGGATTCTCTCCCCTCTCTCTGCCCCTCACCATCCCCCCATCAAAGTAAATATAACATTAAAAAAAAAAGTTAGAAGTCACTAACGTTCTTAGAAACACGAATGACAAATGAACCCTATTGTAGTCTTTCTTACTCATGTGCCTTCTCTGTATCAGCTGACTACTTATGCAGAAAATGCCAGAAAAAAAGGGAAAGATAGGACAACCCTTAGTTCCTTTCCCTTTCGGTCTTTCTTTACTCATTGGTGAGCTGAGAAAGAGTGTTGATGGAATGTACATGTATCAGGAAGTGAAAGAAAAACAGTTGAGTCTGTTTTGTGCAGCATTTCCAGTGTCATAGCAAGAACAAAACACAAATGTGTGTACAAGATATAAAATATTATTGTGTAAATTTGGTGATTCCACACACACATGAGTTAAATTCTATTTTTTGCATTGGAAACTGGCATCGCACAATAGAAACCCAAATGGTAATATTGATGCTAATAACTTAAAATTTTATTTTTTCTTTCCTTAGAAAGACATTAATAGCAAATATATAGCAAATAAAAAACAAGTCAAGAAGAAAGCAAAAGCTTTACACATTATCACTTTCTTTTTTTTTAAATTTTTTAAATGTTTACTTATTTGAGAGAGGGAGACAGAGTGCAAGCAGAAGAGGGACACACAGAATCTGAAAGCTGGCTCCAGGCTCTGAGCTGTCAGCACAGAGCCCAACACGGGGCTCGAATTCACGGACCCCAAGATCATGACCTGAGCCGAAGTCAGATGCTTAACTGACTGAGCTACCCAATCGCCCCAACATGTTATTACTTTCAACAGCACTTTTTTCGGCTTGTTTTTTTTTTAAGTTTATTTATTTATCTTGAGAGAGACAGCACAAGCAGGAGAGGAGCAGAGAGAGAGAGGGAGAGAGGGAGAATTTTAAGCAGGCTCTGCACTGTCAGTGTGGAGCCGATGCATGGCTCAAACCCACAAACCATAAGATCGTGACCTGAGCCGAAATCAAGAGTTGGACACTTAACTGACTGAGCTACCCAGGCGCCCCTTCTCTGCTTGTTGTAAAAGGGGCCCCGCATCTTCATTTTGCATGGGATCCTACCGATTATTCAGCCAGCCCAGGGGCAGCCAAGATCCCAGAAATCTGAGGATCTCTGCCTTTGAATGAGGTGCTCACGGTAAAAGAAAAACCCCAGCTGAGACAGCAGCACCATTTATTTGGCTTGAGTACAATGTGACATTAACAGTAATATGTACCTAGGCATGTTAAAGTTGATATGTAGGGAGCATCTCTCTGCTTGCTACATGGGATGCTGCTGGATTAATGAGAAAATGAAAAAAGCTCATATGCAACTTTTTTTTAACTTACCTTTGTCTATTTTACTCTGAATTTTTAAAATGTGTTTTGAATATCTTAACAGAAACACAAGCTCTCTATAGTTCATTCAGACAATATCTAATGAAGTAATATATGAAATTTTCCTTGGGGTGCCTGGATGGCTCAGTTAGGTAAGCATCCAACTTGGGCTCAGGTCATGATCTTGCCGATTCTGAGTTGGAGCCCCAGTTTGGGCTCTGTGCTGACAGCTCAGAGCCTGGAGCCTGCTTCAGATTCTGAGTCTCCCTCTCTCTCTCTCTGCCCCTCTTCTGCTTGCGCTTTATCTCTCTCTCTCTCTCTCTCTCTCTCTCTCAAAAATAAATAAACAGTAAAAAAAAAATTTTTTTTTAAGAAAATTTCCTTTTGCTTCTCACTGGAATTCCTACTCCTCCCAGAAGAATCGGCAGCTAATCTGCCCTTTTCCAGAGAGGAGGCAACTGAGGCTCAGAGAGAGGACGTGAGCCATCCCAGCTAGTACATGGAGGAATCAGGACTTACATCCAGATAGGTATGCCTCTCATATTGAGTGTGTTCCCCTCATGCCCTCAGCAGAACCATTAATACCACAACAAACCAAGGCATACATTGGAGAGAGAGCATCACAAGTGCGTCTGGCCCAGATCCCACTCCATAATGACAGGCCTCCATGGCTGCTTGGGAAATCCCAACCGGATATTAATTTCACCACTGTCGATGGCCTTCATAATATTTTTGTTTTAAAGAATGATGATTCAGAGTAAGGAGATCAAGTACATTATTAGTTCCTGTGATCTTGACTCTCAGATGAATTCATGCAATTTAGTGCCTCCTAATGCAGTCAGATGGAAGTTCCAAAGCAGCTGGGTCGGAAATAACAGATTTCTAAATGAGCTTGACTGATATAAACACAATAATGGGGGCAGGGGGAGGGATCTACTGAGCAGAGATGATATTCCATTATCTTTGGATGGTCAGGGCCTGGCACAGTGCCTAGCTCAAGGTAGGTGCTCAATATGTTGGCCAAATTGAATTAGTCGGTGTGCACAAAGGTTTCTAACCCTGGTGTTTTTGAAATGAAAAGATGCCCTAGTTTTTCTGGGGCTTCAATGGAAGATAATGAAGCGAGAGCCTCATTTATGAAGATGCTTTCAAGCTTAGCAGTGCAACATGATGTAATTGCGTTGGGAAGAAACTTCATCTTGTGAGGTATCTGACCAGTTCATAACAATCAACATTTTCTGAGAACTTCCTTCTCCCCCTGTGTGGGTCAGGGCAGCTATGGGGTAAGACAAGACCTCTCCCCTTCTCCTAGGGGAGAAAGACTGGCACCACGGTCAGCCTGAGGGACTGAGATCTGAGTGGGACTCATCCAATTCTCTCCCCAAGGGATTCAGCATTGGGCTCAGCAGTTCTAGTCCTGTGTCTAGTGTGGCTGGGATGAGGAACATAACAAAACTTGGAAAATTTTTGAGAAACCAATCTTTGAGGGTGAGGATGCTCCAGGGAAAGGAGAAACAAGAGCCAGCTCCTGGCCGCTTTGTTTGTACCATCCTGCCTGTGACCAGAGCTGACTGGACCCATGTGGCAACAGATCCAAGTATGGTCACTTAGTCTTACCCCTAGGAATTTAGTGAGAGGTCCAGTCTTTTGTGTGCTAGAATGACACACATGACACTGGGATGCTGGGGAACAAGGCACATTGGATTCCCCACAGAGACCAGAGAAGCAGAGAAACTGGTGCACATGTTGGAGACAAATAATGGAGAGAAAGGACTTCCTTGGTTCCCAAAGTGCTCTTCTCTCTCCTGGAAGTTCTGGCATTTCTGTTTTGTCCTAGGAGATACCTGGTGTCTTTCGAATAAAGTCCTCTTTTACCGAGTTTGAGCTGACCTTATTACCTGTACCCAATAGAGCTCTAACTGATTCTCAGGACTCCTGACTCCTTCCTGAAATGTCTCATTGCAGGCCTCTGAGGGCCCATTACTTTTGGGTTTGGCAAGATGTGGCAGTGCCCTTCCAGTAAATTCATATTCTGTTCACTTAAGCTAGTTTATTTAATTTTTATTTATTTTTAATTTTTTAATGTTTAGTGGGTTTTTTTTTGATGTTTATTTATTTTTGAGAAAGAGAGACACAGAACACGAGTAGGGGAGGGACAGAGAGAGAGATGGAGACACAGAATCTGACACAGGCTCCAGGCTCTAAGCTGTCAGCACAGAGCCCGATGCAGGGCTAGAACTCACAACAGGTGAGATCATGACCTGAGCCGAAGTTGGACACTTAACTGACTGACCCATCTAGGTGCCTCTAATGTTTAGTTATTTTAAAGAGAGAGAGAGACAGTGTGAGTTGGGGAGGGGCAGAGAGAGAGAGAGAGAGGGCGACACCGAATCCGAAGCAGGCTCCAGGCTCTGAGCTGTCAGCACAGAGCACAACTGGAGGCTTGAACCCACAAACCGCAAGATCATAACCTGAGCCAGTTAGACGCTTAACCGACTGAGCCACCCAGGTGCCCCTACTTAAGCTAGTTTTACTAGATCTTTGCTGTTTGATTCCAAAGGAGCTTTGACTAAAACAACACAGTGAAGGTATGGACATATGCCCATATGTATGTGGAAATCAACATTGAACAAAACTCCCCCAGCCTTAGTACAGGATGTCTCTTTATGACTGTTTTCACTGGCCTCTCTGTCCCCTGCACAATCTTTAGATGCCACATGTGCACAGCTAAGAGAATGCAGGAAGTGACTGGGGGATTTCCCTTAAGAAAGCAAAGAATAGGACTTGGGAGGATCTGGGTTTCAGTCTTGGCTCTGCATCTTAGCTCTAGGCTTTGGGCAAGCCCTAGGTTCCCCCGAACCTTAGTCTGTGCATCTATAAAATGGGAATAATAGTCCTTACTTTACTGATCACTGGAATTGTTCGGTGATCAAAGAGTATAAGAGAGTCAATGATGTAAAGAACTGGTATTTTATAATGACTACAAAGTGCATACATTGTTATAAAGAAAATTCTTTTTTTTTAAGTATATTTATTTATTTGGGATGGGAGGGGCAGAGAGAGAGGAAGAGAGAGAGTCCCAAGCTGTTTCCATGCTGTTACACAGAGCTGAATACAGGGCTCAATCTCACAAATTGTGAGCTTGTGACCTGAGGTGCAATTAAGAGTCGGACGCTCAACTAACTGAGCCACCAAGGAGCCCCTCTTTTCTTAAGTAGGCTTCATACCCAGTGCAGAGCCCAATGTGGGGCTTGAACTCATGACCCTGAGATCAAGACCTGAGCTGCGATCAAGGGTCAGTCAGCTGCTTAACAGACTGAGCCACCCAGGTACCCCAGTTGTGTAGAAAACTTTGAATAAAGAATAACATGAAAAGGGAAGTAGAAAACAAATTCACCTGTAATTCTGCCCGTGACTAAATGTCATAGGTAAGGTCCTTTTTTTCTCTATCTTCTTTTTGCCTGATAAAATTAGAATCCTACTCTTTCAACTCAGGAACAATTTGTAAATATTTTCCACAATTCTTTCACCTCATTTTTAACAGCTGCATAGGATTTCATCCCAGAGCTGAATCTTAATTTTCACAACCATTTCCCCTTCACTGCAAGACCCCATCCTGGATACTGCAGTGGCTTAATGGTGGGAGAGGTCAAAGTTACTGGGATAAAGGATAGAGATCAAGAAGGACTTTGCTGCATTTGAATTTTGAGTGTGTTTGTGAATGTATAACCTATTCAAACTAATAGATGGATGAATATCTTTAGAGAGCAGTTGAAATCTGAGCTGACTGTTGAAAAACAAGAAGGATTTTTTTTTTTTGTTAGAAGAAAACACTGTAGGAAAAGGGGAATTCCTGTAGGATTTCAAGCAAAGTGCTCTGTAGAGGCAAGAAACAGAAGTGGATTATGGAACAAACTTATTTATCTTGAAAAAGGGCTAACACCAGGAGCTGGCAAGTGACAAAGCCAGGATTTGAATCTGGGCCTACCTGACTCCTCTAAGTGCTCACTAGTAACCACCATCCGTTCTGCAGGGATCTGGACCTCCTGGATTTGGGGCAGATTGCTTCCCACTCTGGGTCCATAAAGTGATGGAATTGAACTTGATGATACCTAAGGCTCAGTCCAGGCTTACTTCCTGTGAATCCAAGTTCTGAGATACAATTTGCCTGCCACTCTGGGTAGATTATATGAGTCTTCCAAGGGTGGGGGACTCTGCCAAGGTTTCTAGGGATTTCTAAGAAAGATATAAGTTTCTGGGAGGCTACCAGAGACTTATCTGAAGGCCCAGGCCCCATCTCAGAGGGCTTCTATGGTGGGGGTACAGCCTGCAGGCTCAAAGCACTTGATCTCACTGTCCAAGGTCATAGATTACATACTATAGCAGAGAAAGGCCCATTGGGGAGTTCCGGGAGCAATTTTCAGGCACATAAAATGGCAAACTGAGTCAGAGGACTCCTCTGAGAAGAGCCATCCCAGGGATGATAAATTGGGGGCTGGAAGCCCACTCTGGCCCACTGGCCTGTTTCATTTGGCCACTTTACTGAATGTTTGCCAAAAAGGTTGGACCTGTTACCCAATCTCTTGTTAAAAATGAGAGATTTTCAAGTTTCTAGATTCTCATGAAAAATGGGAAGACCTGACAACGCTGGGTCCTGACAACACTGGGAAGAACTGACAACACATTCCCACTGTTGGCTGGACTCTGGTCATCCCTTTCTGTGGTGTCTTCCTCAGCCTTGAAGTCTCCAATGGACCCCACACACTTCACCAAGTTACTTGGACCCCGGAGGAATGTGAGTTTGAGACCCTTCAGCTGAGTCGACCACCTTGTTTTATAGGTGAGGAAACTGAATCCTAGAGAAAGGAAGGGACTTAGCTGGGGTCACAAAGACTGGAAACTCCAACTATTTTCCAGGGTACAACTCCTAGTTCTGTTTCTTTTGGAGAATAAGCCATGGACCAGAAAAGCAGGAATCCTCATGCCTGAAGTGAAGGTCAAAAGACTACTGTATACCAGGGGCCCCACATAGAATGGAATAGCAGTTCCTGCTATAACCTGCTACTCCAAACCCTCCACCTCCTCACCCCTACTCCAGCCAGGTTTGGGAATCACCTGGCATTGGAATATTGTACATTCTTTCTCAGAATGGTCTAGCTGCCAGAAAAGAAATACCCTGGGCCTTTCTCCTTTACCATTCAGGATGTGTTGGCGGCATCCTTTAGGAAGCTTGCCCTGCTCCCCCAGACTGGGTTTCATCATCCTTGATATGAGTTTTCATCCTGTGCTTCCCTCATCACAGCATTTAACATTAAATTGAAAACAATAACAACAAAATAGCTACCATTTGCTTCTGCATTTGCAGTCTGCATAATAATATTCTCACTAATTTCCCATAAGAATGCCCTAGCTTCTGGGAAGTAAAGTAAATTTACCCCAAATCCCACAGCTGGAAGTGGGTTCAGACCTCTGTCTGACAAGAAGCTGATACTCTTCCAGGGCACCTGGGTGGCTCAGTCAGTTGCATATCCGACTTCAGCTCAGGTCATGATCTCACTGCTTTGTGAGTTAGAGCCCTGCATTGGGCTGGCTGCTGTCAGCACAGAGCCGGCTTCAGATCCTCTGTCCCCTTCTCTCTCTGCCCCTCCCCCACTCACATTCTTTTTCTCAAAAATGAATAAACATTTAAAAATTAAAAAAAAAAGAAGCTGATGTTCTTCCTATTTTCTGTACCTCAGTTGCTATAAGTCAGAACCAAATGAGACCTGAAGGCCTGAAGATGTGCGTTTACTCCATCACCTTGACTTTTCAGGTTCTCTGTGTGAATCTTGAAAGGTCAGGTCTGCACAGATGGGGGCTGGGGAGTCACCCTAGGAAGGAACCTCAAAGAGCTTGGCAATGTTTTTGTAAATGTGAACCGAGAATCACAAAGTTTTGCTTTTATCGCCACCTATGTATCCTTGTCCCCAACCCAGGATTGAGGTGACTGACCATTAACCAGCTTGGACTGACACTCCAAATTCCTGAGTCAGAGTGGACCCAAGGGACCATTCTGCCTTCTCACAGTCTGGTTGTGCTGACACAAAGTGCCGAAAAGGGGCTGCTGGTTGGATCACACATCACCCCGAGTCTTCAGCTAACTCAGTCCAAGCCCCATCACTTTTGTTCATGCAACTGACCCCTACTGTTGACATTAAATGGTATCCAGTTTTCATTATCAAAAACCGTGCTCCAGTGAACACCCTTGAACCTACATCATGACGCACAGTTCTGCTTATTTCATCAGATTCCTACAAGTGAAATTGCTGGGTCAAAGGGGAAGTGTATTTCCTAGGCTTTTAAAATGTGTCGCCAGACCACTTTCTAGAAAGTTGTCCCAGTGTAGCCTCCCAGCAGTGTGATATGAGAACACTGGATCCATCTAGGCCCTTGCCAGCCATGGTGGCAGGTCACAAAATATTTGAGAATTTGATAGCCAAAAATGATTTTCCATGTATTGATCCAACAAAAATTTATGAGACCCATGGGCTCCACTGAGCAATGGAGATGCTGTGGGGTCAAAATAGTAAGAGTCCTTGCCCTTGGAGACTCAGTCTAGTGGGAGAGAACCCAATTTAGGGGGTAATTATTACCTTAAAGAGTAGTGGTGTCAGTGTTGGGGAAGCTCAGGGCGCTGTTGGAAACGTAACAGGATTTAACTGAGAGACAGCCTCTTTGAGGAAGCTGCAGAGGCCAATTGGTATGTTGGAAATAGTATTTAGTTTTGTTTTGTTTTTTAAGTAGGCTCCATGCCCCGTGTGGAGCCCACTGCAGGGCTTGAGCTCGCAACCCTAAGATCAAGACCTGAGCTGAGATCAAGAATCAGATGCTTAATGGACTCAGCCATGCAGGTGTCCTTAATATTTAGTTTTTATAGGCCATTTGTATTTCCTCTTTGGGGAGTTGTCTACTTGTGTCCTTTGCACATTTTTTTTTCCTTTAGGGCATTCTTTTATTTTGTTTTAAGTTTATTTATTTATTTTGAGAGAGAGAACATGAGCAGGCTAGGGGCAGAGAGAGAGAGAGAGAGAGAGAGAGAGAGAGAGAGAATCCCAAGCCTGATATGGGACTTGAACTCACAGACTGTGAGATCATGACCTGAGCCAAAACCAAGAGTTGGATGCTTAACCGATTGAGCAGGGCATTTTTTTTTTAAAAGAAATTTTAAATTGAGGGGCACCTAGGTGTTTCAGTCAGTTAAGCTTCCAGCTTCGGCTCAGGTTATGATCTCATGGTTTGTGAGTTTGAGCCCCACATTGGGCTCTGTGCGGACAGCTCAGAGCCTGGAGCCTGCTTCAGATTCTGTGTCTCCCTCTCTCCCGGTCCTCCCCTGCTCGTGCTCTCTTTTTCTCAAAAATAAATAAACATTAAAAAAAAATTGTTTTAAAGAATATTTAAATTGAGGTAATATGCACATATAAAATTCACCATTGTAACTATTTTATTTATTTTTTTAATTATTTTCAATAAGGTTTATTTATTTATTTTGAGAGGGAGAGCAGGGGAAGGGCAGAGATTGAGAATCCCTAGCACTGTCAGTGCAGAGCCCGAGGCAGGGCTAGAACTCTCGAACTGTGAGATCATGACCCGAGTTGAAATCAAGAGTCAAAATGCCTAACTGATAGAGCCACCCAAGCGGCCCCACCATTGTAACCATTTTAAAGTGTACATTTAAGTTCATTGTGGCATTTAAGTTCATTCACAATTTTTATAATTAATTTATTTTCAAAAATTTCAAATTTACAAATGTCTAAAAAACAGTAAAAAATACCTTGAGTTTTTTTAACTCATCTTTTAATCCATCTTTTAAAAAAAAATTTTTTTTAACGTTTATTTATTTTTGAGACAGAGAGAGACAGAGCATGAACGGGGGAGGGTCAGAGAGAGGGAGACACAGAATCGGAAGCAGGCTCCAGGCTCCGAGCTGTCAGCACAGAGCCCGACGCGGGGCTCGAACTCACGGACCGCAGGATCATGACCTGAGCCGAAGTTGGCCACTTAACCGACTGAGCCACCCAGGCACCCCTCCATCTTTAAGAACTCTATCTACATTAAAGAGATTAACTCTTTGTCATATATATATATATATATACTATATATATATATATATATATATATATATACATATATATGCATACATACATAGAGAGAGAGTTTTCTGCCATTGGCGTGTTTGTCACAGGTTACCACCTGCCATGTTTTCCTTCCCCCATGTCACCAACAGCACCTTCACTGTCCTTTAGTTAATTAGGAACAAAAAAGAGAGGCTTCATAAATTTGAGTACAGAAAATGTAGAACAATTGCTTATGAGGATTTTTTTCCTTTCTTGTTCCTGATTAACTGAAAAAGAGTTAAGGTCCTGTTGGTGACCCAGAGGCAGGAAATGACTGCAGATGATAAACCATGGCCCACAGGAGCACTGTCACCCCCAAAGACCACAGCAAGAGGGCCCCAGATAACCCTGGTGGGGGCAGGAGGCAGGAGCTTCTGAGCCTGTGCCTCTTGCATGATTCTTAGTGAAGCTAAAAGAGCAGGAAGAACAGAACAGGCAGATGATTTGCACACTCTTTCCAATCACAAAGGGAACCCAATCGTCAAGAGAAAGAAAAGAGGCCCAGGGTTCAGTGGAAAGAGCCTGGCTGTCAGAGTCAGGGGGTGCTGTACTCAATTTGGACCCCATCCTCACCGGTGCAGACTTGGATGAACCACCTAACTTTGCAGTTACCTCTAAAAAGTGGGCATTCTAGTCTCAGAGAAAGACTGGGCGAGCTAAGTATACTGGCCCAGTTCACCCAGAGCTACACTGTTAGCAAGAGGCAGAGCTGGAATTGAACTCATGTCTGTTTGGCTCCAAACCCAGAGCTCTGCTCCCGCAGGAGGTGATTACTCCATGAATAATCTTGTCGCGTATTGTTATTAGAGAGCCAAACACAGCGCAGCATAAGAGAGTCATCGAAGGAGGTGGGTTGGCCTCACAGGCCTTCTAAGCAAGCCCAATAAGGATGAGTAGGCGGTGGGGGGTGTCTGACTGGTTCAGTTGGAAGAGCGGGGGACTCTTGATCTTGGGGTTGTGAGTTCGAGCCCTGCATTGGGTGTAGAGATTACTAAAAAAATTTAAAAACTTAAAAAAAGAAGTAAAGGCAGGTGGGGAGGCTTCTTGTTGTCCTGCAGAAACAAGGGTGCCTCTCTCCTGTGCTTTATTCTATCAACTCCTCCTATTGGGTCCCTGGCTAATGGCCAATCATTCAACAAAGACTGGCAGCTGGGGTTCATGAGGAAGTCCCTAGGAGCAAATCAAGGTCCAGGGACCACTCTGTCTCATGCATGCTTTTGGTCATCACTTTCCTTTCTTTACCTGGCCAAGTCCTGAGTTTCTTCATTTGTAAAATGAGAATCCCAGAGCAGACACCTCATAAGGGTGTTTTGAGAATTACAGAGGGTACACTAAGTAATGCACTCAGTACCGTGGCTGGCACAGTTTGCGTTCAACAAATGTTCTCTGTTATTATCAATGCCCTGTCCATGCCCTTGGGGAACTTCAAAATGTGCTGGGAAGAAAATATGTTATTATGAGACAAGATTATAAAGCAATAACTAAAATAGGACCCAGTTCTGTTAAAAAACAACAACAACAACAACAAATAAACCCGAAAAATATTATACACATGTAGAAAGGGGAAAAGACCAGAAGGAAATGCTTACCTCTTGGTGGTAAGATTTCAGGAGATCTTTATTTTTCTTTGTGTTTTCATGTCTTTTCTACATTTTCTGCAATGCACATATCACTTGCAATCAGAAAAAAAAAAAGCGCTGTGAGAGCTGAGAGAAGCTATCACTTGGATCTGAGCTTGTGAGGAGGATGCCCCAGGGGAAATGGGATTTGAGCAGGGCTTGAAAAAAATGGGAGAATTTGAAGAACTGGGGAAAGGAGCCAGAAAAAGCCTTTTTTATTTCTTTGTGTTCTGTCTCCTCCCCGAGGCTGTGAGCTCCTTGGTAGCACCATCCATGGTCTAGCTTGTCCACAACTATATCCCTAGTGTCTAAAACAAAGAACCCCAAAACCTAGTGCTTAGTAGGTGCTCAATAAATACAGACTTAGTGAGCGAATAACCTTGACAGCTCCACTTAGCCTGGGAGACAAGGATGCTCTCAGTTCCCTGTCCAGCTGGTGCACTGCCAAAACCGAGGTGCGTGGTTTCCATGGCAACAGAAGAGAGGCCGCCAGGCCAGCAGCAGGAGGCAGATGCAGGGATTGCAAGGTCTGCATCTTTTCAAGGTGCAGCCTGGAAATTGGGAACATGGTGGTGGGCTCTTTCATAACTGTTGAGAGAAGAGAAAGAGCTTCATAAATACGGTTAACTTAGTTCTTCACTGGACAGGTTTGTCAAATATATCAATGAATGCTCGGGATGGTAGTTTGGGCCTTTGAGAGGGTGGGAGGCTCTTGGTGGGTGAAAGGTTAGAGACTCAGGAAAGTTTGGTTCTAGTCTGGACCCTGCTGTGTGACCTTGGAGAGATTAACCTGTCTGAGCCTCAACATGTTCATTTATAAAATGGGAAGCTTGACCAACTGTAAAATTACTTATAAACATATGTGTGTGGTAAGAATGTAAAACGGTACCACAGCAGTGGAACACAGTTTGGTTTCTCAAAAAGTTAAACGTAGAATTATCTTATGTCCCAGCACTTCCATTGGTAGGTATATATCCAAGAGAATTGAAAATTGGAACTAAAACAAGTATTTGTACATGAATGTTCATAGCAATACTATTCACAATCGCCAAAAGACCATAAATGGATGAATGGATAAAGATAGTATATCCCTACAATGGAATTTAGCCATAAAAAATTATGAAGTACTGATTTATGCTACAGCATGGATGAACCTCAAAAACATTATGCTAAGTGAAAAAAAGCCCAGTTCAAAAGATCAAACATTGTGTGATTCCATTTATATTAAATACTTACAACAGGTAAACCCATAGAGACATAATGCAGCTTGCTGGTTGAAAGGGGCTGGAAGTGACTGCCTAATGGGTACAGAATTTTCTCTTGGAGTGATGAAAATGTTTTGGAACTTCATAGAGGTATTGTTGTAGGACACTGAATATCATGTGTGCTACTGAATTACACACTTTAAAATGGGTAGATTTTGTTGTGTAAATTTCACCTCAATTACAAAAAAAAAAAAAAAAAAAGTATGTCCTCTAAGCACACCTTGTAGCCTGAAGTACAGAATGGAATCCTGGGAGGGAGCCTAAAAGAGATAGGCAAAAACGAAGGTCGAGTTAGAGATTAATTTGAGAGATCATCACAGTCTCTGTGCTCCCATAACAATTCTACTGCCTAGGTGACATGCAGCTGGAGCCAGAACTGAGATCTGATCTGTCTCTGGCCATTTCTCCATGGTGGGATCCTGGGCCAGTCACTCAAGCTCCCTGAACCTCAGGCTTCCTATCTGCAATGGGGCTGATGCATCTTCTGTTACCCTCACTGCACTGTGGATGAGGGTCCATCCTGAGCGCACTCTGTGAATCCATCTTCACTGGGCAAACCCTCTGGGATGAAGCCAGTCACAGAATGGTCTTCTAAGCAAGGCACTGGAGAGCCAGTTCCTAGATCATGAGGCACTGGTATGGAAAGGGCACACTCAGGTTAACTGGCTGGATCTGTGTGACCTTGGGTGAGTCACTCATTTCCCTGTTGCTTCCGCGGGAGAATGTATCTATCTACATGTACCTTAGAGAGATGACATGTGTATACACCGTAAGCACTCAATAACCAGATCTCTTTCCTCTTTGTGGCTGCTCCCTGCACACACTTTTGAACACAAATATTGTGGATCCTGGGGTCCGCCCAAGAACTCTGAGCTATGGCTCAGAGAGGATAAAATACTAGCCTGAGGGGACACAACCAGTTTGGGTTTAGAACTTAGATTGCGTAACTCCTGGGACAGGGAACTTTCCTCAAGCCTCCAAGCTTCATGTATTCTCTCCAACAGGCGTTTAGCACCTACTACGCCCTAGGAAGGGCAGAGGTGAGGGAGAAGAGAGACCCACCACAGAATTGCGTGCTGTGTAGACGTGACCTTTTGAATCCTCATCACTTCATGAGACAGGTGCTGCTGTCCCGGTTATACATACTAGGAAACTGACTCTGAGGCTTCAGAGCAGCCAAGTGACACCAGAACACACAACCTGAAAGCCGAGGTCTCGAATTCGAACTCGGGTCTCCCCAAGGCGCCTCGCCTGGAAGCCCCCCAGGGCGCGCGTGGCTCAGCGAAATCCAGGCGCGCGGCGGTGGGAATCCCGAGCGGAGTTGGAAGCCGGGACCGTTCATTTGCATGCTAATACCCAGAATGCTTTTCCCCTCACACCGCTTCTCTTAATGGAAGCGCTCAGTTTGGAACCGTGGAAAGTTTGGAACACATACTTTGCTCCCTCTTTGCAACTGTGGGAACTTCCCTCCCGCACACGCGGTGCCTGCAGCTCCGAACTCCAAGCACCGCTGCCCGGCGGCGGTCGCCAGCGCTTCCCGGGCAGGCGAACCTCCGTATCCAACCCGCGCACGGCAGCATCCCCGGGCCCGCCGGGGACAAAGCGCCCTGTCTTGCCGGCGGGGCCCGTGGCTTGAGCGCTCGTCGACTCTCTGGGCTGCGGGCACTGGGGATGCTATCGGCCCAAGGAGGCTTTACGGCGCTCCCCGGACCCTCCAGTAACCCCAGTTCCCTGGGGGGTGCCGGGGTGCGCGGAGCCCCCTGCTCCTGTCCACCGCCCTTGACTCTATGTTGTCGCTTCCCTGAGCTAGTGACTTCCCGCTCCCAGGGGCACAAAGCTCGGCGTGTGGTGTTTGGGGGAAAGGCTGGACGATGGCCTCATCTCCCCAGCTCTCCCAGGCACGCAGCCCCTTGGGCTCGGTCAGTGAGCGGGGTGCAGAAGCAGCTCCGGAGGTTCGGCCTGCCCCCAGCCAGGACCCCGGGCCCTCTCTGGGGTCGGGAGCAGGGAGGCGGTCGCCGGCGACTTCTGGGGTTTCGCTCATCAAAGTGGGGCTCCGAAGGGTAACCGACGCCCGCTCCATTTACGGGTGCACACCACAGGCTGGGGCGCCCCGATCTGCACCCCTCGGTCCCTCACCCCCTCCCTCCCGTCCGCTCGCCGCCACTCTCGGCGGGGAGGGAGGGACAGTGGGAGCTGGTTTGCTGGCTTGGCGCTTCGTTTGCATTGGTCCGGGGGGGCTGAGACTGCAGCCCCCGGCCCCGCGGGCGGGGTGAGGAGGCGGGGGCCGGACGGGGGCTCAGTCTGCGCCAGCATTGGCGGAGCTGGGGAATGGGGAGGGGGGGCAGGAAGCGGGGGGAGCGGAGCTGCGGGGGGGGGTGTATAAATAGGGAAGGGGGGACGTGCATCCTCGGCTGGGTGAGGGGGGGGCGCTCGGCACAAAGAAAGTGGAAAGTTTGCAGCGCAGGGCGGCCCGGGCCAGAGATCCGGGTGCGCACGTGCAGGGCCGGGGGCGCCGGGGGCCCCCCACGCCGAGCTCGCCGTTTCTTTTTTTTTCCTCCCTGCAAGCGAGAGGGGGGGTGTTGTTGGTATCGCCCCCTCCTTCTCCTCCCCCCAGGGGTGAAAGTGCAAGAGGAAGTGCAGCCGCTGCCATCTTTCCTCCGCTCCGAACACACGGAGGCCGGGGCCGCAGCGCCGCCGCTCCGCCGCCGCCTTCGCCCGGCCCGGGGAAGGGCCCATCCTGACGCCGCCGCCGCCTGCTCGCTCCAGCGTTCGCCGTTGCTACCGCCCGCCAGGCTCCGGGACCAAGCCCGCGCTGCCGCCCCTGTGCGCGCCCCGCCGCCGCCGCCTTCGCCTTTTGTTTCCTCCGCTCCGGCGCCCCCGCCCCGGCTCGCGCTTTGCAGGGGACGCAGCGCGCGCCCCCAGCGGGCCCGGGAAAAGCCGCGGCGCGCGCGCGCACGCCTGCGCGGCAGACCCCTCCGCCTCCTCCCCGCGCGCGCGCGCCCATTTTGGCTGCGCGCCGGCGCCGCCTGGCGGGCGGGAGGGGAGGTGGCAGGCGCGTTTCCAGGAGGGGCGCACCTCTTTGCTCGCGTACCCCCCCGGAGGTAGACCAAGAAGGGAGGCGGGCGGGCGGAGAGGAGAGAGGAGCGCGCAATCGGTGGGGGCAGCTATGTGGGAGGTGGTGCGGCCTGCCGTCTAGACAGTACGATCTGGGCAGGGGGCGTGTGCGCTCGGGGCACCTGCGAGACTACAGAGCCCGGGGCCGGCACGTGTGGGGAGTGTAGATACGTCGACTGCGCCCCGTTTCTTACTGCCTAGGGGAAGGGAGGGGGGCGGGCAAGTGCCGCGGCCGGGTTTGTGGGGAGGGGGCGGCGGCCATGGAGCGGGTGAACGACGCTTCCTGCGGCCCATCGGGCTGCTACACCTACCAGGTGAGCAGGCACAGCACGGAGATGCTGCACAACCTCAACCAGCAGCGCAAAAACGGCGGGCGCTTCTGCGACGTGCTCCTGCGGGTGGGCGACGAGAGCTTCCCAGCGCACCGCGCCGTGCTGGCCGCCTGCAGCGAGTACTTTGAGTCGGTGTTCAGCGCCCAGTTGGGCGACGGCGGAGCTGCAGACGGGGGTCCCGCTGACGTGGGGGGCGCAGCGGCGGCTCCAGGCGGCGGGGCTGGGGGCAGCCGGGAGCTGGAGATGCACACCATCAGCTCCAAGGTGTTTGGGGACATCCTGGACTTCGCCTACACTTCCCGCATCGTTGTTCGCCTGGAGAGCTTCCCCGAGCTCATGACGGCTGCCAAGTTCCTACTGATGAGGTCGGTCATTGAGATCTGCCAGGAAGTCATCAAACAGTCTAATGTGCAGATCCTGGTGCCCCCTGCCCGGGCAGACATCATGCTCTTTCGGCCCCCTGGGACCTCGGACTTGGGCTTCCCTTTGGACATGACCAATGGGGCAGCCTTGGCAGCCAACAGCAATGGCATCGCAGGTAGCATGCAGCCCGAGGAGGAGGCAGCCCGGGCTGCTGGTGCAGCCATTGCCAGCCAAGCCTCTCTGCCTGTGTTACCTGGGGTGGACCGCTTGCCCATGGTGGCTGGACCCCTGTCCCCCCAACTGCTGACTTCCCCATTCCCCAATGTGGCATCCAGTGCCCCTCCCCTGACTGGCAAGCGAGGCCGGGGCCGCCCAAGGAAGGCCAACTTGCTGGACTCAATGTTTGGGTCCCCAGGGGGCCTGAGGGAGGCAGGCATCCTTCCATGTGGCCTGTGTGGGAAGGTGTTCACTGATGCCAACCGGCTCCGGCAGCATGAGGCCCAGCATGGTGTCACCAGCCTCCAGCTGGGCTATATCGACCTTCCTCCTCCGAGGCTGGGTGAGAATGGGCTACCCATCTCTGAGGACCCCGATGGCCCCCGAAAGAGGAGCCGGACCAGGAAGCAGGTGGCATGTGAGATCTGCGGCAAGATCTTCCGAGACGTGTACCATCTCAATCGGCACAAGCTTTCCCACTCGGGGGAGAAGCCCTATTCCTGTCCAGTGTGTGGGCTGCGGTTCAAGAGAAAAGATCGTATGTCCTACCATGTGCGGTCCCATGATGGGTCGGTGGGCAAGCCCTACATCTGCCAGAGCTGTGGGAAAGGCTTCTCCAGGTGAGGAATAGCGTCCCTCCTCATGACCTGCCCTGTTTCTGGCTCATGGGACAGTTTCTTGCTAAGATCAGGGGGTGTGGGATTGGTGGGAGTCACTTGACCCTCTAGGGCCACATCAGGTTTGGAGACAGCAGAGGGTATTTTAATGGCCCTAGTTTTGTGGTCGGGAGCTGCTTTCTCTTCCCTCAGGGAAGTTCTCTGGCACTAGGCGTGCCCTACTGTCTGTCTTCCTTTGGGCCTTGTGGGAAGGGGCTGGATTCCTCTGGCCACAGCCACTGGGCCTCACCATTCTTCTCCCCAGGCTCCCTTTGTGTTTCCGGCACCAGGCGTGGGGCCCCCTCTGGGGGCGGGAGGCTTTTCCTCCACCGACTTTCCCTGCTTGAATGGCTGCCCAGGGAGGGGCTGAAACAAGTGCATCTGGGACTCTTATGCTCCCTGCCACCAAATCCCTCCCCCAACAGAGCACTGGCGATCCTGGATGGGCACACTCAAGCTTCGCCCTTCTCAGCCTCCTGGGATCATGGGGCACAGAGTTCTGCACCCAGAGTCTCCTAGCACCAAAATCTTTGATCTCCTCTGATCTGGTAGCTCCAGAGCCTAACTGAACCCACAGATCATCTTTATGTTTTCAGGACAGAGAGGAGGGGATCAAGATGTCCTTTTAGATTCACTTTTTAGTGAGCCTGATAGGAAACTAAGGACTTGTCTGGGAGCAGAGGGCTATTTTGTTTTTCATCTTTAGAGAATATTCAGAATAAAAGGCCGGTTTTAACTTGCCTGGATACTTAGGACTTGTGTCTGTGTGAACCTACAGAAGGAGAACTCCCTTGGAGGGGCCCCAACCAGAAACCAGTCTTACCGGTCAGGCAGCCCCTGCCCACCTGCTCCAGCGGGCATCTGGTTTACCAGCCCAGCTGGGGACTTAAGGCTCTATCCCTTGGCCTCTGGGGACTGAATTCCATCCGGGTGGCATTCATTGGCTGTCCTGGTGGGAGAGGCTGGGGGAGGGGAATACTGAGTTTCTAAGGGGCTTTAGTCTGGACAATGAATCACACATACCCCCTCCCAGAAAGGCCTCAGTAAGGCAGCCTTGTCCCATTCTAAAGCCACCTCCTCGGGTCTTCGAAATCATTTGAGCTTCTGGTGGTGGGGGGGTTGGGGGGGTAGGCAAGGTCAGAGACACTCACTTCCCTTCCCCCTTTAGAGAAAACCGGGGCAGAGAGGCCCTGGGCCTGTGGAGCTGGGTGGTGACTTTGTCTTTGTCACGCTAGGATGGGGAAGAGAGAGTCCTCTCCAACGGGGTGTGTGCAGGGGGCGGGGGGGTCTGGCCAAGTTTGTAGTCCTGTCTTTTGAGGTCTTGTTTTAAAGTCTCGTCTTGGTTCTCTTTTCCAGGCCTGATCACTTGAATGGACATATCAAGCAGGTGCACACTTCTGAGCGGCCTCACAAGTGTCAGGTAGGGGTCGGGCCAGGGCAGAGATGGGCTGAAAGAGAATGCTGCTGTTTCTCACAGCCCAGCCACAAGCCAGCTGATGTGTATGCTGGGCCGGCTGACTGACCACCACCGCTTTGCACACCTCCCCCTCTGTCCCTCCCCACCCTCCATCTGCTTTCATCCTTTGTTCTTCCCCCTGGCCCCCTCTCCCCTCCCCAACTGCTAATGTCCCCTCCTTCCTGGTTGCTGGGTCCTGGTTCCCACCCTGCCTCTGTCTTCACTCTTTTGCTTGGCTTTCCTCTCCTGGCATTTGCCAGCTCCTTGAATGGTGGGTCACATTGTGCAAGTGTCATCCTGGGGACACTGGCTCCCCATTGGGCCTGCTTCTGGTTCCCAGCAGTTTGCAGGGGCTACCATGGCGAGGGCAGGGTTTGTAAGGAGCTCCTGGTGGTTCAGCTAACAGCTCTTACCCCTTGTCTGCCAGGCACCCTGACCTTCTGGGTCCCCTGAGCTTAGGGCACAAGGGGTGGCAGTAAGAATGACAGCGAAGGAGGATGAGAGTGGATGGTCTCATTCTCTGAGTGCTGGCACCTGTTTAACTCATTCTGAACCACATGTGCCATCAGCTAGGGCTTCTGAGGACTTAGAGAGGAGGGTGGTTTCCTCCTTGTGAGCTCTTTGTGTAGCAGTAGGTAGGGAAGGCTGGGCAAGATTCTTACCCTTGGTTTGTCTGCTTCAACAATATCTGGGGGCCCTGTGTGACCAGAAAATGGAATTTCCTCTCCTGGCCACTGAGCAATCCTGTGTGGATGGAAAATGCCTGTGTCTTCTTGGCTATCTCCCCTCCCGTGCCAAGTTCCTGCCATCTGAGGGGGAGACAGAGTGGTGGGTGCTTGTTTTACAGCCTCTGGTAGGATAACCTGTTTCTCTTATCCTGTTGGTGGCAAGGAGGGAGGGGAGGGTTCAGGGGGACCTGCAGGGAGGAATGGATGTACTGTAGGTAGGGCAGTGAGCCCCCAGGGGCCAGGTGTGGTCGGTGTTCACAGCCAGCCAGGTAGCCTCCCCCAAGGACAAGGACGCAGGGTGGGCATGCTGGGATCCGTCTGTGCCTCGCTGCCTTCTCTCTGTCTCTGATTCTCTAATCACGGAGCACATTCTGACTCTCCCAGGTAGTGTGCTGAGCAGCCTGGCAGAGTAGGAGGAGCCCAGAGGGCAGTGGGGGCGTGCCCGGTGGCCTGGGGGGGTAACCTGCACTCTCTGCCCTTTTTCCAGGTGTGGGTTGGGAGCAGCAGCGGCCTGCCGCCCCTGGAATCTCTTCCTAGCGACCTGCCATCATGGGACTTTGCCCAGCCTGCTTTGTGGAGGTCGTCCCATTCGGTTCCTGACACCGCCTTTTCCCTTTCTCTAAAAAAATCATTCCCAGCCCTTGAAAACCTGGGCCCAGCACACTCCAGCAGCGCTCTCTTCTGCCCAGCCCCGCCAGGATATCTGAGGCAGGGCTGGACTGCCTCAGAGGGCAGCCGGGCCTTTACTCAGTGGCCTGTAGGCTAGCCTCGGCCTCCCCAGAGAGGGTTTTCTCTGGAGGGGAACGGGAATGGCGGTTGCTCTGAGACCCTTGCTTTTCAGAGAGCCCAGCACAGTGATTCCTGCCCATGATGCCCAGCTCCTCCTTGTGTGACTTGGAGTCTTTCCCAGCTCAGGGACCCCAGGGGTAGTAAGGAGCTCCTTTTTGGATCTCCCTCATAGCCTCCAGGTTTCTTTCTGGGTTCTCTTGCCTTTTTCTCCCCCTTTAACAGATGGCACTGCTGAGTGCCTGCCTGTCCTTGCTGGGGTGATTTTAGAGTCTGGTGCTTTCCCAATAACTGAATCACTGGTTTAGGTGTTTCCCCTCCCCTACAATGGCCTCCCCTAAGGTGTGGGGTTTCTAGAATGGGGCTTGGCTGCCCCTCTCCCCTACTCTAGGGGTGAATCCCCCTCCAGAGGAGAATGGACCAATTCCAAGTGGGTCAACTTGTGCTGCCCTCTTCCCTTCCCACTCACAACAGGTCCTGCTTTCATTTCTGGCTAGTGAGTTAGACTTTTGTGTTTTTGAGGTTTACTAGCAGGTCTGCTCAGGAACTAGACTAACCAGTAGCTTTATATTGGGTCACCCCAGTATATGGCTTTGGGGGCTGAGAAAGCAGATGTAGACACCTCCCCCCTCAGATCCCAGTGGTGTGCCCTTTAGCCCCCGCAGCCTCCGCGGGGATAACAGGAGTGATGATAAAAGTTTTCATTCTAACATTTGAGGCTTTGTGTGTTTTGTCCTTGGTCTCTGTCATAACACTGACATCATTGTCCCTTGGTGTACGTACAAGCCCGCTCCTGCCCTGCCCCTCCAACACACACTCTTACAGACCCGCTGGCCCCACCTCCAGCCCCTTAGCCAGAATGCCCCTCATGGTGACCCAGCAGGTGAAGACATGGTGGCTTTCATGCTCTGGGCCGGCCAGCTGCTGTGCCCGGACTTGGTTTAACAGCAGGGGCATCTGTTTTGCATCGTGTGTATTCTGAAAGCGTCAGAGGTGAAGAGATGGGCTCTCTGGGAGTTGGTTCCCTGGGCAAGAGCTGGGCGCGGGGTATACCTCTCCACCTCTCCTGATGCCATAGATGACAGAAGGGGCCAGTTACAGAAACTGATGCCACAGCTTGCATGAAAAGGCCATTTGAATGTTGGGACATGAAGCCTCAGGCTTGGCAGTGACACACAAATCTCTCTTAACTGGCTCAGATGCCTCAGGCATTGCTGGCTTAATGGTGCAGTGGGGCTTTGGCATTATCTCCATGTGGAGTTTGGCCTGAAGCCGAGAGACCAGAGCAACTCAAAACCTCTCCCATTGCTTCCAGTGGCCCCACTTCTCAGGGGCAAGTTGGGGTGGTTTGGGCTGGAGGATAGCTCATTAGAGAAGGAATGAATTGAAGTGGGAACAAGGGAGCTGGCACCCCCAAGAAGGGGGCCAGTGAGGACAATGGCACTAGGCCTCCATTTATTGCCCTTAGACTTTTCCAGGGCTATAAAAAAGACTGCTTAAGACCATGCCTCCATCCCTACCCCCAGGCTGCCAGACTTCAAAGGCCACCAAAGGTTGGATGTGCACTAAGTGTCCCTGATACCATTTGGGCCCCATTCCTGAGCTGCTCAACCCCTGGGAAGAAAAGCTTTAGGAATTCTGGGATGGGGAGAAACTGTCGGGGGAGTGAAGGGAGCATGACTAGGACTCTGTTGAGTGGTGATGACCAGAGGTGGCCCAAGCTCAGGGTGCCTGGGCCAGGACCTGGCAGGTGTGCTCCTAACAATAGGCTGCCTGTGCACAGGGCCGTGGGCAAGGTGCGGCCATTCCAAACATCAGTGGTGATCAGAGCATGCTATGCTGGCTCGCTCTTGTCCCATCAGGGACCCTCTGTCTTCTCCCTGTCTCTAGGATGGGAAATGTCTTTCTCCTGAGTGGCCCCAGTATAGAGATTCTAGGTGTCCCTTTCTTTGGGATCTGTCTCCCCTTTGGCCACTCTTTTGTGTCCTGTGCCCAGACTCTCTATGTTGTGTGTTGTCTGAACTTCGGGCAGGCCTAGACTCAGGCTTGTACACTTTGACAATTCCCCCCGAAAACCTTGGAGACTTGAGCCATGAAGGGTCAATTCTGGCACAGAGAAGCCAACAATCACTTCAGCTTGGCTTTGTAATACAGTGAAAGTTTTTGTTGTGTTTGTGCTTTCTCCCCCCCCCCCCCCCCCCCCAGCAGCAGATTTCTATTCCTAATTATGTTTGCTCAGGCCAAAGTTAGCTTTCATTCCTTGAGAGATAATCAATGGAGGAGGGGGGGCGGGGAAAATCTACTTGGTCTGGGATTTTAATTTTGCCTAGCTAATCCCTCAAATGGATAATGTATTTGTGGATAATTGAGGTTTGGCTGTCCATTATCTTTAGGTAGCACAGTGTGACAAGCAATGCCTTAAAGGACAGACCCCGAAAGGAGGTTGGCAAGAGAAACAAGGCATCGCTTTCACATCTCTCTAGTGGCGCTTTTCCCAGGGACCGCGGAAGATGGAATTCTGAATGTGTCTTTCACCGCACTTTCTTACACCTGGTCCATCTTTGGTTCCTTTGAGTTCTAAGGCGTAGACCACACTGCCTCTCGTTTTTGGGGAGCCAGTCCTCAAGTCACTGGTTGGCAAAGCTGGCTCTATCCCCAGATAAAAAGGCAGGTGCACCCCTCTCTCCTGGGGGTGTTTTTCGCAGCCCCTGCTCTGGTTTATAGGCCGGTGGGCTGGGTGGAAGATGGAATTTTCTCTCCACTGTCACCTACGACTGGATCATGAGGTCCCTGAGGTGGGGCCCACTTGTGGCCTTGAGACCAAGCACCCATCATGCTTCCTGAGTCACCTGAGTGCTCGAGTTTGTCTGCACAAATTCTGTCACCTCTCCCTTTCAGGGGAGTCCTGGCCACCCCACACACTGCGTTAGAAAATATCAGTAACTTTCACTTTCCAAAAGCTATGGGTGCCAAGTCTGGAAATGGGAGGGGCACAGGCTCAGGGGCTAGTTCCTATTCCAGCAGTCCTATATCCCCTCAGGGCCTCTGTCTGGCCAGCTGTAAAGTGGGGAAGGGAGGGATACCTCAGGGAAGCTGGGAAGAAAGGACGGGTAGGGGACTGGCCTGGCAGTGGCAGTGTTTTGACTGCTGTTTCCTCTAGTAGTAGAGTCCTGTACTTCAGGGAAATCGCTCTCCACACTCAGCTTCCTCATTTGTCAAATGAATAAACTCAAGGCATAAAACAGTTACAGGTGGTATCTCATTAGCATAAGGTGTTCTGTTCAAATGTGTTAACATTTACTTAAAAGCTAATGACCGAGAATGGTAAGGCCTGTCCTGATGTGCACAGACGTTTGGGACTGGAGTAGGAACAGAGGTGTCTTTAGCCTCCACGATATCGAATACATTGGTGTCTTCCTTTGATTACACAGTAAGGAGATAAACGTTTGTACCTGAGGTGATGGGGTTCAGACATTTACCTTGAGGTCTCGGGATCTCAGGCTATGCTTCTGTTAAACAGAGACGGCAGGAGCAGCTCCACTCTAGAGAGTTAATGGGGTGGCGGGTCTTTAGTGGGTTAATGGTCACTCTGTAATGCACTTAAAGGTGAATGTTGCTTTCTCTTGGGGTTCTAAAATAGTAAACACACACACATAGAAAAGGAGTCAGACTTGACATGAACCTCTAAAACATCTCCATGGAACCAAAACAGCTTGAAAGTCACCAGACTATAACTCTCCCAAGGACTTCCCTGACATTCTGTGACCTCCAAGGCTGGGGTAACTGGGTGAACCCCATATGAGGAAAGGCTCTTGGTGGGGAGAGGTCAGGGACTGAGACTGAGTCAGACCCTCGGGTACAGGAAATGCCTGGGGACCTGGGGCTGCCTCCCAGGATGCTGGTGCTGACCGTCAGCTTCTGGGTCATCCGCTCAGGGTCTTGCTAGGAGTTGGTGCTCACACCACAGCTTTCTATGGCTATCCTCCTCTGGAGGGTGATAACATGGCCTGCTTTGGAGGGCTGCTGTAAGGCTGGATTGCAGGAGATCAGTGTCTTGGAAAGGCTAATCGTGGTGCCTGCCTGGCACAGAATGCATGCTCTATCAATGTGGGGTGGTATCATTCTTGTCATTACCAGCTTTTCCCCAGCTTCATGTCCCACAAATGCTTCTGAATCATGCAGCCTTCCTTCTCTCTGCTCAATTCTCACGTTAGCAGAGTCGACTATCATTTTATGGGCTGCTTTCTCAATACAAGCCTGCAAGAGTATTATAAGGAGTAATCTCTGTGCTTTGTCCTGCCTTTCCTTTCCATTTCCCCATGGCCAAGACTAATGTCACGTTTGAATAAAGTGGATAAATTGAATTCTTTGCATAAAGCAAGTAGAGAAAACTCAGGATGGAGAACAGGAAGACTGGTCTGTTCACATGCCAGTTTACTGCTGTAAATTCACTTATAGTCAGTGCAACTAAAGTCAGTTCTTCATGTTTAAGAATGAACAAATGCCTCATCTTTCTTTATTCTGTAAAGGAGTGTGGAACTTAATGTGCCAGGCTCTGGACATGCGGTAGCCATCTGGAACCAATAATTCCAACTCAGGTGTCTCATGAGGAGGCATCATGGAAAATAAGAGCAGCTTACTTGCCATTCTGGGGAGAAAGCATGAGCCACATGTAAAGCTCTCTTTATTACAGGGAGTCTATGTGTTGGCCAGAAACCGTTTTTGTTTCCTGGTGTGCTTGGTGGGAAGTCAGGAATGTGATGCTAGTTTTCACCTCATCTCATTTTCCTTTCTGCCCTCAGACCTGCAATGCTTCTTTTGCCACTCGAGACCGTCTGCGCTCCCACCTGGCTTGTCATGAAGACAAGGTGCCTTGTCAGGTGTGTGGGAAGTACTTGCGGGCAGCGTACATGGCAGACCACCTGAAGAAGCACAGTGAGGGGCCCAGCAACTTCTGCAGTATTTGTAATCGAGGTAATCTCCCTGCTGTTTCCTCATTTCCAGGGGATGGGCCTGAGCTTGTGTGGGAGGCCAGGGGTGTCCTGATCACCTTGCCTCAGACTCCACTCCTTGCACGGCTGGCCCTCCCTTCCCACTGAACGATAAACACCTTCGTTGCCCAGGCGGCTATTTGCCACCTCTTCCTTCCCAGACTTGGGGTGCTTGGGATAGGAGTTCCCAGGAGATCAGCAAGTGGGAACGGAAGGAGAGAGTACTGTTTCCAAGTCTGGGCTCATAACACATGTGCTGGGCAGATGGCAGGATGGATACATTTCGTAGACACCACTGAACTACTGAGGTTGGTGGGAAGGTCATTAAGCCCCAAGAAGTGGGGGAAAAAGAGGGTCCTGCTTGAGAGCTTTGGCTGGCTGATTTCACTGGCATGTGAAATTCAGCAACCAAGGAAGGAGGTTGAGTCTGGAGATGGACAAGGGGCAGAAAGTTTCTAACACAAATGGTCAGGAAAGAGCCCAAACCCAGGTGACTGTGGCCTGGATGAGACAGGAACGTAGACGGTGCTCTGAGCAGGACAGTGTGCTTGAGGCCGAGGTGGGCCTAGGTGGAGTCTGGTTCTGTGGCCCCAGTGTTGTGTTGGATGAAGTCTGGCCTGCCCCTGAGCTTCCGCCAGGGCTTGTTGGTGGTTGGAGGGCTAAGGTTTGTGTCATGCAAGCACAGTGTCAGTGGAGGAGGCTTGCGCCGTATCTGTGCCGAAGGTTGGGGCAGCCGTCTGTGGTGGGCATGAAGATGCTTCTGCACGGTGTGCTTGCTTTGGCCAGGTGGGGACCTTGCTGGGAAGTCCTTTCTCCTGGGACTCTCTTGTCCCAATGCCTCTGGAAGTCTTGGGTATGGCTTAGTGGATTGAGTACTGAACTGGAGTTGGACTGAGGGTTTAGTCCACGCCCCTCCTACCTTGCCCTACTCTGTGACTTTGAGCTCTCCCTTCCCCTTTCTGAGCCTGTTTTCTCATCACTTAAATGGGGTTAAGAACACCCTGCCTTGCCTACCTCGTAGGGTTGTTGTGATGATCCCAGGAGACAAGGTAGGTGAAAGATCTCTGAACTCCCCACAAGGACCTGCATCCTTGGGAGGTCCCATCCTTGCGCTTTGTAACAGTGTTAGGAAAGACACAGCTCACTGACACTCTGGTTTGGACCAGGCACCCCTGCAGTCCTTGGCTGGAATCTTCGGGTGCTTCTGCTGTCTCCATATGCCCTGAGGTCGTTGGTGGAGGGAGACTGCTGAGTAGCTGGGTGTTCTTGGTGCCCTGGAGCTGGGTCCCTCCCTGGGATTGCACACCTGGGGTTTGCCTTGAAGGCCACTGGATATAGATGTTTGTACCACCAGGAAATCTGCTGTGAAAGTGGAGAGGTGGAAATAAAAGTTGCTTAAGCGTCTGTCCTACTTTCTGACACGTCAGTTGAACCCTTTCTGGCAGGAGCTTCCCCTGGGGGGTGGGCAATGGGGTTGTGCGTGCAGGGAGTTATCAGGCTGTGGCTGACCATCTTAACTGTGGCTGCCCCAGCTCTAGAAAAAGCTGGTTTCTTATCTTGCTTCATCCTAACCTGGCTTTCTGACAGAATTCCCCCTGTCCCCTGACCGGCTCCTTACAAATAACTAAACCTGCAACATGCCGTCAGCAGGCGTTTGGTCAAGTTTTCAAGCCTGAGGTTCTCCATCTGAGAACTGAGGTCAGAGACCAGAGGGTGGAAAACAGTGAGAGCAGAGAAGGATGTTAACGATGAAACTCAAAGCCTAGCTCAGATTGCCAAGTCGGGCAAGAACTGAACGGGAGACCCAGGGCCACGGCCCCTGGGGGCCCAGCTCAGGAAGAAAGAAGAGCTGAGAGCAGCAGGGAACAGCAGGGAAAGTCGACCCAGTTAGGAGACAGCTGATGTGGCAAAGCCAACAACTGGCGTACATCAGGACTTGGGCAGCAGCCACAGACCACGTGACTGGACTGGGGGAGCTGGAAGAGTCAAACCAGAGCCCACCTTTGCTCAGAAAAGCCAAGACTAGATCTGGATCATAGGCTAAACAGCTCTGGGTCTCAGAGTCAGAATGGGAAGCCCCATCCCTCCAACAAGACGAAGAGGACTCTGGTCCCACCCTCCTATGCATACAGGAGGAAGAGAAAACAATTTTGGTCTTTATAAGAAGTGAAGGAGCGGGATTCTATCTCAGGACTCGTTCATTGGCAGAAATAGAAGACGACTCCTGAGGAAAGAAAAAGAAAAAGGAAGAGGAATGTAGTTTGTCCAGGAAGAGGATAAGGATACCAAAGACATCGAGACCTGAAATCAGAATGCAGAAAACTCTGGGTCATTCTTCTCCCTGCCCACCACCAAGGCTGCGATATAGGAAGAGGAGCACAAATAAATGAATGTGCTTATGTCCACAAGGGTTCAAGCAAAGGCTGATGTCAGCCAGATGGTCAGATGGTCGAGGTTGGATCAGGTACCCTCTGACACCCTTCAATCTCAGGCAGTCAACTTAACTACCTATAGATCCGCCAGTCTTTGCCACACAAATGACTCTTGCCCATGAAGAATAAGAAGGGAGGCAGGCAACCTGGCTGCTCTAGCCCCGCATTTGAAATAGGTGACATTGTCTTTGTCCTAGAGACATACCAGGATGTGGGTCATACCATCTGTAGAGGAGGATTATTTGCAGTGGAAGGAGTTTTGATGCTAGAAAAAGCTTGTTTCTTCATTTTCAAATTGAGGAAATGAGTTGAGCTGAATAGTGGGAAGGAGAGAAGGACCTGGTAGATTCACCATGATTTTCTTCTTTTTAAAAAGTTTCTTTTTTTTTTTTTTTCAACGTTTATTTATTTTTGGGACAGAGAGAGACAGAGCATGAACGGGGGAGGGGCAGAGAGAGAGGGAGACACAGAATCGGAAACAGGCTCCAGGCCCTGAGCCATCAGCCCAGAGCCTGATGTGGGGCTCGAACTCACAGACCGTGAGATCGTGACCTGGCTGAAGTCGGACGCTTAACCGACTGCGCCACCCAGGCGCCCCATTTTTTAAAAGTTTCTGTAGCAAGGTCTTTGTGTATATGCACACGTACTGGTATGAGAAAGAGGGATAGCTTATTGGAAACTTGCCTTTGACAGAGACAGCATTTGAACTCCAACATCATTGCTTAAAGGGGAGGAAGCCTTCTCCCCAGTCAGAGGTGAGCACACAAGTTGTCACCGGTGCCAGTAATGGACACAGCCAGCCTGCCATTCCCCTGGACTGAGCTGATACACACCTACTTAGTGCCTCCCTCCAGCACAGCTCTGTTGGGCATGGTCCCAGCAGGGTTTGGACAAGAAGAAAGCAGTCCCTGACCCCTCTGTGTAAGTGGAATTTATGAAAGGAGATTGCTTCTGGAGTGCAAATTGCAGCGCACCAAGCAAGAAAATGCCGTGGAGGAGCAGCAGTCTTTGGCTGTGAACTCTTCATCTCTGGAGTGCGGGGGAGGCTAGCTTGTTGGTTGTAGTGAAGTCACATGTGTGCTCACTGTCTTGACATCATTCTAGTGCCTGGATCAAACTGCCTCTCTGGTTCTTGGTTAATCAGTGGTGAATGGGCAGGTGAGTTCAGAATTCCCACTAAACGTTTCTGGCTTCAAAGATGTGTTCTCCGAAACTCAGCTTCCGTTTTATCCCAACACTTGGCTGCTGAGTTGCTCTGTGTTTAAATTCTGGGCTTTAAATGGCAGCTGTGGATCCACTCCTACTACCCTGCCATGTGGTTTTGCTATAGATAGTACAGTCTGCAGCTGGGGTAAAGTTAAGAGGACCTAGCCATGTGTTTCTCAGACTGTTTTTCAGGAAAACATAGCAGATTTTCATTGAGCATTTGCTGTGTTCCCCTGGTGTAGTTCTTTCCACAAGGAGTAAATATAATAATTCCCGGTGCTCCTTTCCTCCTTTCCCGTCCCTTTAATCTCAGTGGGCCTGCTCTGCTATATCATGGAGAGGGCTTCACACCACTTCCGAGGCTCCACGGGAATTAAAAATCAAAAACAAAACAAATCCCTTCTAAAATGGAGTTGTGATGTTCTTGGAAATGCCTGATATCTTATGCTGGTTGCCAGGGGCCACAGTACCAATCCCAGGGGGCAGGGCTAAGGTCCTCTTTCCTGTTAGCCTTGTCTACTCATTCCTGACTGCAGCCTCCCTCATAAGAATGTTTATATGGGACCCTCTTAAGCCAGTCTGTCCCCCGTGGTTGGCCCCAGGCAGACTACTTCGTCATGGCACAGGATGACTTGGCTCTACTAGGCAGGGCAGGACTCCAGAAACTGGACCAGGGGTCTATAGAGTAGCTGTATCAGGAAAGAAAGGAAAAGTCACTCAGTGCCCCTTTCCTCCGAAACCACCAACTGCTACTGTCAGGGGAGTGTGTGTTAAAGATTTTCACAGGTCAGCTCCTGTCTACTGGCTGCTTCCATTCTAACCCACCAATATGGCGGAAATACATAAGGGTAAATGGTGATAAATGAAACCTACCACCGAAATCCAAGGGATGTTTCTGCGGCCAGGGCCTACTAAAGAGTCTGCTCAGTGGTTAAGGACCACACGGTAGCACATGGTCCTGGGGTTGGAGTCCGGGCTCTGCCATCTAGTAGCTGTACATGTGACCACAAGTCACTTAACCTTACCAACCCTCTTGTTTTTCATCTATGAAATAGGTATACTCATAATTCCCAGCTCATAGGGTGACTGGTGGAATTCTATAGAATAAAGCATGCAACGTGCTGGGCCCTGGCACACCATTATCACTTGCTAAAAGTGAACCTAATAAACTGTTCCAGCAGCATTTGAAAGGCCATGCCAAATCAGACTTGTGCAGACATTACACAGTACCCTGCAGCCTCTGACATGTTCAGAGTGGATCCCACTGTTATCCTATAACTGTAATTTTAAAGGGGAATAAAAGCACTTGAGAATGTGTCAACCAGATCTGGAGTAGATTAAAGGGCACTAGACACCAGGTGGACCTTATGCTAAAATGCTTCGGTTCCTGCTGAAAGCGCGTCCTGATCCTTGACCACTGTGGAGTTTGATGACACAACTTCCTGCAAAACCCAAGTCAATTTCCTTTGACTGGCCCACCTGGTTTCATGTCCTCAGACTTGTGGCTGGTGTGGAAGTTGGCCCAAGATCTACGCTTCCCATCGTGAGCTATCGTATGGCTCGAACTGACCAGAACATCTGGGTTTGGCTGCTGCAGTTTTCAAGATGGCTGGATTGCCCGTCCTCCAAAATGAAGGCAAAGATTATCTCTTTTTCTTCCTTAAGTGAACCTGATGGATGCTCCAAACCCAAACCAAAAAGATGACCATGAATAAGAGCTGACTGAGCCTCTTTAATGTAACTTGCTATTTTTGTTGTTCCTCAGAAGGTCTGAAGAATTACTAAATCCAGTTATTTGGAAAGTGAGAAAGTTAGCAAAATAGAACATGTCCTGCTAGTTAGAAGGAAGGGAACTCCTGGAGGCATTCCTTTGGGATTTCATCTTGCCTCCATCTGGTTTGTTGTGCAGTTTGCCTTTACAAGTGTTAAGCAGGCGTTCTGCTGGCTGGAGTCCTGTGGCTGCCATTGAGCCTCATTGCTTTTCTGACTACATTTCTAGCCAGGGTCTCTGCAGCTGACCTGGGGCTGTGGGACATCTTCTCCAACCGCTCATTACTGAGGCACCAAGCAAGCCGAGGGGCATTTGGCCTCTGGCCCTGGCAGGAGCAGGATCTCAGGCCATCCCTCCAGGCAGCCAGCCTGGGTCTTACACCTCAGCCTTGCAGAGTGGGCTCTGCAGAGAAGCCGATTCGAGGACAGTGCCACCCGTCCTGAGCCAGGTGGCTCCTGTGGTTGCAACCGTTTTTGAACCAACAAGGGGGCCCCTTCTAGGTGCAGCTGACCTGGGAATGCTAGCCAAAGCGGCCAGAGGAGAGGCGTGGGGGAAGCAGAGAGGTACCTCTGTGCTGGCCGCGGGATCTCATCTCCTTTTGTCTTGTTTAGGTTTCTCCTCTGCCTCCTACTTAAAGGTCCATGTTAAAACCCACCACGGTGTTCCCCTTCCCCAGGTCTCCAGGCACCAGGAGCCCATCCCGAATGGGGGAGCAGCGTTCCACTGCGCCAGGACCTATGGCAACAAAGGCAAGCGACCCCTTGCTCTGCACTTTGCTTCTCTGCGCAGACTGTGTTGTGGGGGCGCTGGGCCGGGCGTGGGGAGGCGGGAAGGCTGCCGGCTTGCTGGCTGCCTCAAGGAGGCTCTGAGATCTGAGTGGCAGTGGCCTCCAGGACAAAAGTCACAAGTGGGTATCTCACTCCAGGGCAGTGAGTGAGGCTTTTAGGGCACTGCCAAGATCCAGCCCCCGCCTCCTCTTCCCCAGCCTTCCTCCCTTGCTCCTGGCCAGCCCCCACTGTCTGGAGCCCTGCAGGGATGCCCCGGGCCCAAGGCTGGAAGCAAGTCCTGCATGATGAGTCACTCTGGGCCTGTCCATTGCCTGTGGCCCTTTAAGGATGGTGTGGAGCTGCGGCTGAATGCTTTCTTTTTCTTTGACCCTGTGGGCAAGGGGGAGCCAAGGGCTGGCTTCCTCCTTGATAGGGGTGATTGGTTGCTGTGAGCGGCCCTTTCTGGCGGGCCTCTGGCTGTGTTTGTGAAATGCATGGCGATAAATGAGATATGTGACTGCCTCTGACTTGGAGTTGGTCTGCAGAGAGCTCCCTAGGGCCCACCTTCACGTGTTGATTCAGGTTGTTCTGTGGTATTTCTAGTTGTTGCCTTGGGGATGATGCCAGGGGCTTGGCAGACGGCAGAGATGGCAGAGATGGCAGAGATGGCATGCTCCACGCTCCCATCACAGACCTCCCTTCCCGGCATGGCTCTCTGAACTCAGGCAGGAAGCTTCTGATTGGTGGACTGCAGTGTGGGCAGGGCAAGGCAGAGCAATGAGGATTGTCTTGAGGCCCAGCTTGTCCTGAGCCCTGTGTGGGGACAGTCAGCTGACCGAGTTGTTCAAAGTTACTTTTTAATCTCTATGCTTTGGCCGCTGGGCCCTGGATGGGTTTTGGCAGAAGGAAGGCAATAAGGGCAGGGCTTGTGTTTGCAGCATTGGGAAAAGGATTGGCTTCTGTCTCAGCCATCAGTGGGGTCTGCCGGGTTGAGGACCTCACGGCTTTGGTTCTGCCTTGTTAGGGTGCAGCTAGTCTGGTGTGGAGGTGAGGCCATTGATATACCTGTTCAGCATCATCAGAACAGCCATCTTACCCCCAGGGGCAGCCAGCAAAGTGCCTAGGAACTGGGGGTCTTTGAGTTGTTCTGGGTGGAAGCAGTGGAGGCCCCTTCTCCGTACCCTCTTCCTTGAAGCAGGCTGAGATGGTGGTGAGCGATACACGTGCACCTGCATGAAGAGTCCGCGGCGAGGGAGGCTGGCAGCCCCAGGGCCCTGCTGTCTCACGCCCATAGGCACACCAGGCTCCCAGACTGACCAGCTGAACCTCCGTGGGTTCTGCCAGGGCAGTGGCTGGCCATCCGCTGCCCTCCACAGGCCTATGAGCTGGCCTTTCCCGACCCCTCCAGGAGGGGGCATCTCCAAAGCCTGGCCTCATCTCTCCTGTGTGTTTTGTTTTCTCCTAGAAGGCCAGAAATGCTCACATCAGGATCCGATTGAGAGCTCTGACTCCTACGGTGACCTCTCGGACGCCAGTGACCTGAAGACGCCTGAGAAACAGAGCACCAATGGCTCCTTCTCCTGCGACATGGCAGTCCCCAAAAACAAAATGGAGTCTGACGGGGAGAAGAAGTACCCCTGCCCTGAATGCGGGAGCTTCTTCCGCTCCAAGTCCTACTTGAACAAACACATCCAGAAGGTGCATGTCCGGGCGCTTGGAGGCCCCCTGGGGGACCTGGGCCCTGCCCTCGGCTCACCTTTTTCTCCCCAGCAGAACATGTCTCTCCTCGAGTCCTTTGGGTTTCAGATTGTTCAGTCAGCGTTTGCATCATCTTTAGTAGATCCTGAGGTTGACCAGCAGCCCATGGGGCCTGAAGGGAAGTGAGGCAGATGCTGTGTCCCCACGGAAATGGCCACCGGGGACCGCTGAGAAATGCTGTGAATGCGGAGGGAAGTAATGTCTTTGGGTTCTGTAGCTGAGAGATTTTTATTCGTTTTTAACTCCCCCTTCCCCCCACCCTGTCACCCCACCCGCTCCCTCTCCACCACCCATCCCTTCAGTGGTCTTTAGAAATAGATTCTCATCTGATACTCTGCAGAAATATCTGCAAGACCTGGTATGGGACAAGGGCAGAAAACACTACATAGGCCTCCAAGGCCACACCAGTCCCGGTTTCTCTAATGGGTGGAAGCTGGAATTCCTGGTGCTCAATTCTTAGTGATCCCAATCCCAAACCGACACGTGACGGCATTCAGGGACCTCAGTGATTTGGGTCCCCTCCCCCTTCTCATATCCCTTAAGAGAAACCACATCAGGGTCTCCACCCACTTACACAGTGCTGATGCCCAACTATTTTCAAGAAAGCTGGAAGCCTACAGCATCCCATGGACCATGGGGTGAGTGCCCTCTGAGAGCCCCTGAGCTTGACCCTTGACTTGGAGGGCCTCAGACCTTTCTGAGCCCTACCTAGAGACTAGCATTTTGCTACTAGGACAAGCTGGGCTATTGAGGACACCCCCACCCCAAATTCCAGTTCTTATGTGATTTTAACTATTCAACTTGCTGTTGGGTTTTAATTCTCTAATTATTATTATTATTGTTATTTTTTAGGACCAGTTGTAGTGAATTGCTACTGAAAGCTATCCCAGGTGATACAGAGCTCTTTGTAAACCGCAGTCACACGTTAGGGTTAGTATTAAACTTTGTTTAGATGTACCATAATTAACTTGGCTAGTTGATTGTTTGAAGTCTATGGAAGAAATAGTTTTATGCAAAATTTTAAAAATGCCAGTCTGGTCAGGGAAGTAGTGGGTTTCAGTGTTGTTGGTAGCCAGGAAGGCAGGAGAGCTGGCAGGTGGGGACATTGTTGTGTACCTCGGCTGTGTCACGTGTGAGCAGGCCCAGGGTGACCTGGTGCTGTGAATTGATCTGATCAGACTGTATTAAAAACGTTAGTACGTTACTCTGCCTGCTCCCCTGAGTCCAGTTTTTCAGCTAAGGATGCGGGTGGGGGTCTTTGGGATGCAAAGGGTGGGCACCTGGGGGAGAGGTGGGATCTCAGGAGACCTCTCTTCCTGCTCATTGCACCAGCTGCAGCTGCACTGGGATTGATAGGTGGATGTTCCCACTGAGGACTCTGCTGCCGGCATTCACCCATTTGTTCAACAGATACTCACTCCTTGTTGTCTGCACTGCTGTGTGCCAGGCCCAGCCTCAGACCCTGGGGGCATGGTGGTGAGCAGGACACCCTTGTGGAACTTACTGGGAAAGAGACAGTTAACAAACAAGCAGAGCTAACCATGAGTTCAGGTAACAAGACGTCCAGGGAGAAAAACTGGGCAAGGTAGGGATAGTCACAGTGGGAGGGTAGGTAGGTTGGTCCAGGATGGTGAGGGCCTGGAGGTGGAGCTCTGGGAGAGAAGACCTGGAGTTAAAGGGGACCCAACATAATGACTAGCAAGGACCTAAGAAGGGACATGGGCAGGGAGAGGGTTCTCATGGCCAAAGGGCTCTAAGAAGTTCAGCAACATGAAACACCCCCCAACCCTGTGTTACCTACAGGGTTAGGTAAAAGGTTGTTGCACCCTTTGTGGTGAATGTATCAAGACAAGGGGGAGGGGCACCGGGGTGGCTCAGTCAGTTAAGCATGGACTCTTGGTTTTGGCTCAGGTCATGATCTCGCAATTTGTGGGTTCAAGCCCCACATCAGGCTCTGTGCTGACAGTGTGGAGCCTGCTTGGAATTCTCTCTCTCTCTCTCTCTCTCTCTCTCTCTCTGACCCTCCCCTGTTTGTGTTCTCTCTCACAAAATAAATAAATTAATTTAAAATAAAAGAAGGGGGAAAGACAACAGCAAACAAGAGGCAAGAAGTGAGCACAGTGAAGAATTAATGGGAGCAAGAATTTTAGTGAGAGGGTATGGCAGATTTAAATCAGCCTGGGCATCTTGAGAAACCTCGAGAAAGAGGGAAACCCCTAAACTAAAAGAAACAGCATTTAACCTCCAAACAAGTAGAAAAAAAAATGATAAAGGAGAGAAAAATAAACATAGACCAGGAAGAATAAACAAAGCACAAAATTATTTAGACCCACATTAATATTAATTACGATGCTCTGGTTTAAAGGCAAAGGCTCTGAGCTGGATTTTTTAAAAAACCTCTAAGCCATCTACATGAAATCTTGGGAAAGTTGCTGGGTTCTGTGGAGTGTGTGGGATGGAGGCTTGGGCCATTTGGTGTCAGTATCAGAGGAAAGGGCAACTTTGAAATGCTGAGGCCCTGTTCATGTGGCCTTGTGGCCACAAGATCTGCCAGCTGGTGGCACCCTCCAGGTGTCAAGGCAGAGAATCTGGCCTTGAGCTAAAGACATCATTGGCCCTGTTCCCCCAAACCCCCCACCCACACCGCAAAACCCCTACATGTCCATGGACAGGGAGGGACCACAGGAAGCAGTATCTGTGCATGGCAGGAGGGGAACAACAAAGCAAGCAGGCTGCTTCTTCCAAAGCACTATTCACCTGGAGGCCTGAGCAGCAAGAGGAGGTACCCTTGCCTGCCTCCCAACCTCTGCATCTCCTCTGTACACCTGTGCCCTTCAGGCCAGAGGGAGGAAAGCTGTGCAGAACATGGGTGCGTAAAGGTGGAATTACTTTGCCATGGTTAAGGGTAAAGAGCCTGAGCTTTGGGGGCGCCTGGGTGGCTCAGTCGGTCAAGCATCTGACTCTTGATTTAGGCTCAGGTCATGATCTCAACAGTTCTTGAGTTCGAGCCCCACGTGCTTGGGATTCTCTCCCTTTCTCTCTGCCCCTCCCCTACTTTTTCTCTTTCTCAAAAATAAATGAATAAACATTAAAAAAAAAAAAACAAAAAACACCTGAGCTTTGGCTGTACAGATCCACCATCTGCTTGCTGTCAACCCTGGGCAAATCTTTGAGTCTCAATTTCCTCATCAGATAAACAGGCATGAAGAGTAAGGGAGACCATCATGAGCTAACATTTTCTGTGCTTAATTCTCAGCACAACCTGTAAAGTTGGTTCCATTACCATCCCCTCCTGCAGGCCAGCAAACAGGCTCAGAGAGGTAGAGGCATCCCACCCACCCCTGCCCCAGGTCACATAGTGTCAGAGCCAGCATACAAACTCAGTTCTGACCTCTGACTCCAGAACTTTCATTCCCAAGCTCCAGCAACAGTGCCTGTACACACATGTAAATGTCCACTACTGTGCTCAGCACAGAGCAGGCCCTTACTCTGCCAGGGCCCTGGGACAAGGGCTTGCACAGTGCAGCACGAAAAAGCCACAGAGGAAGCCAGGGTTAGTGCTGGAAAGAGTGCCCAGAGACCCTATTGGGTAAGCACTCTTCATGCTTAGGTAACCCTCTCAGGTGACTTGCACCCCACTCCCAAGTCACTTGCTCCAGGCAGAGCTGCCACACCAGAAGCCTGTCCAGCCACTGCCTGATGGCCTGGGCAAAGACTTGGCCTCACTTCCCCACAGCAGTGATCACCCATCTCTGCCGCTGGCATAGGCGAGGGAAGCCCTGTGGCACCAAGGAACCCCTGGTACATAGGGCTACTGAGAAATCTGTCCACTGATAGCCAAAAGTGGGACCTGGAGGCCTGTTGCATTTGGGGCTATGGCTAGTCTCCGGACATACTTTCTGAGACACTTATAATTCTGGCAATTCTCCAAGCCTTGGCTTCCTTATCTGTAAAATGGGGGTGTCAGGACAGACTTGGGAGGGTTGTAGTGAGGATTAATAATGTATACCAGGTGCTGGGCACAAATCCAGGCTCCTGATGGGTGACAGTGAACTTTAAGCCCTTCCCTGACTCTCTCTGTTCCTTTGTCCCTCTAGAGCCTTGGGGGGGATCCCCAAAACTAACTCTCCACAGCAACTTGCCTCGTATGTATTTCCCTGGCTCCCATCCCACATTTTTTACTTGATAAGCCCCAAGCACAAGTCCCCACTTGTGCTTTCATTTTTCATGTATCAGGCCTTTGTTTATGCCAACCTTCAACACATCCAGTTTCTGACAACAATAACCTCAATAATAACAGCACATGTTGTGTTTACTGAGTGCCAGGTGCCCTTCTAAACACCTCACACACATTGCTTCAGTCTGTCCTTACAGCTGCCCAAAGAGGTAGACACTATTTTTACAGTTAAGCAACTTGCCCCAAACACACAGCTTTAAGAGGTACACTGAGAACCTGAACGTAGGCCCAGACTGTTTCTTCACGACTACCCTGCACTGGAAGTGTCATGGCTTGACCCCAGCTGTCCCATCCAACTGGAGCTCCCCACTCTGCTCCTTACATTTTCAGTGTGCACCATTCATTGCCAGCCCTGGGCCTTCACCCATGGAACACCCTCCACCTGGGAGGCTCTCCCTCCATGGCTCTGGGCATCTGAATCTCACCCTCCTGGGTCTTCACCACAGTGCCCTGGTTCACAGTGGTCTCTGGGGATAGCCAGCTGGGTGCAGAGCCCAGCGCCACCACTTTCTAACTGGGTGACTTCTGGCAGGTGTGTCTCCTCTTCCTCGTGTGGAAAACAAGGATAGCAAACAGTTCCTGTTCACGAGGCTGCTGCAAGGATTACATGACTGATCCATTATGAGCACATTAGGAAACACAAAGCTCCCTTTTAGTTTACCTGCACTATCTCCTTCTCTAGGCTACGCTCTCAAAATAATGAACGCAGGCAAACTTTTTCTGTAAAGAGCCAGAGGGTAAACATTTTCATCTTTGTGGGCCATATGGTTTCTGTCACAGCTACTCAACTCTGCCATTGTGTAAGAGCAGCTAGGCACAGACAATACATAAATGGATGGTCATGGCTGGGCTCCAACAGAACTTCACTGATGGACACTGAAATTTGAATTTCATACAATCTTTACATGTTACAAAATATTCTGCTGCTTTTGATTTGTCTCCAACCATTAAAAAAGGTACAAACCATTCATAACTCACAAGCTGTACAAAAACAGGTGGCAGGCTGGACTTGTCCCTGAGGCTAGAGTTTGCTGACCACTGCCCAACCCTGTTTCTCCAGGTCCTCCCCTGGTTTCAAATCTTGGATTTCACCCAGACTGGGGTCCCAGCCCACCACGGGCTCCTTGTTTGTGTGAGTTAAGCCTATCTGACCCGCAGAGCTTGTGATTTCTTGGTCTTCGGATCAATCCATCGATCCATGCAGAGTGCAATGCCACATTGCCAAACCAAGGTCATTCCGAGAACTTCAGAGCCCATGCAAAGAAGGGCCTAATGTGCTCAGAACAAGAACTGTCTGCCGGGGTCACCTGTCCTGTTTCCTGGTCCTTTTGTGTTCCTTTAGGTCTGCTTTTGGGGGTAGAAGTAGGAGGGGAAGGAAAAAGGGAAGAGAGTGGGCAGGGAGCTGGAAAAAGGAAGGAGTTGGAGGGAGTGGTAAATGAATCCCATTACCATCTGCCCCAGTTCTTCTGGGGGCTTATCTATCTGCTTTCTGGCTTTTCTGAAAGGTCTGGACTCTGAAGCACCAGGGATGAAGTCATGGCTGCCAGCCTGGGCAGCGAATTCAGAATTTCCCAGTTCTCTTGAGGGCCCCTTGCAAGAGGAAATTCCACAGTCGTGCCCTCCCTTACATTTGAGTGACAATAGTCAGCACTCACCCTAAAGTTACCCTGAAACTGACCCTAATGTTATCAGCAGCATCTCTAAAATCTATCCTGGGCCCTGGAGAAAGTGGGCTGGTGGGACTTCCTCTAATTTACATAATCATCCCTAGCCACTGGGTACCTGGCAGCAGGGCCTCCAGAATTCTAGTCCTTACACAGCCAGCTCCCCGCCCTCCCTATGGCTACCTCTGACCCTCCTCTGCACCTCTCTAAGAGTGGAGGGTGCCTTCATACTCTGTGAAGCAGTTCTCACGGGGGTGGAGAGGAGGAGGGTAGAGCAATTAATGTCTGGATCTGCAGCTCTTGCTAAACTGCTGTGAAAGGAAATGCCAAATATTTATCTAAGAGAAGAATTCTTCCTAACAAAACAAGTTTCCTTGGAGGACAAGGCAGTGTGGAGGTAGGTGCTTCTGAATAAAGCTTTTTTGTATCACTATGGATTGGCACAACAGGCAAATAATTTATTTTTGCTTCAGGGAAAGTCTGTTGCCCTCCCCAAATCTGGTGCCCTATCTGGTGGCCTGTCCATACCAGGCAGAGGTCAAAGCCTGCAGCAACACTGAAAAGGAAACTGCGTGATTATTGACATCTCTCTCCCTCCTGCAAGGGCATTCGCTCCTGATTTTCTCCTCTTCTGAGTCAAAATCCATGCCTTGAGCCTGTTGACTGCTTTGGTGTCCATGTTAAGGAGCACAAACTCCATGAGTGGCAGGGCTTTTGGATCCTGATAAACTATTTGCTTATTCATGTAGTTTCCTCTGCCTGTAAAGTCCTTATCTCTTGCCTACCTGAGGAATTTTTATTCAAAAGCTCAGCTCAGATGGCCCCTCGTCTCCACAGCTTTCCCTCCCCCTCCAGAAGGGAGATAGCTTTCTTTCTTCTTTTTCTTTTTGTGTGTGTGTGAGAGAGAGAGAGAGCAGGGGAAGGGCAGAGAGAGAGAGAGAGACAGAGGATCGGAAGCAGGCTCTGTGCCAACAACTGAAAGCCCAGTGCAGGGCTTGAACTCATGAACTGTGAGATCATGACCTGAGCTGAAGTTGGACACTTAACCAACTGAGCCACCCAGGCACCCCAGTTTTCATTTATTACGTCACTACCATGTGCCACACACCACACTAGAGGCCTTATGTGTATTGACAACCCTGTAGGGTAGGTACTAATTTATTCTCACTGAGACCCAGAGAGAAAAGGTAACCACCAATGTCACACAGCTGTGAAGTTGGCGGAGCCAAGTGGGGTCCTGAACTGCCTGATTGTGGAGCCCAGGGCTCCGTCACTGTGCTTCCCTCTGTGCCATCTCTCTGTTCTGCACATATTTCTACTTCTGCATCACGTTTTTATGAATTGATCTCCCCATAGGAGACCAGGTTTCTTTGCAAATGGTATTCATGCAAAGATAATTCATTTCTGTATTCTCAATACCTAGAATAGTACTTGGCACTGAGCAACGACTAATTCATGGAACAGATATTCTATGTACTAAGAAAGACTCGATTCCCATTCTCAAGGAGCTTACGAATACAGAGTAGGACACGGGACATACACATAAATGGATGTCTGTACCATAAGAGAGAATGTAATGTGAGAGGTGAAGGGAAATAAATGCTCTGATGATTTGGAGAAGGATGAAGTGCCAGCCAGGTCTGAGAAGATAGTGTTAGAGTAGGACCTTGAGGTACCCTTAGGACTTGAAGATGTAGAATGGGTGTGGGAGGAGCAAGGAGCTCAGAGAAAGCAGGACATGGGGAAATTTGCCCTTGAAGCCCAGATAGGAGCTGACAATCAAAGTGACAAACCCCTTCATGTCACTGAGGGAAAAAAGGGTCATTTCAGACTGTGTAGGAGCTGCTGGGAAAAGTCTGCCAGCCATCAGATTGAGAAGAAGAACTGGTGAGGGCAGACTGTCCTCCAATGTGGGGGCCAGTGTGGGTGACTGAACAAAGACAATTTCCTAGGAATTCTGCAAATCTTCTCTCATTATAACAAGCACCACTGCTGTTTACTGAGGTCATGGTTCTGATTCTCGTGATCATGACACATGCACTGGTCTCCATTTCACAAGAAGACCAGCACAGAAATTTAAAAAATAAATAAATAAAATAAATAAGTAAATAAATAAAAGCCTGAGATTTAGAACCAGAAGATCTTCCAAGGCTCACTCTTATTTTTCTATGCCACTAGAAGAACTTTTCTGGAAAATTATTAGAATTTATCAAAAGTCTAAAAACGTTTCTATCTTTTAAACCAATAATTCTACTCATTGGGAGATATCTAGCAAGGTAACCCTCAACAGCTTAATGCACAAAGATGTATATAAATTGTGGAAGCAGACTAAGTGGCTGGTTAGTGTACAGCCACTTGAAAATGATGATTACAAAAATGTTTAAGACCATGGGGGGAAATGTTTGTATTAAGTAGTGATGAGAAAACAACAGGTTACGGAAAAACAAACTTGCCTAGCTGGTAAGATCTGAACAATGTTAAAAAGATACATGGGAAAAAGGCTGGAAGGAAATGCAATTGCCACTGGTTTTTCTGGGTGTCATATCCTGTATAAACTTAAAGGTTTTTGATCTTTTTCAATGGCTGCCCTCAGTGACGCCATGTCAAACCCCTTTTTTTCACTGGGTAGCTTAATGATGGATGCCACAGATTCTCAGCTACTTTTAGGAATTAGAATAGTCTCCCTCTGGTCTTCAAGATTAATTTTAAATGTGTACACAAATAAAAATATTCGTTTTTGAAATGTCCATCTCAAGTTCCCCTTCAAAGCTCCTGCCCTGCCCCTCCCAGGGAAGCTAGACCTGGCCATGGCTCTGGTGGTTTGAGGGGAGGGGAGGGGACACAGCCTGTTCTCCACTTTCCTGCTGGCTCTTCTTTGTGAGAGGGCTAGGGACAGGGCTAGGGAGGTCTAGGTCTTCCTACCTGAGAGCCTTGGGTAAGAGGTGGTCTCTCTGTTGGTTGACTGCTACTCTTAAAGGCTAACTGGCTGCTGGTTGCCACCTACCTCTGTGAGGCAACATTCAAACACTGCCTCTCTTGTGCAGAACCTTTCTGAGTCTCAGCTTCCTTACCCGTAAAATGGAAAGAAACAAACTACCTTATGTGGGTGATGTGGAAACAGAATAAGATAATGTATGTGGGAGCATTGTCAACTGTAAAGCATTGTGTAAATGGTATTAGCTATTATTATTCTTTGGGGAGCCTATTGTTTGGAATGTCTACTATCATTTGAAATGGATACCTCCACTAAGAAATCAAATAGGTATTTCACTCAATAGGTAGAAACAGAACTGGTGAATTCTCCCCATTCTGCCCCAATCTGCTCTTCTCTCAGTCTTCCTCATCTCAATAAAGAGCAACTCCATTCTTCCAGTGACGCAGGCCAAAACATTTGCAGGCAGCCATGGCCCTTTCCTCCTCTCACACCCCACCTCCAACCCATCAGCAGACTCTGCGGACTGTACTTTTAAACCACATTTACAAGTCAAGAGCTTCTTCCCACTTTCACTACTACTCGGTCCAAGCCACCTCACTCACCTCTCTCTGGCAGCTGTCTTCTAGTTGGTTTTCCTTCTCCACCCTTGCCTCCTTCTGATTGGTCTCTACACTGCAGCCAGAGTGAGCCTTGTAGAACCTAAGTCAGTTCACATTGCTTTTGGTTCCAAACCCCTTCAGTGGCGTTCCATCTCACTCAAAGCAAAACCTAAAGACCTTGCGAAGGTGTACAAGCCCCCATATGATCTGGCTGCTGGTTTCTTCTCTGACCTTGCTCTCTCCTTCACTCACCTAGCTCCAGCCACTTTGTCTATTCACTGCTCCTCCCACAAGCGAAGCATGCTCCTGCTTCAGGGCCGTTGCACTCTGTAGTTCCTCTGCCATGAGTATTCTTTCTCCAGATGATCACAGACATTGCTCCTCACTTCAACAAAATTGTTTACTCTGACCACCAAATTTAAAACAACACACTCTTGCCCTATTCCTCTTTCTTGCTTTTTCTTCTTTCTTAGCATTTAGCATCCCTGACATGTTACATATTTATCTGCTTTGGCCTCTGCTACATCCCCTGAATTGTCCAGTGGCAATTTTCATGCCGTTGGGTTCTTCTGGATTGGGTTCCTTTCCTTGTATATTGGGGAAAGTCACATGCTTTTTTCTAGGTCCTGAAAGGTAACAAAAGCCTACTTCCATGTTCAACTTTAAGTGTAATTACCTTGGTACTTGGGGTTTGGGGTTGGAGAGAAGAGAAGGGGATTTGCCCCTAGTGTCTGGCCATCTTTAACCCTCTTCCTGATGTCTGTAGCTGGCTGGAGTCTGGCAAGATGCATTCTGCCACAGCCCACTTTCTGGGAAGTTGCGTTGTGGAAAAGACAAATACATGTAAATAACCAAGAAATGTGATAAGGAGTGGTAGGTGTGGGGCATTTTATTGTTTTTACAGAGGGTGGAGGGAGGAGGCCCCAGTAGAGCATACACCCAGAGCTCCACAGAGATTTTATATTATTGGTCTTAAGAGTTGGAGATGGGGTCATGTATCCAACATAAGACCATGAACTCTAGGGACACTCCCATCTACATTCACCACCCCGCTTGCCTCAACTTTCACAGGAAGCCAAAATAAAACTCTGTAGCCACTTAGCCTGCGTGGTGACTATGTCTGACCTCAGGGTGCTTTGTCTTAAGGAGACAAGGAGCACATGTCTATTGTCAATGTAGAGGCTGACCCCCACCTAATGACCAGCTCATTTATGGGCCCATGTGGTCGTGATACTTGTGGAGTTCTAGTGCTACAGGCTCCAGATCTGTTTTGACCTTTGCTGGCATTGGGCTACCATCCCTGCCCCTTATACAGAAAGCTGCACTTCCCTGAACTGTTTTCAACAAGCTTCTCTCTTCCTCCTCAGATCTGCCTGGACTGGCTAGGGCACTCCACAACAATGTTCTATTTTTCCTTGGCAGAATTTGGCTCTGGCTCCAATTCTTTGCCACCCGAGGCACCTGTATGCAACTACCTGGGAGAGACCAGCAGGGGGAGCCAGGAAAATTCAGATTCTTCAGCTAGACAAGGGGTCAAGGGTAAAAGCTACTTCTCAAGAGGCTCAGGTAGTTTTCTCCTCACTGAAGATAACAGAACCAGGGATGCCTGGGTGGCTTAGTTGGTTGAGCATCTGACTCTTGATTTTGGCTCAGGTCATGATCTCATGGTTCCTGAGATTGAGCCCCATGTCAGGCTCTGTGCTGATAGCATGTAGCCTACTTGGGATATTCTCTCCCTCTCTCTCTGCCTCTTTCTTTCTCTCTCAAAATAAACAAATAAACAAACATTAAAAAAAGATACATAGAACCAAGTGCACTGTTAAAACAGCTGATTGTGAGGTTTAGGTGAGTGGAAAGCCATATGGAATTCCTCCATTCAGTCATCAACAACATTTATTAAGCACCTATTACATGCCAGGCTAGGCACTGTATATAGGGTAATTAATGACAAAGACTGTTAAAGTCTCTAACCTCATACTTTAGAGTTAGTGAACTAGGAGAATAAGTGGAGGTCTAGGCACTTGGATCAAACCTGACAGGGTCATAGGACTCTGGGGAGGGAGAGACAAAAGAACAGAGTGTGAAGCCAGAAAACTCCTTTGATTCTACCAGTGCAAAAAACAAAAACAAAAAACAAAAAACAAAAACCTGCCAGAGAATGTCAGGCTCAATAAAAATGCTAAAAGTAATCTAAATGAGAGCACACATCCCAGTATCTAAGGCAAATAGCTTCAACAACAACTAGAAACTGAAAACTTGATCAATATACTGGCTTTGGTTCAAAATAATCCGGTGGGGAAAAGGAGTAAATGGTAGTAGAGATAAGACAAGATTGGCCACATGTTGATGATTCTACAAGCTGGGTGGCAGGTACCTGCTAATTCATTATATTATTCCCTTTATTTTTGCATATGTTTGAAAATTCCAACTTGATCAATAACCACTACAATCAAGTTTCACAGAAGACACCCTATTTGTTATGGGGGAAAACTGAGCATCTCTGCTCATCCAAAATTCCTAAAGAGTTCAGAACACATTGAGGCTATAGATTATTTTCTCTCCTGTCTCCCTTCTCTCATAGATCTGTTGCCAGAGCCCATGATTTTGATCCTTCAAAGAGTGGTACAGTGAATGCAAGTTATCCACTGAGGCCCCTTACCTGTGTTATTTACCAAAGTAGAAGAAGAAGAAACTTGAAACCTCCCTTGGGGAAAATATTGAGAAGTAAATTCTATCTTCTGTTGACCAATAGAGAAGGAGTGTGGGGTAATGATGATGAGAAAGGGATCAGTGGGAGTGGTGGATGAATTCTGTTCCTCATAGCATTGTAAGGTCACTGGGTAACCTTGAACAAATCCCATAATCTCTGGAAACTCCTCCTTTCTAAAGACAGGGACATATTGCATATGGAAACAGCATTTGTATGCTTGTTTTGGCAGCATGAGAAAAGTTCAAAAGATAGGTTCTTTCCCATGTGTCTCATCAGTATGATATTTCAGGAATGGTAATTTACAAATATGCATACAGCAGATTGTAGGGTTGGTGCCACTCTTGACCTCTGGAGAGCTCTGCTTCAAGAAATATGTTTCCTTAGCAGGACTTCTACCCCAGAAATTCAACTCACAACTGGCAGGAAGTATTGAGTCTGAGCTGAGGCAGATGGGAGTGGTCTGAGTTTCTGTGAAGATGACCTAAAAACCGCAGCTAGCATTCTCTGACATCCAGGGGGTGGGGCTTGACAGCTAATGAGTCTGGTTCCAGAAGAAACAGTGCAAACAAGGCTATCTAGAAAAGTTAAAAGAAACCCAGGAAATAGAGTGAAATAAAAGCTTAACAAAGGTAGCACAGCACAGCAAGGCAATAAAACAAACACTTCATAATTATTTTAAATGACAAAGGTACTGATAATACATATGATCCACGAAGAAGTACATGTTCCAAAAAAAAGGAAAATACAAAATACTGACCACAATACACAAATGTACTCAGAAGCACACTTGAAATAATAAAAGTAGAGAGAATTCACAACGCTACAGTAATCAAAACAACATGGTACCAGCATAAGGATAAACACATATATCAATGGAATAGAGAACTAAGAGTCCAAAAATAAATTCATACATCCATGAACAACTGATTTTCCACAAGGTCCCAAGACCATTCAATGAGGAAAGGATAGTCTTTCAACAAATGGTGCTGGGACCGCTGGATATACACATGCAAAATATGACACCAAAAGTACAAGCAACCAAAGACAAAACAAACTAAACTTCATCAAAACTGAAAACTTTCATTCATCAAAGAACTATCAAGAAAGTGAAAGCAGGGGTCCCTGGCTGGCTCCGTTGTTGGAGCTTGCGTCTCTTGATCTCGGGGTCGTGAGTTCAAGCCCCAAGTTGGGTGTAGAGATTACTTAAAAATAAACAAACAGAGGGGCGCCTGGGTGGCTCAGTCGGTTAAGCGGCCGACTTCGGCTCAGGTCACGATCTCACGGTCTGTGGGTTCGAGCCCCGCGTCGGGCTCTGTGCTGACAGCTCAGAGTCTGGAGCCTGTTTCGGATTCTGTGTCTCCCTCTCTCTCTGCCCCTCCCCCGTTCATGCTGTGTCTCTCTCTGTCTCAAAAATAAATAAAAACGTTAAAAAAAATTAAAAAAAAATAAACAAACAGATAAATAAATAAACACATAAATAAATATTTAAAAAAAAAAGAAAGTGAGGGGCGCCTGGGTGGCTCAGTCGGTTAAGCGGCCGACTTCGGCTCAGGTCATGATCTCACAGTCCGTGAGTTCGAGCCCCGTGTCGGGCTCTGTGCTGACAGCTCGGAGCCTGGAGTCTGTTTCAGATTCTGTGCCTCCTTCTCTCTCTGACGCTCCCCTGTTCATGCTCTGTCTGTCTCTGTCTCAAAAATAAATAAACATTAAAAAATTTTTTTTTGAAAGAAAGTGAAAGCACAACCCATAGATTGGAAGAAAATATCTCATATATTTGATAAAAATCTACTACCAGATTACATAAAGAACTCTAACAACTCAACAACAAAAAACACAAACAACCCAATTTTAAAATGGGCAGGGGTTGGAAATGGAAGCTGGTGCAGCCACTCTGGAAAACAGTATGGAGTTTCCTCAAAAAACTAAAAATAGAACTAACCTGTGAACCAGCAATTGCACTACTAGGCACTTATCCACGGGATACAGGTGTGCTGTTTCGAAGGGACACGTGCACCCCCATGTTTATAGCAGCACTAGCAACAATAGCCAATGTATGGAAAGAGCCCACATGTCCATCGATGGATGACTAGATAAAGAAGATGTGGTATATATATATATATATATATATATATATATATATACAATGAAGTATTACTTGGCAATCAAAAAGAATGAAATCTTGCCAGTTGCAACTAGGTGGATGGAACTGGAGAGCATTATACCAAGTGAAATTAGTCAGTCAAAGAAAGACAAATATCATATGACTACACTCATATGAGGAGTTTAAGAGACAAAACAGATGAACATAAGGAAAGGGAAACAAAAATAATATAAAAACAGGGAGGGGGACAAAACATAAGAGACTCATAAATATGGAGAACAAACAGAGGGTTACAGGAGGGAGTATGGGAGGGGGGATGGGTTAAATGGGTAAGGGGCATTAAGGAATCTACTTCTGAAATCACTGCTGCACTATATGCTAACTAATTTGTATGTAACTATTTTAAAAAAATGGGCAGGGGCACCTGGGTAGCTCAGTTAGTTAAGTGTCTGACTTTGGTTCACATCACGATCTCATGGTTTGTGGTTTCGAGCCCTGCATCAGGCTCTGCACTGACAGTGCAGAGCCTGCTTGGGATTCTCTCTCTCTCTTCCCACTCTCTCTGCCCCTCCCCCATTCTCTAAATAAATAAATAAATAAACAAACTTTTAAAAAAATGGGCAAAGGACTGTAATAAATATTTCTCCAAAGAATGGCCAACAAACATGTGGAAACATGCTCAACATCTTGTTATTACTCATTAGGAAAATGCAAATCAAAACCACAATGAGATACCTACCACTTTACCCCACTAGGATGACAATAATGAAATAAGGGGGGTGGGTGGGAATAACAAATGTTAGTAAGGATGTGGAGAAATTCTAACACTCACACATTGCTGGTGAGAATGTAACGGTGTAGCCTCTATGGACTGGCAGTTCCACAAAAAGTTAAACATAGAATCATCCAGCAATTCCACTCCTAGTTATATACCCCAAAAAACTTAAAACAAAAGGGGCACCTGGGTGGCTCAGTCTGTTAAGCGCCCACCTCTTGACTTTTGCTCAGGTCATGATCTCACAGTTTGTGAGTTCAAGCCTCACATCAGGCTCTGTGCTGACAGTGTGGAGCCTGCTCGGGATTCTCTCTCTCCCTCTCTCTCTGCCACTCCTGACTCGTGTACTCTCTTTCTCTCAAAATAAATAAATTGTCGGACTTTGGCTCAGGTCATGATCTCACAGTTTGTGGTTTTGAGCCCCACATTGGGCTCTGTGATGACAGCTTAGAGCCTGGTGCCTGCTTCAAACTCTGTGTCCCTCTCTTGTTCTGCATCTCCTCTGCTCATGCCCTGTCTCTCTCTCAAGAATAAACAAACATTAAAAGAAAACATTTAAAACAAACAAACAAACAAACAAACTTGGGAAAAAAAACCCTTAAAACAAGTATCAAACAAGAACCCGTACATGAATATTCACATCAGCATTGTTTGTAATAGCTGAATGTGGAAAAAACCACCACCAACTGATGAATGGATAAAAAAGTGTGGTATACCCATACAAAGGGATATTATTCGGTCATAAAAAGGCATGAAACACTGATACATGTTACAACACAGATGAATCTCAGAAACGTTAAGCCTACTAAAAGAAGCCAGACATGACAGGTCAAATATAGTATGATTCCATTGACACAAAATGCCCAGAATAGGCAAATCCCTAGAGACCGAAAGCAGATGAAGGATTGGGAAGAGGGGAGGATAGGGAGTGATTGCTAACAGATAATAGCTTTCTTTTCAGAGTAATGAAAATGTTCTAGAATTAAGATGGTGATGATGGTTGCACAACCTTGTTAATATACTTAAAACTGCTGAATTGTAGCTATAAGTGGAATTTTATAGTATGTGAATGATAGCTCAGTTAAAAAAAGAAGAGCATTCATAAGTTTTTTTGTTGTTCGATTTCCTTAAGCTCACTCTATTTTGTTTTTAAATGTGTTTTACATGTGTCTGTGTCTTAATGGTGCAGGGACATACTGAAATCTGAAGGCTAGTGTGCCTCTTTTTTGCAACTCATGAGTCATCATCATTTGCCAACTCATCCCTGATCCCCAGCTGCATATCAAACCTCTAGCCATTACCAGAAGCCATTACCAAGGTCTTTCATTCTTCCACACCTGTGCTCATGCTGCTCCTTCTGCCTGGACACTCATGCCCTATGTCTACCTCATCGAATCCTATTTTGTCTTTCAATACCCAACACAAATGTCACTGGCACCTTGAAGCGCCTCCAACTTTGCTCTGACCCAATTCAGAGAAATGTTACTTTCTCTGTACCTCTCTCTGTATGTTCCTCTACAGCGGTATTTCTTATACTATATTGTAATGGTTTGGTGCCATGTTGGTCCCTCTTCCTCCCTCTTCCCTCTTCACCCCAGGCAAGGACCCTGAGGAGGCACAGCTTTCCATTTCATCTCACTAGCACCAGTGTAGTGCTTAGAACAGAGCAGGAAGAGAAGAAACCAACACTGAATGAACACCTAATAAGTGCGCAGTGATCTTCACAACCATCCTGTAAAGTATACATTACCATCCCCATTTTACAAATGAGTAAACATGTTCGGAAAGGTTGAATAACTTTCCCAAGATCATTCAGTTTTTTAAGTGATGGAGTAGAGGAGTTGAGATCAGAAGTGGACTTCTGCTCAAAGCTAGGGTTCTCCCTGTCCGTACAATGAAGTGGTTTTTAGCACAGGCTATGGGATCAGACTGCCTGGGTGCATATCCTGGCTCTTCTTCCACTTACTATTCTTGTGCTTTAGGCAAGTTACTTAACTTCTCTATGATTGTTTCTTCATTTATAAAATGAGGATAATAATTGTGTCTGCAGATAGGTTTTTAAAAAAATTTTTTAATGTTTATTTATTTTTGAGAGAGAGAAAGCGCGTGCAAGTTGGGGAGCCGCAGAGAGAGACGGAGGCAACAGAATCTGAAGCAGCTCCAGGCTCTGAGGTGTCAGCGCAGAGCCCGATGCAGGGCTTGAACTCATGAACTATAAGATCACGACCTGAGCTGAAATCAAGAGTCGGATGCTTAACCAACTGAGCCACCCAGGCACCCTTGCACATGGGGTTTTTATGAAGAATAGATGAGATAGTATATATAAAAATACTTAGAGCAGTATCTGGCACATACTAAGAGCTCAATAAATGTTAGTTATGATGCTTATTTTTACTGTTTGCTGTTTGGTAAACAGTAGATGGCTGGGTGAAATGTACATCATTCTATGCAGACATTGCTGGATTATTCAACCCACTGTCAAGTGAGGACTATAGTCTCTTAGGAAACCAGAGGACAGATGTTAAAGCTCTAACAAGCAAAAATACTAATGTAATAACACTTGGACCTTTTTAAGACTTTTTGAGATGACGATGGCTACAAAACTGAGAGGAAAGCAAATATTTTCAACTCCATTTCTGGATAATTTGGATTTGCTTAAATTATCCAGCATAACAAGAGCAAAATCAGAGGTTCAGCTAGACTCTAGCTTCTGATCCTAGATGGTATCAGTAACAACAACAACAACAACAACAACAACAATAGCAGAAGCTCTCTATATGTGTGAGGCACTCTTTTAAAAAAAATTTTTTTTATTGTTTATTTATCTTTGAGAGAGAGAGAGAGAGAGAGAGAGAGAGAGAGCATGAGCAGGGGAGGGGCAGAGAGAGAGGGAGGCACAGAATCTGAAGCAGGCTCCAGGATCTTAGCTGTCAGCACAGAGCTCAAAGTGGGCTTGAAATAACAGACTGTGAGATCATGGCCTGAGCTGAAGTCGGACACTCAACCCACTGAGCCACCCAGAAGCCCCTGTGAGGCAATCTTCTAGATGCTTTACATATATTAACAATTTAATGTTTATTGGGGCAGATTTTCCTACTATATTCACGAGGGCAGAAACTCAGAGCAAAAGGCACGTTACTGCTCTGATAGCAGAGCCATTCTAGGAATGGGAGGCTTTCTCATAAAGAACGATGACTTGTGAAGGTGACAAAAGGTTAGGCCACTCAGTGTTGGAGAGGACAAGATCCTAGAAAGTGGAAGTGCTCCACCACTGCCTCAGTAGCAACAGCCTGGCTGCAACTGGGCAAAATTTCTATTTCTAATGTCAGGATAATAAGGAAGTTGCGGCCAATACTGCATAAAACTCAAGACACTTAGCAGTGATGGCTGACTTCCAACTGAGCCATTAAGGTAAATGTAAGAGAAAGCTCCAGGTAGAAATATCATTAAGAATTCAGAGAATACACTGAGTATTTGAAGCTTGTACTTAACTTCCTATTATCGAACTCAGGGTCTTGACACGCTGGGGCCAATCTTGAGTCCACTTATGACACTCCCTTGCATCCATAATACTACTCATTTCTGTTATCTGGGCTTCACAGAGGTAATTAGGGCAGCAATCTCTTATGGCTGGGTCTCAGAGCAGGAAGATGTTGATTTTTCCTGCCCTTCCATTTCCTTTGAGTCACAATCATTCTATGATCTTCTTTGGGATTCTTTTTTTTCTTTTCTCCATTTTACTGTAACAGAGTCTGGAGAATACATAACAGTTATTAGTATTTCCTGACATACAAATCCTTTAAAGGATATCTCTTAAGAAGAGGTGGGATGGAGCCAACCCATGAGAAAAGATAGGTGAAGAGTTTCCAAGAGAGTAGTCCACGTGACAGTGCAGAGTGAGAGAGACACCTAGGAAGGAACTGAGATGATAAAAGGAAAAGCAGTCCCTGACACAGAACATACTCAAGAGCTGTTTGCTGACTGAGAGAATAAACAGTAATAGAAGAATGAAATACCAGGATTCTAAAGGTGGAACAGAAATATTTTCCCAGCTACCTTGTTATTCCCAGACCCAGCATATATTTAATAAACATCTGATTTACATATTGTTTACATAAATACAAATGCTAACTACAACCCTGAATGATAAGAGTAACTCATGGGAAACACCACAGTCAGGGCTTGGCATACCTGAAATACACAGATGAGCTTTATTTTTTACATTTTGAAGACACAGCAAAGATTAGGGCAAAAGTGTTGCATTCCTAAAGTTAACCTACAGGCCCATGCCACGTCACTGCCTAGACTAGGTCTAGCATTTGGCCAAGGTCAGTTGCTCCAACTCCAAACTCAGGCTTTCCTTTCCTGCTCCCTCTCCCTAATGGATTAGAACTCCTGGGCTCCATCTCTGAGCAACTATGTTAATTGCAAATGATCTTGATAAGCAACGAAGTCTGGATTTGAGGCTTGGTTTCTTACCTCGACTTTGAGACCCATTTCCCACCCACCAGCACCTGCCTTCATGGAGTTCACATACTCTCATTATGCTCATGAGATCTAAGGCTAGATCCAGAGCTCCTTTGAGCCTTCATCCCAGCCCGCTTTTGTCCTGGTACCTCCTTAGCACATCCCCACTCACCTACGTCTTACTCTGATTTTTCTGTCATTAGTCCCATATCAAACTGCTTGCTGGGCATTTCTACATGCATATGTCAAATTCAAATTCCCTATGTCAAATTCAGAAGCACTGAAGCCAAATCCATTACTTATCCTCAAATCAGCTCCCTTCTTAATCTCCCTGGCATGGCTATGAGTCAATTAGAATGGATGCACAACCAGTCAGAAATTTACCTACCAGTCAGTAGTCAAATCAGTGCATTCGGTCCAATGTCAGCCTTGTCCATATCCTTCCAGCCACTTCTAGTACTACTCAGCTAAGCTTCTTGAGAGAGTTGTCCATTCTCACATTCTCCCTTCATCATCTCCTTTTCCTTCCATAATCCAAACATTTAACTCCCCCAGCTCCCAACACCAAAATTCCTCGTGACAAAGTCACCTATGACCTTCTTTTTGCTAATACCAATGGATTCTTTTTATTTTATCTATCTATCTATCTATCTACCTATCTATTTTAAAGTTTATATGTTTATTTTGGGAGAGAGAGAAAGCACAAGTCAGGGAGGGGCAGAGAGAGAGAGTCCCAAGCAGACTCTGCAGAGCCCAATGATGGGCTTGAACCCACGAACTATGAGATCATGACCTGAGCTAAAGTCAGATGCTTAACTGACTGAGCTACCCAGGTGCCCCATATTTATTTATTCATGTATTTAAAGTTTATTTATTTTGAGAAAAAGAGAGTGTGCATGTGAGCAGAAGAGGGGCAGGGAGAGAGGGAGAGAATCCCAAACAGGTTCCATGCTGTCAGCGTGAATTCTTTTTAGCTCTTATCTTACGTGACCCTCCTGGTAGCATTTAATAATGCTGACCATTCCCTCCTTCCTGAAACACTCTTCCTTTAGCTTCTCTAACATCACACTCCTGATTGCAATTTGCCCATCTTTGACTGCTTTTTATTGGCCTCCCCCAACCTGCTTTTCCTCTTGTCCCTTATCTCAATGGCACCACCATCTCCTAAGCTTCCAAACCAGAAACTAACTTCCTTAGCTTCTCCTCCTACTTGCTCCTGACATCCCTCAGTCATGGAGTCTTACTTATTCTTCTTCCTAGTTTGCCTCTTTTCATCCTCATTACCTGAATTTGTGGAGCACTTACTATGTGCCAGGCAGATGTGTTCTCAGTGCTTTAATCCTCACAGCAAGCCTCTAAGGTAAATTTTATTATCATCTCCAATTTTCAGATTAGGAAACAGAGACATAGGGTGGTTAAGTAACATGCATAAGGTCACTTAGCTATTAAGCAGCACAGCAGGATTCAAACCCAGGTGACCTGACTTAATTCTGCATCCAGCTCCACTATTCTCTCTTACTTACATTAGTCCAACAGTCTCCTTGTCGGTCTTCCAGCTTTCTGTCTTGACTTCTAATTCTCTACCCTGAAGCCTGAGTGATCTTGCTAAAACATGTCACTTTCTTGCTTAAAACTTTTAGTGGCTCCTAAACAAAAACAAAAACAAACAAAAAACTTTGGGTCCTCACTGCCTTCAGGATAAAGTTGACACTCAGGAACCTCCATAACCTGGTCAGCAAGTGTTCACCTCTTTGGCTTCATGGTTTTGGGCCTCATTTTAGTCACCACCCTAAATTCCCCACTAGCCACAGTAACAGGCTACATTTCTAGGCTTCTGCACATTGTCTGACCTACCAAGAACACTAACTCCTTCCCCATTCAGATTTTACTTTTTCTGATAAACCTTTTCTAACCTCTTAAAACCAGGCCATATGCCCCTCCTGTGAGTTCCCACCACCCCCAGTACTAATCTCTACCATAGCATTTATTTCACTGTTGTTTTGCCTACTAGTATCTTCTTGAGAACAAGGACCCTGTAGAGTTCACCCTCTAGTACTCGGTACTTAGTGCCTGCCTGGTGCACATTGGATGTTTAATAATCATTGAATCAATAAACCTTTATTGTCTTATCACATTCTTCAACACCTACTTATAAATATCCTATATTGTTTTCATTTTCATATGTGTTATCCTGATCTTTACAGCCAGATTCTAAGTTTCTGGAAGATAGCAAATATACTCAGTATTTGAAGTTAGAGGTTACTGACACAAAAACTGACACAGCTGAAATTTATTCAGGGATGAATGAATACCAACAATCCAATGGGGTAGGTACTATTTTTCTCTCTCTCAAACTCCATTTAAGGAAACTGAGTCATAGAGAATTTAGTAGCTTTCCTAAGATGACATAGCTAGTAAGTGACAGCTGGGATTTGAATCTTGACATTGGTACCTATACTCTTAACCATGATAATAACAGGCTAAGGAAACTCAGAATTATGGATGCTAAGTAATTTACCCCAGACCATACTGTAGTGCTGAGACTGGAATCCAGGTCTTTCCACAGCCTACACTCTGAATTATTTGACATAATGCTTCTCTTGCTTTAAATGTCAGCACTAAAGCTCATACTAGGTGTTGATAAATTTTAAAAGCTGCAGCTCCGATTTACTGAGATTGAAGAATATTCGATTTTTCCAAAAGAGGCATAACTGTAGCTTGCTGGGTTAATTTACCCTAAATATCAACAGCTAGACTAGTCTTACCAGCCAATTAAATTTATAGTCTCTAGTGTTATCCCTGCAACACTGAAGACTGTGTTTTCCTCAAAGTGAAAACCATGTTTTCTAAGACTGGCCTCTAAGTAAAAATCTACTTGTGTTTCAGAAATTTATTCTTCCCTTTATTTCTCAAAACCAGTTATGTGATACTCCCAAGTTCTCTGCTTTTGGGTGGCTTCTCAGTTCCTCAGTGTGGAATGTCTTGTTTCTGAAAGTGACCTGTGATCCACAAGCCCTCTTGGCTGTTTTGTTTACCCTTAAAAAATTACTATTCTCTGTAGGCTTATTAGACTCTTTCTCTTTATGTGGTACTCTGCTTTTTCCCCTTTCCTTCAAACATTTATTAAACACTTAACTGTGTATCAAAATGGAAATAATCTAATTCATTGAAGGCCATACTTTCAAAGAAAATGGCCTTGGGGTTTAGATATTGGCATATTATTTCCTTAACAAGCTTCATAAAATCATCTCCTGCTCAGTTTGCAATTATACACCCAAATATCTTTCAGCAAAATCTCAGTAGCTATATATATGTTATATATATATATATTACATATATATTACATATATATTATATTAAATATAATATATATATTTAATGTTTATTTATTTAAGAAAAAAATTTTTAGTATTTATTTATTTTTGAGAGAGAGAGAGAGGGAGAGAGACAGAGCATGAGCAGGGGAGGGGCAGAGAGAGAGGGAGGCACAGAATCCAAAGTAGGCTCCAGGCTCTGAGCTGTCAGCACAGAGCCCAACGCAGGGCTCGAACTCACAAACCACAAGATCATGACCTGAGCCGAAGTTGGACACTTAACCAACTGAGCCACCCAGGCACCCTAATGTTTATTTATTTTTGAGAGGGAGAGAGAGGAGAGAGAGAGAGAGAGAGAGAGAGAGAGAGAGAGAGAGAATGAGCAGGAGAGGGGCAGAAAGAGAGGGAGACACAGAATCTGAAGCAGGCTCCTGGCTCTGAGCTGTCAGCGCAGAGCCTTATGTCAGGCTCAAACTCACAAACCGCGAGATCATGACCTGAGCCAAAGTTGGACACTAAACCCACTAAGCTGCCCAGCCGACCCAGTAGCTACTTCTAAAGCACATTATTATGGAGAGAATAGCTGGAGTCAACTCATTAGATCTTACTCCAAAGATTGTTACCAACACGTTAGCCCTCTTTTGCTGACAAAAGATTCATAAGTCTTTTAACAGCTTTATGGCTTCCTTACCAGAGCCCTTCCACTAACATACTCTGTTATCAAGATGAACTGCCCATCTTTCTTGGGAAATGCTTTGGAGGCTATTTCCTGAGTTAACAATACGGCTTTGTCTCTCTGGATCAGTACTGATTTAATATGAAACCAAGAGTCAAACATCCCTGAAATATTTAGTAAGAGTATTGTATTCACAACATTGTCCTCAGGGATATAAACAATCCAAAATGAGTATATGAGTAGTGCTGTATCATATTATAATTGCAGGAATATTTCCAGAAGAAATATGAAATTTGGAGTAACTACAGGTCATGAAATATAGCCATATTGCTTCAATACATGACACAAAGTTCAAAACTAGATCAAGAAAAAGACCAAAACATCATCAATGATGATGAAAGGCACATCTCTAACTAAATCCAATTTCCCTGAGGAAAGAAGGTACTCAACCTATTATAATAGAATACGTCTTTGAAGGACTGAGAAACATGCCTATCATTCCTGAAAAAAATCAAATCACACTGATAAATACCTTACAGGCGAGAAAAAAAAGAGATGACTAAACTGAAAAAAATCTCCTCTGGCCTGTCTTATATCTTTTCCAGGTAGTGCTATACCTGATAAGACACATGGCACAAAATATGTTTTTTCTGTATATCAAGGTGTGTAAATTACAGCAGATAGTAGTTTTCTGAATAGGAAACTTAGATAACAGAAACAGGTAAAGAAGCTTTGGGATTCTGAGGAAGAAATACTGGCACCCCTATATGGACCCAGTAGATAATCTGAAAATGGTACTACAGGCTTGTGTATAGCCTGTCTCTATTGTAACTGGAGGGGAAAGAATTATAATCTGGCAGAAGTAGCCCTTCAGAGTCTGAGGAGCTTTTCATCAGACAATAATTGAGCACTCACTCCATACAAAGCCAATAGATTAGCTGCTGAGGAATCAATCCAAAAGAACCCCCTGCTGCTGTGAAATTAAAAACTGCATTCTCAGAAAATAGTAATAATAAACTGCATTCTCATTTTTGCAAACCTATATATTATATGTAATGAAACAAAATGTATATCATATTTCTCTTGTCGTGGTATAAGAGTAGGATCTGCAAGGAAAAAGGACCTCCTCTTTGGCCTTCTGCCTACAGAAAAAGCCTATTGGTTCCCTGAAAATAGTGTAAGCTTTCTTTAGCAAGTGAAATACACCCCATTGTTCTCTCCTTGATCCTTTCACTTTTTTTTTCATAACACTTAAGACCACCTGACACTTTATATATTTATCCTTTATCTTTCCCTACTAGATTGTAAGCTCAGTAAGGGCAGAGATTTCAAGTATTTTATTCACAGACAACTTCTCAGTATCTGGAACTATATCTAGTATGCAGTAAGTTCTCAAAAAATTGTAAAATTAATAAAAGTGTTTTTAAAAAGACCCCTGAATATTATGTGAAAATTATTATAAAATTTTGGCATATCTGTGTATATATATACATGTGACTAAATTTACAGACTCTGTGTAATTTCTAGCATAGGCCAAGTCAGGAGTCAGAGGATCAGAAGTTTGTGTGGGGAGACAGGAGCGTGACTGCAAAAACAAAGCAACATGTTTTATTAAAGGGACTGAAGGAATCAAACACAGTCAGCAAACTTCTGTAAAAGGTAAACTAAGTTTATCTCTGTCCTTTCCACGTCTGAAATCTGACTATAGTAAATTCAAATTCACTTCACAGTGGTTGGATTGACATTAGCTTTCTTCCTTGATAAAGCTTTTGAAACTTATTTAAGGAAGTTTTTTTTTCTGCTCCCTAAATTACTGCCTAAAGATACAAGCCCTTCGATCGAAACAGTCTCTCATTTCTATTTTGAGATTTGCCTGAGTCACAAGGTAGTCCTGGGGAATCACTCTGTTCTGTCTCTACATTTACTGAGGCTTCAAACTGGGAACTCAAACTGTCAGCCAAACAGGAAGAGGACCCTTCTGCCTAACTCCAAAAGGCCTAAGTCATATGTATGTGGTGAGGTTTAATGATGGATATAAACCACTGTGAATGGATTTCCCACAGGGTGGAGGGGGGGGGGGGGAAAGCAAACATTTGACTTAACTTCCTCTATGAATTCAGGGCTGGTAGAAAGGGTAGACTATTAAATATAGCTGAGCAAATGTCCCAACGTTTGCCTAACATGTTTTAAACTAAAGAGGCCTCTTCTGTATACCTAATATGTATGACACTCCAAAAATATAAACAAAGGAAAGTGACTAATCTGACCCTGGCAATGTCATACTGTTTTTTTTTTTTTTTTTTTAAGTTCATAAAAACATATAAACCACAAAAGCCCTTTTTCTTTTCCTGGAATGAGTATAAAAAGTTACTTCCACCTAGATACTCTTTTTTGTGCCCCTTATGTGGTCTTGAATTCCTCCTACTAGTGTAGTTAGCACATTGTCCACCCTTGTGACTATAATTTCAAACCCTTCTCCCCACAATGATGCCTCTTGACAGAGTTACTCTTTCTGTACTCACACAAATGGAAACAGAAGAGATGAAAAGCCCTGGGGATGCAGTCAGTGTAGGTCTCAAACTGATCTTCTGCTAAGCACAACCTGAACTCTGCCTCTCTCTTCTCTGGGGGGAGTTTCTCTCTTGGCTTAGTGATCTTGCCTGGCATAGGAGGCTTAGGACCCAGGGGGCGCCTTTCAGCCGAAAAACACCTCGCTGCAGCAAGCTGGCTGGGAAGCTCCCAGTTCTAAAGAGAGGCTGTTTACCAGAAGAGCATAACAAGGGCAGGTCTGACTGCAAGGCTGGGACTGGGAGGCAGAGCCGACGCCAAGGGGACCCCGGTTGGGCACTGGTTGGTCAGTCACCTGCAAGACGAAGGAGAGGAGGATGCTCTTGGCCTGGGTGAAAACATTCCTCATCGGCAACATGCTCCTAGCAGAAGCCTATGGATCTGGAGGTGAGATTACAATCTTCCTTCCTGCAGCAACTTAATCAAGTAGAAAGGGTAAAGCTCCCTATTTCCTAAGCATGGCCAGGCTACACAGGAAGATGATAGGAAATGAAGCTTTTAGCTGGTTTCTGTTGTCCTATGAAGGCTTTTTTTTTTTTTTTTCTTTCTCCTTTCCCTGTCAGTGGCTTGCAGCTCCATATTTGCCATTAAGAACAAAGGCAAGTAGCCACTTTCTTTTTCTTTTTCCTTCTCTGGGGCTCATGAGTGGGTGGAATTTGGGGTTCATCTCCCCTACTAAGTCCTACTCTTTTCAGGGGCTTTGCACAGGGTGGTTGGGGCACAGGCCCTCCTTCCCCAGCGTCTTCCTGTGACTCTCCTGCTGAGGGAAGTGGGAGTTTGGAGTCACATCCAGGCAGCGATGAGGCAGGTTCCCTCCGTTTGAGGCTTTTGCCCGACCGAATTAAGGCTTTTGAAGAATTCTCTTGGGAGGGAGTGTTGCTTGTCCAAGTGTGGTCACATCCGTGAAAGGAATACCCGAGTTTATGTAACATGGAATTACAACATAGGGATGAATTTCAGGGCTGGCTGCCCCCCGACCCAAAACTCCGAACGTCTCCAAAAAGGAACCCGAACCCAGACCTCCCCCACACCCTCCTCTAAAGTGGCCACAAGTTCCAGAGTAACAACCCCTTGCACTTGTGCAGTGCTTTCTGGCTTGAAAGGAAGGAAGGAAGGAAGGAAGGAAGGAAGGAAGGAAGGAAGGAAGGAAGGAAAGAAAAGAAAGAAAAATGAAATGAAATGCTAACAAGCTAACGTTGTCTGAGCAATGACTGAGGGCCGGGCACCAGCAAGGGGCTTTAGAAGCGATTTCTCTTCCTTCTCTTTCAGGCGTCACAACAACCCTTCAAGGCAGGTGGGGTTTTCCAAGTGAGGGCAGGGGGGCCCCGACGGGCCCAGCGTCGCCCAGCCGGGATAGACTCGGCTTCCCTTCCGGCCACTCAGTGTCCGGGGGGCTCCTCTTCATCACAGGTTGCTTCTGGGACAACGGCCACCTGTACCGGGCGGACCAGCCCTCCCCAGCGCCGGGCCTCCGATGCCTCAACTGGCTGGAGGCGCAGAGCGGCCTGGCATCTGCCCCTGCGTCGGGTGGTGAGTGTCCGCCCCGGGCGGCGGGCGGGCGGCGACCGCGGTCTGGGTCCTGGCCCCGTCCCATGGCGCCTTCTCTCCCTTCCCAGACACCGGCAACCACAGCTATTGCCGGAACCCGGACCAGGACCCGCGCGGGCCCTGGTGCTACGTCAGGGGCGAGGCCGGCGCTCCCGAGAAGTGGCCTTGCGAGGACCTGCACTGCCCAGGTACCCGCCCAGACCCCGAAGCCCTCAGGACCCCAAAGCCCCCAGCAAGTTAGGCAGCCTGGGAGCGGCCCTTACACCCGCTGCGCACGTGCGTCCGCGCGTCGCCGGTCAGCCCCGCCCCGCCCCCGCGCCACCCGATTGGCCAGGGCTGTCTCCAGGCCGCAGAGCCCAAAGCCCATTGGCCGCCGCCGCCTCTCTGAGTGAGCTCATCCTCCGCGAGCACCTTGTAAACAACCGTGGGAGGCGAGGCCCCACCCCTTGGCTGCGAGCTCCCTCCCTGGTGCGCAGCCTCGGGGAGCCCGCGGGACAGTAGTCGGGGTCTCAACGCCCTTAGGTAGCCCCTCCCTCAGCGTTTAGTGATAGTTTGGGGAGCATATGCTGTGTGTTAAGGCACTCTATTCACAGTCCCTCCTGGAAAGAAGCTGGTTGTGGGATCTGAGCCTCAGAGAAGTTTAGCGACGTATTCAGAGCAATGGCAGGGTCCAGATTTGACTCTGTTTCTCAGACTCCGGAACGAAGGCTTGTTGCTCCCGAGGCAGCAAGACCATTCTCTAGGGTTAGATTAAATGGGATATGTAAAGCATATAACATAGGGATTGGCAAGCAGTGTGGGCTCAGTAAATGTGAGCTGCTCGCAGGGGTCGTGGATTGTTTCCTAGCGCAGAGGGGGACCCCCCTGGAGAAGATAGCAACTGAGGTGGGCCTTGGAAGATGGCAAGGATTCGAACAGATGAAGACGTGAGAGGCAGGAGAGGCTCTTTCTTATGTCCTTCCCCTCACATTTGCCTTGTCCCAACTGTAGTGTGACCCCATCAGATCTGGTCTTGCTCCTGGGGCAAGAATTGATTTCAGTATGTACAGACATTCTAAGGTGGACCCTCTCCCCCAACAGTTTCAGCTGTGGAGTTCACTCAGGCTACGCTAATGAGAGATATTTTACACTTCACCTCCAGAGACCACTTCCCAGTCCCCTCCAACCTTCACAACAGAAACTGAGGAGGCGTCTGAAGTGCCAAGTGGAGATGAGGTGCAGGTGTTCGCTCCTGCCAACGCCCTGCCTGCCCGGAGTGAGGCAGCAGCTGTGCAGCCAGTGATTGGGATCAGCCAGCGGGTGCGGGTGAACTCCAAGGAGAAAAAAGACCTGGGAACCCTGGGTACGATTGCCTCACCCATCCTTATGCGAATCATCAAGAAATATTTGCCGATGGGCTGGGGTGAGGCTAATGGGACCTTGTGTCCTGTCCTTGGCAGGCTATGTGCTGGGCATTACCATGATGGTGATCATCATCGCCATTGGAGCTGGCATCGTCTTGGGCTACACCTACAAGAGGTCAGTAGCTTCTCTTCTGGGCCCTCTGAAAGGATGGGAGGAAGGTACATAAAGTTGAATCAGACTTTTTTGTAGCATACATACCCAAAAAGGAAGTGAAGTATTAAAAGAGGAAAACAAGCTTAAGATGTACAGACTTGGTTCTAGTCTTTACCAGATGACCTTAGAAAACCCCTTTCCTTTAGTGTCTTTACTCCTCACCCAAAAGCATTGTGAGGTAGGAGTTCTTGTTCCTCATTTTACAGATGAGGAAGCTTTCATCAGAGAGGTGAAGTGACTTGCCCAAGGTCACACTCCCTGGGAGTGGCAGAACCTAGATTCAAACCCAGCTCTTTTGATACCAAATTCTCTGCTGTCTAATCCAACATGCCTGGTATGGAAGCGAGTGGCACTGCAGAAATCAGTCTGGACACTCATTGCAGGGTCCCAGAGATTGAATTATTTCTGTGAGTTATAAAATTCTACTAGAAAAGGTTCCCAGCTACTCCTTTCACAGTTTGGGCTTGAATTTCCTGGTCCATAAGCAGGGATCTCCTATTTAGGACAGGAGGAAAAAAATGAGCTGGAGGATATAGAACCTGCTACTCATCACTACATATGAGAAAGCCAAAGAGGCTCCTCCTGGGAAACTCAGGGACCTGACCTGTGGCTGGGACAACAGGAGGAGGAATGCTCATTTTGAGAGGGCCCCTGAAATATCATGTGGAAAAGGCTCTCAAAGTCAGTGATGGGTGCATGATAAGCCAGAGTTGCATTCATTTTTACAGTGCTGGCTTGTTATGGGAAAATTATTTGCCGTTCTTGGCAAAATCAGGGGATTTGACTTCTATCCCCGAGTGCTTTGATATGTCTCTTCTGAGGTCTGAGAAGGCTTCCTAAAAGGGATGTGACATGGTGGCCTGCATTTTCCAGTGGTAAGGGCTGTGAGTTCACAGCCCCAATGGATCACCCAGCATTAAATAAACCTGGGGTGTCATTAGAGACAGTGTAGTCAGCCTCCTCATTTTACAGATGAAAAGGGTGAAATAGTGGGTAAGAATAACAACAACAACAAGAAGAAAGTGAACACTAACCATATGCCAGACCCTGCTTCAAGCAATTTGCATACTTTAATTCAGTTCACACAATCACCCTTATGGTATTATGGTTACCATAATTTAATTTAATTTAATTTTTTATGGTTACCTCACACTTTATCTTGTGAGGTAAATGCTGTTATTTACATGTTAGGAAACCAGTTTACATGTTAGGAAACAGAGGCAAGAGACGATACGTACCTTGCCTGAGGTCACACACCTAGCATTTGGTGGAGCCAAGTCTTAGTCCTGTCACTAGCTGTGTGACTTTGGGCAAGTTGCTTCTATTTCCTACTGCAGAGCACTGCTGTAGCTAAGGCATGCGATTGCTTAGCTCAGTGTGTAGCAGATAGTAAGTGGTCAGTAAATAATAGTTGTTTTTTCTTTTCTGTAAAATGTGGGTACTGTACTAGCACTCTCTGAGCGCTTGTTTCTTCTCTGATTTTCTATGATTCAGGGAGCAGAGGTTCAAAGAGAATAAGAATTGACTTAAGAAGGTCTCTTGACTTCCATTCCAAGGCTGTTGCCCTCAGTGGGATGATTAACATGGCAGGTCCAGGGACACCTGTTTGTTCATTCAGAGAGTTAGAGGAAATGATGTGGTAGCCTTGGCCTACAAGTCATAATCAGACCTAAACCTGTTGGCTGAGTTTAGCCTTTGAAATATTTCCTCTTAACTCAGCCACTGGATAGAGTATGGCTTTACTCCAAACTTGTGACGGTTTCCAGGCCTCCAGGTATTTGAACTGACTTAAATGTTCTTAATTCTGAGCTCAATTCTCATGTGCAATGAGGAAGCCAGGCCTTTTTTTCTTCTAAATTTGCTTCTTTAGGCTGTCATAGGACTGCCCTGAAGCCTAGCATTTACTATCCTGTAAACTCAGGGCAAGGCACCAAGTCACCAGACTCCCTGTCACTAACTACCGGTCCACCCCTTTCCTCAGCAAAAGTGCTCTGAGAACAGACTAGAACAGGAAACCGCATGTGGTCTAGAGGCAAGCTCTCAGCTCCCATCTCTCTCCAAAGTCAGAGAACAGAGTGTCCTGGAAAGAGCTGTTGTGTATAGGTTCGGTCATTCCTCTGCACCTCCGTTTCTTGACTATTGAATAGGGATATATGTCCCCTCCAGGCACCCATACCCACCCACCCAAGATTATCATAAGTATTAAATATAAGCAGTAGGACACCAATCATGTTAGATAATCATAATAGCTGCCAACATTTATTGCATGCTTTTTATTTTTATTTATTTTTATGTTTACTTATTTTTGAGAGAGAGAGAGAGAGAGAGAGAGAGAGAGAGTGGGGGAGGGGCAGAGAGCAAGGGAGACACAGAATCCAAAGCAGGCTCCAGGCTCTGAGCTGTCAGCCCAGAGCCTGAAATGGGGCTTAAACCCATGAACCGTGAGATCATGACCTGAGCTGAAGTTGGACGCTTATCCGACTGAGCCATCCAGGCGCCTCTGTTGCATGATTTTTAAATAAATAGGGCCCTACTGAATGCTCTTCCCTGATCATCTGGCCCAAGTCTCATGACCACACTAGAAGGATCACTTTTTATACTGTTTTACAGTGAACTTCTGAGACCTAGAAGAGTTAAGTGCCACATCCGGGCTACACAGCCAGTAAGATGTGTGCAAGGATTAACAATATCTCCCAAAAGCTCAGCGAGGCTCAGCAGTGTCCTGCAAATTTGAATTGCAAAGGATATTAGGAAAAATGGAAACTTTCAAAATAAAATAGCTGGACTTATAAGTCAAAAGAACCAGGATCTAGTTCTGCAACTGCCATCAATTCTGGGTGCAACATTGGACAAGTAATTTACGTTCCTCATCTGTAAAAAGTGCAAAGGTAGGAGGTTGGATATGATGATCCTCTCAGCTCTAATATTTCCTAAAAAGGCAATTTTTACCTGTTGGTGGCTGCAGACAGTACTGGGTTCAAATCCTAGTTCTGCTGTTTGCTTAAATAAATGATTTAACCTTTCTGCATCTGCCTTCCCATCTCTAATCCTAATAGATACCATACAGGTTTGTTGTGAGGATGAAATTAGACAGTATAGTTGGACATAGGTTTTGTGTTCATAGCCTTAGCTGCCTTGAGGAACTTTTCCTGAGTAGCAGTGTGGTACACCACTGCTTTCAACTGGGCAAACAGTGAAAAGAATAATTGGAAGAAACTGTGTTGCCTGAAGAAAGTCTGGGGTGTCTCTGTCACTCCAAAGAGGATGTCAGATGTGGGCAGCAGCTCCATCCACGCTTGCTGTCTCTGGCCCTGGGGCAGTCATGGATAGAATTACTGCAACCCCTGAACTCTGTCAAAGACCACGAGGCTAATGGGATGGAGCTTTCCCCTGGCTGGGAAGGGCAAGCAGGAGCCAGGCTTCCTCTCAGGGGAATAAGGATGGCAGGTGGGTGTGGGTGAGGGCTCAGCCTGTCGGGTCTTTGTCACGGTTGTCTAGGCTACAAGACTCAGCCAGCCAGTCTGCAGCTCCCTCTCCCTGCCCTAAGTGCACTGTCTGTGCTATCCAGAGGGAGCATTTATTTTCTGATAAAAAGGCAAGGGAAAAACTGTAAGTCAACACCACTCCACCCCTTTAGGAGGAGCTGAGTCAGTGAATAAACCTTTTGTTCTATCTTGGCTGCCAGACAACAGCCTGCCCCCTATCCCCACCGCCCCCCCCCCCCAAAAAAAAAGGCATAAGAAGGGGCTGAGCTGTTTGATGGTCAGTGCAGCAGGCCTGGTGGCCTCAGATCTTAAAAGGAGCTGGGGACATCCTCTGCATCTCCAGGACTCATAGGCACCATTAACAGGAGGCCTGTGGGGTTGGGTGTGTTTTGAGGCTTGTAAACGGATGAGACTGTAATCCAGATGAATCCCAGCATCTCCTTCCTTTACCCTGACTGTTCTTCCAGTCCTGCTCTGCTCCATTAATATGAATTGATTTTTTCCCCCTAAAGACTTGTTTATGATGATGCATCCTGACCATTATCAATAGCTGGCCACAGCCAGATGCTTGGTAAAGGAGGTAGCTGAGGGGGGCACCTGGGTGGCTCAGTCAGTTAAGCATCCCACTCTTGATGTCAGCTCAGGTCACAATCTTGTGGTCATGGGATCAAGCCCTACATTGGGCTCCATGCTGAGTGTGGAGCCTCATTAGGATTCTCTCTACCTCTCTCTTTGCTCCTCCACCACGTGCGTGCACTCCCTCTCAAAATAATAAACTTAAAAAAAAAAAAAGGTAGGGGCGCCTGGGTGGCTCAGTTGGTTAAGTGTCCAACTTCAGCTCAGGTCATGATCTCACAGTCCGTGAGTTTGAGCCCCGTGTCAGGCTCTGTGCTGACAGCTCAGAGCCTGGAGTCTGCTTTGGATTCTGTGTCTCCCTCTCTCTCTGCCCTTCCCCTGCACATGCTCTGTCTCTATCTCAAGAATAAATAAAAACATTAAAAAAAAAAAAGGTAGCTGAGGAAAGCAGGACAACTCCAAAGTCTCAGTTTGTCTATAAAATGTGGATAATACTATCTTGCAAAGTTAGTGTGGAAATGGTACGTGTATAAAGTGCATGGCATCCAGTAGGTGCATAGGTAGCTCTTCTCATCCTGGGTAATGGGAAGGTCATTTCCTCACACCTTAGTAGGCACTCCGGATGTATGAGTTCTCACTTTATCTCTTCCTTTAGCCCTTTAGAGTTTGAAATTCAGGCCCTGGCAAAGGAGACTTGCATACTCCACCTCTTTTGTTAATTGCCACTTGGCCTTCTGCTGGCTTGAGGGCTCCCTTAATAAAGTTAAACCCAGACCTACATAGGCAACCTTGAAGAATCTGGCCTTTTATTATGGAGGAAAGTGTTTCCTTCTGTAGTGGCAGCTGTAACTGATGAGCAGTGCCCAAGGGCAAAGTGAATCTTAGGCTGAGTGGGGATGCACTTGGTCCAGACAACTGTTTTCTCAGGTCCCTCCATTTCCTTTTTGGAGTGCTCTGGGGGTTATTCTGCTGCAGGAGTTGGTGGTGTCCAGTAGAGACAAATGATAAGGATGGGGCAAGTGCTCAGGGTTGCACATGCAAAAAACTCAGTCACCTAGGGTGACTCACAAATTTGTCTTCTGTGACCTTATGAGAATTAGGGAATCAGAGCACATCTCATATGAGGGATCATCTAGAATATCAGGGGCCTTGGAGGTTATCAAGTCCAACTCCTTGTTTTAAAAATGATAAAATTAAGGCCCAGAGAGGAGGGGAGTTGCTGAGGTCACATAAACAATAATTGCCTTGGCTGGTCAGTAGGAGTTTCCTTGGGAAACCATATTAAGATAACATTGCTTGGTGAGTCAAGTCATATTCAGGGAAAATCATAATAATCTCCTCTGTGAGTTTTACAGCAGTTCCAGTGTTTTCAAAATGCATTCACATTCATTGCTGTTTTGAGGCAGATACTGTCCCCCTTTCATAGATGAGGAAACCAAGACTCAGCAAGGCTGTTTTGCCAGGTGTCACACAGTCAAGGCTGAGCTGGTACTAGAATACAAGAAAACTGGTTGATTTAAAGACAGTTGAGGCACCTGTGCAGCCCCCAGGCCCCGCTGTTTTCTCAATACTGTTCTCCAGTCTCTGGAAACTTGTCATTGCACCTTATACCCTGATGAATATGTAATCCATCTGATCTCAGCTATCTTCCTGAGGTCTGAAGTAGGCTTTTTTTTCACCTAGTCATCCATCAGCTGTCAGTTTCAAGGCCTCTTTGGGGTGGGCTCCTTCCAGAAAGATTTCCCGTGACAGTTGAGCCCATGTTTCTAGTTGTGGCTTCAGAGTATGTTAGTGTGGACCCAGATCTGGGTCCTGGGTGCTGGTTGTGGTATGCAGTGTGTTAGGCACTCACCAAACCCTTCAGCCTGCAACAGGGGTAATCCAGGCCAGTGGGAAGGACCCTACATGTGCAGCCAGAAGACTGGGTTTGAGTTCCTGTGCCACTGTTTCTTTGGGGTGACTGATCGGTTCAGAACTTCTCTGAATATTAGTTGGAGTCCAGCAGACTTGGGTTTGAGCCCATTATGTTATTGGAGAATTCTTTCACTTCTCCGAGCTACTTCCTCATCTGTAAAATGAATGGTAAGACCTAATTCTTAGGGTTTAGCCAAGGATGAAGTGTGATAAGGTACACATCATCCTTAGCATGGAGTAAGCACTCCATTTGAGTAAAATGGGGCAACACCATGGCCTAACTGAGTCATTAAGCACCATGAAAATTCAAAGATGTGTGAACCTAAAGGTGTCTGATGGTCATTGTCTCATTGTTTCCCACTGACCTGAATAGCCCTCAGTCCCTTTTGCCCACTGTGTGGGCTAGGGACAGTCCTTATTTCCAGCCAGGGCTCACACCTTCCAGCACTTTAGGACAAGACAGCTGTCTCAGAACAGGTCAGTTTTCTGCACAACTTTATGGGTTAGGACTGAGATGGTTCTCTGGGTCTCTTGGAGCCCTGGGCTTAAAGAACAAAATCGTTATCTTAAGAGTCTCTCTTCTATACACTATCTTCATTGAGCCTGTCTGCAGCTGTGTGAGATTCAGGCTGCTACACACCCATTTTACAGATGAGGAAGCAGAGACCAGAGGTGTAAGAACTTCGTGTCAGGGCAAAATTGAAATCTTATACCTCAGCTACTGAATTGCTGACCATGGTTAGCCTCAGTCCCTGCCTGAGTGCAGCATTGCTATTTAGTGAGCAAAGCCATTCAGGAGGCACAGCCTCAATGCTTACCTCTTTTCCTGCCAGGGGGAAGGACCTGAAAGAGCAGCATGACCAGCGTGTGTGTGAAAGGGAGATGCAGCGAATCACCCTGCCCTTGTCTGCCTTCACCAATCCTACCTGTGAGATCGTGGATGAGAAGACTATTGTGGTCCACACCAACCAGACTCCAGTGGACCTTCAGGAGGGCAGTGCCCCTCTCATGGGCCAGGCAGGCACTCCTGGGGCCTGAGCTGCCAACAATGGGCAAGAGCCCATGCAGACACTGGTGCAGGACAACCTACTCTCCTTCAGTTGGGAGGATCTACACTTTTTGTTGTGGTTAAAATCCTCCCTCGACTTTTTGTTTTCTTAATTCTAAAACAGAAGCAGGTGGTGTGCTGAGGGCAAGTCTGGGTAGGGTCCTACCAATGCTCCTCCTCCATCCCTTGGAGCAGGGTTTTGCCTGTGGATGGAGACAGTGGCAGCCCCCACAGCAATGCTGCTGACAAGGGCTTCCAAACATTGCTTGTGCCCTGGATCTGAACCAGGGACAGGCAAGGAGCTCCCCCAGGCTCCTCTGTGCTTTATTATCTAAGATGGCCTCAGTCTCTGCCTTTGTTCTCCGTGTGCTTGAGTGGCGCATACTGTTATCCATAGTTCGGGACAGACAGGTCAGGAGGCAGTATTTCAAAAATATAGTTTTTAAAATATTTGGGATGGAACTCCCTACTGACTTTGAGAACCAGAAATGAATTTGTACAAAAGTCAAAACTATGGGTTGAGAATGGGATCTAGGCTGGAGGCTCCTGGGGGGTGCTCCAGCTTGCTAGCAGTGATGTGCCTTGATAACTGTGGGCTGGCCCTGGGCCCAGGGACTCTTCCTGTTTTGAAAGGAAAGGAAGGGAAGAATCGCACTGAACATTCCACTTGGGAAGAAGGTAGAGAAGGATCTATGGCTGTCTTAGGCCACAGGACTCGAGGGAGACCTGGGGAACCCTAGACAGTTTGTTCAGGGTGGACACTGGCCTCTTTTCATTTTGCAGGGGTAAGACATCAGCCAACTAACCTATGGGAATTACACTGTGGGGCCTTGTGAGCTGCTTCTGAGAGGTTAACTCAGAAACTAAGCTCAGAGGCAAGGTAATAAAAGTGCTTCAGGGCTTGCCCCTGCAGTGGCTTGAGTTTGCAGGTGGCTCTGTGGCCTCCAGGCTAATGCATTCCTGTGAGGGTAGTATGGCTAGGCTCACAACCCCTAACTTGTAAAACAATCAGAACCGTTGGAAGGGACCTTAGGGTTCCTCAAGCCTTTTGGACACAGGGACCCAGAGGGGGAAAGTGATGCCCAAGGTCATAGAGCATAGGCATGGCTGAGAGGAAAGTAACATTTCTCCACAGCACTGTGCTTCACTGAGCCAATGGCTCAGCAGGGCCTCCAAGTCCTGATGTCACACTTGGAGGCCTTAGCAGTGCTCCCTACCCAGAGCTTCCTTCCACTGCCCCATGTGGAAAGGGGGCTTAGAGGGGCCCATTCTCTTCAGCAGACTATTCCTGGGAGTGGTTTGCTGAGGGGCCTAGGCCTCATGGGTCCCTTGGTGTTAGTGATGCTGAAGAAAAGAACAGTACATTACTGGTTTCTACTTTTCTATAAAAGCATTTCTCTGTGTACATGTTTTATATACCTCATTCTGATACCTGCATATAAAGTGCAGTAAATTGCTCTGCATTTGACTTGTATAAATTAAAAAAACAAAAAGCTGTGTATCACCAAGTTTTTATGGGGTACAAGGACATTGCTAAGCTGGAAGTTTTTAGTTACCTTGTCCATACCTGTGTAGCAAGCTCTGGCTTTCCCTCATTAACTCTGGCCCTGTGACTGGGAGATGGCAAGTGAGTGGTGTGTTAACTGTTGCCTCTGTTCTGTCATCACCAAGAATCATTCAGGTTGAAGCTGCAGGAAAGATGGGTATGCTGGTTTGGTCACTGCAAATCCTCTCCCCTTCACCATTTTTCCCAAGATGGAGGTAGTTAAAATGAACATCCAGGCAGCCGTTGGCAGGGGCTGGAGACAGGTGTGATTGGTGGTGCTGCAGCAGCAAAAGGGAAGGATGGATGTGCAGAGGAGGCTGGGTCTTTGGGATGCAGGAAGCAGCTCTGAGCAGAGAAAGGCCCCTGGGGATGGTGAGGGAGGGGGGTGGGGTGGGGTGAGGGGAGTGGAGGGGAACTCCTAGAGCTCTAGAAGAAGTTACCAACAGGACTTTCAGCACAAGATTTCAACAGCATGTTCTCTGCCTCTAGGAATACCCAGGGTGATCTCTGTCCATGCCTAGACATTGCTCTGTAGTTCTACAAATAAGGGGCACCCTAGAATATCAGTTTTGCCAGGAATTGGAGTCTGTCCTTAAGTTGAACTTAAGGGTATATGGATTTATACTGTGTCCAGGATCCCACTAGGCAGATAATATCCTGCCCAATGCTTCACATCTCCCATGTGTAGAAGTAAGAATAGGTCTTCTCTCACGCATTTATAGGAAAACACAAGGTGTGGAGGTGACTTGCATTCATTTCTTCCCTTTATGAAGGTGGCACCCAACCCTGCAGGGAGGATATCCAGGCTTATAGGAGTGTACATGCATCAGAGAGTGGAAGTATATGGCCCCAAGGGAAGCACTTGGCTGGGAGGTCAGAGTCAGACCTGCTTGAAGGACTGGGTTGCCTCAGGTGGGATGTGCATGTTCTCTGGAGCAGGTTAGTATCTATATAAGAGGGGATTAGAGTTGGGGTGTGTGTGAGAACTCCTGCTATGGGGAGTCACAGGGCGGGGCCTGAAAGTGGCCAGCAGACCCTCCACATGTACCCTCCTCCTGCTGAGCCAAGCCCCAAGTCACTTTCTCACTCTCCATATCATCAGTTATGTTAACTGCTCAATTTATTTGGTCTGTTCAACGGCCCATCGTGGGCCCACCACTCCCATGCTTGCTGGGGACAACTGAGGCACAACCAGCCACAAAATGCTGACTTAGGGCTGCTGGGAGCCAGGGCTCAATCCTACAGCAAGCTTGCACACTCCACACATTACGTATGGTCTATATAGCAGGTAAACTCTGTCCAGAGATGACATCTAATCCCACAATTTATCAGGTCTATGTACAGTATTTCACATATCACCCAACAGATACAGCAACAAAATAGTTTTTAACATCAACCACTCTCCTGGATCACTCCCTACCACCACCTCCCCCATCCCCAAAACAACCACCACACATTGCAGTAACGTCCCAAACCCATTTCCAATTTGTTAAATATGGTGCAAGCTCACAGGAGGCAAATCTATTTGTGTTGAAGAGTCCCTGGAGCTCTGGAAGCCAAGGTGGAGGGTGCCTCTGGGGCTTTTCAGCACCCATCAGCTGTGTCAGGAAGATACAGCCAGGAGCTAGTGAGCTGGGCCAACCAACAAGGGAGGTAGAAGCCAGAAAGGCCAGCTCAGGGAGTGGTCTCCTCCAGCATCCCAGCTCTGGAGCTCTGCCACCACCTCTTCCTGCCTAGGTTGCTGCCTGGACCAGGCATAGTGAAGAGTGAGCAGTGGTTGCCACAAGGACAAGACCAAGAGACTGCTGAGATTCCCACTCCCTTGGCTCATACACTGAGCCTGTGGCAAGCCACACAATCCTCTAGAACCCATCTAACACTAAGCTAAATGTCCTGGGCTTCTGACAGAGGTGCCCACCAGGCTATGAATGACAGCAGCCAGGATATGGGCTTTCTAGAAGACAGGGCCCCTTTCTAGCCCCTAGCCTCTTCCTGCACTTGTGGGTGAGTGCTTGTTGTAGGCAGAAAAGCCCAGGAGCTCTCAGCAAGAGCGGTAGTTTGTGAACATGAGGCGGAAGCTCCCCCTCACACTGATGTGGCCCCTAGGCCTGGGAGATGAGTAGAAACTAGCCCTTCCCTGACTCCTGGCCAGTTCCACCACAAACTAAGGAACTCTTCAAGACCTACTCCCTCAACCCTTGCCCCACAGGGGGGCGGGGCATGGGGTGGAAGGGGGGTAGCACCACTGTCATTTCACATCCTTGGATAGCCACCTGGCCACCAGTCTCTCTCTCATCCACACTCCCCCTTAAAGTCCTCCTGTATCCAGTGTGACCAGAGACTTCAGAGCCCACAGGCAGGTTCACCCTGGAATCCTGCCCAGCAGGTCCAGGTCACACTGATTAGTGTAAGCAACAGCCTCCCAGAATCACACTGCCAGGGAGCTCCCGAGTGGTCATCAGTAACAGATTCCCCCAGCCCATGGGCCAGGCTTTTCTTTTTCTTTTCTTTTTTTTTTTTTTCTTCACAGCTTTCAGGTGAGTGTTGGATTTACAGACAGTAACCAGAACCCCAAACCTGTGATGTGTTTCCTGGTGCTGCACCCGCTGGCCTCCTGGGGAGGTAGTAGGGATGGCTTGTTCTGCTTCTGAATAAGCCGCCAATCCACAGGAAGCCCAGACGGCCCTGCCCACAGCAGAGATGGGGCGCAGAGGGGGCAATGGTGGCTGCAGAACGCCCCCCTGCAGGGGGCTGGGCCAAGGCTAGGGAGGTGAGTCCCGGGTCAGGCCATACTGCATGCTCACAGTGTGGTCCAGCTCTTCCAGCTCTGCAGGCAGTGGGATGCCCAGCTCCCCCAGATACAGGGAGAGAGCCTCAAAGGAGTCCTCCAGTTTTGAGAATGCCGGTCTAGAAAGAAAAGGGGCGAGTTGGAGGCAGGTGAGACACGGACAGGGCCACGGGGTGGTGTGAAAAGCACCCAGGCCTGCATCTCAACCACTTCCTAGTTGTGTGACCTTGGGCAAGCCCCTTAACCTGTGCCTCTGCAGGAAATGGGGATATAATGTTACTGCTATTGTGTAGGGTTGTTGTGAAGATGGGAGATAATACTGTGATAAGGCTGGACTTGCTCAAAGGGGTAGCTTAAAAAAAGAAAGTCCAGGAGAAAAAAAGCTCCTCTCATGTCTTGGAGAAAATGCAATAATTTTAAGTGCCTTTTTAAAGATTCTTTCCAGTCCTTATACTGTCTTCACATCAATAGATCTGCTCAGGAAAGGACATTTCACAGACTCACCAGCTCTTCCCAAAGGGAAAACAAACACTGGGTTTCCAGTACTGTGGAAACAGTTTAGCTGCCCTGGAACCCTAAGACGGCTCAGGCTTACTCCACCTCCTCCATGTTTTTGTTTAACCGTCTTATCACCTTCTCAGCGGGGCCCACTCACTCTCACCACCGTATTTAAAATTACAACTTACAGGTGCCTGGGTGGCTCAGTCAGTTAAGCATCTGACTTCGACTCAGGTCATGATATCGCAGTTTGTGGTTCAAGCCCCCCATCGGGCTCTCTGCTGTCAGCTCGGAGCCTGGAGCTTGCTTTGGATTCTGTCTTCCTGCTCTCTCTGCCCCTACCCCACTCACGTCTGTCTCTCTCTCAAAAATAAACATTAAAAAATTTTTTAGGGGTGCCTGGGTGGCTCAGTCGGTTAAGTGTCTGACTTTGGCTCAGGCCAATGATCTTGCAGTTTGAGCCCCACGTTGGGCTGTGTGCTGACAGCTCACAGCCTGGAGCCTCCTTCGAATTCTCTGTCTCCCCCCTCTCTGCCCCTCCCATGCTCATGCTCTGTCTCTCTCTCGATAATAGATAAACGTTAAAAAAAAAAATTTTTTTTTTAATTACAACTTCTACCCTACACATCCTCTTTCCTCAGCTCTGCTCTTTTCCCCATACTATTTGTCACTTTCTTTTGTTCAGTGAAGTTTATTCTATCTATTGTTTATCATCTCTTCTTATTAGAATGTGAGTTCTAGGAGAGCAGGCACCTTTGCTTTGTTCACTCCAGTGTTCAGGACAGTGTCTAACACATGGTAGGCACTCAGTCAATATTTTTTGAGTGACTTGAACACAGACATTTAGAATGACTAGGAAAGGATATTAGCAAACAAATACTGTGTAGCTTTACATTTTCTCCTCATGGTCTTACTCTGATGTTAGTGAAGGACTGCAGTCCTTTGGCCCATGAAGGAACAAAATGTAAAGCCTCCCACCAGCAAATCCCAACTCTAAACTTGACCTTGGAAACCATTTTATTTTTTATTAAAAGCAATTTTTTTAATGTATTTATTTTTGAGAAAGAGATAACACGAGAAGGGGAGGAGCAGAGAGAGAGGGAGACACAGAATCTGAAGCAGGCTCCAGGCTCCTAGCTGTCAGCACAGAGCCCAATTGTGGGGCTTGAACCCATAAACTGTGAGATCATGACCTGAACTTGAAGTCAGATACTTACCCAGGTGCCACCTGGAAATCATTTTAAAATAAAGGTTATGTGCCAACTGGTGATCTTGAGGGGATGGAGCAAGAGAGTGAGGAGTGCTGGGGAGCACATTGGTTAGTAGATAATAGAAAATATATACTTCCTGTGCTATATATTTTAGTAATACTTGAATTTTTTTTTTTTTTTAAAGAAACAGGATTTTTGAGAGCAGGAAAAAGTATAGATTCTAGTTTTCTAATGTACAAACTTGAAAACAACCAGGGTAATAATGAAAACTATAACCTGAGATAAATAAAGGTCATTTAAAAAATATTTCTTTAAAGGAAAAAATTAGTTAAATGAATAAAGATGCTCACTATAGTAATACCTATTGTAAGGAGAAACTGGAAAAACCTGAATATCTATATTACGTATATTATATGTTCAGACTATATCTTAAGTGAATTTCACATAGTCAACAAAAATGATAAATGGGAAGACTGGGTAGTATATTTTTTGCAGGGCAAAATATAAAACTTCTCTTTATTTGAGGGGTGGCTCAGTCAGTTAAACATCCGACTTCAGCTTAGATCATGATCTCACAATTCATGAGTTTGGTCCCTACCTCAGGCTCCTTCCTGGCAGTGTGGAGCCTGCTTAGGACTCTCTCTCTCTGCCCCTCCCCCATTCACCCTTTCTCTTGCTTTCAAAATAAATACATAAACTTAAAAAAAATTTTTTTCTTTATCTGAGATTATAGCTATATGAAAAAAAATGTATGTGTTTGGAACAGATAGGTGAAGAACACTTTTTCTGTTGGAATGGCACAGGTTTGTGTGAATTTTCTTGTGTTAAAATTTCTTTTCATGGGGGCGCCTGGGTGGCGCAGTCGGTTAAGCGTCCGACTTCAGCCAGGTCACGATCTCGCGGTCCGTGAGTTCGAGCCCCGCGTCGGGCTCTGGGCTGATGGCTCAGAGCCTGGAGCCTGCTTCCGATTCTGTGTCTCCCTCTCTCTCTGCCCCTCCCCCATTCATGCTCTGTCTCTCTCTGTCTCAAAAATAAATAAAACGTTAAAAAAAAATTTAAAAAAAAAATTTCTTTTCATGGCTGTGTCTTTGTTATATCCAGGTCACTCATGACAATGCCTTTGTCCCCCCTACCACCTCACCTGGCACATCAGAGTTGTTAGGGTGGCTTCAGTGGTTGGTATCCTTGAGCTCAAGGCCTTTGCCACCCTTGTGCCTGGGAAGGGCTTGGGGATGGCTGAAGGCTGGGGCAAGCATCTAGGCTTATGTGAGCTGGGGAGAAGGGGTAGGATACCAACCTGCTCTCGGGCTCCAGTTTGCAGCAGATGGCGGCCAGGGGGAAGAAGGCTGGGGGGCAGTCTGTGGGGACAAACTTCTCCCAGAAAAGCTTCACGTTGAGACCAAAGTCCAGTGTTCGGGGCAGGCAATCAGGATCTGCATACACCTGCCCGATGATCTGCAGGTGAGAAGATGGCTGGTCAGGAATGGGCTGTGGTGTGTGTGGCCATAGGGCAGGGGAGAGGGATACTGGTGTATGGACAAGAAGGATGGGCAGAAGAGGGAGGTAAAAACCAAGGTTAGAAAGCTATCCTCCATGCCCAAACTTTGCTAGTCCAGACTTGTCTCTCAGCTGAGAGTCTGGTTACTGAGGAGGGTTTAGAAAAGACTTCTCTGCAGCAAAAGCACAATGTTCCAAATCTGGAGGAGGAGCTTCTATACATCCCACCCTGCCCTGCTGTGTGCCCTTGGGTCTATGTCCCCTGCCAGAATTCAGGCTCTGTGAAGTGAAGTTCTGGGTCTGATGCATGTCTGAAACTTCTTGGCACCAGCCTCGTGCTTTGCACACAGTATATGCTCAATTGATCTCTATTAAAGAAAATGATTTAAAAAAACCCTCCTTCCATTATTCCAACTGTTCTTGTCTCTCCTCTACCACTCACCATTTTGTAGGAATTACAGAAGGCTCTGAACATATGTGTTTGATTGAGTGCTTTCAGACAGACTGAGCTAAGCTCCTAAGGGGAGGAATCTTTCCAGGACTCAGCCAATACACCTCACAGTGCTTAGAAATGTGCTAGACAGGCTAGCACTTCTTGTGATGGCTACTTCCACTTGTGGGGCTGAGGGCAACAGCACTATCAGGGCCTGGGGAATGGGGATCAGAGTCAAAGGTTACATTGGCCCAACAGCTAAATGGACAACCATAAGGACAGCCTCATGCCTTTCCTAGTGGAGTTCCGAGTCTCACCTGCCCCTTACCGGCTATGTGACTAAGAGGAAGCTGCTGCCCCTTTCTGAGTCTCAGTTTCCTCACCTGAAAAAACCCTGCCCAGTCCTTCTCATGGGACTGATGAGACTCAAATGTGTCAACAGATGTGTGATAACTGCACAACCCTACATTCATGTTGACTTTATGGTGAGCTACTCATCGTTAGGAGAAGCAGTCCCAGTTCTGAGGCAGGGCAGAGCCATTAGGCCTTCTGCCTCAGGCCTGGCCTCTGTGCAGGCCGGAGCTCACCTCGCAGAGAACGATCCCAAAAGAGAAGACATCCACCGTCTCATCGTAGCTCTTTCCTTGGAGAACACAGGAGAGCAGGCTGTTAGGTTTGGTCTCTTATCTGCTCTGCACTGAGTCTGGGGCCAAGCCAGGCCACAGCCAAGAACCAGGGCTAGAAGAGGCTCCATGGGGATGCCTTGAAGGCTTCCCAGGAGAGGTACCATCTGAACATCTTTCCTCAGCCCTGGGTGGGCTGCCTCAGAGAGATCTTATAAAACACACTATCCAAAATGAAACTACATTGGACATTGAAAGAGAAATGGATCAGGGTTCATCTGGACTCTGTCATAAGCTAGCTGTATGTTCCTGGGCAAACCGCTGAACTTCTCTGGGCCACAAGACTCCAAAAAGTGTTGGGGTGCCTGGGTGGTTCAGTCAGTTAAGCACCCGACTCTTGATTTCAGCTCAGGTCATGATCTCACAGTTGTGAGACGGAGCCCCACATCAGGCTCTGCACTGAATGTGGAGCCTGCTTGGGGTTCTCTCTCTCCCTCTCTTGCTCTCTCTCTCTCAAAATAAATAAACATTAAAAAAAGATCACCAACAGCTTAAAAAAAAAAAAAAGACTCTAAAAAGGGTTAAACCAGCAGGCCATTTCTGAGACCTCACAACCCTGTATATTTCAAGAATCCCAGCCAGCATCTCTGGCTGGTTTGAGCATTATCCACAAGGGGGCACCATAATTCAGTTCTCAGCAGGGAGAAGAAAAGGCTAAATCTCTTGGCAATAAACAGCCTGAGCTCTCAGCTACACTTGGGGCACAAAAGCCACAGTCAGATCTCACCCTAAGCCCAGGACTTCAGGGAGGAAGGGGTTTATAAGGCCCAGTCTGGCAAGGGATAAAAATCATCCAGCTGTCAGCTCTGGGTACCCGGCCTTCCACTTCACCCAGGACTCTGATGCAAGATGTGGCTCCTAACTCCCCTCTGGGGACATGTCGCCTCCAGTGTCCAGTGTCAGGACTCACCATTCAGCATCTCAGGGGCCATCCAGTAGGGGTTTCCTACCACGGTATAGCGTTTCTTACGGTCATTCTTACGCAAGGTGCGTTTCTTGGTGGTGGCCTTCTCCACTGGGGGCTTTTTCCTCTCTTCAACTATGAGCCGTGACAGCCCAAAGTCTGCCACCACCACGGTCTTGTCCTGGTAGGACAAGGGCCAGATCAGGACTTGGTGAGGACATTCCCAAGAGAAATTGAGAAGGGGAGAAAAGGTATGTAGCAAAGGAGAGTCATAGCTCATGCTGTCTCTGGTAGATAAGGCTCAGTTATTTGTTTTCTAGCAGTCTGGTATCTGCTCCTCAGACTTCCCAGACTTGGGGGTGTTCACAAAACAGCCCCTGGAGCCTGGAGGAGTAAGGCTCTGGGACTTGCAGAGTGGAACTCAGAAGCAGGAAAAGGGATTTTTTTTTCCTTTTTTTTTTTTTTTCACCCCATCCTGCCAGTTCCCCAAAAGATTTAAGGCATGGCTAGAACCAGGATAAGACAGAAAAGGATAAGGTGTAGGGAGTCAGTGGGGGGATTTAGAGGGAGACAAGCTCTTCAAATAGCTACAGGGCAGTCATGTGGAAAGAGGGTTACGATTGTTTAGTGTGGATCTAGAGGGTGGAGCCAGGGCCAGTTAGTGGATACCTGAGAAGCTAGATTCCAAGTTAATCGGAGAAATGACATGCTAACAGCCAGAGCTGATGGTTGGTGGGAAAAAATGCTGGTCCCAAACTGGCCACTGTACATTTACTAGCTCTATGGCCTTAGACTGAGGCTTCAAGGTGCCACAGTTGTAGAATAGGGTCCTCAGTGAGCTGCTTTGCAGAACTATCGTGGTGAAACCAGGAAAAACAACAGGGCTCTTTGTAGTGTTAAGGAACTTCTGAAGTCCCTTCTAACCAAAGGATTTCAAAGGCTGCTACTGGGAGGAGGTATTATTGTGTCTGCATGTGTTTGAGAGCCCCCAGAAGACAGGGGAGGGCATCAGGCGCAGCAGGAAGGGTAATACAGGAGTCCTAGTGACACCTGAGGTCTAAAGCACAAGGACAGTCTCCTTTGTGACAAGACATGAGGGCTGGCCCTGGGGAAGCCCAGAATGGTTGGGACATACCAGCTTGATAAGGCAGTTGTGTGAGTTCAGATCCCGGTGGATGATGCACATGGAGTGTAAATAGGCCTGGAACAGAAGTACGAGCTGAGGCCAATGGCCAGTAATTCAAGCAGATGCAGACCCTGGAACTGGGGGAGACTGCTCTTCTCCCAGGCCATCCCCACTCAGCTTCAGAACCCAACATGGACCTTAGGGCAAGGGCCTCCTGCTGTCACCCCCTTGTCCCAACACTAACAGAAAGCCAAAGACCGCCTGGGCTTCCTCTCTCTCCCTGCTGCCACCTCTTGCCCATCCTTTGGTTCGCTGATCCCAACCCAGTGCTGCTCTAGACCCTCATTGCTCCCTCCCAAAGTCCCCAACTCTACTGGGCCCTGGCCCTTGCATGCCCCCAGCCCCTCTATCCATTTTATGTAGATCCAGGCCACCTGAAGTGAAGGTCCTCAGATGTACTGCTCCAGTCCCCCTCACCACCATCATCACCATAATCTCTGGCTTCAGCCACCCTCACTGCCAGTGATCAGAGAAGTGACTTCCTCCTGGCCAGCTGGCTCTGTATTTCTGACATTCTCCTTCCCTGAGACTCAGCACCCTCCTTGTTCTTCTACACTATAACCTCTCCCTCTTCCTACCCCAATGTTTTCACACAAGTCTTTGCTATTTCCACTCCTAGTCTCCACTCCTGGCTCCTGTCACTCTCTGTAGCCACTTCCTTTTCTTTTCTCTTCCCCAGCAAATGTGGAAGGAGCTACTTCCCTCCTCCCCTGTCCTTTGCAATAATGCTTGCATCCCCTAGGCTCCTGGCTCTGCTCACATACCCAGGGAGCTCTTCCTGAATCATGGTAGCTCTTGTAACCTGCCTGCTTGCCTGTCCTTTCCCCAAAGGCTGCCAGAACTTCCCCCACGCTACCTGTTCCTGAGACTCCTGTGTGGCTGCTGTTTCCTTCTAGCCTCCTTGGTGTCAGCCCTTTTTAAAGCTGCCTTCTCTACATACGCTGATGCCCACTAACAGCACATCAGCTTCAGTCAACACTAGGTCTTCCCAAACCTGTTTCCCCAACATCACTGCCTCCCCAGTATCTGGTAAGTGACACCACCATTCTTCTAGGTACCTCAAAAAAGCACAGCTCTGCTCACAAAACTTCCTTACTTAAACATCTTTTACATCTGTCTAAAAAGATGCTTCCTAAGCATCCTAAGTAAAATCCAGACTCCTTAGCCTGAAATATAGGGACCTTAATGTACCCGAGACCAACACTGTCTTAATGGACACCACATGAAGAGCGGTGATTAAAGCTTCAGGCTTGGGGTCAGACTGACAAGCCCAAGCTCCGCTCTCTTTCTAGCTTTCTAGCATCAGCTTCTCATCTGGAAACCGGGGCTGTCATGAGGAACAAACATATACATGCATGTCAGTCCCTCAGCTCAGTGCCTGGCATACAGAAAGCACTCAGCGACTGTCCCTGGTACTACTACTACTATATAATTGGTATCATTCTTTCCCAGGTGAAATAGACTATTACTTCCTCTCTCCTCCCAGGTATTTGCTGCTATCATCACCTCAACCTTGGTGCCTCTCTGCCAAGAGGAACTTTTATCCAATTCTGACCCATCCTTCAGGGCTCAATTAGAACACTTCCCCCTCCTCTGATTTCATAGGCAGTGAGGTTCCCTGCTTGTTCCAAGCTCCTGCAGTGGCTAGATGCTACTAGTTTGCCTCTCCAGTTTTCCCTTGAAGATTTGGAATTCTTTGAGGTAGATTGTGAGCTAAGAAAAACAACTGGGGGCAATTTCAACAGCCCAGAAAGAAGCTCAATAAATAGCTGCTGACTGACCCAGCCCATACAAGCTGCCCAGGATGGGGTCTTTGCCTTCCAGTGCCTGCCTGCAGTCCCTCCCCATCACCACCTCACCACCACTCCCACACCTGGCAGGGCTGTTGGCAGAACTCACCATTCCAGATGCGATGCCTTTGGCAAATCTGACCTTCTGCTGCCAGGGGAATGGGTCCTATGGGAAGGGGGAATGCCCATCAGAGGCTGTTGGGACCTGTCCCATTTGTGGTCCAGGCCCCATGGGTCAATATCGTCTGCCAGTGAACCCTCCCTGCCTGTGCCCAATCACGCTCAGCATGTCCCTTTGTAGGCAAAGCAGCGAGGGTGGTGTGCTCACCACACTGCGCAGAAAGTCCTTCAGCGTGCCCCCTTCAATGTACTCTGTCAGCAGGTTCAGCTTCTTGTCCTTGTACAGCACACCAATGAACTTGAGCACATTGGGGTGGTCCAGGCTGCGCATCACCTTCACCTGGGGGTGACGAGGCCAAGGAAGGTGGATGGTTACTTTCCACTATGTCTTCCTCACCCCTTCCCTCCAAGGAGTCAGTCTGATAACTGTTACCTGCATCTCCTACCTCCAGTCTTATGTGATGGGGCAGAACACCTCCACATGGATAGGGATGCCTCACAGGCCTCACCCTGGGATGCTGCCTTTCTAGGAATTGTACTCGGGGGAACTGGAATGGGAGGGTCCAGGAGTGAAACAAAGGCCTGGAGGGCAATACCTGAACCACAGGAGAACCAACCGAAGGAATGGAACAACTTGGGAGAGGTGGTAAAAACTGTGTAAATGCTCAAGAGATGGCAGTTCTCTGGAAGGCCCCACTCCAGGCTCCCTTAGCAGGGTGTTCAGGTGGTGAGTATAATATCTAGTTGTCCTAAATTGGCCTGTTTTCATGTCCATAACCTCCACTAACTGTAAGCTCCTCTGAACCACATCTCGTTTGTTACTGTATCCCTTGTACCCAGATCATGCTGTCTTTAGTAAATGTTTATTGAATAGGTCATTATGCTGTAATTTAGAAGGGGTAGGATATTCCTCTAGCGCTATTTTCTGCCCAGCTTTTAAGAAAGTGATTCAAGGGGCGCCTGGGTGGCACAGTCGGTTAAGCGTCCGACTTCAGCCAGGTCGCGATCTCGCGGTCCGTGAGTTCGAGCCCTGCGTCAGGCTCTGGGCTGATGGCTCGGAGCCTGGAGCCTGTTTCTGATTCTGTGTCTCCCTCTCTCTCTGCCCCTCCCCCGTTCATGCTCTGTCTCTCTCTGTCCCAAAAATAAAATAAAAATAAATAAACATTAAAGAAAGTGATTCTAAAATAAGTTTCCACCTAGGGGTGCCTGGGTGGCTCAGTCGGTTAAGCGTTGACTTTGGCTCAGGTCATGATCTCATGGTTCGTGGTTCAAGCCCCACATCGGGCTCTGTGCTAACAGCTCAGAGCCTGGAGCCTGCTTTGGGTTCCGTGTCTCCCTCTCTCTTTGCCACTCCCATGCTTGCACTCTGTCTCCTCTATCGAAAAGAAACATTAGGGGTGCCTGGGTGGCTCAGTTGGTTAAGTGTCCGACTCGACTTAGGTCATGATCTCATGGTTTGTGAGTTTTAGCCCCACATCAGGCTCTGTGCTGACAGCTCAGAACCTAGAGCCTGCTTCAGATTCTGTGTCTCCCTCTCTCTGCCCCTTCCCTCACACATTCTTTCTCTCTCTCTCTCTCCCTCCCTCTCAAAAATAAACATTTAAAAAAAATAGACATTAATTTTTTTTTAAAAAGTAACAAAATAAAACAAGTTTCCTCCTGAAACCATTATTTAGTAAGATCTACTCTCTTCCAAGAGTGACACCACACTCCTAACCCCTACCCCACCTTTTTACCTCAGTCAGAAAAGTCTTCTGTGTTTCCTCATCACACCGAATTAACTCCTTCATGACCATCACTTTGCCCGTGGCTTTGTGTGTTACCTAGTTACAAGGAGGACAACTATTAGTGGTGCAGAGTTCTGGGGAAATATGTGAAAATATATGCAACTGGCCAACCCATCCCTTGGAAGACATACTGAGCCAGATCAGACTGACAGAATTTATGTGTAGAAGACACAGCATGAGGCAACAGGGGCCTCAAAGGGGAGCGTACCCTCTTTGGAGAACGGGGCATGCATAGAGGGGAGGCAAGAATGCAGAAAAGGGAAGTGAGGAGGCAGGAAGGGACACTGCCAAGCCAAGCAGGGGCTCTGGTTATCTGACAAAGGAGTGAGTCCCTTGGGTGAACAGAAGTCTGGGGACAGTAGGGGTCAGTGCCACAGACATGCACCAGGGAACTAGGTGGGTCAGGGTGAGCTCTCCAGCCCCAATGCCCTGAAAGCTGAGACACATGGCTTACCTGACCCCCCCTCCCAGCTCTCAGCAGAGGAGGAGGAGAGAAAGAGAGAGAGGTTAGTCCCTAAGACTGTTCATCAGGGAGGCAGGAGCCACTCCCCTGTGTGCTCCCTGCAGTATACCCAACAATCAGGCCTCTGGGTACCTAAAAACATCCCTGCCTGGAGATGGCAGGGCCATGGGCAACAACTCATCCCAACCTGGGTCTCCAGGTCCACCAAGCTCACTACAACAGCAACGCTGCCCTTAGGTGGCCTGGGAGGGCAGGAGTGTAGCCCTCACACCATCACCTGCAGCAAGGAAGGGGGCCTGGTGTCCTGCAGGGTATGTATGGGGTAAGACCATGTGGTAAGAGCTCCCCAAAAGAAGGTGAGAGAAGGGTAGGGGGCCGAGAAGCAGACCAGCTGCTGCCTGTGCTCACCTTGATGGCCTGTCCAAAGAAGCCCTTCCCCAGGATCTCCCCATGGATCAGGTCACATGGCCGGAAGATCTGCTGTGAGTAGCTGCTGGAACAGCGGAGGGATTCTGAGCGGCTGATGTCACGGCTAAAGAGCAGGGGCTCCTTTGGGGAGCTGGGGCCAGGGGACTTGGAGATGCTGTTACTGCGCCTGAAGACAAGGAAAGATGAGGGTAGGGATAGGGTAGTCCTCAGAGACTTGCCAGAAAAACCATGGAGGTAGAAACCCCAAAGCTACCTTACCACCCTATCCATCCCAATTTCTGTAGTTCAGGTGCTATGATGAGGGGAAGGAACTCTTATGTCAGACAGACATGCCATTTTGGGGCTACAAACATCAGTAGTTTATTTAAGTACAATAAAACCACATTCAAAGCAGGAACCCTATAGTGCTCAATATAGGACAGCACTGTAGGATGGTAACCCACCACTTTACATGCCTGCTTGATTCAAGGTACGGAATTGGGTTAGAGTGGTATCCTACCACCATCCGAAAAATGACCAAATGGGATTCTGGCTATTTTGCTCATTTTGTACCTGTCTATATTTCCTGAAATTTAAAATAATAAGCATGTATGATTTTTACAGCAATAAAACCAGTGTATTTACATTTTTAAAAGCAGCCAGTAATAATAATGGTTGATAACTGTTACCGACTTCCTGAAGGACAAGAAAGGTTGAAGTCCACAGCACTGCAGGTGAATTACAACCCTGCAAACTTCTCTCCAGCACATCTTCCTGTTCCATTTGGGCTACCCAGAAAGGACCACACACAGGCTTCTCAACTCTTGCTCTTTTGCTCTGCCTTCCACCAACTATGCCCACAGAAGCACACAAGGTGTGCTGCCTTCTGCAGTATGGCCCTCCAGAGATCTGAGCAGTCCCTAGCCACCCCACATCTTCGTGCTTCCAAGCCATGTTCTCAGGCCTTCTCTGCCCTCTGGCACCTCACCTCTACCAGCTCACTCGTTCTGAGGCCACAAAGACAGCCAGAAGTGCATGCCCAGAAATCTGTGGGGAGGGCCCTGTTTCCAAAGATGCCAGTCAAGGGCCCTGAGTGATTCAGTCTGTTTGATCAGGAGGGCGGATAAAGACCTGACTCCTAATGATACTAACAACACCTCACATTGAGTTAGTGCTGACCCTGTGACGTCACTGTGCCACTCTGCACTCCTTTCCACACTGAATCCTTACATAAAGGATTGTCCTTACATAAAAGACAGCCACCTTTGTCTTAGAACTCCACTTTATAGATGCAGAAACAGAGGCTTAGAGACATGAAGTGATGTGTGAAGGGAGGGAGCTCAGCTCAAAAGCATGGTATGGGTGTGTCTACCTGGAGAGCCACTGCTCCAGACTCCTGTTCTTTCAGTCTCCCTATTTGGCACCTGTATCCAGGGTGATTGCTCCCTCCCCATGGACTTGGAACTATGAGGTTTTGATTGTTGGTCCCTCAAATCTAAAACAGCTTGCATCCATCTCTTGCTTTACAGTTTTCAGTGTTCTTACTTCCACTTATTAATTCTTTCTGTGCCCCAACTCCAGCCTCTGAACCCCATACTTTACCCATGGGCCATGCTGTCCTTTGGGGGTCAGCATTTCTGCCTCCTGAGTTCAGCTCAGAAGTTCAGTGGACAGAGCCGACTCTCTGGTTTCTAACGAAACCTGGCAGACAGCTGGGTCAGATCATGTACAGGCCCTGGCTGTGAACTGTGATCCCTATGGGGAGAGCTGGGTCAGCACAATCCTCATGGCCCATCTCTGGCCAGCGGGTTTCCTTCCTAACTCTGCTGGCCTCCCAAAGTCAGCTCAGCCTCATCTGAAGGATAGGCATGGGTCAGCATGGAATCAGGGTGGGAGGCAGCACCTCAGAGAGCGTCTCCTTAGTGTTCCTTCCAAATTCTCCTTGGTGTCCAAGGTGCTGAGAGTCGGGGAGTGTCCAGCATTCTGCATGCGGGGAGAGAGCCGTGCATCCAGCCGCAGCTGGTCCAGACGCTGGGAGACGGGGTCATGTTCAATCAAGAGCTGAAGCGTCTGGCTTGTCTTGCTAATCGCATCCTCTACCTGTAGCCAAAAGCAGTGTAAGGCTGGCTCCCACAGGCTGTCCCATCCCAGGCCACCCACTGTCAGCCCACATGATCTTAGCACAGTATGGCCAATGCTCAAGTTGGCTAATGGTGGCCTCTAGCTGCCAGTAGCCCCAGTGCCCTCTCACTGGCATCCTGTCAGATATCCCATCTGTCAGGCCATCCCTACTGCCCTGAGAATGTGCCAGGCTGACACAGGTCATCAGTGGTCACAGGCTCAGTGGCAAGACAAAGAGATAGACTGGGGGTGGAGAAAGGCAAAGGTCCATAGCTTGATCTCCCAGAGGGTCTATACCATGTTCCACCCCCACAAGACAGACTGGACACACACTGTACCTCTTCCACTCGGAGTGTGCGGACAGGGGTCCCATTAATCTCCAGGATGCGGTCCCCGGGGTGGATGGCATTGCGGTTGTTGGGACTGATGTGCATCCGGTTGACCCTGGGCCAGACAAGAGTTGAGGCAGGAAGAAGGCATCCTAAAATTGTGCTTGACCAATTTTACTTGTATAGGAAGGTTCACCATGCCCCAGGCCCCTACATGCCTGCGAGGGGATGCAGACAACTCACAGGGGAAATGCAACACCCTTTACAAGATGCCTCATCTCAGTGAAGGGCACCCCCACTCACCCAATGGCCTAAGCCAGAGCCTTGGATGGCATCTCCCCTATCCGGAGTTCTCTCACTGCTCCACAACCCTTACCATCTTCGAGAATCCTGCCTTCACTTCATCATCATAGTTACCAACATTTCTCACCTGGATCTTTCAACAGAACTGGTCCTTGGTCTCTACATCTGTTCTAGATTTCAGCTCAGGTCACAATCCCAGGGTCGTGGGATTGAGCCCTGTGTCAGTGTGGAGCCTGTTTAAGATTCTCTCTCTCCCTCTCTGCCCCTCTCTCCCAGCTTGCACATGCCCTCTCTCTCTAAAAAGAACCTCTGGTCTAGACAGATATCTCAATGAACTAAAGAAGCTCAATCACCTCTGTTCTTCAAAAAAACTACCCATCACCAACACCATTGCTGATGTTTAAGTTTTTATTAACACCACCCTCTACATTTCCAGGCTTGCTCCTCTTCCATCCAACATCCATGCTAGCAATCCCTCTAGAACGCTAACCTGGTTGTATCACCTTGTTGCTTATCCCTTAAAAGACCTGCTGAGTGTTCATAATCCAGGCCCTATATAACCTAATAGCCCCCTTTTCTGGCTATTCCCAACCACCTAATTTACACCAGACACGATCATAGACTCCCACCTCTGCCCTGAACACAATTCCCTCCGATCTTCATCTAATGAGGTTTTAGTGCAGATCTCAACTCTTGGTGACTTCCCCAACCTTAATACCTCTCACCTGTACTGCAAGCACCTAGTAAGTGCACAATCGCTATTTATAGGGTTGGCAGCCATAGATTCCTCATTACTGGTATTAGATGAACACAGGCTCTTTCCCCATCTGGTCTCTGGCCTGGACCTAGGATGAAGTCTTAACCTCTTTCTCCTCCATCCTCCATTCACTCAACCAACAGAACAATAATCAATGAATATATACTACATGCCAGACACAGTTCCAGGACCTGGACATACAGTACTGAACAAGATTAAGTTCCAGAAGGAACTTGTTGGGAGGACAGATGACAAACTAATACACATAATCAAGCCAGATAATTTCAAAGAACAAACGTTATCTGAAACTTGACACATGAAAGGTGAGCGGTTCTGTCATTAAGTATCTTGTGGGAAGCAGCCTAGGCAGAAGGAAGAGTAAGTGCCAAGGCCCAGGTGCAGTTACAGCACAGTGAGCTCCAGGACAAAGATATGAGATGTGGGTGAAGAGAACTCTGCACCCCTTGAGGCCCATCTATGGACTCTGTGTAAGGACTCCTGCTTCTGGGGTTCTCAAAATACTCACTCTTTTACTTGCACAGTGGTGGCATAGTTGGAGCAGGCACTTTCCACAGACACAGAGAAGCCCCGTCTGCCCTCCGTGGTGGCTGGCATGGAGATGTGTGTGACAGAGTAGGGCAGCTGGTCCTGAACAGACTCCGTGGAGAGTCTCTCAAACATGGGTGCCAGCACCACCTCATTGTGGCACTTCCCACTAGCAAGAGGAACATAAAGGTGGTTAAGATCCTGGAGCCCCACCTGGAAGCCCCCAGTAACCACTGTACCATGTGGCTTCAAGCAATAGTACCCACAATCCCACTATTACCATCCTTGCCATGATTCCAGTTGGTTGCTCAGAAAGAAGAGCCCAGGGTCTCTGGGGTAGGCTGGAAGTGGGGGTGAGATGGCCTGGGTTCTCTTCACTCTGCCTTTGATTCACAGTGAGAACCCAGCCCTCTTCTCCATTTTGGGCCTCAGCCTGACTTCTTTGCCAACTGAGGCAATTGCGCAAATGAACTCTAAGGGGCCTTTGCTTTTAATTTTCTGGGATCCTTCTCTGAGAGCACCTTCTGAGCCATTCTCTCCCTCTGGGAAGACTGCAGCACAAAGTGTCATTATTCTCATGGTCGGTAAGGACAGAGGGCAGAGAGATGTTACTTGTCTTGCTTACAGATTACAGAGCTGGTTATAAGCATTGCTGGGATAGGAATCCAGTGCTCTGATATCCCAGTGCTGTTTCTGCCCAACTTGCACTGCCATCTGTTCCTCTCTCTTGACTGCTCTTGTAGGGGAGAGGGACACCATCTTACCAGTAAAGGGTGGCATGCTGCACCAGAGCATATGCATCCCCATCCTCGATGATCACCTTGCAGCTCATACAGGCAAAGCACTCTGGGTGGTACTTGAACTCCCCGGCCACCTGTGAGCAGGTGGGGAGAAGGGTAGACAGATGACAGATGGAGGAAGTGAATTGTCACTGTTGCTGGAAGGTAGGGGTGGGTGAGTGACCTCTTAACTGAGACACCCAGGCGCCCCTAGAGAGACCTCTAATTAAGGATCTATAGGTCCTTTGCACAACTCTGCCCCAGAGCTTCCAGAGGACAAGTCAGATTGGTGCCTCTCTGTTATTTCTGAGATTACAAAAACTGTTTTGGTCCTAGCCAAGTCCCCAGAAGTCATCATCCTCACTAGAAAGACACATAGTTCCTCTAACACAGAGTTGGAAAATCCATGATTGGGCTTAAAGCCCTTTTCTGACGCAGGTAGTGGAGGTGGAACCTCTCTCTACCAGCCCATTCCAGGGTCTCCTTTTCAGATTCCCTCTACACAACTTGGGTGTATTCTCCTCTCAACCTGTAATGCTCTCCTTCGAGGACTTTATCCATTGAATTAAGTCTCTGCCCTGCCCGCCCACCCACCCATTCCCAATATTGGACTGTTCAGTTTTGTTTTTTTTTTTAACCTTAAAAAAATGTTTATTTATTTGTTTTGAGAGAGAGAGACAGAGAGAGCACACATGCTGGGGAGGGGCAGAGAGAGAGAGGGAGACGGGAGAATCCCAAGCAGGCCCTGTGCTTAATAGCACAGAGCCTGATGCAGGGCTCGAACCCACAAACCATGAGATCATGACCTGAGCCGAAATCAACAGTTGGACACTCAACCTACTGAGCTACCCAGGTGCCCCTGGACTGTTAAGTTTTTAAGGGAAGGATCCTACCTGGCACTTAATTGGTACTCAACAAACATCTGTTAAGTGAAGAAATAAAAGGGGAGGCCTTGGCTGATGGAAGACTAGAAGATGAAAGGCCATGGGAAACCAGAGGAGCTGTCAATGGACTCTGATGACTGAGAGGGACTCACTCACCATGACAGGCCCTGTCATCAGCAGAGAACACCCATGGCAGAACTCCCCAAACTTCCCCCAGTAGTCCTTGTGGCAATAAAGCTTCCCATCCTTCTCATAGTACCAGTTGGTGAGGGAATCCTGGCATTCTGAGCACCTGAAAGGCAAGACAAGAAAAAATTGTTGTGGATCCCTGGAACCAGGCTACATAGGCTGCCTCTGGCTCCCAGGTCTAACAACAAAATGGACAGACCTTTCCTTGATCCAAAGCCAGGATGGAGGAAAGTTACAGTTTAATGCCATCTCCCCAAAGGAAGCTGATTCAGAATAAAGATCCCAGAAACCAGTTCTGTATTGTCTGCCTAACCTGGTAGACCAGTGTCTGTTTATTAATTTTTTTAACATTTTTGTGTCTTGAAGCCCTCAGAGAATCTAGTAAGAATCAAGAAGCTGCTCTTGGAAAAAGGCATGTACAAGGAAAATGTATATATTATTTAGGTATGGGTGTGTGTGTGTGTGTGTGTGTGTGTGTGTGTGTGTGTGTGTAGGTCTGAAGCCTAGTCATGGCCCCAGCTAAGAACCTCTGTTCTAGATTTCAGCTCAGGTCACAATCCTAGGGTCATGGGATTGAGCCCTGTGTCAGTGTGGAGCCTGTTTAAGATTCTCTCTCTCCCCCTCTGCCCCTCTCTCCCAGCTTGCACATGCCTTCTCTCTCTAAAAAGAACCTCTGGTCTAGACAGACATCTCAATGAACTAAAGAAGCTCAATCACCTCTGTTCTTCAAAAAAACTACCCATCACCAACACCATTGCTGATGTTTAAGTTTTTATTAACATCATTAACATGTAGCATTCCTGTGAAAAAATTATGCTAAGCATTAAGAAACAATCAGGCAAATCCAGAATGTGGGTCATTCTAAGACTACTGTTCTTGACTCTTCCAAAAAGTTAATGTCATGGGGAAAAAAAGGTACAGGGATTAAAAAAGCCTAGAGACACAGCAACCAAATGCAGCACCTAAACCTTGGATTCAATTCTGGATTGAAAAAGAAAGCAGCTATGAGTGTCATTTTTGGAACTGAGGAAACTTGAATTTGGGCTATATATTATACTGTGAAATTACTATCCATTTTCTTAGATGTAATAATGATACCTTGGTTAGATAGAAGAATTCTTAGAAGAAACATATTAGAGTAACTAAGGGTGAAAGTCAGATATCTACAACTTACTTTTACATAGTTCAGCAAAAAATAAAATACATCATGTGTGTACATAGTTAAAGAGAAAGTGGCTTAAAGTTAAGTCTGGGTGAAGGATATATATGGGTGTTCTTTGAACATTTCCTTCAACTCTTCTATGTATTTGAAATTTTTCGAAATAAAATAAGGGGGGGGGGGACAAAATTCCACTAGCACTGTGCAAGATATACATGTTAGACTCCACAGCTCCTTTCCCCTCCAATTACCTGGTTGTAAAGCTCCACCCCTCAGTCAGGCTGGGTGTGTTTTCAGACCAAGTTTGCACAAGATAAGCATTTCTGAACCTCCCAGCACCCAGAGCTAAGGGCTCCCTGCCCTTGGGAGCCCATGCCACCTCTTTCTTTCCAGTGAAGACTCTATTCTTGTTGTCAAGGCTTCACACCACCCTTCACTGGCCAAATCCTTGCTTCTGAGAGGCAGGATGGAGTGGCCTCTTAGTGTGACTCCTGACCCTGCCACTTACTAGTTAGCTCATCTTGGGGAAGTTACTTCACTCCTCTGACCCAGTTTCCTCATCTGTCAAATGGACTACTGTGGAAAGGAAATAACATGTACCAAACTATATATAGTTTATATAAAAGGCTAAGTACAGTAGGAACTCATGAAGTGTTAAACTGCTATTAAAGATGATGATAATGGTAGCTGCTCACACTATTTGCCATTTTTCCTCCACTAGCTGGGTAGCTTTGGACTTCTCTCAGTTCTTCCTCCTTGACAAAATGTGACTAATAGCACAGTACTACAAAGAACACCGTGAAGACTAAATGAGCTAATGTATGAGGAAAGCCTTTTGCAAACTGTGAAGAGTGGAACTAGCTGTATTATTACAGCATCTTGCTAGGCACTGCAGATATAAGAGATAGATATACAAGGTTCCCTACTACAATTTCCAAGAGCTTATAATGGGCTGGGGAAGAGAAAGTCTAAAACAAAACTTAATTAACAATGAAAGGTGAGAGGTCACAATGGGTGCTACTACTACTGGGCACTGCAGGAGGGAGGAGGGAGACCAGAATGAGTTGAAGCAGCTATGGAAAGCAACTGAGCCAGGAAGGTCTAGAGAAGCAGGACCCTGAGAATCGCTCTTTATGGAGTGTCCATGTCTCTCTGGATGTTTAACACTGATGGCTTCTGCCATCAGTCATCCCCATCCTGTAGCATCTCCTACTTGTTCTTTTTTTTTTTTTAATGTTTATTTATTTTTGAGAGAGACAGAATGCATGCAGGGGAGGGGCAGAGAGAGAGGGGGACAGATGATCCAAAGAAGCCTCTGCACTGACAGTAGCAAGCCCAATGTGGGGCTCAAACTCACAAACTGCGAGATCATGACCTGAGCCGAAGTTGGACACCACCCAGGTGCCCCTCTCCTACTTGTTTTATGGACCCCGAACTTAAGGGACTTGAGAGCCAGACACAGCATGAAGAGTATGGATATGAAATACCTAGAATGGTACAGTGTGAACCATTAATTCTAGGAGGCAAAGGGGAAAGACCTGTTCTGGACATGCAGCTCAAATTCCTCTCAATGTAAAAGGGACACTGGATGAGGTCTGAATTGGGAAGAGGCCTGGTTCAAGTTCTTGGGAGCTACAGGCTCTTGGACAAGGCCTTTTCTTTCTCCAGGTATAGTTTCTCCACCTATAAAATGAAGGAATTAGACTATACCCACATCCCCTTAATTCCATGCATATCTATGTCTTTCCCTAGATGATCTAAAGTTCCAATCTCTGAACTACCACTTACCACCTAAGTGATCTTGGGCTGGCTGCTTCATTTCTCATTTGTGAAATGAGACAAAGGGCAACATCATCACCTATATTCAGGGTAGCAGTGCGGACATTAAATCCAGTTCTGAATGACTGTGAGGAGCCTAGCAAAGGGCCAGCACTAGGAGCAGAGACTTCCTTCTTGCCTCCCAGCTTCTGACTTGAAGCTCCTAGGTACCTATCTTTCTCCTTCATTAGAGTGTGAGTTCCCTGAGGACAGGAACAGTGTTCCATTTACTGTTGGTAGACTAAGCACCTAACAAAGAGCCCAGCACAGTAAGCCCTAGCAGAGGTTTCCAAACCGAAAATGGTGGGAGTGGCAAGAACCAGCAATCCAGGTGGAAGCACAAACATTCTGTAGCTCATGGTCAGCAGGTCCTGCCCTTCTGCTGTCTGCAACGGAGAAAGCTGGTGCACACGTTATTTGCACCCAAATGCAGGCCTGGGCCCTGTTACACCCTCTCAATGGTATGTGTGCTGCAGGGCACAGGAGTACCAGAACACGTCCTCCTTTCCACTGCCAATATTCTGCTTTTGTTTGTTGCAGGTAGCCCTGGCCAGGCCCAGGAGAGTGGGGAGAGAAACGAGTGCAGACATGCAGGAGAGAGCCACGCCAGACTTCTGGGAAGAACACCTGCCTGGAGAGCGACATCACCAAGGCACACCATGTGTCAGGGAATGCCTTTGAAGGGCATGGCCAGAGAAACAGCCAAAGTTGGCTGACACAGGTATGTCTGAATAATAGGAAGGTGAACAGCTGATAGGAGGGCTGGTTGTGGGTCCCTAAGCTGTTTTGTCACAGAACACAATTGGTTCTCAGGTCACCCGAGTGGTAGACTTAGAGTCCTAGCTTAGATATTAAGAACAATTACTGTCGACTGTTACTTAAATGCCAACCATATTCTGGGCACTCTATGAGGTGCCTTACTTATATCCTGGCCACATCCTGCAAAGTGATAGGATTATCCCTGTCTTATAGAACACTGAAAAGCAGAGTCAAGTCACTTGTGCAAAGTTGCCTGACACACACAGGATGGAGCTAGAGTCTTAACCTATGTGTACTTGGCTATGAAGCCATTTCCACTAGACTACATCACCTGAGCACGTGAGTAATGCAGCACATCTACTAAGCTGGGCCTCAGGATTTGCATCTGTGAAAATGAGAGCTCAAGTCCCCCTGAGTGTTAACACTTTGTGAGGGCTTCCCCTTAAATCCAAGTACTGAATTTAAATGGCACAATGATTCTCCTTCTTCCTTTAGTCCACAGCATTGTTCCCCAGCAGTCTCTGCCTTTTTATTTTTTTTTCAACGTTTATTTATTTTTGGGACAGAGAGAGACAGAGCATGAACGGGGGAGGGGCAGAGAGAGAGGGAGACACAGAATCGGAAACAAGCTCCAGGCTCCGAGCCATCAGCCCAGAGCCTGACGCGGGGCTCGAACTCACGGACCGCGAGATCGTGACCTGGCTGAAGTCGGACGCTTAACCGACTGCGCCACCCAGGCGCCCCAGTCTCTGCCTTTTTAAGAAAAGAATCCAGGGGCGCCTGGGTGGCGCAGTCGGTTAGGCGTCCGACTTCAGCCAGGTCACGATCTCGCGGTCCGTGAGTTCGAGCCCCGCGTCAGGCTCTGGGCTGATGGCTCGGAGCCTGGAGCCTGCTTCCGATTCTGTGTCTCCCTCTCTCTCTGCCCCTCCCCCATTCATGCTCTGTCTCTCTCTGTCCCAAAAATAAATAAACGTTGAAAAAAAAAAAAAAAAAAAAAAAAAGAAAAGAATCCATGGGGCACCTGGGGTGGCTCAGTCTGTTAAGTGTTGGACTTCAGCTCAGGTCATGATCTCCTGGTTGGTGGGTTTGAGCCCCACATTGGGCTCTGTGCTGACAGCAGAGAGCCAGCTTTGGATCCTCTTGTCTCCTTGTCTCTCTCTGCCCCTCCCCAACTTGCGCTCTCGAGTTCGATCTCTCAAAAAGTAAATAAACATTATGGGGTGCCTAGGTGGCTCAGTTAAGCGTCCGACTTCGGCTCAGGTCATGATCTCACGATGTGCAGGGCGTTTCCTGGTTCGAGCCCCGCATCGCGTGGGTTCGAGCCCTGCTGTCAGCACAGAGTCCACTTCAGATCCTCCGACCCCCTCTCCCTGTCCCTCCCCTACTTGTTCTCTCTCTCTTTCAAAAATAAACATTAAAAAAAAAAAGAAAGAAAAAAGTAAATAAACATAAAAATAAAAAGAATCCAAAACACACTCTGGAAATGTAAGGTGCTACCCCCAAAACGCCCCCCTCAGATTGTTAGAGGCTATGGCCACGATATGTTTCTCCCAAAGCCAAGCCTTTTTTATTGCAGCTTTCAATTTTTGAAAGTTTCAAGTGAATGTCAAAATCTGCCCTAGCAGCAGGTTGCCCAAGGGCATTCAGCTTGGAGGTAGTGGAGCTGGTGGTGGAACCCTAAATAGAAGTCTGAGGTATCAGACCCTCTCCTGAGCAACCAGAGGGAACAGAGCTGAAACCCTCCAGTCAAGGGAGATCACAGACAGGCCCACATGTGTTGAGGATAGCCGACAACCTTGAAAATTCCTCTCCCAAAGCACTATGGTCAGTTCAGTGGGCAGCTCAGATCCAAACTAAGGGCCTAAAAAAATAAAAAAAAAAGACTTTATTTTTAAGTAATTTCTACACTCAATGTAGGGTTCAAACTCACAACCTGATCAAGAGTCATATGTTCCACTGACTGAACCAGTTAGTGGCCCCAAACTAAGGACTTATGAGTCAGTAGGGAACACACTTTAAAAAAAAAAAGAAAAAAGAAAAAAAAAAGATAATCAGGTTGAAATTCTCAAAATAACTCTTTCAAGATCTGGGTCCACATTCTTTCTTTGTCATTTACTATCTGTGTCACTTCAAGTCAGTTACTTTAGGACTCTGGGCCATAGTTTCCTTATTTGTATACCAGTGATGATAAAACCTCACCAGTTTATGAAAATTATGTACAGATGCTCAAGCAGGTGCCCAGTAAATGTCCATTTCCCTCCCTCCCCTCTTTAACTTGAGAACAGCAAGGGCAAAAGTAGACAGACTCCTTTCCCTCCTGTGCCTAAGCAATATGGATCTGCAGCTTGGCCTGGAACCAAACAGATTTCTGTGAGTAAAGAAGGTCCTAAAATGAATCATTTATCTAATAAATTAGAAAACATTTATTATTATCAATTACTATCAATTAGGAAATAGTTACTGTGCATCTACGATGTGCAAGACCAAACAGGCAAGGTTTTATGCAGGGAGAGGCCAAGTGAGATAAGACATAATAAGCCCAGCCCTCACTCACATGCAAATTTTTCAGATCAAATGTTTACAGGTAATATTTCAACCTTATGTGGTTGAAGTAGTCACTATTACAGTAGATTTACACAAGTTAAAGAAAAAGCCCACCATGGGGTACCTGGATGGCTCAGTCACTAAAGCATCCGACTCTTGATTTAGGCTCAGGTCATGAGATCACAGTTTGTGACTTCATGTCCCGCATTGGGCTATGCACACTAACAGCACCAAGCCTGCTTGGGATATTCTCTCCTCTCTCTCTGCCCCTCCCCCCTCAAAATAAATAAACAAACTTAAAAAAAAAAAAACAAAAAAAAAAAACCAAGCCCTCCCATGTCCTAGGTCCGTTGGATGCTCATCGTTAGCCTCCTGAATGAGCAGACAGACTGTTGGGGAGAAGCTGTTTCCAGACCCTTGCCTCTGAGCTCTGACTGGGCTAAAAAGGGAAAATGGACAGGTCTCTGTGCCACAGCCTGAGGGTACTGTGACCAGGGATGCCAACTCTCCCCCAGGCACAGAAGGGTGGATGTAACAGGCACCTACAGATACTGGCCCATCAGAGCCCAGTCTCCTACCACTAAAGATCCCTTTATTACTCCTCCTTCCTGTAGACTCCGTAGACTGAAACAGGCTGTCAGTGAAGCTGTAATTATTATAGACTATGATGTTATCCTGCTTAAAAAAAATTAACCAAACACATAACAAGCCTCTGATCAGCAAGAAGTGTTACCAGAGTGCGTTGATTCAGTTCCAACCAAAAGCCAGGAAACCTGTAGATTCAAGTAATTTGTGCAGTCATACTGAAGTTAAGGGTAGAGCCTCCATGATTAGTAAAAAAATGGAAAAGAGCCTGTGTGTCTTTGAGGAGCCACATGACTTGTGGAGTTGTAGGAATCATTCACCTGATCCAAGTCCTTCACTTTTTAGACGAGGAGTCAGGACCTAAGGCAGCTGCCAAAAAGTTACTGCTAAGCTGGGAAGAGTTAAGAATAATTTCTCCCTTTAAACACAGGTTGCTTTGGGATACAAAGATGCACCTATTCTCTTTAAGAGACAGTGTGTAAACCAAACCCATTAAATCAATGTTAGACATTAAGGGAAATTCTATAAAAAGAAAAATCCTTTAAAGATGTCAGACAAAAGTCACTCCTTAATTTACCTCTTCTGTAAATTCCAATTTGAGACATTTTCTTACTTGGAAGCACACCAAAATTGTATCTCCCCCTTCACACTAGTGGCACTCTGCTGAGGGCAGTCTGTCAGGTAGGGGTGTATAGGGTACAGAAATTACATTCTTCATTCCCTGCTCCCTCTTCCCTCCCTTATGCATTGTCACGCCTGATCATGTCCCCATGGAATCTGGTTGCATCACTTTCCTGCAACCACAGCCCTAGTCCAGTGGACTTTGTACTCCCCCAGAGACTTGAGGTCAAGGACTTAATTTGTTTCACAGAATCTGGCAAGGTTGTGTCCAGGGAGTCTAGGAAGCCCAATCCTATGCTCTGCAGAGGAGGAACTGAGGCCCAGGGAGGGGACTGGCACCAGGTCAGAAAGGAGCCCTTGAGAATGCCCTGTAATAAGGGAGGGGGCTGATGGTAGAAGCGATTTTCTGACCAGTGACAGTGGTGATCAATTAGACTGATACCTGGGAGAGCAGAAAGTCTGGGTGGTCCCTCCTGTGGGGCACAGAGCCCTGAGTGTTGGCTATCTCTTCAGAAGTGGCTCCAGAAATGTAGCCCCTCATCGGGGGAGGTGGGAGGGTCTAAAGCGAGTCAGTAACCCCCTGACTCCAGCTGGACAAATAAGAACTGGGGCAGAGAGAGGGTAGTCAGGTTCCCCAGAGGCATGGAGACAGAGCAAGACAAAGGACAGGTGGGACCTGGGTAGCATCAGTGTCATGACCCTCAAAGGTCCAGGTTGAGAGTTCATTATCTGCTTTAGCTCCTGAGTTGTGTCTTGTCCTGAGATTAAAAGGGGCACAGCATTCCTGGCTCCTAAGGGAACAACCCCTCCCCTAAACTGCCTTTCCAGGATTAAGAGTAAGAGGGATTAATGAGGCTCTGGCTAAAGTAGTGGCTATTTCAAACATTTGGCATCTTGATTCCACATGGTAAAACCTGCCTCCTAAACTCAAGATCAATTCCCATTGGCTCTTCAGAAAAGAATCTCTGCCATCCCTCCGATGTTCCAGGCAACCTATGGGGGCCCTTTCTGGATTCCCTCTGCTGGGAGAGAAAAGCAAATCTGAGACAGCCCTGGGGGGAGGTGCGAGCAGAGGAAGGTGCCTTTTGAAGGATGAAACAAACTCAGGAATACGACAAAGGCTGGCCAGAGAGACCCCACATGTTAACTCTGTTGAAAGTGGTTGCCTCTTCAGTAAAATGGGGATACTTAATGACATTAGGTTTTGAGAGAATCAAAGGATAAAGCGCCTAGGAGGGTGCCTGGAAGAGTCAGCCCTGAAGGCCAAGTTCTCTTCCCCCTCCCCCATATCCAAAGGCTTCCCATCACTCAACCAGGGTCCAGTAATTCCCTGAAACCACATGGTATTCTGCTTTTTTGCTCAGGGCATGGCCACCTGACTAGTATCCCAGCAGCAAGGTCTGGGCATGAAGCTGGGTTGGGGAAGCCAAAAGGGAGAAGTCGACCAGGACCACTGGTGAGGGGGAGGCAGCCCTTGGAACAACAGGCTGCTCCCAAAGAATGAAAACAAGCCCCACCCCAGCCAGGAATGGCTCCATTCAAGAAGGGACCCGGAGGGCCAGAAACCCCCTGGGGAGTTTCTGTTGGAGGTAGGGTGGGGCAGTGAGCAAAGAAAGGCAGGTCAGAAGTAGAAAGTTTCTACACCTCCGAGAAGCCCCATAGAAAAAGGCCCCCAGAAGTCTCAGGCCTGGGGACCTGACCTGCATGGGGCAGGGGTGGGGTGGGCTAGCCTGAAGCTCAGGAACACCCCAAAGCCAACTGCCCCAGTCTTGGAAGCACCTGCCCAGGCCTTTCCTTAGCAACTGTACTCACCTGAGAGCTCAGAAACCCTTAAAGCCAGAGGCAAATATGCCTGCCATTAATAGAAAAAGCGTTTATAGAGCGCCTACTGTGTACTAGGCTGCCCACACCCAGGTTTTGCCAGCTTCTTCCATGCCGTTTGGCAAAACCTGCCCATCCTGCTTGTTGAGGCAAATTCCTGGCAGACAGCAAGGCCTGCAGGTAAGACATGTGAGAGCTGGAAGAAAGCACCCCATTTGTGCTCTTCCCCCGGAAGCAGTAACACCAAGAACAGGCAGGGTCAGCGGCATCTTTTGGAGGCTCTTTCAGGTGTGCCTGGGAAGGAAGGAGAGCCGGAATTCCCCAAGAGCTTCCATCTGGGCATATCCCTCACCTCACCATTCCTAGACCATGGTGGGAGCCTTCAGCAGGCCTATTCTGCTTGGGAACAGCTTCTACTAGCTTCTGCCTGACAGAACCGATGGTCAAAGGATTAGTGAAATCTGAGGCCTCTGCCCTTCCCTCAGGACCAGGGGCCAGAAGAGGAGATGGAAAAGGGACTCTGAGCCCAACTCACCGAAAGGGGTCTCTGGAGGTGAAGTAAGCCGGGACGGACAAGTAACTCCCCATCTTCTTCCCACACCAGATAAACAAGCTCAGCTGCAAACCCGTCTGGGAGTGCCTCAGGCTGGCTGCAGACGGCCACCATGACAGGCCCAGGGCTCCCGGCACCTCTGGCTGCGGGCGGTCTGCCCAGCGCTCACCTCTCCCTCCGGAGCAGCCGAAGGGGCGTGAGGACTCCGGGCCACTTGCCCCCTGGCAGATTCCCGCAGGGGCTCATGGCTGGGATGGCTCCTCCCCAGTTCTCGGAAGCTCCAGCAGACGCTGGGGACTCCGGGAGAACCACCTCTCTGCAGAGGCTATACACACACACACACACAGACAGGGATTCTTGGGCAGGGGCCGGTGACTAGCTAAGAAAGAAGCGCTGCTGTCAAGTTAGCCTTCTTCTTCGGTCCCTCCCCTGATGAGGGAGGGAGGGAGGAAGAGGAGGGGCTCCTCGCGGAACCGAGGTGTGTGGTTGGAGCAGCTATTAGGAAATAGACCTTGCAGGCAAGGGGTGGAGCTGGGCTGGAGGGAGGCTGCAGACTAGCGCCATAGACAATAACCAGGACTGGCTGAGCGTCCATCCCTGAACTTGGGGAAGGGCAGGGCAAGAGAGAGAGAGCCCATCTGCCCCCAAGTGTCCCTAGCCTGAGGAGTTGCCCAAAGTATAGTAACTCTGCTCGGAGGTGAAGCAAAACAAACATACCAACTCCAGGCCAAGCCACGCCTCCCCTCAAAAGGGGTGGGTGGGGGATGGTCTCTCCGGTTGGAGAGACAGATCTAGAGACCCAGGTCCAGAGAACTACCCTCTAGGTTTTGTGCTCTGGGCTGGCATCTACTGGGTCCTAGTGTTAGGGTCCCCATTCATCCCTTCCCTCTGCCTGGCCTGAGGACAGCCCCCAGGGCTAGCCAATGGGGGCTGCCATTCCACTTCTGGGCAGAGCTGTGCTGGGAAAGAGGAAACACGGCCTGGAGTGGTCACGGACACCTGACATTTCTCCATGTAGCAAGCACTGTGTAAGCACTCTCTTATTTCTCCGAGATGGGAATTACCTCTATAAACAAGGAGATAGAGGTTGAGAGATTAGCTAACTAACTCAGGCCAAAATACTAGTCAGTGGCAGGGCTGGGATTTAAATGTAGGCCCTTGTGAGAGCTCCAGAGCCAGAGCTCTGAGGCTGGAGCTTATTCTGACTCTTCAAGGGGAAATAGCTCCCTCAAAGCCCTTCTGCAAGTAGGAGACAGCATAGGGACTAGAGCCCAGATCACCTGTCACCCCTTTTTCATTTATTCTTTCATTGCCAGAATGCCATCCATTGGCCTCGGTGGGCAGTGGCACTTTTTCCATTGTGTCCATGGTAACCAAGCTTCTCAAACAGAAAAATGAGGCATGATGGAGGACAAGGCTGGGAGTGCCTGTGGGGATGATGGGCCTTAGTATCTGGAGTGGTGGTCTGGCTGAAGAGCACTGGCTGAGGGGATGACCAAAACATAGCCCACCGTTGGGAAAGCCTCTTGTTCCCCTGAGTGCAGGACTGTGAGGGGAAAAGCAAGGTTGCTAGATTGGGACACATCCAGACCCCACTGCTGGACTTGAGGGAGTGACAGTAGCTTTCTCCCACCAGGCACACATTCCTCTCCACTGAAGTCACCCTATCACCGTGACAGGAAAGTCTGTGGCAAAGGTGGTGGCTGGATTACAAGGGAACCTTTTCCCATTCCTCTATTGATTGGATACACGGGTAACAATGAATGTGATGAAACAGATTGCATTTGCACCCTGTAATAAGCTACCATTTATTAAACACTTAGTTCCTAGCTCTGTATTAAGAGCTCTGCATCTTTCATCTATCATACTTTAATTGCCAATATATGGGTGTAGATGTTACCCCCATTTACCAGATAAGGAAACTGAGGTTCTGAAGGGTTATATCACTAGTCTGAAGACAAACAGCTAGTAAGTGGTATAGCTGGGTTTCAAAACCAGTAAGTGTGACTTACTGGTCACTTACAGGGTCAGGACACCTTTTCTGTAAAGGGCCAGAGAATAAATATTTTAGGCTTTGCAGGTCTACACAATTATAGATTGTCACAGCTACTCAACTCTGTCACTGCAGTGTGAAAGTGCCTGTATATAAAATGTAAACAAATGGATGTGACTATTTTCCAATAAACCTCTATTTATGGACAATGAAATTTGAACTTCATGTAATTTTCATGTAACATGAAACACTCTTTTGCTTCCCAACCCTCATTAAAAAAAGTAAAAATCAGAGGCCATAGTTTGCCAACCTATGCTCTGCAGTTAAGGCACTCAACCACTTTGTTTACTGCCTCTAATAGTGAAGACCAGCTTTTGACATATGTACAGAACTCAGCCACCTTTATCCACTGCCATACAGATACCACACTCCAGCCCCCAGAAGCAGCCAGCAGGAACAAGCACTGGCCAGGCGCTCACCCTGCACCAAGAACTAACTGCCCACAGCACTCATACATATGAATGAATTTTAACCCACACTAGTCAGTAGTGCTAGGATTTCTCCCTTTTTACAGAGATAGGAATTGAAGCACAGTCTAAACTGCTTGTGTGAGGCTACCCAGCTGTACAAGTGTGAGGTGAAGCCAGGATTCGAACCCAGGCTTTTTAGACTGAGCTCCGCCATTGCTATGCTGGAGCCCAGTCTGGGCCCAGAGCCAGACTGTCTGGATTTGAATGTGACAACGAACTGCACGTAAGCCCTTGGCACAGGGTCTGGAACACATTAAGGGTTGATAAATGTGAGCTGCTAATATCATTAAGACTATTGTTACTACCACTATGGGCTAGCTATGTGGCCTTCAGTAAGTTGTTGCCTCTGTCTGGGCCTTGGTTAGGTCTCTAAATAGCTTCCAGCTTCAACATTTGTCAGCCCTATGAAGTTGCAGAGGGCTGCTTGTTTTCCTTTGGTCTCTAGTGGAGTTTAAACCTCTTGAGCAAGCCCGGAGGTGAACAGGATCCCAACCTGGGGGCCACACAGGAGCCACAGAGGAGGTGGAGCACAGTGGAAAGGGGAAACACACAGGATACCAAAAGCCCTGTCCAGCTGGAGAGCTAGGAGCTCTCTTTCTCCCAGTGACAGAGCCAACTATTTCTCACCATAATCTATTATGTTCCCTTGTAATTCGATCAGGCAAGAAGGGGGCCCCAAATTAAGTTTGGAACTAGCAAATTATCTTCTAATTGCACCCTCTGATTTCCATCTGATGAACAGAGTGCAGATGGAAGAAAATGCAAGCCACAAAGAGACTGGGGCCAGGGAGCCCATGAGCATAACTCCTCTTGACATTTCACACAGCTCTGCTGTTCCAGCGGCGGCAGGCGCAGTGAGTCGGTGTCTAGGAATGTGAGCAGGAGGCTGCAGGCGTTCTCTGTTCCCCCCACTCTGCTTACAAAGGATTCAGTGGGTGGGTGGGTGTGTGGGGAACTAGTGTGAGGGCTTCTCAATGCCATGAAAACTGCCTCCCCCTCAAAGAGGGGCAGCCTTCTCCCCATGTCAAGAGCTGAAGTGGAAGCCCCTCCTAGGTGGAATCCATGTGACCTCCATAAATCCAGACTTCAGGAGGAACCACTGAAGGACTGATCACCAGATGTGATAAGCTGCTGGCTGCTCAGACCCAAGTGTGTGGTTCCTCAAGGCCAACTTCAAAGGGCCTAAACCACCCAGAACTGGGAGGTAAAAGGTTATACTGGAGACTATACTTCCCCCTCCTGCCCTTGGATACTGGCCTTGCGTGGAAAGCTGCTCTTCTAGGTCCCTAGAGCAGCTGGCAGAGGATTCAACAGCTACAGCTGCCAGAGGCAACTGCAAGGATCCTTGTACTGGCAGTTATGGACAGGATAAGATGGCAGGAGAGGTACTAATCTCCTGCACATTTTACAAGTTGCAAACCTGACCAGAAGCCAAGCAATCTGATTCTTCAGGACCAGCTGAGACACAAGGCTTCAAGGTGTCTGTGAGAGGCTGGAGGCGACAGCCTTCAAGGCTGGTCACCCTAAGCAAGCACTCTAGTGAGGAGTGGTGAATCACCCCCGGCAGCTCTGGTCAGATAATCCGAAGTCCAAGGAACTGTGTTGTGTGGGGCCCTCTATTGGCCAGGAGGACTCCAACCAAAAAATGGAACTGCTGGGACTCTACCACTTCTGAACCTTGAAAGGTGAGCATTTCCACTCCCATCTACTGACCATTGTTCCAGCCTCTGCTTCTCTTCTCTGTAGTGCAGAAACACTACAGCAGCCATCATCCTTCTAAAACAGGAGTCCTAGAAATTCCACTGATAGAAATTTTGCCCAGAGAAATATTTGTACGAATGTGCCAGGACATGTGTCTGGCACGATTTAATACTAAAAGATTAGAAACAGTCACGTGTCCATTAACAGGGGTGGGCTAAATATAATTACGCAGGCATACAATAAAATATTATGCAGCTATTAAAAATAATTAGGTAGGGGCGCCTGGGTGGCTCAGTCGGTTAAGTGTCCGACTTCGGCTCAGGTCATGATCTCACAGTTCGTGAGTTCGAGCCCCGCGTCGGGCTCTGTGCTGACAGCTCAGAGCCTGGAGCCTACTTCAGATTCTGTGTCTCCCTCTCTCTCTGCCCCTCCCCTGCTCATGCTCTGTCTCTGTCTCAAAAATAAATAAACTTTAAAAAAATTAAAAAAATAATAATAATTAGGTAGACCCTAGGTACTGAAACAGAAGTTGTCCCAGGTAAGGTGTTACGTTAAAAAATCCTATGGGTGGGGCGCCTGGGTGGCGCAGTCGGTTAAGCGTCCGACTTCAGCCAGGTCACGATCTTGCGGTCCGGCAGTTCGAGCCCCACGTCGGGCTCTGGGCTGATGGCTCGGAGCCTGGAGCCTGTTTCTGATTCTGTGTCTCCCTCTCTATCTGCCCCTCCCCCATTCAGGCTCTGTCTCTCTCTGTCCCAAAAATAAATAAACGTTGAAAAAAAAATTAAAAAAAAAAATCCTATGGGAATGCAAGCTGGTGCAGCCACTCTGGAAAACAGTATGGAGGTTCCTCAAAAAACTAAAAATAGAACTACCCTACGAACCAGCAATTGCACTACTAGGCATTTATCCAAAGGATATAGGTGTGCTGTTTCGAAGGGACACGTGCACCCCCATGTTTATAGCAGCACTAGCAACAATAGCCAACGTATGGAAAGAGCCCAAATGTCCATCGATGGATGAATGCATAAAGAAGATGTGGCATATATATACAATAGAGTATTAGTCGGCAATCAAAAAGAATGAAATCTTGCCATTTGCAACTACGTGGATGAAACTGGAGGGTATTATGCTAAGTGAAATTAGTCAATCAGAGAAAGACAAAAATCATATGACTTCACCATATGAGGACTTTAAGAGACAAAACAGATGAACATAAGAGAAGGGAAACAAAAATAATATAAAAACAGGGAGGGGGACAAAACAGAAGAGACTCATAAATATGGAGAACAAACTAAGGGTTACTGGAGGGGTTGTGGGAGGGGGGATGGGCTAAATGGGTAAGGGGCACTAAGGAATCTACTCCTGAAATCACTGGTGTACTACATGCTAGTTTGGATGTAAATTAAAAAAATAATAATAATAAATAAATCCTAGCATCAGAGAGTAAACATAATAATTCCATTGTTTAAAAATTCTATGTGCATAATCCTTAAAGACCATCTGGAAGATTGCACTACTTGGTTATCAGTTTCTCCTTTCAAGTAGTGAGATCTCTCGAAGCAGGGATAAAAACAGTATTAATTTTCTACCCTTTTGATACTGTTTCCATTTTTTCTTATACACTTAATTGCTGCTTTTTAAGGCAATAAATGAATAACAACAAAAAAGAAGCCCCAAGATTTAGAGCAAATGTCTCTTCACACTTTTTTCCTAGTGCTCTTGTCCAAAGGCAAAGCCTGCCTGGGTACACTGCACACAGAACTCCTGGGGCTGTTTCTTCAGCTTCCCTACCAGGGTCATGGCTTTGGCCACCTCCGGCCCCACTCTACTTCCTGACCTGGCCACACAGGCTTTCCCAAACCTTTGCTCTCTTAGCTCTTTCTGTAGCCTCCTGTATCTTCAGACTGGTGGTTGCCTCCTTTTTCTAGATCCAGCTCCAAGAGAGCACTCAATCTCCTTTGGGAAGAGTTCCCTTGATGTGTCCCTAAGCACCACATGCAGGAAGGGCTCTGACCCCATATCTGTCTAGTGCCAGATCCAATGACATGAGGCCCATACCAGGCTCACCCTTCATCCACAGATGCCCACTAAATAAACATGTAACCCCCCATTATGAGCAACCACAGTACTAGAATGGCGGTGGTAACTAATGTTTATAAAGCATTTTTAATTTACAGAGGGCTTTTATACTCATCATCCAGTTTAGTCCCTGTAACAACCTCACGAGGAATACCTATAGCACAGACCAGGTAAGGGCAGCCTAGAGGTATTAGGTGATTCATCCAAGGTTACTGCTGGGAAGTACAAGACTGAGATTAAAAGCTACCTTGCTGACCTCAAAACCCATACCTTTTCCTCAACATAAGCCCTAGCAAGGTGTTCAGGAATCCCACCTCTCCAATAGAGGGCCCCAAACTGCTGGGTGTGTTCAATTCCTGTATCTGATTTTTCTAGATTTCCTGCCCACATTCTTACTGTCAGGGTATCATGAAAGAGCTTATCAAATGTCTCAGGGAAATCAAGAGAGAGTCTCACAACTAGCAACCCAGTGAAAATATGAAGTCAAGTCTAATTAGTCATGGCTAATTCACTACTGCTGAATCCTAGTAATCGGCTCCTTTTCTAAGTGCTCACTGTCCACCTATTCCAATATCTGCAAATTTCCACAGAATTCCATCAGAATTTGGTGAAGAAGTCAAGTTAAAAGGATTATGAGTTCACTTTTTCCAGCATCTCTATTTCCTTCTTTTTGAAAACTGAGCCAGTTAGCCATTTCCATCTTTATTTCACTGATAGGTCCTTGGTATATGGCAGGTATGGCTCAAATAACCATTATACTTGGGGTACTGCCCCCATTCGGTTTCTCAAAAGTTACTAATAGAGGTTCTGTTATTATGCCACAAAGATTTTTCATTTCTTTCTTTTTTCAGTATACTGGGAAAGAATTTTCCAGTCTAAAAACTAAACACATTTCATGTGATTGGGTACCCTCATGCATCCTGGGCTTCACATCCTCCCTCCCTAGTTTCAAGTTCATGAGCTGTAAATCAAAGGATTGGACTAAATCTCTAAGGTTCTTTCCAGATTGCCATGACACTTAAGAAGAATGCCAAAGATTATCTTTTGCTGGTGTTTGTTAACATGACACCACATTCCAGAAGTTGTGGACACTTAGCTCCCACTCTGCAAAACACTGACTAAGTTCCAGGAGTTAGGCACTGAGGTGGGCTTGTTCACATATGCTTTCATTTAATTCTAAAAACTTTGTGAGGTTGAGGTTGCTATCTCCTTTTCACATACGAGGAGCTAAGGTTCACAATGAAAGCTATTATTCAAGGTCACAGGTCTAGCAATCGGCAGAGCTGGGATTTAACCCAAGTCTTTGGATTTCAGGTCTGAGACAGTAAAGTTGCCTCAAATAACTATTTTACACTTGCTATTTGATTTACAGTGGTATTTCTGAAAATGTGGCTGAAAATGTGGAATAGCACCATCAGACTCCCGGGGGGAGCTTGTTGAAAATGAAGACTCCTGGACCTTACCCCAAGCCTACATAATAGGAATGGCTGAGACCATGCACAAGAATCTGCATTTTAAACAAGCCCCAGTGTTTCTGATGCACATTGAAGATGGAATCCACTACTTTACTCTTTCCTATGGGCTTTTTTTCCACTTGATTTCATTCTTTTCTCATACTAACCTTGAGAGGCAAGCAGAATAGGTCACTATTACCTCCTGGCTACAAATGAGGAAATGACTTGAAGATAGGCTGTTCACCTTCTTATTCTGGATTGAGAATAATTAAAAATAAATGTTTACAAAATGTCTACATTTTGTAAAGCCTTGGCTCACTGGGGACTTTCACCTTCCTAGTGTTGTTCTTACTCATTTGCAACCCCATAGTAGCTGCCTCTCTTTTTCCTTCAGTGATACTGTAGTGTTACTCAGGGTATGGTGGGAAAAGAGGACTCCAGAATACAGGTCATCACATGAAAAGGCCACCTTTGGGACTGAAACAAAACACAAGGGCTGACATTAGCCAATTTCAGAAACAGCTGATGCTGCTGTAAGAGTCGGGGCTATTGATGGGAGCCCAGTGGAGCATCCTTGGATCTAAGCAGGATCACTACAGAACAGCCTCAGGAAGGTATTGCCAGAAGATGACCAACAGAGAGAAAAAAAATTACCCTCAAATCTGGCCTAAGGTACTTGGGAGATTTTTCCTGGTAATGGTGACAAATGTGGAGAAAGAGAATTTGCTAGCACTCCTCCAAATACTGCCCAAGGGAAGGGGGGATTCCAGCCCTTGGAGGAAAAATACAAAGCAAATTAGCACAGTGGACTGCCACAGTGCAGAAGGCATGCCATAACTTGACCTTTGATAGATTTCAGCTTTGGAATGACACTTACGGACAGAGGTCTTACTCCATGCTCCCATTTCAGAAGAAAAGCTCTTGCCTGAAAGAATACTGTAGAGCAAAGAGATGGTGAAGATGCATACTGAAAGGGCTTATCCATGTGTCCAAAGAGAAAGGTGGTCATTTGACAAAAACATCATTCGCCTAACAAACACTGAGCACCCACTGCATTCTGGGCACTCTGCTAAGCTCTGGGATACCAAGATGAACTAGATATGGCTTCAGACTTGAAGAATTTCATACTCTAAGAGTGTATGTGTAAACATACACTTAGATGTGTAAACTTAGATGTGTAAACAAATATTGACAGGACTATAACTGAGGTATGAGAATAACAAAGAGGAAGAAAGTCTCCTATGTTTGGTGGGGAAGGTTCAGGGTGGATTTGGCTAGGCTCCTCCACAGAGGATGAGGTGTATCAGGTGAATCTGAAGGTTGATTACCAGGCAGACAAGAGGAATTCCAGCCTGAAGAAACAATACGTGCAAGTGCACTGAGGGAGAAGAGTATGGTCCGTAAGCTGCAGTGCAGGGCACATGTGAAGGGTGATCAAGAGGAGGCTGGGATGGTGGGAGAGGGCAAGGGCAGATCACCAAGCGCCAGGTCTGCTAGGTGAAAGAGTCATCCACAGGCAGTGAAGAGTTATCAGAGGTATTTAAGTAAGCAGAGATTCTCAATTAATGGAACATAAAGCCTCAGACACCAAAGAGGGTGCTGGTTTTTAGTTGCCAATTAGTCTCCTTAAATGCGCATTTTTATCTCAGGTCTACAGCTGGCTGCACTTATGTCCATATGAAGTCTGCTGGCTAAGTGTTCACTAACGGCAGACCATGGCTTCATTCTCAGGCAACATCTCTACTGAGCTGGTCATTTTAACAACTGAGATTTGCCTGTATGGGCTGTAAGCACATAAGAGCGAAGTTGTAACCTCTTGTAAATAATCATCTACTGTTGCTATGTGATACAACTGAATGTCCAACCTTCGGTGTCTAATGCTATGTTTACATATTCTTCTCCTGGCCACAATGGGAAAAAAAACACTTTGGATATCTTAACAAATCTGTAGGTAATGCCAGGAAAAGAGCCCTGGCCTGAAAAGAGAAAAACTGAAAATGTGACTTGGCTAAAAACAGACTTGCTGTGTGATCTGAGGCAAGCCATTAAACCTCTCTGGGCTTTAATTTCTTCCTCTGTAAAAGGAAGGAGTTAAGTAAGCAAAAAATTCCACACACAGGCGGTCAATACTGAAGAGAGACATGAGGAAGGGGTTGTAGTCAGAGAAAGGTCGACTGGTTCACCATCTAGAGACCTCTCCAAGGCTAGCATTTTCTGGCTGAATGATCCTACTTCAATGAAGCCTTGTTTTTTTGGCTTCTGAGGTCCGGAAACAGGGCTTCATAGCACCTGGAGAGGTACAGACATTCTAGGATGCCTCTAACCATTTATCAATCCCACGGTCCATTTACGAGTTGACACTTTAACTTAGAATACCCACATTCCCCATACAAGTACTACCTTTAGACCCTTCCTGTTATCAAGATGCCCAAGAAGCTGAATTAGGCATCAGAAGGTTGTTTTGTGAGTATGGACTTAAAGGGAGATGAGCAGCCATAGAGAGAAATTTCATTCTGGTACTGGCAAGCCAGCCAAATCAGCCCTGTCTATAACAAAGAACTCCCTTCTGGTGACCAAATCCAAATTAAATATTTTTTTTTTTTAATTTTTTTTTTTCAACGTTTTTTTATTTATTTTTGGGACAGAGAGAGACAGAGCATGAATGGGGGAGGGGCAGAGAGAGAGGGAGACACAGAATCGGAAACAGGCTCCAGGCTCCGAGCCATCAGCCCAGAGCCTGATGCGGGGCTCGAACTCCCGGACCGCGAGATCGTGACCTGGCTGAAGTCGGACGCTTAACCGACTGCGCCACCCAGGCGCCCCCCAAATTAAATATTTTTATCTGGACATACTACTAATTTTGCCTCACTGTTTTTCACTTTCTGTTTCACTGCTGGCCACTCATTATTCTTCTGGGCTTTAAACTATTTTTTTCAGGGCGCCTGGGTGGCTCAGTCGGTTGGGCGTCCAACTTTGGCTCAGGTCATGATCTCGCGGTCTGTGAGTTCGAGCCCCGCGTCGGGCTCTGTGCTGACCGCTCAGAGCCTGGAGCCTGTTTCAGATTCTGTGTCTCCCTCTCTCTCTGACCTTCCCCCGTTCATCCTCTGTCTCTCTCTGTCTCAAAAATGAATAAATGTTAAAAAAAAAATTTTAAAAAAACCTTTTTTTCAAGTATTTATTAATGTTTATTTTTGACAGAGAGAAAGGAAGAGAGAGAGAGAGAACAAGTGAGCGGGGAAGGGGCAGGGAGCGGCGTGGGGGGGGGGGACAGAGGATCTGAAGCGGGTTCCACACCGTCAGCACAGAGCCAGATGTGGGGCTCAAACTCATGAACTGCGAGATCATGACTTGAGCCAAAGTTGGATGCTTAACCACCTGAGCCACCCAAGTGCCCCTCAAGTTTTAATTTAAATTCTAGTTAGCACATAGTGTAGTATTTGTTTCAGGAGTAGAATTTAGTGATTCATCACTTACATACAACACCCAGTGCTCACAACAAATGCCTTCCTTAATGCCCATCACCCATTTAGCCCATCCCCCCACCCACCTCCCCTCCAGCAACCCTCAGTTTGTTCTCTATAGTTAAGAGTCTCATCATTTGCCTTCCTCTCTGTTATTTTCTTGCTTCCCCTATATTCATTTGTTTCTTAAATTTCACGAGTGAAATCATAGTATTTGTTTTTCTCTGACCTACTTATTTCACTTAGCATAATATACTCTAGCTTTATCCACATGGTTGCAAATGGCAAGATTTCATTCTTTTGATAGCCGAGTAACATTCCATTGTGTATATACCACAACTTCTTTATCCATTCATCAGTTGATGACATTTGGGTTCTTTCCATAATTTGGCTACTATTGATACTGCCGCTGTAAACATCAGGGTGCATATGCTCCTCCAAATCAGTACTTTTGTATACTTAGGGTAAATACCTAGTAGTGTAATTGCTGGGTCATAGGGTAGTTCTATTTTTAACTTTTTGAGGAACCTCCATACTGTTTTCCAGAGTGGCTGCCCCAGTTTAGTACAATATATTTTTTTAACTATTAATTTATTTTTGAGAGAGAGAGAGAAAGAGAGAGATACAGACAGACAGAGAGAGACAGAGTGTGAGTTGGGGAGGGGCAGACAGAGAGGGAGACACAGTCCACAGCAGGCTCTAGGCTCTGAGTTATCAGCACAGAGCCTGATGCAGGGCTTGAACTCACAAACCATAGGATCATGACCTGAGCTGAAGTTGGATGCCTAACCAGCTGAGCCACCAAGGCACCCTGAATAAAATAATTTTTAATTGAAAAAAAATTAATTACTTCTTCAGACATATAACAATCACCAATTCACATATTATTCTGCTCTGGGAGACATTTGGCTCCCTAGTAGCTAATAATAAATGGCTAATACTCATGAGTGCTCACTGCACGTGAAGCCCTGTTCTTACCCAATACTACACAGGACTTCATTTTTTACCCCTCATAATAATATTAGGAACTAGACAAAAGGTTAGTATCTTCGTTTTACAGATGAGGAAATGAAGCACAAAAAGGGTAAGTAACTTGCCCAATGTACACAAGCAATAAATGACAGAATCAGGATTCGAACCCAAGCAATCTGGTTCTTGAGTCTGTGCTCTTAACTACCACATGATACTGTTCCTATTACATGTAGATCTGACTAGTTTAACCCCCCAGATGACAAACTTCATTTCCAACTTCTTGGGGAATCACCAACCTATTCACCCCCTCCCTGCCCCAAATCACCCATAAGTAAAAGATATTATGTAAATATTCCATTTTTTCCACTCTAAACCTAACGTACATCTTTAGCTAATATCATCTTTCAAAGATTTATAAAATTTAAAAAATAAAAAAACTTACAATTAGAACTGAAACTTGTCAGATTTCAATTCATAATTAGTTTCGTCTAGAGTAGTTGGGCTCTTTCTTCCCTCTACTGCCTTTCTCTTCACAATTTGTTCCTGTCTGGCTGGTACCTACAAAGAAGCACAGCTCAAGACCTGCTGCTGAACAGGATTCCTGGGTCATCATCTCTGGCTCCTTTGGGGGCAGAAGACAAAGCTTTAACTTCTCACTTCAACATCGCAGGCAACTTTCCAAAACAACCCAATGTCTAGAACCAATTCCTCTCTGCCACTTACAGTAACTGCAGACACAGTGGCTGCTAAGGAAAGGATGTGGGGAAGAGGAAGGGCAGGGAAAGGCCTTGCTTACATCATGTCTCTTGGCCACCCTGGCAACTCATTCAACAAATATCCCTCACATGCCAATGATGTGCTCAGTGGTGACACAATGAAGGGCAAAATGTCCCATGGTCCGTGATCAGGTTATACTTACAGAATATTAGAGGTCTCAGGATGTTATTAAGGAGATGATCAAATGAATAAACGTAAAATTAAAACCACAAAAAAAAGCATCAAAGGGAAGGTCTATGAAAGCATAAAACAGGGGGTCATGACCTATTCTATAACTATTTCTTTGAGACATTCAGGTAAAGATCTGAAGGATGAGCAAGAGTTAATTAGGCCAAAAGAGAGTGAGGGGGCATTCCAGGCAGAGAGAACAGTGGGAACAGGAGGCTGTCAGAAGGAAGCGGGGTGTGTTTTGGATCCTGTGAGGAGGAGCAGTGAGACTGAAGTAGAGTGAGCAGGAGGCTATGGGGAGAGGCCAGGCCACGAGGGGCTCTGTAGGCCACATTAGGGACTGGTTTTTATCCAAGAGCACTGCAAAATCATGGATGCATATAAGGATGGAGAGATGACAGTGTGACGTGCTCAGATTTTTTTTTTAAGGTCACTCATTCTGGCTGCTCTGTGGAGAATGGATTGGGTGGTGCAAGTGACTATGCAGTTAGAAGGCTACTTTAGTCACCCAGGTGAGAGACAATAATAGCCTGGAATAGGGTGGTGGTAGGAGAAATGGAAAGAAATGGACGCATTCAAAATATAACCTGGAGATAAAACTGACAGGTGTGGATATTGGATGAGAGAGAAGAGGTATCAAGAAGCACTTCCAGGTTCTGGCTTAGGCAGTGGGGTGGATGGTCATGCCATTCAATGAGACAGGTTATACTGAAGAGAAGCTAATTTGGGGAGGAAGAATGAAAGTCCAGCTGGATCTGGGATGCCTGGAAGACATTCAAATGGGCAGGAGAGGTTCATAGTAGGATAGACAGGACAAGAGCCCAGTGGAAAGGTTTGGATTGTAGATACAAACTTTGGAGTCATCAGTGTGTGGAGGAAGCCATGGGTGTGGGTGAGATTGCCTAGGGAGAAACAGAGAGTGTGCCTGGAGGAACAGCAACATTTCAGAGTTAAATAGAGGATAAGTAAACTGGAATGACCAGAAAAGGGGGCGGGGGGGGGGGGGGAAAGCAGGAGAGTATGGAATGTCATGGAAGTCGAGGGAAGAGAATGTTTCAAGAGTGACAAAAATACTGACATAATAATAAATTAATAAATGCTAACATCTATTAAGTCCTAATTATGGCCAGGCACTGTGCTAAGGGCTTTGAATACATGATCAAATTTAATGCTGCACAACAACCTTTTCAGGTGGGAAGCATTTTACTTCCCCTTTTATAGATGAGGAAACTGTGGAAAGAAACTCAAGGTCAGCTGACTCAAGAGAAACTGGGATGGAAACTCAAACAGGTTGACTCCAAAATCTTGTTCACTTTTCTCTACTAACCTCTAGTGTAACTTGGAAGGTCATACAAGATGAAGACTGAACAGCGGCCAGTGGATGGACTGATGTGGCTGTCCCCTGGAAAGTTACTAAGGGAACACTGTTTCAGGGGAATGAGAATAGAAGTCACATTAGAGCCCACTATTAGGACTGCTCCACATTATTACCGTTTTTCAGCTGTCTGAGGGAGCCAGTTAGGAGACCAGGCCAGTATGTTAAATCTGTATCCCCAACAGCATCTAATTTGGTGCCTTTGATATAGCAAATGATGCTCAAAATTATACGTGAACTGGTAACGTAAGCAGCACAAAATTCCCATGTGCTGCTCACTGCTAACCCTTCACATTACACCATCCTCATGTTTTCAGAGTGCTTTCTTTTGTGAGATCCTGACCTGAGCTGAAATCAAGAGTCAGATGCTTAACCAACTGAGCCACTCAGGTGCCCCTCAGAGTGCCTTCTTATCCATTACCTCCTTGATCCTCACAACAAGTTCATGAGGTGGATTACTTTTACTATATCTCATAGATGAGGAATTGAAGTTCACAGTGGCAAAGGAACTTGCCCACAGTTACAGCCAGCCTGGCTCAGCTAAGACCCAAATTCAGCTCTTCCGACTCTAAGTCTACTATTCTTTCTGGGGAGTCCTAGTGGAGAGAAGACCCTCTTCAGAGTCAGGGAGACCTGAGTTCAAATGTTAGCTCTGGGTGACCCTGAGAAAGTTCCTCTACCTTTCTGGACCTTCCTGTTTTTGTGTAAAATGCAGTTGTAGAGTTACTGTGAGGGTTGAATCAGATAATCTAAGTGAAATTCTCAATACAATGCTTAATAAATATCTGTCTTCCATTACTGGCTCCACCCTACCCCTCTTCATCTCTGCCCCAGACAGCAGCTGTGGGGCTTCTCTGGGATCTTAGTTCTCTCTTCCCAAAGAACAGAGCAGTATTAAGGCATGCTGAAGGTAACATACTGCTGCTATATACTAGAAGTCCCACTCCGTGTTCACGCTGGAGTTGTTTGTGGGGGCAGAGGAAGGCCCAGCTGTTTGTCCTCTGTCAGGCAAGCCCTAGTCCGTTTAACTGCCAGCCTTAATGAGTTGCTGGCTGGCCCTTTCCTTAGAGATAAAGTAGACAAATAAGCCAACTAGAATCAAAGGCTTGGGTCAGTAAATGCGGCAGCAACATCAACATTACAACAGCAGATGGCAGGGTTGCTCCACGGACTCCCCCAGCAGGAGCCAGAGACCCAGGAGAAATGTATCGGCACTTTTGTTGACATTTGAGAGTTCATAAAGCTTTTGAATCAATACCCTTCAGTGTTATCTGACACCACCTGTGTGTGGCAAGCAGGGTGAGTGTTTTTACTCTGAAGCTACAGAAGAGGAAACTGAGCCTCAGGGAGGTTAAACAATCTGACCATATTCAGGAATGTAAAGAGATTCATTCTTGTAAGCAAGGAGTCAGAACACCTGGGTTCAAATCTCAGCTATGCTACTTACTAGCTCTATGACTGTGAGCAAGTAACTTTCATTTCCCTATTTGTAAAATATGTATGACCAGTACTACAGTTATTAGGTTGTTATAAGAATTAAGTTAGATGATACAAATGTGAAATGCTTAGGACAGTGTCTGGCACATAGTAAACACTCAAAAAATGGTAGTTCTTACTATAATTATGATGCACCATGCTTGTTTAGATGGGGGTGTAGGTAAGAAAATGAGCATGGCTTGCAGCATCACAGAGGATTACCCTGTCGTCACCCAGCCCATTACACCACAGTCTCTGGTGGCTACGTGTAAATTTCTTCACCGGCCTTTCCTGGAATCACAAATTTAGCGGAAATGGTCTGTTGCCTGATGAAGTGACAACAGCTTTCTATCTGTATTATTCCTTTTCCAGAACATAGGCATTAGAAATCACTTCTCAAGGGGAGCCTGGGTGGTTCAGTTGGTTGAGCGACTGACTTCAGCTCAGGTCATGATCTCGTAGTTTGTGAGTTCGAGCTCCGCGTCGGGTTCTGTGCTGATAGCTCAGAGCCTGTGGCCTACTTCAGATTCTGTGTCTCCCCCTCTCTCTACCCCTCCCCTGCTCACGCTCTGTGTCTCTCTGTGTCTCAACAATAAATGTTAAAAATAACATAACATAACATAACATAACATAACATAACATAACATAACATAACATAAAAAAAGAAATCCCTTCTCAAAAGAGAAAGCTCAGAGTCTGTTCATGATCCCAAGAAAGGAGGCCTTGAAGAGTTCCCAGGAGCCTTCAGGATGGTGGGTTTTTCCTTCTGACAATGCTATTAGGAACCAGGTCAAGTCAGAGAGTCCCAAGTAAGGACAATAAAGACTAATTAATAGAGGCAGTTTTTCCTCTTCCCACAACCCCTCCTCCTTGGCTAAACACTTCTGATGAGGGTGAAAGGACAATCATCAGAAAGCTTGTCAAGGTTCTTAGGTTTGCCAACATGCCAAGTCATTATACAACATGCCAGCTCCATACTTGACCTCAGCTAAAAACAACATGTAGTCTGGCTGTTTTCCTGGCCTCCCCCATGGAGAGGGAAGCCAGTTTCAGAGAGCTTCAGAGAGAATGGCCCCAACTCTAGAACCAATGGCATTGCCAGGGGTACACAGAGTCCAAATAGGCCTGTTGGGAAGGGTGAAGAGAGGAAGCAGGAGGGCTGGTCAGCCAAGTATCCAGGGATCAGAAGGATCCTGGCCAGGCACCCAACTGTACCAGCACAGTTACAGACTAGGCTACTTCCAGGAGGTTTGTCAGCTGGCCTCTGCTGTACAGTCCCAAGTTCCAGCCTTCAGTGGCTTCCTATTGTCCGGGGCACCTGAGAATCTGGCGGAAGGCTATCAGAGATAGGATTACGGATGTGGCTGCAGATGCGGGGGATGGGGTAATGTAAGGAGAAGGAGAAGGGAGGAGAGTTTGGGCCACACCCCAGTAATTTCTTCATTGAATATCCAGCTCCACCCTGTGACTAGGAAAACAAAGGTGTGGGGGAAAGGGAAAAGAAAAGTCATTTCCTTTATTGTAACTAACTCAACTGGGTAAGAACAAGGCTGGAAGGGAATCACGAAAAATGAATTTCTTTGGGTAGCATGGAGGGAGGGTCCTATTTTCAGCAGACCTGTGCCCAGACACTCTGAATTCATCAGAGAATCACAGATGAGCTAGGATGAAAGAAAATTTCAAAGACCATTCAGGCTGATGCCTCATGGTCCTTACAACCAGGTTATTTCTGGGGTCAAACAAATACAGTCCTTCTCAGCCCTGAAGATCTTCCTCCAAACTGGACAAAAGTCAGTTGGCTCCAAAGAAGCCAGTCTCTCCAGGGCAAATTACCAGGCTCCATCCAAGGACTTCATGTCATCCAGTTTTCGTGAGAAAGCTCAGGAATCAGGAAATGTGCTCCTTAAATAAAGCTGGATTAGAGAGATTATGTCCTTGAGACAAAACTATAAATAGGTCTCCTATTCCAGATGTTCTACTTCCCCCACAGGCATGATCTTTGGTGTAACTGTGCCAAGGTAGTTCAAAGTTAACTTTAATCCCTGAGGCTCTACATTAGAAGACCAAGAGGTGTGTAACAAGAGAAATAAATCCATGCACATAGGTGTATATAGACACACATTCACAATATAATATAAAGTGACAGCTATGGATTATTATGGGTATTCTATGTGTCAGGTGTTATGCTGAACAGTTTATCTAGGTTATTACATTTAATTGTGATAGCCTGTGGGATGAGTACTTATCCCCATTTTATAGATGAGATGCCTAAAGCTCAAGGCAGTCAACCCAAGGACAGTTAATAAATTGCAAAGCCAGGATTTGAAACCAGACAGCCTCCTTCTAGAGCCTGCACTCATCCACCATGTTAACGTGCCTTACTTCTTTCTCTCTACACATATATTTCTCTCTGCCCCCCACTCTGACACACACACAACATGCACACAAATATGTTCCCTAACAAGCTAGCATCTGACCAGACCCACACTTGATGCAAGAATTCAGTACTGAGGTCAGCTCTGACCATCCATGACCTGTCTCTGTACCTCTTTTTGTCTTTTTGGTTTCAGGCCTCTCAACTGTGATATGAAGGGGTTATGTCACACAATAGGTGTGTGGTTCCCTTCTGGTTCTGAAGTTCTCTAGTGTTAAGAGAATCCAGAAATTCAAAAAATTAGCTTCTTCTACCCTGTCCTGCTTATTTTGGATGGAAAATATTAACACAAATAGGAAAATAGCAGGGATAAATATGACCCTATGGGTTAGGTGCCAAGGTGAGCCTCAGCCTGGGAATTCATCAGGATTAGCTTCAGCTCTAAATGAAAGTGGTAGCCAAAGGTTTTATCTGTAGGGTCCCCTTATAGCTCCGATATTCTGCTCTAATCCTTACTAAATAAAGGTAGTAAGTAAAGGTAGAATCAACTTCCTTGAGGGTAAAAGGAAGAACCAAGGCAATTAGATCCACAGAGAAGACTGGAGAGCTCTCTGAATTAGAGCTGAAAGGGCAGAAAAAATGCTAGTTCCTCTCCAACTCTTCCAGAGGCCAGAGCTCTCCAGGCCAACCCCCCACATAGTTCCCGGGTGGAGGCAAGTGCTTAAAGGTCAATTAAATTACTTGATATCAGCACGGGGGATGCTTTGCAACAAGAGCTGTGTGTGGGAGTTGGAATCTATAGCACATGGTGCCTGTCTACAGTCTGTCTCATTCTCAGGATGTGAGCAACAGCCCCACCACTTCAGACCATGAGGGCACACATGCCCACCCAGCCTCCGATGTGGAATGACTGTAGGCCAGGCACTGTTTTATGTTCTGGAGAATGCAGACAAGCTCCCACTCTTGAAGATTCCAATCTCACAGGGGAAAGAAATAACCATTCAGTGGGTGCCTACCATGTGCTAGGCCCTTGGCATATATGATTTCATTCTATCTTAACAAATCTATGAGATAAATTTTTAACATCCGTGTTTTCCCGATGAGGAAACTGAGCCTCAGACAACAGGAACAAATCTGACTTTAAAGTCTCTGTTATTTTCAAGAAACTGGGCTGCCTTCAAACAACAATCTCAGAGCTATAATAAAATTAAATAACAAAAAGCAGGAAACTAGGGAGGCATCCTGTGGTGAAGAGCTGGCTCTGCCAACTGCACTCAAGAACAACCCTTGAGGCACCTGCGTCATCAGTAGTGTAGCTGTGGGAAAGTCATTCTTTCTGGGCCTCAGTTTCCTCATCTGTAAAGTGAAGGTGCTGGGATACCCTGGAAAAGGCTGCTCCAACCCCCCTACCCCATTTCTAGCTGTACCTTGCCCACATGTGGCTCTTCCATTTGTTCATGTGCTCTTCCTTGGCACATTCTTCCCTGTCCTCTCAACCCATACCAAAATGGAAACTCTCAAGTCAGAAGCTTGTTTTTGTATTTTCCAGAACACGAAGTAGTGGCTGGCAAAGACAGGAGGACAGACCCACTTACCGGAAGCAAGAGCTGTGCCAGGCTTCGTTGACAGTCCTGTACCACCTCTGGCTTGGAGCAACGTGGTCCCCACAGCCCCGACACCTCCAGGCATCTTCACCTACACACAAAACCAGGAGGTTCAGAGGCCCAAAGTAGCAGGCGGCACAGGGACGGGATTCCTACCATGCAAAATAAGACTGAGTCAACAGACTTATATTGAAAGGGTGGTCCAGTGCTCTGCTAAATACACAATTCCTGCCTCCACAAGATCTTTGGTAAGCACTTATCCAGCTTGCTCATCTCCCCAGGGACAGGGAATTCATGACCTCAAAAGTAAGTCTCATTCCATTTTTTAGAAATGGTTCTGATTATTCCTTTTTCCACAAAACCTGCCTTTTCCTAGAACTTTCAGCCCTTGCTTATTATAGTTCTGAGTAGATTAAATGAACAAGGTCTCTTTCTTTTGACTTCCTATGACTGTTCTCAACCAGCACCCACAAAAACTTCTCTGGGTTAAACATGTTATTCCCTTTTCCTATTCCATCACTGAGTCCAGGAGCTCATTCATTCAACCAACATCATAGGTCCTCTTGTCAGACCCATGGGTCCTCTCTCCAAGCTCTATGATGGAGACTGCTGGATAACATCATCTCTGTTCTTCAAGGAGCAAATCCACTGAAAAAGAACCCTTCTTCCACATTATAATTTTCCCTTAGTAGAAGCAAAGTGCTATTTTAGTTAGGAGAAATTATGGGTATAGAAGGGAAAGAACATTTAATGAACACCTCCTATATACCAAGCCTTGTACTAGCTGCTTTCACAGACCCAATTGCATTTAATTCTCAAAACAATCCTGTGAAAGAGGTATTAAATTCATTTAATGGGTGGGAGAACTCAAACCTAGGGCTAGAGGGTGACAGGCCACACAACAGATTTAGCATTCCAACTCAGGCCCAACTCATCCTAAAGCCCATGCATGCTCTTTATACTCCACCATGTTAATTTCTGCTCATTCCACTTAGGGGAGTCAGAAAAATCTTTGTAGAGGAAGCTAATACTTGAGCTAAACCTTGAAGGATGGAGTAGATTTGCCAGGGGCTGAGAAAGGATGGAGAAAGGCTGTATAGGCTGAGAGATTAGCATGGGCAATAACACAGAGTAAATCCATGTCCCTCCAAAAGGGACAAAACACAATACTTCTGCTGTGGCTCAGATGCCAACTTCTTGAAATAAAGAAGGCAGCTGAGATCAAGCTATGGTACCTGACTCAGCCCTAGAAAGCAGGACAAGGTTGTTACAAGACTCCCTTGTACACTCCGTGTATGCAGCTTTGTTCTCTCTGGGTAACTCCAGACTGCCACAGGCACGGTGACAGTCACTGAACCCTGTTTCACAGGCACAGGGGTCATGAATAGACAATGCACATCTCCAGACACTTCAAGATTGCTCAGCAGCATTCTGGGGTAGCCAGAACACACAGGCAGCTGTCCTTATACCCCAGAGGAAAGTTAAACAAGCTGGCAGAAGGCTTTAAAACCTTGACCCACCTGCTCCTCTCCCCCAGTTCCATAGTGATAGGACATATATGCCATCATCACCTGAATCTAAAGTTCTCAGACTCTCAGGGCACCTGGGTGGCTCAGTTGGTTAAGTGTCCAACTTCAGCTCAGGTCATGATCTCAAGTTTTGAGTTCAAGCCCCGTGTTGGGCTCTGTGCTGACAGCTCAGAGCCTGGAGCCTGCTTCAGAGTCTGTGTCCCTCTCTCAGCCCCTCTTCCACTGGGACTCTGTCTCTCTAAAATAAATAAAAGGTTTAAAAAAAATTAAAATTCTCAGACTCTCAAGAGGGGTCTTTTTGGTTTTTTGGATGGTAGTAATCAGAGAGTGCACTATAATCCTCACAAAGTCCAAGGTTCAAAGTCTGAGAGACTTACTCAAATTGGGTTATGGACAGTGGGTGAGACAAAGAATTAGTGAGAAGGTTTTCAATGAAGACAGGCATCCAAATGAATCTTCCAAGTTTGCTGTTGTTGTTTTTTTTAAGTTTATTTATTTCTTTGGAGAGAGAGCAAGCAGGGTAGGGGCAGAGAGAGAGAGAGAGAGAGGGAAGACAGAGAATCCCAAGCAGACTCCACACCATCAGTGCAGAGCTTGATGTGGGGCTTGAACTCATGAACCATGAGATCATAACCTGAGCTGAAACCAAGAGTCAGACGCTTCCAACTTATAGAGGTACAGATTTGAAACATTTTTGGAACTCTTGCATGGAAGGGTTTTTAGAGTCAGTTTGTGAACTGCTGTGTCCTACCCCCAGCAAGTCTCATTATTCTAAGCCATATCTTATTTCTCATTTTTACTTTTTAACCGAAAGGAATGGTCTCTAACTTGACCACCCACTTACTCAACAATTCAGCATTTTGGCCCTGGATGACCTCTGGCTGTTTACAAAATTCAAAAAGGATCAGGACTTTCCACTATGAAGATATCTGAGGTAACTTGTTATTGACACACCCTCCAGAGCATGCCCTTTCCCCAGTCTTGAGAAACTCAAAGCCACTGAATGAACACTTATTTAGAACCTGCTTTGTGCTAGGCTCCAGGAGCACAAAATCAAGACCCCTACTCCCTTCTCTCATACCCACCTGGTTCCACCTTCCAAATGTTTCTCTAATCCTTCCCTGTCCTTCACCACAGCCTGAGTTCAGGTCTTTGGCTTCTTTTCCCTATCTACCACACAGTCTTAGCTGGCTCACTCAGACTCCCCAGTGTCCACAGAAGAAAAGGCTCAATTGTTTAGCATGGCACTCCTGTAATTGATTCCATCTTATCCCACCTCTCAGAAGATGTGCACTTTCCATTATCTCTACCACTACTCCCTTCCCCATTGGCTCCTTCCAAGTATTATTTAAATTAGTTCAAGTCTTTCCCATTAAAAAAAAAAAATCTGGATTCCATTTTCTGCTCTAGCTACCACCCTTCTTCCCCTTCACAGCCACACATATTAAAAAGCTGTCTACACATCACTGCTCTCATTTCCTCACTTCCCACCTGTTGCAATCTGACTTCCACCCTCACCATTTCTCTGAAACTGTCTCACCAAGGGCCAAAGTGACTGCTTATTGCTAAATTCAATGGACACGCTTCAGTCATTCTTTCAGCAAATATTTGTTCTATGCCAACTATGTATCCAACCCTATACTGGGGAAAGAGCAGCAAATGAGAAAGAGATTCAACATAGATATTAAACAATAATATACTTATTTTAATTATAATTGGGGCAAGTGGTATGAAGGAGAAATCAAGTTCATAACTAGGAAAATGGGGTTGGGATAAAGCAAACAAGCATTCCTTAAGGAAATACTTTTTAAATTGAGCTCTAAAGGATGGATATGAGGGGTGCCTGGGTGGCTCAGTCGGTTAAGCATCCAACTTCAGCTCAGGTCATGATCTCCCAGTTCATGAGTTTGAGTCCCATATTGGGCTCTGTGATGGCAGCCTGGAGCCTGGAGCCTGCTTCGGATTCTCTCTCTCTCTGCCCCTCCCCTGTTCATGCTGTCTCTCTCTCTCTCTCTCTCAAAAATAAATAAAACATTAAAAACAAAAGGATGACATAAATTAACAGGCAGAGAGGAGGAGGGAAGGATAACACTGGAGATGGGAGTGGAAAGAAGACATGTGCAAAGGTCCTAAGGTAGGAACAAAGTCCTCACATATCATTAAAGTTGGCTATTGTCAGCTCCAAAGGATGAGGGGAACCAAGACAGGTCCCTGGCCTACTGTAGTCCTTCAACAAACTTTTACTAAAGGAATGAATGGCCGTCCACAAGGTGACCCCAAAGAACCTTTATCTCTCATCAGCAACAAAGGGATGCTCTAAATCACATCTTGATCTATTTTCTGTTTCTGCCATTCACATTTATGTTCTTGCATCCTAGCATTCACATCTTGAGCTATTCTGTGTTTAAGATACTTTACTGCCTTTTCCCTTAATCAAATTTCTATCCTTCTTTAATGGTCCCCCAAAGGCAGACACTGTTTGTTCCATTTTGTCTATACCTGCTTTACATCATTTGTTTTGTAATTATAGTTCATTATGTTTCTATTTCCTTCAGTCCCACCCTCTCTGTGTCCCCCATCCCAACTCCCAGCTCTAAAGGACAAAGACTGCATCTTGATTATCTTCAAATCTCCAGGGTCTAGCATAAAACCTGGTACAGAACAGAAACTCTTTGTGTGGCAAATCCAACTGAAATGTTGGATCCAGCTGCCAACTATGAAGGTAATTTCCAAAGATAAGCTCCAACGGTCAGCAGGGATGATTCCACTCAATAAGTATTCAGGTTCTCAGGATGACTACTTATGGGTAAAGCCACATGTGGATGTGCAGGCCTCAGGTTATCTGTTATGCATTCACACTGTTTTTCAGTTAGAGTACCTGAGCAAGAATATTCACCCAGAACCTTCAGCTTCTCAAAACCAAATACTCTTCAAAAGAATACTCTTGGCTTCTTCAGCTCCCTACAGCCCTGAAAGTTGATGATCCTTTTGCATCTTTTTTTTTTTTTTAAGTAGGCTCTACACCCAATGTGGAGCCCAGTGTGGGACTCGAACTCACAACCCTGAGATCAAGACCTGAGCCAAGATCAAGAATAGGACACTTAACTGAACCACCCAGGCACCCCCAACTTTTTTTAAAGTAGGCTCTACACCCATATGGGACTTGAACTCATAACCCCGAGATCAAGAGTTGCATGCTCCACTGACTGAGCCAGCCAGGCAACCCAACTCTCTTACAACCTTTATTCTAAGAAATGAAAGAGAAATATAATAATACAAAGACCTAGCAATTTCTGTGAGGCCAAATGAAAGACCCATCCAGAATCCAGTCTGCCTGGGAAATATTTCCTCTCAGAAAATACCTCATTGTACCAGGACATTTACTCTCTCCCTCCATAGTGTTTATCTCTCATATTTGCAGACTTATCAACAGTGGCTACTGATTGTCAGAGGCCAGAAAGGGAGTTTGATTAAGTATATGTCCCCAGTAGCCTCAAAACAATAAGGAGCCATTAGTAAGTGTTTAATAATCAGAAAACTGTACCTTCACAATTACTATTGGAATTTGTTGCTTTTAAGAAGTTGTAAATGTGCCATGCAAAGGGGGTGAGAATTACAACAAATAGTTCATTACAAAGGTTCTCACCTTCAGGATCTTTTGAATCCTGGTACAAAATATATTCAGTTTAAAAATATATATATATAAAATCAATTTACATATGCTTCTCTCCCCCAACTTAATAACTGATGATGTGATTCTCAAATAATCTGTGAATTCACTGGGGCAGGCACTAGGATGACAGGATGGTAAGGCTGGAAGGGCCTTTAAAAATCATCTACTCTAGTCCAATCCTTTCATTTTTTTGAAAGAAAAATGGGCTTGAAGAAGGAGAGTCAAGTTGCCTAACCATCAGAAAGCTGGTCCGAGAGGGGCTCAAACCCAAGTTCTGAAACTACCAGACCAGTTGCATTTTTATTATTGTATGCAGCCTTAGACAAGTTAGGACTTGCTTAAGACTACACAGTTATTCAGTGGAAGGGCTCAGCCTGGTACTCCAGCCCACAGCCAGTGCATTTCCCACAAGACACTAACATTCCCCTTAATCTTGGTCTAAGAGCTGGGTTTCTGCAAACTAGTCCTTTTCAGACTTCAAAGTGGTGAGAAATTTCCAGGTACTGAAAGCTCATGAGACCATAAAGCCTAACCTGAACCAACATGCACAGATCCTATCCTTTCATTTGAGAAAAATCTTTGATGCTTCTCATGTTCCACTAGACAATGAGAACAAGGAACAAAACCCAGCCAATTCAGTGCAGCACAAAACAACAAGGATGGTAACTGCTGTGCCCCCCTGGGTACTGGCAGGTCAGGTGTATAAATCCCACTTGTTCCAGGATAAAGCAGGAAGCAGAGGGGCAGGGCAGCAACCGGTGATGAGCAGCCAAGAGAGAAAAGATCACCCTTTAATGAAGTAAGTACCAACAAGACTAACAGTATGATTAACGTTCCTCTAGATACTCTCCCCTATATCCCAAAGATTCTTCCTCTGCACTAGCTTCCAAATATTACCAAGGGGAGTGTCTATAGAAGAAATATGACATGATTTTTAAAGGATTTTCTGGACTTCTCTGAACCTTAGATTCTTCTTTCATAAGAAGTGGGATCAAATTATTTCTTCTAGCTCTGAGTTAGTGACACCAAATGAGGGTCTCTCATTTTGCAGGTTAAGGCACATACACAGACATCTCAGAAGATTGATTTTTGCTGTTGTTTCCATCTGCCCTTTAGTAGTAAGGGTCAACCAGAAGAGCTGGAGTAACCTAGGTGTGAAACCTGGTTCTGTGTCCTTGGGCAAATTATTTAACCTCTCTGAGCTTGTCTCCCTTAATCTTTAAAAAGAGAATAACCATCTATACCTTATAGGATTCCCAAGAGGATTAAGAGAAATAACTAAATATATGTGAAAATACTTCCTGCAGTGCCTGACACTTGGTTGGCAACTGAAAGCTTTTCTTCTTTCTTTCATGTATATCTAGGGGGTTGGCAAGGGAAAAGGTTGAGTTGAATTACACTAACCTCTAAAATCTGAAGGGAACATTTTCAAAACAAATTCAGCAAATTTTTTCTACGTGCCCATGTGCAAGACAAAGACTATGTCACGAACTTCTGGGGCCCTTGGTGAGTACTCAGGCGGGTGACAGAGACAAGGGGATATGTACAGAAATAACACGTCAGAGAGGGACAAACCAGTTGCTGGGAGCAGGGCAAACTTAGTAGGGTAATAGGATACTTGGTAGAGAAACAAGTGAGACAGATGGTTCCTGTGGCTTTCCAGCACTCAGGTTCTCACCTCCAACCATAAGTCTACTTAGCTGTGAATGAATAGGCATTTTCTTATCAGAGAACTGGTTAACCAATTAATACATTCCCAAACAGTAGTTCTCTACTCATTGTCAAAGATAGGGGGAAAAAAATTAACTACTTTGAGTCCTTACAATGTGCCTGGTAGTGTTCTAAGCACTATGCAAACATGAACTAATCAAATATAAAGATCCTATAAGATGAAGACTAGTATTGAAGGATTATTATTGTTCCCATTTTATGAAGAGAAAATTGAAATGCTCAATTAACAAGTATTAGATTTGGGTTTAGACCACAGGTCTGCTAACTCCAAAGTCTATGTCTTTATATTTAGATTTTCTTCCCTAGAAAAAGGAAATTATAGGCAGAAAGACTTGACATAGAATACCAGGGTGGATGATCAAAGTATATTCTAAGAGAACTCGGCAATGGTTTCATGTTCTAGCTACTGTTGGGTATAGATTAATAGGTAAAAGAGTCTAATTGTTGCTACTATATAAACAAAGTCAACAGTGAGAAGGAAGATAGGCTTGTAAGAGAATGCTAGAGCTCTAGGTCCTCTCACTGAAATGCCAAACTGATCCTGCATACACACAAACTGATCCTGCATCCGTTCCTAATATGCCCCTGAACCCTAGCCCTTCCAGGTTGCAGGTAATTCCTGTGGTCAATGCCTTCTTCTCCATTCCTATCACTAACACTTCACCTCAGGGCCCACTGTATCACCCCCAGATTGGTGCCTTCCTTACTCTTGTCCAATCTATCATGCCCACCAATGCCAAATTGATACACACAAAATACACACATCATCATGTTCTCTGCCTCTAAACCTATGGTCTCTACTGTAGTCTGAAAAATTCCACAAATCTAGCATTAAACCCTCCACAGTCTGGCTTTACCTACCCTCTCAGCTTTATCTTTCACTTCCTGTAACTGCCCCATTTCTCCATTCTTGCCTCTATCACCCATATCAATTCACCATCCCTTGTGAGAACCTTGAAACTTGCCCAGCTATGCTTCCTACTTCCAGTTTCTTCCCTACCAGGATATCATACTGCACCCTCACCCCCACCACTTTTAATCTACCCAAGACTTCTCAAATTTTACCTCCTAGAAGTATCTCCTGACCAAATCTGGTAGCCACCCTGGACACCTTGCTGTTGTTCAAACATGCCAAGTACATTCCGGGCTCAGGGCCTTTGCTCATTCCCTTCTATTCCCGACACCTTAAATGTTCTTCCCTCAGATATCCAAATGGCTTACTCCCTTCCTTCATTTCTCTGCTTCGATGTCATTAATCAGGGAGGCTACCCTTCCCTGACCTCCAACTGTTCCTATGACTTTATCCTACTTTATTTCTCTTCAGAGCATTTATCCCTGATATTTGATACTCAAATTTACATACTGTCTATCACTTCCATCAAAATACACACTCTGAGGGGTACGTTGATGGCTTAGTTGGTTGAGTGTCCCACTTCGGCTCAGGTTGTGATCTCACAGTTCCATTAGTGATTTAGACCCCCACACTGGGCTTGCTGCTGTCAGCCAGTCAGCTCAGAGCCCACATCAGATCCTCTGTCCACCTCTCTCTCTGCCCCTCCACCACTTGCACTCTCCCCAAAATAAATAAATACTAAAAAAAAAAAAAAACAAAAAAAAAAAAACCACATACACATACTCTGTTAGGGAAGGGATTTGGTCTGTTTTGTTTCCCCCAGGGCCTAGAAGTGCCTGGCACGTAATATGAACTCAATATATATTTGTGGAATGGATGCATGAATAGAGTTCTCCAACATCTTTTAAATTCCATAATGTTATCACACACAGGCCTTCTAAAAATTTGTCCTGATTTGCCCATTTTTTTCTTAATTACTCTCAACTGACAGTGAATTTCTCAAAGGCACAAACCACATATTATTCATTTCTACAAATATTTATTAAGGACTTATTATGTGCTATGTCTCAAGTAGCCTGGAAAATTGGAAAGAGCACTGGAGGAGAAATCCTAGTTTAGTCCTGACTCTACCATTAGTTGCGTGACCCTAGACAAATCCATTTTTCTCCCTGGGCCTCAGTTTCTTCATACATGAAACAAGGAGAGTAACATTATCAAGTCTCTCCTGGCTCTAGCATCTGTTAAAATTTATAAGAGGTAAAACTTGGCCCAGCCCAGTGCCTTAGACATCACAGTACTCAGTAAATATTTGGTTTCTTTGTTGTTGATTCTCCCGTTACACAGGAATCTGAGTTGTCTTGGAACAGTTCGGACAGAACAAGTAAAAGTTTAAGCCCCACTTCCTTCTGACTCCACAGGATAATCTCATTCTAATGTTTGTGATAATAAAGAATTCTGGTGTTTGTGAGAGGATAAAGCACTGAATTTGAAGTTGGAAAATATGAATTCCCATCACCGCCACTTACTTGGCTGTACAACCTTGAACAAGTCATTTCTGAGCCTTAGTCTCCCCATCCATAAAAAAAGACATATTGGCCTACTCACAGCTCTTCATAGGCACCTTTTAATGCTGCTCCATCTACCTGGAATGTTCTTTGCCCTTTCTTTGCTGGACTTACTCTCTACTTATTCTCAAGGATCAGCATAAGCTTGCTTTTTAAAGGAAAAGTGTCTTCTTGCCACTCTCCTCACCCCTGGCGTACTCTTACAGCACTTACTTCCACTGTTTATCTCAAATTATTATAGCATTTATTTCTATTACTACCTCAATTATTTACTATCCGTCTCTAAGGCTGTATCCACCACAAAGGCAAGGACTGTATCCATTTTGTTCATCATTATACTACTCAGTGCTTGCATAAGCACAAAAGTATCCCACAGATATTCTTATGGACAAATGTCTAAACTAATACACCTAGACACTTTAATGCCTCTACAAAGCTTTTTGGTTCACTCAGAGAAATCTAATAAACACTTATTGCACTCTAAGATCTTTTACAAGTTTCTGAGAATCAAGGTTCGAGACAGGTAACTGACATACATGGAGGTTAGAAAAAAAGTCACTGGAAATCATTTGAACTGAAAAACTCTGGAAGCTTAAAAAAAAAAAATCAGAGAGAAAGGGACAGGGAACATTTTTACTCCTAGTCTTCTCCAGAAGCCTATTATCCAGAATGACGAGAAAAATCCCAAGCTTCCATGGTAAGGAAATGACCCACTGGTGGCCTGGTCCTTGTATTCAGGATGGAGGAAGTGACTGTCCACAGGCTGAAAGCCAGGAAATGGGGGCAGATATCCAAGACAGCCTCCCTCCTCCACCATTCCCTTCTGTCACCTCTAGAAAGCTTCTGGATGCTGACCCTGGTCGACCTAGAGGCTGGGCCTCCCACACAGGTGGCTGGGAAACAGAGGCAACAGAAAGGGGGACAGGCCAGGAGGGCAGGAAGCTGCAGGGTAGTGTGTGAGGTGACCGAGAGGGGACTGTAGGCTCAGCTAATCTAACTCTGAAGCTACTCTTTACCTTTGGACAACTCTTCGCTCTAAGAGGTGTTTTGGCCACATTCTTCTCCTGTCTCAGAGAGGCCAAGGGAAGACCCAGCTCCCATGGAGGGTCCAGAACCCGAAGTGGCCTACCTTCCCCAGGAAGAATGCTTCACTCTCTCCCTAACCCCTAATCCGTGTCCTAAACCCCAAGGGAGCCCACACTCCCAGCTTCCTGCAAAGAGCCCTAAGACCTGCCTAAGATCACAGGCACCAAGATACCCGTGAGACGCCCTGGATCCGGTCAGAAGTCACAACTATCCTCATTTCCCACAGAAAACCCAGAACCCAGGGTAACTCTCCATCCCCATATAACTGGCCCAAACCCTGAGAATCCCTTCCTTACTCTCCATATTCCACAAAGCCCTCACTCCAAGAGAACTCAGGCCCCAGCTTTCTTAGAAAGAATTTTATTTTTTTTTAAGTTGTGATATATTTATTTTGAGTGAGAGAGACAGAGAGAGAGAGAGAGAGAGAGAGAGAGAGAGAGAGAGACAGAATATGAGAATATGAATCCCGAGCAGGCTCGGCACAGTCAGCGCAGAGCTCAATGCGGGGCTCAAACTTCCCAACCGTGAGAACAGGACTTGAGCCAAAACCCAGAGTCGGAGGCTTAACCGACTGCGCCACCCAGGCGCCCCCTTAGAAAGTTTTCATTTGGGGACCTGCGGCCTCCAGATTCACAAAAAAAAGCTGGTTCCCTCACAGAGCCCAGCATCCCTTCCTCGAGGGACCTCAACCCTCAGCAGCCCAACCCGCATATCCCTCGCATCCTTCTGTCTTCGGCCCCCCAATTCCCGAAGCCCCACAACCTCCGAGTCCTCGGGGAGCGTTGTGCTCACTTCCCCAGTTCTCCTGCTAAAGCGCCGGGGTCCATGGGGGTCCACTCAGCCCGAAACTCCCGAGGCTGCCAGCTCCCTTCAGGCGTCCTGGGCCCGGGCTTCCGAGATAACGGCGGAACAGAACGGCGCGGCCCTTCCTTACCCGACTGGGCGGCCATGGTTCCGGGGACGCGGAAATGGGGAGGAGGTGGTGGAGACTACAACAACTCCTCTCAACTCTCGCAGCCGTCTCAGGCGCGGGAGGATCGCGGCCCCCCGGCGCCAGCTGGATGCACCGCCTACGGCGCCCGGGGAGGACCAAACCGCACCTGGCACGGGGGTACGCCCGCCGACGCCCCGCCCCGCTGACGCCAGGCCACGCCCCCTGACTCGGGCTCTGTGGGGACCCTGGTGCCTCCCAGAGAGAGCGAAGCCTTTTGTTGAGTGCCTGAGCTGGTAAGGGTGATTGTCCGCGGCCGTGAGGTGGTTTGTCAGCATAGTCCCCGGGACTTCTGGGAGGTCTCAACAGGAGATCCTCAGCCCATTTTACAGATGGGGGCAGCTGAGGACCCGAGGAAAGAAGTTCTATTACCTCAAAATGGCTCAGCTCACTAGGAGCAGAGGTGAGATGGGAACCCAGGTCGCCTAACTCCCAGGCAAAAGCTCTTTCTAGTAGAGTGTTTAGGACCAAGAATATGAATATGGAGGGGGGCCTGTCTGGCTCAGTCATTAGAGCATTCCATTCTTGATCTTGGGGTTGTAAATTCGAGCTCCGTGTTGGGTGTAGAGATTGCTTAAAAATAAAAATCTTAAAAAAAAAAAAAAAGGAATATGAATATGGAGAAGCTACTCCACAAATAACTTTGGGGATTTAGAGTGGACTTTTCTTAGGCTTCCAGCTCAAAGAAGCCACTTATCTGCCCCACTGTGAGTAAGCTGGCACTTAGTAGATAATCTCTAGGTCAAAGATGGTGTGAAGGTGGTGCAACCAGCATTCTAGGGGCAGATTCTTATCGGGGCCAAACAGGTATATAAATAAATGCAGCACACCAGATCTTCCAAATTTTCAAGACAAGCCCAAACTCCAGGTATTTAGGTGAATTTTCCCACTTTTTAAAATGTTGGTAACATTCAGAAATTCTAAAAATGCCATGTAGACTAAAAGGAACACACTTGTAGACTGGATTTGCTCTTCTGGTTCTTCTTTGTGGAGGAGAGAGCCCTGGACAAGGAGTTAGAACAGCAGGCTGGTTCCTGGCAGCTGCTAGCTGGCTGAGGGGCCTTGAGAACCACTTTCTTTCACTGGGTTTGGGAGGGAATTGGGGTCCTCTATGTGACAAAGGGTGGGCTGCATCAGCAGGACCCTGTAGTCCTTCCCATCTGATTCTCCTGTGATGCGTGTTTGGCGACTGTCATTTCCTTAGACTGGATTTAGGTCATGGGAAAAGTGTCCAAATGACCAGGAAGAGGCAGGAATGGGGCCCAAGGAAATGGATCATGACACCCCCGCTAAAGACAAAGTTCAACTCTGCTGCTGTCTGGCTCCAGCACTCCAATAAGCAAAGGTGGGCACAATTCTCTTTTCTTCCTGACCTGTGTAATCCAAATAGGAAGCAGGTCAGATGTTTCTCCTCTGGGTGTGGCAGGTGGCTCCTGAAATCCTGAGTATAGAGAAAGTGCTGAGGGGGTGGGGGAGGGAATGTGCCTGACTTCCGGTAATTCCTGGGAACCTCCAGCGGTTGGCTTTACAGTTTCTGAAGAATTTCTGGTCTGATTATAGCAACTACAGGATTGTGTGTTGAATTAAAGTGGCAGGGATCCAGGGGACTCTGACAAGCCACCTCATGGTAGGCAAAAAGGGAGCAGGGATTTTATTCACCCTACACATGCAAAGAGGTAATGCTGTATTTTGCCAGGCACACAGGCACTGGAAGCTTTGGAACCAAGACCCCTGTTTGTCTTCCCTCTCCCTCAGCCCCACAGCAAGGCACCCAGGTCTGTCTTTTCTCCCTCCTTACCCTCTCTCTTTCCACTTCTTTCCCACCTCCAGCCTCATGGTGTTCACTAGCAGGGAGTAGGGGGATAACCAACTCCCCCAAGTTCCTTCCAGGGAAGTTTAGGTAACTCTTGAGAAATGCAAATTGAAATGTAAAGAAAGAAAATAGCAATCTGTAGAAATGTATACCAAAAGATATCTTTCCAGTATAGGCCCAAAGAATATTCCAAGATCACTTGTGAACTCCAGGGGGGTTTCTGGAAGACAGAAAATCCTGGGTAGGGAGAAGATGTGAGTTTCTAGCACCCAAGTCACCCGTTCACACTTTGATTACCCCACCATAGTTTGGTCAGTCCCTAAGGCCAGATCCTGCTGACTGACAATCAACTCTTTGGACCTATAGAAATGAGAACCTGGACCCTGAGAAACACCTGAAGGTTCTGACTCTGCCATCCTGAGGGAACGGGTCTACTGATTCCCAGCTATACCTTCCGATTGTCACTTACACTTTCATCAAATTGATCCTGTCTTTGGCCTCTAGTCTCTCCACTCCTAGAATCAGTCCCATCCAAGAGCAACTGATTAATCCTCCAGAATTATGTGTCTGCTCAAAAACCTTCAATAGCTCCCTGTTGCCAACAAAACAAAGGCTAAACCAGGCCCTCATGAGTGAACTACATCTCACTTTGCAGGCTTTTCTCCTACTCCCTTCACTCCAGAACTGTTTTTCCAGAATACATTCTGCCCTTGTACCACTCTACCATTTCCCTCCGTGTTCTTTGTAATTTTGTTGCCCCTTTCTACCTATTCTAGTTTCTAAATGCTTAACACATTATCTTCAATTATATCATTTTGCAAACCCTGTGAACTAATCTAAATCTGCACTGATACAATAGCCATTAGCACATGTGGCTATGTAAGTTAAAATGAAATAGAACTTAAAATTAAGTTCCTCAGTCCACTAGCCACATTTCATGTGCTTGCTAGCCACATGTGCCTAGTGGTTACTGTGTTGGACAGTCCAGATAGAGAACATCTCCATCATGACAGAAAGTCCTGTTTTAGACAATGATCAGTAAGGGCTGCTAACATCACAAAAAGGGACTGCCAGGCATCATGTGCCTCATGAAATGATGCAACAAGAGGTATATAGTACCATTTATGACATAGTCTTACTAAATACCCAAGCCTGAACCTGGTCAAGCTTCTGGATTTAACAATTTACAGGAAATACAAGAGTAAGAGGAGCTTATTAACACCACAGTGATGCATATAGCAAAACTGAAGCTGTGGGAAACTCAATAGGACAAATGACAGATAAACTGCGGGGTGCCTGGGTGGTTCAGTTGGTTAAGTATCCAACTTCGGCTCAGGTCATGATCTCACAGTTCATGGGTTTCAGCCCTGTGTTGGGCTCTGTGTTGACAACTCAGAGCCTGGAGCCTGCTTCAGATTCTATGTCTCCCGCTCTCTCTGCTCCTCCCCCACTTGCACTCTGTCTCGCTTTCAAAGATAAATAAACCTTAAATTTAAAAAAAACATGTAAACTGTAGAAGTAAGAAAAGAGGAACCTATGGATGTAATAAGAGACTTAGGAGACCTCCAATAGCAAGATGTGGATCTGATTTGGATCTTAATGCAAGCAAACTGAACAAAAAAGTTGAGACAACTAGGAAAATTTGATCAATGATTGGATATATGATGACATTAAGGAATTATTGTTAATTTTTTCAGGTACATAAAATAGTATTTTGGTTGTTTTTGAAAATCATCATTGAGATGCATATTTGAAATACTTAATAGATGGCATAGGACTAGGATTTGCTTCAAAATAGTCCAGGCAAGAGAAAGGGAGCAGTATGAGGGTGGGGACAAAACAGGATTGGACAGGAATTGATGGTTATTGGGGTTGGGTCATAGGTATGTAGAGGCTTTACTGTCCTATTCTACTTCATTGCATGTTTTGTTTTCCATCTCTTATTGGGCTTATGAGTTCTTGGAGATCCCTGATCTTTGCATTTCCTACCGTATCTTAGTGCTGTTCAACTTGATTAAAGCCTTAGGTCAAAGTGGAAGAGAGGGAGAAAAGAGACCTTTTCAGAGGGATGACCTTGTAGCTCTATTGTGTGTGTGTGTGGGGGGGGGGGTGGAGCCTGAGGTGAGGCCAGGTTTGTAACCTATCTTCCATCTCATACTCTGCTACTGAGGAACCTTAGGGAGCTGTACATCCACTGCTCCAGGTAGAGGGCTTGGCCAGGGTCCCATCTGCCCTGTTGCAGAGCATGTGAATAACCTGTGATTGTCCTCAAGGTTCTGATTGTCCACAAGCTAAGCTCCACTGTGGTAGCCTTAAGCTTAGGAATTCCATACACTTGTCAGGACTAGGGCTGTCAGGTTACATCTTGGGTAGGACTGTATATGCAGCCAGTCCTCTAGCCTGTGCTTCTCATCCCTAATTATCAATGGCTGCCTGAGTCCCACGTATGCAGAAGTGTTTCCCAGAGGCCAAATCAGTGTGATTACTCCCCAACCCATTCACGCTCCCCCCCCCACCCCCGCCCCCAGTTACACAGACAAGTCCACAGCTCACAGTAATGTAAAACCATTTGTTTAATTCTAAATCAAATCACTTTCACAACAGTGAAAATTAGTGACTGGTCAAGATGTGCCACTTTACATGGTGTCATTTTCTGACTGTGGTCGGGACCTGGTCCTAATCCACAAAGGTGGCAGGGGCGGGGCGGGGGGGGGGGGTGGGCTGGACGCCAACATAGAAAACACACAAAAGAAATGAAAACTGCCTTGGCAGAGGGGCAAGGTGGTGAGCCTGCAGAGGGGTGGTGGGAAGGGGGTTTCCTGTTGGGGCTGAGCCAGCAGTCCCAAGTTGGCTCTCCTGCCCCAGCTCCCAGTAGAGGGTGAGTGGGGGGCCTAGAAGGTTCAAAATCAAAGGGTACATGGCCAACCTGCCTTGGCTCACAGGTTCCTGGGATGCCTTTGCTGGTGGAGTTCTCCTGGGCTCACTCTACTTCGTCAAAGAGTCCCAATAATTTGTCTTCCTACCCACAACCCTTTCTTTTTTAACTTTTCTTCTGGAAACCCATTTCTGTTGGGCCCATCTATCTGAAGTCCTCTCTCTCACCACTAGGTGGGGCTACTGCACTGAGCGATCTCACCAATTCACTTGTGCTGAGAGGTTGGGGTCCCTCTGACTTTTGGGATTTCCAGGAGGTGATAAAAAGAGCACTCTTGAATGGGTGTCCCAAGAATGTTTAAAATCCATCAGGGACACTGTAAAGCTGGTAGCTTAGTCCTACCAAATGGATTCGGCAAATGAACCACCTTTTCAACACTTAACGTTTTGTCTGATTAAACACTGAACTCTGGCATTGACAGGTACAGAAGGGAAGGGGTGGGGGCTGTGGACAGGAGAGGAGGACTTCCCCTGTCTTCCTCAAGGTCTTGGTTTCCACATGCTATGCAGAGCCACAGCTGGAAAAAAGCACTAGGTGGGGCTTTCTACCACTTATTGGCTATGGCTAGGGGTGAGCCAGGAGCAATGTGGACTGGTAAAGTGACAGAGAGGCCCCCAGAGGAAGTCCATCTTCCACGACCCCTGGGATCTCCTGGAAGAGGCTGAGTTTCTAGGAAAAGGCCTGACCAGGAGAGTGAGAACCATTCCACAAGTGAACTGTCCTCCTGCCTGGAACCACTCCCTCAATCAGATTCTGAGGAAAAAGTTTGTGAACTAGAAAAACAAGTCGAGGGCTTGGGAAAATGATTCCCCTGGAAATTTCCTGGGGAAAACCACACCATGTCATCGTGCTGAAGCTCTCTAGGCCCTGCTGTCTGGCATTAAAAATCATCAAGGGTTGCCTGCTCCATAGTTGCATGATTCCCTGGTTTTAGTACACATACAAGGAGTTTTCAGGGGTATCCACCAAGCCATACCCAAATCAGGGTCATATGCGGATCTCCCCACTCCTGCTTCTTCATAAAGGACAATTTGGCTTCTGGGGAAGATGGTCTTCAACATGCGCTGACTTGACAAAGCCCCCAGTTCCCGTTGGGTGGGTCTGAGAGGACGCACTTGGAGCTTTTGTAGGCTTGGGGAAAGGGCTGCTTGTTCAGTTCCTACATCAGAGCTCCAAATCCCATCAGAGTCCCAATGGCAGGTCTTTCCTGATGCGTAGTCCTGGCTTCAGCAGCAGTCTCGGCTGTGTGTCCTCTGGCAGAGAGGCGCAGATGCACGTATTTTTGGGGGGAGAGAGGATGGGAAATCTGTGAGTGAAACCACATGTCTCTGGGGATAATACACACCAGGAAACCAGGAGGTCATTCAAGCCACTCTCTGCAGCCAGAGACTGAGCATGGCCTAGAGCCAATAAAAGATCTTTGGCTCTCTGGTGAAATCATGAAGTGACTCCAGCTTTAGATGCTGCAATTATGATCTTTATAGGACAGCAATTTCTTGCATTTCTGCTAAGGAGGAGGAGGAAATAGAACACAGCAGCACTGGGATCTGGAGCCTCACTATATGGGGAGTCCCACTGATTTTGGAAGCCACTTACCAAGGGGTATTTAAAGAGATGAAAGAAAGTTTCTATTTGGTTCATCCCTTTGTTTTTGTAATATTAAATTCAGGTGAAATTGTACTGACAATTTCTCTTTTCCTGCCTCTTCCCTGTGCAGAGTCAGGACCTGCTAAGCTGGTTGGAACAGGACTTCATGGTGTAACTCATGAGAGACGACTCAATGCCAAAGACTGAGGTTACAGCAGGGTGTTTACAGCAGTGGCCATACTCCAGAGTCCTTGACAACAGGTCTTGAGTCCCAAAGCTCTGATGGAGAAGCAAAACTCCTTGATGTGTTACTGACCCCACCGATTCCAGGGGTCAGGATTAGCCAGGGAGCCAAACATCGAGAGTGGGTGTGGCATGTCACCAGTCCAGAGGCCCTGCCGTGGATATAGGCTGGGACCCAGCATTAGGCAATCAACAGCCAGAACATGATCACCAGGGCCACAAACAGGAAGAGGCGTGATAGGAACTGCTCATCCACATACTGGGGTGTTCCAGGGACAGCTGGAGAGAAAGGAGGGAGAAGAGAGGCTGTCAGAACACTGCAGCTGTGAGCACTGCCTGTCTGGGCCAGAATTGAGAACATCAATCTTCATCTCTTTAGAACAGAACTCTGCACACTAAAAAGATTTCCAAACCCCAAATAACATCAGGCAAAACAAAACTTGAATTATGAAGATATGTGGAATAATATAACAATGAGGACAAGGTCTCCAATTTATCCTAAGAGAGTCTGGTCTGCAGATGTACATAAAACAGGAAGCTCTTAGAGGAAACAATAAAAGAAAAGCTGCTGTTAAGCCTCTTCTGTGTGCTAAGTGTTTTGTACACACACCTTGCTGGGTATTATTATTCCCATTTTGTGTAAGTAGAAACTGAAGCACAGGTATGAGGTGACCTGCCCAAGATCACAAAGTTCACAAGTTAGTGGCAGAGCCCCAGTCATGCTCTCAGCCTCTCTGCATGCTGCCTTGAGTCACAGAGTCTCTAGATTCTAGCACTGTTGAGCATGGAGGGGTCTTAGCCCCACATAGAGTGCCTTCCTTTTCTAGAGGATAGAACTAGGGCCCAGACAAGGCAAAATGGCTTGTCTCTTCCATCACACAGCAAACTAGGGACAGAACTGGGCCTCCACTCCTCCCTGCTGTGAGAAAAGCTATGTAGGGCTCCCTGTCCAAACTTTGGGGGAATGAGTGTATGAAAACCAATCCAGGATGGGCAAACATATCAAACATGATAAAGGAAAACTGTGATTGTAGCATGGGGATAAAGTGATCTCTGGATCAGTCTAGTCTGGCTATAGAGCTCTCTTTAACTGAGGAACCCAGGTTGAGCCCTGGACCAGGAAGAAGGGAAGGAAGCTGCCAAGCAGGTTCTTACTGCCTCTACAGGGCCCTGTCCCTCCTTCAGGGAAGGGTACACCCTGCCCTGTGGGGTCTCCTTCCTTTGAGAAAATATGTAAATGAAGGAGAAACCTTTGAGGTGAAGGAGGTACAAAGGGCATTTCAAGATTTCTTGATGCTATACTATGCCCCAGACAGGTGCTCTGATGATTCATGCAGGCAGGCAGTCAACAAAGACTTACTGATTGCCTGCCATATGCCAAGCATCAGGGTAAAGGCCAAAGAAAACTGGGATGACCCAGGAGTAGGTTTCTGTCCCGAAGAGCATAAGCTTCTGGCCAGGAACCACACACTGGTTCCTTCTGCAAATACACTGAGTCCATCACAAATGAGGCTCCAATGAGTACAAGCAGAATTCAACCAACTTCAGCACCTCTGCAGATTCCATGGTAAGGATCTTGGCTCTGGTGTCAGATTGGGATAAAGTACAGGGTACCCACCTTGCCGCCTAGTTCTACATGGAATGCAGCTGGTACCTTTAAGCTGGCTGGAAAGAGAAAGGTAGTGGCAGGTAACAGACCTAGAAAGAGTTATCAAGGGGATGGGACTTGGGACCAGCCCCATGTGTATCCTGAGGGAAGCTGGACAGAGATGCCAGAGAATAGAGAGGCTCTGAATCCTGGTGGGTTGCCTCACTCTTCCCTGCCCCCAAATGGTGAAAGTGGGGGATACGTGAACAGGATGAGGCTTTTCTTCAGCTAGGTATACTAGGCATTATTTTATTCTTTTTCATTTTATAGGCACATAGTATGTCTTGGGAAACATACTGAGCATTTTCTGATTTGTGAAACGGAGCTAGCTAATTGCACACCTATCCCACAGGTGTACACAGGCTTGTGGTGAGGATCCCCTGGGTTTGTGATGGCAAATATTTTGAACATGCCTAATATTTGACGGGTGTGCAATATCATTATGACTACCAGTAATCTGGAAAGAGTTCACATTTTGAAAAGCCTAAACTTCCAAGCAGTGACAATTATCTGTAATCTTCATACTAATGAATTCCAAGGAGCCTCCAACCAGGATTACCAAGGAGATAGGGTCTTACCTGGAGGAGGCCGCCCATCATTTATATTAAATGCTGTGGCAAATATCCCAAAGGGAAATGCCCCAATTCCAAAAGACATCTGGAAGCCACCATCTCCAAATCCAAATCCTTGAAATCCCTGTGTGGAAGAAGTGCAATTCAGAAGAACAAATACATTTCTCCTGCACCTGTCAAACATGTCACCTGCAGGTGGCACCTGCCTTTCCTCCCTATCCTCTGCCACCTGTTTCCAAAGGGGGAGGGACATCTTTTCCTCCCATCTAGACCCCAAGGCAGAGGAACCCTGAGGTTCCCCTAAGGAACCCTGGTCCCGCTAGCCTTCAAGGAGTCCCAGCCAAGGAGTTGTGAATGCCAGAAAGGCCTGGTCCTGGTCCAAAGTAAAACAGTCTGCTGATGCAAGTCAGGGTTCTTAGAGCGCCAGTTTTTTCCCCAGAATCCCACACTAGTCAGTAAAATTTTCTACATGCTTTATAATAGCAAAATTGGCAACAATCCGTACACACACATTATTGGTAATAACAAAAAAGTGGAACCCTAATTAACCGACAATGGAGGTCATGATCAAAATCTTGATACATGCTCTCTAAAGACCATTATGTTGATAGTGCAGCAACACAGAGAAGCTCTTGTGACCAAGTTATCAAACAAAACTGAACACTATGGTCACAAGTACATGACAACATGTAGGTATGTGAACAAGATACAGGTAAGTATTTTCCCTCAAAATTTTCTTTTAATATTTTTACAAAGAATTTTAAAAAATGTAAAATACTTTTTCTGATTACAAAAGTATATATGCTTGTTATAAGAAACTTATACATTAGAAGAATAGTGGACATAGAAAGTCAGAGGTCTCTTCATTCACCACTTCAAGGCCATGCTCTCTCCAATAAACACTGTTACCAGTTTGGTGTATTATCCTCAGCTTTCCCCCCATAACATGTTCTACACTACATCGTCTTTCATATGAAAAGACTCAGTAAAGGGGCACCTAGGTGGCTCAGTCGGTTAAGCATATGACTTTGGCTCAGGTCATGATCTCATGGCTTGTGAGTTCAAGCCCTACGTCAGGCTCTGTGCTGACAGCTCAGAGCCTGGAGCCTGCTTCGGATTCTGTGTCTCCCTCCCTCTTCCCCTCCCTTGCTTGTGCTCTGTCTCTCTCTCTCTCTCTCTAAAAAATAAATAAACCTTAAAAAAAAAAAAAGATTCAGTAAGAATTACAACACTGTGAATAAGCAACCCATTTTTTACCTTGACCAAGGTTGCACAGCTTGTAAAAGGGGTAGAGTTTAGACTGGAAACTAGGTCAATATGATCTGAAAACCCATGCTCTTAATTATTGTGCACATCTTACAAAAATTTTCTCTCCTCCCCCACATCCCTGGGTAGATCCTTAGAACAAATGATTAAAAAATAATAAGAAAATTTACTGGGTCAACTGCTCTCCACAAAGAGCTCACTGGCCTTCATTTGTGAGTCTTTTGCAAGTTATGAAAGTGGCTGTTCCTTATCCCACACCGAGCAGCCTGGCATCCAGCTCCAAACTTCTTGCTGGGTGGCACTACCTATAAAACCTAACAGCAGATAAACTAAGAGAACAAATCTACAGAGAAGAAAAACAACCAGTTTTCCATCTCCTCAGTATAGAAATGCCTCCTATTCAGACCCAGCATGGTTGAGTCTGAGGGCTCCTGGGACCGAGGCTGCCTTACCCAGAAAAGTGCAACTGTTTAATCAGGAACTACCACTTCATTGAGTGCAATCCCGAGGACTGACCTTCTGGGCTCCCTTTTAGCAACATCTATACAATCCCCTAAGTCCTTACATTTGGTGGGTATATGTTCTTGGGGCAAAGTAGACAAAAAGCATCACTGGTGGCTGTGGGTGCTTGTATATGCTGGAGGTGTGCACCACAGTAATTAAGGCCAGGGCCTCTGGCTTCCTGAGGTTAGGAGCCAAAGTTCTGCTGAGAAACAGAGCCTGGAAAGGTTAAGGTGATATTACATGGTAGTCAAGGGGTAGCGCTAGGTCAGTATGTCCAACAACCTATGATCCTAATTCTTTTGGAGAAATGAAAAACTCTTGTGAGGACCAAATTATCAGACAAAACTGAACACTATGGTCACAAGTATGCTCAGGACAATATGCTGGTAGGTGGACAAGATATAGATAAGTATTTTCCCTCAAAATTTTTCTTTTAATATTTTAATTTAGAGAAATAAAAATATACTTTTTTGGGGTTCTGGTAGCATGGATAAGTATTTTGCTTTTAAAATTTCTTTAGGGGTGCCTGGGTGGCTCAGTCCGTTAAGCATCCGACTTCAGGCTCAGGTCATGATCCCACCGTTCAGGAGTTCGAGCCCCGGGTCAGGCTCTGTGCTGACACTCAGAGCCTGGAACCTGCTTCGGATTCTGTGTATCCCTCTCTTTCTGCCCCTCCTCAGCTGCACTCTCTCTCTCTCAAAAATAAACATTTTTTAAAAATTAAAAAAAATAACATTTAATATTTTAACTGAAAATTTTACCACTACATCAGATTTAAATGAGCAAATTTTTTGAGCTAGTGATTCTTCTATGAATTTGTCCTGGTAAAATAACCACAAACCTGTTAAAAAATGTATCTATAAGTTCATCAGAGTATTTTTAAAATAAAAAAAAGAAAACAATTCAATGTTCAACAAAGGATCAAATAATGTTAAGTTCATACAACTAAATACTAAACAGCCTTTAAATAAAATATTACTGACATGGAAAATCTCAAGATACATTGTTAAAAGTCTCCCCCTCTGATATAAACTCCATAAGTTTATCTCTGCTATGTTCACTGATCTATCACCAATGCCTAGAATAATGCCCAGCATAGAAAAGGCACTCAGAATGAATGAAATTTTAAAAAGAGTTACAGGAGCAAAATACTGTAAAAAAAATAATAAAATATATGTATACATAATATATCTATAAATACATGCACATAAAGAGATTTACAAAATTTATAGAACAATAGAAAATAGACCAAAATATTTCCAGCAGTTTTTTCTGGATGGTGTGATTTTAAGTGATTTTTTTCTTCTCTTTCTCCTTTATGTATTTTACAATTTTTCCTTTACTTTTATAATCAAGGAGAAAAAGTGTAGGGCCAAGATGGAAACTTCTAAAGCCATGAACTCATTTCTAGAGGCTTCTCCTAGAATGTTCCTCACCCCTCTGTTCTCTGGCTCTGGCCTCTGTCCTTGAGGACGGGGAGGGGTCTTCTCTCTGAAACAGAAACATTGTAAAATAAATATTATAAAATGTTTACAGCTGTTCCTTGAGTGGAGTGGGAGCTCTTCACCAACAGGGTAAGGTCCACTGTGCCTAGCATACGAATTTATGCCAAATTAAACCAAATCCTAACCTTCGTTCTACTTGCAATGGTTTTTTCAACCGTATAGAAAGCCAGGGAGAAAATTCACGTATAAGATGTTCACCATATTGCACTATAGCCTACTCCTCTCACAGAGAGCCTGGCTCAGACTGGTTATGAACGCTAGCCAGACACCCTCTCTGAACCTGTGTAACATAGGGGTCATGGATACTAAAAATCCCAAATCCAAACCGAAACAGAGCTGAGATTCAGGGTCTCTCTGATCTAGCCCTGTTAACTTCAGCTTTACCTCCCATTATTCCTTGGTAAGTACTCTGCACTATGCTTTTTGCTTCTGGGTTTAGTCCCTACCATCATTCATCCCCAAAATACTAGACAAAGGGTTCGCTACCCATTAGGCACTAGGCAGGATATGACCAATACTAAGCCTGTGACAAACCCTACTCTTAAGGTGCTTATGGTTTAAATGGGGGTACACCGATCACAATACAGCATGAGAAGGGACTTCTTGAATAGAGGTATCAACTACCTAGGGTGGAAGCATGGATGAGAGCAACTAATGTGGGGAAGAAGGGTCACTTCAAGGAGGGGGTAACTTCAGGCCTGCTCATTAAAGACAGATAGAAATTACTTGAGGGGGAGGGTGTTGAGCAGGCCCAGGGAGGGCAGAAGAGGCAAAGGGAAAACAAATACAAAAGCTCATGAATGTGAAAGGGTAAGTTCCTTTAAGAGAGGTCCAGTATGTCTAGGTACAGGGTATGCTGGGGTGAGGTGGGTTAAGAGAAGGTAAGAGATACCGCTGGGGAGCTTCGGGGTGTGTGAGTGCATACATGTGTGTGCATGCATGCACCAGACTGAGACCAGCTCTCAGAACTTGTGTCTGTAGGAAGATCCACACACACTTCAAACTCTGCAAAGCTTTCCAGACCTCCTGTCTCCTCCTCCCTCTATGCTTTATGTATCACTATTGCAACCCCCTCCTTGCAAACTCTCCTGCTGGACACCCTGCTTCCAAAGCTGCTATTTCACAGCACTCTGCACACTTACAATTGTAATACCTTGTGTGCTGCCTAGCACACTGCCTGCCCACTGGCAGATGCTCAGTGTATTACAGACCAGTGAGTGGCAACTTGGGCTTCCTCCCTTCCTGACAGACTGCCATCTGGATCCTAAGTGCCTCAAAACTGAGGGTAAGTACTTAATAAAGGGTGGGGCAAGAAGGTGCTGAATGGAAGAGAATTCCTGTCCAAAGTAAGGAGTGGGTGTAAGAGGCCTCACCTGGGGTCCTGCTGCCCAGTGCTGCCCCTGCCATAGAGGGGGATGACCTTATCTCGGCTGATGCCAGCTTTGCAAACTGGACACACCTGTCTGTTAGGTCTGGTCTCCAACCACTGCAATCAGGAAAGAAAAATGCATGAATGGCGCAAGAAGCCCACCTCAGAGCAGTCAGGGTCAGAACAATATGGACCAGAGGCCTCAAACTGGAAACACCAGCACCAGCAGGGAACACTTCAAGGAGCCCAACTCCTGATTCCTACTCCTGGCACTCAATAAATATCTACCAGTGGTGAAATCAAAATTGCTTTTAAACACCATCATAAATTAAACAGGCTTCCTCATGCATCATGATCTCTAGTGGCTCCCAGCAATATAGCAGGAAGGAACTGCAAGCCTGGAGCTGTGTCAAGGAGTCTGACTGACCCAGCTGGTATAACGAGCTTTAAAATCTCTGCATTCCTCAGTAGACCAACTGTAAAAAATAAATTTTTCTCTCTGTGATTTCTCATTTTTACAGCATTTCCTCAACAACTTTGTATCCCAGGCATCAACATCTGAACATAAGTTGGCCATTTTCTGGTGATTTACTATGTGCCAAAAGACAGACTTTGCTTATTATCTAAATTTGTTGTTTTTTAATTTCATTGATTTTTGCACTCAACTACTTCTTTCAATACTAAAAACACTAGAATTCTATTTTGGGTTTCCCAGGCTCTTTCACTAGTTGTAAAGCATTTTGCTTAACCTTCTCTAAAACAAATAAAATGATAAGAACATATTATCTGTAGTGTCTTCGTAGACATTAAATAATTTAATACATATATATTTTCTCAGAATTTATCTTAGAACATAAATTGTATCTTTAGATCCAATGATATAAAGTTTATTATATAAATGTGAATCTAAGATTTTGGGGCCAAGGAGAAAGCATTTAGTGATTTTATATCCCACTTCCTTTATCTTACTGTTGAAAGCTTCAAAACTTATGTGTTATGTGCTCTTTATAAATTTACAGAAGACATGTTCTACCAGGTTCCTCTGGAGTCAGAATGCACAGCTCCGAACATAGTGGGAATCCCTCTCTTGTTTCCTCCGCTCCTTCCTCCTACCTGAATTCTGAGGCTCTAGAGGTCTGGAACTTCTGTCCTCCAGTGTTCCCAAGCCACCTACTACTATGGGGTTCTGCCAACAACCATGGGGACAGTCAGCACACAGTAATCATCCATAGCCAGTTGTAAATGCCAGGCCCTGCTCTGCCTCACCGAGCATGTGGCTGGGTCTTGGTGAATACTTACTAACTGGTTTTCATAATCATCTGAAGCTAGGAAAACAGATTTTCTCCCCTCTCACAAAAGCTCTCTGTTGAGACCAAAAAAATTTCCCTCTTTTTAACATTTTCATAGTTGATATGTAGGAAATACTTTTTGTAGAGGCCAAATCTCAAAAATAAACACCTAACATACTATCAAATCCAACCCAATCTACAGATGGAAAATTGTGAATCAGAGAGGTGGTGGCCTGCCAAGGCCACAAAGGCCATCAGTACAGTCAGGACCATCCCAGGTACTCCACTGACCCCTTCATCAGTAGGCAGATGTATAAAGAGGGTTGGGGGTAAAGCAAGCAAATGAACCCACAAACAGGGGAGATTGCACCTTCTGACGGTAGTCTCCTGAGACTAGGGGTGTCTTGTGCAACCATAGCTGATGAAAGACAAAGTAAAATGAAATGCATCTTACCTGATGTAAACATGGCCAACTGCCAGAGTCCCCAGGGCACCAGTCATCAAGGAGAAAGAGAATGGGGGTAAAGAGAGAAAAATGCTTTCATTAGCAGAGACACTGAGGGTGGGAGGAGTTTAAAACTGGTTCCACACAAGGTGGAACTGTGGAGTACTGCAATCCCACCGAGTGTCTGTGGGGAATCACTAGTATCAGAAATTAGAAAAGATTGGGCTAAAATCACAGGAAAAATGAGGCAATACAGACAAGACCCAGTCTCTACCCTTGGGATCCTACTTGTGAAGGACCTCCAGGTCCCAGACCATCCCAGACTCAGCTTCTTTACAAGTCAACCTTTGAGAGGTTGTGGCATCTGAAGGAATCCAATAAAAGCTAAAGACCCTTTGTACAGAAAAAAATTCATGGAGGCATTCTCATATATACATGCATACCTAAGTCTCACAATGTGTGACTCTAAATCTGGTTTAACAAAATCCTCAGGCTGTCCTCAACCCTGAGTGCTCTGCTGGCAGGAGGTAGCTTATAAATTCAAATCTACTATAAAAACATCTTTAAGTAATAAAAAGCATGGGGATGCTGCTTGGCAGAAAGGGCTACCTTCAGCTTATATGAGCTGCACTACAATGAATTGCTGCCCAGTCTCTCATTTTTCAAATGAGGAAACCAAACTCAGAAACATGAAATGACTTACCTACGGCACCAGGACTAAAAAGTAAGCCTACTGACTATTCTATCACCCAGCACTAGGTGCAAAACAAGACATTTACAGAATTGAAGGAAAAGTTACTCTAACTCCAGATTTTTCACTTTTTCTCTCTTGATTCATTCATCCAACTAAAAATATCCACTGCACACCTATGAGCCAGGAAAGTGGAAAATGTGGACATGGTTTCTGTCCCTCATAAAACATGACTCCTCTAGCCGAGTAAAATTTGGACTCAGAGGATAATTCCTTTCCCAGTTCCTGAACCAGTTTAGCCTCACAATCCAGATATGCAATCTCACTGGATATAACAGACACATCTGACATCTGACTCCCACATTAACCTTGCAGTACCATTCCAAACTGAGCCTAAGGCACCTCAAATCATGGCAGATCTCCCCTAGCAACTTCCCTTAAAGGCTGTGGGGGAGAAGTGAAAGTAACTTTCCTTTAGGGGAAAGTTCAGAATTATAACAAAGATGGTGATCACTTCCATTTATTAAGCAACTATTGTGTGCCAGGCTGTGGCTGACAAGCTTTTCATTTATTAATATTACTGGAGGGTCATATTAACCTATGACAAAGTATAATTATCTCTTCATTGCACAGATGAGAAAACTGAAGTACAGAGAGGCTGGTAGATTTGCTCAGGGAAAAACCACTCTAATTGGAAGCATCTGTTTCATTTTAGAGTCTGTGTTCTTTCCAATGGTACCTTCATTTAGTTCTTAATTATGACACTCATTTCAAGTCCTGGTTATATGATTCCCCAGAGAATATCCAATTTCTAGGAGACAATAGTTTCTGCATAAAACTTAATGATTAGGGCAAGAGCTACCAGAACAAAATCTGCCCCATTCTATTTATTCACCAATAAATTTATCTTTGTCACTGCTGCCAACTTAAACTCCCTTAAATACTGCTTAAACGTCCCTTTCTTCACACCACTTCCCTGCTCAAAAATATCCCACAGCTTTATGTCCTCAATCAAATCTGGGTTTGATAATCTGGCCCAACCCTCCCTTAACCACTCTTGTTTCCTAACACTTCCCAGCCTCCCATCCAGGGTGCTATTTGAGGTATACAGCAGCCTCGGGGTCTCAAGGTCTCATATCTAAGAGTGCATATGTCCATCCCTAGAAAACACCTGCATTGGAGGGCACATATTCTTTGCCTTATCTGTCATTCTTACCCCTCCAGTTACTCCAATTCACTCTTCCAGGTCAAGTTCAAAATCAAGAGAGAAGAATAAAATCTCAATATTTACCCAGAATCTCAGAGCCAGGAGGGGGTTCTATAACGATGGAGGCCAGAATGAAACTAACCCTGCCACTTCATTTTGATACATGTAAAATATAGCAACAATTATTAGGATCATCTATTAGGATCAACACTAATACATAGTATTTACTGTGTGCCTCATGTTCTTCTAAGCTTTTTATGTATTTAGAGTCATTTGATGCTCACAAACAACCCTGTAAAATGAGACAAGAGTGTGTGTAAGCATCTTGCCCAAGGTCATCCAGTAGGAAAGTAGCAGAGTCAGGATTCAGAACAAGGAAGTCTGATTCTACTGTCCTTGCTCATAACCACTGTACATACTGCTTCTTTGCTCAGCACAGCAAGTGGCACATAGTAACTGCTCACTAACTGGTGAGTGTTTTCATTTCAGAGGTGGGGGTACAGAGTCCAGAGTTGGGACATGATTTGCCCAAGGCCACTCAGCTCATCAGCAACAGAACTGGCATAAGAACCCAGGCCTCCTGCTTCTTGGGCCTGATTGTATCAGGAGATCCAAAGTGGGTGGGAAACCCTTGTTCCAAAGCTGCCCAGGGCCACAGGCTTTCAAAACTTAGCAGTGTGTCTTCTGGGGTGGTGACAGGGATACTGACCAGAAGAGGTGGCCACACAGGCTGATGACGGCGTCCTTGGCTGTGTCCAGGCAGATGTTGCACTCGAAGGTGCTGTCCTGCCCTCCACTCTCACCAGCACCATTGCTGCTACCACTGGGCCCCCCTGCACTGGAGTTCTCAGGGGATGCAGAGGCCGAGGGCCCCTTGCTTGCCATCTTTGGCTGTCAGAAACGGAGTGAAGATTCTCCCCAGGAAAATCCTGAAAGACAGAGAGTCCTTGATTGCCCATTTCTACAGCCCACTCTCCCTAGATTCCATAGCAATACCTCCATTGTTTCTCAGTTCTGAAGTTCAGATTATGACTGGACCCCTAAACAGACTTCGCAGAGGCTACAGAGGATGACACTCATGGGGCACCACCCAGAGAACAATGACTCAGATACTTCATGAACATGGACTAGAATGTACCACACAAATACACAGCATCCTCCTTCCAGATGGTTCTCCAGAGGAACTGACAACCTTTCCCACATGACCCTACATTCTCCCAGGATAACCAATCCAGGTAACAAATATGTGCTCGATAAAACTGAATGTGCACAGGCTGTCCTTTAACTTTAGACAGCAACTATATTGGCGGGTGAATCGGGTTAGGCCAGAAAAGTTGTGACTGGTATATGCCAGAATATAAGTGTAACTGTGAAAGGTTAGGAAGCTAAGAAGAACCAGAAAGGCCATTCAGCCCAATGTCTTTGAAAATCTTTTGCATTCTGCCTTCTATCGGGTTAAAATACTATCTACTTTGGGGTGCCTGGGTGGCTCAGTCGGTTAAGCGTCCGACTTGGGCTCAGGTCATGATCTCGTGGTTTGTGGGTTCGAGCCCTGTGTTGGGCTCTGTGCTGACAGCTCAGAGCCTGGAGCCTGCTTCAGATTCTGTGTCTCCTCCCTTCTCTGCCCCTCCCATGCTCATGCTGTCTCTCTCTGTCCAAATAAACGTTTAAAAAGAATTTTTTTAAAATACTACTACTTTATTTGGTCTAAATCTATCAACTCTTTAGACTCAATACATTAAAAATTTTTTTTTTAATGTTTATTTATTTTTGAGACAGAGAGAGACAGAGCATGAATGGGAGGGTCAGAGAGAGAGAGGGAGACACAGAATCTGAAACAGGCTCCAGGCTCCGAGCTGTCAGCACAGAGCCCGATGCGGGGCTCGAACCCATGGACTGCGAGATCATGACCTGGGCTGAAGTCGGACGCTCAACTGACTGAGCCACCCAGGCGCCCCTAGACTCAATACCTTTAAAGAAGAGATTTGTGTCACTGCTGTACATGGAAAACCAGTATTAGTTACCATAAGTGAAAGATAACTACAAACATAATGATAGAAAAGCTGTTTATCCGCATACTGAGATCATCTGGCACATACAATGTGTTGGGCAAACTTGATCTGGTCCAATCTCTTTAGGAAACTGCACCCCAAGACCTGTCCTCTAACTGATGAATATGGAGCTAAGACCGGGACTCATGACACCCAGTCTGTATTCAAACCATTGTACCACCATAGATTAAGCTGGCCAACAAATGCTAGGAGAAAGACACTATTGTTCAACACTGCCTCCAAATAAAAGAACCTGCCAGAAGCTGAACACAAAGAAGGACAAAACCAACACCAACCATACCCAGAAATTCTGGGTATAGATTAAGAATCTGTCAAGAGCCTGGTCCAGCCACCCTCACCACCCTAGAAATTCTAAGTAGCAGATGCTAGCTGGTAATCATAGCCAGAAAACCAGCAGCTTGGATGCTGACTTCAGTTGAGCCTCCAGCTTGCTAGGTGTTTTGGGAACCTCCCTTCTCCTCTGTGGCCAGTTTTTTCATCTGTAAACTGAGGCACTGGACTACATTGTCTCCTAGTTGTTTCCTTCCAGCTCTAAGACTGCCATCCCAGGTCATCTCATCCACTCTCTCCAAAGCAGGCAGCCCCACCACAAGTCTGGGACTCACCACTGGAGTACCAGAAGACTGTTCTGATTCCAGCTTCCAAAGTTCAAAGAGATGTAAAGACCAAAAAGCCAGTCTTCTCAGACCAAGAAGCCTTCCTACACACCACCAACTTAGAACTCCGGACTCACAAGCACCCTCCTCACGACAGCAGCTCAGTGACTTGAGCAGGGAGAGGAAACCAGCTCACCACCACTTTTTCACATAGTTACATCATTTTACATAATGTCCCAGAAGGGCAGCTGGCTGCTGGCAGCACCAGTGCCTCACTGGCCTCAGCTCCAAGTCCTTCCCCCTGACCCAGTGCTTCTTTCTCTCCATATACAAGTGTTCTCTCCTTCTTAGGATGGAGCGTGCTTCTGAGGGCCATGTTATGGCCTTCACATGTCGTTCCAGCTCAAGTACCTGACAGGTGTGAGTTTCTTTAAAATATATTTACCTTTTAAAATTAAGAACTGTGTATACAGAAGTAGAAAGACCATCATAAAGTCAGGTTCACTGATCAATCTTAATGATAGTCTCCTGCTGTGATGCAATAGGAAGTACATATCACCAACAACAAAGCACTCTTAATACATAGACTCTAATCATATCTCTAAAATAAATTACCCACTTACAGAAAATATGGGGCATAGATGCATGTGTTTAACAACTCCAGGAGGATGCAATCAGCAAATCCAGAATGTGGGACCTTTCATAGGGCAAATAATCCAAGTTCTCCAAAAAATAAATAGCATAAGTGGGGCGTGGAATTCTAGATTGAAACTTGAGACATATCTGCCACTGGAACTGTGTGGATCTCACTGGAACCAGGTTCAAACAAACCAACTGTAAAAAGACATTTGTGAGATGACTGTCAAAAATTAGATTTAGGCTGGATATTAGTGGTATTAAGGAATTATTATTAATTTTATTGAGTATGATAATGGTATTGCATAATTTAGAAAATATTCATCTGCTAGAAATCCACACTTAAGTATTTATGATGGAATGATATTTGGGATTGGCTTTAAAATACTCCAGGAGGAGAAGTGAAAATGGAGAGAAAAGATGAACAGGGAAGGTGATGGTTGTTGGAGCTGGATGATGAATGGCGATTTATTCCATTAGCTTATTTTTGTGTCCTTATAAACTTCCATAATAAAAGGTATTTTTAGAAACATGTTAGATTGCAGAAGAGTATGTGCCTGAACTTATCTGGGTAAAAACAAAATACATAAATGAATACACACACACATACACACAAATATATGCAAAGAAAATGCCTAAAAGGCACAAACTAAACTATTGACAATTATTTCTCGGATCAGGGGCTGGGGAACTTTTGAGTTTCATATTCTTATTCTGATTTAATGTTTTATGACAAACAGGTATTACCTTTATAGTAACATTTAAAAAATTGGGGTTGCCTGGGTGGGTCAGTTGGTTAAATGTCTGACCACGGTTCATGGGTTCAAGCCCCATGTTGGGCTCTGTGCTGATAGCTCAGAGCCTGGAGCCTGCTTCAGATTGTGTCTCCCTCTCTCTTTCTCTGCCTCTCCCCCCGCTTCAAAAATAAACATTAAAAAAAAATTTTTTTAAAGAAATTGTAAAATGTATGTGTAATATTACATTTGTTACAATAATGATATTATTATAAAATGTCTTTTAAAGTGTGGAAAAACATACCAAACTGTTAATAGTGACTATCTGCATTGGTGGGAGCTTAGAGGTAGTGATTTATACTTTCTAAGTCCCCCACATTTACAAAACTGACATTTTTACATGTATTAATTTTGAAATGAGACAAAAGACCAACAGTACATTAAAAAAAAAAAAAAAAAAAAGAACACTTTCCAATCTTCTAGTTTCCTCCAATCCTGAAAAGTTCTGAGTTCCAAGTCCTGACTACACCACTCTGGGTAGATACCTTGAAGGCCACAATCTCTGTTTTCACCTGAAAAGTGAGGGTGTCATGCCTCCTACAAAGGGCTGTGAAGGTGACCCTATGAGATAACACAGTGACCCAGAGGGCCCAGCAAGGTAGGATGTTGCTACTGGGGAGATGTATATAGACACCTCTTACCCTGGTCCATTACCTCTCTGCTCCCTGAACCCAACAAGGCTCTGCATGGCTCCTATTCCTTAGGGATATAAGGCTTGAGGGGACAGTCAGGACCAAGGTAGGTGTTGGAGTGGGAATGGTCAGGAGACAGTTAACAGGACAGACAGCTCAGTGTGTAGGCAGTGGCAGGCCTGCAGCAGGTCAGGCATTGGGATACGGCTGCACATTCCAACTCCAAGCAGACTACATCACTCTCATGTTAATTCTTAGTAGACTGACCACATGGTCGCTACTCAGGCTCTAAAGCCTCCTCCTAGTAGGCACTCAAATATTTGCTGAGTGAGTGGGTGCAGGCATGTGTGATTGGTTTTGGTCAACTCCCAGGCCAGCTGCTCATAAACCTCTCTTTGCAATAAATACATCCTGGGCCCCAGAGTCACACACCTATTCCCAGAGACCTCTCCACACCTCCTTTCTACCCTCCTGTACAGGAACCTCACCATACCAAGGCGACATGGCAGAGATGAGCAGCCTTCCCTGGGGACTGTCCACTAAACACCTGCAGAACAACAGAATGTGGCCACAGCTTTATGGGCCCAGGAATGGGACAGTGGCTCAGAGGACAAAGGGTCCTGGTTGGCTCAGGAAGTGGACAGAGTAAAAGGAAGGCAGGTCCTTAGCATGTCTGAGCTGCCATCTTACTCAAACTTTCTTCTGGTCCCTATAGGAACCAAGAACTTCAACCTGACTACATAGCAACCTTGTTGTGGCTGGTTCTGTGCCCCTGTCCCTACTTTGACCATTCTTCACTCCTGATCTGAATCAGCTTTTCAAACATAGTCACATCTATTACCACTCTGCTGAGGTAATAGCTTTTACTATTTTACACTCCATTTCACAGATGAGGTCATCAGGCCAGGGAGGTTAGGGGACTTGCACAAGGCCAGGCCATCACACAGTGCCAAATTCAGACTTTCCAACACAACATCAGTGCTCTTTTCATTCTGACATGCTACCCTTTAATATGCAGCTTTACAAAATTAAATACCTGGTCTTTGTTTCGCTCAAATTCATTGTGCAATGCTGCAACTGTTCTTTGGAGTGTGAAGCAAACTCATCACTCATGCATTTATGCGTTCAATCCACAGATCTCCAATACCAACTACATTTGATGCTTGGGGCTACCAACTGTGTGTGTGGAGGGGGGTTACAAAGAAGAGCAAGGCCAAGTTGAGGCTCTGGAATCTAGAATAGGAGCTAACGAAGACAAATGGATAATTATAAGAATTCTTAATAAGGGGCTCCATCAAACTTGCCTGTTTTTCCTAAACAAGGCACCCTCCCAGAAATCTGGCTCCTAGACCTCCTCAGTGATTTAAGTAGGATTTGGATCTGGATAGTGCCCAAGAATCTGTTTTTCAAATAAGAATCTTATTTTCAAATAAGGGTCCCTACTTTCCACTCCAGGTGATTCTTTGATGAAGAGTTTGGAAACCCAGCTCTCTAAAGGGGAAGAACTCTACCAAAAGCACAAAGCAATATGGCACAGCACAGAGTTTGGGAGGGACAGTGATCACAGGGCCTGTCCTTCAGAATATACACCCACCCCAGCTATAGTCCACAGGCACTACGAAGGTCAGATAAATCTTTGGGTTGGAGGACAAGTCTGCTGAGATCTCAGACCAGCATGTGCTCCATCCAAGACAGAGCTGATCATTAAAGAAATAAATTCATACCTAGTTTTAAAAAACATTCCTAAAGTTGAGATGTCTAGAGTGGCACCATATGGTGCTGGAACTAAAGCAGATTTGCAATACGTGATGATCCCTTAGGAGTGCAGAACCTGGTAGCTGAAATTGATTGACCCAGCCTCACTCCTATTGCCTTCCCAGAGCTGGCCTGGCCTACCTCACAGGAACTGAGCAAGGGAGAGAATGGAAAAGTTGCATGTCCCTGCAGGAAACACTGGGGAACTCGACCTCATGAAGAAATCTCTTTGTAACATTCTTGTATTCAAGAATTCTCATGTTCTAGAGAACTGTAGGTATTCAAAATCTGCCTTCTCTACCCCCTTAAAACTCTAAGAGTTCCTGGACCAGGGTGTACCAAGGCATCTAAGAATGTTAATCCTAGTTATGAAGATTACAAATTTGGGTGATAAATAATTGGCATGATCCAAGTGGGTACCCAGCAGAGTTCTTGTTCCTGTGGGCACATGCTTGTTCATACAGAAGCTTTCTTCCAGGAACTGTAGCTTGCCTGAGCCTGTCTCTGCTGCTCATTAGGATGCTGTTGGACCACATGTAGGCAGAGGCGAGACATGCATTCTGAGAATGCCTATATCACAGTCACAGAAGTTTGGAGTGGGAAGAAATCTGAGTAAGCTGATTGGAACTTGGAACACATAGAAACCAGGCTCTAACATTTTAGAGTCTAAAATGGAGTTTAGGTAGGTCCCAGAGGCCTGGCCCTCAAATATAGGACCAAGGGCATGAATGGCCTTTAAAGTCTCAAAGGACAGAGGAAGTTGAAAAGACTGGCCTCTTTTCCTTGGGGATGCACTGGTTCTTTTCTATGGCACCCTTTAACCTCCCTATCTGTTCAACCAACCCCTCTCTTACCTTCAAAGATTTATTAAACAGCTTATTTGCCAAGCATTCAGGATACAGAGATAAAGGATTTATCTAGGGAGACACAGACAAATAAACCAACAAGGCAACCTTACCTTCAGCACAGCGCTTAGCTTACTATCAGCACAGCGCTGAGTGCTGATAAAAATATGTACAGAGTGCGTGACGGCAGGCAGGGCATGGTGGGGAGGACGAAACACACAGCACATAGGACAAGTGGACAATTTATTGTGCTGAGTTCAATGGCTGGAGCCCAGGGCACATATAGGAGTGGCAAGACAACAAGGGTTGGGACTGAGGCAGGAAGAAAGGCCTTGGAGTCCTTGTGCCCTTCATATCTAAATGGGGATTCTGGGGTCAGTTGTTCCTACTTCTTCAGATTTTCTTCTGCTATTTTTGAATCGAAAGGGTTTTTTGTTTTGTTTTGTTTTAAACTTCAATGCTTTTTCTTAAAGCTTATCAGGTTTCCTAAGAAAGGATGAAGCAAGATTTGGACAATCCCTGGCACAAGCTTTTAAGGGTCACCCAAGAGCTGCCTTTTGTCATCCTTTATGGTCTTAAAATGTTCTTAATTTTTTAAGGACTTAAAAACACACATGGCAGAGGAATTTGATGGCTTTGGGTTCAAATCTCAGCTCTGCCACTTACTCTGTAACTTTACATGTTATTTTCTCTCTGAGCCTTTGTTTTACTCATATATGTAAAAGGGGCTATTTCCTTCCTCATAGGATAGTTTATAAGGATTAAAGAGATGCAACAATAAGGGACTAGCACAGTGCCAACACAGTTAAGTGCTTAAGAAATGTTAATTTCCCCTCCCTGTAAGGTCTGACGGAGTACACTGAAGGTGTACTGCTTCTTTATATTCCCCACAGAGCTATGTAATCAGGTACTTGTTTAATTTGCTGAATGAATAAGTCACAACTTCCCTTTATGAATGATCATCATTCTTTGAAGGTATAGTAGGTGAAACATCAGAACCGTGTATGAGAAAATCCAGAATGTGACACACTTAGTTTGATCCAGGCAAAATCCGATTTTCCATGAAAGTATTAAAATTAGGAGTCATGTTATATATGTTATCACCATGAATAATATCAGCTAACACTCAGTGCCATTTACATGAATTACCTCATTTAATCTTTATACCCTGCCTTTGAGGTAAACACCACTATACCATTGTTAGCATCCCCTGGGATGTTAGATTAAAACTTAGATTAGTTAAATCATTTAATCATGGTCACAGAGCCAGTCAGAGGCAAAGCTTCCCAACTCCCAAGCCAATGTGCTTAACAGTACCTCAGTGATCTGTTCGTATGTCTGTCTCCTTGAGCCCAGACACAGCTTCCAGGTGCCTTACTCAGCACAGGGGCAGGCACCTCAAGGACACCTCGTAAATGTGTGTGGGTTGATGGACCTGATGGCAAGGAGTACTTAGAACTATACAGCTCAATATGACTCAGTTTAGCCAATTGAAGTTGTAGAAATCAGTATCCTAAAAGAACAAGATATTCTTGGGGCTCCAGATATTCTGGGTGGCTCAGTTGGTTGAGTGTCCAACTTGGGCTCAGGTCATGATCTCTTGGTTCATGAGTTTGAGCCCCGCATCATGCTCTCTGCTGTCAGCATGGAGCCCACTTCAGATTCTCTCTCTCTTTCTCTCTCTTTGTACCTCCCCTGCTCACATTCTCTCTCAAAAATAAAAAACATTAAAAAAAAAAAAAGACATTCTTCAGCAGTGTTTTTCAGAACTGGAAATGTTAACATAACTGTTTTAGACCTTTTTTTTTTTTTTTTAAGTTAAATATTGCCCAAACTCTTACTTAAAGAAATGAAAAAAAAAAAAAATCAGGAATTTGCACCAGAAAAAGGTTTGGGTTTTCCCAAATTGGTACCCACCTCTATTAGAGATAACTACTGACACAGAGGTTGAATTATTCACTGAACTTTCTATTTCTCACTCTAAGTCAGACACCTCCTAGAGCCACAAGCACAGTTCCTGACACAAAGTAAATGTCTGATAAATGCATATGAATGAATGATGAGGATCTGCCAATTTCAATTCAAACCAATATAATTGCATAAAATACTGTGTTAAAGCAAACATCTTCAGATTGGACAGATCTTAACTGAGGACTGTGGATTTCTAGGATAACACAGTGAAAGGAAGAATCTGGAGCCAGAGGACCTAGTCTGATGCTCAGCTCTGCCACTCACTAAGCCAGAGTCCTCACATGCAAATGGAATAATTGTATCTACCCTTCCTTTGTTATCAGAAAAAGTTTTCATTTTTTTTTTTTAAAGTTTGTTTATTTGAGAGGGAGAGAGTTCAAGTGGGGGAGGAACAGAGAGAGAGGAACAGAGTATCCAAAGGGTGCTCTGAACTGACAGCAGAGAGCTTGATGTGGGGCTCGAACTCATGAACTGCAAGGATCATGACCTGAGCCAAAGTCATACACTTAACCAACTGAGCTACCCAGGTGCCCCCAGAAAAGTTTTCAAAATGAGACTTTTGCTTTTGTTTTCATGCAGTCAGTAAATCCTTGTTAATATAGATTCTATAAAATTTCATTAATTCAGATTTTACCTGAGGTTGAGCTAAAGAGTGCTAAAATATTCTGAAAGTAGAATAAAAAGAAAATGAATGACAAGATTTAACTAATTAATGAGAAAACTTTTTTTTTTTAATAAAATTTATTTTGAGGGAGGGAGAGGGAGAGAGAGAGAAAGAGAATGTGAGCAGGGGAGGGGCAGAGACAGAGAGAGAGAGAGAGAGAGAGAGAGAGAGGGAGGGAGAATCTCAAACAGGATCTGCGTGCTAGCGCAGAGCCTGACATGGGGCTCGAACTCAAGAAACATGAAATCATGACCTGAGCCAAAGTCAAGAGTCAGACACTTAACCGACTGAGCCACCCAGATGCCCCAAGGAGAAAACTTTCTAAGAACTTAAAAACATCCAGCTCAGAGGCGCCTGGGTGGCTCAGTTGGTTGAGCGTCCGACTTCAGCTCAGGTCATGATCTCGCAGTTTGTGAGTTCGAGCCCCGCGTCGGGCTCTGCGCTGACAGCTCAGAGCCTGAAGCCTGCTTCAGTTTCTGTGTCCCCCTTTCTCTCTCTGCCCCTTCCCCGCTCATACTCTCTCTCTCAAAATGAACAAACGTTAAAAAAAATTAAAAAAAAATAATTTAAAAAAAACCCCAAAAACATCCAGCTCATACTTGACAAAGCAATAATCTCACTTCTCCATTCAAAGGGAGGTCCCAAGGAGGACCATCAGGAGAACATATATAAGATAAAACAACTATGGTTTAAGATAATAAAACCAAAATGACATCATTTTGAATAATATGTACGATTGACTTCTACAAATCAGATTTGTGTCCTGAGCCACCTGACATTAATTGTCAGAGCAGTTTGGGAAACATTTGGAGAATGGCCAAGAACTATGCTCAATGAAATACTGAGCAATATTGAGCAATTAAATATAAATCAAAGTCTGGTTCCTGTCCTCAAGAAGTCATAGTCTAGTGAGAATTTAACTGACATTAAAGAAAAAAAAAAGCATCTCACACTGAAAACCCCCTCTGCAGAGATGGCAGTAAGTATTATTATTTTTTTTTTTTCAACGTTTATTTATTTTTGGGACAGAGAGAGACAGAGCATGAACGGGGGAGGGGCAGAGAGAGAGGGAGACACAGAATCAGAAACAGGCTCCAGGCTCTGAGCCATCAGCCCAGAGCCTGACGCGGGGCTCGAACTCACGGACCGCGAGATCGTGACCTGGCCGAAGTCGGACGCTTAACCGACTGTGCCACCCAGGCGCCCCACAGAGATGGCAGTAAGTAAAGACAAGTAATTTTCCTGGGCTTTTACCCAGTATCCACTCCCATATTCAGAGAGCTGTCCATCTTTAAAAACTCCCTCCATGCCTATTCCACAAGGCACTTCTGAGGAGCAACTGAGAGCATGGATATTAAATAATCAGGTGCTATAGAGACTACCAGGGGAGTCAACCTGGTCCCAGGGTGGAATGGCCAGCCAGACTCCTAGGCCATTTCCACAGAAACAGGCATAGCCTACTGCTTCTGATTTCTGTGTGTCCTTAGGCCAGCTGGGGGACAAAGGAGCCACCATTCAGTTATGTCATGTTCCCACTGCTCAATGGAGATGGATTTATGACATCCTAGCTGATGTGAAGAGTAGAAAAGTAGGGTCCATGATAGCTATGTGGCAGTTCAGGCCACTTAAGCCAAAACCCACTTGGTAGCTTTTTACATGCTTTAAATACTACATTTCTGGCAGTGATTACTTGGTTAACACATCAATGGCACAAGCAAAGAAGAAAAAATAGACAGATTTCATGAAAATTTAAAAATTTTGTGCATCAAAAGACACTATCTAAACAGAGTAAAAAGGCAACTTACAGAATGGGAGAAAATATTTGCAAATCATATATCTGAGAAATCAGTATCCAGAATATATAGAAAATTCCTAAAACTCAACAATCCCTTTCAAAGAAGGACAAAGGACTTGAATAGACATTTCTCCAAAAATACACAAGTGACCAAAAACAACATGCAAAAATGCTTAACATCACTAACTAGAAAAATCCAAGGGGCACTTAGGTGGCTCAGTTGGTTGAGCGACCAACTCTCAATTTTGGTTCAGGTCACGAACCCAGGGTTATGGGATTGAGCCCTGCATCAGGCTCCATGCTTAGCCTGAAGTCTGCTTGGAATTCTCTCTCCTCCCTCTCTGCACCTCCCCCTCTCACACTCATGCGCATGCTCTCTCTCTCTCTCTCTCAAAAAACAAAAACGCTGGGGCGCCTGGGTGGCGCAGTCGGCTAAGCGTCCGACTTCAGCCAGGTCACGATCTCGCGGTCCGTGAGTTCGAGCCCTGCGTCGGGCTCTGGGCTGATGGCTCAGAGCCTGGAGCCTGTTTCTGATTCTGTGTCTCCCTCTCTCTGCCCCTCCCCCGTTCATGCTCTGTCTCTCTCTGTCCCAAAAATAAATAAACATTGAAAAAAAAATTAAAAAAAAAAAAAAGAAAAAGAAAAATCTAAATGAAAACTATGAAATACTACTCCATACCAATTAGGATAGCTACTATTAAAAAAAACAAAAACAAAACAAAAAATCCACCAAGCAGAAAATAACAAGTGTTGGTGAGGAGGTGGGAGAAATTGAAACCTTTGTGCACTTTAGGTTGGAAAGTATAATGGCACAGCTGCTATGGAAAACACTATGGCAGTTCCTCAAAAAGTTAACAATAGAATTACCATATGATCCAGGAATTATGCTTCTGGGTATATATATCCAAAAGAACTGAAAGCAGGGTCTTGAAGAGATATTTGTACACCCACGTTCCTATCTGCATTATTCCCAATAGCTAAAACATGAAAGCAACCCAAGTTTCCATCCACACATAAATAAATGGATAAACACAATGTGGTATATGCATACCATGGAGCATTATTCAGCCCTAAAAAGGAAGAAAATTCTGATACACACTACAACATGGATGAACCTTGAGCACATTATGCTAAGTGAAATAAACCAGTAGCAAAAAGACAAATACTGTAGTACTCCACTTATGTAAAAAATTTTTTAATTTTTTTTTGAGAGACAGAGAGAGACAGAGTGCAAGCGAGGGAGGGGTATAGAGAGAGGGAGACACAGAATCTGAAGCAGGATCCAGGCTCTGAGATATCAGCACAGAGCCAGACAAGGGGCTTGAACTCACGGAGTGTGAGATCATGACCTGAGCTGAAGTTGGATGCTTAACCGACTGAGCCACCCAGGTGCCCCTGTAGTACTCCACTTATATGAGGTACTTAGAGTAGTCAAAATCATGGAGACAGAAAGAATTGTGGTTGCCAGGCATAGGTGAGAAAAGGGACTGACAAGCTACTGCTTAATGGGTATAGAGTTCCAGTTTTGCAAAATGAAGAATTCTGGAGATGGATAATGGCTGCACCACAATATGAATGTACTTAATACCACTGAACTATACACTTAAAAATGGTTGAGATGATGAATTTTATGTTATCTGTATTTTACTACAATAAAAAAAACTGGAGGAGCGCCTGGGTGGCTCAGTCAGTTAAGCATCTGACTTCGGCTCAGGTCATTATCTTGTGGTTCGTGGGTTAGGTTCCCATGTTGGGTTCTGTGCTGACAGCTCAGACCCTGTAGCCTGCTTTGGATTCTGTGTCTCCCCATCTCTTTGCCCCTCCCCCACTCACACTCTGTCTCTCTCTCAATCTCTCAAAAATAAACATCAAAAAAAAGGTGGAAAGAAGATCCCTATATTTCCACAAAAGGTAATTTATTATATGATTCCCTTAACAGAAAATATCTACAATAGGGGTGCCTGGCTGGCTCAGTTGGTGGAGCATGACTTTTGATCTCAGGGTCGTGAATTCAAGCCCCATGATGGGTGTGGAGCCTACTTTAAAAAAATAAAATAAAAATGGGTGAATACTGTCTTTAAAAAAAAGAGAGAAAATATCTACAGAAGACAAATTCATAGAGACTAGAGTGGATTAGAAGTTACCAGGAACTAGGATGAGGGGCAAATGGAAGGTTATTGTTTAATGGGTATAGAGTTTCTGTTTGGGGTAATGATAAAGTTTTGGAAAGATAGTGATGATGGTTGCACAACATTGTGAATGTACTTAAATGCCACTGAATTGTACACTCAAAAATGGTTTTAAAATAGCAAATTCTGTGATGTATATTTTACCACAATAAAAGTTTTTTAAAAATAATCTGGGCTCTTTATTAGAAAGAAAACCATATTTCCACTCACTAAAAACATGCTGATTAATTGTTGTATATATCATTATCTATACAATAAGATTTACTGACTTATTAAATAAATGAATGGTTAAGTAAATGTATCAGAAGCAATGCTTACCGAAAAGGCTGGCAAAAGCATGGGGACATTAACATTACAATGCTAACAGGAAAAAGCAAGCTATAGAACTATGTGCAGTGAATGATTCTAACCACTAAAAATGTACACAGTGGAGGAGAAACAAGGAAATAAAGCAACTGTAACAAATGCTCTCTTCAGATAAGGAGCTAGAGATAATGGGGGGTGGGAAGAGAGGGAAGTTTCTCTGTAGTTTCCAAAATGTCTAAAATGAGTATATATTACTTTAACAATTAAACTTACTGTTTTGTGTCCCTCACCCAAAACAGTTTTAACCTAGAACTTCCTGATTGTTTCTAAAAACAAGTCCCGATGTTATTTGTCCTTTTTAAGGTACTGTGATACCAATTAATAAGGGAAATAGGGCTTACTAAAAAACAAAATGTGGAGAATTTATTTAGGTTGAAAGAAACCTCTGTATTTCATACAGTCCTAACTCCTTGTTAAATAACCCTCACTTCTTTGCATAATAGCTCCAACCTGAGGCTGGACACTGGACAAAGAAAAATTTAATGGTGGTCAGCAGACACCCCCCACCCCCTGCTAACACCTGCAAAGATACCTCTCTAGGACCTCCTGACACAACACTGCATAATTCACTGTACAAAGTACAAAAAGACTGGTTCGAAGAAGTATTAAATAGAACTTATTATCAACACATTATCAATGTAGCTGATTACCAAGTCTAATCTAATCAATACAATATTTCTTTTGACCTAGCTGGTCATGTCCTTTAATTTCTCTATTTTATCATCTGCCTAACTGCACTTGTCTCCACCACATTATTATTAAGAGTATGCATGGGGCATCTGGGTGGCTCAGTCGGTTAAGCCTCAGACTTCGGCTCAGGTCATGGTCTTGCGGTTCATGAGTTCAAGCCCCACATCCCCACTGGAGCTTGTTTTGGATTCTGAGTCTCCCTGTCTCTCTCTCTGCCCTCCCTCCCTTGCTCACACTCTGTCTCTCTCAAAAATGAACATAAAAAAAATTTTTTTTAAAGAGTATGTTTAATATCTCCAGAGATAATTTGTCTAGTACCTACTCCAGCGACTTGCTTCTCTAAGCTTTTCCCTAAGATCTTGTTTTCTACCCAACTTCACCAACCCACTTCTGTGGCCATTCTCTAACATTTGTCATTAACTGTTACTGGCCTTTTTTTTTTTTTTAAACGTTTATTCATTATTGAGAGACAGAGCAAGACAGAACATGAGTATGGGAGGGGCAGAGAGAGGAGGAGACACAGAATCTGAAGCAGGCTCCAGGCTCTGAGCAAGCAGTCAGCACAGAGCCTGATGTGGGGCTCGAACTCACACACGAGATCATGACCTGAGCCGAAGTCGGATGCTTAACCGACTGAGCCACCCAGGTGCCCCAACTATTACTGGACTTTTAAAACATGTATTTCAGGGGCACCTGGCTAGCTCAGTCGGTAGTGCATACAAGTCTTGATTTCTTGATTTCATAAGTTTAAGCCCCGTGTTGGGCATAGAGCCTACTTAATTAAAAACAACAACAAAACATGTATTTCAGTAGTTTCATCATCTGACCACCACTTTCTAAATTCCAGCAAATTTCCTCCTCCTACTATTCAGTTTGATAAAACTTCAAATAACTGGGATGGCCAGTTCATTAACTTTACCCCTTTTTTACTGTATATCAAGATTCTTCAAGTCCTTACTTCCCTTTTATCTCATTTAGATCTCATGGTCCATCCTTTTACCCATATGCATACCTCCATAATTTCCTTCCTCTCCCTTAGTTTTCCATCAAATAACTTACTTTAAAAAATGCAAACCTAAAATGTAAACCTAAAAAACAAACAAAAAAACCAAAAACCAAAAACCAAAAAACCAAAAAAAAAACCCCAAAAAAACCCAAAACAACAACAACAACAACAAAATGTAAACCACCTAAAATCATTGTTGCACTATATGCTAACTAACTTGGAAATGAATTACAGAAAAAAAATAAATAAAAATTAGAAATAAACTTTATTATCACAACCATTAAAAAAAATGTAAACCAGCAAAATAATGCCTTCCTACTTATTGATACATTAAAAAAACTGAATATGTCCACACAAGGAAGAAGGAGATTTGGTGCAAATCACTTTACCGTGAATTTATGACCTCAAAAGACCCCTTGCAATTTCCAGCAATCCTTCCATAGTTTCAGAGTCAATCTAACTTATCAGTCTGTGAGGGCTGTTTCATAACTTTTTACTCCTTCAATTACAAATGGCCCCTACCTTCTCTTCACCTTCACTAATGACCATCCTTATTATTTCACTGAAAAAAATAAAAACACAATCTGCCTTATCTTCCTACTTCCAAATAGGACAACCTGGCTGTCTGTAGGCTTATATTCTTTTTTCTCTCTTTATTACCATGCATGAACTATCTCTGCTCTTAACTAAGGCTAAAGTTTCCATCCATACCATGGATTACATTTCCTCTCACCTGTTCAAGATATTTGCTCCCCAGAATATGCTTTTTTTCCTTGCATCTTCAAAGTTTGGCCCTTGGCTAAATCTTTTCTTATTCCTAAATCAGTAAGAAAGATCTGTGCTATCTATACTGTAATGTCTCCCATTTAAATTTCTACATACTCTATTAAAATACTGTTAAATTGAGTGAATGACTAAATTAATGTTTTCCAGGAATATGCCTCTATTTGGTTCCTAATTGTGAGGATAACCATATCTCATTCCTCATCCCCCAGTTCTTCCACTCTCCTTTCACAGACCAACTAATCTCTGGAAAAAGAAACATATAGTTTCTAAACTTTCAGTCCTCTAATGCTAGGAAAGCTCCTAATATGGTATTAAGCCTGAAGTAAAGAAGGAATAGCGCATATTAGTCTTCTTGAACGGTCCTCTTTTAGTTGAATGTAAAGATTTTGCATTTTGGACTATATTTTTTTATTATGGACACAAATTCTACCAACAAATAAAATGCCTGAGGATAACATAGACAATCCTTGCTTGGCACAGTAGTGCACACAATAAAAATGCTGAATTTTTTATAGCTGAAGCTATAAAAAATGATCATAATAATAAATGGGAAAAAAATCACAATTGTCCATGAATTTAAAAATTTTTATCACATTAAAAACACTCTTACTATTGGTACACATGTACAGTGAGGTGAAAAAGTAAATTAATACTCATTTAGTTTACTGTAGCAAAATATTAGAAGCATTGAAAATTACAATTTTTTTCTTTGTAAAAACTTGTATTTTTGAAAATATTTTTAAAGTTTATTTATTTTCAAGTTTATTTATTTTGAAAGAGAGAGAGAGCAAATAGGGCAAGGGGCAGAGAGAGGAGAGAGAATCCCAAGCAGGCACCATACTGTGAGCACAGAGCTTGATGTGGGGCTCAATCCTACGTACCATGAGATCATGGCCTGAGCCAAAATCGATACTTAACTGACTGAGCCACCCAGGTGCCCCTATTTTATTCTGAGAGAGAGAGGGCATGCACACACATGGGAAGGACAGAAAGAGGGAGAGACAGAGAATCCCAAGCAGGCTCCACACTGTTAGCATGGAGCCCAATGTGGGGCTCGAACTCACAAAGTACGAGATCATGACCTGAGCCGAAATTAGAGTCGGACACTTAACTGAGCCACCCAGGTGCCCCATCTTGTAAAAACTTTTTCAAAATTATTGTTTTATTCTTAATTATATGTTTAAGATGATCTGGTTATATAGCCAAATGCTTTGGGGTCAAAAGAGGCATGGGTGCACTGGTAGCTCTGCCACCAATATCACAAGTCCAGGGTATCCCAAACTGCCACTGACTCCTCTACACCCTGTCTGTGACCAGACAACCATGAGAGTAGCTCCCAGGTGGCAGGATCTCCTAGTGGTCTTATCATATTTTGAATAATACTGTAGGACCTCTTTTACTTGACCATGGCCACCCCAGCTCTGCAAGATCAGCAGGAGTAGTTGGGGTTGAACAAGCTCTGAATGGTCAGCAGTTTCAAAGGAGCAATTACTCTGTGCTTCAGCATGTCCAAATCCAACTCCATTCAGATCAGGGCGTTATTGGCATTGCCTCAGAGTTTGCAGTTCAGCTCACTCTACGTTACTTCAAGGGGCTTCAAGGAATCTGCAAAGTCTTTGAATACTTACATGCAAAATTGTGCATGGTGACAAATTACGCAATTACAAAATGGGCAAAGGATCTGAAAAGACATTTCACTAAAGAAGATACACAGATGGCCAATATGCACATGAAAAGATGTTCAATATCATCAGTCATTAGAAAAATGAAAATAAAAACTTCAACGAGATGCTACTTCACAACCACTAGGGTGGATATAACAACAACAACAACAACAACAACAACAACAACAAAGGACAAGAAAATTGTTGAAGAGGATGTGGAGAAAATGGAACCCTCACATATTGCTAATGAGAATATAAAATGGTGCAGCTGCTATGGAAAACAGTTTGGCAGTTTCTCAAAAAGTTAAACATAGAGTTGCCATATGATCCAGCAATTCCACTCCCAGGTATACACATCTAGGAGAACTGAAATTATGTTCAAATGAAAATTTGTACATGAATGTGCAGCGTTGGTCATAATAACCAAAAGGAAGAAACAACCTAAATGTTAATTAATTGATGAATGGATAAACAAAATGTGGCATAACCATACAACAAAATATTATTCATTAATAAAAAGTAAAGAAGTACTGATATAAAACACAACATGGATGAACCTTATGAAAACATTATGCTTAATCAAAGAAGCCAGACACAAAAGGCCACATATTGTAAAAAGGTCACATACTGTGTGAATCTATACTGATGGTTGCCAGGGGTGGGAAGAGGGGAGAATAAGGAGTGATTGTTACATGTACAGGTTTTCTTTTGGGAGACATGAAAACGCTCTGGGTTTAAAATAGTTGTGATGGTTGCACAACCTTGTGAACATACTAAAAACTACTGAACTCTTTAAAATGATGAATTTTATGATAAATTTTATTTATGCCTCAGTAGGTTAAACGTCTGACTCTTGATTTCAGCTCAGGTCATGGTCTCACAGTTGTGAGATCCAGCCCTGTGTTGGGTTCTGCACTATCAGTACAGAGTCTGCCTGGGATTCTCTCTCCCTCTCTCTGCTCCTCCCCCACCCACTCTCACATGCACATTCTCTCTCTCTCTCTCTCTCTCTCTCTCAAAATAAATAAATAAACACTTAAAATGGTGGATTTTATAATGTATTAATTCTGTTTCAGAGTTAATTGAAAGACATTCTACAAAATAATTGGCCAGTCCTCTTCAAAAGTTTATCGTCATGAAAGACAAAAAAAGACTGAGGAACTGTCTCAGATTGTTAGGTATTAAGAAGCCTTGACAACTTGGGAATGCAAACTGGTGCAGCCACTCTGGAAAACAGTATGGAGGTTCCTCAAAAAATTAAAAATAGAACTACCCTATGACCCAGCAATTGCACTACTAGATATTTATCCAAGGGATACAGGTATGCTGTTTCAAAGGGGTACATGTACCTCAATATTTACAGCAGCACTATCGACAATAGCCAAAGTACAGAACGAGCCCAAATGTCAATCAGCGGATGAATGGATAAAGAAGATGTGGTATATATATACAATGGAGTATTATCTGGCAATCAAAAAGAATGAAATTTTGCCATGGATGGAACTAGAGGGTACTATGCTAAGCAAAATTAATCGGAGAAAGACAAATATTATATGACTTCAATCACATGAGGACTTTTAAGATACAAAACAGATGGACATACAGGAAGGGAAGCAAAAATAATATAAAAACAGGGAAGGAGACAAAACATAAGAGACTCTTAAATATGGAGAACAAACAGAGGGTTGCAGGAGGGGTTGAGGGAGGGGGGGACAGGCTAAATGGGTAAGGGGCATTAAGGAATCTACTCCTGAAATCTCTGTTGCACCATATGCTAACTAACTTGGATACAAATTAAAAAAAAAAAAAAAAAAGAAGACTTGACAACTAAATGCAATGTGGGAAACTGGATTGGGTACTGGAACAGAAAAAGGACATTAGTAGGACAAATGGCTAAATCTGAATAAAGTCTACAGATTCGTTAGTAGTACTGAATTAATGTTAAATTTCTTATTTAGATATTTTAAACACAGTTTTGTAAAATGTTAACATTAGGGAAAGTTGAGTGAGAAGTATACAAGAAGTTTGTGTATTATTTTTCCAAGTCTAAAATTATTTCAAAATAAAAAAGTTGAAAAAATGGGGGCACCTGGGTGGCTCAGTCAGTTGAGTGTCTGACTTCAGCTCAGGTCATGATCTCATGGTTCGTGGGTTCAAGCCCCACGTCAGGCTCTGTGCTCAGAGCCTGGAGCCTGCTTTGGATTCTGTGCCTCCCCCTCTCTTTGCCCCTCCCCCACTCACACTGTGTCTCTCTCTCTCTCTATCAAAAATAAATAAATATTAAAAAAAAATTTTTTTTTAAGTTAAAAAAATTAACACAGTGTAAGTCAGGGACTAGCAAATTTTTTCTGTAAATGCCATATAATAAATATTTTAGACTTTGTGAACCATATGGTCTATGGGTAACTACTCAACTCTTCTGCCAAAGACAATCTGTAAATTAATGGGTGTGGCTGTGTTCCAATAAAATGTTATAGTTTTAATTTTCCTTTAATTTTCACATATCACAAAATGTCCTTCTTCTTTTTTTTAATGTTTATTTTTGAGAGAAAGAGGGAGAGTGTGAGTGGGGGAGGGGCAGAGAGGGGGAGACAGAGAATCAGAAGTGGGTTCCACTCTGATAGCAGACAGCCTTGAGTGGGACTCGAACTCACGAACTGGGAGACCATGACCTGAGCCAAAGTCAGACACTTGATCAGTTCAGCCACCCAGGTGCCCTGAAAATATCATTCTTCTTTGGATTTATTCTCCACCATTTAAAAATATAAACTTCATCCCTACCTCACATGCCATCCAAAAACAGACAATGGAGCAAGATTTGGCCCATAGGCCATAAAACGCAGACTCTCTAGGTCAGAATTTGCCAAAGTTAGGGGCACCTGGCTGGCTCACTCGGAAGAGCATGAAACTCTTGATCTTGGGGTCAAGAGTTCAAGCCCCATGTTGGGTGTAGAGATTACTTAAATAAACTTAAAAAAAAAAAGTATTTGCCAATGTGTGCTTCAATTAAAAAAAAAAACCAGTGTTTTAGGGGTGCCTGAGTGACTCAGTCAGTTGAGCATCTGACTTTGGCTCAGGTCATGATTTCACAGTTCATGGGTTCGAGGGTTTGTGCTGACAGCAAGAAGCCTGCTTTAGATTCTCTGTCTCCCTCTCTCTCTGCTCCTCCTGGGCGTGCGCTCTCTCAAAAATAAATAAACAGTAAAAAAAAGTGCTTTACATCAATTAAGTTTTGTGACAGTACATTAAACAAGATTAGACATGTTTCTTTATTACAGGATATCTCAGTGCCTTTAATGTGGTACTATACACTGAGAAGTTCCAAGAAAAGATAATGATATACAGCATTTTCCAAATTTATTTTTACTATAGAACACTTTTTTTCAGAGGCATGTCTTAAGACTAGTGGCCTGAAGAACACACCTTGGAAATGCCAATTTAGGTGCTTTTTGAAAAGGAAATGTTCAGATTAAGAAGTGTTAAAGACATCACCAAATTACAATCATTTTACCCACCACCTGGATAATATCTGAAAAAGCATTCACATCCTTTTTGTTTAATCCTAGGAAACACAAGCAAAGCAGGAAGGTGAACACAAGCAGGAAGTCTTGGCTCAAACCCAAACTATTTTGGGGGGTGGAAAGGATGTGAGCAGAATTGGGTCATAATATGGAATCTTTGTTCCACAGGGCAATGTAAGCATTCCTACAGGTTTTGAAAAAGTTATCTGCTTGGAGTTTTCCTATCCACAGAATAGGTACTTTGACATTTGATTAGAAAGCTGAAAGATATGCTAGGAGCATTATCTGTAGTTTATGTTAGTGAGGATGAACTGGCAAGTCATGTCCCTAAGAGGACTGGTTTTAAATGCTGGATGAAAAGTTGGCTGACAGATTGCAAAAATTCTCTCATTAGACACAACAGCTATACAACACATTGCTGGAGAGAGGATTAAAGAGGGATTTACATCCCAGGGAGGAAAGGCTGGCCTGAACAACCCTGAGGGGCCCTTCTGATCAAGGGTCCTCAATTCCATGATCTTCAAAGAGTTCACTGGTTTCTACTGATCAAACACAAAGTCTTTAGCAGCATTTCCAAGTTATTCTAAGAACATAAGCTACAAACCAATAGGGTGGGGAATCTCCTTAGTTATTCAACAATAATGGGCCATTCCAAAGTCCTTGAAAAGAAGGATAGTGCACAGGACAACCAGGAACAGACTGCATTAATTCAAATCCACTGGCCTTCTAGAAAATGTAGGCTGGTGGGGATGGAGGTGTCAAGAAGAGAGGCCAGAAAAAATAAGTCAATCAGCACCAGAAAGATTCAAAATAGTTACTCAGAATCACACATTTCAAATTGCAAAAGACTGCCATCTAATACCTATATACCTCCTTCAACAGGGAGTTCATTACTTTTGAAGGCAATCCATTCCATTGCTGGTCATCTCTGACCAGCATTAAGTTCTTCTATGAAGTCAAAACCTTCTCTTCCTGTAGAATCCACTTATTGGTCCTAGTCTGCCTCTTTCAACCCCAAAGATAAAAGTGGAAGCGCTCTTAACCATAACAATTCCCTGCCCCCCCCCCCCCCCCCCCCCCCCCCCCCCCCCCCCCCCCCCCCCCCCCGTTAAAGACAGTTTCCTTCCACTGCTCTCTTTTCTGGGCTAAACATCCCATCTTTCAAAGATCCGGAACCAGCTCCAGCTGCTTCAAACCAAAGAATGGATAACTAGTTCCCACAGCAGGAAAGCACTTAAAATCAGTGGGCTTCAAACATCAGTATGTACAGAACTCCTGAGGTGTACGTTTAAAACGCAGTTTCCCAGGTTCCAACCCAGATTCTAATTCAGAGGTCTTATCTGAGTGTGAATGCAGAGGAATGCATTCAGAGTCTGAATGCAGGTAACCTGCATTGTAAAGCATGTTCCCAGGGCATTTCAAAGCAGTGTAAGAACCATATTTTGACAAACACTGCCCTGTTTTACAAATGAGGAAACTGAGGGGCGCCTGGGTGGCTCAGCTGGTTGAGTGTCTGACTCAGATCATGATCTCTTGCAGTTCCTGAGTTCGAGCCCCGCGTCGGGCTCTGTGCTGACAGCTCAGAGCCTGGAGCCTGCTTCAGATTCTGTGTCCCCCTCTCTCTCCACCCCACCTCTGCTTGTGCTCTGTCTCTGTCTTTAAAAAATGAATAAACATTAAAAAAAATGAGGAAACTGAGGCCCAATAAAGGGAATGGATTGGGTCCATAGCGCACAATTAAAGTGGTTAAGTCTCTAATCGGCTCCCTTACTGCCAAGCCCAACTCTGTCCCCCACGATTCCCGGCCTTGGCCTCTCCACTCGATGTAAAATCATTACAAGCACATCCATCTGAGAGAGGCGGCCTCAGGCCAGAGCCAAAGAGTTAGAATAAGTCCCTGCCTGGAAAGGAGAGCTTGTGGGAGCCATTTCCCTTCTCGTGGCCTCAGTTTCCCAAACTGTAATCACATGACGGTAGAACACAACGCCAGCTCGAGCTCTCTTCTGGGGCGGAGGGCGCGGGGCAGAGCCGAGGTTGTTGTCTCTGCGCTGCTCGGGCAGGTGTCTCAACCCGTGGGCCCGGTAAAGGCAGAAACCCTGCCCGCGTCTCTCAACCTCGACGGCCCGTACACTGCCACCCTAGCCCATCAGGTACCTACCTCTATTCAATTAATGCCTCTGAGGACACCCCAGCGTATCCATCCGTCGTCCGCCCAGCCAGTCGTTCCCTTCAGGCTGTCGGATAAAATCTGCAATTCCCTCCTACGCGGACTCCGGTCACCTGACACAGGGCCGCCCCTCTCCGAGGGACTTCCGGCTACAACCGGAAGAGGTTGGTCCGCAGCGCTGTTCTCCGCCCCAGTCGGCTCTAAGGTTCCGCCTGAGGGCAGGAAGCGGAGAAACAGAGACCGGCCGCCTTTCAAAGAACCTGAGTCCGGGCAGGGAAAGTACCAGATAAGCTTGAAACATCTTGTTACACCAGAATGTAAGGATAATGGGCATCAGAATGATGGGAGCATGTCAAAGGGCACGGGAGCTAACTTGAAGGAGCTACCACTGGCTCCTTCACACACAAACTGGCTGTTTGAGCATCAAAGTAACATGTTAGTGACAGAGTATAACTAATTGAATAAAATGGTAACCCATGAATCTTTACTGATATAAATAAGGAAGTAAATAAATAAATAGGGAGAAGGAAAAATTCCTTTTTTTAAAGATGTAGTTAGAAAATCAATTATGAATGATAAAAATAGAAGACGAATTATTTACACAGTAAAAGTGTCTCTCGTAAATTACTTATTGACTACAAAAGGAAAATGGTAATTTTACAGAGGTATAACCTCGAAAAACAAGTGAATCAAAAATGATCAAAGTTAACATTACCAATTATAGGTCAAGTAATGATCTTGTGTCTCCCAATGAGATGCACTGAGAAAGACACAACATCTCTTCTGTGATATTTCTGTCAAAAATGCATAACCCAAATCTCATGAGGAAGCATGACATAAACCCAAATCGAGGGCACTCTACAAAATAACTGTCAGTATTATGAAAGGCAGAGAAAGGCTGAGGAACTATCCTGGTTTGAAAAAGATTGAAGAGACATGACAACAAGATGTAGTATGTGATTGGATTCTGGACTGGGAAAACAAGAAGCAGAATAGGTGTAATGTACAATACTGGGACAAGTGACAAATTTGAATATGGATGTGGACTAGCTCTTAATGCATATTGTATCAACATTAAATTTTCTAAATTTGATTACTGTATTGTAGTTAAGAGAATGTCCTTGTTCTTAGGAAATATTCACTGAAGTATTTAGGGATAAAAGGGCACACTGTCTCCAACTTAATTTCAAATTATTCAGAGAAACGTGTGTGTGTGTGTGTGTGTGTGTGTGTGTGTGTGTGTATTTGGGGGGGGATGATTAAGCAAATAAAGCAAATATAAACAAGTAGTGAATCTAGGTAAAGGGTACATGGGAGTTCCTTACGTTCTTTTTACAATGATACAAAAATTAAAATTTATCCTCCAAATGGAGGCAGTTCCTGTGTTTTAGCCAATTTACTTATTTATTTATCAAACATTTGTGTATGTGCTAGGCACTGGTGATATAGTAAGAGACAAGATCTTTGCTTTAATGCCTAGTGGGAAGAATATCAAACATGATCACAAAGCTAATGGAGTACTTATCCTGAAAATAACAATAGCTAACATTTGCTGAGCTGAAGTAAGCACACTCCACACAACAGTTCATTTGACCCTCAGAGCAGTCCTTTGAATGATTTTGATGATTATCTCCATTTTACAAAAGGGTAAAGAAAAACTTTTTAAAGTTTACACAATTTTATCATTTAATTAAAAATTTCCAAATCACATACTGATAAGTGGTGGAGATGTGATTTGCTCCTAGGCAGTTGTTCTCTGGAATTCTTGACATGTTCATTGTTTCATTAATTCAGCAAACATTTATTAACTGCCTACAATGATCCCAGGGACTGTATTAGAGGTTGAGTCTGAGTAGGTGGTGAAGGTAGTAGATGAAATAAGTGCATAGATGAAATTCCTCATCTGCTAGTCTTCTTTTCAGGTTTCCTGTGGAAACACAGGAGATGTTTCCAGTCACACAAACCTGGATCTGAGTTCGGGCTCTGAGAAAAAGAAAAGCAATCTCTGATATCTAGGAGCTGGCCTGGCACTCACAGGTAGGTCTTGGTGTTCTCCTGTTAAACATACTCCCTGCCCCCAAAGTATTTAACACAAGCTCAAATCCTAAATGTCCTTTCTAACACTCTGGTACTGAGATGTCCCATCATTCCTCCTGATTCACATCCCCTGCTTTGCTGTAACAAGTAATAAACCTAGCTTGTCCAACCACACGTGTGTTCTTGGTGGTCTTTGATTGGAGGGCATTTAAAGTCCCCATGCTTACTAGCTATGTGACTATAGACCAGCAGTTTCACTTACAGAAGCCTCCATTTCCTCATCTTTTTAACGTAGAAATTTGTTTCTACCGCAAATGGTTGTTGTGAGGATATAGAACAGGCTTAGCACTGAATAAGCTCTCAGTATACTTTTAAAAATTCCTGCTTGAGCTATCTCCTTTGAAAAAGTCACCAAGTACCATCATTATGAAAAAGACATTGAAGCATTAGCTTCAGTTAAGACAAACTCATTGATTATATTCTCCTTTGCTGTATTTGTTGGGCTCATCAGGCAGACTTAAAGGCAAGAGTTCAACTTTTCCTTTGTCAGAAATCAGGTCATCCTCATGGTCTCTTCTTGAAAGCAATAACCACATTCCTGAAACTTTAATGTTAGGGGACCAGCACTGTTTATTTCTTCATGCTCTTGTTATTAAAGATGTTCCCAAGAAATAACAGAGTTGGAGCTACCAAACTTAGAAACACTTCAGCTTCAAAAATATATCGAGTAATATCTTCTCTATTTTAGCACACTAAGGCACTTATGGACCATAAAAGCACTGTTGGTGATGTTTGCATTTATCCTGCTAGGACCCAGCCTGGATTTCATATTATTTAATGCTTACAACAAATTATGCTGAATAAAAAATATTCAGTGGGAAAGAATAAAATAAATAGAAATGTTCTGATTTCTTCCTCTGCTTGCTCTGAGGATCCCAACGGTTCTCATTTTAATAGCTCTAACATTTCTCCTGCCCCGTCCCCTCCTCTCCCCTTACCCTTCTAATACTAATACTAATATTAATACTAATACTAGCAGCTAATATTTGTTGAATGTTTATTGATGTGCTACACATTATGCTAAGGGTTTTGTGCAATTTAATCCTCACCTTCAAATTGTGAAGTAATACTATATATGAGGAGCTAGAGGCCCAGAGAAGTTAAGCAATATACCCAATGCCATACAACTGGTAAGACTCAAGCTCAAGATTAGACTCTGCCTACAAAACCTGCTCCTGTTGAAATGCTGCCTTACCACCCAGGGCCAGAGAGTAGGGTCTGTGAAGGGATGGAAGGAGGGGTGGGCTGGAAAGGAAGAAAAAGGTGGGGCGGGGGGGATGGTAATCCATGCAGAGGCATTCAGATCTTCTCCAGAGTACAAGGGGGAGAGGTGGAGATTAGGAGTATAAGACAAATAGGAGGCCAGTGTAGAGTCTCAGAGGGATCAGGAACCTCAGTCAAGGAGTTTGGGGGCCAGGAAGGTTGAATGGTGGGAAAATAAAAGTAATTAGGTGGGAGAAAGCTGTGATTAAGGACTTGAGGCCTCAGGTGTATATCTGCCAGGTGAGGAGAGGCCAAGAGTCTGGTACCTTCTGGCTTATTTGATCTGTTGAGGCTCATAGGTCCTTGCTCTTCTCTGAGCCTGTTTTTTCTTCTGTTCAGTGCAGGGAGAGAAAATTTCAGGATCCTAGGAACCAGCCCAGTTCTGTTAAGGTAGCATCACTTTTTCCTCCAGTCTCCTCACATGACATAGGAAAGAATGTTCCCTGGGCATGGCACATCACCCACCCTCATCCCAGGTTGGGGTCAGTCTCCCCTCATGGGTATAGGAAGCTCAGAGAGGAAGACCATGTCTGTAGACAGAAGGGTGAATATGCCAGATAAAGTGTCCCCTAATCCTACTGAACTCAATCCTTCCACAGAGAAGGTTGGCCGGTTAGGAACATGGCCTCATTTGTTACCCAACCTGAGGCAAATGTGCAAATCTTGCTGCATGGCCTTCAGGCACGTTACCAAACCCCTTGGCCTTAGGCTCCTTTCATTCTCTGAGCTTGGGTCCTAAGGTTAGGATGAAGCTCACTGCCCCCCTACATTCAAGCCTTGTCCTCTGGGACAGCTCAGGGTCAAGTTCTTCTGCCTCCTGCTGGGGCCTGGCATAGGTCTCTGCCCATATGGTGACCCTGCTGGCTGAGGGCAGAGTGAACAAGTCTGGGTTGCTAAGTTGGGGTCTGAATAATATTATTTGTTTAGGGACATGGCCACTAGGTGGTATCAGGGCCATATTCTGGAATCTACTGGGAGCTGGATCAAGAAGACCTTATTCCTGGGTGATAGGCTCTTCCCAGAGGATTCTGGGATGTTCCCAGCATAGATGAAGTGTGGACAAATCTCTAGAAAACCAAGGAATGGAAAAACCAATAAAGAAGAGGAAAATCTGGAAGGCACTAAGAAATCATGGGGTCCAATCCCTGGACAATGTAGGGAAGGAGATAGGGCATTCACTGGGCAGCCCATCTCTGCCCTGCACCTCTGGAAGCCCAAGAAGGAAGGGTTGAATGTTTACTCAGGGCCTAATAATATGTGCCAGGCCTAATGTGTGCTAGGCATTATGGAGAGATCCTTCTTTTTGTTATTGTTGGAAAATTAAAAAAAAATTTTTTTTAATGTTTATTTCTTTTTGAGAGAGAGAGACAGAGAGACAGAGGATGAGTGGGGGAGGGGCACAGAGAGAGGGAGACACAGAATTTGAAGCAGGTCCAGGCTCTGAGCTGTCAGCACAGAGCTGGATGCGGGGCTTGAATACATGAACTGTGAGATTGTGACCTCAGCCAAAGTTGGATACTTAACCAACTGAGCCACCCAGTTGCCCTGGAAAATTTTTTTTAATGTTTATTTATTTTGAGAGAGAGGGATAGAGAATCCCAAGCCGGCTCTGATCTGTCAGCGCAGAGCCCAAGGTGAGGCTTGATCTCACAAACCCTGAGATCCTGACCTGAGTTGAAACCACGAGTTGGACGCTTAACTGACTGAGCCACCCAGTTACCTTTGGGAGATCCTTCTTAAAAAATTTTCTCAGTGAATCTTCTCAACAGGTCTTTAAGGAAAGAATTGTTGACTATTTTACAGAAGAGAAAGCTGAAGGTCAAAGTGATAAAGAAATGTGGCCAACATCACACAAGGAAGTAGAGCTAGATTCCGTGCATCAGAGTCCTGGAGGACGAGCTAGAAGTCAGGTTGCCAAGTAGAACAGACAACACCCAGTTAAATCTGAATTTCATACAAACAAACATCTGAGACATAATTATACTAAAAAATTATTTGTTGTAGGGTGTCTGGGTGGCTCAGTCCATTAAGCATCTGACTTTGGCTCAGGTCATAATCTCACCATTGGTGAGTTCAAGCCCCACGTCAGGCTCTGTGCTGACAGTGCAGAGCCTGGGTCCTGCTTCAGATTCTGTGTCTCCCTCTCTTTGCCCCTCCCCTGCTCATACTCTGTCCCTCTCTCTCTCTCTCAAAAATAAATAAACATTAAAAAATTAAAAAATTATTTTTTGTTTATTGTAATTCAGGTTTAAGTTGGTGACTTTTATTTTTTGCTAATCTAGCAATCCTAGGTAGAGGAGATGCCCATGGCCCCAACATGAGAATAGGCAGAGCCTAGGACTGTGGAGTCCAGGAAAGAAGTTTGAATGGCACTGTGACCCCCTCTCAAGTCTTGGGGACAAGTCCCAGGCACCAAGGCCACTTGTTCTCTGCCACCTGGACAGCTTCTGGTTAGGTGACCCTGGAAACTTTATTAGGGTCTGGGGGCAACAAAGACCTAAAGGAGCAAAGATCCTCACACTCAGCTTTTTCTCACCCAGCACCCCCTCGGTTCACATTCAACCTGTCCCATTCCAGGAAATTGTTCCACCCTTTGTCCATCCGTGTTCCTGCTAGACACCTGGAATTACTCTTTTTCTCCCTCAAGACTAGATATAATTTGCATACAAAAAGGTCAAAGTCTTAAGTGTTCAGCTCCACAAATTTTTACATATGTACACATATGTAACAGCCACACAGATCAAGATACAGAGCTGTGCTGTCCAATACAGTGGCTTTTAGCCTCATGTAGCTACTGAGAGCTTGAAGTGTGGAATCCAAACTGAGACACACAGTAAGTTGAAATACCAGACTTCAAAGACTTAGTATAAAAAAATAAAGTAAAATAGATCATTAATAATTTTAAAATATCGATTACATGTTGAAATATTTTACACAGGGATTATGTGAAAATATGTCATTAAAATTCATTTCCCTTGTTTCTTTCACTTTTTAAACCGGAGCTAGAAAATTCCAAATTACTTTTTTGGCTCACATTAGTGTTATATTTTTCATCACTGGTATAGACAGAGTCTGATTTATTCATCTGTGAAAAAGGGACTCAGAGAGGTGGAGCTGACGTTCACACTGACCAACTGAGGCAGAATGAGATAGGAAATCAGGTCAGTTTTAACCCTGAGCCCATGGTTCCCCACATGGACTGAGTGGACTGCCATTTGACCTCTTCCAGGGTGATATCTTCTTTGAAACCTGAATTATTCTTTAGTGGGGACCTAAAGTACACTTGCCCATCCTGGGTTGGGGGCGTCAAGGAAGAGGGGGCTTCCTGGAGGGAGTAATTAAATTGACACTTGAAGGATGAGTAGGAAAAAGCCAGGTGAAGGAGAGTGTTTGGGGCAGAGGGAATAGCATGTACAAGGACCCTGAGAGGGACTGGTGATTGAGGAGATGAAGGTAGCTCTGTGTCGCTGGAGCAGAGAAGTGGGGACCTTGTAGGTCAGCCAGGCTCAGATCCTGCAGGGTATGACAGACTTTGACCTGAAGTTCAGGGTGGGTCAGGGGACAAACCTGGCTAGGCCTGTGCTTTAGAAAGATCAGGCCAGCTGCAATTTGGATAACCCTTATTCTAAAAGAGAAAACTGAGATCCAGAGAGACAAAGGGCTTGTCAGGGTTCCATAGCAAGTCAGAGGTAGAGCCCAGATAAGAAGGAACAGGCAGGTGCAAAAAGGGACCAGAAACTTGTGAAGACAGCCTTCCTTGTTCAGTTTCTCTAAGAGGTGTTGGTTTTGGGTGCCCACTAGATGGCAGCAGAGGCTCAACGAAATACTGTGGGTTCCGGAAAGGCCTACTGTGCTGTCCCACAGGCCTTCCTGCTCCCATGCCCTGGTATGGGCATAAGAGGGCTCCTCCCTGGGACCTCTTGTCCAGACCCCAGAGCAACAGGAAGAGTGCTGGGGATCCAGAGGCTCAAAGTCTGGTTCTAGCTCTAATTCCCATCTGCTGTTGACCTGGGGCAAATTCACAGATAGAACTGTGCTTGAGAACTTGAGTCATTGGGTGTAGAAATGGGAGATTTATTATTTAGTCTGCCAGCACCTGAATTCTGCAGTCAGATCTCCTCCTACCCTCATGATCTTTCCATTATGCTCCCCACCCACCCTCTTAATCTTGTTGAGTGAGTTAGACTCACAGAGCCCCTCAAGGGCCCCAAGGGCCAATCTAACCCCAAAAGGGAAGGAGGGGGTGTGAGCTAAGGTCTCTGAGTTATAGCCAACAAACAACCCAGGTTTCAACCTCAGCCAAAGAGCCCTGTATAGAATGAAAAGGTGAATAAGCAACAGAGCTTTGGGCAAGTCCAATCTCTACCCTGTACCTCCTCTGTGAAGTGAGGCAAAGAGTTGCTGCCCTGCTTGTCTTTCCTCACTGCTGGGTAGGGTTACCAGGTATAGCAAATAAAAACACCGAAAACCCATTTAAATTATCATTTCAGATAATCAAAAATAATTACAATGTTGGGAGCATTCAATTACACTAAAAATTATTCACTGAGTTCTGAAATTCAAATGTAACTGGGCATCTCTATTTCATCTATCAACCCTACCACTTGGGCTTGGTGAGAATATAAAGGTCAAGTGCCATGTGAATAGGAGGGGTGTGATTCTTGCACTCAGTGGAATCCTGTCCCATATCCCAATGCCTTCTGTGGCCCCCATGTTGAGCTAGACAGAGCTCTCAGGGCCTATTTTGCCCACTTGTTCCTGTTGGGTTTTCCTACATTTCTGGGGGTGGGATCTCATGCCACATGAGTGACTCATGTGGGCTATTCATGGCCTAATGTGAGGTTTTCCCCTCAGCTCCTTTTCCATTCTCTGATCCTTACCATAGTCCCTGGGAAGTAAAAAAAAAAAAAGAGGTAGGCATGAGCATATCAGTCAATAGATTACATCATGGAGATTCAGCCAAGACAAGGAAGTTGCCCTAAGATGCCCAGTGAAAGGAAGTGGAACCAGAGGTTGAATCCAGATAAGGATCTACTGAACCTCTTAGGACCCTACCAGCAGGCTGGAGTCAGTTGGGAGAATGGAAGGATGCCACATTCTGCAGCCTGGGGAACTGGGCATTAAATTAGTCACACTGCGATCCTGCCTGGCTCCTACCTTCAAATCCCCTTCTACTTATCAAAGCCTGCTGTATGTCAGCCACTGAAGTACCTTATATACACTTATATTAATCCTCATGGTGTAGGTACTATTCTCATCTCCATTTTACCAATGAGGCACAAAGAGGCAAAAGGACTTGCCTAATATCCCACAGAAAGTAAGGGAGAAGATAGGACTCAAATCTGGGTCTGTCCTGGGCTTCTTCTATTCCATTACACTGCTTTCCCTACCCGAGGAATTGGATACATCTGCAGTTTCTAGGTAGCTAAATCACTCTACAAACAATGACAGTTTTGTTTCTTCCATTTCAAACTTGACAATTTGTATTTCTTTTTCTTATGTTATTACATTGGCTGGGACTTCCAATAGCATTAATATGACATATACCTAATATGACATATACCTATGTCATAGCACCCATGACATATACCTGAATGCTTCTCTGTTAGTTGTGTATTGCTTTGTAATAACTATCTCAAAAGAACAAACATTTATCATCTCACATAATTTCTGAAAGTTGGGAATTAGAGAGTAGCTTATTTGAGTGGTTCTGGATCAGGGTCTCACAAGGTTACAGTGAAGATATCTGCCAGATCTCTTCAAAGAAAATATGCAAATGACCAGTAAGCATGAAAAGATGAACAGCTGTTAGGAAAATGCAAACAAAACCCATAATGAGATGCCCACCAGGATGGATATAAGATAGATAATAACAAATATTGACAAAGATGTGGAGAAATCAAAATTCTCAAACCTGCTGGTGAGAATGTCCAATGGTGCAACCACTTTGGAAACAGTCTGGCAGTTCTTCAAGTGGCTAAAGGTAAAGGCACCTGAGTGGCTTAGTTGGTTCAGTGCCTGACTCTTGATTTTGGCTCAGGTCATGATCTCACGGTTTGTGAGATCAAGCCCTGCATTGGGCTGCATGCTGACAGCACAGAGCCTGCTTGGGATTCTCTCTCTCTCTCTCTCTCTCTCTCTCTCTCTCTCTCTCTCTGCCCCTCCCATGCTCTCTCACACATGCACGCACTCTCACTCTCTCTCTCTCTCTCTCTGTCTCTCAAAATAAATAAATAAACTTTAAACAAATAAACAAAGGGGTGCCTGGGTGGCGCAGTCAGTTAAGCATCTGACTCTTGATTTCAGCTTGGTCATGATCTCATGGTTTGTGGGTTTGAGCCCCACATTGAGCTTTGTGCTGACAGTGTGGAGCCTGTTTGGGATTCTCTCTCTCTCCTCTCTCTGCCCCCCCCCTCTCAAAATAAATAAATAAACTTAAAAAAATAAAACAATCAAACAAATGGTTACAGATAGAGTTACCACATAACCCAGTAATTCTACTCCTAGGTATGTGCCCAAGAGAAATTATAACACATGTTCACACAAAAATGTTTACACGAATGTTTGTGAAAGCATTATTCATAATAACCAAAAAGTGGAAACGACCCAAGGGTCCATCAGCTAATGAATGGATAAACAAAATGTGGTATATCTATACAATGAAATATTATCCACTCTTAAAGAGGAATGAAGTTCTAATATATGCTACAACACAGATGAACCTTGAAAACATTATGCTAAGTGAAAGAAGCTAGTCACAAAAGACCATGCATTGTATGAGTCCATTTATATGAGATGTACATGAAGTAGATTAGTGGCTACTTAGGGGAAGGGAGGAAGGCAGAATGACTGTTACTGGTTATAGGATTTCTTTTTAGAATAATGAAAATGTTATGAATTAGGTCGTGGTGATGGTTGCACAACTTTAGATATACTTAAAACCATTAAGTTGTATACTTAAAATGGGTGAATTGTATAGTATGTGAATCATATCTCAATAAAGCTATTACCAAAGGCGGTGGGTGTAGGGGAGGCCAGGTGGTGCAGTATTCATCTGAAGGCTTGACTGGGCCTTAAGGGTCTGCTTCCAAGTGGCTCACTTGCATGGCTGTTGACAGGAGCCCTCAGTTACTCACCACATAGGCCTTTTCATAGGGTTGCTTGAGTGTCCTCATGACACGTCAGCTGGCTTCCCCAGAACAAGTGATACAAGAGAAAGAGCAAGAAGGGAGGTACAATGCCTTCTATGACTTAGTCTCAGAAGTTACATCAGGTCCGCCACATTTTATATATTAGAAACATGTGACTAAGTACAGTTCACACTGAAGGGGAGAGGAAGTAGTCTACACCACTTTAAGGGAGGGGTATCAGAGAATTTGTGCCCATCTTTAAACCACCACAGCTTCTAATGTTGTTCAATTAGAATAGTTTCCATGGTCCCTCTGACTCCCCATCTCTCTCTCTCTCCCTTTTCTACTCTAGTTTAATAAGCTGTTGAATTGAATCTAATGTGTTTTTTCTACATATTGAGATGTCTAGTTTTAAATACAGTGTGTCTCATTATTTATTCCCTCAGACCTAGGACTAGGCTTAGTTTATACCAGGTATTCTTGGGGCTGAACTCCTACCTGGAAATCTTATGAGGGATGGTCCTGTACCACAGAGAAGACTGCTTTCTGGGCTTCCTCCCAGATTTTAGACTCCATCTGCCCATTGAGTTTCCTCTTTTGGTCTGTAGTGGGGGCTGCCTCAGCCAAATGGGTAGATAAATTCCCAGGTGTGGCAGCATCAGCATCTGTAGCAGCATTGGAGTGGATGCCACTGTCCTCCTGGACAGCCCCCAACCAATGACTGGGCACGGCCAGGCACTAGGGCCTGCCTATTTCTGCCCAGCCAGGGCTCTTCCATGGGCAATTTTTACATCAGAGCTCCCTGTTGGCTGGCTGATGTTTGTTCAGAGTGGCACCTCAGTGTGATGCTCTTATCCAGTTCTCCATCCCTTCTACTGTCTCCCCATAGATGTCAAACTTGCAACACAGTCTGAAGGCTTTCCCTGCCCAATCCTGCTTCTTCCCTCCCCCCTTTATCTTTCACAGGCACTTCCTCCAATAAGTCTCTTGCACTTCTAGCTCCATCTTAGTGGTGGCTTCCTAGAGGACCCAAGTGACACTCAGGCCCTGGCTCCCCTGGGCTGCCAGACCCTGTCCCCTCAGGGGATGAGTTCTTCTTCATCTCCCTAGTTGAGCATGCTCTGTCCCCCTTCCCTCCTCTTTCTGTTCAGGGCTCCCCATGTGCCTGGCAGTAGTGGACACTCAGTAACTATTTGTTTTTGAATGAATGCAGAATGTTCTGGAGCTAGGCACTGCCCACACCATTCTCCTGGCACAGAGAGCTGCAGAGAGCCCTCCTGGTGGGGTAGAGAAGGCAAGCTCCAAGGGCTCCAGGCAGTGGGGAGGAAGTCCCTGAGATGGGGAGGTGGTAGGGGAGCTGAGAGTCTCCCAGGATCACGGGAAATCCTCCCCACAGCCCAAGGAAAGTCTGACCTGGCTTTTCCCAAATCTACTGTGTGACTCCTGGCAAGTTACTTCCCTTTTGGAGACTCTCCATCCATCTCAATAGTCGATGAGAAGCCCTACCCTGCCTGTTTCCCTAGGGAGGGCCAGGGGTTGTGGGCATCAGATGAGACCATGGCTGGGAAAAGGTTGGGTACCCTGGGTCCTGGGCCTGGGGTGAGGGTGTGGAGGGGGAGAACAAACAGAGAAGGAAGGAAGAGAGAAGAATGAGGGGAGAGAAACAGACACAGACACACAGACACACACATAAGTGAGGAAACCATGAGACATAATGAGGGAATGAGTGAGAAAGAGAACAGGAAGGGAGGAGAAAAACCAGAAGACCCCAAGAAACAAAAAGGAAAACAGAGAGAGGGATAAAAATTAAGAGAGAAACAGGAAAAAGAGGGAAAGAGAGCCAGGGGAGAGGACAGGGATCCTCAGAGACACAAGGGCACAAGAAATGAGATAGAGAGGGAGGGAGAGAAGCAGAGACAATAACACAGGGGGAGGGGCAGTGAAAAGCCACACAGACAGAGGAAAGAAAAAGAAATGGAGGGAGAAAATGAGATGGAGCGTTAGAGTCAGAGAAAGATGGAGAGAGGGAGAGATACAGGAGAGAGAAAGAAATGAGGAGAATCAGGGCCAGAGAGGGAAAGAGACCAAGGGAGAGAAGGATGAGAGAGAAGCCAAAGGTGACAGAGCAATGGGGACCGATGGACAGAAAGAGCGATAAATGATCAGACCCCACAGACCCCTGCCCCTCACTCACTCACTGTGAACCCTGCCCCACTCCAGACAGGTGGGGATCCAGAAGAAAGCCTCAGCTCCCCTTTTGTCTGCAGGGCCTGGCCTATCCTGTCCTGCTGGTTTGGCTCCTGCCATCCTCTGTGACAAGGCTTCTGAGGGGCACCCAATGGGAGGCAGGGCTCCAAAGCTTGTCCTGTAGGTTGACTGACGTGGCCACTGGGTGGAATCTGAAGGGAAAACCCAGTGACACCTTCCCTTGAGGCCTGGGCAGGCCCCAGCCTGCCTTCTTTTGGGGCCCAGACTAAAAAAGACCTCAAAGGTCACCGCCATCATGCTCTTCGCTGTACAGAGGAGGAAATTGAGGCCTAGAGAGGGAGAGGGACAAGCCTGAAGTCACAAAACCAGGTCATGGCCTAGTTGGAACTAACTTTGATGGATGCTGAGGCCTGAAAATCTGGAGACTTGCTTTCTCCTGGTCAATTTGCTTCCTGCCCAGGGATGTCCTGAGACTTTAGTGACAGTATCCTGGATGCCAGTCCCTGGGTGGAGAGTTTTACCCAACATCCCGTGAACTGACTACTGTGATAAGACCCATCATACAGATAAGGAGACTGAGGCTCAGAGAAGTTAAGACTTCAAAGCCTGAGGTCACACAGTGTCAATACCCCAGATAGGTCTGTTTGACCTTGAAAGTTGAGTTCCTGCCATGGGACCTCCCAGCCACCGTGGGTAATGAGCTCTGTAATATGGAAAAGGTGGGCAGAGGTGGGTGGCCATTCCTCCAGTTAGGGAAAATTACCAGAACAATGGTTTCAAAACATTAGAATTCTTCCCAGAGGGACCCACCTTTGTTCAGTGGTGTTCCTACCTTTAGGAACCCCAGGTCTCCCTACCCTTCCCACCACCACACTCTATTCCACATCCCTTTTCTCAACCTCTGAAGAGAAGGAGTTTGGCTCTGGGCTACTCCCACCCTCTCTCCCTCTTCATTGTCCCCAGCCATGACCTCCTGAACCACAGGCCCAGGCTGGTTCTGAGTATAGAGGTGGGCCTGCACACCCTAAAGCCCCCCTTCTACCTGCTATGCACAGTGAGCATCTCCCCCAGCTCTGCCCGTGGCTCTGCCTCACTGGGGCTCACCCTCCTGGAAGAGACTTGGATGGAGATTGGGAGGAATGTTGGAGGAGCAGTAGGCTGATGGGAAGAATGACAGACAATCACTTTCCCTACCAGCTCTGATCTCCCAGTAAAGCTTTCCAAGAACTATACTGCCAGCCTCTAACCCCTCCCTAGCTAGATCCTGTCCCCTGAGGTTTCCTCACCCTCAACAATCCTCAGTTTCTTCATCTGCATTATGGGTGTAAGCACCCCAACTTCCCTGGATGATTGGAAGGCGAATGATACGTTAGCTTTGGGACACAGGAACACGTGCTGGCTGTAAACTCTCCCTAGTGGAGAGGCCACTCCTCTTGGGGAGCACATGATGCTACTGTGTCCCACTGGTGGCTACAGTCCAAGGATGGAGATGGTTGCAGACTGAGACCCCTGCCCAGCCCTCTACTCCTCTGGGGGCCATAGTCCCTTTAAGTCTGGAGCATAGCTCCGCCCCATGTTGCTCTCAAGTTCTGCTCTGGCTATGTTTCCACCATCAGATCAAGAGGGTTGCTGCTTGGCCAGGCCTCTGTCTTTGAGTCCCAGGAAATAGAGAGCCCTGGGGTGCTGTTCCCTGATTATGCCAAGAGGCTTTCTTAGAACCAACCCTGGGTGATGGTGGGAGGGCACACTCCAGGTGGCCAGGAGATGGCTGCACCCTTTACCAGAAACCTCAGGAGCTCCCAGGGTGGGGGTAGCTACAGGGCCCAAACCCTGCCCTCACCTCTTTCACCCAACTTTGGTAGAGGCCATGGCCCTCTGCCAACTTCATGGAGGTGGGTGTGGCAGCCACTACTGGGGTGGGGGTCTAAGGATGAGTTCTGGGAGCTTCCTCTGAGCCCCTGAACCCTCTTCCCTCCCTAGGAAGAAAGGGATCCCTTCCTGGCCCCCTGCCCCAGGGCCCAAAGCTTTGGCTCCCACAGTCCCCATCCAGGCGGGGCTGGCAGCAGGTGACTGGATGAGAAAGGCATGGTGAATGGGGGCGTGGGCCTTGGCAAGTACACTCCTTGGCCAATCAGCGGCCTGCCCAGCCGGTGGATTCAGTTACAAGCCAGAGATCACCCCATACTCCAGCCTCCTTCCTACTCCTCCCAAAGCTCCATTCATTGGCCCTGCCGCAGGGTCTGCAGGGCACCGCTTCCGCTCAGCTGCTTAAATCTGCTGCCTCGTGGGCTGCCAGGGGTAGGTGTTGTGGGGGCTTTGTCTGACTGGGCTGGGCCAGGACAGAATGGGGATTCTGGTAGTGCTGTTAGGGATGCTGAGCTTCCTGGGAGTGGCTGTGGGGAGCTCCTCTGCCCTCCTCTGGGACAGCACCTCCTGCCACTTGGCCAGGCCCATCCCCGGCAGCCCCTTGGGGACCCTGAGCTTTCTGGGCAAGAATGCCCAGGGACTGGCCCTGGTCCACACCCACTGGGATGAGCACGGGAGGCTGCAATCTTGTAGCCAGCAAGACGAGCCAGAGCTCACTGCAGCCTTTAGTGCTCTCTGTGCTGGTGAGATCACCCGGGGCACCTTCATCCAAACCCCTGGACCTGAGCTGCAGAGAGCCCTGGCCACACTTCAGAGTCAGTGGGGAGCCTGCCGAGGGACTGAAGAGGGTCCAGCAGGGGCTAGGGAGAAGCGAGCAGCAGGGGTCAGGGTAGAGCAAGTAGAAGGACACAGAGGAGCACCCCGCAGCATAGGACACCAGCGGTTGAAGAGAGGCTGGACTATGCCTGGCACGCTGTGGTGTGGAGTCGGGGATTCTGCCGGAAACTCCACAGAGTTGGGTGAGTGATGGGGATGTGGACTAGGGGGTAGGGGAGGGAAGTGCAGGCTTTTGCCCTGGCCCCCATTCTTCCAGACTGTGTGTCCTTGGGGGAATGACTTAACCACTGTAAACTTCAATGTCCTCATCTGTAAAATGGGGTGACCATAAGTCTCATCATGGGTTGCTTGAATTAGGTCATAGATGGGAAACATTCTAGTCAAATCTTGGAGTCCTCATTAATCACCATCCCAGGGAGGGGGTGGACTGGGATGGGTCCCAGGTTGTCCAAGCCAAAACACCATCACCTAAGAGGAAGCTTTATGAGGACAAGGTGCCCAGTGGAATGGACACTGAGACCCAAAGACCTGGGTTAGCAAATTCAAGCTGAACAGGTCACTTCCCCTCTCTGAACCTTGGTTTTCTCATCTGAACCATGAAAGTGACATTTCCCTCGCAGGGCTGCTGTAAGCTTTGGTGTGGGAAGTGCCAGGCACTTGGGAAATGCTCAGTAAAAGGCACTATTGCTTTTTACTGACAAACAAACATGGATGACTTTTTTGCACCGTCAGTACAGCTGTCTTTGTGCATGCATGGCAGGCTGGGGGCAGGCTTTGGCACCTGAGTTGGAGCAGACTGGCATCCTGACAATGCTTCATCGTGCCAATGAGAAAGGTTGCACCCTGCCTGTTTGCCATTCCATTCCACACACATTCATAACTTCTGAGTTTTATTTGGGGTGTGAGCTTGGGAGCTCTGGAGGCAGACTTTAGTCCCTGAGTAAGTCCCTTTCCTGGACAAGGGCTCCTGGGTGGGCTGCCTGGCACTTGGAGCTGCCCAGTAGAGGCTGTGCATGGGTGCTCTCTTCAGGCTTTGAAACTGAGTGTCCCACAGAGAGTGGTCTGAGGCCGCCCAGGGCATCTGTGTCAGGGCTGGGGTGAGAATAAGGTCCCTGCTTCTTGCACTGGATGGGCATAGCCAGTGTGTGGTGCCCAGGACCCTGCTGAGCTGGTGCCCCTGCCCCTGCTTCCTGCAGGGATCTTCCAAGGCCCTGATCTCTGCTGCCGGGAACATGACCGATGCCCACAGAACATCTCGCCCTTCCAGTACAGCTATGGTATCAGAAACTACCGATTCCACACCATCTCCCACTGTGACTGTGATGCCAGGTTGGCAGTGGGCAGAGAGGGTTGGGGACTTACGGGTGGAGTAGTTCCTGGGTGCAGAGACTGGGATTCCAAAGAATCCTAAAGAATCAGCTAGTCAGACACCCTACCATGCAGGTGGGAAAGCTGGCCCTAGGAGAAGAAGAGACTCTTGGATCCCAAACCACCTGGATGGTAGTGACTGGGTGGGCTGGAGGAGGAGCCAGGTGGCTCTCTGTGGTCCAGGGACCTGAGTACCAGCTCTGGGGCAGGTTCCAGCAATGCCTGAAGAACCAGCAGGACTCCATCTCGGACATCGTGGGTGTGGCCTTCTTCAATGTGCTGGAGGTCCCCTGCTTCGTGCTGGAGGAGCAGGAGGCGTGTGTGGCGTGGTACTGGTGGGGAGGGTATGTAGCTGCCCCCTTCAATCTCCTTCCCAGCCAGAGAGGGAGCCCAGGGAGGGATGCCTGCCTGTATGTCTGTCCTCCAAGGAATGATGCCTCATCCTCCCTGTCTTCTCCTCAGGACAGGGCCAGGATGCAGACCTTCCCTGGGTGCCCAATACAACCCAGTGGGACAAGGGATGGGACTGGCAGAAACTTGGTCTCCATGGAGAGGAACCTAGGGCTTCTGGGAGGGGTATTATGAGTTACCAATTGCCACCTTCCAGGTGCAGAAGGTATGGCTCCATACCTCTTGCCCACCTCCAGCCCAGGACCCTCTATAATGCCTCCTGGAGCTCCCCAGCCACCCCCCAGCCTCCCAGCCTTCAGAACCCAGCCCCTAGCAAGCCACAACAGAAGCAGCGTCCTCAGAAGCGACCACCGCAATGGAAAGGGTCTAAGCACCCCATCAAAACCAACACCACAGCCCTCCGGACCCCTGTGGCCTCCACCCAGCCTGATATGTCCCCCACAGCCTGGCTTGAGGTCACCCATCCAGGCCTCCAGGGGCCATGGAGTGGCCTAAAACCTCAGGGTGAGTTCCAAACCTAACTTTGGGGGTTCCTGATGTGGGAAGGTGTCACTGCCTCTGTACAAGGTCGAGGACCCTGTGTTGTTTCCCTTCCTGTTCCAAACTCCTCCTGGGGGTCTCCCAACCTCTCCCATCAAATCATGCTGCAGCCAGAGGGGTTTTCATAAGCCTTAAACTTGACCATATCACGCCTCACTGAGCCCCCACCTGGCTCCTCTTACTTCAGATGATGATGTCCCAACACCCAGGGGCCTTCAGGTGCTGGTCCTGCAGACTCTACTTCCCAGCTGAAACTCACAAACCTCATTTGGTTGCTCTCTCCCACCTCTGGGCCTTTGCTCATGCTGTTCCTTCTGCCTGGAGCACTCTCCTGAATTTTTCTCCTAGCCTCGGTTTAGCAGTCTCTGCCTCCAAAAAGCCTTTCCTGATCACCCTGGGCTTCCCCTATGGAAGCCCATAGGCTTCTTCTGGGCTTCCCCTATGGTGGCACTGCCATGTGTGTTTGTGTGTGTGTGTGTGTGTGTGTGTGTGTGTGTGTGTGATATGTGTGTGTGATGTGTGTGGCACTCTGAGGGCACGAAGGGCATGAGACACGAGGACACTGTGTTTGAGCGCATGTGCCTATGTTCCTCCTAAATGGCAGTGGGCATTGGAGGGCTTTGCTGGGGACTGGGCTACCCTCATCACCATGCTCCCCCAACCCAGATGTCCGCCGAGCCTGCCGCAGCTTCCGCCACTTGGATCAATGTGAGCAGCAGATCGGGCCTCAGGAAACAAAGTTCCAGCTGCTCAATAGTGCTCATGAGCCCCTCTTCCACTGCAACTGCACACGCCGGTGAGGCCTGCTTGGACCCTTGGGGGGTGGGCAGCCTGCTGCCAGTCACTAAGAGGGGGCTGCTGGGTGGCCAGGCACTACCCTAGCCTAATCCTGCCTCTGCCCTCAGCCTGGCACGCTTCCTGAGGCTCCACAGCCCACCTGCAGGCACCAGCATACTTTGGGAGCTGCTAGGCACAACCTGTTTCAAGCTGACCCCTCCACTGGACTGTGCTGAGGGCACAGGGTAAGTCACGGCAAGGCCAGGAGGGAGGGGACATTTTCCCAAGGGGTGGGTTGCCTATGGGGATGGGGATGTGTGCCAGGACTAAGGGGATGGAGAAAGGGGTTAGGGCACCTCTGAGCTCCATTTTCATCATACCCTACTCCCTGGTGCTCCAGGTTCAGCTCTGCAGTTGGTTCATGTGGGTTGATGTTGATTCTTTCACTTCCTGTGTGACGTTGCAAGTTGAGTCACCTCTCCTTGTCTCCATTTTCTTATTTGTAAAATGGATGTAGAAGCCAAGGAAATGGCGTGTGTGACACATATAGCCCAAGGCCTACCTGGCACACAGTAAAAGGCTTACTTGCTTAACTCTTGCTTTTAACCTAAAATCTCATTTCAATTCTGATTCCCAGAGAAAGCTGCTTGTTACCTTTCCCTTTTTACAGGTGAGGAAACCGAGGTCCAGATTGGCCCGGGTTTCTGCAGCCAGCTAGCAGCAGAACTGGGGCCTCTGGGTGCTAGCCCAGGTTTATTCTGCCCCCTTCTAGATGTAACCCACCCTTCCCTGGTGCCAGCCCTGCTCCTCTCTAGGCCTCGGTCCCCCTGTCTGCAGAGCAGGGTGGGATCCTTGGCAGCCATGACCACCTGCCCCACTTTTCTCCGTTCACAGCTGTTTCAGAGACCCTAGGGCCATCAAGGTGTCAGCTCGGCACTTGCAGCGACTTCAGCAGAGGCGACTCCAGCTCTGGGGTGTGACCACAGATGAGGGGCAGGTATGGCCTTCAAATCACCCAAGAGCCCCCATGTCATTCTATGACCGGTGTCTGCAGCTGACCCAGGCAGCCTGGAGACCTGACAGGCAGCAGAAATCCTAGAACCACTGACCTCAGTTCCAGCTCTCCTGGGCACCAAACTGGACCTTGCTCCTGGCTCTGCTAGGCCCTGGGGGTCTTGGCCTACTCTCCATGTGTTAGATTGAAGCATAGCACAGGCCCTTGTGGACGGCTGGGAGGCTGGATGGGGGGAAGAGGGAGCAAGGCTGAAATGCTGGACCACATCTCCTGCTGTGCTGAGCAATCTTGAGCTGGTGATACAACCCCTCTGTGCTTGGATGTGGTGTTCAAGAGGCTCATTCTGGGGAATGGGGAAAGGGTAACCTACTACAGCAGCCTCAGGAGGTACTAGTAAGAGGTACATGTATCTTCAGGTCGCAAAATTAATACGTGTCTCAAGACCCTGCTCAGAGGAACCCCAGCACCTATCTGCTGAGGCCTGAGGCAGTAGGTCAGAGGATGGGATATCACAGAAGTGCCTGTGTCTGAATCCAGGAAAGAGGAGGGTGGCTAGAGAGGGCTTCCTAACTCTTCTCCCTGGGGGATCCCTTCTCTTAACAGCTGCCATGCCCTTCCTGGCCCAGCCCTGGCCCAAATCTCTGTGTCCTTGAGCAAGGGGCCTCCCTGACTCTGAGCCTTAGTTTCCTCCTCTGAAAAAGCAGGGTGTAATCAGGACCTACCTCATAGGATTGTTGAGGATTAAGTAAACCAATACATGAACAGTGCTTAGCACCTTGTAAATGTTCCCTCCCTGTAACATAGAGCCAAACTGTGGTTAGGTGTCTGATTAGGAGAGGTTCACCTCCTGGAGGCCTCAGTTTGCCCATCTGTGAAAGGGGTCTAAGAATTGCACTGAACTCAATACCACAACTCAGGGTTGTGGTGCAGATTAAAAGAGATGGCATGTGTAATGTATATATACAGCTTGTGCCTGGTAATTGTCAGATCTGTCATCGTCTTCCTCTTTAGTCTGATCCTCTGACTACCCCGACCCCCAGACTGCTAACAAGTTAGGAAGGAGCCAGGAGTGATGCTGGAGAATTTAATTTCTAATTGATGACCTCCAGGATTGCCCCCCCCCATCCCAGATGGGGGCCAATAGGGCTTTGCTGATTGTCACAGTTGAGGTGCCGGGACTCAGTTTGGGGGACCCCAGATGGCCACCCCTGGCCAAGACAGTGGCAGGTGCGGATAAAGCTGGAGCAGCAGCAAGAGGGACACAGGTGGGTTTGCAGAAGATTGGGGCACAGTGGGGACTGCCTGGGCCCATCTGCCCATCCATCCTCAGGGCCCCAGGCCCCCTTCCTCTAGCCCCTGCCGGCCCTGGGGACTGGGAGACAGGCTATGAGGGGCTGGGGCTTCCCGATTAGGTCCCCAGGAACCACCACCACCAGGGTCAACAGTCTCCAGGCGCAAGGCAGGCAGCAAGCCCAGGCTTCGAGGCACAGGTGGTGGGAAGGCCCAGGGACCAGGCAGCCCAGAGGGCCCCTCCTCACTACTGCCCCGGCTGCTACCATCATTGCCCCTGTCAGGGGCCATCCGAGGCAGGCGGCGGCTCTGGGGTGAGGGGCTGCGGCTGGCACCGCGGCGTTCACGGGACGAAGGCCGCAGGGCAAGGCCGGGGAAGCGGGCCAGGCCCGGGCTGCGGCTACGGTGTCTCTTGGACTTGCCAGGGCTGGGGCTACGGGACTTGGGTGCAAGCAGCTCCAGGGTACTGTCATCCTCGTCCTCTGAGCTGGCACTTGAGCTATCTGTGCTGCTGCTGGCCAACTCCGAGGTAGGCAGCGAGATCTGGGAGGAAGGTTGGTTACTGGTTTGTCTCACTCCCCAACCAGCCACTCAAGGCGTCTTGGAACCACTCCAACCCTGCCCATTGGCAGACCCAGGAAGGTTAGGCTACTTGTAGGAGATCATGGAGCAGAATGTGGAAACTGTGACATTTGAACAGGGGCTTTTAGTACCCCTGGTCCTGCAGTCTGACCTACTCACCTGGAAGGGCTCAGTGACACCGATGAGGATGCTGTGGGTGTGGCTATAATAGCCCAGTATGAAATCTCCATGGCCCTTGGGAAGTGACTCCTCACTGAAGGTCACCTGATGGGCCCAGGGCATAGGCCCAGGTTGGGGTCAGCCTCAAAGACTGACCAAGCCAAGTCCTGAGCCCAAGGGCCACAGGGACTTCCTCCCACTCTTCCCCTCCCCTTAAGTACCTGGTAGATGTTCCCATCCACATCCTCATGTTTGGCCCAGACATAAGCCACGTAGTCCTTACAGTGGCGGAAACCCACCTGGGGCGAGAGGAATCAGGGTTATGACTCCTATCACCTTACTCCAGTGGCCCCCCAGTGTAGCAACAAACTCTGGAGAAGCCAGTAATTCCCCCTGGGTACCCAGCTGCTCTTCCAGGCCCTCCCTTCCCTGAGTCACTGACCATCCCTGCCCTTCTCACCCGGTACAAGCCGATCCAGTCCCAAGAGCTGCGGGCGAACACTGTTTCTATGCGGTACCTCACCACAGCCTGCTCTGGCCGCACCCACTCATCTGCCACCTCCAGCCGCACTAGCGGCACGTCGTCCCTGTAGGCAAACTGCCCAGGGGCAGGGGGAACATCAGGGGAGACCCTCGAGTATCCCATGTACCTAGGGCCCTTGGGCCTGAGTCCGCAAAAATAGGCTGAGATAAAGGGCCTTTGAAACCACCTTACAGACTGGGAAACTGAGGCAAAACAGGTCTAGGATAGGGACGCCTGGGTGGCTCAGTCAGTTAAGCATCTGCCTCTTGATTTCTGCTTAGGTCATGATCTCATGGTTCATGGTTCAAGCCCTGCAGCGGGCTCTGTGCTGACAATGTTGAGTCTGTTTGGGATTCTTGGTCTCTTATTCTCTCTCTCTGCCCCTTCTCCCTGCCTCTCAAAATAAATAAACTTAAAAAAAAAAAAAAAAGAATAGGTCTAGGATAAATGCCGGGCTTTCTACCCTCCAGCCCAGGGCTCTTTATGCCCATAGCCTCGTAAGGGAGTAAGAATACAGCTTTGAAGTGAATAGTGTACCCCTGTTTCTGTCATTGCTCTTTCTCTGTCCCTCAGGACTCAGATGGTGTGTCAGCCTCCAGCTTTTGTTTGCTCCCTTGCTTATGTGGTTTCAGGTTTCCCTCACTCCTCCTCAGTTTTTGAGCCAGGCTGTTCCAGAAGAAACCAGCACATCTTCTCCCTGTCCCTAGGTTCCTAACAGAAGGTTTGCCTGGGGTGGCCTCTTAGAAACGCTCTCCAGGGCCTTGTAGGTCAAAACTCCCACTAAGCCCCGTTCTGATTGTGTTGCTTTGGATGAGAGACTTAAGTTCTCTGAGCCTCATTTTCCTCACCAGTAAAACTAGGAGGAGAATTTAGATATCTCAGGGCCTACTAAGGCATTCAAAGGGATGACAAAGCCACAGGGACTAGCACGTATTAGGTGCTTGACAGGTAACATTCTGCAAGTGTCAGAGTCCTTGATGAGGAGGGGAGGTCAGGGTACCCAAAAGGAGTGGCACTCAAAAGTCACCCAGAAGGAGTGGTTCTGAAGGTGAGGCTCCTGACTGAAGGTTAAACTTCATACCCAAGTCTCTTACCAAAGATTATGGGAGGCCAGATGTAGGCAGATTTGCATTCCCAGCTGAGGATACTGGCCAATGGCCCACTGACTGACCACATGACAAAGTTACCAGGGAAAACATTCTCTGGTCTGCAGGGTTCGCTCTTATCAGATCAAGGGAATCGGAGAGCCCAGAGTTGGGTTTCAGGACTGGACAGGCGGGATCTACCCTCCTCTGCTGCTGAGAGTATGTGCAGCTTGGGGTACATGCCTACCCCACTGGAAGGCCTCAGTTTCCCCCATAGAAAAACAGAGTGTTGGACTACATGGTCTCTCAGGTCCCATTCTGACATTCTAGCATTTCTCCTTTTGACTTTGCCAACCAGAGACCTCAACCCTAAACACAATGTTAAATTATAGTAACTAGAATTTTGCTTTGTATTTTTCATGTCTCTACTCCTCCTCCCCATTACTACCTCACTTATAGCACCTGGCATATAGTAAAATGATAAACAAATAATGAATAAATATGAATGAAAACTATATGGAGTCTGAATAAACATTTTGATTTTGCTGGTCTTATTATATGAATATATAAAGCAAATTTTAGCATAAATTGCCCTAATCCTTTCTCAGAACAGAGTTAGGGATTAGTGGAAAAGGCATAGACTCTGAAATTAGGCTAGCTTGAGTTCAAATCCTAATTCTTCTGTTTATCAGCTGTGTGACCCTGGTATGATGCTGTGTCTCTGAGCCTCAGTTTCCTCATCTGAAAATGGAGATCATAACCCACTCCCACTCTGCTATGATGAATGGATGCTGCTGAAGGCAGGTGCAAGGGATTACTGGTGGGCCATGGGGATGTCCCCATGAAGGGATGCTGAGCTGGACCTGGGGATGTCATGAGGGGAACATGAAGCCAGGACTCACCTGCAGGATGAACTGAGCAGCCACGGGCTTGTGATCGCTGACTGTGTATTCCATGTGGCTACGGTAGCTGTACTGGGTCACCTTGAGCCGGTGGCTTTCCCGTCCTGAAGGGCTGGGACCCACACTTGGAGCCTTGACCTTCCACAGGATACGGTCTGTCCAGGCTGGCTTCCGCTTCTTGGCACTGCAGTGAGCAGGGGTGACCCAAGTTTCAGGGGATAGGGTTTGAGGCATAGCCCCCAGCCTTACTTCTTGCCCCGCTTTCTTCCCTATCCAGACGACTTCAGCCCACGTGTCCACCTCGTCCCAGTGCTGAGCTCACCTGGTATCATATTTGTTAGTACCCACATCAAACTTGAAGGTGGGTGCAAAGTTGAGGGGCCCCTCCTGGAAGCCCTTCAGGATGGGCCAGGTGTTCTTGGCCATGTTGAGCTGTGAAGGTCCAAAAGGGCAGAATTGGACAACAGCTTGGACAGGGCAGGTGAAAGCAAGGGCAAGAGCTGAGGATACAAAAGTGTGTCCAGTCATGCTCTGTGTGCTTGGTGTTTAGGGTGTGGGCTGGGATTCTATACCTGGTCCTTCTCCCAGAGCTGGTGGAGCTGATCACTGTCAATGGCAAACTTGACAAAGTGCAGGTCATAGCTCTCAATGCGGAAGTTGAGGTCCCCAAACCAGAACACGAGGCTGTTCAGGGGTGGGGGTCAGGAGGGTCCATGGGGTGAAAGATCCTTCTCTACCCCCATCCAACGACAGCACTGGATGCCCCTAGTGATGATGCAGTGGGTGGAGTGGGTGGCAGCAGATCTACCCTGCCAAGGAGCAGCAGGGGGATGTGGATCTAGAACAAAGTTAGGTTCTGGGGCCTTCAGCAAGGCCCCACCCCTCACCAAAGCTCCACCCAGCAGGCTCTGCCCCACCATCAAACTTACCAGCATTCGTGTTCCTAGATGTAGTTTAGGTGGTCACCCACCCCCATAGGCTCTGCCTCTCCCCCACAAGGTCCACCCAGGCTGGCCCTCAGGTTCCTGTGGCCAAGTATTTGTACTCTGTCTTCTGAGACCCACCCTTCCTTCACCAGCCCCGCCAGCGCCCATACTCGTGATCCAGGATGCCATGTGCCCCGGGCCCCTGGAACTGCTGGAGGCTAAGGATGGTTTGGAAGTTGTCCTTGCGCTGCTCTGCCTTGTCCATGTGCGCTGGCAAGTGGCAGTTCAGGAAGCAGAGCATGTGCCCGAAGGCCGCCAGTCGCACGCTCACTCCACCCTTGTTGCCCTTGGGAGACAGGGTGGAGTGAGTCAAGGGTGGGGCCTAGGCAAATAGAAGAGGCACTGAGCGGGGCAAGAGAGGGGTGAGGCCAGCCAGCCCTTAGAAAAGGCTTAGAGAGGGGTGGGTTCTAGGAAAGGATCGGAACACTGGGATGGGTCAGGAACAGAAAGAGGGCTGGGTCTAGAAAATGGTGTGGGGTGTTGGGCGGGGTTGGGGAGAAGTAAACCTCAGGGTAAGAGGTGGACAAAGGGGAGGGGACCTTGCCTATGCTTGGGGGACCAGGGAACTAATCTATAGACCCCTTGGGGCCTTGTCCCCTCCAGGGCTGTTCCCATGCTCACCCAATAGCCTCCCAGGCCAGTGCGTGTGCAATCAGTCTGCACGTCTCTCAGGAAAGGCAAGTGGTAGTACTTGGCGAACAGCAGCAGGATGACGCCCTGCATCCGCACTGTACTCACCTGCGGCGAGAGGCAACGTGGCTGAGGGACCCCACACAACTCTCCCGCCCTACTGTGCCCTTTCCCCAAGTCTTTCAGATCTGCTCCTCCATCCTCCTATTTCACAGACCTGGCAACAGAGGCCCAGCAGGCCCCATGGTGAGTCCAGACAGAGCAAGGGCCAGGAGTCCAGGGGTCTCCACCCTTCCAGGGGCTGAGGGAAACATTACCAGCACGAAGTTGAAGGGTGCCAGCGCGTCCATGAAGAGCTCACTCCACTGGTCTGTGAAGAGTGCGTCCTTGAGCCGCTTGTTGATCATGGAGTTCACTTCCTGCAACCTGGTGGTGGGGTCAGGGTGGGAGATGAGGTCACTATGGGTCTGGGAGTGCCCTAGAATACCCTCCCATGGGCAAAGCTCTGGGAGGCATAAGGGGTTCAGGAGCGGGGTCCACATGCCCTGCCCCCTCACCCAATGGCAATCATGTCCGACCCTTCACTGTCATCGCCACCGCTGCCCAGGTGGAGGAGGGATGTGACGTCGTCAGGGGGCATGGCGGTGCCCACGTTCCACGTGACCACAGTGATCCTGGGGGTGTAGGAGGGGTTATCACTGGGCACCACTCCCTCATCTTCAACCTCCCTCCCACAGGGCTCTTTCTGGGGAAATAAACTGAGGCAGGTGTGGGTGTAAGCTCTCAGAAGGACTGTGGGCCCAATATCCCTCCTATTAGATTCTCCCGGAGGGAGGCAGGGGTGGGCAAGTCCCTTAGCAGGAGATGCTGTCTTCTAAAGATCCCACAGTAGGCACAGCACCCGCAAGGAGTCTTCCTCAGGGAAATAAACTGGGGCAGTGTAGGGTAAGCCACCCTAGAAGAATGGCTACTTTTGGAGCTCAAGCCCCACCAACCCTCCTCGGGAGAGGGCCCCCTCACCAGAAGCCAGGGTCGCTCTTGCAGGTAGGCTGAGCTGACCAAGAGGATGATGAGGTGGATGTAGAAGGGGAGGTGGTGACCAGAGCTGGAGTTTCTTGGGGCTGAACACTGGGGCTCAGGTGTCCACTAGGTCCTGCCCCCTGGGTGCTAGGCCTGGGGAGGGCCATCTCAGGGGCTGGGGGGACGCAAGGGGAGCGGTTGGGAGAGCGGCTGGGGGAACGACTGGGAGACCTGGGTGGCTTGGGCAGAGGTGGGGGCACAGTCTGTGCCGAGGAGGCCCCTGGCCGGAAGGTGGGGGACAGAAGTCCTGGGGAACGGGTAGTAGGCTCTGGAGGGCTCTGGCTCACATCCAGAGGCAGGGTCTGGGGTGGCCGGGACAGGACAGGATCCTCAGGGCTGCTGCGGGGGGCCTCAGGACGGGCTCTGAATGAGGGGGAGATTCGGGGGTCTGGGGGTGTTTGGATCAAGGATGTGGAGCCCGAAGGACCAGATGTCTGAGCTGAAGGCTGGAGATGCCCTTCAGAAGAGGGGAGAGGTTTAGGGGCTGGGGCATCCCTCTGTTTAGCGGGTGTCCATCCCACAGAGGCTGGGGTTGGTATCACAGATGCTGGAGCCAGGGCCTGTTCCTGAGAAGATGACAAAACTGGGGAAGAGTTGGAGGGGGGCTGTGGTGTCTGCTCCTCAGATGCCAGGACCAGGCTCAGGCCCGAAGCAGCGAGTGCTGGCTTGGGTCCCACGGAGGCAGGTGGCACCTGCTTCTGGTCCCTGGATGTTGGAGCCAGCCTGGGCCCCAGAGTGGCTGTGGGAGGCCTTGGCCCTGCTGAAGCAGACATTACCAGCTGCCCCAGGGATGTTGGAGGCAGGACTGAGCCTGAGGTCACTGGAGGAGGCTTCGGCCCAGCTGGGGCAGACATGACTAACTGACCCACAGACGTTGGAGCCAGGTTGGAACTGTGGCGGGCAGGAGCGGTTTTCTGCCTGCTAGGGGTAGACAGCGGAGCCAGGATGGGTCGGGGAGACACCAGAGCCAGCCTTGGCCCCTCTGTGGAAGGTGGATTAGCTGCTCGTGGCCCCACAGGTGCTAGAGCCAATCTTGGTTCGGAGGGTACTGGGGCTGCATTCTCCTTCGCTGGGAGCTGAAAACTTGAGTCCACCTTGCAGAAGACAAGTCAAAGACTTAGGGTAGCCCTAACCAGGGGCTTGGGCCCCAACTTCCATAGAGACCCCGGTCAACTCCATCTAGCTAAGAAACGCACATCTTTGCAAGGAAGTTCTTCCTAATTTCTCACCTCAATCCATTCTGCTGTGAATCACCTTCATTTTGGGAGGAAACAGGATGCAGAAACTTATCCCCTCCCTCAAGTCTGACACCTCTCCTAGATGGGGAAACTAAGACCCCAACTCAAAGGAGGCAAGGTGTGAGCCTGAACCTAAGGGTTGTCTCCTTGCCTTCCTGGCTGACACCAACTCCCTGGTCATGCTGGAGCGTTGGATGGCTGAAGCCATCTTCCCCTGGCAACGCTCCTTGCATTTCCTGCTGCTCTCCTGGCTAAGGGGTACTGACCTGACACCCCAGATCTGTCCTCTCTGGACACTTCGGGTCTAGCTTATTAAATACCCCTCCTTCCCTTCACAGCACCCAGGAACCCTCAGGTTCATCGCTGCCAAGCATCCCAAACTCCTCGGTCATGCTCCTGTTTGTCCTCCTCATCAGTACCCATAGTTCCATGTAGGAGCAAGACCCCAGGACTAAGACTGGCCATGTCAATTCCAAGCCCAGCTCTGTGTGACCTTAGGCAAGCACCTCTCTGCCCAAGACCTCAGTTTTTGTCTGTAAAATGAAGGAATTTGGTGAAGGATCTCTGCCCACACCTTGTTCCTGAGAAGCCTTGGTCTCATAGTCTCTGCATTTATGACCCCAACATTTGCTAGGGTTTCATTTGAGCCCGTGGAATCATCCATTCTCATCAAGTGTGATTCTAACATTCAAAGTCCAGGATTCTGTTGATCCTGGCATTGCACTTCTCTGTGCCCAAATTGTACCTTCTCCCCATCTCCCCTACCTTTGAGGACAGGCAAGCATGTACCCTCTTTTTGTCTGGCAGGTGGAGTGGGGGGACATGAGGCCCTGCTGGGACCTTCTCCCCCTTCCCATCTGTCCTCTGTTTCTGATGCCCCTGTCTCCAGAAGACGGGATGAAACGTCCTTTGCCAGGGAGAGCAGAAGGTTTACACTCGCCCTGAGGTGGCCCCATTCCTGCCTCCAGACATGCAGCTTTGTCTGTGTCCAGTGTCCTTCTCGGTTCAGAGAACCTGAAACTCTGCCTCCACCTTCCTCCCCAAACTTAGCTCTTTGAGGCTGCATTTTGGGCATCCTCCTTGGCTCCAAGTGTCCCCCCAACCACCACACCGCCTCCAGCACTAACAACTTAGACATCCCAGATGTCACCGTTTTAGTCTTCAGGGACAAAGACAAACCTCCTCATTTTGCATTGCTTCAGAGAGAACAAGCAACTTGCCCAAGGTCACACAGCAAAGCTGGAGCACAGCTGGATTCCCTGACACCCAGTCTAGGGCTCTCCTGGGGGCTCCTAGCTATGGCTAACTCCATCTCTCTCTGGGTGTCCCATCACTGCCCTCTCAGCCCCCAAAGTGTCCTGTTTGCCTAGCCCCTGCTTGGTGGGCAAAGGAGAGTGCCAGCCCCTCAGCCAGGGGCACCAGGGTGCCTGCGGTGTGTGGGGGTGTGTGGGACCAAGGATCAGGGATGGGAGGGCTAGGTTTTAGGGGTCTTACCTTGGAAGGTGCCTCAGTTTGAGAAACCCCATGGGGCATGGGCAGGGGGCGCAGGCCAGCCCGGGTGCCTGGCCTCTTGCTGCCACTGCTGCTCTGGCCCTCCATGTCTGCAGCCCCTAGCAGCCCGGGCTCCCTCGGGCTCTGGCTCTAGCTCCTCCGCTCCCGGGAACCAGTGATGTCATCAGCCGTTTCAACCTGCTGAGAATTTAAAGACACAGGCACCCACTTCCCAGCCTAGAGGTGGCCTACCTTCTGGGAACCCTTCAGGCTGACTGCTGAGGCTGCAATGGCCAAGGGGCAGGGTGGAGAGTGTGCCCATTGGCCTGGCCTGGTTCCCAACTGGCAGCATGGAGGGGGCTGTCTGTCTGCCCCGTTCTCCTGCCAGTAGGCCTGGTTGGCCCTTATTCAAGAGTAGGATATTGACACACCTGAGGATAAGGTAGAGACAGGTAGCTCAGAGGTCAGCACCCTTTTCAGGATGGCAGAGGCACCTGAATCCCTGCCATGATCCTGCAACCTTCTTGACTCCCTGCCAGCCCAGAGCTTGCCTTGGCCCCCACCTTTGCCCCATTTTCGGGCCTTGGTGCCCTCCCCAGCCTGGCTTGATCCTTTCCATCCCAGAGCCAGACACTCAGGCTCCAGCCACTGGAGTCCCCTCCCATTTCAGCCTCAGCACCACCCCCTGCTATCCTGCAAACACTTTGTCACCAGCCCAGGTTGCCTCCACAGGCCAGCCCCTCTCATCTTTCTTCTCAGGCACTCACTGGGTGTGGTTTGGGTGAGGGACTAGCTCAAGGTCACCTGGTGAGCTGGGGAGGTCTTGGGAGTTTCAGTGAGGAAAGGGAGTTTTCTCAGTGACCCAAGACCCGCAGGAACAAATTGGGGTATCTGGGGCTAGGGAACTAGGGTGGAGAAAGGCCCAGCAGTGGGGGAACAGACTGGCAGGTCAAATATAGGCTTGGGAAACTTAGAAGGCCAAGACCCAGCACGGGGTCTGGGGAAGTGTTTGCTGAATGAGCGGTTGACTCAATCACTGAGAAGAGTGAATGCGTGACAGGGCTCAGAGGTGGCCAGGGAGGATGGTGGGCCCTCTGCTTCTGCCTCTTTCCCTCTCTCACTTTTATCTGCTAAGCAGCCCCTGAAATCCTGATTCCTCTGGAATTGCTCGACTGTTCCAAGAGGAGTGATCTCACTCAGTTTAGGAAGAAAAGGTGCAGCGTTTTGTACCCAGAGCTCTCTGTTGGTCAACAGTCACCTCTGTATCCCCATGGGACTACGTGGCCCCTGTGTGAAAGCCATGTAGACAGATGCCTCATCCCCTTCTCCTGGATGGGCTTCCCACCTCTGCTTGACAGTCTCTGGGTCTAGTCTGTGTTGCCAGGCCAGCGTCTCTGTGAGGCTGGGATTTGCAGCAGCAGAGGCCCGGGTCACGTTAGGGCCCTGGAGTAGAAAGGATCTGGGGGTGATGAAGGGTGGTGGAAGTGATGGTTACCGGGGAGGTGGCTGTAGTGGTGGAGATAGTGATGTACATAATTATGATGTTGGAAGTGAAGGACTGACACGGATGATGGAGATTGTGGCGATGGTTCATATAAATGGAGGTGGTGGAGGTGATAAGGGTTATAGATGTTGGCAATGGTTGAGGTAGTAGAATGAAGGGAGGGTGGTGATGGTGATGAGGGTGATAGTAATGGGTGAAGGAGAGGTAGGGGCAGGGAGACAGTGGGGGGTGTTATGTTGATGGAGGAGGAGATGGTGGTAGAGCTGAAAGTGAAGGTGGAGGGGGTGGTGAAGGAAGAGGTGAGAGTGGACATGGTGGTGGTGCTCAAGCCACTAAAGAGGGAAGGACAATTTGAACTTAACCCTGCCCGGTCCTCTGACTCCTATTGTACAGAAAAGAAAGCTGAGGCCCCCATGAGTACTAGCCTCGGATGTAATCCCGGAAGCAGGGTGGGGGCAGGGACTGGGATCTGTCATAGGGCTCAGCCATCCAGGGGTAGGACAGGGGCATCAATGTCCTTCGGAAGCCAGGCAAATATCATGCAAATGAGCAAGCAGAGCATTCCTGCACACTGCGGGACAGCCCAGGATTTTCTATCATCTTCTCTCCCTGAAGTCAGATCCCATAGGGGATTTTGTTTCTGGCCCTGCCACTGACTTACCTGGGGAGGTCACTCCGGTTTCTGATTTGTGTAAGGGAGATAAAAATGATAGATACCACCTAAGATTGCTGTGAAGATACAAGATAACACATATGAAGTGTTTAGCATGGAGCCCGGCACAAGCAAGCTCTCAGTAAGGGCAGCTGCTCTGAAGTTATCATCACCAGTGCCATCATCGTCATCAATATCACCATCATTATCTGCTCCAACCTGCCCATTTGGTTGATCTGAAACTGATCACTGGTGGCCCAGTGTTAGTTACATTCCTGGGGGGAAGGGAAAGGGGCTCTGAGACCCAGATGTGGCTTTACCAGGGGAAGGAGGCGGGGGGGGGGGGGGGGGGGGGGGGCGGACCCTGGGTGAGAAGGGAGCAGGGTGAGAGCTATATTTGAGCTCCTGGTGTGATGACTCAGGAGGTTGATAACAGGCTCTGGGGCTCCAGGCGGCAGGCTGGGGGCAGCTGCCAGGGAGAACCGCCCCCCTGGAGACGGCTGTCTCCAAAGGCCCCTCCTGGCTCCCTCCTTTCACTCTAGGGAGTCGGGGTGGGGGGTGTACTAAGGCAGAGGGTACATCTTGTCCAACCCCCTCTTGGAAACTCTTAGTGCTACACTTCAGGCTGTTTAGGTCAGGAATAGGAAAGGAGGGAGCTGATGATTGACAAATTATCTCACTTACTCTCCATAGTAACCCTGTGAGGTTGGTAATAAGATCCCCATTCGACAGAGGAAGAAACTGAGCTCTAGGGATTACACAGCCAGTAGGGGTCAAAGAGTAAGGTTCCTGGGGAGGGAGTGAATAATTCTCCCCCGTAGAAGTGACTGTTGAACACCTTCGTTGAAGGAGAGTCAGTATTGCCAAATTGGAAAAAGGAGAAGTGTTCTGGGAAGCAGAGGGAGGAGCAGGGACAAAAGAATGGAGTATGGAAGGTCTGGGCTATGAAAGCGTGCAAAATTTGGATATGTGCCCTCATAGTCCTTTGGCTCAGAGTAAATCCACCATAAGCAGGGAAGGCAGACTTTCTCTTTCCTATTCCTTTTCCTTGAGCCACCTCTCAAGGGCACCTGAGGATGGTAATGGTACAAAAGGGTGTGCCCTCCTTCCTTTTGCTCCCTGACCACCCTGACTGAGACCCACAGTAAGGGAAGTCACACTGTGGCCACTAGCTGATAAATCTCTGGAGATGTACAATGTGCCATAGGGTATTATAGGAAGGTGGAAGAGGTAAGCATTAAGGAGGTCTTCCCTGAGAAGGAAGTATACAGGGCACAGAAGAACATTTCTCCTCCCTTCACTCCAAGGTTCCTTACTGGTACTGAGTGCCACATGTTATGTCATTGTCTCCTCATTCTCACCCTCTCGAGAGCACAGGTGTCATCCTCACCTCCCATTCTGCCCCACAGGCAATGGGTTCAAGGAGAAGGAGTGACTTTCCCAAGGTCACACAGCTGGAGCTGAGCTCAGGCATCCCTCCTCCCTCTCTTTAGCTCCCCCTCCTCCCAGACAGCCCAGCACCCGCTGTCAGCTGCTCTGAAGTGAGTGGCTATTTTTATTCTGGTGCGAGGGGATCTTGGGCAGCAGAGCCATGTAGGTTAGAAGGCTCTAGGACACCGGCTTCGGCAAGGAAGGGGAGGCTTACTGCAAGAATATAAACTTGCTTGGGGGCTGTTGTTTCCTGCAGGCTGACCTGCCCTGGGCTCCATGTATCCAGAAATTGCTTTTCTGGAGTTCAGAACTGTGCATAGAGCCAGACTAAACCCTGGCCCTGATCCCAGATCCAATTTGAACCCTAATTTTGGTGTTAACTGAGCCCTGATCCCATGCCAAGACTAAGCCTATACCTTACCTTGACCAAAGTCTTAGATTGAACCGTGACTCTACACATGTACTAAACCCAATTGGGGCCCAAGCCTGATCCAACCCCTAAGGCTGATCCCAGTTTGAGACCTTGATTCTAGACCCAGATTAAGCCTTGATCCTCGCCTAAGACTGAGCCATGGTCACAGACTGAATTCTAACCCCAGTCTAGACTAACCCTTGATTTAAGACTGAGCCCCAACCCCAGGTCTAGACTGAGCTCTGAGTCTAGTCATTAACTAACCCCTGAACCTGGTGGCAGATTGAGCTATGGTCTCAGACACAGACTGAGCATGGAGCAAAATCATTGATTGAATCCTGACCTCAAAATGAGCTCTGACCCCAGGTCACACAACTCTGGTGGCACACTAAGCCCTGGATTGAGACTGTGCATGGAATGTGGTCAAAGGCTGAGCCCTGAGTGTAGTCATAGACTGAGCCTTGATCCTGGTCACTGACTGAGGCCCAAGCCCAGTTATTGACTGAGCCCTGCCCTGACTCCAGTCCCAGATTCAGTTCTAAACTTGGCCTTAGGCTAAGGGCTGCCCAGACCCTGAGTCTGACCCCATCAGAGACAAAACCCCAAACCCAGACCCATCTGAGGAAAGCTGCTAGCCTAGATTACAAAATGCCACTTAAGGGCATGGTTTACAAGCAGAGATCTGTTCTGGGAGATCCTGGGCCTCCCATGGGTACTGATGCCAGAATGTTCCCGGTACTGTTATGGCCAGTGTCTCTACCACTGGTTCTACTGCCTGGCTAGTCAACCCTCAGCAGCCCAGGCTGTGGCCCTTCTAGGCCACAGCATCTAGGCTAATGCAATGAGAGTGGTTTGGTGGCATCTGTCCAGTGAACAACATGGGCCCATGAGGCACTGAGGTTTGGCTCTGTCAGCAGAAAAGCCACAGGCTCCATGGGACCACTGGCTTCAGCCACTCTGAGGCTCTTGCTGAGGTATGGGGTAAGGTTGAGGGAACCCATGGCATTTGTCCCATTATTTTTGTAAACAATGTTTACTGTTTATATTTAGCTAATACATATTTATTATGGAAAATATGGGGAAAAGTATAAAGGAGGAAAAATTCACCCTGTAATTTCGTCTACCAAGAGATGACCATTTTGACTTCTTGGGGTGTTTCCTTCTAAATTCTGTTATTCGGTCTAGGCATATGTATCTTTATATGTGTATTTTATAAAATTGGTTGGCTACTCTGTTGATGCTACAACATCCATTGGAGCCCATATCCTTTTTTTTTTTTTTTAATTTTTTTTTAACGTTTATTTATTTTTGAGACAGAGAGAGAGAGCATGAACAGGGGAGGGTCAGAGAGAGGGAGACACAGAATCTGAAACAGGCTCCAGGTTCTGAGCTGTCAGCACAGAGCCAGACGCGGGGCTCGAACTCACGGACCCGCGAGATCATGACCTGAGCCGAAGTCGGCTGCTTAACCGACTGAGCCACCCAGGCGCCCCGCGGAGCACATATCCTCGATAGGCTTCTGGAATGGGTCTCAACTGGTTAAGCCAATGAGCAATTTCCATTCCCCTAGCCATATGATTGGATCATGTATGGACTAGTGAGATATAAGGAGACTTTTGCTAAGGGAAAGAAAGCTTGCTTTCTCTCCTGAGAAGTTTACCAAAAAATATCATCTTCCCTTAATTAGATATGAATAAAGAAGCCTGTGGTCCTGTTGGCAGCCATCTTGACACCATGCAGGTAACTGGCCTAATGACAAGCTGACACTATGGAAAGCAGAATGGAGAGAGATCAGGTCTTGGTGACTTTATCAACAGGATCAAAACTCACCTGAAGCCCTCCTTGCCATTAAATTTTTTGTTATTTGACCCAACAGATTTCATTTATTGTTTAAGTCAGTTTAACTTGGGGTTTCAATGACTTGCAGCCCAGAGCATCACAACTCCCAACTGATATTACTGTTTTATAGCTTGATTTTTTTAATACCATAATTATGAACATTCTCCATGTCATTCAACACTATGCTGCATCATTTATTTTTTTATTTTATTTTTTTTATGAAATTTATTGACAAATTGGTTTCCATACAACACCCAGTGCTCATCCCAAAAGGTGCCCTCCTCAATACCCATCACCCACCCTCTCCTCCCTCCCACCCCCCATCAACCCTCAGTTTGTTCTCAGTTTTTAACAGTCTCTTATGCTTTGGCTCTCTCCCATTCTAACCTCTTTTTTTTTTTTTTTCCTTCCCCTCCCCCATGGGTTCCTGTTAAGTTTCTCAGGATCCACATAAGAGTGAAACCATATGGTATCTGTCTTTCTCTGTATGGCTTATTTCACTTAGCATCACACTCTCCAGTTCCATCCACGTTGCTACAAAAGGCCATATTTCATTTTTTCTCATTGCCACGTAATATTCCATTGTGTATATAAACCACAATTTCTTTATCCATTCATCAGTTGATGGACATTTAGGCTCTTTCCATAATTTGGCTATTGTTGAGAGTGCTGCTATGAACATTGGGGTACAAGTGGCCCTATGCATCAGTACTCCTGTATCCCTTGGATAAATTCCTAGCAGTGCTATTGCTGGGTCATAGGGTAGGTCTATTTTTAATTTTCTGAGGAACCTCCACACTGCTTTCCAGAGCGGCTGCACCAATTTGCATTCCCACCAACAGTGCAAGAGGGTTCCCGTTTCTCCACATCCTCTCCAGCATCTATAGTCTCCTGATTTGTTCATTTTGGCCACTCTGACTGGCGTGAGGTGATACCTGAGTGTGGTTTTGATTTGTATTTCCCTGATAAGGAGCGACGCTGAACATCTTTTCATGTGCCTGTTGGCCATCCGGATGTCTTCTTTAGAGAAGTGTCTATTCATGTTTTCTGCCCATTTCTTCACTGGGTTATTTGTTTTTCAGGTGTGGAGTTTGGTGAGCTCTTTATAGATTTTGGATACTAGCCCTTTGTCCGATATGTCATTTGCGAATATCTTTTCCCATTCCGTTGGTTGCCTTTTAGTTTTGTTGGTTGTTTCCTTTGCTGTGCAGAAGCTTTTTATCTTCATAAGGTCCCAGTAATTCACTTTTGCTTTTAATTCCCTTGCCTTTGGGGATGTGTCGAGTAAGAGATTGCTACGGCTGAGGTCAGAGAGGTCTTTTCCTGCTTTCTCCTCTAAGGTTTTGATGGTTTCCTGTCTCACATTTAGGTCCTTTATCCATTTTGAGTTTATTTTTGTGAATGGTGTGAGAAAGTGGTCTAGTTTCAACCTTCTGCATGTTGCTGTCCAGTTCTCCCAGCACCATTTGTTAAAGAGGCTGTCTTTTTTCCATTGGATGTTCTTTCCTGCTTTGTCAAAGATGAGTTGGCCATACGTTTGTGGGTCTAGTTCTGGGGTTTCTATTCTATTCCATTGGTCTATGTGTCTGTTTTTGTGCCATATGCTGCATCATTTAAAACAGCTGCATGATTTTCTATCCTTTGGAGGTAGCATCACTTATTTAACTCATTCCTTGATGTGACATGCTTAGGTTGTGACTCCAGTTTTTCACTATTATAAACAGTGGTTTTGTGTTTTTTTTAAATAATATATATTTTTAATATTTTAATTTTATTTTTAAGTAGGCTCCACAGCCAATGTGGGGCTCGAACTCATTACCCAAAGATCAAGAGTTGCATGCTCTACTGACTAAACCAGCTGGGTTCCCTTGCTTGTTTGTTTGTTTGTTTTTCATACATTAAGAGATTTATTGCAAAAAACTGGCTTATACAACTGTAGAGGTGGGTATGGCATACCTGAAATCTGTAGGACATGCCAGTAGTCTAGAAACTTCTGGGCAGGAGGGGCTGCTGCAGTCCATGGGTGGAACTTTCTCGTCCTCAGGGAAACTCCAGTTTTGCTTTTTGTTCCATAAATCCATGCCTCAAAATGCGAAAGCCGGAAGGTACAGGGAATCCAGTGCCCAGCGACACTCAGCAGCTCCTCCCACAGACACCACTGCCCATGCCTTGGGCACCAGAATTTGAGCCAGAGCATGGACCCCGAAGTCCACAGCTGGGTAAACAATGTTTTGATAACCTAACAATTGGTCCCTTCTCTGATGATTACTTTGGGCCAAATTCTGACAAGTGGAATGACTGGGTAGAAGAAATGCTTTTAGGGTTTTGATTTGTTGAGTCAAATTGCCCCTCGGAAAACTTGGATGAATTCACATTTCCACAGCAGTAAATAGAGTGTTAGACATAGCTTATCATGTCAATAGTCTGGACAAAACTAATTATATTTACAGCCCCTAATGTATTTACAAAGAATGGGTATTAAATAACAACTCTAATCCTATTATTATTATATCTTTACAATCAATTCAATGAATGTGAAATAGCAGGGTATAAGCAAAGAAACCTGACTTCATCCATTAGGCTCAGTGTCTAGGGCCCATGACACTTTTAGAGATTATGAATATGTTTTAATTTTCATTTCTTTTAAAATTAAAAGAAAAAAAACATATAATTAATCCAGTCAAGATTGTATTCATTTTTTAAAATCAAAGCAGTTGTAAAATGCAATATTTAATGGATATTTTTTTATTTATTTATTTTAACGGACGAAAAGGCCCAGGAAGGCAGAAATGCCTAAGGGTCTATGAAAGTCATCATGCAGCTTTGGCTTGATGTTGAGAAGGATTCTGATTCCCAGTCTAGATTTAACAAGAAAGAGCACGGTGATTAATTTGCTGTATCTGCCTCAGGCTTAAAGAGGGGAGGTGGTGTCCTTATCCAGTCATCTTTGGTTTGATGAGATGAGTACAGGGATGTTTCAGGTTCAAATCCCAGATCCACAACCTCATCGCTCTACTTTTCTAAGCCTGTCTCTCAACTTGCAAAACAGAGTGCACAGGACCTTTATGAGGTAAAAAATGAAATAATGAAAGCTAACAAACAATGTTCCCGGTACTGTTCTAAAGAGCTTTATGTGTATTAACACTTTTATCCTCCCAGCCCCTACAAAGTACGTAACATTGCACAGTCCGCCATCATGTGTGCTCCAGGGGCTTGAAACCTAGATCAGAATTTCATCCAAAGCAATAAAAGACACAAACAAGAATTCCTCAAGCCTCAGTTTCCCCCATCTTCAAGTCGAGTGGTTGGCCCAGAAACTCCCTTGTCTACATCCCTCCCGCGCCCCCTGCCGGTGTAAGGGAGCATTGTCTGGCCTCATCCTGCCGTAGCTTCTACGCTCTCGGCAGGCAGAGGGAGCGTGGACACTCTTGGGGCTGGAAAATTAGAGGCCTGAGGGCCAGAGGAGATTTCGGACCAGAGAAGACCCCGAACCTCGCTGGGAGAGAGCTAGAGGCCCCTGGGGAGGAGACCGACAGCTAGGGGCGTGGTCCCTAGCTGGGTGGGGCCTTGAGTGGGGGCGGGGCCAGCCGGTGGACCCAGACGTGGCGCCGGGGCCCAGCGGTTCGCCTCCTTCTTGCGGATCATTTTCGGCCCGGTTCCGATGCACCTCCCGCTTCCTCCACCGCCCCTGCTACTGCTTCTTGCGGCTCTTGCGGCTGCCATCACCACCTTCCGGCCCGACTGGAACCGCTTGCACGGCCTGGCCCGAGCCCGGGTAGAGGTAAGTGCGCTGGTCCCTAGCTCAGGGACCACTACCCACAACCCTGTGGCCTTTTAGCCTTGGAATCACCGCTCATTTTGACCCGACGACCCTCCCGACTCCCAAATTCCCCTCAGGGCCAGAACCATCCCTCCCCTCTCCCCAGCCTCAGGACGCCCCAGCACCCACCGTGGCAGCCCCCAGACATGCGATCTTGCGGCCTGGAAATACGAACTCCTCCCCAGTTTCCCATCCGGCCGGCCGGACAGCGGGTCCCCAGACACACTGGCCCTGTCCCCTAACTCTACTCCGGGCCTGTGACTCTTCTAAACTTGCCCTCTGGAGCCCAACTTTACATCCTCCCATTATTCCAGTTTTTACTGGAATTCCTCCCCCACCCCAGTTCCGGTTGTCTCTCCCTTGCCTGAGGGAAGGAAGACTCTGGGCGCTTGCCCCACCACGCAAAAGCCAACTGCATTACCAACACTTAACTCAGCAGTAGTCCCTCATCCTCCTCTGTGGGGAAATTACCCGTCAGAGCCCCTGTTTTGTGTGTGACTTGAATCATCACAGATCCTCTACGGGCCTTAGTTTACTGTCTGACAAAAGGAGGGGGAGGAGGAGGGAAGACTAGAATGGGTGTTCCTGGGGTCTGGACTCCTGCTGGGAGGTGGCACTCTCCCTCAGGGAGTGCTGGGGGAGAGCACCCACCCTCCCATGTTGGGGAAGCAACCAAATGGAGGGGCAGTTCTTCATGGGGTTAGATAGGGACCAGATGGCAGGTATCTCTAATGGGATCTCCCAGGGCAATTCTGAGCTGTTTACTTCTGGTCTGCCTTCACCCTGAGGCTTTAGGGGCCAAAGACCAGGCCCCGGTCTCTACTGCCTGAAAGAAGTAGAGTAATCATTTCTTTTGGGCATTGATTGGGAGTGAGTCAACAGTCAACAGCCCCAAGGCTGGTAAGTGCCCTTTGGGGCTCTGGTCTTGCTCTTCTCTCTCCTGATGTTCATAAGCCTCAGTTTTCCCTTCTTTACAGAGTTCCCCCTTTTGCCCCTAAGGAACCTCCATGTCCATACCTTGGGAGCTGCTGTTCCAGGGGTAATCCATAGCCCCACCCAACTCTGGGACGAGGGTAAAATGGTCTGGAGGGTGTGGTTGGGGCAGACATGAAGGACTTCTGACCTATCCCTTTTTGTCTCCCTCCAGACCTGTGGGGGATGACAGCTGAATCGCCTGAAGGAGGTAAGTTTGAAGGAAGGGGTCTCCAACTCTGTCACCACTGAACTTGAGGGGAGGGTAACATCCTAAAGATTGGGTGGGGGAAGTTCCCTGGGATGGGAGTCAAGGGCATGTGACCTTAGCAGGCTTCAGTTTCCTGTTGGTGTTTGAAGGTGGTTGGGGTCTGATGCTCTGGTTCTTCCCCAGGTGAAGGCCTTCGTCACCCAGGATATCCCTTTATAGTATCCTTTTTTCCGTTCTGGGGGAGGGAGAATGGGGAGGAGGATCTGGGAGAATCTCCTTCCACTTAACTTTACAGATAGGGATGACAAATGGTTTTCATCTGACAAGTGGAATTGATTGATAGTGACTGGCCAGAGAATTTCTAGGTGGTAGGCAAGAGAAATTGACTAGTGATGGTTGCCACTGACACAGAAAAAGAGGGCCCTTTGCTTCTTTGAACTCTAATTTCCTCACATGTAAATGTGGATCCCTACCCTACCTGGGCTAAAGAGACAGCGCTATTCACTTTCTGTTCGTAGGTGGGAGACCCCACCTGCCTCAGGTCACCACAACCTACCTTAACAACTCCAGTCACAACATGGTAATGAAACATCTCCCAGGGGCAGACCCAGAGCTCGTCCTGCTGGGCCACCGCTACGAAGAACTGGAGGTGAGGCCTTGGAAGCCAGACGGGGGGCGGGGCTAAGGGCGGGGCGAGGTGCACTGACCTCCCTCTTCTGCTTTAAGCGAATCCCACTCAGCGAAATGACCCGCGAGGAGATTAATGAGCTTGTGCAGGAGCTCGGCTTCTACCGCAAGGCGGCGCCTGACGAACCTGTTCCCCCAGAGTACCTGCGGGCGCCTGCCAGGCCCGACGAAGGCGCTCCGGCCCGCGCTGACCTTTAGGTCCCTAGGTCCCGGTATGCGGGCCCGCTCCCTCCCTCGCCTGAGCCCTGGGGACAGAATGAAGCGCTCAGCGTCCCGGGAACACCTCCCTCGCTGAGGGCCGACGCCCCGTCCCAGAGCCGGCAGAGATGGAGTTGGGGGTTCTTGCTAACCCCCCTTTCTTCCCTCCCCAGCTCAATTAAATCCTCTTCAGCCTTAACTGAGACTCGACTCCTTCTTTGTTGCGGGAGGGTGGGGAATAGGAGCCCCCCTAAGACTCCCAGCATCCCCAAATACTTGGCTGCTGGAGTGGGGATGTGTGCACACCTTGCCAAGCTACCCTCCATTCAACCCCCAAGACAGGCTGAGAGGAGTCAGGGTCGTTGAAAACCAATAATTTATCAAAACGCAGCGTGTGTATGCGGGGCAAGGTGTCGCGACAGACAGGGCAGCAGTGGGCAGGCGCAGAGGGAGGGGATGGTGCCTGGATGGTGGGGTCATCTTGCCGTAGGCTGGCCGTGCCGGCAGGGAGGCTAGACATTCTTGCCGCGCAGGCGCAGCTCGTGGCGCCTCAGGTGGTTGTAGAGCGACTGCACATAGGTGAAGACGCACTTGGGGTCGGGCTTCTTGCCCATGATCATCATGTCCTCCACCTCCACCAGGGGCACGCAGTCCACCAGCATCCTGCAGGAAGGGGGCACGGGGGTACTTGTCAGCGCTGGCCCCGTTTCCTGTGGTTACCTTCTATCCGGAGGTCTTTTCACTGCTTGCAGCCTGTTGGTTTTCCATAAACTCCAGATTCTCGATTGAGTGAAGGGATAAAAGCTTTCTGGGAAGACAGGAAATCCCAGGGCCCACTGACCCAAGCCTAGAAGTATCACCATGGGGAGCTAGGCCTAGCAGGTGTGGGTGGAGATGGGAGGAGAGCCATGCCCCATCACACTCCGGGCAGGGTCCGGGTCTCTACCCCTAGCCCTGGAGGTTCCTGACTCCAGACCTCACCCATATTCTCTCTGGAGGGCCACCTCCTGCATACCCTCAATGGCACACTCCAGCTGGCAAAAGCCTCTGGGTTGGGCCATTGAATCCAGAGGGGCCTTACCAATGGCACATCTTTCTCTGCAGCCAGGACCCGCCCCAGTGACCCTCTGGGCATCTCTCAGATGCCTGGCCTGGTACCTCCTGTAGAGAGGCCTGGGAACCCCTGTCCTTGCCCCAGGGGACAATCCTGCTACAGGAGATAGAAGACAGTGTGTGTGTGTGTGTGTGTGTGTGTGTGTAGTTCTTTAACCCTTACCCCCCTCCTTGGGTAGAGCAGGAGAAGCAGATGAGGGTCCCAAGCAATACAGACAGGACACCTACAACACGCTCAAGAGTGGGACCATCCATCTGTCATCCTCCAGAGTTCCAGCCATACTTTACAGAGGGAGACTGAGTCACAGAGCAGAATTCATTTGTTTCAGTTCCCATAGCTTGGTAGGTACAAGGCTTGGCCTCCTGGGGCTTAAGTGCCCCAGCCCTGGGTGTTGACACCTGTCTGGAGCCTCTCTTCCCTACTGAAGAGTCATCTCCCCACTCTGGGGTGAATGGACTGCAGCTACTAAGCAACTGACAGCCCCAGAGCTCTAAAGCTAGAGTTTGCTCCCTGGCTCCATTTCCCCTCCTCTCCCAGAGCAAGTCCTCTTCTGCCTTGCCCCCTCCCATAAGTCCACATTAACTGAGTTTCCTTTGGCAGGGAAAGCATACAGGGAAGAACAGCTCCTATCAGTAACACACCAATGGGCCCAGGACTACCTTCCATCTTGTGCCTTCAAGGTCAAACCTGGGACCATGGTAGGACTGGAGCCTACTCCTAGCTCACCTGGACTCCTTCATAAAGAAGCTTGGGAGGCAGAAGACCTCTGTTTCAGTCCACACTGTACCCTTGATCACCTGTGTGTGCTAGATAAAGCCCTGCCCTGTTCTGTGACTCAACTTTTCCATCTTTATAGCAACAAGTTCTCTGCCTCATTTGAGACCTTGGGAGCACTTAGATGAGTGAGGGGGTTTCTGACTCTGTTGCCGATGTGCTATGTGCCATTGGCGTCTTTGCCCCAGACCGGACTTATTTTCCCAGCTATACTATGGTGAAGAAGGCAGCCTCTCTGTGCAGTTTCTTCAAACTGTGGCTATCTCTTCAGGGATCCTGGGCTCCCCAGCGTGGAGCTCCCTCCCACCTCTGGTGTCTTCCCTGGAGACCTTATAAAGCCATTGTTTACACTGGGGCTCACAGCTCAGGGCTTCAGCTGCCCCAGTGACAGGCCAAACAGAGGGCAATTCGAGCAACAGCACGGCTGAGTCACACTTTCCAACTGGATCAGGGCTGGGCTGGGCCCCTTTCCCTCCAGGCCAGTCTGCTGGGCAGCAGCTTGTAAGTCCATATATGACCTGGAGACAAAACCAAACCCATCCTCCTCTCACCTGCACGGCTTATCTATGGGTGGATGTGTACACATGTGGGCTACCCCCCACATGGCTCCAGGCCCTGAGGGGCATCTGAGTACATTCCTAGCTCTGTCCCTGACTCATTTGGGGAATCCCCTCCCTCTGGGCCTTTGACTTTTCTTCTCTCTGAACAATGGGTGGGAAAAGTGATGGGGTAGAGAAAAGAGCCTCTAAGTGGGGAATATGGAGTTCTAGTTTCCAGCAGTCTCTTGACCTAAAACCTCCAAGATTCTGAGCCACCTCTCTCCCTTCTCTGAGCAACTTGTCTGGAATGGACAGTTAGCCCAGGACCTGAATTCCTACTGTAGACATGAGGTAAGGTAACTAGAGAGAAAATGTCATAGCTGATTTGAAGACCCAGAACCCTAACCAGAAACATCTTCCTGTTATACTGGCCCTGCTCTTGAGCTCTCCAAGGAGTGTGGCACCACCAATTCCCCAGTGACCAAACCTGAGGCCTAGTAGGCTTTCTTGAGCCTCCTTCTCCCCCTACCCCCAATCTGAATCCATCAGTCAGCCTCTCCTACTTCTAAGTTGCTCCAGCTATCTAGCACATTCCTTCACCACCCCCATCCCTCATCCAGACATTGTTCTAGAATGCTAACCAGACCCCTTCTCTGTTTGGAAATCTTTTATGACTCCTGTCTTTAGGAGGAAGTTCAAACTCCTGTGGCCCCTTCTCCTCTTCAAGCCCAGACTAAACTTCCTTCCCTTCTGCCCTTCATATGCAGACTAAACTTCCTTCTCTTCTCCCCTTCAAACCCAGACTAAACTTCCTTCCCTTCCTGAGTATGTATGCTACGCTCTCCATCTCTCTCGCCCCCAGCCCTGTACATAGACTCACCCTGCTGCCTGGGACTCCCTCTCCCTCCTCTGGCCTGAACTTGTTATTCAGATCCTAGCTTGGTTTGCACTTTTTTCAGATAGCTGTCCTGGACCTGTAGGCTGGGTCAGGTACCTCCTCTGGGCTTCCTTCCTGGGCTTCCTCCATCTCAGTCCTGCTCATGTGGGTCATCACTGCCCCATTAAAAGAATGGTCTTGCCTGCTAGGCCCTGAACTACCAGAAGACAGGGCCATGTCTGGCTCCTTCTGGCTCTTCTCGGGGTCCCCTTGCTTCTCCCACCCACCTCCCAGTCTCTCTCTGGGCCCCTCTGAGCAGATTCCAGCATACAGTGCAGGTAGGCGAGGAGGCGTTTCTCACCGTGGGGCCCCTGAGCAGGGGTTAGGACTTTTTGGTTTTTACCAGCCCCTTCTGGACCAGACAGCGGTAGAACTCCTGGATGTACGTGTACACGCACTTCCAGTCAGGCTCTCGAAGCCGCACCATGTCCTCTGTGTCCAGGAGCTGCGGGCAGTCCGCATGGGTCCTGGGGAGGGTAGGGGGCCGGGAAGGGGCAGGGAGGCAGGGCCCAGGAGAGGAGAGGGGGAAGAGGCAGAGAAGAGAAAGGGGAGAACACAGAGACACACACATACACATACACACAGAGACAAGAGTTCAGTTACGTTCTCAGTGCTGCAGTCTGCCAGCCCCCCCCGCATGCCTCTTTCCCATTGTGGATGTGCCGCTCACTACCCATCACTAATGGTGTGCAATGCAGACAGGGGTGGGGGGCCAGACCAGTCACAGGTGCAGAGAACTCTTGGGGAAAGCGGGAATGGGGTGGGGGGCAATGGCGTTGGCACTGAGGTTGGAGAGGAGGGCTGTGCCCCAGGGAGGGGAGGTGAGGGAGGCGTGAAAGGAGGTGGGGGAGGAGGAAGAGGAAGAAATCTGGGGGAACCAGAAAGAGAAAAGGAGAGAAGGAAAGACAGATGGAGGGTGCTGAGGGTGAGGTGAGCAGACGGGGCAACGATTCCAAAGTGGAGGGCTTGCTAATGTCCTATATAAGCCTTTGGCAACACCTATATAGGCTGGATGGGCACGGTGCCCAGGCCAGGAGCCTCCTTTTGGAATCTCCAGCCGGGATCCCGTGGGAGCAGGAAGCTCTGGTGATAGTGGGAGGACAGAGAAAGGGAGAGAGAGAGGGAGTAAGGGGCAGAGGGAGGATGGAGGGGATATGGACAGGGCCACCTGGTGGGCCTTGGCCGGGGCTGGTAGGCGGGCCGGCGGCTCCTTCGTTCCGGCGGGCACCTGGCACACTCAGCAGCAGGTGGGCAGGGTGGAGAGGACAGGGGCTTTCTGGGGAAGGGGGTCTCAGCCGCTGTCTGACAGTGCAGCTGGCCAGCTTCAAGGGGCCTTGGGGCAGCTGGGCCTGGCCCAGATGCCCAGTCCCAGATGCCCAGCTGACACCAGCAGGACTGGGGCCCACACTTACTCAGCAGATGAGAAGGCCACCTCAAAGTTCTGACGCCGGTTCTGTGGGCTGAGCTGCCCATAGTCGAATGCCTCAGGGAAGAAGTTGTGCACCAGGGCACAGAAGGCCATCCCATCACTCCAACTTGAGGAGAAGTTCTGGATATCCACGTGCTACGTATGGGTGGTGGGAGGACTGGTCAGCTTCCCTATGAGTTCTCTGCCCCCAGCATTTGGCATTCCAGGCATAGGGCAACTGGGGTCAGAGAGGCCCTATAGCTTGCCCAAGGCTGCACAGGGGATGGGCAGTGGGAACATGAGCATCCTTTAATTAAGTTTGTCAACTCCCTTGTCTGCTACTTACAGTCACAGAGCAACCAGGAGACCCAGCACCACCCAGCTAAGACCATGGTTATGTCTCCTTCACTCCTTTCCTTACTTACAGGAATTTACCAAGCCCCCTCACCTCCACCCCTACCCCCAAGAGCAATGAGGGGGGACTCGGAGGGTGAGGTCTGGCTCTGAACTAGGCCCTCATTAGGCCCTCCCACTTAATCACTTATTCTTGGATCTAGGGTATGTTGTGTGTCTTCCTTTGAGCCTGTTTCCTCATCCCAAAAGAGGGCTTCCATCGTCCCTGCCAGGTATGGGGACTATGAAAAGCACAGGGGGTGAGGAGTTCTGTCAAGAGGGAGGTGCGGAGCTGCAGGGTGGGGGTTGGGGGTAGGAGAAAGAAGCGGCTGCCTGGCCTTGTAGAGCTCACCTCATAACCACGTGTCTTTGCTCGGCACCAGTCCAGCAACATCTGCTTGATGCTGTTGGCATTGGGGACCCCAAAGCTGGTGGAACGCTGCACGGCTGCACGGGGTCCACCAGGGCTGCTGCAGGGGCACGTCAGGCAGGTCACAAGGCGTGCTGCCTTGGTGGCCAACCCAGTAGGTTCCAGGCCCCGCCTTCCCTGTCCTTCAGGCCCCTCCCAGCTCTGCTCCCACAGCGCTTTCCCGTTTCTGGCCCCGCCCCATGCACTAATTAGGCCCCGCCCAGCCCTGCTCACTGTCGCTCACCCAGAGGCACCTTCCTTCTCCAGCTTCTCAATCATGGCCTTGCGCGCCTGGGAGGCTGAGGTCTTGGGCAGGCTCTGCGCCTTCATCAGCTCTTTCTTTTTCTCTGCTTGGCGTTTCTCGAGTGCGGCCAGGCTGCCGGGCCGTGGGCTGGCCTCATCCTCGCGGTCGAAGATACTGGGGAGGATAGGGGGGCGACTGTTAGGCCGCTCCTGAGCCTCAACCCCCAATTGCCAAGGGAAGGGACTTGTTGTGCTCCAGACTCTACACTCTGTGGTATATCCACAACCCACAACCGGTCCTCAAGGGAGTTGTCCTTATCACGTCTATTTTACAGGGTAGACTGAGGCTCAAAGGTGAAGAAGGTGGGAGCCACTCTTTTCCTTCAACAGACTTGGCCCTGGGGGCAGTTCTCTGAGAAGGCTCACTGCATGATCAAGTTACAGATGAGTTCAGATTCTGGGCACTAGCAACTAATAATACCTACCAGCATAATCATCATCATCATCATCATCATCATCATCATCATCATCATCTTATGTCTATCGAGCCTTTCCTATGTGCCATTTTAAATTTCACAAGGAGGGAGGGACCCTTATTTCCACTAAAGATGAGGAAACAGGCCCCTGGCCTCAGGTTTCAGAGGGCATGGAGGGCAGTGCACGAACACAGGTCTTTCTGAGTCAGAGTTCTTGGACGCCTGTGGTTTCCAGTATGAATTCTGCTCCTAACAGCCTTGATACACTCTGTATGATAGAGGTGTACTCCTCCCTCATGGGGCTAAAGTGCAAAGGTGCTCTGTGACATGGGATGTGGTCTGCAGACACTGAGAAGTGGCAGTGCCACCAGGCAACTCATTGGCAGGCAAGCCTCTCTAAGGGCTCAACGCTATCACTGCCACTAAGAGCTGTGAGACCCTGAGCAAATCTCTGGCCTCCTCAGTGGTGTGGCTGAGGAATAGGTGAGATCATAAGGGGAGCAGGAGTGGTCTGACTCCTACTCTGACTCTCCCTGGCTGTATGCTTATCACCTTAAAGCACCTTGGTCTACCCCTCTGCAGAATGGGTATATAGTGAGGTCCCATGTGGCACTGACTCCTCTGTGGTCTAGGGATGGGTACCTATGCTCACCTGCCCATCTTCTTGGATGATGAAGAGGAGAAAGTCTTGGTTTGCACCATAGTATGGCCACCACCATCTGCAATAAAGGGGAAGAGGAGCAGGGTGAGGGCTTGGGCCTGGACATCAGGAGATGGGGCAGGGGGCTATTGTGGGGGGGATGGTGGTAGCCTCAGGCAGAGAAGAGAAAGTGACTGCTGGACAGAGAGACACACAGATGAAGGTACGGAGAGAGAGCTTGAGGATGAGTCTGAGGAGGTGGGCAGGCAGTCAGGCACAGGGCGACACCAGGCGGCCTTACTCTCCGAGCGCCTCACAAAACTCGACTCCACTGTGGTGGTGCGGGCCGTCCGTGTGCCATCATCTGGAGGGGCAGGGGATGAGAGGAAGAATATGAGCCATGGGGCCAGTGGGGTGGATATATTCCCACCTGGAGCCCTGAGCCTTGCTTGGCCTCTTACTGGAGTGGACGAGCCGCTCAGTCTTGGTGACAGTGCTGACAGCTGAGCCATCGGCTGCCCGCTGGCTGTGCCTCGTGGTGGTCTCAGTAGCTGTGTTGCCACGGCCCTCCCCTGGCCGGGCCCGTGCCTCTTGTAGCCGCCGTTCCCGTTCCTTGTCCCGCTGGTCTGGGTGGGGGATGCCCCATGCATGCCCAGAAGGGCCACCCATCACCCACAGAGCACATATGCACGGGCACACAAGATGGGGTGGGGGGGCAACTTGTTAGAAATATTGAAGACACAGGGGACAAGGGCCCTCTCTAGGAGTAGCTGAGGGTAAAGGGATAGCTATAACTTGGCAGGGGGTGGGGGAGAGGTGGTGTGTGGCAATGGACTCAGGCAGAAACAAAGGGATATGGAAGAGCTGAACTCAAAGGGGGAGTATTTGGATCCAAGAAGGGAATTTCTATGGGAATGAGTAGCTTCCAGAGTGAATATGCAGATCCAGCGAGGAAGTAGCAGAATTCAGGGAGGGAGAAGCTGAGTGAGGCTAGTAGCTGAGTGGGTCTTTAAATGAGTCTTAGGTGGGAGAAGAGCAGCTAGAAGAAGAAATATCTAGATCCAAGGAAGGAGTAATTGGAGGTACCTGAGAAGTAATTCAATCCGGGGAAAGAGTAGTTGAGAGAGAAGCTGGCAAAAGGGGTGACTGGGCCTAAAGAAGTAGGTAGGCGGGCATAGGAGCCAGGTGGCCATCAATGGGGCCTGGAGGAAGCAGTTAGATTCAGAGAGTATCTAGAGAAGGAAATAAATCTAGAATCCAAGCAAATGAATAGCTGGGTCCAGGGAGGAAGTAGCTGGGCTCAGAGAAGGGGAAGCTGGGTAGGGGCAGAGCTACAGTGGTCATCAGTGGAACTCAAGGAGAGAAAAGCAGCTGCTGGGAGGAGTATCTGGATTCAGGGAAGGAGTAGTTGGCAGTATGTGGAGAAGCAATGGGATCCAAGAAGGAGTAGCTAGGAGAGGGAGTACCTGGGTCTGGGAAGGAGAAGAGAAGCTGGTTGGGGACAGTATAACTGGGGTGGTCAGGGGGAGAGATGTAGCTAGGGAAGGGAGAAGCTGGATCCAGGGAGAAGGAGGCAAGGGAACATTTGGGTCTAGAGAAGAAGCTGGGTAGGGCAGGTACTGAACTAGCATGTCCATGAATGGACCCCAGAGTAAAGGGAGCAGCTGGGGAATGAAGCAATTGGATCTAGGGTGGGGCCACAGGCTCTCTACCTCTCTTCTTTTGTCGGAGCTCACGTAGCGCAGCCCGGATGAGCTTCCGCTCCTCAAAGTCTGTAGTCTGATCCAGCTGCAGATAGAACCCCTGTCATTACCCACCTGGTGCCTGCTGGTCCCTGCCCCCTGCCAACCCCTAGTCCACCAGATCTGGCCATACCATCTTGTCCAGGATGCTTTCATCCTCGATGGCCATCAGCTCCTCAGTGTTCAGGGGACTCCGCGTCTCTGGTGCTTTGTCTACCCGGGTCTGCTCAGCACCGTTAGCCACTTCCACTTCTGCAGACGGGGGCTCTGCTGGCTCTGGCTCCATCTGTAGGGTGGGGAGTGGGCATGGACTTTAAGGAGGGGTATGGACAAAACCAACCATGCCATGCCAATGGTTAGGGGACCAGGCCCTGGGTCTGCTGGCACAGCCTTGGAAATAACTACTAACCAGTCAGACTGCCTGTGCAAAGATGGTCGTCTGGTGTCAGACTCAGAGAAGAGGCACTGACAGCCTTGTTGTAGGGCTTCCCGTGTACGTGGAATTGCGTTAATATAATTAACAGCGTCAATAACGGTGATTTTCATTTGGTAGTAAGCATTGTATAAGCACTAGAGATTTTACTGTCCCTATTTAACACAAGGGAAAACTGAGGCTCAGGGTAGCTGCATGACTTGCCCACAGTCCTAGAAGTGTGATGTAGCCTGGGGTCTGAGCTGAGCTTATCTCCTAAACCTGAGTTCTTTCTGCTGCTTCATTCCCAGCCTCCTCCCAAGCAGGCTGTGCTCTGTCCTGGAAGTTCCCAAGGCCTGAGCCCTCCTGGGCCAGTGCCCAGGCAGCACATGCCACACACACACACACACACACACACACACACACACCCCAAAGGGGCTGGACCAGGGCCCTTGGGCTCCTGACCAGGTGTCTGACTGGGACTGCCCAGAGCCAAATCCTCTCTGAAGCTTGCTCCTGCTCCCTGCTCCATACTGGGAACTACCCTCTAAAGGGCCTGTGGCCCCAACCTAGCACCCTACCCCTCCCAGGACATCTTCTAAGCACTTGCAGACAAGCCCCCAGCCCAACTATCACAGCCCCTCTCCTCCTGGCAGGGCCTCTCAGTCTGCTGTAAGGGTAAGGAGAGCTGAGGTGGCAGCTGCTCTAGGGAGACTCAGCCTGACTGGGGCATAGTAGGGGTGGGGGTGGGGACTGGGCCCTGGCCAGGGGCTGCTAGGGCAGCCACCATGCATGCCTCAGGGCCAGGAGCCTGGCACTCTCTTGCCTGAGTGTTAGAGCACTAGCACTCCAGTCCCCTCTGCAGATATGTAAACTGAGGCTCAGAGAAGGTAGTGGCACACCAAAGGTCAGTCAGCAGGGGCAGAACCTGCTCAAAACCACCCCTGTCCCCCCAGCCCATAGGGACTTACGAGACTGGTGCTGCGGGCAGGGCCAGCAGAGGAGCGGCGGCGGGTGCTGAAGGCAGGTGGGTGGGCCACAGGGGTCCCGGCATCCTCAGCCGCCTGGAAGAGGGCCTCGGGGTCGGCAGCAGCCAGGAGCAGCTCACTGGGCTCCAGCTCAGGCTCAAGGTCAGGCACAAGTGGGACCCCCAGGCGCAGGCTCAGCACCTCCACCTGCCTGCCCAGTGCATCCAGCCGCCGGCTCAGTGCTGCTGTCTCCACCCGCAGCTCTTCAGCTGCCCGGGCCACTGGCTCCATGGCCGAGGCAGCTGCCTCAGCTGCCTGGGTCACTGCCGCCCGCCCTGCCTCAGCCACTGCCCGCAGCTCTTCCAACGCCAAGTGCAATCGTTCCTCAAGGGCTGCAGCCAGCTCAGACCCGGGCCCTGGTACCCCCGGCATGGTGATGGCAGAGGCTCTGTGGTGGGATGATGATGGGGACAGTGGTAGGGACAGTTGCCTCTGGCTGGCAGTGTCAGAGTCTTTGCAGCTGGCCTGAGGGCGAAGGCAAGGGCAGTGGGCCTGCTCCGCCCCTGATGGCCTCCCAGCCTCCCAGCCTGCCACCCGCCAGCTGGGGCTGTGGCCCAAATAGAAACCTATTCTGGGCTCCTTGTGGAGGGGGTTGTGGGGGAGGGGTGGCCTGTCCAAGCAGGCAGACGGCCAGGCCTGGTGCTGGCCGTGCAGAGATCACAGACTGGCAACAGAGCAAAGCTGCACAGGTTCTGAAGAATTACCTAGGCCAGGGCCCCATGCCCCACAGATGGGGAAACTGAGGCAAGAAGCAATAAATGGGCCTGCCTGGGCTACCATTTGCATTAGCTGTGAGGATCCAGTCTGCCAGACTCCAAGAGCCTGCACTCCTTTGCCTTCATGCCATGCTGTTTTAGAAATCCTTGAACAAATGGAGGAAATGGAGGCACAGAGAGGTGGGACTTTGAGCAATCTGCTATAACAAGCATCTCGTCCCTGAGATAAATATCCTCTGGCCTGTCTGTGGTGCTTGGATACAACCACAGACTTTGAGCACATTTTAGGTACTTTTCTGCTTTCCCTTGATTCTAGATGGGGAAATTGAGATGCGTTAGTGGTATCACATGCAGGGCTCACTGTTTCACCTCCCACCCACCCCAAGGGCCTCAGCTACCATCCCCTCACTCTCTTGGCAGAGAGCAGTTAAGTCCTGCTCTGTGGGGGTAAGGGTGCTTTCTTCCCCCCACCCTCTCCCTGTTACCCCTGAGAAGGCCCAAAGCTGGCTCTAGCCATCTCACCTCAACCAAAGTCCCATTCAGTCCCTGGTACAGCACAGAGGACATTACCTGGGCAGTCAGGCGGCCCACTGGGGATCCCTTCCCCAGCTGAGCTTCCAGCCAGTTGATCCCAGGCTCAGGAATGAATAATGGAGGGATGCGGCGTATTCAGTTCCCGTGGCACCTGTTAGGCTGCTGCCTCACCTGACTGGCACCCCCTGCCTGTCCCCCCCATCAATGTTTCTGTTCAACCCCCCCTCCCCCAGAGATGTTGACGCAGATGGTAATCACTAATCTCCAATCTCCTAACAGGCTAGGCTGATCTTGGATGAGCAGATCAGCAGCTTTGCTTCTTGGGGCTGAGCTCCAGTATGGAGTAGGAGCAGGGGCACTGGAGCCATCAGAAGAGGGGGCAAGTCCTCACCATCCTCTCTGAGCTTGAATTTTCCCATCTGTTCATTAGGAATCAACCAACCTATTTTGGACTAAAGACCAGAGATCAGCATGTGAGAAGCTTGAGGCCAGTACAGAGTAAGCTTCTGACACACCTAGTGGCTTGGTACACTAGGGTCTGCCTTTAGCTCTGCCACCAACTGGTTCTGGACTGTAGGTAGCCACCTTCTCTCTCTGGGCCTCAATTTCCCCATGTGTTCAGTGGGGGAGGAATGGAGCAGAGGAATCCTGCTAGCCCTACATCCTGAAGCAGTTTATATAAGATTGATGGATGGTGACGCTGGTGGGGTAAGAAGGGGCTCACCTTAATGCCACAGCCTCCCCGGCTATCAGGGGAGGCATGGCTGAAGCTGGTGACGTGAGTGACGCTACCCAGGCGCGCCAGGGTCCCAGGGCTGCTGATATGGGTGATGGTGCTCTTGCCCCCACTGCTGGTGCTAAGAAGGGTGGGAGGCGCCCGTAGTCCCAGTGTCAGTTCTGGAGGAGGAGAAGGGCCACTGTTAGATCAGCTGGGGTGAGGGCAATGCCAGCCAAGGTTAATGGTGCCCCTTGCTCCCAGCACATCCTTTGGAGACACCCTGAAGCCTGACCACAGCACTCGTTCTATATGCAGAGCTGTCTGCAAATGCTCATCCCCAGCAGTGGGGAGACAGGGGGGAGGCCTACCTGCCCTCTGGTTGCCTGTGGGCAGCAGCACTCGGCCTGTGGATGCCTGGCCACGGCCATCCTTGATCTCGATGGTGAATGTGGTCTTCATACTGGCCCCTGGCTCGGCAGTGCCGACAGGCACAGGAAGCAGGGCACTGGGCTCCTCTGAGCGGGCCACAGGCCCCCCTGCTCTGTTTTCAAGGGGCCTGGCAGCCAAGCCCCGCCTCCCGGGGCCCTCCTCCCGGGGGCAGCTCTGAAGCTGGGCCAGGGGCCTGGCTGTTCCTCGTGGCTCCTTGCTGTGTCGGGAGGAGGTGTCGCTGGGGCCCCGTGAGGAGGAGCTGTTGGAAGAGGAGGCAGGAGTAGTGCTGATGTGGGAGGGGCCCAGGAGTCTTGTGGGGGTCGAGGGACCCAGGACCAACCGGGGTGGACCCTCCTGAAGCCCAGCAGCCATAGGAGAATCAGATGTGAACTTGCGCACACGATCCCGCACGGAGCCAGCCCGCTGGAATGAGGAAGGTCCACTGGCAAGAGTGGTGGGCTCTAGAAGGGACAGGAGGGTTATCAGTGACTGGGTGGGACAGGGACTGCCCCAAGTCTGCAATAGTGGGAACAGGTAGTACCTCGGTTCTGGGCTGGCTGGCAGGGACTGAGCATGGACAGGGAGCGTTGGCAGGGACGGGGTCCAGCCAGGTCTGGCAGTTTGGAGAGATGGCCAGGTGGGGAAAGACAGAGGAGAGTGGATATGGAAGTTCCGCCTCTCATAAGTCTCTCCTCCACACCTCCTCAGCTTCCCAACCCCTTCCTGTATTCCAGCCTCCCCGTCCCATGTTGCACTTCCCATAGCTCCTGGCCTCCCCACTCAGCTGTATCTCTCTTATAGACTCCTCCTTCTCCTCCTGCACTGACCCTAGGATGACTTGGACACTCCTGGGGGCTTGGGCTAGGCTTAGGCTGGAGGAAGGGTGCCCAGATCCTTCCTGCTGATGGGGATACAGGACACCCCCCCCGCCCCCTGTCCAGCACTGCCCATGGCCTCAGTTGGGAGATGGGCGCACTCCCTTATTGGGGAAAAGAATGTGCCTGAGGCCCGTTGCCTTTCAAGGCTGCAGGGAGGCCTCTGGCCATGGGATGGGGGTTGGGGAGGGCCAGGCTGGGGGTGGGGACACTTCAGGGCAGTGGGAGGAGTGTTAGGGACTGCTTCCTCTTGAGGAAGCTGAAGCTGTCTAGGCATTAGAGCCCATTTTCCAGACAGGGAAGGGGAGGCCTATAACTACCCCTATGGGGACCCTCACCTGCTCTCTTTGTGTCGGAGGGACCTTTGGTGGGGCCTTGGACAGCTGGGGGCTCTGTGGGGCCAGGCAGGAGCTGCAGGGGAGACATAGCATGGGCAGGGCCTGACTCCCAAACTGAGGAGCTCACCTGCTTGGCATCCCTGTCCCTCATCCAGACTCACCTTGTTGACCACCTGCCTCTCAATGCTGGGGGTGGCTGGCAGCTCCTGGGGCTCAGGGCTGGTGGCCCTGGGTGGGCTGGAGGGTGACTCGGGGCTGCCCACAGCCTCAGCAGCAGGACACTGGGCCTCAGAAGGCTCTAGTGGAGGCTCAGGAGAAGCAGTGGTAGGTGAACTGACGGGTGAGGCAGGTAAGCTGGGTGTGCCCCCAGGTGGGGCCTGCACCAGGAGTGTCACTGTGGTCACATCTCGGCTGGTGCCCTGGGGGGTTGGGGTTGGCTCTGGGATCTCTGCCTGCTGCTTCTGTTTCTCTCGCTCCGGCACCTGTGGGAGACCCACAGGATGCAGTCAAGGCTCCCCAGGCTGGCAGGTGCCCAGGGCAGGGCATGCAAAGCAGAGGGGTTAGGCATAGCTTCCTGTGGGCACACCTGCACATGCAGGGGCACTGGCACACCATGGGAGGCCTCTGATACTCACTTCCTAACCTCCTGGCACTGCCTGGTCAAGCGTGGTTCAAAGAGGACTAGATACTATGCCAGGGGTTGGGGATGACAGGAGACCTCCTGGGGACTCCCAACCTTAACAGATCCCTGGAGCAGAGGCCTCTGACCCCTGATCCTGGCCTGGTTAATCAGAGTGTGTGTGGGGGGGGGGAGGGGGGCAGCTTGGGGCGGGGTGGCGGGGAGGGGGAGTCCTTCAAGAACTGGGACCAGCGGCCTCTGCTGGCCACTGAAGGAACCTCCATGGCCCGACCTCTCACCCATACTCCCTGGAGAACAGTGCTCCACAGAGTCAGCTGGGGTGTGATATGTAGAGTCAAGCTAAGGATGTGGGCTGTCTGGAGGGAGAAGGACAGCCTCAGGCTAGGTTTAAGCTAGGGAGGTCAGGTTCAGATCTGCATTTCAGGGAGATTGCACTGGCTACTGAGTGGAGGCTGGATGGCCATGGTGGGGTGAAATGTAGTTATGGAAGCAGGCAGGCCAGCAAGTTGGTAAGGGAGACACACTCAGGAGCTGTGTAGACAGTCTGGCTTTGAGGGGAAGATACAAAGTCTGGATTGGGGGACATGTGGCCAGAGGTTATCCAAGAGACTAGGCAGAGGTGTGAGATAGTGTCCCCCAAACACCTCCCCACCCCATGAGGTACCAGTCTAGCAAAGACAAGTAGGTGCTCTGTGCTGCTAGCATCTGTGGGTACAGGACACTGGGCTACCTGCCCACCTTGCTCACATTCCTTACCTCACACCGTTCCAGCCTGTGTGCTGCCTGCCCCTTGCTCTCTTCTCTTGAGCCACTGTTGGGACGCCCGCTGCACAACCTCCCAGCCAACGTGGCAGCTGGAAGGGAAGGAAAACATGTCAGGTGAGTGGCCAGCAGGTGCTATGGGTGGCATGCAGCAGAACACAGGGTAGGGCCAGGGCAGGGCACATACCCTCAATCTCCTGGGCCCTTATGCGGCGGATGGCAGCTCGGATCAGCTTGCGTTCCTCATACTCACCAGCACCTCGCAGCTATGGGTGAGAAACAGGCTGCAGGTGCTGGACTGTGGAGTCCAGGTCTTCCCCTGCCCTGCCACATCCCCTGCCCTGGGCCTCACCAGTGCAGTCAGCTCTTCCACGTCATTCATGGACTCCAGCCGCCCTGCCAGCCGCGCCAGAGCAGCTTGCTGCTCCGCTTCCTGCTGCTGAGAGCTGCAGGGACATCATGACTATAACTCCTACTGCCATAGCCAAGTCATGGAGGATGTGGGCTGAGGGTAGGGGCAGGACAGGGTACAGAGAGGAGCAGGTAGCTAAGCACACCCTCTGGCTACATGCTGGCACATGCATGCCCATGTACGTGAGCCCTAATACCACAGGCTCAGACGTGTTATCTACGTGGGTGTGTCCAGGACTCCATGACTGGTGAGTGGTCCATGCCCATAAACATCCCTGTATATTCCATATGCCTGCCTATACTGCCATTTGCACACCCACATGGGCAGCGGACACACCTGTGCTCGTGCCTGCCTGCACAACACAAGCCGAGCCCTGGCACATACTCCTCCCATCTGCATGACCATCCCTCCCTGGCCACTCACTGCAGCCAGTTCTCCTTGTTGTCCTGCCGCTCAGCACGGAAGCGCTTGGATGCCAGGGCCTCCTCCTCACGCTGCAGCTCCTGCCGCTGCAACTCCCGGATGGCTGAGCGGATGCGCCGCCGCTCTGCCAGATCCGCTGTGACCTCCAACTGTGGGGCAGGCGGGGGTGAGGGGCAAATCATTTTGGCTGCCAGGGGCGGAGGGCGGGCACCAGCTGCCCACAGCTTGGCCTGGGCCACAATGAATGGTCTGTCTCCACTCTCTCTGCCACATGTCTGTCACGAGCCTGCCCTCCCACCCACGCAGGGTCTCAGGGAGACCTGGCTTATGGAACCAGAGCTCTTGGACAGCCTACTGTGCACTATGGTTCACAGAGTGGGCAGCCAGGAACTGCCCATCTGTGCCAGGTGCCAAGCCAGGCACTCCTTCTTGAGACTCAACTCCTGTCACTCAGAGTCCTTCATCAAATTCCCAAGGGCCAGGGAGTATTGCAGGAAGAAGGAGGCTACCCTACAGGGCCCCAACAGTGTCCCTGGGAAAGGAAGGGTGATTAGGGCAGATGGAGTCCACCCTGTGAGCAAGGAAGACTCCCATGTTCTAGTCCCAAAGCACTATAGTCTTGCTGGGGGTGGCAGCCTCATCCACACTGGACTGATGGGAAAACTGAGGCAGGGCAGGTGCTCAGGAGTCCTAGTTTATTGCTTGGCTGGGGGCTATTTTTTCCTGCCTGTACTGGCCCAGCGCTATCCACCGTCAAAGGGGCCAAGGCCCAGAGTAGGAAGGTCAGTCCCTCAGATAATAGAGCTGCATTAGAGTCTACCCAGGGCCCTAGAGAGGGCAATGAGGGACAGGTGCTCCCACCAGCTTCTTAGCCCCTTAATTCCTGGGAAATTGGAGATGGTTGGTTTAACCACTCTCAGGAAAGGGCACCTTTTCTGGGCAGAGTCAGTCAATTCTGTTGCCTCCCCTACACTGCTACCACCCACCTCCCCAGCCCTATCTCAAGAGAGAGAGGACTGGCACAGGGACCCCAGGAAGATAATAGCTGAGATAAATCCCCGGTATGGGCCTGAGCCAAATAGGAGCAAGTATAGGCAAAGTGATTTCCTCTGTCCCCACTCCCCAAATCATTCAGGGGGAGGGTCCAGGAATCCTCTACTTCCTTTCTTTATAGCTCCTCCCCCATCATTCCTTCCTGTTCCCGGGTGGGGGTCCAAGTTACAACAGGGTGCATGGCCTGGCCCAACTCTGCCATCACTTGTCCCAGTCTGAAAAGAGTAGGGAGAGCCCTGGGGGACAGATCCCTCCATGGTTCCTTCAGGCTCCACATTGCTGAAGAGCTATGGGAGGGTCCCTGAGGCTCAGGCCAGAACCCCCAGCTTGCTCCAGCTTCAGTCCAGTCCTGGCTGGGTGGTCAGGAGCATGTCCTTAACCTCTCTGTGTCTTGTTTTTCTCATTTGCCAAATGGAATTGGCAATTTTCTCATTTGCCAATCTCCCACCTCAGGGCAGTGGATGGGGATGGGGGCAGTGACTTGGTGTCCCCCCTTCATAGCTATACATGCAGTAAACATCACCCCCTCCTTGGTTCCAGCCACTCAGAAGGAGAGAGAGGCAAGGGCAAAAGAGTACAAGATACGAGATATCAGTAACATTGAGAACGTATCTAACAGGTCCTGCGCTGAGTCCGCAGTTTGTCCTAATCTCACAGAAATCCTAGGTACCTTATTACTCCCATTTGACAGGTGAAGAAACTGTGGCTCAGTGGGGAGAAGTCATTTGCTAAAGGCCAAATGACCCGAGCCAGGATTTGAACCCAGGTTTCTCGGACTCCAGAGTCTGCCTTGGGTTGAAGATAGCTCTGTTGCTGGGGTGTGTCTGCCATGGTGGGTACCTCAAGGACCTTGGCATACTATGTTAGGAACCCTCTCTAGTCTAGACTAGAGATAGACCAGAGGGTAGAGACAGAGACAGACAGAGGGTAAAGAGGCTAAGAGATAAAATGACTAGCCCTTTGTCTCCTGGGTACCCCTTCCCAATGCCCTGGGTTCCAGAGACTGGGTTCTTATCTCTGAAAACAGCCTGATGTGGAAACTTGGCTATCTCTGTAATCCCTAGGAGCCTCACTATCCCCATCTGGAAAGTAGAAGTCCCTGGTCCCTGTCTGATACTCTCCCCAAGTGGGTGGGATGGGGCTGGGGGAAGGACAACCTCATTCCACTGATCATTCCCCAGCATGACCTTTCCTCTTTGGGCCTGAAAGCAAAGGCCTGCCCACAGTAACCCTGCTGTGCATCCTATATTCCCTACCCTCTCGGGCCCCACCGTTGTGTGTGGAGGGGGCTGTGGGAGGGAGGGAAGGAAGTACAAAGCGCCATTGTCCACCAGAGGGAAGGGGAAGGGGATAGGGCGGTTTCTGAAACTGCCCAGTGAAATTCTCCCGGGAGGAAAGAGGGCACTTCCTCCTCTTGGGGGGGGGGGGGGGTCTCCGGGCCTTTCTGCCCTCGCCGTTTGGGAGTGGGGGGTGGGGTCTGACCCGCTCTGGGTCTCCCTGGGCCTCGGTCTCCTCACTAGCACAATACAGGAGACTTTCCAGGCATTCGCTCAGTCCCATGGGGGACGGGCCGGCAGTGGAGCGAGGCCTCGCCAGAGGGCGCTGAAGGTCCGAAGGCTCCGGAACCGCCCGCCCTCCCAGGCAGGGCACGGCCCACGCCTCTCCCGGGGAGCCCAGCACTAGGCGCCCAGTCGAGAGCCAGACAGGAAGCCCCCCGCCACCGCCTGCTTTAATGTCTCTCGTTGCGGAGAAGAAATCGAAGTTCACAGAACTTAAGCAGCTTCCCTAGGTCACCCAGCTAGGGAGCGTCGGAGCCTGAACTTGAACCCGGGACTGAGGAGGAGGGCGTCCGGTATGTGGCGGAGGGGCACGCGGCGTGCCTGTCCCCAAGTGCCCCCATCCCGCGCAGGCACCCCCGCTTCGTCCACAGGAATGTGCGGGAGCGTAGGCCGGAAGCGGCTGCCCGGGTCCCCAATCGGCCCGAAGCTGGGGCGCCGGCCAGCTTTCCCTTATAAGGCCCGACCCCGCGGGGAGGGGCCCGGCTTGGGACGCCGCCGTTCTTGCCACGAGGCCGGCGGGAACCAGGCCGGAGCTCTGGGCGGGACCCTCGGCAATGCCCGGGCGAAGTAATGGCGGGGCGCCGGCCGTGGAGGAGCCGGTCTGGGGGTGCGAGAGACTTTGGGCGGTTTTGCCGCCCCCGGACGAGGGGCAGCGAGTGGTTTAGTCCTTTCCCAGGGAGGGGGCGGGGCTGGGCCGATTACAGCTACCGCTCTGGCTTCTCTGAAAACCCAGCACCCAAACTCTGCATGGGGTTAGGGAGTGGCGACTGGAGAACCCTGAGCCTCCTAGAGATGGAGATGCGCGGGGACCTGGCTTTCTTTCTGGAACGCTCTGCGTCTACTACCCCCATCTGACTTCCTGACCTGAGGGGGGAGGTCGAGCTGACGTGGTGGGAACCCCTGGGAAACCAATCCACCACACAGCTGGCTGTGGCGATGGCAGACACCCAAGAGAGTCTAAGGTGCTGGTCTGACTGCCTTGGGTAGGTTATGGCAGCACTGGACACTGTCGAGTGACCCCTGCGTCCGGAAGAATGGTATGGGGGTGGGTAGGTCACTTGCTTTCTCTTAGGAAAGGTACATCTTTAATCCCACTCCCCCTCCACTGTCCACCCTCACAAGGGTCAAGGGCGGAGCTGGGAGGGTGGGCGCAGAGCTCTGGCCCCTCCAGTGCTGCAGCTCCCTGCCTTTGATCGTGGGTACATGTCTGCCCTCTTTTGTTGCCCTAAAGCCTTTCTGTGCATGGCAATGGGGGAGGGGGGAGGCTATGGTTAGATAGGGCCTCAAGAAAGTGAGGAAAGAGTGGGCCCATCCTTCTTCCACCCTAAGATCTGGGCCCATGCCTCATTCCATCCCCATGCCAACTCTAGGACCTACATATATGTTTGCACACATCTCCAGCTCCCATTTTACAGGTAAAGAAACTGAGGCTCAGAAAAAAATGACAGACTAGAAGTGACAGAGCTTATAAGGGCCCCCAAAGCCTGTCTCTTTTTATGGGCTCTTCTGACGTTGACTTACCCAAGATATGGTCCCCCATGGCCCTCTTTGGGGTTTGTTTGGATCCTGGCACTCTATCTTCCTAGCAGGGTGCCCTAAGGGAGGTTATTTCACCTCTCTGAGCCACAGTGTCCTCTTGGCTTTTGGAGCTGCTGTGACCATTCTGTGAGATGGTCTAGCACCCAGCCTGACCCCTACTGTGCCCTGGCATTTTTAATCATTGCTGCTACTATTATCATTGGGCCAGCCTCCAGGGGTGGACACTGCCCAGGCTATTGCTTGGGAGAGAAAATCTAGCCTCCCCACACCTGTGGTTACACATGGGCGAGTCCTCAGCAGTTACTGTTTAAACAGGTGGTAGCAGTGGGGGGACTGGGAGGGACCAGGCCTCAGCACCTGGCACAGACAGGCACATGCTACTGGGTCCTCTGCATCAGCCATGCATAACAGGTTTAGCCCTGTTCCCCTGAGCCCTCATCCTCACCCCTCCTCCCTCCCCTCCTCTTGTCAGCTGAGAGGTAGCCTGGACAGGCCCTGCCTCTGACCTGGCTTGCCTGTTATCACAGCAGGGATGATCGGGCCACTTACCAGCTTCCGCAGGGCTCCTTCGTCCAGCCCAGCTAAGGCCTCATCTGCCATCACGATGGCTCCTAGCTCTGTCCGTCCCCTCCTGGTGAGATCCCTGGTGCCTGTGGCACCTGACACCAGCTCAAGGAATCTGCAGGGGACAGACATGAATCAGGCCTGCTGGGACCTCTAGAAACCACAGGCACTTGGGCCCTGTGCCTCAGTTTCTCTAACCCATGATAATCTGTTGGTGTCCCATTCTTGCTACCTGTGGCTGCTGGCTGGGGGTTGCTCTCTGCCCTAGGGTGGTATGTTGAAAAACTTAAACCAAGTGTGGGAGTCCCTGGTTCCAGCACAGCGAACTCAATGCCAGCCTGCTGTGTGGCCTAGACTGGGCCCTCACCCTGTCTTAAGCATCAGAGAGCTTAGAGGATTGAGAAGGTCCACCACAGCGGTGCTCACCACCAGGGGGTGCCTGCCAGACTCATTTCCTGCCCCACCCACCCATCCCCAGGGCCTGCCCAGCCCCCACTCGGACCAAAAGCTCAGTCTCTGTGGGCTGAGCCCGTATCCAAATCCTTGCTACCACTTGCCCTCCTTACCCCAGGTGATTTAATCCATCGGAGGTAACCTCCTGTCTTCCAGTTCTTGAGGGCAGCCCTCTATACACACTCCTCTTTTCTCCTCCCCTTCCTGCCCTCCCCCTGATGCCAGTTGCCCAGACCTCATGAAGCCAGGTGTCCAGGCAACCGGCTCCTCCTGCCAATTTACACACTTAGAATCGAATTCCCCAGCTAGAATGGCCTACAGAACCTGACACGTCCAGCCTCTGGATAGGCAAACTGAGGATTGGAGAGGGCGGGGATTTGTCACAAGGGGAAAGTAAGATTCCAAAGACCCAAAGAGCAGGAACGGATTTAATAAAAATCTTGGCCACTTCTGGCTTCTGAAGCCCCCTTCCAAAGTGCCCCTAGGGGCTTTTTTTGCTCCATCATTGCATCAAAATGGCCCCCTAAATCCTGGCCCAACCTCCTAGTGCAGTTCCTTCCTTCTTCCTGCAGCCCTCATGTCTATGGAATTTGAGGGCCCACAGCCTGACACACCATAGGTGCTTAGTTAATGTATGGTGACTGAAATGGCCCCAGGATTGCCACCCCCCCCTCAATGATTCATCTCTCAGTCATGCCTTCCCCCTCCCCAGAACAGTCACTTGTCGAGTCACCCCATCCGGTAAAGGGGTCTGAGGGGGGCTCCTAATTCATACAGTTGGGGTTCTTCAGACCCTGCCAGTTCAAGTCTCTGCTTGCTTGTCCCATCCCCTTAGGCGTGGGTGGGTGTCAACCACCCATCCATCTTTCATCTGGGGGGGGGGTCCTTGCCTCTAATCTACCTACTTTGGGGTAACCCCAAGGGTGTCACTCAGCAATCACCAGACTTAGGTTCCATGGACACTGAATTCCCCCATGTCTACTGAAGGGCAGGGGTCGCTAATGCATAATCTAGGACGCCCAGGAAGTCCTTAGGGACTGCCGCTGCTGCGGGACAGGGCTCCCTGTCATACAAATAGTCTGGAGTCTCCGGGGATTGAGAGAAGCCTCAGAGTAATGTGGGACCTTCCCCAAGGCGTGTGCCCCCATAGTCTAGGGTCCCTGGGGGTTGTGGAGCCTCCTGGAGGTCCGTGATATCCTTTCCCGCAGTCTAGAACCTTATCTCATGGCTTAGAGCCCCCGTGGATGGGTGGGAGCTTCCACGTCTGGGAGTCCCAGAACCCTAGTTCAGATATCCGGGTTCCACCCCCAGGACCCGTCGAGGGTCCTGGTGCCGCCCAGAGGCCTGCACACCCACCTCTCAGTCCGGCCCACCCGTCCGGCGCGGGCTCAGGTTAGGTCACTCGGGATCCGACAGATAGACTAGGAACGGTCAGGCGGAAGGCGCCGCGACCGGGATCCCAGTCCCCCTCAGCAACCGTCCCCGAGATTCTGCAAGCGCCGCCCGTCCAGCCGCGCCAGCGGCCCTGCCAGCCCTGCCCCGAGCCGTCACGGCAGCCAATCCTTGGGAGGGTCCCGCCCATCCTCGTGCCCCATTGGGGAAATTCAATTTGACGACCACGCCCCTGTAGCAGGCCCCGCCCCTCGAGGGCAGGACTGTAGGGGCTTGTAGTCTTGGGGCCACTGCCGCCGGGGCCTTGGCTGGTTGGGCGGTAGTCGGCAGGAGGACGCAGCTTTGCACTAAAGTCGGGGAGGGCGCCGAAAGCCGGGGTAAGTGGCTCGGGATCGTCCGTCTGAAGATTCGCGGAATCTTCAGAACTGCCCCTCTCCGCCATCCTCTTTGTTCGTGAGACCCTGTCCCTTCCTCCGACTCCGCCCCCTTCTCGCGTTAGCTTTTGGGCTTGGCTGCCGCCCAGGCTGCTTTTGGGACACCTGGTCCCGGCCACCTCAGAGCAGGGACTGTGACCGGCAGCACCTCGACCCTATGTTGGTGCATCACAAAGAACATCTTAGGTGGAGCAGGATCAATCACAGGAACTTTTCCCCAGTCGATACACCTTTGAACGGACGTTTCATTCATCTGTCATGCTTTTCCCTCCCCAGCCCCCTGAGGGTGTGCTTCTGGTTGCGCTAGTCCTAAATGGGGAATACAGAGTCCATGGTCTCATTCAACAAATGGGGGAAATTGAGGCCCAGACAGAGACAACATGCCCAAGACAACACCTGGAATCAGCCAGAGGACCCAAGAGCTTAGACCCACTGGGGTAAGCCACTTCGTGTCGTGCTGGAGGCCCAGGGCCCTCCCACAGATCCACAGATCCAGGGTCATTGGACCCTGCCTGTTTAAGGAACCCGGGAGGTGGGGTCTGGAGTCCTGTATGTCAAATAAAAACAATACCAACACATTTATTTTGCACTTGCCATGTACCAGGCATATAATCCCTATAACGACTGTTTTGAGCCCAACTGTTAATGCCCCATTTTACAGTTGAGGACGACAGCTGATAGGTAGTGGAACTGTGTGATTCATACCAACACCTTTTAAGTCCAGAATCTGCTTTTACCCATTGTGAGGTGGGGTTGTGGGGGAGTGGTTTCAGCGTACTGTCCCAGCAGAGCCCCACAGCCCTGCTGTCCAGATCCTCTGGGACCACCCATCCCACCTCACCCCCATCTAGAGAGACTCCCAGACTCTTAAAAAGTGTCATCTTCTTTGATCCCCACATCTTGAGAGGTGGTTCCACTTTCCACATGGGAAGACCAAAACATAGAGAGGGAAGAGACTTGTGAAGGTCATACGGGAGGAGGAGCAAACAGAGCCCAATCAAGGCTAACTTGATTCTACTTCAAACCTGGGGTGCCCCTTGGAACAGCCCGTTGGGGTGGGGCACACCTAGGCTAGCTGGGATTCTCAGGGCCTGCCTGAGAATGTGGCTGTCTGCTCCAATGAATGGCTTGCTTCGAGCTAGTCCCGCCCCTCACCCCTAGCCCCTTCCTGCAGGCTGGGAGGAACCACACAGTTGAGTGTGCTCCCACCTACTTAATCTGTCACGCGTGCTCACCAGGTGTTTGCAGTAAGGAAGAGATGCTTGGGTCCTTCCCTGCCGTCAAGCCCTCAGGGCTGGGGTCCTCTTCCAGACCTACCTGCCTGATTCTTCCTTCCTCCCTGTAAAGGGTGGGGGGTGGGGGGGATAGTGGTGGTGGTGAAACAAAGATCAAAGGGTAGCCGCATGCAGTGCTGGAGAAGCTTTCAGCCACAGTTTAGGAAGGAGTAAACAACCCATGAGGAGGGCCTGGCATTATCTGAGTACCTGCTGCATGTCAAACACAGGGTTTGCCCTATTGCAAGTTGAGCACTGTGCAAGACAAGCATTACCTGGATTTTACAGAGAAGGAAGCTTAGGGAGGTGAAGGCACCTTGGGCTGGTAATAGCACTCAAATGAGTGGAATTCTGCCTCATGCCTAAGGCCCTTTCCTCCATCTTGCTGCCTCTAGGATGGGGGAAATCCTGGAAGACTTCTTGGAGGAAGTGATGTGCAAACCGATCCTTGAGGAAGGATGCATAGAAATTCATCACCCAGAGAAGAGGGGGAAAGGCATTATGGTAGGGGAATAGTGTGAGTAAAGGACAGGAGGTTTGTAAGTAGGAAAAGGAGGAGAGATGGGTTGTGGATGGAGCAAGAAATGGAGATAAGGGTCATTCCATCTGTGAAGGGCCCTGAATGCCAGGTGAGCAGAGTGAACATATCTTGTAGACACTGGGGAGGCCTGGGCCTCATTCTATCCATCTGAAAAAGGATGGGATTGGACTGGCCTGCTTCTGGTCCTCCCGAGCAAGGGGCTATAATAGAAAGGGTCCAGATCCCTCCAGATCTAATCCTGGACTGGCAGAGCAGAGAGTGGCTGGAGCAGCTCAGGGGCCAAGGGTAATATTTTGCTCTAGTGCTTGAGTCTGAGAATAAATGTTTTACCAAGCCAGCAGTGCCAGATCCCTGAATTACCCTGGCTTCCTCTCCGCACCCTGCCACCCCCCCCCCCCCATCCAGGGTCCTGCAAAAACAGCCAAGGCCTGGGATCAGGAGGCAAGAAAGGTGATGGGTCTTAGCCCTGACTCTGCCCCAGGCAAAGATTTGGTCCTCTCAGAGCCTTGATTTTCTTATCTGCACAATGTAGGAATTATGGCCTGAGCTCCCTAAGTTCTCTCCCCCCAGACTAGACAACATAAAATACCAGGACTTTCAGGGAGACCCCACCTTGGGATACGTTCACAAGTACCTGTGAGGCCAGCCAAGGCCAGAACCTTGGGTCTATGAGGGCATCCGGGGGGCTGCTGGTTACAGGGAGGGATGTAGGGTTAGGCATGGGTTGGGGTTGGGCCTGCTGGTGGGGTCTCACAGCCTAGTCAGAGTGGGGGAGACACAGTATCTGGACCCTAAAAGCTATACAAGATGAAGCCCTCACTTGCTGTTTGGCATGCTGCGGGGATGGGGAAGGGCAATCTGGTGAAGGGAACAGCATGAACAAAGGAAGGGAGGTAAGACTGTGAGGATTTTGTTGGGGAAAAGTCAAGCAGGTGAAGCTGGAGCATGAGGTCCTTGAGGACAACTGGTCCTTACTGAGGTTGGCAGGATCCAAGGGCTGTGACCTTCCTCCTCATGGGCAGAACTGGAGGCCCCCATGATCATGGCCAGCAGCCCCAGGAGTAGGACTGGGGACCTGTTTGGCAAACCAGTTTGACAAGGCTGTCTCCTCTATGATGTCATCCAGCTGCTGTGTTCTCTGAGCGACAGTGCCAGATAAACTTCCGGGCTTGGAGTAGAAGGGGGCCTGGCCTTAAGTGCTGAGGGATGGGAAAGGAATGACTCTTCCTTGGAAACTTGGAGGCAAGTGGGCTCTGGGAAGGAGAAGGAGGCCTGAGATGCCCACTGTGCAGTGATGAACCCCAGGAACTCAGCCTCATGGAAAAAGGAGAAGATTCTGGATGGGCTGGCCTGGACCTCTTGTGATTTCTGGGAGTTCCCTGATGCCTGACATCCATCTAGGTTCATGACAGGGGCTCCATGGGTTGGAGCATGGCTCTAGATCACCCTTATAATACATGAGAGGCTATTTTGTTATTACCAAGACCCTCACAGCTTGAGCCCTGTGAGGTAGGACCATCATTATACAGAAGAGGAGACAGACTCAGTGAGGCCAAGCCTTGCTAGCACTTCATGCAGGATTTGAACCCAGAATCTTTATTCTTAACCATAGTACCCTGCTTTTTGCCATTTGGGATCTGTACCTGCCCACATGGGCCCTTATCCTATTTCTTAACTATTCAGCATAGCTGCTGCATCTTGGCATCACAGAATCCTAGATGCCTGCGTTATGATCCAAATAGATAATCTGAGTCCCAGAGAGGACAAGGAACAGGCTTCAGGTCACATAGCAATTTGGATGTGGAGCCACTCTGCACCCCAGATCCCCAGCATCCCAAATCTCTTATTTCCCCCTTGGCTTGGCACGCCCAAACATGAAATAACAATAGCTGGCACATATTGAGTGCCTATTATGTGCCATTCACTCATTTAATCATCATCACCACCCTGTGCAGTAGGTGCTAAGATTATATCCATTTGATAGATAAAGAAACTGAAGCTCAGAGAGGGAAGGTCACTTGTCCAAGTTGACACAGCATGTTGGTGGCGGGGCTGGGATTTGAACCCAGCTGTGTGTCCCTTTCTCCTTGATGGACCCAATAGATCTCATTGAAAGCATGAAGACCTCTATGCCAGAGCGTAGATGGCCCCTTTGCAGGCTCCAGAGGTGAGCAGTGTCCAATTCATAGTTTTCACGCAGACCTGGTCTCTCTGGAGTGGGTAAAGTGCTGAGGCTGTGGAAATGTTCTGAACCTTCCCAGAGGAGGCGGCCACAGTGGGAGGGAGTGTTTGGTGCAGACCTCAGAGCCAAGTGTAGACGTGGCAGCTGGACCGGCTGCAGGCGAGGGAGGGCAGGCGGGGTGGGGCCCAAACCCAAACCGGCCTCCAAGCAGCTTTCCCAGCCATCCGCCAGCCAGGCCCAGCCCTGCCCACCCTTCTAGCTCCCCATCTGGATTTGAAAGGAGGACTCTGGGCCTAATAATAGCTGAGTGGCAGCAAAGGCAATGCCTGGAGCTGCAGCCAGTGGATTGCTAGGGTCCCCTACTGTCTTGTGCTGGCCTGAAACAGGTTTCAGGACTTTAAAAATAAAAGCGAGTGCTTATGAAGTATATGCATGTGCCAAGCTTTGTGCTAAAGCTTAGCTCACAGTAACTCACTTATTCCTCATGGCCACTCCAATAAGATAAGACTATTATTAACGCTATTTGATGGATAGAGAAACTGAGGCACAGAGACTTAAGCAACTCTCCTCTAATGATTATGGCAGCCTCTAATTGCTGAGCATATACATGTCTGTCCTGGATGCTGCACTAAGCATTTTCTGTGTATTTTCCCATTTGAGGTATTATGGGAAAATCATTTATTTTTATGAGGAAAAAAAGACCCAAAGAGAAAAGGGACTTGCCCAAAGTCATGTGGCTGAAGGGGGAGAGTTGAGACTCAAACCCAGGACTCTCAAACTCTAGGGAAGTTAGGACCTTGGCTTCTGGAATCAGATAAACCTGAGTATGCTGGGTCATCACTGCTCCTTAGCTGTGTGGCTTTGGAAAATTGCATCACCTGCCTTAACTTCTGTTTTCTTCTCTGTAAAATGGGGGTTTGGTTGAGATGATACTAATACCACCTGCCAGATAGTAGGCTCCCACCTTGAGGATAGTGGGTTGTTTACATCGTGCATTTACATTATGTATTCACTCATTCAATTCTTTTTTCTTTTTAATTTTATTTTAATGTTTATTCACTTTTTGAGAGACAGAGTGTGAGCAGGGCAGGGGGCAGAGAGAGAGGGAGACACAGAATCGGAAGCAGGTTCCAGGCTCTGAGCTGTCAGCACAGAGCCCGACGCGGGGCTTGAACTCATGAACTGTGAGGTCATGACCTGAGTTGAAGTCAGACACTTAACTGACTGAGCCATCCAGGTGCCCCACACTCATTCAATTCTTACAGCAGCCTCCATGGTGGGGACTCTTCTTGTACCTGTTTTATAGAAGAGAGAGAAATGTGAGGCTCAGAGAGGAGAAGGGACTTGCCCAGGACAAACAGCAAGAGTCAGGATTGGAGGCCAGTGCTGTGATTCCAGAGGCTGAACTCTTCTCTCTTTACAGTTTGCTTCCTGATACTGAGGCACAGAGTGGGGTGTGGGCTATGCCTGGGTCACACAGCAAAGTAGGTCTTTAGGGACATCTGATGTATGAAGGCCAGGAGGGGAAGGATCATCTGCTAGCCCCAGTTTACTGCAGTCACAGACGCTTCAGGCTTGGAGCTTAAGATGTTCTGTAGTCTCAAATTTCTGTAAGGATGCCCTGTTCTTCCAAAGGCTAGAGCAAGTTCCAGATTTTGGGACCTCTTCCCCCAGGAGGCTAGGGTGCTAGATTCTAGGTTCAGCTTGCAGAGGTGGAAAGGTTCCTTCTGGACGAAGAGGTCCATTTCTCAGAGTCACTAGCGAACCTTGGGGCTTGAAGAGTGCTTCAGGCTTTGCTTAAATCCCAATTCTTCCATTCACTATCTACTTCATCTTCCTGGGCCTCAGTTTCCTTGTCTTTCAAATGGGGGCACTAATACTTCCTGTAGTAGATAGTTTGCAAAAATTACTTCAATGCGGAGTGCCTGGGTGGCTCAGTCCATTAAGTGTCTGACTTCTGCTCAGGTCATGATCTCATAGTTCTTGAGTTCGAGTCCTGAATTGGGTTCTGTGCTGTCAGTGCAGAGCCTGCTTCAGATCCTCTGTCTCCCTCTCTCTCTGCCCCTCCCCCTCTCAAAAATAAACATTAAAAAAAAAAACAAAAAACTTCAATGCTTTGCCTCCCTGTAAGCAAGCCCATTTGCAATGTGACCTTGAAACCCCGTCCCATCAGGAGAATCTATTTCCTTACCCCCTGCATCAGGGCTCAGCCATATGACTAATTTTGGCCCATAGAATTCAGGGAAGTTGACACTGCCAGTTCTGAGCCTGGACTTTAAGAGGTCCTGTAGCTTCTGCTTGTTCTGTTGGAACCTTCTCAGCTGTCACATGAACAAATCTGGGCTGTCCTGCATGAGGATGAGAGACCACTGGAACAGGAATGAGTTGTCCTAGCTGAGGCTGTGCTAGTCAGTCGCCAGCTGATCCAACAGCTGACCACAGATGAATGAGTAAGCCCAGCTAAGACCAGAAGAACCTTTGGCTGAGCCCAGCCCAAATTGTCAATCCATGAAATCATGAGTTAAATAAATGGTTACTGTTTTATTGCACTCAGTTTGGGGTGATTTGTTATGCAGCATTGCTGTAGCAATTAATAACTGGCATACGGTTTTTATTAAGTTTACTTATTTTGAGAGAGAGAGTACAAATGGGGGAGGGGCAGAGAGAGGGAATCCTAAGCAGACTCCACACTGCCAGAGCAGAGCCTGACACAGGGCTTGAACCCATGAACTGTGAAATCATGACCTGAGCTGAAGTTGGATGCTCAACCAACTGAGCCACCCAGGGGCCCCCAGTTTTTTTTTTTTTTAATGTTTATTTGTCTTTGAGAGGTGGGGGAGGAGTAGAGAGAGAGGAAGACAGAGGATCTGAAGTGGGCTCTGTGCTGAGAGCAGAGCCCGATATAAGGCTCGAACTCACTAACTGTGAGATCATGACCTGAAATGAAGTCAGATGTTCAACTGACTGAGCCACCCAGATGTCCCCCCCCTTTTTTTTTTTTTAGTTTATTTATTTATTTAAGTAATGTTTACACCCAACGTGGGGCTTGAACTCATGGCCCTGAGATCAAGAGTCACATGCTCTTCCAACTGAGCCAGCCAGGCCCCCCCTGGTATAGAGTTTCATTCAGTGTAATTAATGTAACAAACTGAAAATCTCAGTGGCTTAACCCAAGCGGAGTTTATTTTTTACTCACATAAAGTCTGATAAAGAGCAGCCCTCTCCCAACCCATTTCTCTTGGTAGTCACCTCTCTTCCAAGCAATGACTCCTTCAGGCCCTCCCTGGAATCCATTTTTGAATCTTCTGCATGTGGAAAGGGAGCCTAAAAATCAAATGAGGCTCACCTACTCTTAATTGCTTTGCCCAGGGGTGACATGTCATTTCATTGGCCAGAATGTAGCCACGTGACTCTACTAACTGCAAGGGAAGATGAGGATGCGCCCTTCCTTTGTGCCCAGGAAAAGGGAACATGGTGGAGAACATAAAGCATTGTTTCTGCCACAGTCTCTCTCTCACCAGGCTGTCATGAAGGGTCAAGCAGAGACCTAATATCTAAAAAGAATTAATTCCAGGGGTGCCTGGATGGCTCAGTCGGTTGAGTGTCCCACTTCAGCTCAGGTCATGATCTCACAGTTCATGAGTTTGAGCCCTGTGTCAGGCTCTGTGCTGACAGCTCAGAGACTGGAGCCTGCTTCGGATTCTGTGTCTCCCTCTCTCTCTACCCCAACCCACTCACATTCTGTCTCTGTCTCTCTCAAAAATAAACATCAAAAAAAAAATTAAAAAAAATTATTACCAGCACCTAGCACAGGGTGGTTTAAATAAGGGACAACTTATAGGTGAAGAATCTGAGGCTCAGAGAGGTTGAGGAATTTGCCTGAAATCATACAGCGAGCCAGTTAGTAGCTATTTTGTGGTAGTGAAGCATTCAGGACAGATCTAGAGTTGGGCAGGTCTGGGTATAAGTCTCAACTCTCACTTCTTCACTGTGTGACATTAGGCAAGTTACTTAGTTTCTCTGGGCTTCAGCTTTCTCATCCCCAAAATGGGGAGAGGAATAGTTCCAACCTCATAGGGTGGGGTGAACATTCAGGAGCTTATGTGCGTCAAGAGCTTAGCTTAGATCCTGGTATGTGGGCACTGCCTAATAAATGTGAGCCACCTGGACAGATGTGATGTTATTTCTAATCTTACCTTGCCAGGGTCAGCACATTTATTATGTTTTGTGCAAATTCTGTCCCTTCCTCCTACCTCTTGTGGTGTGTGTGAATGGTTTTATTTACTTGGTTAAGAGAAGAAAAAATTCCCTCGGTTGTATATTAGTCACTCAACAAACCTTTATAGCACAAAGCCCCCAAGCATCCATGTCTATTCTGCTGACAGAAGTCTAAAATGCCCTCATTATTGCTTCCTTTAGACTACAGTTTGGCCCTGTAAAATTCATTCCCTTCCCAATCCACTTCTAGGATTGTCCCATCACTGAGAAAGGGGCAGGGCAAGAGGGTCTGGAGCTAATGGGCTCCAGCTGGGGAAAGGCCAGAGCCAGAGCAGACCCTGCTGGGTGTGTGGTCTGGGCATTCTGAAAATGTCTGCTCACACAGAAGGAAAGGTCCAAGATGGGAAAGAGGTGGCCTCCCCTCCTTCCCCATTTAACCCATCTCTGAGCCTCCCTTTGCAGCCAGCCAGTCAGAGGCTCGTGAGCATATGCTGAGACTTGACAGGTATTATGGAGCTGACAGTCTGTGACTGGAGTTTGAAGGGTAAGAGAGTGGGGGGAGGGGGGTGGGAATGAGAAGGGAGAGGGGAGCAGGAACCAGACCAAAGGGTCCCTATGGGTGGTACTAGCCATATAATTGGTGGGTCTGGTGCAAAATGAAAACATGAAGCCCCTTGTTAAACAAACAAACAAACAAACAAACTATTAAGAATTTCAAGATGGTAACAGTAGAGCATTAACCCAAGCACGGGACCCTGGGGAACTGCACAGATCATACACCTGTGAAGTTGGTCCTGCCTATGGACCACAGTAAGAAGGACTTCAATGTGAGGACTGTAGGGAGCCACTGAAGGCTTTTGAGCTAGGGATGATAAGATCTGATTTGCATAAGCTTTAGTTGCTGTCTCACGACACCACACCTGGATGATATGGGACCCTCTTCTCGGCACTGGTGGCCTGATTGATTTTCCTGAAATACTTTACTCAGAATGTCATTCCCTTGCTCAAGAACCTGCAGTGGCTTCTACCCCCTAATCAGATCCAGCCCAAACTCCCTACACAGACACTCAAGGTCCTTCATAATCTTTCCTCACATGATTTAGTTAACCTGTTGCTAACACAGGCTGTGTGTGAATCCCAGAGATGATGAACTAGCCTGAGGACACAAAGTAATTACAGGAGGGCAAGCCAGGACTAGAACCCAGGTCTCCTGCCATTTGCCCATCCTGCCTTGGAGAAGTGTGAAACCTCACAGTGTGCTTTGTAACCCCCAACCTCGCACAGAACCTTGCAATATGCCTGTGGCAGTGAGTTCCTCCTGGAGCACATCTGCTCAATATGCCTGTGGCAGTGAGTTCCTCCTGGAGCACATCTTTGCCAGTAAGGGTGTTCCAGAATCCGGGATGTAGGTAGCATCCTTCCTCACTCCTCTCCATCACCCTTACACCTCTAGATATTCACCAAACCTCACTGTACCCATGGTGCCCATTGGGCCAGGTCCTGCCCATAGACATGTGTCTGGCCTACAGGGCTTTTAAAAAGCTTTTTGGGGCCGCCTGGGTAGCTCAGTTGTTTGAGCGTCTGACTCTTGATTTCAGCTCAGGTCATGATTCCAGGGTTGTGGGATCGAGCCCCACCTTGGGCTCCTCACTGAGCATGGAGCCTGCTCAAGATTCTCTCTCTCTCTCCCTCTGCCTCTCTCCCCCGCTTGTGCGTGCTCTCTCTCTAAAATAAAATTAAAAAAAAAATTTAAGGGCACCTGGGTGGCTCAGTTCGTTAAGCATCTAACTCTTGATTTTGGCTCAGGTCATGGTCTCATGGTTTGTGAGATCGAGCTCTGCATCAGCCTCCGAGCTAAGAGTGCAGAGCCTGTCTGGGATTCTCTCTCCCTCTCCCCATCTCTCTCTTCCCCTCCCCCGCTGGCGCATGCACACACACACACACACACACTCTCTCTCTCTCTCTCTCTCTCTCTCTCTCTCTCAAAATAAAGAAATAAACATTAGAAAAAAATAAAAAAAACACTTTTTGAATTTGTTGTTGACCTTTGAAAATCGGGAAATTTCACAGGGTAATCTGCATTTTTATTTCTCCCTCTTCTCCAGCCTGGGTCTGCATTCCCCCAGGGTAGCTGCTCCCTTCTGAAGTGAATCCTCCAAGGGGTTCTGCCCTAAGTCCCCAGTGGACCTGTGGAGATTGGGATCTTGGAAAGAATGCCTTACACCCCACCAAAGACCAGTCAGGATTCTGGAATCTGACCAATCAGGTGGATAACTCCCCCTTCTGGGGGCGGGGTCAGGAGAAGTAAACCCAGCCAAGTCTCTGCCAACAGGAAGGGGGTTCGCCCTGACCCCCTGTCCTGTCACTGATGTGGGTGGGAACCTGTAATGGGTCAGCTGGTTGACAATTAGGGAGTAATTAGTTACCAGCTAATTAATGCACAAGACAGCTAAGGGGCTGGGAGGAGAACAAGGGACTGAAGCTCAGAAAGGAACCTCAGGTCTCTTTCTGGAAAAAAATATATTTTCAATGTTTTTATTTTATTTTTGAGAGAGAGAGAGACAGAGTAGGAATGGGGGAGGGACAGAGAGCAAGAGGGAGACACAGAATCTCAAGCAGGCTCCAGGCTCTGAGCTGTCAGCACAGAGCCTGATGTGGGGCTCAAACTCAAGAACTGTGAGATCATGACCTGAGCTGAAGTCAGACACTTACCTGACTGAGGCACCCAGATGCCCCTCTTTCTGGAAAAATATTAAGAGAGGGCAATAAGGAATCCCCAGGGTAATGTTTGAAAACCCCTTTTATGTTGTTGAAGAAGATTTAAATGTCCCCCTACAAAGGACTTGATTCTTTTGAGAAGCAGATGGCTCTAACCAGGCTGTGGTGGTTGGGGCTGGAAGATAAGGAGTGGACTGAGGGAGAGTAAACCTTTCTGACCTTGGGGGGCAAACTGCTTTGTGGTATTTGGAAAGGTTCTTTGTTTGCAAAAACTAGAAACCTCCTTGGATCACATTGACCAAAATGAGACTCTGCTGGAAAGCCATCAGAAGTGGTATCAAGATTATAAAAATTTCAAGGTAGAAACAACAAAGGTGTTGTTTCAGTTCAAATTGTTTTCTGCTTTCCAGACCTCCTTGTGATCAGCCTGTTGGTTAGAAGTAAACACTTCTTGCATTCAGAGTGTGGTCTGTGGACCAGCAGCTTTGGCATCTTCTGGGCAGTTGGTGGAAACACAGTCTTAGGCCTCACCCCAAACCTACCGAACCAGAATCTGTATTTCAAAAAGATTTTCAGGGGGATTCATGTGCACATTGTAGTTTGGGTTTGTGGCCACAAGAATCAACTGGGTGATAGGAGGGAGGAAGTCTCTTAAACCTGAAGGTTACTAGGCCTTTGAGAAGAGCTGTTGCCTTAGTGGTCTACAGGGGATGGTGTTTCCCAGGGCCCACTGGGGAGAGGTCAATAAAATTGGCAAATAGTCTTGAGCTGCTGCCACAAATTCCTGCCCAGGTGTTAGTGGGGCAAGAGTCCAACCTACAGCAGCTTGTGTCCCAGATATTAGATGGGTGGGAGAAACCCAGGCTTGTGACTTGTCCAGGAGGAAACTGCTCAGGACCCTGGAGGGAATGCCCTGTATGCTGCTGGGTCTCTACTTAGAGGGCTCTATTTTGAGGTGCTCATCTGCTTGGCTGAAGGAAGGCAGAGGGTGGCTTGTGCTGATGTCAGAGCTGGGGGCTTCAACCTTCCTTCTTTGCTCTGGGCAAGCAGTTCCTAAAAGCTGCCCTTGGGACAGAATGGGAGAAGCAATATTGACTTGGTCCTATAGAAGTTCCAAAGCACTTTCATCCTCTATCATATTGATCTTCATAATGATCTGGTACAAAGAACCAGCCAAGCATGGATGGCTCCTGTCTCTGAATTTGGGGCGCCTGGGTGGTTCAGTCAGTTAAGCATCTGACTTTGGCTCAGGTCATGATCTCGCGATTCGTGAGTTCAGGCCCCATGTTGGCCTTTGTGCTGACAGCTCAGAGCCAGGAGCCTGCTTCGCATTCTGTGTCTACCTCACTCTCTGCCCCAACCCTACTCCCACTCTCTCTCTTTCTCTCTCTCAAAGATAAATACACATTAGGAAAAAAAATTAAAAAGGTTGAATTCAACCTCAGGAGTGACCGTGACAGCTAAGGTTAGTGAGACCTGCGACTTAACTTGTGCCTCTTTCTTGGTTTGCTAAAGTCTTGTTCTCAAATTAGAAATTAGGAGGTTGAGTCAGGGGTGAGCTCATCCTTTGGCATTATGAAGTTGTTAATTTAAAGTATGCCCATCTTAGGGGTGCCTGAGTGGTTCAGTCTGTTAAACATCTGACTCTTGACTTTGGCACAGGTCATCTCACCATCATGAGATCAAGCCCCATGCCAGGCTCTGCACTGGGCATGGAGCCTGCTTAAGATTCTCTCTCTCCTTCTCTTTCTGCTCTCTCTCCTAAATAAATAAATAAATAAATAAATACGTACATACATAAATGCATAAATAAATAAAGTATGCCCATGTTAGAGCTCTCTGTAAGAGACAAGTATCCATCCAAGCTTGTTCAATACTCTGTGGGGTGTGAGAGTTTCCTTTTCAGGGCCAACACATTATTGGAGGAAGGCAATTCCTACTTCTTCCACTTATTTCTATGATGGAAGAAAGACCTCCCACCTGCCACCCATGGGTCCCAGGTGTCACTCAACACCTTGAGGCACCTCCCAAAATTATAGACAGAGATTCTGGAGGAAATTGTCAGTCTCTACAGGGCTCACCTTTTGTCTCCAAAACTTATTAAATGACATCACAAATAAGGCTTGGCAAATAGGCTGAGGGAGTCTGGTCAGTGAGAACAGACAGAAGCCTGCAGGCATGGATGCAGGCAGGATGGAAATGAAGACCTATGATAGGTGGAAGTGACAACAAAGTGGAGATCCCCAGAAGGAGAATGAACAATCCCAGCTAGCATTACAGAACACTTTCAACAAGCATGGTTCTCCTTTATCCTTGGCAGCCCTGGGTGGTAAGACAGAATTATACCCATTTTACAGATAAGGATCCTATGGTCTAGCAAGGTCATGGGGCCATACATAACCAAACCATTATCTTGGACCAGTGCTTAGTGGGTGTACAGTTGATGTTTGCAGAATAAAAGTAGAAAGTGTACATTTGATAGCACTTTTTAAATGATGAGAAATTTATATTTTTGTGTAGTCTTAACTATCTCCCCCACAAGATGCTTACTAATTACAAACGGGCCCTTTTCAACAGAGAAACTTTTCAGATGCCTCCTTAAGCAAGTGATCGATGTTAACATCACTGGTAATAAATCACGTTGACAGAATGTAGCCCCTGAATGATGCACTAAGAAGGGTACAGCATTGCTTCTGTGGCATTCTTGCCAAAAATGCATAATCTTGATCCAATTATGAGAAAACATTAGACATTCAAATTGAGGGCTATTTTGTAAAATGACTTACCATCACTCTTCAGTGTCAAGGTTACAAGAGAAAAGAGGGATTGGGGAAACTGTCACAGATTAGAGGAGACTAAGCAGACATAACAATTAAATGCAATGTGGGATTCTGGATTACAGCAAAAGTAAAACTGGCAAAATTCAAACAAGCTCTGTAGGTTAGTTGATAGTATTCTATTAGTGGTAATTTCCTCGTTCTGATTGTTGTATCAAGGTCGTGTAAGATGTTAATATTAGGGGGAACTAGGTGAGGGGTACAGAAGGTGAAGACTTTAGCAGAACTCTGAACTACTTTTGCAACTTTCTATAAGTCTAAAATTACTTCATAATAAAATATTTTATAAATTTGATGTATGAATTATATCATTTTTTAAAAATAATAAAAATCTTGACAAAGTAAAGCATTAATATATAGCTTCTTCAGATGACACCTTCTCCTCTACCAGTACTTATTATTTTTCTCTTTGAATTTGAAATGGCGTTTAGAATCTCTGTATATTCCACATATTCTCAGCTCAGATCTTCTTCCAAGAAGGTCTACTTGATCTCCACAGCTAGAATTCATGTCGTCTTCCCTTGAACTCCTGTGATACTTTATCTGCACCTTTATTAGGGCATTTACCATCTCCACAATGAACATTTATGGTATTTTCCGCCCAGCCCTCTGGCCTAGATCTTCTTCCCTCTTCTGACTCCAACCATGACTTTTCATGGAAGCTGCCATGTTTTTACAGACCAATCCCAAGCCACAATTGATTGGTTCAGGGGTAGACACCTGACTCAGTTGGGCCAATCAGACACTTTCCGGGATCCCTCCCCTCCCCCCTACTGGAACTGAGAAGTTAATTGATCTGTCTATGGTGGCATGAGTTATGAAACATGGAAGCTGTTAGCCATCACTTTCTCTGCTACGTGGGGGAACCCTATCTGCCACTAGAGAGGGAAGAACGGTAACAGAGAGAAGCAGAGAGCGAGAGTGTAACCGAGAGAGACCTAATTCTATTTGTTTTTGGAGTTTTCTGTCCTTGCCAGGTGTAGGTTGGTTGGTTGACCCTACTGTCTACTACATAATCCCTAGAATCCAATCTACCAATAAAATCCCTTCCCCAAAAATCTGTATTAAGGTAGCCAGGATAGTTTTATGTAGCTCTCAACCCAAAGACTCCCAAAGAATATAGCTACTCTGAATGATTTCTGTAGATGTTTTCTCTCTCCCACTCATCTGGGAATTGCCAAATGCCCACTTAGATACAGTTTGCATCGGCCTGCGGCTAGGGAGAAAACTAGAACAATGTGGTGAGTTATAAAGGTAATTTTTTTTAATTGCTAGATTCTGAGATTAGTCCTTATTAAAATTTTTGGTGAGAGTAGAAAGTAATGCTTTATTTTTCCTTTTCTTTAATGTTCTTTGACAAATAACAAAATGTGGCCGCATTTGGGGAGAACACTTTACTGGGATGTAAAATCCCCGAGTCTGGGAAGCACCCAGGTAATGATTCCTCTGGGGCAGAGTTCTCTCCTGGATTTCAGCACAACACGGCTACTGACACATGGTAGGGCAAGAGGTACCTCCGAAACGAATGAGATGAGCTAATGAGTTTAGAAAGCTGTTCTGGTCTCCTGCATGTCACGAGGGGATGATCTGATTCAGAACTGTTATAGCTTGTTCATTCACTTCATTCTTTTATGATTTTCAAATCAGGCCAGATTTCCTTATCTATCTGCAAAATGCCCTACTAGTCTTGCCTGACCTTTCCTTTCAAGTGGGCCTCAGATTCATTTTCTCTTTTTTTTTTTAATTTTTAAAATATATTTTATTTTATTTATTTTAGAGAGAGAGCGTGAGTAGGGGAGGAGGCGGAGGGAGAGAGGGTCGGGGAGCGGGGTAGAGAAAATCTTAAGCAGGCTCCACGCTCAGCATGGAGCCTGACATAGGCTAGATCCCATGACCCTGGGTTCATGACCTGAGCCAGAATCAAGAATCTGAGCCACCCAGACACCCCCATTTTCTCTTTTATCCTTACATCTGTCTAGAGGTGGCTTGACTGGGAGGAGAGGTGAAAGCTCTCTTCTCAAAACGTGGAGGGTCAGCTTACTGTGATGGAGAGAGCACTGGAATGGGAGTCAGCATTGCAGCCTAATTCCGGTTGTCCCTCTGGCTGGTTGCTAATTCTCAGGCAAGTTGCTTTAGTTCTCTGAGCCTTGGTTTTCCCATCCATAAAATGGCGGTGCTGTCTAGCCTACCTTCTGCATGGGGCGGTTAGGAGGGCCTGAGCAGGCTTTGTTAGGCTTTGGCAGCAAATTGGAAACTGGAAAGGGGAGAATTGTTTTATAGGGGCAGGTGGAGGTATTTGATTCGGGAAGTGATGATATGATAGAAATGGGAAGGTGGGGAAGTTGCTCCGTACTTCCTAGCTATTCTTAGCTATGTCTCTTACTTGCATGTGACCTCGCTTCTCTGTGCCTCAGCTTCCTCGTCTGGGGATAGCCACGTCCCACAGTCAGAATCCTGTACTGGACACCAAAGAACACATAGAGCTGGTGAGGGAGAGAGAGGCACTCCAGGTGGAGGAGACTGTAGCAAAGGCTTGGGATCAGGAATTATTGAGGCACAAATGAGAAACACTGGTCTCACATGTTGTGTTTCATGGGTACAATAAAAATACTTCTCTATCGTGATGAGAATTAAGCAAGATAATGCAGGCAGAACCCTCAGCACAGACTGGCACATAGCAAACTCAGTCATGGCGCTCGTCCTTACTGCTGTCATTTTATTTTACAGGTAAAGGAAACAGAATCTCTGGAAGGTGATGTGGCTGGCCTAGTCACACAGTTATCAGAATCAGGCAGGATTTGAATCCACATCTTCTTGACTCTAGAGGCCAGGCTCTGGACAACTGTGCTACAGTCGCCTGTTTGTGGGGCCTCTGCTCCCGACCCCAGCTGTCTGCCTGACTCAGCAACTGTGGGTGGCCTTACTCCCGTGCGTGGGCAGCAGAGCTGGTAAGAAGCCTCCCAGTTCCTTGAAAACCAAATATGGCCATACCAGGCCCTCTGAGGCCTGACCCCCAGGCTGGGCTTGCTCCTGCCTGCTCCTCTGGGCCATGGGGCCTTACTCCCTATACAAACTGCTGGGTTTGCCCCAAAAGACTCTGGGAGAGCCTGTAATCAGATCCCCTTCCTCATAGGATCTTGTTGAGCAAGTGAGACCAGTGTCTTGTCCATGCTGTAATAATTCCTAACTCTAAACCTTTGCTCAGGGAGTGTCTCTCTCTAACCAGCTCTTGTGCTTTCGTTGGTGCCCAGTGTGAGGTCAGGAATAGTTACTTCCAGACTGTGTGACTTAGAGTAAGATACTCATCACATCCATCCATACCTTCCTTCCTCCCTCCCCTCCCCTTCCCTCTTTTTCCCTCTCCTTCCTACCTTTTCTCCTTCCTTCCTTCCTTCCTTCCTTCCTTCCTTCCTTCCTTCCTTCTTTCCTTCCATCCATCCAGTGGGCACATACCTGTGCCAGACACTTTATATATAGTCTCTCCTTCCAGACTAGAAGCCTTGCAGACAAGGTGCCAGGAGATAATTATTCAACCAATATCCTTGGGCAAGGCTTGTCTTTACTACAGTCCTGATGAGGCTCTTGTTATCACCTCCATTTCACAGTTGGGAAGACTGACATGAAGAGAGGGGAAGTCCAAAGGATGCCCAGTGGAGATGGGTGGCACTGAGACTTGAACTCTGATCCATTGGACTCTAGAGGCAGTTCTGCCCAACTCTTTTTTTTTTTTTTTTTACTTTTTTTTTCCAACGTTTTTATTTATTTTTGGGACAGAGAGAGACAGAGCATGAACGGGGGAGGGGCAGAGAGAGAGGGAGACACAGAATCGGAAACAGGCTCCAGGCTCCGAGCCATCAGCCCAGAGCCTGACGCGGGGCTCAAACTCACGGACCGCGAGATCATGACCTTCTGCCCAACTCTTAATGGACGGACAGACTGTGGTGAAGGTCAGGTCCTAGGGGAGGCCTGGGACCACCTCTTCACTTCTTAGCTTCTGAGTAGTTCCCTTAACCCAGAGCCTTTTCAATGCAGCTATCCCTCACTCACTTTCCCTACTCCAGCCTCTCCATGGCTGATCTGATACTTGCTAGGGAGACTAGAAAGGATTAATTCTTTCCCTTGGTCCCCCATTTCTGAGCCTTTGAGAGTGCCTCCCCTATCTCATAGCTTGCAAATCCTTCTCAAGGTCACCAGCATCCTTACCTCAGCGCTGCAGAGTAAGGAGGATCTTCCCCATGGTTCCAATAGGGGAACTGAGGCCCCTGCACTGGTCATATGTTACATCAGGGTGTGGCCCAGCTGGGCTTGGAATCTCTTGCTTCAAGGAGCAGAGCACAGAATTAGCTGCTAGATCTTTCTTGAAGCCTGGTATGAAGTGTTTAGAGTCCAGAAGATCCAGCTCTGCTTCTCACTAACTGTGCAGCCTTGGGAGAGTCACTCCACTTTTCAGAACCTTATCTTCTCCTCTGACAAATGGGGATAGTGCTGGTACCCATTTGAGAGATATTGGGAGGATGGAAAAAAAAAATGCTTGTAAATCACTTAGCACAGTGCCTGGAACATAGTGGGTGCTCAGACAATGAGGTTATTACTGTGCTTAGTGCCTAACATAGAACATCAGATCAGGAGGGCTATCCAGGCCAAGGGTAATTTACTAACATTCCTTTATCACTACTATGTGCCAAACACATTCATCAGGACACAATCCCTATAACTCAGTGCCATTTTACAGATGAGGTGACTGAGGCTCAGAGAAGGAAAGTGACTGGCTCTAACTCCCTGTCCAGTCAGAGGAAGAGCCTGGGCCTGGACTCAAGTCTGTGTCTATAATGTCAGCTTTGTTTTTCTGGATTCTCCAACCTTATCATGTGAAGACCCAGAGAGGAAAAGGGAGTTACTCGGGGCTCCACAGCAGCTGGGAATAGGTCAGACCACACCGGGGAGGCCTTTTCCATCCTGGCAGCTCTGCACAGGTCTGGGTAATTCTCCAGTTCTAGGATTAAGACAGGAGCTTACTGACACAGTCACAGTCCTCAGAAGGGTCCCAGAATCTGGTCCACAGTCTCAGGCTAGCTGGCAGATCTCAGCTTCCCCAGAAGCCCCCACTCTACCCTGTGACCACCCCTTCCCCACCTCCAGCTTTCAACTCCCCCCCCCCCGCCCCACCTTTTTTTTTTTTTTTTCCAATCAATTGAACCTTCTGCCAAAGAAAACTCGTTGATGCCCGCAAACCAGCCAGCCGGGGAGGAGGCTGCTCTGGAATGTCAGAGGGGGGTCACCAAGCTGTTTGTGAGCAGGCCAACACAGAAATGTGAGCAGCTACCTTTTTTGGGGAAAGTCAGAACTCCCTCTGTGGGAAAGGATCCAGGGAAGGCTATCTCAGAGGCTCGGGCCTCAGTTTCCCCTTGATCAACACCCCGGCATTTATGGGGTATGAGTAACTTCAGCTATTGATTCAATAGCTGTTGGTTGGGTGACTGCTGTGTTCCAGGCACTGAGCTGGCAGCTTGGGACAGAGCTGACACAGAGCTAAGCCCTGTGCTCAGGGAGGACTTTTCAGCAGAAGGCAGTGTCTTAGTATGTCTCCCAGTGAACAAAAGGCAGGTGCCCCAGGCCTACAACCCCTGATCAACACTCTTGGGGCTGGTCAGGTTTCAGAACTCAGAATTTTGGGGGTTTTAAAAGGTGAGCTGGGGGCGTCTGGGTGGCTCAGTCAGTTAAGCGTCTGACTTGACTCAGGTCATGATCTCACAGTTCATGAGTTCAAGCCCTGCATTGGGCTCTGTGCTGACAGCTCAGAGCCTGGAGCCTGCCTTGGATTCTGTGTCTCCCTCTCTCTCTGCCCCTCCCCTCCTCGCACTCTGTTTCTCTCTCTCTTGAAAATAAATAAACATTAAAAATTTTTTTAATCTGGTGGGGCCTGGGCCCACCCATCTCCAATCAAATATATGAATATTGCTGTAGTGAGAAGTTTGAGTCTAAGTGGGGCCCCAGGTTTGGCCTCCACCTGAGTTTTCTTCAAATATATGGAAAAGCCCTTGGATATTTGGGCTTTGTGGACTGTAGAGTTGAAGACAAGGGACTGAAGCCCTGATTCATCTCCCCATTTTCTCAGATGAGAAAACTGAGGCTCAGGGCAGAGGAGTCACATAACCCAGGCCCTCGAGCAAGCAAATGGTGCAGGTGGGTAGAATGCAGGTCTCAGTGACTCCACATTCAGAGCTTGTCACCAGCAGGGACCCTGGCTGGGAGAGAAGCAAGGGCTGAGAAGAGGAGGCTCCCTAGCCAAACCTCAGCAGCCCACCAGCCAGTTCTGCCAGGAAGGAGTTAAGAGCAACCTGGGCCTCTGCCAGGCCTCTGCACGGTGGCTCCTTGCAGGGCCTCCCTGTCTGGGGCCTGTTTACCAGGCCACACTTGCATCACTGGCTTCAACGTGCAGTGCAAACACACTCACATTCTTGGGTCATGAGAAATGCACAATTATAATGACATCATGCCCAGAGAGAAGATTTTCGCCAGCCTCCCTTCTGCCCACAGTCAAAGCTGTTTAATTAGCACTCTTAACTGGAACTCTTGTCTTCTTGTAAAAACCAACTGGAAGAATTTATGGGTGGGGGTAATGGGGGTTGGAGTGAGTATGTGTGTGTGTGTGTGTGTGTTTTAAGGATAAAAATAGCTCATCTGGGACTCCTTTTGGGGTATTTGTGAGTATCAGTGCACCACTGTTTATATTAAATCTATGTCACCCTGGACATTTTCGTCTGAATTTGGCTTGGAGACGGGACGAGAGAAACCACCCAAGTCTTTTTGTTCCTTTTTGGGAAGGAGACACGTAGGCCAAGTAAAAGGGCCCTTGGAGACGATTTAGACCAACCATCATTATAGAGCCAAGGAAAGGGAAGCCCAGAGAGGGGAGGGCCTTGCTTGAGGTCACACAGTGAGGCTCCAAGTTCTCACACCACTCATGCACTTTGCCACGCTGCCCGCAGCCCCTACTTCGGCTTTATGAGTTGGTTTTTCAGGGTGTTGAAAAGAGAGATACCTCTAGCTAGAGCTTCCTGGGTATCTTTTGAGATCAAAATGGAGGAAATGGTGGTGTTGGGGGTGTTGGTGTTGGTGTTGGGTGGATGCGGAGGTGGCCTGGGAGCAGAGGAGAGAAAGACTGGGACCACAGAAAGCCTCAACCTCACCCTCCTGCTCTCCCCCACTAAAAGGAACCTACCCTAAGCTTTGAAACATCTGTTCCTCTTCCAGGCACCCCCAGGCTTCCTTTAGCTCCTCCTTCCTAAGAAGTGCCACCTCCTCACTGGCTTCCTTCCATGACCATTGAAGACTTATTTCCCACCATGGGAGCTAGATTTTTAGCAAATGAAAATAGAAGACACCAGTTAAATTTGCCTTTCAGAAGGGCACCTGGGTGGTTTGGTTGGTTGAGTGTCTGACTCTCGATTTTGGCTCAGGTCACGATCCCAGGGTTGTGGGAATGAGCCCTGCATCTGGTTCCACGCCACTGAGTGCAGAGCATGCTTGAGACTCTCTCTCTCTCTTAAAAAAAAAAAAAAAAAAAACTGACTTTCATATAAGCAACAAATAATGTTTTAGTAAGAATATGTCTCATGCAATATCAGGATACCTGGAAACCTTAGTCCCCTTCATCTTTATCATCACCATTGTGGCAGATAAAATGCTTCCCCACCAGCCTTCCCTCTCTTTCCTCATTAACTGAACCCTGATTTTTGTCTGGGGTGGGATTGTATCCCAGGCTATGAGTCAATCATGATTAGTCTAAGCTAGTCACAACAATCCTGTTCTCTTTTGCCTTTCCAGACTCCCTTGCAGTCAGGAATGGTCTGGTGGCCTTAAAATATGTCTGTAAATTTTTTTGACACCCTCCTTTTGAAAAGGTGGAAATTCACCCCCACAACCTTGAATGTAGGCTAGACTTAGCGACTCATTTCAAAGAGTGACTTCTGAGGGTAGGTCATGAAAACCATTGTTGCTGTTACCTTGCTCTCTTAGATTACTTGCTCTGGGGGAAATTAACCACCATAGTGTGAGGACACTCAACAGCCCTGTGGAGAGGCCCACATGGGAGGAACTAAGTCCTGCCACTAGTAGCCAGCACCAACATGCCAGGCATGTGAGTGAGAGACCTGGAAAGTGGCTCCAGCCCCAGTCAAACCTTTGAATGTGGGCCAACATTTTGACTTGCAGCATCAGCCAGAGATATCTTTGTATTAATCATATATTTTTTAAGATTTGATTTATTTATTTTTTAAACATTTATTTATTTTTGAGGGAGAATGAGCATGAGCAGGGGAAGGGTGGAGAGAGAGAGAGAGAGAGAGAGAGAGAGAGAGAGAATCCAAAGCAGGCTCTGTGCTGACAGCAGAGAGCCTGATGTGGGGCTTGAGCCCACAAACGACAAAATCATGACCTGAACTGAAGTCAGATGCTTAACTGACTGAGCCACCAGGTGCCCTAAGATTTTTTAAGTAATATCTACACTCAATTTGGGGGTTGAACTTACAACCCTGAGATCAAGATTCACATGCTCTACCAATTGAGCCAGCCAGGCACCCCTGTATTAATCATATTTTAACTTTTCTATATTTTATGATGTTTAAACATCTTTGGGGGGCCTTGCTGGCTGGGAAAAGACTGCCCCACCCAGGGCTAGCTAATTCCTAGAGACAGTGAGCCCACCTTTTATGCACAAATCAACCAATCCTGAGTCCATACCCCCCTGACACTTCTTCATCTAACTCATATACCAAGCTAATATTTCCCTTGACTTAGATCATCCCAAAGCCAGGTACTAGGCAACTAGGGACAGCCCCTGTGCCCCGGAGCCCACTGGAATTACCCAAACTACCCAAACATTACCCTGCCTTTCCTTGCCTATCCCACAGAAACCCTAATGAAGGTTATGGCCTTGGCTTTCTCTTGCTCCTTTCTGCCTCCTGACCAACACTGGTGCTTCCGCCTATGGCCCCACACACATGCTGTGCCTCTTGTTTCTAGGAGAACTGTGAGTAATGTTAAACTTTTCTTTCAGTGGCATCGAACTCTTCATGTCATCATGTAGTCATCTTTATAAATGAAGACACAGGCACAAATCACCCCTAAGAGATCCTGATTCAGAACCACCAAACTACACCATCCCCAACTGACCCACAGAAACTGAGAGATAGGAAAATATTTACGGCAGTGTTAAGAATCTAGGTTTGGGGTTATTTGTTCCCCAGCAATGGGTAACTAATATGAGCGGTCATGTAACCTAGTTCTGACTAGTAAGACATAGGGAAAGTATGCTAGGGTGCTTCTAGGAAGCTTTCCTCATAAAAGGATCAAAAGGGAGAGGAGAGCTCAGGGGTATTACCCTCCTTAAACAAGGATGATACTTATAGAAATGACAGCCATCTTGGGACCGTGAGGCCCTGAAAATAAGGTTAGAGGAGTGAAAAAGTAGAAAGGACCTGTGTTGGGGCACCTGGATGGCTCAGTTGGTTAAGCGTCCAACTTTGGCTTAGGTCATGATCTTGTCGTTTGTGAGTTCGAGTCCCACATCAGGCTCTGTGCTGACAGCTCAGAGCTCAGAGCCTGATGCCTGCTTTGGATTCTGTGTCTCCCTCTCTCTCTGCCCCTCCCCTGCTCATGCATGAGCTCTCAATCTCTCTCTCTCTCTCTCTCTCTCTCTCTCTCTCTCTCTCTCTCTGTTTCTCTCTCTCTCTCTCTCTCAAAAATAAGTATTAAATTTTTTTTTTTAAAAAGAACCTGTGTCTTTATAACATCATTAAGCAGGTGGACTAACTCTATGCCCACCTGCATCCAGATTTGCAGACAAGCAAACAATCAATGTGGTTATGGTTTAAGCTACTGTATCCTATAACTTGCAGCTTAATGCATCCCTAACCAATACGGTCCGCATGCACAATAGCAGCTCACTTAACTGGAGTAACTTGTGCAATGACTTCATCTATCTACAAGCTGAAATGAAGCTAAAAGGCCAACTGAGTACCAAAAACAACACCACAATGTCCATACCAAGCACCTTACTCTCAGATAAGCTTTCCCTCACGTTTACTCATAGCCTTTTAGCTTTTACTTTAGACACAATTCTAACAAGCATTCCTAAGGTGTCTTCTTGGGCCACAGTAGCTTGGAAATCAAATTCAATTCAATAATCAATCATTTGCTATTGTGCAAAGCACTGTGGGAGGCCCTGCTTGACACTGTGTATCCATGAATGAGTTTTAAGAGAGTGAACAACATGATCTCATTGGTCAAAGTAACTTGGCCTGTAAAGTAGAGACCAGAGCGAGCCTGGAAAAAAGAAAAAAGTTGCTAGTGAATGCCAATCTATTAAGAAAATATATGTTTAAAAGTATTTTTCCATGGAAAATTCCATTAACAGGACAAATCACTATAACTCTTCTTAATTGTTGCTAATACTGGTTTTCCAAAATACTCCACATACTTGTATGCTTTAACTTCCTGAATCCCTTAAAAGTTTTCACAAGTGAAATAGTGTGCCAGGCCTGGATCTGAGTTCAGAAGAAATGCAGAATGTAGCAATGCTAAGATATCCTGGTGCACAATTATTCTACCTGTATAGATGGGAATCTGAGGCCCAGGGGAGGGAACAGCCCGGAGTGGCACAGTAAACTAGTGGCAGACTGAGGACTAGAACTCAGAATTCTGAACTTTCCCTTTCTCCAGTCAGTGAGGAAGGTAACAGTCATTCTCTCAAACCACCCAGACATTTTCTTTGTAAGGAGGAGAGTCTTCACCCTGCGCTGTCAGCTTCTCCCCACCACCCCCCACCCCGAGTCAGGAAGCTCTGCCTGCCCAGGATTTTCCTGTGTGTGGGAAAGAAACAGAATGGGCAGATAAATCCTCCGAGGCTTGTTTTCAAGTACATGAGGCCCTCTCCCTGGCCTCAAGGCCCTGGCCAAGATGACCAATCCATTGACATGTGTTTTTGTGTGTTTCTAAAAGTAATTCAAAAGGATGTCTGTGCATCCCTGAAGCACAAGGCTGGACATGGTAGGGGAGGAGAGTATGGGTCATTGTTCCTGAGCATGGGGAGCTGCCTTGGTTTGGGTCCTCCCAGAAGCAGACCCTAAAACAAATATTTAAGTGTCAGGAATCTATCTGGGAAGTGAACCCAGGGAATCCCTGTCAGGGAGTGGGGAAGCGAGACTGGGAGTGGAAGTGAGCCAGTAGGGGAAGCATTATCAGGGCAGTTACTGTGGTGAACAACCGGAGCTCAGCCCTACTAGGGACCTCCCAGAGACCATGTAGGCCATACCTTAGCCATCCCAACCAAAGGGTTAGGGAGCTGGGTTGTCTATCCACCAATTTTCTATCCTTCGATCGCCAAGGGCTACTTCTGGGGTGCCAATTCTTGGCACCTCCAGTGTGCTCCTGAGGCCAGAACAACACCATCAGGCATTCAGTGAGCAGCCTTTGGTGGGTAGAGGTGATCGTCCATGGGATAGGGGCTATGTCTGCTCCAGGAGTTGACCACTAATTAGTTTTACATTCACAGGAAAAGGTGGACACAGGCCTAGGAGACATGTCTCTCCCTCTGGGGAAGGATGTGAAGGGTGTGTACTGCAACAGCAGGGGCTTTTTCCTGTCCAGGCTTCCATCACCCCTTTCTTCTCATGTCAGGGAGCCACATTTCTGTGATAGTCAGCTAGTATACATGAATATCCATCTCTTTCTCTTTGAGGCCCAGCTAGACCATACTTCCCAGTCTCTCTTGTAGTTAGGAGGGGCCATGTTCTCAGACAATGAAATGTGAGCAGAAGGGATGTGCACCTCTTCCAGACTTGGGCCAAAAAGCCCCTCCACATACTGTCCTTTTTCTTTCTTTCCCTTTCTGTGGCCAATTTAGAGGCCAATGGTAGAACGTCTTTAATGATGCTTTGGAGGAAGATGATATCATGCAAATTACTACACAAATCACTACTGCTATTTGGCGTTAGCTCTAGGAGGGAAAAGGAACTAGGAAGCACTTTGCCTCTTGATCCAGGCAGAAGGAACAGCATGGGCAAAGGCCACGGGGCAGGAAAGAGAAACCCAAAGCAAGCCAGTGTAATGAGCACTGGGAGCGCAATGAGGGACAGTGACATGAGAGGAAGGTGCATGATCCTGATACAAGATTAATGGGTTTGTGGGAGGTTATTTGATGGGTTTGGGACAGACACAGCCCTGGCAGCCTCCCCATCACAGGGGCAGAGCATCAGTTTAAGAAACCAGATTGTAACTAGGAGGGGCTGAACCTAGTAACTTAAAATTTGTGTGTGGCTTAGATAGTCATGGAGTTGAGTCCCCTGTCCCAGAGTCAGGGCCCCCTGCCCCTCCCAGTGAGGGAAGGGCTTTTCTGTGTTCCAGTCACAGCTCAGCCTCACCTTAAAGGATCATTCCCAGGTCACCTAGCCTGAATTTGGTCAGTCTTGAAATCAGGTGGCCCAGAACCTCTCTTGGGCTGAGTTCCTCTCATCCTACACAAATGACTCTCCAATATCAGACCCACAGGCTCTTCTTGTGGGCTAGCCTGGGAACCTCACCACATTGTTTTGTTAAACCTCAAGTGACTGACTTACTAATGAAGTGTTGGGCCGGAGCTGCTTGCCTGACCTCTGGGGCTGCTTTTTGCCTGCCCCACCCCCTCCCCCAAAGCAATGTCCTCTCGGGAAATGCAGCTGACCCAGCTGCATCCGTGGGAAGGCCTGGCCCCCACACCTCACCCTCCTAGCCCTGCTGAGGCCTCAGGAAATGACCCTTTTAGCAGCCACGAGCGATCCAGAGGACAATGACAGAGGGACGGAAGCCTGTTTGTCTCAGCTAACTTGTCCCCTTGGGTGGATGCCAGCTGCTAGAAATACAAAACTGAAGATTCAGTGGGAAAATATATTTTTTAAAAAAAACAGACAATCCTATGGGCTTTAGCCAACTTCTGAGGCTCTGAGGGATTTTGTTTTCTTTAATTGTGTGTGTGTGTGTGTGTGTGTGTGTGTGTGTGTGTGTGTGAGTTTAAAACATATAAGGCTCAGAGCATCAAAGACTCTAAAGTTTGGAAGATCAGCTGTCCCACCCAAGCTGCAGGCCCCCCTGTGGCATCTGTCTTCGTGTGGCTGGACCCCACCTCTCCACACCATTGTTAATCACATCACTCGGCTCTGGCACTGTCCCCACCCACCTCCACTCACCACCTAGAAGCCCAAGAGTCCTTCTCAAACCCAAATCAAGTCACCCCTTCTAGGGCTCTGCAGGCCAGCTCTGCCTCAGCTCCAAGGGGCTTCCTCACCACCCTCTTTGAAACAGCACCTCTCAATTGTTCTCTCTCAGAGCACTCATTTTTGCACTTAACCCCATCTGGAGTGATCTGGTTTGTTTACACATGCCTGGTGCATAATACATATTCAGTAGATGTTGACTGACTGAATGTTTTTCAGTGGTAGTTGCATTCAGATCAGAGTTGGCTCAGAGAATCCAGTGTTCATTGTATTGCAACAAACATTTTTATTGGCTACAAACTGCGCCAGGGCCGGGAGGCAAATCAATCAAGAATTCCACTCATTTATTTACTCATTCATTTAGAGGGTAGAGCCTTGTATAGGTAGTGATTCCATCTGGGGGGGGGGGGGGCGGTGCAGAGAACAGCTGGAAAACTTCATGGAAGAGGGGATATGGATTTTCCATCAAAAGAGAAGCCAAATGGGATGGTGGACTGTCCAACTTGAAGGAACTGTCTCGTTTGGAAAGTGTGAATGTGAATGTGTTTAAAAAAGGAAGAGAATCATGGAGTGTGGAATTTGATTTATTCCCACTTTGGACTGCCAGGGAAGGCAGAGACCTGGTTTTATGTGGGGCTGTAGAGGGGATACTCAACCTTGTTTGCTGAAACAACAGAGGGATGAATGTAAAGGGCTGAAGTGGGGAGGGGGTGAAGTTGTTCTGTTGCCGTGGAGGCCTTGAATGGCATGCTAGGCAGCCTGGGTTTTCCTCTATGGGCAAGAGTCTAATAAAAATAATGATTTTGAGAAGCCTGTTTTAAGGCTGATGTCAGTGACTCCTGAATTCCAGTTCTCTAGTGATGCAGACTACCACAAGATGCTTCTGGAAAATACAGTTGCCTGGGACCCATCTTGGGAGAATCTGATTCTCTGTAAGCTGGAGTTGGGGCCTGGTCATCTGCATTTTTATAACCTTTCCACACGTTCTCATCATTTACCAGGTTTGGTGACCACTGAGGCTCAGAGAGGTGAAGGCATGTGTCCAAGGTTACCCAGCCAAACAGTGGTAGGTGGGGGGCCTTTGACCCAGGTCCATGTGGCCCTCCGTGTTTACCTGCTTCATCTGCAGCCTCCCTCTGGACTAGCTCCTTTCTCCAGTTTTCTTTTCTCCTGGATGCAAGAATCTGGGCCAGGGCTGAGGCTGCTGGCCCTGTTCTCCCTTCCCCTCCCCACCCCCAGCCTCAAAGGTCAGGTACCTCCCAGCCTCCTGCGGGCATGTCCATTTATGGCTCTGTTGTTCCAAAACGTGGCCAAATTTATAAACTCCCCCTTCCCGGAGACACGAAACAATTTGTGCAGAGTATAGTGCGGGGGCAGAGCTAGGAGCTTCATCCGGGGCTTGGACTGCAGCCCTGGCCCAAGCCCAACAAGCTTTGGCGTTGGCCAGGCTGCAGTCCCTCCCTGGGCCTCAGTTTCTCCACCTATAGAGCAAAGGAACTGGACTAGATCATTCCTGAAGTCCTTTCTAAGTTTAGACACATCCAATTTACTGCTTACAAATGACAATTTCCTAAATCCACGGGCCCAGTAATTGTAAAAGATGGGCTGGAGGATGGACTGTAGCCTCTAGGCTCTTTTGCATTGCTTCTTTTCTTTCTTGCTTGCTTGCTTGCTTGTTTTAAGTTAAAAAATTATCCAAGGAGGGGCGCCTGGGTGGCTCAGTCAGTTGAGCATCTGACTTCGGCTCAAGTCATGATCTCACAGCTGGTGGGTTCGAGCCCCACAATGGGCTCTGTGCTAACAGCTTGGAGGCTGGAGCCTACTTCGGATTCTGTGTCTCCTTCTCTCTCTGTCCCTCCCCTGCTCGCACTCTGTCTCTCTCTCAAAAATAAACATTAAAAGAAATTTTAAAAGTTTTTTTTCAATGTTTATTTTTGAGAGATAGAGACAGAGCATGAGTCGGGGAGGGGCAGAGAGAGAGAAAGTCACAGAATCTGAAGCAGGTTCTAGACTCTGAGCTGTCAGCACAGAGTCCGATGCGGGGCTCGAACCCACAAACCATGAGATCATGACCTAAGCTGTTAATTGTCTGGCACTTAGCCAACTGACCCACCCAGGCACCCCTCATGTTTTCTTTTCTTTAATTTTTTTTTTTTTTTTGCTAATATTCCATTGTACAGATACGCTACATTTTGCTTGTTCATTTGCCAGTTGGTGGACTCTAGGAGTGTATCCAGTTTGAGGCTATTAGGAATAATATTGCTATGAATGTTTGCATACAAGTCTTTATGTGGGTATGTGTTCTCATTTCTCTTGGGTGGATACCTCATTCCCAACCTTTTAAACTGCTGTGGCATCCTTCAGTGGAAGGACACACTCTGGTGTTGTAACCAGTCCTCCATCAATGGACATTTAGATTGTTTGCGAGGTTTTTATTCTCACAAACCCTGCTGCTCTGTGCTTCTTTGCCCTCCATCTCTGGATGCATGTGCAAGAAGAGAGATGGTTGGGTTATAGAATATGTACATTTTACATTTGTTGAATTGTTCCCAAATCATCCTCCATGACACTTTTGCCTTCTCTTCTCTTCAAAGGAACAAGAATGGCATGTGTGAGAGAATCCACTATAAAGTTATCACCACAACCCCTACCCTTCCCATTGAGCCAGAGGGACTGGACAAGGAGAAAGGCCACTTCTGGATAAAAGTCCCTAGGTGTGGCAGTCACAAGATAACTGAGGTCAAGCAGGAGAAAGCAGAGGTTGTTATAAGGACTAGAACTCTTCCTCCCAAGTTCTCCTTTGCAAGCATATAGGTAATGAGCTCTCTGTCACTGGAAATATGCAAGTGGAACCTGGCCAATCATTTGGCAGAGGCTGTAAAGGAGCTCTCAAAATCTGATGGGAAACTGGGCTGTATGGCTTCTGAGCAGCAGTTTGTCTAAGGGGTTAAGAACATGGGCTTAGCTGGCCGTGGCCTCTGGTTTAAACCCCAGCTTTGCCATTTCCTAGCTCTCTTTCTTCCATCTTCAGGTAACCACAATTCTGACTCCTATCATCACAGATTTATCTTGCCCATTCTAGAAATTCATACAAATGTCATCACACTGAACATTCTCTTGTATCTGGCTTATTTCATTCAACATTATGTTCATGAATTCCTGAGGGTTGTTTTTTTTTTTTTTTCAAATCTCCCTCCATCCAGTAGGGGACACTCACCAACATTTCATCTTTCATTAATTTCTTCCATCATTGAGTCACTCATTCAACAAATATTTCTTGAGCCCTTGCTGTGTGGGGAGGGCTGGCCAAACAGAGTAACCCATGGCAAAGACTGATGAACTCTGGGTCTCCCAGAATGTTCTTTGACTCAAAACTATTTTGGATACAAATTACAATGGTGAGAGCCCTACTCTGAACTACTGCAGTACCAGGTAGTATCCCCAATAGACAGAGGCCGCACAGCTCAGGCTCTGGCATCCATACACGGGCACTTAGTAGGTGCTTCATAGAAAGTGGCTACAACTTTTCCCTTGGCACAGAAGCACTGTAAGGAGCAGAGACCTCCTCTTTTCTTTTTTTTAAAGTTTGTTTATTTTGAGAGAAAGAGAGAGCACACACGTGTGAGTGTGAGCCAGGGAAGGGCAGAAAGAGAGAGAGCAAGAGAGAGAATCCCAAGCAGGCTCGTGGTGTCAGCACAGAGCCCAACAGGGGGCTCAATCCCACAAACAGTGATCATGAGCTGAGCCAAAATCAAGAGTCAGGAGTCAGAAGCTTAACGGACTGAACCACCTAGTCGCCGCCCTCCTCTTTCCTAATCCTTCACCGGACCTATATGTCCGGTACCATTTCAATCTACATTTGCCAATGAGGAAAGGATGCTCAGAGAGGTGAGGTAGCTTTCCTGAGGTTGCACAGCTAATGAGTGGGTGAGCCTGAGATTCAAACCCAGTCATGCTGAGTGTCAAGTTTGAGCTTTCACCTCTGCTATGGGGAATCAGCTGATGCCTCCTCGCCCTTCCTTTAAGCCAGAATCGCTCTGGACAAAGGTTGTGAACTTTGCTTTGCCATTTCTTGTTGTCTTTCTTCCACTTTTGGGGGGGGGGTGGTCAACCCAGGATGTTTTCCTGGTCTTGGATTTTGTCTGTTTCAGCTTAAAATCATATTGGAGAGGGTAGGGAGAAGCAGAACTCACCAACAGCAACTCCTGCCCTGCCCAGCACCCTGGGCCTGGGTTCTAGGTGATCTCACTGCAATTTGTCCCCCACCATCCTGCTTCTTGCAGACTGTCTACCTTGGGATCCCCCTGGACCCTCACTCTAAGGTTCTATTAAGTGATCCCTAACGGCAGCATTTTCCTAAGTGATAGGCACAAGATTATACATCTGGGCTAGTTGTTACCAACGCCCTGACTCACCCAGCTCATTCCCGTGAGTGAATGAGCCTTTCATTTTAACTGCTGGCTTTTAAAGGGCCACGCATCTGCTTTTCCAACCACGTAAAAAAGAAAAACGTGGTTCAAAGAAGTAGTTAAGTTTTCTCCATGGGAGCAAATTTTCCAGGGAAGAAAATGTCAATCTTATAATACAATTGAGTGGCCTTCAAAAAATATTTTTTTAGCACATGAAAGTGGAGCTTCTGTGATAGAAGGAGGAGGGTTTTGATTGCTGAGTGACACAGGTTCCCTCTCACTCCTTAGCTACCCACTTCTCTGTGACACTTGATGTTTCCACTGGATGTGGAACCCAGTTTGGGAACCTCTGAGAACACCCTGGCCCAGGAATCGAACCCTGGGTCTGAGCCCCAACGTCATGCTTCATTAGTATGTAACCTCAGAAAAGGGAGTGGCTTCTCTGGACTCAGTTTTCCCATCTGGGAAATAGCACAGTTGTACTAAATATAAACTTCTTTCTAGTTCCAAGATTCTGTGTTACTGGGGAAAATTTAGTATGAAGCAGTAAACTGTTGGAAATACAGACTTGTGGAAAAAAGAAACAAAGTTCTCTTGTTTGAGGACATCCAGTAAGAAACCAACAGCTATAAAAGTGCTGTCTAGGGTCGCCTGTGTGGCTCAGTGGGTTAAGCATCTGACTCTCTCTCTCTCTTTTTTTTTTTATTTTTTATTTATTTTTGAGACAGAGAGAGACAGAGCATGAATGGGGAGGGTCAGAGAGAGGGAGACACAGAATCTGAAACAGGCTCCAGGCTCTGAGCTGTCAGCACAGAGCCCGATGCAGGGCTCGAACCCACGGACTGCGAGATCATGACCTGAGCTGAAGTCGGCCCCTCAACCAACTGAGCCACCCAGGCACCCCTCTCTCTTGTTCTTTAATGTTTATTTATTTTTGAGAAGGGGGAGGGGCAGAGAGATAAGGAGATAGAAAGTCTGAAGCAGTCTCCACACTCTCAGTGGAAAGTCCAATGTGGGCTTGAATCCATGAACTGTGAGATAATGACCTGAGCCAAAGTCGGACACTCAATTGACTGAGCCACCCAGGCACCCCAAATGCTTGACTTTTGGTCATGATCTTGTGGTTTGTGGGCTCGAGCCTCACCTTGGGCTCTGTGCTGACAGCACGAAGAAGCTTGCTTGGGATTCTCTCTCTCTGCCCCTCCCCAGCTCAGGTGAGTGCTCTCTCTCAAAATAAATAAATAAGCATTTTTAAAAAGTGTTTTCTTTTTTTTTTAATTTTTAAATGTTTTATTTATTTTTGAGAGAGAAAGACAAGAGTGTGAGCAGAGGAGGGGCAGAGAGAGAGAGGGAGACACAGAATCCAAAGCAGCCCCAGGCTCTGAGCTGTCAGCACAGCACAGAGTCCGATGCCGGGCTCAAACTCACAAACTGCAAGATCAGGACCTGAGCTGAAGTCAGACACATAACCGACTGAGCCACCCAGGTACCCCCCCCCCCCCCCCCGCCAAAAAAAGTGCTTTCTAAGTAGAAGTGCTGTGGGTCTCCTTGCATGAATTGGTAAATAAAGGTCAACAGTTTCATTTGCTTCATTATTAGAAAGTAGGTTAATGGGTGCCTGGGTGGCTCAGTCGGTTAGGTGTCTTGACTCTTGATTTTGGCTCAGGTCATGATCTCAAGGTTCATAGGTTCGAGCCCCATGTCAGGCTCCATGCTAACATCGCAGAGCCTGCTTGGGATTCTCTCTCTGCCTCTCCCCGATTCATGCTCTCTCTCTCTCTTTCTCAAAATAAATAAATAAACTTAAAAAAATTTTAAGAAGTGGGTTAAGTCAAATCATTATGCCGTATAGCTTAAACTTATTCAGTGCTGTACGTCAATTACATCCCAATAAAACTGAAAAAAATGGGGATAATATTAAAGTGTTGAGAAAAATAGTACTCAGGAAAAATGTTCTCATAAATCAATGCAAAAAGTCACTAATGTCATTACCATATGTGGCAAGGGAAACACTCTAGGGGAAAAAAAAAGAAGAAAGTAGGCTAAAGTTGTCCCCTGCTATCCCATCTGTGTAAATGATTTGTCAGTAATCCTTCTCTCATGCTCATTATATGAAACATACTAAGTAATGAAAAGTCAAACAATATTAATATAGGAAGATACTGAACATCAGACAATTTAAAAAAGAAACATGCACTGCAGCCTGGATAACCAATTATTCCTCTTTGCTTAGATTGATTGGTTTCTTGGGACACAGGGCTTCTAGTGCTAAAACCAGGAAAATCCCAGGCAGACTGGGATGAGCTGGTCACCCACCTGACATATCGCAGTTACTTTGTGCTAGACACTGTTCTGAACATTTTTCACATATTAACTTCTTAGATCTGCATCACACCCTTATAAGGGAGGTGCTATTATTATCTCTAGTTTGTAGATCCTCAGGGGGAAACTGAAGCTCAAAGAGGTAAGTGGCTTTTCCAAGGTCACACAATTGGTTGGAGGCATAGCCAAGATAAAAACCCACCCCATAAGTCTCTGATGCCTGTAACTGCTAATATCACATCAACTTGCTCCTAAATTGTGTCTTTGGCAAATCACAGAGCTGTGGCCAGTCTGTGACCAAGGCCAGCCAGGTACTCGGGAGACCCAGGCCTATCAGCTTCTTTGTATCCTGGCTTCCAGCTTGGTGAAATAAGGGGGCTGGTTGGGAACATTTTTTGTAAGCAGGAGAACTTGTCAGACAATCAGGACCCCAATATATAAAGCAGACCATAGTCACAAAATTTACGTCGTCAGCATTTAGCTGGAAATTCTTCATGGTGTACAGAATTCCTGAAACTCTGCTCCATAGCCTGAGGCTTTCAGAAACAGAGTGTGAAAACTTGTGGCTTAATTGCTCTCTAAGGACTTTTGGGGCTTCAAAATTAAATCCAACGTTTAATTGAAACATTTCATTCGTTCATGCCACAAAAATGTTTGAACTGCAGAAGATTTGCCAGGTGCTGGTCCAGGCACTGGGGCATCAGAGATGAGCTGGACCAGGATCTCTCCACTCTGGCACTATTATTATTTGGGGCTGGGTAATTCTTTGTCTTGTCTTGTACCTTGCAAAATGTTTAGCAGCATTCCTGGCATCTACTCACTAGATGCCAGTAGCTCCTGCCCAGTGTGACAGCCTAGAATGTCTCCAGACACTGCCAAATGACCCGGGGCAGGGGGTAAAAAATCAACCCTGGTTAAGAATTACACAGCTAAACTTATAAAGATCTCTCATCTCGTGAGCTTATGTTCCCTGGGGAGAGACAGACAGCAAACATTTAAAAAGAAATGTGTGGTAAAGTGAAAATGGTGTGATGAGACAAACGTTACTGGGGACCTTCTTCAGCTGGGTGAGCAGAGAAGGTATCTCTGAGAAGATGATATTTGATCTAGAACTGGAATGTGCAGTAGGAAGGAGCCAGTCATGCAAAGATCTGAAGAAAGAGTGCTCCAGTCAGAGGAGGGACTGAGAGCAAAGGCTGAGAGGCTGGACAAAACTTGGCTTGATTAAGGTACAGAATGAAGGCCAGTCTGCTAGGAACATTGAGGATCAGGGCAGAGGCAGGAGAGATGAGCTGATGGGGTATGGAGGACAGGTAGAAATGGGAAGGATCAGTTCATTGAGGGCCTTACAGGTCAAGGGAGGGAGGTTATTTTTAATTATGACCATCTGCGATGTGCTCCTGGGATAGGTCTGGGACACAAATGTGAATAAGATATCCCATAGAGGATGATACAATTAATTCTATCTGGGGTGAGTCTAGGCAGGCTTCATGGTGGAGGCGACATTGACGTTCACTTGAAGGATGAACAAGAATCCATTATGTGGAGAAAAGGGAGCAGTGTAAATTATTTCCCACACACTATGCATGCGATTCTCTCTATGCAAGTTGTTAAATTGCTGGCTTCTGGGTCCTATCCCCAGAGGTGCTAGGGCCCAGGAATCTGTATTTAACACAGCATTGTAATGATTCTGATACAGGTAGAGGGGACCCCACTTTGAGAACACTGCTCTGTCACTTTCCTATCACTTGTCTGGCGCTCAGCGGAGTATGAATGTCTGGACAAGATTGTTCCAGTTGGAAGGCATTTACTAGTCTATTGTGTACCTGGACTCAGGGATAGAAAAGAAAGGCAGAAGGACCCAGTCTCTGCCTCTCTATGTCCCCAGTTATCCCTTCTCTTGTATGAGGAAACAGAGACTCAGAGGGGATAAATGACTTCCTCAAGATCACACAGCTTAGAAGAGGCCCATCTGGACACCAAATTCAGGCCAATGGACTCCCCAGTCCACTTCTCTTTCCCCTCCACTAGCCATATTCAGGATGTTCTTCCCTGGAGATTTATCCATACACCATCCATGAAGCCAGTGTCTACTGATTTGAAAATCAACTCTGACTCACACCAGAGGGAACGGATCAGTTCATGGAGCAGGCCAGTTGCCAAAAGACTGGGGAGGAGAATGTACACAGGGTGCCTCACACAAAGCTGTGAATGTGCAAGTGTCCCAAATGCTGGTTGTTTTTCTTCCAACTTGACACACATGGAGACGAAGGAAAAATATCCCACCAAAAATGTTCAGACCACAGGAAATATGTTGGCAACTGTCAGAGGTGTGGACAGGGGCTCTTGCAAGAACAGGCTGGTATGAGGCGGGAGCCAGAGATGAGAGTGGGCCTGACTGCTGGGAGTGTGACTAAGGGCCTTCCTTCCCTGAAATCCAACCTCCTTTCCTTGTTAAACCGGGTGTCTTTGCAGCTGAGACCACACCAGATCTGGAACTGGAGCTGTGTGAGTGGGTGATAAGCATGTAATTGTGTAAGCTTGCGATCAAATGAGTCTGTAATTGTGTAAGCGACTGGAGGAGTAATTGTGTTAGCACACGAGTGTGTAAGCACGTAAGAGGTACATGTGCAAGGAGATACGTGTGTGGCATGTAAGGAGGTAAACACGTAAGCTGGTAAGTGTGTCAGGATGTAATTGTGGAACGAGGTCAGGGAGGAAGCACCTAATGTGTGGGCAGAAAGTTTGTAAATAAGTAAACATGTAAGCAGGCAATCATATAAGTGGATTAGCATGTAAGTGGGTAAATGTGGAAGCATATGAGCATTTGGCTGCTGCTTGAGGTGAGACATGGAGCTTGCACACACCAAGCTGTTTTCTGAATTTCAACCAGATCATGGTTTTGGCCTGTAATGTGGTGAGGTGACAGCATCAAAGACCCATTCTAGAGTTTCTCCTGGCACAAAATAGCCTTAGGTCATTTGGGACATTATTTCTACTCACCACACTGTCAGGCAGGGCAAACAAAGCTTCAGTCTCAGTGTGCTGTAGGGCTGGCTCCCCAAATTGGCCTTAGGTGTCCATGAAGTGATTTCAGGTGGTACAAGGATAAATACCTTTTATTTCCCTATCAATCATTACATGAATTGTAGAGGAAAACTTAAAACTGGTCCTCCAAACATATAAGCGTGGCCATTGTGTTCTTAGAAGGAGTTAAAATTGGTAATACATGTCATTCAGTTTTGTAACATGATTGACCTACTCCACAACTGTGGCCCATATGGAGAGCTTCATTTGCTGCCAGTAGGGGCAGGAGCAAAGTCTCAGCCATAATAACTTCCATTCCATAACCAGGGCACTGGTGGGCAGTCCCATCTATCCACAGTGGCAGCAGCAAGCAGCAGCAGCAGCAAAATCCTGTGTTTCCTTGCTTTTCTGGTATCCAGTGGCATAGGGAGTCCTAGGCCCAGCGGCATCTGCTCAACCCCACCACTGCCAGAAGGTCCTCGGTGACAGCAAGTGACCCAGAATAACACTTCTCCCCCACATATGGCACCATAAGGGATTGAGCAGGAACCTTAACATCACCAGAGGAGTGAAGCAGATTATTATAGCTGTACAAGGGCTCAGAAAATTAGGCTGCCAGTGGAACTCAAGCCCACAGAAATAGGCCAGAACCTACATGTGAACAGGGTGATTACCAAAATAGAAGATTTTAGTCGGATCAACAGCCCCCTAATACAATAACCAAAATGTCCAGGATGCAATAAAAAACCATCTGTCAGGGGCACCTGGCTGGCTCAGTGGGAGGAGTGTGTGACTCTTCATCTTGGGATCACGAACTCAAGCCCCACATTAGGTGCAGTGATTACTTAAATAAATAAAACTTAAAAAATCATCTATTATACCAAGAACTAGGAAAATCATAATTTGGATGAGAAAAGAATCTTAACACGTGCTAATTATAAGATGAAATAGATGTTTGAATTGTCTGACAAACAGGATTTTAAAGCAGCCATCATAAGAATGCTCCAACAATAATTATAAATACTCTTGAAACAATGTAAAACAGAAAATCTCAACAAAGAAATAGAAGTTATAAAAAGAACCAAGTGGTAGCTGCAGAACTAAAAACTACAATAACCAAAATAAAAGCTCATTAGGGGAGTGGACATGATAGAGAATAGAATTGTGAACTTGAAGACAGGACTATAGAACCTTCTCAATCTGCACAGCAGAGAGAAAAAGGGCTGAAAAAAATACATAAAAGACATCTGATAAAGGACTCATCCAAAATATGCAAAGAACACTTAAAACTCAACAATAAGAAGGTAAAAAAATTAAAATTTTTTTGATTAAAATTTTGTTAAAAAAATTGGCCAAACATTTAACAGACACCTCACCAAAGAAGATATAAAGATGGCAAATAAGCATATGAAAAGATCGTGCAAAATGGCAACCACTTTGGAAGACATCTTGGCAGTTTTTTACAAAACTAAACATACTCTTACATACAATCCAGCAATTGTGCTCCTTGCTATTTACCTAAAGGAGTGGAAAAGTATGTTTACACAAAACCTATACATAAACTTTTATAGCAGCTTTATGTATAATTGCCAAAAATTGGAAAGAACCAAGGTATCTTTTTGTGAGGAATGGATAAATAAATTGTGGTACATACAGATAATGAAATACTATTCACCACTAAAAATAAATGAGCAATTAAGAAATGAAAGGAAAGACATGGTAAAACCTTAAATGCATAGTATTAGGTGAAAGAGGTCAATCTGAAAAATTTACATACTGTATGATTCCAACTATATGATATTCTGGGAAAGGCAAAACTTATGTGGACAGTACAAATATAAGTGGTTACCAGGGGTTAGGGGTAGGGAGGGATGAATATGTAGAGCACAAAGGATACCTATTGTTATACATTTGTCCAAACTGATAGACTATTTAAAACCAAGAATGAACCCTAAGATAACTATGGACTTTTGGTGATAATGATGTGTTACTATAGGTTCATCAGTTATTAACAAATGTACCTCTCTGGTGAGGAATATTGATAAGAAAGGCCATGCATGTATGGGGCATGGCAAATAAGGAAAATCTATCTACCTTCATCTCAGTTTCACTTTGAAACTAAAACTGCTTCAAAAAAATTTTTTTTAAATATTGAAAAAAATTGAACAGAGACTGACTCATGGATGTGTGGGACATGGATCTGTGGGACGATAACAAAGGATCTAACTTTCATATCATGTTCCAGAAGTGGAGAAAGAGTGTGGGACTAAAAAGGTGTTCAAAGAAACAATATTTGAAAACTTCTCAAATTTGGTGAAAGACATAAAAATATAGATACATGAAGCTTAATGAACCCCAAATAGGATAAACTCAAAGAGATCCACATCAAGGTACATCATAATTAAACTTCTAAAAACCAAAGACAAAGAAAAAAATAAAAGCCACCAGAGAGAAATGATACCTTACCAATAAAGGAATATTACCTTCAATGATAGCAACTTTCTCATCTGAAACCATAGAATCAGGATGTAAATAGCACAATATTTTTCAACTGCTGAATAAAATAAAAAACTGTCAACCCCAAATCTTATATCTGGTGAAACTATCCTTGAGGAATGAAGGAGGAAATAAAACCATTCTAAGATGAATGAAAACTAAGAGAATTTGCTGCTAGCAGACTTGCCACTAAAGAATGGCTAAAGTTTATTCTCTCATCAGAAAGAAAATGACAGAACGTTTAGAAATTAAAGAGCAATGGAATGGGTAGAAATAAAAGTAAACTATCCTTCACCTCATGATTTTTAATCATATTTTATGATTGAAGCAAAATTTATAATATCATCTGATGTCGCACACAATGTATATAGAGGAACTATATAAGACAATTATCTCAAAAAAATGGAAAGGTAAAGGGAACTAAATGGGAAATATCATTTCTAGACTTCACTCAGTGTGGTAAATATCAACACCAGTGGGCTGTGATGAATTACATAATTATATGGTAATACCTAGGAGAGTCACTTGAAACACTACAAATATATAAATTTGTATGTTATACATTCTGTACAATATATTGCACACTTCATATGTATATTGTGTCTGTATTCAAAGCAATATACTCAAAAACATCATAAATCAAACTGGAACTCTAAAAATGTTACCTTTACCTAAATGTTTAACCTATATGAAGGTAGTAAAAAGCAACAGGATGAGAAACAAAGGGAAAAAACAGAAAACACATAATAAAATGGCAGACTTAAGCCTAACATATCAATAGTTACTTCAAAATTATGATCCAACTATATGCTGTCTACAAGCAATTCATCTTGAACATAGTGTATAGGTAGGTTGAAAGTAAAATGATAAAAAAGTTATATCATGCAAACATTAATTTTAAAAAGAAGGAATGACTATATTAATAGTCAAAAAATTAGAATTCAGAGCAAGAAAATCACTAGAAACAAAGAAGGACAATATTTAATGATAAAATGATCAATCCATGAAAAAGATATAGCAATCCTAAAGGTATATGCAACAAACATCAGAGCTCCATAATATACAAGCAAAAGTGATATAACCAGAAGGAGAAATAGATAAATCTACAATTATAATTGGGAATTTTATCATATCATTCTCAGCAATTGATAGAACTACTAAACAAATCAGAAGAGATTTGGAGAATTGAACAACACCATCAACCAAAAGGGTCTAAAGGACATTTATAGAGCTCTCCACCTAACCAAAACAAAATATATATACCTTCCAAGTGACCAAGGAACATTCACCAAGGTGAACCATATCCTGGGTCATAAAACAAACTTAAACAAATTTTTAAAAATTGAAATCATACAGTGTATGTGCTCGGACCATAATGGAATCAAACTAGAAACCAGTAACAGAAACACAACAGGAAAATCTCCAAACTCCTGGAAATTAAATTAAACACTTTAATATAATTCATAGGTTAAAGAAGAAATATCAAAGGAAATTTAAAAAAATGTTTAATGTTTATTTATTTTTAAGAGAGAGAGACGGAGTGCAAGCAGGGGACAGGCAGAGAGAGGAAAACACAAAATCTGAAGCAGGATCCACAAACTGTGAGATCATGACCTTGAGCCAAAGTCAGATGCTTAACCAACTGAGCCACCCAGGTGCCCCTACCAAAGGAAATTTTTAAAAAATATATAACTGAATGAAAATGAAAATATAACATATTAACATTTGTGGGATGTAGCTAAAGCAGTCCTGAGAGGGAAATTGATAGCACTAAAAAATCCTTACATTAGAAAATAGTAAAGATATTAAATTAATAATCTAAGTTCCCACCTCAAGAAACTAGAAAAAGAAGAGAAAAATAAACCCAAAGCAGATAGAAGAAAATAATAAATATAAGAGCAGAGAGAAATGAAATTGAAAACAGAAAAACAAACAAAAAAGAAAACAGAAAAACAATGGAGAAAATTAATAAAATAAAAAGCTATTTCTTTGGGGAAATATTTAAAAATTGACAAACCTATGGCAAGACTGACAAAAAAGAGAAATCAATATCAGGATGGAATGGGAGATATCACAACAAATCATGCAGTTATTAAAAGGATAATAAAAGAATACTACAAATAACTTCACTGAAGAAACAACTTCTAAGTTCAGAAACAACTGAACTTAGAAGAGATGAACTAATTCTTCAAAATCTATAATCTACCAAAGCTCAGTCAAGGTGAAATAGATAGCCTTAATAATGCTTTAATTATTAAAAAATTAAAACTTTAAATGCTCTCAAAAACAAAACAAAACAAAACCCTCCAGGCCTTGATGGTTTACTGGAGAATGTTACCTAACAGTCAAAGAATTAACACCAATTATGCACACTCTCTCCCAGAATATAAAAGAAAAATTTTCACTTCCTAACTCATTTTATGAGGCTAGTACTGTCCCCATACCAAACACAGACAAAAGCAGCTCAAAAAGAAAAAACTACAGATCAGTATTTCTCATATATTTAGACACAAAAATTCTCAAAGAATTTTTAGGAAATCAAATCCAACAATGAATAAAAAGAATAATATACCACAACCAAGTGGAATTTATTCAAGGTATGCAAATCTGGTTCATTATTTGAAAATCAATTAATGTAACCCATCATTACATTTAAAATTGTACACTCAGGCCTAAGTCCAACAAAATATGAACAGAATCTGTCTGATGAAAATTATAAAATTCTGAAGAAACAAATCAAAGGAGCCCTAAATACTTAGAGAAACATATCATGTTCATGAATTGAAAGATTCATTATTACAAAGATGTCAATTCTGCTTACATTCATCTATGGATCTAACAAAATTTCTATCAAAATCTCAGCAAAAAATATTTTTTTTAGACAATGACAATCTTATTCTAAAATTTATATGAAAAGGAAAGGGCTCAATTTTATTTTGTTTTATTTTGAAGTTTATTTATTTTGAGAGAGAGAGAGTGCCCATATGTGAGTGGGGGAGGGGCAGAGAGAGAGAAAATCCCAAGCAGGCTTCATGCTCAACTTGGAGTCCAACACGGGGCTCAATCCCACAACAGCAAGATACAACCTGAGCCAACATCAAGAGTCAGACACTCAATTGACTGAGCAACCCAGGCACCCCAACCAAAGCAATTTTAAAAAAGAACAAAATAGGAGGAATCACTTTCCCAATGTTAAGGCATACTATATAGCCACAGGACCTAATGCAGGGAATGTCAATGGAATAGTATAGAGAATCCAGAAATAGATCCACATAAATATGCCCAATTAATTTTTGACAAAGAGCAAAAGCAATTCAATAGAGGAAGGATAACTTTTTCAGTAAATGGTGCCAAAATGGCAAGAAGAAAAAAAGAAAAAAGAAAACCTCATACCTTATAAAAAGCAACTCAAAATGAATTATGAACTAAAGTGTGAAACATAAAGCTATAAAACATCTGGGAAAAATAAAACATAGGAGAAAATCTTTGAAACCCAGGACTAGGCAAAAAGTTTTTAGATTTGATACCAAAAACATTGATCCATACAGTATGTTAAGTGAAATAAGCTATTCACAGAAAGAAAAAAAAACAACCCTACATGATCTCACTTACATGTCGAATCTAAAAAAGTCAAACTCATAGAACCCAGAGGGTATAACAGTGGTTATCAGGGGTTGGGGTGGTGGGGTGGGGGCATGGGGAGATATCGGTCAAAGGGTACAAAGTTGCTGTTATGTAGGGTGACTAAACCTAGAGATTTATTGTACAGCATGATGACTATAGTTAATAATATTGGAAATTTGCTAACAGATTTTGCATGCTCTCATCACCAAGAAAACAGTAACTATGTGAGGAGGTAAGTTAATTAACTTCACTGTAGTAATTGTTTCACTATATATGTACATCAAAGCATCGTGTTGTACACCTTTAATATATACAATTTTTATTTTTATTTTTTAAATGTTTAGTTATGTTTGAGACAAAGTACAAGTGGGGGAGGAGCAGAAAGAGGGGGACAGAGGATCTGAAGCAGGCTCTGCAATGAGAGCAGCTTTAGTGCAGCGAGCTTGATGTGGGGCTTGAACCCACAAACTGCTAGATCATGACCTGAGCCGAAGCTGGATGCTCAACTGACCACCCAGGTGCCCCACAATTCTTATTTTAAAAAGCATGGTCTATAATGGAAAATTGATAAATTGGAGCTTGCCAAAGTTAAAAACTTTTGCTCTACAGAAGACCAATAAGAGGATCAAAAGACAAATGATAGATTGGGAGAAAATATTTACAAACCACATATCAGACAAAAGAATAGTATCTTGAATATATAAAGAACTCTCGAAAACTGAACATTAAGAAAACCAAACACTCTGATTAGAAAATGGGGAAAAAACATGTACAGACATTGCATCGAAGAGGATATACAGATGGCAAAAAGAAGCATGTACGAAAAGATGTTCAACATCATTAGACATTAGTGAAATGCAAGTAAAATCACCACACACCTATTAGAACAAAATAATACGGAATTATAACACTAAATGCTGGTGAGGATGTGGAGAAATGGGATCATTCATATTGCTGGTGGGAGTATAAAATGGTACAGCATCTCTGGAAAACAGTTTCTTTCAAAACTAAAATGGACCTACCACACAACCCATCAATGAAAACTTACTTTCTTACAGAAATACGTATACAAATATTCATAGAAGCTTTATTCATAATATCCTCGAACTGAAAATTACCCAAATGTCCGTTAGTGGATGAATGGTGAAAAAAACCATGCTACATTCAGACCATGGAATACTACTCAGCAATAAATAAGTAAGTAAGTAAGTAAGTAAGTAAGTAAATAAATAAATAAATAAAACAAAAACAAAAACAAAAAGAACCCTAAGAAACTATTCATACAGGCAATCATTTGGTTGAACGTCAAAGAAAGTATGCTGAGTGAAAAAAGTCAGCCTCAAAAGGATGTGTACTGCACAATTCTATTTATGTGACATTCATTAAATACCAGCTATAGAGATGGAGACTAGATTAGTGGTTGCCAGGGATGAAGGATGGGTAGGGAGTGGAGTGGGTGTGGCTACAAAGGAAGCAGGAGGGAGTCTTATGATGGTTCAGCCACACATGCAATAAAACTGCATAACACTACACACACACACACACACACATACTCACATATACATACACAGACACAAGTGCATATCTGAATGTGTTCTGTGGATTATATCGAGATCAGCTTCCCGGTTTTGATATCAAAAGCATGGTCCATAAATTGTTAAATTATGTAAGATGTTGCCACTGGGGAGTCTGGGTGGAGTGCTTGGGACCTCCCTGTACATTTCTTGCTCCTTCCAGTGAATCTATAATTATTTCAAAATAAAAATACTTATTTATTTATTTATTTATTTATTTATTTTTGAGAGAGAGAAGCATGTGTGCAAGTGTGGGGAAGGGGGAGGCAGAGGGAGAAGGAAAGAGAGAATCCCAAGCAGGCTCCAAGCTCAGTGGGGAGCCCAACACAGGGCTTGATCCCACCACCATGAGATTATGACCTGAGCCAAAATCAAGAGTCAGATGCTTAACTGACTGAGCCATCCAGGCGCTCCTGAAACAAGTTTTTTAAAGTGAGTTGATTTAAATAAAATTATTTTTTTAAGTTAGTTTGTTTGATTGTTTGTTTGTTGAAGTGATCTCTATACCCAACCTTGGGCTCAAACCCATGACTCCAAGATCAAGAGTCACATGTTCTTTTGGCTGAGCCAGTCAAGCACCCTAATTTAAAGAAAATTATTGGGGCACCTGGGTGGCTCAGTCGGTTGAGCGTTCGACTTCGGCCCAGGTCATGATCTCGCGGTCCGTGGGTTCGAGCCCCGCATCAGGCTCTGTGCTGACAGCTCAGAGCCCGGAGCCTGTTTCAGATTCTGTGTCTCCCTCTCTCTCTCTGACCCTCCCCTGTTCATGCTCTGTCTCTTTCTGTCTCAAAAATAAATAAACATTAAAAAAAAATTTTTTAATAAAGAAAATTATTAAGTGATGCCTGAGTGGCTTAGTCAATTAAGCGTCCGACTCTTGATTTTAGCTCAGGTCATGATCTCACAGTTTGTAAGATTGAGCCCCACATTGAGCTGTGTACTGAGTGTGGAGCCTGGTTAGGATTCTCTCTCTCTGCACCTCCCCTGCTCACCCACTTTTTCTCAAAATAAATAAATAAACATTTTTTTATTAAGTAAACAATAAGGGGCACAACCTACAGTTGCCAAGATGCCAACGTAAATGAAAGAAGCCCATTGGGCATAAAAAATAAAAAATAAAAACCAGTGAAAATAAAGGACAAAACCTACACAATCATCTCAATAGGTACAGGAAAATCTTCTGACAAAATCCAACACCTAGTAATAATAAAAATTCTCAATAAACTTAGAATAGAAGGTTACTACTTTCTTACACCGTACACAGAAATAAATTCAAAATGGATGAAAGACCTAAATGGGAGACAGGAAACCATCAAAATCTAGAGGAAAACACAGGCAGAAACCTCTTTGGCCTTGCTATAGCAACTTCTTACTAGACACATCTCTGGAGGCAAGGACAACAAAAGTGAAAATGAACTATTGGGACTTCATCAAGATAAAAACTTCTTCACAGCCAAGGAAGCAACAAAACTAAAAAACAACGTATGGAATAGAAGAAGATATTTGCAAAGGACATATCTGATAAAAGGCCAGAATCCAAAATCTATAAAAAAACTTGTCAAACTCAACACTCAAAAAATAAATAATCCAGTTAAGAAATGGGCAGAAGACATGAACAGACATTTCTCTAAAGAAGACATCCAGATGGCTAACAGACACATGAAAAAATGCTCAAGATCACTCATCATCAGGGAAATACAAATCAAAACCACAATGAGATACCACCTCACACCTGTCAGAATGGCTAAAATTAAACTCAAGAAACAAGAGATGTTGGTGAGGATGAGGAGAAAGGCAAACCCTCTTACACTGTTGGTAGGAATGCAAACTAGTGCAGACACTCTGGAAAACAGTATGGAAGTTCCTCAAAAGGTTAAAAATAGAACTACCCTATGACTCAGCAATTGTACTACTAGGTATTTATCCAAAGGATACAAAAGTACTGACCCAAAGGAGGACATGCACCCCAATGTTTATAGCAGCACTATCAACAATAGCCAATTATGGAAAGACCCAAAATGTCCATCAACAGATAAATGGATAAAGAAGATGTGGTGTACATATATACAATGGAATATTACTCAGGCATCAAAAAAATGAAACCTTGCCATTTGCAATGACATGGATAGAACTAGAGTGTATTGCGCTAAGCAAAATAAGTCAGTCAGAGAAAGACAAATACCATATGATTTCACTCATGTGGAATTTAAGAAACACAACAGATGAACATAGGGGAAGGGGAGTAAAAATTAGGATAAAAACAGAGAGGAAGGCAAACCATAAGAGACTCTTAACTATGGAGATCAAGTTGAGGATTGCTGGAGGGGAGGTGGGTAGGGGAATGGGCTAAATGGGTGATGGATATTAAGGAGGGCACTTATGATGAGCACTGGGTGTTGTATGTAAGTGATGAATCACTAAATTCTACTCCTGAAGCCAATACTACACTGTATGTTAACTAACTTGAATTTGAATAAAATCTTGGAAGAAAAAAGAAGAATTTAATGAAAAACCTACGACTACCATCATTATGGTGAAAGATTGAAATGCCTTTTCTGCTAAGATCAGAAACAAGGCAAGGGTGTCCACTTTTGCCACTTGTATGCAACATTGTACTGGAGGTTCTAGATAGGCATCAAGGCAAAAAGAATGAAATGAAATTAAAGGCACCTTTGGGAATAAAAAAGTAGACCTGTGTTTATTCAGAGATAACATGGTCATCACATAGAAAATCCTAAAGAGGGGCACCTGACTAGCTCAGTCGGAAGAGCATGAGGCTCTTGTGAGTTCAAGCCCCACATTGGGTGTAGAGATTATTTAAAATACATTTAATTTTTTTTTAAATCCTAAGGAATTTCCCTCCCATCACACACACAAACTGTAAGAACTAATGAATGAGTTTAGTAAAGTTATAGGATATAAAGTTAATATAAAGGAAAAAATAGTAGGGGTGCCTGGTTGGCTCAGTCAGTAGAACATGGGACCCTGGATCTCAGAGTTGTAAGTTTGAGCCCCATGTTGGGTGTAAAGATTACTTAAAAAATAAAATCTTAAAAACTTTTTTAAATGTTTATTTGTTTTTGAGAGAGACAGAGAGAGCACGAGGTGGAGAAGGGCAGAAAGAGAGCAGAACAGAGGATCCAAAGTGGGCTCTGCTGACAGAAGAGAGCCTGATGTGGGGATCAAACTCATGAACCATGAGATCATGACCTGACCTGAAGTCAGACGCTTAATTGACTGAGCCACCCAGGCACCCCTAAAAAATAAAATCTTAAAACAAAATTGTATTTGTCTACACTAGCAACAAATAATTTAAAAATGGAGTGAGAAAAATTATTCCATTCACATTAGCATAAAAAAAGAGAATAAAATGCTTAGGAATAAATTTATTAAAAGGAGTGCAAGATTATACACCAAAACTTACAAAACATTGCTGAGAGAAATTTAAGAATATTGGAATGTATGGAGAGGCATTCATGATCATGGACTTGTTAGGATGGCAATTTCCCCCAAATTGATCTACACTTTTAATACAATCCCAGTAAAATCCTAGCAGGATTTTTGTAGAAATTGTCATACCTATCCTAAAACTTATATGGAAATGCAAGTTTCTAAAATAGGCAAAAGAATTTGGAAAATAAAGAAGAGTTGGAGGACTTACACTGACCAAATACAAACTCAACTGGAAAATTGCTAGATATACATCAATAAAATAGAATCAAGAGCCCAGAAATAAACCCTTATGTTTATGGTCAATTGATTTGCAACAAACTGTCAAGACAATTTGATAAAGAGAAGGTAGTTTTTTTTTCAGCAAATGGTTTTGGTACAATTGGATATCAATATGCAAATGATGAATTTACACCCTTACCTCACACCATACTGAAAAATGAATTGAAAAAAGGTCACAGACATAAATTTAAGAACTACAGCTCTAAACCTTTTAGAAGAAAACACAGGAGAAAACCTTTGTGTTCTCAGATATGAACTAAAATAATGATCCACAAAAGAAAAAACTAAATTGGGTTTTAATAAAATGAAAAACTTTTGTTCTGTGAAGCACACATTTATAAAAAGATAAAAAGACAAATTACAGATTGGGAAACATATTTTTGAACCATATTATTTGATAAATAAGTTGTATCTGTAACATATAAATAACTTTTACAACTCAATATAATAACACAGTACACTTTTAAAAAATGGACTAGAACCCAACAACAGAAAATAAGAACTATACACTGTGACTAAGTGGAATTTATCCCAGGAATACGAGGTTGGTTAACATCCAAAAGTTAATTAATGTAATACATAATATCAATAGAATAAATAACAAAAACTACATGAATATCTCAATAGATGCAGAAAAAGCATTTGACAAAATCCAACACCTTTTCATGGTAAAAACATTCAATAAAATAGGAATAGAAGGGAACTTCAACATGATAAAAGGTAACTATGAAAAGCTTACAGCTATCATCATACTTAACACCAAAATTTCCCCTTAGGATCAGAAATAAGACAAAATGTCCACTCTTGGCACTTCTCTTCACCATTGTGTTAAAGGTTCTAACCAGAAAAATTAAGCAAGAAAAATAATTGAACTGGAAAAGAAAAAGTAAATCTGCATTTGCCAATGACATGATTTGTATATAGAAAATCCAAAGGAACAGGGGTGCCTGGGTGACTCAGTTGGTTTAAGTGTCAGACTCTTTGATTTCAGCTCAGGTCATGATCTCATGATTCATGAGATCAAGCCCTGCATCTGGGAGTTCTGTGCTGACAGCACAGAGCCTGCTTGGTATTCTCTCTCTCCCCTCTCTCTCTCTCTCTGCTCCTCCCCTGCTCATGTTCTCTCTCTCTAAATAAATAAACATTAAAAAAAGAAGAAAATCCAAAGGAATACATTAAAAAAGCTTATAGTAGGAAACAAGCTCAGCAAAGTTGCAGGATACAAGATCAATGAACAATCTTAAAATGAAATTAAGAGAATAATTATATTTACAATAGCATCAAAAAAGAAAAAATACTTAGGAACCATTTAACAAAAGATGCACAAAACATATTCCAAAAAAAAAAAAAAAACCATTGTTGAGAGAAATGGGAGAAAAATCTAAATATATGGAAAAAGATGTCATATTCATGAATTGGAAAGTCTATACTGTTAAATGGTAATACTCTCCAAAATGATCTACAGATTCAACACAATATCAGAATCCTAGCTGGCTTCTTTGTAGAAACTGACAAGCTGATTCTAGATTTCACATGGAATTGCCAAGAGTAACCAAAACAATCTTGAAAAAAAAAAGTTAGAGAACTCACACTTCCTAATTTCAAAACTTACTACAAAGCAACAATAATCGAGACAGTGTGTTACTAGCATAAGGAAGAACATATAGATGAATGAAATAGAATTGAGAGTCCAAAAGTAAACCCATGTGTCTATGGCCAATTGATTTTTGACAAGGATGCCACCAACGTCATTTAATGGGAAAATAATAGTCTTCAATAAATAGTGCTGGGACAACTGGATCACTACATGCAAAAGAATGAAGTTTGATTCTTATCTCACACCATATGTAAAAATTAGTGAAAAATAGATCAAAGACATAAGTGTAAGAGCTAGAAGTATAAAACTCTTAGAAGAAAATATAGGGTTATAGCTCATGACCTCAGATTTGGGAATGGATTCTTAGATATGCCACCAAAAGCATGAGGAACAAAAGAAAAAGAGAGAAACTGGACTTCATCAAAATTAAAAACTTTATGCTTCAAAGTGGAACAGTTTAAAAGCATAAAGTTGAACAAAAATCAAAAGGGCTACCCTAATGCTTCAATAAGACTCGATTTTATTTTAAATGTTAATTTATTTATTTTGAGAGGGAGAAAGAATGAGAGAGCATGAGAGAGTGGGGGAGGGGCAGAGAGAGGGAGGAAGGGAGACTCCCAAGCAGGCTCCAGCTGTCAGCGTAGAGCCTGACACAGGGCTTGAAACATGAGATCATGACCTGAGCCATGCTTAACCAACTGAACCGCCCATGTGTCCCTCGAGGCTCTATTTTAAAGTAACATTTTTCCTCTCTTCTGCAAACCTCCCCTCCTCCCTTCTTAGCCTTTTGTTTGAAGAACTCAGTACCACCCTAAAGGCCTGACAGAGGCTGGCAGCAAGTACACGATTCCTGTCAAAACCAGCTAGATCCTGTATTTCCCCATAACACCCTGCCCCAGTCCCTTCCTCTCGGCAGGTGTGCAGTGTTTTGAAGGCCATATTCTGCTGCAGCCTCCTGTGCCTGGCAAAGCAATAAAGCTATTGTTCTTCTTTATCCCAAACTCTGTCTTCGTGTTATATTTTGGCTCCAAAGCATGGAGGTCGGTTTTGGACAACAAATTGACAATGCAAGAAAATGAAATGAAAACCCAAAGAATGGGAGAAAATATTTACAAATCATATATCTGATAAGGGACTGATATCTAGAATATATAAATAATTTTTATAACTCAATAATAAAAAAGCCCAATAACCCAATTTAAAAATGGGCAAAAGTGGCACCTGGGTGGCTCAGTGGTTAAGCTTCCAACTCTGGATTTTGGCTCAGGTCATGATCTCACAGTTTGTGAGTTTGAGCCCAGAGTCTAGCTCTGTGCTGACAGTGCAGAGCCTGCTTGGGATTCTCTCTCTGCCCCTCCCCTGCTCATGCTTGTTCTCTCTCTCATTCAAAATAAATAAACTTAAACAAAAATGAGCAAAAAACTTGAATAAGCATTTCTCCAAAGAAGATACACAGTCAATACACACATGCAAAGATCCTCAAATTCGTTAGTCATCAGATAAATGCAAATCAAAACCATGATTCACACTCACTAGAATGGCCATACTCAAAAAGTCAATAACAAGTATTGGTGAGAATATGAAGAAATCAGAATCCTTACACACTGTTGATAGGGATGTAAAAAGTATGCTGCTTTGGAAAACACTAGGCACTAAACAGAATTAGTGCATTACTCAGCAGATACAATTCTAGGTATCAACCCAACAGAAATGAAAATATGTCCACACAAAAATTTGTACATGAATGTTCATGGCAGCATCACACATAATAGCCCCAAACTGGAAACAATCCAAAATGCCCACCAATTGGTGAATGGATAAACAAAATATGGTAACAATGGAAAATTATTCAGCATAGAATATTACTCAGCAATAAAAAGTAATGAAATACTGATACAAGCTACAACAGGGATGAACCTTGAAAACCTTATGCTAAATGAAAACAGCCAGACACACATGGTCTCATATTATATGATTCCACTTAAATGAAATGCCCAGAGGAGACACATTTGTAGACATAGAAAGTAGGTCATTGTTTGCCCAGGGCTGAGCTTGAAGTGGAGATGAGTGTTTGCACTCACAGGGGAATGTGTTAGGGTTCTGGCAATATTCTAAAATAATTGTGGTGATGGTTGTATAACTTTATAAAGTTACCAAAATTGGTTTAATTGTATGCTTATCTTTGGTGAATTTTATTGTATAAATACCTCCATAAGGCTGGGAAAAAATCAGTAATGGGCCAAAAGTAGGGGGTGGGAGGCATATATGAAGCAGTTTTGGCAATATATAGATAGTTATTGAAGCTGGGTGATGGATAATGGGGAGTTGTAGTGGGTTCAATTGTGTCTCCTAAAAAGATATATTAAAGTCCATACCTCCAGTATTGTTGATTATGACCTTATTTGGAAATAGGGCCTTTGCAGGTGTAATCAAGTTAAAATGCAGTCATACTGGATTAGAAGGGACCCTCCATCCTATGAGGATACAATGAGAGAGGTTTGGAGACACAGAGACACACAGGGAGAACCCATTATGTGAAGACAGAGGTAGAGATTGTTTCCAACAAGCCAAGGAACACCAAGGATTACTGGAAATCACCAGAAGCTAGGAAGAAGCTAAGAAAGTTTTTTCCCTAGAGCCTTCAGAGGGAGCATGGCCCTGCTCATGTTTTGACTTCCTCCAGAACTGTGAAAAAATTAATTTCTGAAAAAAAAAACCTTAAAAAAATAAAATAAATTTCTGTTGTTTTAAGCCATCCAATCTATGGTAATTTCCAATAGCAGCCATAAGAAATGAATACAGAGTTCATTGTACTATTATTTCTGCTTTTCTGTATGTTTGATATAATAAAATGTTAGAAAAGAACATTGCGAGCCATCTCAGAGGCCTCCACGTTAGGAACATTATGGGTCGTAGTGACTATGACACATGCCTACAGAGGGCATACCCTCTGTCTAAACAAGACCTCTCAGCTCTGGTGATTGCAGCACTGGGGAATAAGCGTCTAGTGCTGCCAGGGCTTCCAATTTGTCCAAAGAAACTGGGAATCCGTATTTTTCTGTGTGATCTCCTAAGTTTGAAATGTTTGTGGCTAATTCAAAATCTTAAAAACTTGTGTGGCTTTTCATTGCAAGACATGGCAACAGTGTGTGTGTGTGTGTGTGTGTGTGTGTGTGTGTGTGTGTTTTAATCTTTCAAATCCCCTCCGAAAAACAAGAGTAGGATAGAGATGCCTAGGTAGCTCAGCCACTTGAGCATCTGACTCTTCATCTCTTGATTTAGGCTCATGTCATGATCTCATGGTTTGTGAGATCGAGCCCCTCATCCTGCTCTATGCTGACAGCATGGAACCTACTTCGGATTCTCTCTCTTTCTCAAAGTAAATAAACATTAAAAAAAAAAAAGAGTAGGATAACCAAAGAGCACCCCCCACACACCCCTTCCCCCACATATACCTTGTCCTTGTTTGGGCCAAACAGTCCTTGTTTCAGCCAACTAAGATTTCTGCTGGTTGGATTTTATACTCAGTTAACACTGGAAATACTGGTTTCTTAAGTGCCTATTATGTGTCAAACACTATGAAGGCATTTTATAGGTTGTATTTCTTTTAATCATCATGAGGTAGGTATTACTCATGAGGAACTGTTTTTTTTTAAAGTAAGCTCTACTCCCATTGTGGGTTTTGAACTCAGAACCCTGAAATCAAGATTGCATGCTCTACCAACTGAGCCAGCCACGCACCCCTGATGAGTAAACTGAGGCAAAGACTTTGCCTGTGCTCTATTCCACTATAACCCATGAATTGTTTTGAAAGGTCTGTATAAACTGGTCTCAAAAGAATGGGCCCTGGAATCAGATAGATCTGGATTTAAGACACAGCTCTCAGGGTGCTTGGGTGTCTCAGTCAGTTAAGTGTCCAACTCTTGATTTTGGCCCAGGTCATGATCTCATGGTTCATGGGATCGAACCCTGTGTGGAGCCCCACATCAGGCTCCAAGCTATCATCATACAAGCCACTTGGGATTCTCTCTCTCCTTCTCTCTCTGCCCCTCCCCTGCTAGTGGTCTCTCTTTCTCAAAATAAATGAACTTAAAAAAAAAAGACTCAGGGGTGCTTGGGTGGCTCAGCTGGTTAAGTGTCCAACTTCAGCTCAAGTCATGATCTCACCATTGTGAGTTTGAGCCCCACGTCGGGCTCTGTGCTGTGTGCTGACAGCTCAGAGCCTGGAGCCTGCTTCAGATTCTGTGTCTCCCTCTCTCTCTGCCCTTCCCCCACTCGCACTGTCTCTCTCTGCCTCTCAACAATGAATAAACATTAAAAAAAAAAAAAGACTCAGCTCTCAAGTTTTTTTTCCTTGTTGATAACTTGACTTATTGCCATCATCACCACTGGTATACCCTCTATTTTTCAGATTTGGTCTTTCTGTAGTCGGCAATTCACTGCATCCTCATGAGACACAGGAGATAGGTCCAAATCTCTGGCCCCTGCCACTCACAGGGCATTACTTGGATCATCGGAGCTCTCTGGAGTCTCTTTATATTCCAGCCGATTTTGATTTATTTTCTTGTTCATCCTGTAGTAACAGACTATTATTGTTGGCTTTTCTGCTTTCTTTGTTTTTTTTTTGAATTCTGTTGAAGGCCTAACGTTGCCCTTGTGATTCCCTTTTGCACCTTGTCATTTTTTTTGTTGTTGGATTGACAGGAAATGTTCTGCTCCTTCCTTCCTTTGGTGCGTGGGGTTGGCCGTTTCATTCTTATGCTTGGTTGTTCTACATTTATGTTAGGTTCTTCCGGTGTGCACATCCCATCACCATATTTAAGCCTCCCAGTGATCTATCCCAGGGTTCCTGACCTCTATGTGTGTATATACACATACCCCCCCACCCTCCCTTAGGCAACAAGGAGCCACACCCTTTGGCTTTGGTCATCAAGGCACTGTTCCAGCCAATGGTAGCCCTGGGGTGGCTTCAACATCACAAAGCACTACTTTTAACATCTCTGTGGGTGGGGAGTTGATGCTGTTGTTGTTCCTTTGACACCCCTAAAGACTGGTCCCAAAATGACTTGCCATGCTTCTTTATCTCCCATATACAATTCTGATGGCAAACACAACATAGAGAGGGAGTTTCTTCCACTCATGCTCCATGGACACCCCTATTCCGTGGTTCATTCTGTTCTTCCTCACTCTTCACCATTACCTAGTATTTTGAATTTCTTACCTAAAATCTGTCTAAAGTAATAGGGCCATATTTAAGGCTATGGGATTTATTTATTTATTTATTTATTTATTTATTTATTTATTTAAATTACCCGTTGCTCATCATGACAAATGCACTTCCCAATCCACATCACTCATTTCACCCATCCCTCTACTTACCTCCCCTCTGGCAACCATCAGTTTGTTCTCTATAGTTAAGAGTCTCATCATCAGGGAAATACAAATCAAAACAACAATGAGATACCACCTCACACCCATCAGAATGTCTAAAATTAACAACTCAGGCAACAACAGATGTAGGAGAGAATACAGAGAAAGAGGATCTCTTTTGCACTGTTGGTGGGAATGCAAACTGGTGCAGACATTCTGGAAAACAATATGGAGGTTCCTCAAAAAATACAAAATAGAACTACCCTATGACTAAGCAATTGAACTAGTAGGTATTTATCCAAAGGATACAAACATGCTGATTTGAAGGAGCACATGCACCCCAATATTTATAGCAGTGCTACCAACAGTAGCCAAGTTATGGAAAGACCCCAAATGTCCATTGACTGATGAATGGATAAAGAAGATGTAGTATATATATACAATGGAATACTGTTCAGTGATGAAAAAGAATGAAATCTTGCCATTTGCAACAACATGGATGGAACTAGAGTGTAGTATGCTAAGTGAAATAAGTCAATCAGAGAAAGATAAATACCATATGATGTCACTCATACGTGGAATTTAAGAAACACAACAGATGAACATAGGGGAAGGGAGGGTAAAATAAGATAAAAGCAGAGAGGGATGCAAACCATAAGAGATTCTTAAATACAGAGAACAAGCTGAGGGTTGCTGGAGGGGAGGTCGATGGGGGGATGGGCCAAATGGGCAAGGGGCATTAAGGAGGGCACTTGTTGGGATGAGCACAGTGGGTGTTACATGCTCATCATGAGTCACTAAATTATACTCCTGAAACCAATACTACACTATATATTAACTAACTTGAATACAAATAAATTTTTAAAAAAAGATTCTGTTTTTTGGTTTGTCTCTCTCCTTCCCTCCCTCTGCAGTCTATGAGGAGATCTAAATCCTCCCATTTCCCTACTATAAATCCCTCTTATGCACCTTGAAGACCAGTTACTTCTTAACTATCACCAGGCAACTTTTCCACCCACCTCCTTTTCCCCAGTGTCCATGTAGATTTCTTCAGTTTTTGTTTTCCAGTCTGAAATCATTGCCTTCAAGCAGTCAAGACTTCAGTGACTAACCTTCTCCACTGCGTATCCTCATCTTGTTTTAAATCTTTCACTTCCAGTCCAGCATTCACCAGCTCTGTCATGGTCATCACTGCCATCATGCTCTTACTGCACTCTCCTTCCTATGCAGCAGCTGGGAACTATACATCGGGTTTGGTGCCATGCTCATGAAGCCTGGGTTCTTCAGCAGGCTGGTGGTATCAAAGATGATGACACCTCCCATGTGACTCGCTCTAAGCTTCAGCTCTGAGTCTTGTTGTGAGGATCCAGCTCCAAATCTTGCCCATGGTAGGCCACATCTCAGCTGTGCTTCTTTGAACTGGAGAGCTCTAGGCCCACTCTTCCATGGGCTTTGCTGTAGGACAGGTCTATGCAGTTGGCCGGCTCACAGTCCTGCCTTGCCCCCGCAGAGCTCCTGAGTTTTCTGGAGGCTCCGGCTCTGTTACAGAAACAAACGTCATTGAAGAGGTTCAGCTCAATGGATTCCCCTTAGAAGTGCACAGCAGCCTCAACATTTTCTACATTTCCTTCTGTTTAGGGACACTGTGACTTCTCAGCTGACAAGTTAAACACTATTTGATTGCGGGTAAGATACTAACATTCCAAGCGTCTGTTTCCTTGTGTGTAAAATGGAGATGATATTAGTGCTTAATTCCTGGGGCTAATGAAGAATGAAAGAGACAGTGTATGTCAAATGCTTAGTCTGGTTCCTATAAAGGCAACTGGGAACTAGTAAGCATAAGCTATCATTATTGTTATTGTTATTTTAAAATATTATTGATAGGTGCAAGGATTTGTTTATAACTCCCCCAGCACATTCAAAATTAATGATTACAAAAAAGAAAAAGCAAAAGAAAAACCTAACTAGCACTAAACTTTCTACAAAATTCCCCTGTGAAGAAATCTTTTGGTTTCCTTTTCTTTCTTTCTTTCTTTAAAATGTTTTTTAACATATTATTTATTCTAGAGAAAGAGAGAGAGACAGAGTGTGAGCTGAGAGAAGGACAGACAAAGGGGGAGACACAGAATCTGAAGCAGGTTCCAGGTTCTGAAATGTTAGCACAGAGCCTGATGCCGGACTGGAACCCAAGAACCATGAGATCATGACCTGAGCCGAAGTTGGATGTTAACCGACTGAGCCACCCAGGTTTTCTTCATTGTCTTTTAAGGCAAATGGATTATAATAGTTGTTTGCCATGTGTACAAATAGCACACGTTCTGTAAAATGCCATGTTGCTTTCCTTGATGGATAACACCTGTTGCCAGGGACAGGCTTCTTCCTTTTCACCATGTGCTGGAGCGGGAACTGTCTGTCCAAGAGATTCCTGGCCTCTTGACTGTTTCTCCCTGTCTGTCCAGCAGATGGCCACTGGAGTTTTTGTTTTCCTTCCAGTTCAATGCTGCAGGACTGACTTTTGAGGGAATAAGCACATTCCAGGGCAGAGTCTGATTTGCTCAGCTGGAACTTGATGTCCACCCCTGGGTCAATCAGCTGTGGTCTGGGAGGGTCATCTCTGTAGGGTGCTCTTGAGCACTGACTCTCTGAGAACAAGGGGCTTGGGTCATCAGGGCTGACAGGGTCATCCTGCTCGTGCAGTCAGACAAGAGTTGCTGGGATGTACAGGTTGATGCCAGAGATGACAACCATGGCTCCCTGGAGCACATCCCTGGGAGATGTTGTCAATAATTTTCTTTTTTGGATATGCACCAAGTTTATTAATGTATTAATTAATCTAATCCTCTGAGGATTAAGACTTCAAAACAGAAGAGAAAGATCTTCACTTTCTACATCTTTGTGTTTAGTTTTTTTTCTTTTTAATACACTTTATTTTTAGAACATTTTAGATTCATAGAAAAATTGACAAGATAGTATGGAGTACCCTGCATCTGATTTCCCTATTATTAACATCTTCCATTAGTATGATACATTTGCTTACAATTAGTGAATCATACTGATACATTACAATTAACTAAAATCCATACTTTATCCAAATTTTCTTAGTTTTCACCTAATGTCCTTCTTCTGTTCCAGAATTCCTCCAGGATACCACATTACACTAAGTTGTCATCTCTCCTTAGGCCCCTCTTGGCTGTGACTGTTTATCATATTTTCTGATTGTTGGTGACCTTGACAGTTTTGAGAACTACTGGTCAAGTATTTTCTAGGCTGTTCCACTGTTAGGCTTGCCTCATGATTTTGGGCTATTGGGAGGGAGACCACAGAGGTCTCCATTTTCATTACCTCATAGTAAGCATACACGATTTATGACTGTTGATATTGGCCTTGATCACATGGCTGATGTAGTGTTTGTCAGGTTTCTCCACTGTCAAGTTACTCGTTGTTCCCCTTTCTATATCGTACACTTTGCAAGGAAGTCACTATGCACAGACTGTGCCTAATGGGTGAAGACTGATGCTCCCCCTCCTTGAGAGCAGAATATCTACATAAATTATTTAGAATTCTTTTGTGTATTAGTCCTAGAGCTGCCAATAACAAATTACCACCGACTGGGTGGTTTAAAACAACAGAAATGTATTCTCTCAGAGTTCTGGAGTCTAGAAGTCTGAAGTTAAAGTGTCGGCAGGGCCATGTTTCCTCTGAAGGATCTGGGAAAGAATCCTTCTGTGGCTCTTCCAGCTTCTGGTAACCCCAGGCATTACTTAGTTTGTGACAGCATGACTCCAATCTCTGCCTCAACCTTCACATGGCCTTCTTTGTGTATCTCTGTGTCCTCTTCTCTTCTTATAAGGACACCAATCACTGGATTAAGGGCTCATTGTAAATCCAGTGGAACAGCTGAAGATCTTTAGCTAATTCTGTTTGCAAGTAACCTATTTCCAAAGAAAGTCACATTCTGAGGTTCCAGTGAACATGAGTCTTTGAGGGATGCTATTCAGCTCATTCCATTCTGTGTAGAAGACTTGTCATCTTCTCTCCCTTTTCTTAATTTATTCAATCATTTATATCATTATAGACTAATGGATATTTATTTTTTGCTTTGTGTCATAATCCAATACTACTTTTTTTCTTGCTCAAATTGTTTTAGCTTTGGCTATCAGGAACTGTTTCAGTTGGTTCCTGTGACATATTCTCATTAATTTTTTTTTTGAGTATTTCTTTACTCTTTGGCATTATATGATGATCCTGGATCATCTTGTGTATTTCCTGCACCTGTCCTAGAACCAACTATTTCTGCAAGGAGTTCTGGTTCCTTTTATTGAAGATCAGCATTAGAAACCAAGATCTGGACATTAGGCATTCTTGTGGCTACAGGAGTGTCATTTCTTTTAGGCCCTCTCAGCTGATAAAGCAAAAAATATTTGTGTTTTACTAACTATAACTATATACACACATGCGCACACACACATCTATGCATTTTTCTATATATAGCTATATATTTATATATATATAGAGAGAGAGAGAGAGCTGAACATGAGCTCATGTTGATGTATCCAATACCACATGGATCATTCCAGGTTTCTACCTTTGGTTATCTGTAAACTCCTATTCCAACACAGAAAATTGCCACCTGATACCCATTTATTTAACCATTCTATTCCAGTATTCTTATATCAGAATTGTTAACCTGTACCCACATAGGAAACAATAATATCAATAGAACAATGCTTCTGTGTATTTCCTTTTGCCTTTAAGACTGGACTTATTCCAAAGATTTGTTTAGATCAGTACCCGATCCCCTTCAGTGAAGTTGTTTCACCTACTCATACATTTATAGAGTCAAATTCTTTTACCATGGCCTGCCTTCCTTCCTAGGATCCCCCAACTTCCTATGTGACTTTTTAAAAATTTGCGGACATTAAGGTTCACTCTTTGTGTGGTACAGTTCTGAGTTTTGAGAATTGCAATAATGAATTGTATCCACCATTACAGGATCATAGAATTTCATTGCCTTAAAATCCCCTGTGCCTCATTATTCATCCCTCTCCACGAACCTCTGTGTGTACTTTTCCAACACCACAAGCAATTAACTCAATTAACTCAATTCTGACACTATCTGCCTGGAGACAGCTTAAGATCCCACAGGTTGAGGGTTCAGTCCTACAAGACACAACCTCCCACCCCCCAACTCTTCAGAAGCTAATCACAAGTCTGGGTTGTCATTTGTGCTTCTGACCAATTGGCTATAGATCAAATATTCCCATGACCCATCCGTGGGTTTTAGTAACTTGTTAGAGTGGCTCAAAGAATCAGACAAACATTTTACTTACCAAATTATCAGTTTGTTATAAAAAGATATAACTTAGGAACAGCCAGATGGGAGAGATGCATAGGGTAAGGTATGTGGGAAGAGGCCCAGAGTTTCCAGAAGGCATTCTGGAATTCTCTTGTATTTCTATGTGTTCACCAACTTGGCGGCTCTCCAAACCCTGTCCTTTTGGGGTTTTTTGAAGGCTTCATAATATAGGTATGATTGAGTTCAATATCAAGCCCTTCTCCCCACCCTAGAGGTGGGGGTGGTGGTGGGACTGAAAATTCTAACCCTTGAATCACGTGGTTGTTTCTCTTGGGAAGGAGCCCCCACCCTTAGGTTACCTAGGGGTTTTCCAAAAGCCACTTCATTCACATAACAAAGACACATTTTGTCACTCTTGTCACTTAGCAAATTCCAAGGTTTTTAGGAGCTTTGTGTCAGAACAGGGATGAAGACCAAATACTTAATTCTTTTTTTTTTTTTTTGTATTTTTATTTAATTTTTTTTTTTTTTTTAATTTACATCCAAGTTAGTTAGCATATAGTGCAACAATGATTTCAGGAGTAGATTCCTTAATGCCCCTTACCAATTTAGTCCATCCCTCCTCCCACAACCCCTCCAGTAACCCTGTTTGTTCTCCATATTTAAGAATCTCTTATGTTTTGTCCCTCTCCCTGTTTCTATATTATTTTTGTTTCCATTCCCTTATGTTCATCTGTTTTGTATCTTAAGGTCCTCATTTGAGTGAAGTTATATGATATTTGTCTTTCTCTGACTGACTAATTTCACTTAACATAATACCTTCTAGTTCCATCCACATAGTTGCAAATGGCAAGATTTCATTCTTTTTGATTGCAGAGTAATACTTCATTGTGTGTGTGTGTGTGTGTGTGTGCGTGTGTGTGCATACCACATCTTCTTTATCCACTCATCCATCGATGGACATTGGGGCTCTTTCCATACTTTGGCTATTGTTGATAGTGTTGCTATAAACATGAGGTTGCATGTGCCCCTTCGAAACAGCGTACCTGTATCCCTTGGATAAATACCTAGTAGTGCAATTGCTGGGTCGTAGGGTAGTTCTATTTTTAGTTTTTTGAGGAACCTCCATACTGTTTTCCAGACTGGCTGCACCAATTTGCATTCTCACGAGCAGTGCAAAAGAGATCCTCTTTCTCTGCATCCTCACCAGCATCTGTTGTTGCCTACGTTGTTAATGTCAGCCATTCTGACAGGTGTGAGGTGGTATCTCATTGTGGTTTTGATTTGCCAAATGCTTAATTCTTATTATAAATCACAATATCTCAACTAGCATCCACTGATTATTTTACTGTCTGTACAGTGTTGTGTTGTCCAGCTGGAATCATACAATCATAGCCTTTTCATATCAGCTTCTTTCACTCTGTAATACGCATTTAAGGTTTTTCCATGTCTTTTCATGGCTTAATAGCTTATTTCTTTACATTGCTGAATAACAATCCACTGTATCAATGTACCGTAGTTTAGTTATCCATTCATCTATTGAAAGACATTTTGATTGCTTCCGGTTTGGGGCAATTATGAATAAAGCTGCTATAAACATTTCCATGCAATTTCTTTGTGTGAGGTGTTGATGATAATTTTGGGGTGTCTAGGGCATCTAGCTTTATCCCCACATTCTCAGCTATAGGATGAGAAACATCATTTACGGGTTTGCAGCTTTACAGTGGTGGTTCTGAGGGTCTCAGTCTATCCTTTGGCTTAGAGAATCCTTCTCCTTTCAGTCCATGGCTTTGACTACCCAGCACATTGACAACTTGCCTGTTACCTGCTCCAGCTTGTCCCCAGAGGTCTCACTAATGTCTCACTGCTTCCTACTCCTCCACCTCCTTTGCACAAATCTCAAAATGAACTCATTACTTTCTCTGTCAAATATGCACTAGGTTCTTTATTCAATCACTTGGTGGGGGCACCCATCCCCCTAACCCCAATGCCCTCCTCTACTTCTCATATCCAGTCAGTTATCCAGCTGGAGGGTTCACCCTGAAGTCTCCTCCTCCTCTGTTTCATCACCATTGATGCCACCTTAGGGAAGGTCAGAAAGCTCTTTTGATCTTTCCTTTTGATCTTGGTGCTTTTGAATCTTACCTTTTGAAATTGGAGCTTTATTTATTTATTTTAATGTTTATTTTTGAGACAGAGAGAGACAGAGCATGAACAGAGGAGGGTCAGAGAGAGAGGGAGACACAGAATCTGAAGCAGGCTCCAGGCTCTGAGCTGTCAGCACAGAGCCCGACACAGGGCTGGAACTCAAGGACCATGTGATCATGACCTGAGCTGAAGTCAGACGCTTAACTGACTGGGTGACTGAGCCACCCAGGCGTCCCTGAACTTGGTGCTTTAGACAAACCATGCCATTTGTACCTCTGTGTCTTTTCATAAGCCCTTCCCTTTGCCAGTGTGTTGAGATTTGGGGGTGATGGTGGGGTTTGTGAGGTTCAGAGCCGATGGTCAAGAAAGATTCTTGAAGATGTTTTTGGTGCAAAAAGGTGATTTTATTAAAGCATGGGGACAGGACTCGTGGGCAGGAAGAGCTGCACTGTAGGGGTGGGGGCGGGATGGGGACCATTTTACGGAGTCAGGGGAGAGGGAGCTCCAAAGGGATTTTCATATGCTAAAGACTCACAGATTATTGAAGGCCTAGCTATTGTCAAGCTAATGTTTTGCCATCTATCAAAGCATTAACATTAAGACAGTAGGGAGTTCCTGGGCTTTAGGCTGTTGATGGGATTGCCTTTTTCTTGTAAACTGCTTGAGACTCTATTCAGTTTAACCATTTTTCCCCATTTTCCTTTGTTTTTGGGCAGCCAAAATTCTTTTCCTTTGTTTTTGCCTGAGGAGTAACACATATCCCACTTTGGGGGGTGGTGTGTGTGCTAGCTTGTATTTTGCCCTCCATTTGCCTTGTGGTCCCTCTGTAATGCCCCCGATTTCGAATCCGAGAGACCACCAAGGAGCCGATACCAATGCAAATGCACGAGGATTTATTTGCAAGCTTGAGCTTGGGCCCAAGTATACCCGACACAGCGGAGCAGGGACTTGGACCCCTAGGTTAAGAGGCGTAGCAGTTTTATAGGGGTCAGTGGCCAATGAGATTGTAACACACACAGAAAGTTGCATAGTCATGTCAGTCCACACGCAGGTAGCCAATTGAATTACAATTTACCCTATAGTAACTGTTTGAACTTGCCTATCACTCTGGTCAGAATTGGCATGCAAGTTTGGCGGGCAAAAGGCGGGGTTTAAGAATTGGCGCGCAAGTTTGGCGGTTAGGGGTTCCGCATTCCTATATGAGCCGATTTCCAGTAAGGGTGTGCTTAGCGGCTTGACTAGGGTGGGGGAGTGTCTTAAGCCAATAAGTAGGTCATATGGGGGTTATACATGAGATGGTGGGTGTAGCACAAAATGGAGTTAGTCTTGCTCTGCTTGTCCAGGGGTGGGGGGGGGTTGTTAAATTCCTTGGGTCCCACACCTCATCAAGGTAACTTTTCCCTCCTTAACTCACTGGGCAATTCATACTCATCTTTCAAAATTCTGTTCAGGCATCTGGAAAGCTCTGTTTATCTTCTATTTGTACGCTTGCTACCAAAAGTGTGGTGTGCAAATGACCACACTTATGGCATCACCTGGAAATTGGTAGAAATGCAAAATCTCAGGCTCTATTCCAGGAGACCTACTGAATCAGGGGTCTGCCTTTTAAATGATCTCTAGGTGATGCATGTGCCTGTTAAAGTTTGAGAAGTGTAGCTCACTTCTGACACTGCACTTTCATTTTGACATGAGTTGCATTATTTTGTAACTATTTCTGTCAGTTTTCCCCTCAAGACGTGAGTTCCCTGGGGGCACCTGGGTGGTTCAGTCAGTTATGCGTCAGACTTTTGATTTAGGCTCAGGTCATGATCTAGTGGTTCCTGGGATGGAGTCTCATGCTTGGGATTCTCTCCCTCTCTCTCTCTCTCTGCCTCTCCTCTGCTCAAGCTCTCTCTCTCTCTCAAAATAAATAAATAAACTTCAAAAGAAAAAAAAGGCTGAATTTCCTGAGCTCAGAGTCAGTGTCAGGGTCAGGGTCCATGTACCATTCAGGGACAAGCCTAATCTGTGGCAACTGAAATGGGGCCCAGATGTTTGTTTAACCTTTAGGGATTTTCAGACCTGGGTCCAAGCCCAGTGGCAAAAATTATAGAAGTGAGGTTCTTTTCAGCATTATTTTACTTTATCCTCACAAATATGTTACTAAACAATGCATATCCTTTCCCCACTCCCCACCCCACCCCCGCCCCCAGGATGAATTCATAAAAGAATAAATGGAAAAATGAACAAAGGTTTAGAGAGTGTTTATCATTATAAAAAACTAGAAGACTTAAATGTCCAACTAAATGCAACCATTAAAAATAGTATTATAAGAATATATATTAATGGAGAAAGATAATGTACATTATATAAAGACTTATAAATCTTTATAATTTTTGAAAGTGATAAATTATGAATAAACTTAACAAATCCAAAATATAGAACTCTATGTGGGTAAGTATTAAAAGTAACAGTCTGGGGGCTCCTGGATGGCTCAGTCGGTTGAACGTCTGACTTCAGCTCAGGTCATGATCTCAGGGTCAATGGGTTCAAGCCCCACGTCTGGCTCTGTGCTGACAGCTCAGAGCCTGGAGTCTGCTTTGGGTTCTGTCTCCCCCCTCTCTCTATGCCCTTCCCCCACTCACCCTCTGTCTCTCAAAAATGAATACATGTTTAAAAAAAATTCTTAAAAAAAACCAAAGTAACAGTCTGTCTCCCAGCGACTGTTAACTAAAGGTTAACATCAGTTATCAGATGTTAATTTCTCGTCCACACATAAGGAGTGAAGTTATGTCCTAACATGGTGTTTAGTGATGGCTTCTAAAGTCAGTTCATAATGTAAAATTTTATAATTGTCAAAATTACCCCTAAAATATTTCACATTTCATACAGTTCAGTATATGTGCTCTTAAGATATACTGTACCTTCTTTAGTAACTCCACCTAGTTTTCCTAAATCAGACCATTTTTTTCCACTTGAGTACCAGTTTGCATTTAGGGGTCAAGTTGCATTTCCATACACATAAATATACACATGTACACATATATCTCTATGTTTCTCTCTTTTTAATCTCCAAATCCTTTGAGTTTTACCTAGGTAATTTAAATTGAACTCTTGTAGCCCATGTCGTGAGCATACTACAAAGACACAAGTTGTCTTTCCATAATGTCACCCTTATTCTATCATAAAGCAAGGTTAACGTAATTGTTAACCAGGATTCCAAACTCAATGACATTTCAGTAGGCATTTACCTTGGCTTCACACATGTCACACAAAGCAAGGCACAATACAAGCCAGCACAACAAGATACAATAAGGGGTAAGAAGTTAATGAACTGAATACCCAATCGGTCAGTGAGCCTGCAGTTGAAATGAGGACTCAGTCTGGTCCAGGTCTGTTCTAGGGTGTTATTGCTTATGTTGAAGCAGTGGAGGATCTCTATTATGTTCAGAGATCAATTGAGAGGAAGCTTTTTATTTTATTTTATTTTTACTTTATTTTGAGAGAGAGAGCATGAGCACGGGAGGGGGAGAGAGAGAGAGAGAGAGAGAGAGAATCTGAAGCAAGCTCTGTGCAGAGCCTGATGCATGGCTCAAACTCACAAACTGCAAGATCATGACCTGAGCCAAAACCAAGAGTTGGCTGCTTAATGGACTGAGCCACCCAGGTACCCCAAGAGGAAGGTTTGACGGAAGTTGCCTTTCAAATGCAGTCAGACATGGAAGGTTCAGCATCTAGAGAATCTGACAGTTGGCTACAAAAGTCCACCCTCCTTTTTTTTTTTTTTTTTTTAATGTTTGTTTATTTTTGAGAGAGAGACAGAGTGTGAGCAGGGAAGAGGCAGAGAGAGAGGGAGACACAGAATTTGAAGCAGCCTCCAGGCTCTGAGGTGTCAGCACAGAGCCCGACACGGGGCTTGCATCCACAAACCATGAGATCATGACCTGAGATCATGACTTGGCCTGTGCCCCAAAAATCCTCCCTTCTTAAAGGAGTTTAATCAGCCCTGGGTCTTTGCAGACGATTTCTGGTTCTAGTGATTATCAGCTCTTGCTTTTTCCAGGCTTTCTTGGCTTTGCTGGTTGTCTGAGTGCCACCAGACTATGCTGGTTTCAGTGATATCTGGTCTTACTTGCAACACCCTTGGCTGCTTATGTCACTGCTTAACATGAGTTACGGCTTGACATGAGTGACTCCATCTTGCTCTCTATACCCCACAGACATGAAACTATATTTTTTCTGTGATTTGCTTTCTTTAATATTTTTCCAAGTCCCTTCATGTAAAACTACCTCAATATTTTTAATAGCTATATCATCACTTATGAGGATACAATACTTTAACCACTCTCTTCCCTTGTTGACAGAGCTTTCCATTGCTTGCCATTTTTTGTTATTATGAGCGATGTTGTGTGGAAATTAATAAAAGGAAACCTCATGTAGAATGAAGTCAGGGAGGTGCTTGGGTGGCTCAGTCGATTAAGCATCTGACTTTGGTTCAGGTCATGACCCCACAGTTCGTGAGTTCAGCCCCGCATCGGACTCTGTGCTGACAGCTCAGAGCCTGGAGCCTGCTTTGGATTCTGTGTCTCTGTCTCTCTCTGCCCCTACCTGGCTCATGCTCTTTTCTCTCTGTCTCTCAAAAATAAAATGAATGTTAAAAAAAAAAAAAAAGAATGAAGTCAGGAAGCTGACAGGGGGCACTCTCAAGCCCTATCACTTCTCAATTGTAGACCCTACGGGAAGAGACACACCTTGCATGTGGATACTTCTTTACTATCCCAGTAGGAGGAAGGCTTTCTTCCTCCCCTGGCAACAGCTTAGTCAAGGAGAGACTGTCACAGCTCAGCCAATGAAAAGCCACTATACTTCAAACTCCCAGTTTATGCCAATGGACTTTTTGTTTCTTTCTTTATTTATTAAAAATGTTTATTTATTTTTGAGACAGACAAGCAGGGGAGGGTCAGAGAGAGACAGAGACACAGAATCCAAAGCAGGCTCCAGGCTCTGAGCTGTCAGCCCAGAGCCTGACGCGGGGCTTGAACTGATGAACTGTGAGATCATGACCTGAGCCCAAGTCACTAGTTTAACCAGATGAGCCACCCAGGCACCCCAATGGACTTTTTGTTTATAAGAGTCCCTCCAATCTCCCCCTTTTCTCAATAACAAAGCATTCCTCTTCTTTGTTCTGTGGACTTGCCTCTATGGTTTTGCCATAGCTTGTTTGTCCCCGATTGCAATTCCCTGCCTTCCTGAATAAGCCAATTTTTGCTGGTAAAATAACTGGCAGTTTTATTTTTAAGGTTAAAGTTCTCATGAGCATCCATTAAAATATATATTTAAATTTTTTTTATAAAATAACATTTTATAATTCAAAAATAATGCATATTTGTGATTAAATTTTTATTTATTTTTCTTTTATAATTATTAACTTTTTAAACATTTCTTTATTTTTGAGAGACAGAGAGAGAGCAGGGGAGGGGCAGAGAGAGAGAGAGGGGAGAGAGAATCCCAAGCAGGCTCTGCGCAGTAAGAGCAGAACCCGATGTCGGGCTCAAACTCACAAACCGTGAGATCATGACCTGAGCTGAAATCAAGAGTCAGCTGCTTAACTGACTGAGCCACCCAGGTGCCCCTGTAATTATTCTTTTAAAACATAACTTATTTTTAGGGTGGAGTGAATTTTGTTGTTGTTGTTGTTGTTGTTGTTGTTTTGTTTTAGTAGGCTCTATGCCCAAAGTGGTGCTCAAACTTAGAACCCCTAGATCAAGAGTCACATGTTCTACTGACTTAGCCAGTCAGGATCATCTGTGGTTAAATGTTTAAAGAAAATTACAGAAATACAAACACATACAGATGAAAATAAAAAATCATCATTAATTTCTTTTTTTTTTTTAATTAAAAAAAAAATTTTTTTTTTAACGTTTATTTATTTTTGAGACAGAGAGAGACAGAACATGAACGGGGGAGGGTCAGAGAGAGAGGGAGACACAGAATCTGAAGCAGGCTCCAGGCTCTTAGCCATCAGCACAGAGCCTGACGCGGGGCTCGAACTCACGAACTGCGAGATCATGACCTGAGCCGAAGTCGGACGCTCAACCGACTGAGCCACCCAGGCGCCCCATAAATCATCATTAATTTCATCACCATGACATATGGAGTCTCAGCTTTTTAAAATAAAACATTTAGGGGCGCCTGGGTAGCTCAGTCGGTTGGGCGTCCGACTTCGGCTCAGGTCACGATCTCGCGATCCACGAGTTCGAGCCCCGCATCGGGCTCTGGGCTGATGGCTCAGAGTCCGGAGCCTGCTTCCAATTCTGTGTTTCCCTCTCTCCCTGCCCCTCCCCCGTTCATGCTGTGTCTCTCTCTGTCTCAAGAATGAATAAACGTGGGGCGCCTGGGTGGCGCAGTCGGTTAAGCGTCCGACTTCAGCCAGGTCACGATCTCGCGGTCCGTGAGTTCGAGCCCCGCGTCGGGCTCTGGGCTGATGGCTCAGAGCCTGGAGCCTGTTTCCGATTCTGTGTCTCCCTCTCTCTCTGCCCCTCCCCCGTTCATGCTCTGTCTCTCTCTGTCCCAAAAATAAATAAAACGTTGGAAAAAAAAAAATTAAAAAAAAAAAAAAAAAAAAAAGAATGAATAAACGTTAAAAAAAATTTTTTTAAATAAAACATTTAATTTATCTTACTAGAATTTAATAGAAGAAAAAGAACTGAAGTGAAACCAGAGTCTCCTTTTGCCTCCCTCAAATTCTTCTTTCTTTCTTTCTTTCTTTCTTTCTTTCTTTCTTTCTTTCAGTAGACTTCATGCCCAGTGCAGAGCCCAGTGTGGGGCTTGAACTCACAACTCTGAGATCAAGACCTAAACTGACTGTGATCGAGAGTTAGACACTTAATTGACTGAGCCACCCTGGTGCCTCCCTTCTATAGCTAAAAAGAGATTGTGAAATAGTAAGGATGAGAACAGTGTGGGGTTTTTTTTCACTTTTATTTTTTTGTTATTCATTGTTTTAATTTTTTAACTTAATTTTTTATTTTTTTAAATTTACATCCAAGTTAGTTAGCATATAGTGTAACAATGATTTCAGGAGTAGATTCCTTAATGCCCTTTACCAATTTATCCCATCCCCCCCCCACACACCCCCTCCAGTAACCCTGTTTGTTCTCCATATTTATGAGTCTCTTCTGTTTTGTCCCCCTCCCTGCTTTTATATTATTTTTGTTTCCCTTCCCTTATGTTCATCTGTTTTTTCTCTTAAAGTCCTCATATGAGTGAAGTCATATGATTTTTGTCTTTCTCTGACTAATTTCGCTTAGCATAATACCCTCTAGTTCCATCCACGTAGTTGCAAATGGCAGGATTTCATTCTTTTTGATTGCCGAGTAATACTCCATTGTATATATATACCACATCTTCTTTATCCATTCATCCATTGATGGACATTTGGGCTCTTTCCATACTTTGGCTATTGTTGCTAGTGCTGCTATAAACTTGGGGGTGCATGTGTCCCTTCGAAACAGCACACCTGTATCCCTTGGATAAATGCCTAGTAGTGTAATTGCTGGGTCGTAGGGTAGTTCTATTTTTAGTTTTTTGAGGAACCTCCATACTGTTTTCTAGAGTGGCTGCACCAGCTTGCATTCCCAGGGAACCTTGTGTTTTTGATTAAACTGTGTTTACTTAATAGCTATAACTTTAAATTTCTATGTAATAAAACCTTGTCACCTGCCAAATGAAAATCAGAAGACAACTGTCATGGCTAAGGAGACAGTAAACACACACATACACTTTAAAAAAGATTTATTGAACAGGATAAGGATTTAAACCTGAACCCATTAGAAGAAAGCAATTGAGAAAGGCTGATCCAAGAAAAGATCCAATAAAAGTGACAGATTGCTTGTAGGGATAAAAAAAAAAAAAGACATCCTGTGAAAATACTTATTCCTGCTAGCTTAAACTCAACAAAGTCAATCGTGAATTCAGAATATTAATCTTACTTCTCTATCCATTTTTTTTTTTTTGTCCAATAAGGGATGGGCAGTTTCATACTTGTTAAAAAACAAACAAACAGCACTTTGCTATGCTTCAAACATGTACATTCAAGCACCTTGCTGAATGACCTGAGACCCAGGGGAATCTTGTAACGTTTTGGACTTATTCGAAATCAGATTCCTTCTATCCGTGATACCGAATTTAAGAGTGACCACGTGCAAACATGGTTTGACAATCTGCTTTGTGAACCAGCTAGACCATAAATCAGAATCTTGCCTTATTTGATGCATTCTTTTTTCCTGCCCTTTTATTTACTTCAGTTTTCACTCAGAGAGACCTGTGGAACTTGCATTTGAATGGCATGGCTCTCCTGTGCCAGGAAGGCAATAAAGTCAGCTTTGTTTTAGACTATTTGGTGATTTTGTTTCTCACTGTTTAAATCACAATCATTTGTCCAAAATCATGTGCATTTTAGCCTGACCATGATTTTCCAGTGTAGCTTGTATCTCACTCCTCACCCCACCTCCCTCCACCAATTTTTTTTAATGTTTATTTATTTTTGAGAGAGAGAGAGAGAGACAGAGAGAGAGAGAGAGAGTGTGAGCAGGGGAGGGGCAGAGAAAAAGAGGGAGACACAGAATCCGAAGCAGGTTCTAGGATCTGAGCTGTCAGCACAGAGCCCAATGCGGGGCTTGAACTCACAAACCGGTGAGATCATGACCTGAGCCAAAGTTGGATACTTAACTGATTAAGCTACCCAGGTGCTCCTTCCACCGATTTTCTTAACTACATCCTCCTTTTTTGGCAGAGAGTCTTGTATCTTCACTTAAAAAAAAATTTTTTTTAATGTTTATTTTTGAGAGAGAGAGAGAGAGAGAGAGGGAGAGAGAGAGAGTGTGAGTAGGGGAAGGGCAGAGAGATGGAGGCACAGACTCTGAAAAGGCTCCAGGCTCTAAGCTGTCAGCACAGAACCAGATGCAGGGCTTGAACCTACCAGCTACAAGAGCATGACCGGTGCCGAAGTAGGACGCTTAACTGACTGAGCCACCCAGAAGCTCTTATCTTCACTTTTAAGGATTTTCAGATTTTTACTTAATTTGCACAATGACATCTATTTCTTTCCTACAGTTTTTGTCCCAAAGACAGCTAATATCCAATTCTGGTTTTGACAGATTGTATTGTAAGTCTGGTGAATAGCTGTTAGGTTGGATTTTTTTCAAACATTTTCTTGCTTTAGTTCCACTGTTCTTGGTTCTTTCTTTCTTTCTTTCTTTCTTTTTGAGAGAGAGAGAGGGCAGAAGTGAGTGAGGGGCAGAGAGAGTGAGGAGAGAGAGAGAAGGAGGGCTTACTTGAATTGGAGCTGGTGCTTACCTGAAGCAGGGCTGGAGCTCACCATGCAGGACTTGAACTCAGGAACTGTGAGAACATAACCTCGGCAAAAGTCAGATGCTTAAAGACTGAGCTACGCAGGCACCTGTTTTTTTTTGTTTTTTTGTTTTTTTTTTTTTCCTGCTAGTCTTTTCCCTGGACTCCTTTATCAGTTTTGGAGTACTTTCTCAAGTGTTTTTCTTCAGAGGGGGTGTATAAGAGAAAGTTTCAGAGTCCCTGCCTGTCTTCAGATATCTTTTGTCCTCACATTTGCTTAACAGTATGGCTGGAGAGGGACTTTCCTTTCAGAATAATTTCTTCCATACAAAGTTTCATGTAAGAAACAGAATTTTTATTATTTTAACAATTGGTGTCAGAATTCATTTAAGGGAGGGGACTGTTTCAAGGATGGGAAAATATATACTGTTAAGTTCTTGTGGATAGAAGAGAAGGGCAGGAGTGTTTGGGAGAGACCAGGGGGAAAAGGATATCAGCCACACTGCTCATTATGAGACAAGGCTGGAGATTTGAACTGGTTCCAAGAGAGCAGAAGATTGGAGGGGGTGCCTGTCTAATGCCCAGGATGTAATGAAATATATGGCTGATGTGGTGCTTTTGAAGAAATACGTCCATAAATTCTTTAATACTCCTGGGGCACATGGGTGGCTCAGTTGGTGAAGTGACTGAGTTGGTTAAGTGATCAAGAGTCAGTGACTCTTTTTATTTTTTTTATTAAAAAAAATTTTTTTTTAACGTTTATTTATTTTTGAGACAGAGAGAGACAGAGCATGAACAGGGGAGGAGCAGAGAGAGAGGGAGACACAGAATCTGAAACAGGCTCCAGGCTCTGAGCTGTCAGCACAGAGCCCGACGTGGGGCTTGAACTCACAGACCGTGAGATCATGACCGGAGCCGAAGTCAGACGCTTAACCGACCAAGCCACCCAGGCGCCCCAAGAGTCAGTGACTCTTGATCTCAGCTCAGGTCTTGATCTCCGGGTTAAGAGTTCAAACCTTGCATTGGTCTCTGCACTGGGCGTGGAGCCTACTTAAAAAATAACAACAATAACAAATTCTTTAATACTCCTCTCTTCAAGAGATAGAACTTAGTTCTCTTTCCCTTAAGTGTGGGCTAGACTTGGTGATTTGTTTCTAATGAACAGAAAATAAAATAGAAGTAATGGTATGTGACTTCGGCACTGTGGCTTCTGTTTTGATTACAGGATCTCCTCTTTCCTGGAATTCTTGCTCTGGGGGAAGCCACATAACGACATAGAAGTCTGACTATCCTGAGACTGCCATGCTGAGGCGAAGCCCAAGCTAGTCATGTGGAAAGGCAGCATCACAGAAAGTAACCCATCCTGCCTCCAGCTAGCCAACTGTTCTCAGCTCGGGTGCCATGCATGGACATGAGGGAGCCATCTTGGTCATTCCTGACCTAGAAGATACATCACAGAGAACAACTGAGGCCCCAGACAGATGGCCCTAGGTGAGCTGTTTCAGCCATCTATAGCCATATTAGGCACTCCAGTTGGTGTCCCAGATATCTAAGCACAGAGATGAATCATCCATCCTATATTCTGTGCAATTCTGACCCTATAGAATCATGAGTATATTAAATGGTTGTTACTTTATACTATGAAGTTTTGGGGTGGTTTGTTACATAATAATAAACAACTGGAATAATCACACAATTATAAATGTTAAACTAACTCAGGCATTCTTTTTTAAAATTTTTTTATTTTTATTATTAAAAATTTTTTTTTTAATATTTATTTATTTTTGAGAGAGAGACAGAGTATGAATGGGGGAGGAGCAGAGAGCGAGGGAGACACAGAATCTGAAGCAGGCCCCAGGCTCTGAACTGTCAGCACAGAGCCCGACATGGGGTTCGAACCCATGAACCATGAGATCATGACCTGAGCTGAAGTTGGACGCTTACCGACTGAGCCACCCAGGCGCCCCTAAACTAACTCAGGCATTCTTAAAAATATCTTTACTGGGGCACCTGGGTGGCTCAGTCAATTGAGGGTCCTACTTCACGTCACGATCTTGTAGTGTGTGGGTTTGAGCCCCGCATCAATCTGGTTGCTGTCAGCCTGTCAGCATGGAATCTGCTTTGAATCTCCTGTCTCCCTCTCTCTGCCCCTCCCCGGCTTGCACTCTCCCATAAATAAATAAATCTTAAAAAAATATATTTGCTAAACTTTTTTTTTTTTAATTGCAGGAATAATACCTGTTTGTTGTATCACATTCAAATATAGGAGTATTGTTTAGGGTTGGGACCTTGTGGTACTTATCTCCATGGCTTCAGTACCTAGCTTAAGGCCTGGACTTCCAGAAGCGTGACAAATTTACTGGATAAATGATTCTTGCCTTCCTTTTCTCATCTCCTTCCTTACTACCTTCCCTCTCACATTCAAAAGATCAAACCCTAAAAGTTCTGAAATGGTGCACTAGGGGTCGTTTTAGCTGCTCTGGGGGCCAGGGGATAATCAGACCTCATGAATGGTGGGCTGGCCAGGTCTCAGGAGAGGGGTGCTGGCTGTCTCTATTCCAAGCCCCTCTGAGCACCCCTCTTGGTTAGAGGTTAGGTTGTGGATTACACGAACCGAACTTTCCCAAGATTTTCTAGAGTAACAGATTTGGGGATATAACAGCTCAACTACAATGTTATGAGGCATTTGAAGGGGGGAGAAATTTCTGGATGACAACAGGCTATCTGGCTTTGGGCATGTCACCCATTCTCTGGCCTCACTTTTCTCTTTATGAGTCCCCTTTGCCAAAGCCCAGCCTGGGAAAAACCTGAGGTCATTAAAAGTGGGGTCCGGCAGTCTCCCAAAATACCAAGAACAAGTTCACCCCTCCAATGCTTCAAATTCTTTAGAAAATGTGGGCTGACACTGTGGAAAGGACAAGCTACAAAACAGTCCGTACAGAGTGTTCTCTGTTCGTAACTTTTTCTGGTCTCTCTGCATAGAACCAAGTTGGGGGAGGCTGTTTGCCAATATGTTATCTGTGGTTATCTGAGGGAGTGGGAGGAAATTATTCCTGGTAATTTTTATTTTCTTTTTGGTGTGCCTCCAGATGTACTACAATGAATACCTATTACTTTGCATAATCAAGAAATTAAAAAAAAATTTTAATAGACAATTTGGCATGTGTTCTTTGTCATGCTCAGTAGGTACACAAGCTCTTCTAGGTAGAAGTGAAAAAAAAGAGGGAGCCCTGTTAGTGGAGACTGTGATGTTTTCTAATGTATTAGCTTTCTTTCCATTGCTGTGTAACAAATGAGTTAGGGACTTAGAGAAGCACACATTTATTACCTCATGGTTTCTGTGGGTTGAGAGTCCAGGCATGGCTTGGCTGACTCCTCTTCTCAAGGACTCACAAGGCACCAGCCAAAGTGTTGGCCAGACTTCATTCTCATCAAGGGGCATGAATGGGGAAAAACCTGTTCACAAGGTCACTAAGGTTGTTAACAGAATTCAAGGCTGTAAGATCGAGGGCCCCAGCTTCTTCCTTTGTCTGGAGGCCACCCTTTGCTCCTAGAGGCTGTCTGTAATTTTTGCCATGTGGGCTTTCCCAACATGGCCACTTACTTCAACAAATCAGCAAGAAGAGCCGGTAGAGCAATTTTGCTAGCAAGATGGGGTTTTATATAATGCAATGAAATCACAGAGGGACATCCCATCACTTTTGCCAGATGGTATTGGTTAGAAGCAAATCACAAGTCCCACGTCAGGGGGAAGTCCAACTGAAGCCGAATGGATTACTCAAAGGTGTTGTTATGAACTGAACGTTGTGTGTTATGAACAGAATCGTGTGGAAGCCTTAATCCCCGGCATGGCTGTATTTGGAGATGGGACCTCTACAGAAGAAATAAGAGGAGGTACCAAAGATCTCACTCTGTCCGCTCACACACACATTGAGGAAAGGCCATGTGAGGCTGTTGCAAAAAGGTAGTCATCTGCAAGCCAGGAGGAGGGCCCTTACTACAAACCAAATTGGCAGGTCACCCTGATCTCAGACTTCCAGCCTCTACAACTGTGAGAGAATAAGTTTTTGTTGAGTAGACCATCCAGTCTATGGTATTCTCTTATGGCACCCTGAACTAAGACAGGTGTGAACGCCAGAAGGCACTGATCATAGTGGGGGCACCTTAGAGTTTGTCTGCCACAGTTAATATTGTGAAGTTGGCTGGAATTTTAAGTAAAAATTCCCAAAGCTTCTAGGTAACACACAGGATGTTAAAAAATGCAGACTGTTCTCAGTTTCTCATTCTGTAGGCCAGTGTGTGGCCTGGGAAGTTTTAATGAGCTTTCTCATGGTGACTCTAATGCTGGGGTAGGGAGTCCACAGTTGAAGGTTAGAGTCAACAGCTTCAAATCCCCAGCCCTGCCATTTCTTATCTATAGGACCTGAGATCAGTGACTTCTCCTTTCAGCCAAAGTTTCTTAATCTGATATAATGTGGCAAGTTACTGAAATAAAAAAAAGAAAAACACCCTCTAATGTCAGTAGTTCCTTTCTGCAGCTGAGCCCTAGCAAAAGGAGGCTGGAATTTCTGCCTTATACCCCCATCCCCTTAGTGTTTAATGTTTCAAGGCCATGGAAAATTTGAAATCAGAAGGGGGACAGGATTTGGAACATGTTCAAACATGGAAGTGACCTGGGTCTTGCTTGTCCTTGCATTGCTTCTTTTTTGGGGGAACTGAAATAAACCACTGGCAGTGAAGAAGGGGAAGGTCCAGGTGTATGTCTGAGGAACTGAGGTAAGGGCCAGTGTCCCTGGATACCAGAAGGAAAAGAAGTCCTCAGCCATAATGTCATGAGAAGGGCAGAGAAGCCTCCATGTGGGGCCTGTTTTCTGACATTACAAAGAGCCCATGGCTGGGGTGGGGCTGTATGTGGGCAAGCTGACTCAGGGCAGTATTAAACGACCTATAGAGAGATAAAGACTTAAGGAACTTTTTGCACTAGGGCTAGGGAATAAAACTCACACCAGAAAGGTGTCAGATGATGGTGTAAACTGCAGAGCACAGCACCTGGCACGAACTAAAGGTTTTTTCTTAAATGAAAGTTATTATTCTATTATGTGAAAATCTCCTGGTTTGAATGCCTATAAAACTCTTACCTCTGTTATTTATCCACCACCATGGGTCCCACTGATTTCCAGGCTGAAAGAGATCTGTCATTTAGAGGATGGGGTTTTGGTTAGAAATCTGAGTAGAAGACCACCTACAAGATGAGGGACTCAGGTTTTCCTCCTCTGTAATGACTAGAATATTCTGAGTATTAACTGAGTTAACAGGCAGAGGGCTTAGTTCCATTCTTAGCACTAATAAATGATAATTACTAGTACATATTATAATATTGATATACCAAATGCTGGCCAGAATTGGCAGACTGAGTGGCATGGATGTGTTTCAGGCTGTTAACCAAAGGGTATTTGAGAGAAATATACCACCAGAACCAGATTCCTGGGCATGGGGCCTGCATGCATATTTAGGACCCCATACTTAGAAGAGTCCTGTGCTCAGGAGGGCCTCACATTGGCTTAATGCTCTGCTGCTGCCATCTTGAAATTCTTTTTTTTAAAAAAATTTTTTTTTTCAACGTTTATTTATTTTTCGGACAGAGAGAGACAGAGCATGAACGGGGGAGGGGCAGAGAGAGAGGGAGACACAGAATCTGAAACAGGCTCCAGGCTCCGAGCCATCAGCCCAGAGCCCGACGCGGGGCTCGAACTCACGGACCGCGAGATCGTGACCTGGCTGAAGTCGGACGCTTAACCGACTGCGCCACCCAGGCGCCCCTGAAATTCTTTTTTTAAAAAAATGTTTATTTATTTATTTATTTTTGTGGGGGGTAGGGACAGAGAGAGGGGGAGAGAATCCCAAGCAGGCTCTGTGCTGTCAGTGTAGAGCCCAACATGGGGCTCAAACTCACAAACTGTGAGATCATTACCTGAGCTGAAATCAAGAGTCAGATGGTTTACCCAACTGAGCTACCTAGGCACCCTGAGCCATCTTGAAATTCTTAATAATTTTTGAACAAGGGCCTTTGTCTTTTCATTTTGCACTGGGGTCCACAAATTATGTAACTGGACCTGTAACACCACATTTTGACTCAAGTTCATAGTAGTAACCTGCATATAGTTTTCAAATTTCTTACAGCCATTTTTCTTATGTCTCTATATATCTTGAGCACCCTCCTCCATAAAAAATTTCACAAGGTAGGGATAGAAGGTGGACACAATAGGATTAGGAAAAGGGGGAGAACCAGAGTTGGGGAGAGTATGTGAGGATCTTCTCCATATCAACTTGGTACACAGAGATGTGTAAAAGGAAGTTGGTTTCTTGAAAGGCCCATATGTGAGGAACATGGAAGCTTGACTCAAATTTTCTAAGTGGAAGATAGACCAGAATGAGAGAAGCAAGGGAGGGGGAACAAGCAGGTTCTGCTTCTCCCCCTTAGGCCCAAGGACAAGCACAGAAAGTAAAGCCAAAAGTACCTACTTATCATAAAACAGGTCCAAATAGGCAAGGTCTGGCTCTGGAGGACAAAATATGATTAGAGTGGGGCTCTTTGCTTAAAAGAGGGGACTGGGAGAGGTATCTAGGCAAAGAGCCATAAATATAGCCTGAGCCCTCGTTCCCTTTTTGGGTGCCCAAGGCCCGAGGAAACAGCAATCCATTTGGCAAAGCGCTAAAAAAAACTTGGTATCAACTTGCTTGTCAGCCAAGGCCAAGGATGCCTGCTTTTATAGACTTGAGGTTTCTTGAAATTTTCCACATTTACTTTTGATTACTGAAAGATTTCCCATCATTAGAGAAAATGAAATATCTCAGAGTGGCTAGGGGTTTTGCTTTGGGGCAGGGAGTGATAGGAAGAAGCCATGTAATTACTTAGATCCTCTGTAGGGACCACAGGAGGTTTGATGGTCTCCTGCCACAGGCTGCCTTTCATGGAGACCCCAGCTGAGCCCTGCCTTTGGGATGGCTTTCTGGGCTGTCTCAGCTCAGTGGTGATGGCGGCAGATATGTGTGGGTGGCCTTGGACTCTAATTTCATGCTTGTTTTGTCATAAACTTTTCAAAATTTGTGGTATAACTGATCACATTGTAAAATGAATTTTGTAACAGACACACAACAATATACTTCAGCATAATTGTGCTGGTCACAATGCAACCAAAGGATTTAAACATGTTAATTCATAGTACGCTACAGGCAATGTGTTCTGAAGATGGGACAGAAGTTAACACCATCTTGAGGACTGTAGTCATTATCTTTTGACCATGTCAGGAAATCTTTGTGGTAAGAATGAAGTGGGCTTGATGGTCCTCCTATCATCCTCTCCCTCCCTCCCACCAACTCCGCAGTCTTTGAAGCCCTGATCTGTGTATATCTCCAGAGTCCTGGACCATCTAAAACAGCATCTGAAGTTGAATACCTTCTCTGGGAAAACTATTTTCTCCCCAAATCCAGACAGTCCCAGACATCTTCTGAACTTGAGAAATCAGAGTTCTTGTCCAAAGAAGCCTGGCATTGAGTCAGGCAAACGTAGCTGGATGTTTCTGTTCTGTTGCTTTTGCCCCAGGAGAATGACAATAACAAGCCTGGGGCTTCCCGAGGCCCCTCAGTGCTTGCCACTTGATGAAATTTGGCTTTGGCCAATTTTCCCTGACCTAATGACTAGGTCTGATTTCAGCTACTTTCCTTAAGATTCGAAGTCCTGGCAGTCCAGGATGGCAACCTGGGATAAAGCCATAGGTCTTCTGGGATAGTCAGAATTATACCTGAACAGAAAACAGAAAAATACCTTTTATTCTTGTTGGTGTGAATGATCAGGATTCTTAACTGTGACTTAAACCTGCTTGTTGTTGTTGTTGTTGTTTTAAACGAGGAGCAGTTGGGAGTGCTGAGTCTCAATGTGACAGTGAAGTGGTGAGCCACTCATCTGTCTGGAGCATGCCCAGATTGGCCACCTGCTCTGACAGATGAGGAAGAACATATTTCTATGAATGAGAATTGAGCCTCCTTAATCCAGGCTTTCTGCCACATTTGCTAACAGGCCAGCTGGCATGGGTGGCATCCAAGGACCTCAGCCCACAAGAGAAATGGAATGTGACATGTTTTGCTGCCACCAGCACTCCCAAGAGTGATAGGGCAAATAAGGAATTGATTTTTCTTATAAAAGAGATTGAATATGATGGCATGTATGCCATTGACACTGGCAAGTTGAGATTAAAAAGATGGCAGGGGAATGGCTGGCTGGCTGAGCTGAGAGGCTTCCAGGCTATTGTTGCCTTAATGTTACTACTAACAACAACTGCCATTTACTAAGGGCTTATTGGGTGCCAGGCACTGTGCTCAGTACTGTGTGTCCCAATCCTCACATTCTTTGAGATTGGGACTGTTGCTATTCTTCCTTTTATGAATAAAGAAATTGGCTCAGAGAGGTTAAGCAGCTTGCCAGTGTCTTCAGTTCTGCCAACGCAGAAACTTCTGTGGCTCAATCTACTGGAGTTAACAGGTTCTAAGTTTCTGCCTCTTATGGACTGATCTCATAATATTTTCTAAACATTACATGTCAGGTGCTGGTAATAAATTGAAATGGGATGGCTTAGTTAGGACTTTGTCCATTTCATGAAAAGAGAAGACAACTCAAATGAAATAGGTGAAAGTTGGATTTACTGGCTTGCAAAAAAAGGCCAGGGTTAGTTTAGCTTCAGGAATGGCTGGACCCTGGGGGGACAATATCTTTGAGGATGCTCTTTCTTAGGCCCCTGTGCATGTTCCATTCTCAGGCAGTCTCCTTAAGGTAGCAAGATGGTTACCAGCAGTACCAGACTGATAGCCTTACAGTTCTAAATTTGGTGGATCCAAAACAAAAAGAAATGCCTTTCTCCATTGTTTAAACACCCCCGCCCCCATCCTCTCACCTCTCAGAATTAACTTCTAGTTTCTATACGATTGGTTTGGCTTAGATCATGTGTTCATCCCTTACGTAAATACCCTGATCAAGGGGCTGCAGGGCTCTGGTCAGTAAGTCTTGGTTATGTGCTCACCCTGGAGCCAGGGGTAGTTAGCATACAAAAAGTCCTGGAGGGAAATTCAAAAGAAGTGGCGATGGATAATGAGAATACAAAAGCAATAGATGTCCACAGCAGTGGGAACTCCGGGAGCATAAAGAATGGGCACCTGGCTAATAAAGCAACTGATTATGATGGGAGACACAGCCTAGTTCTTGACCTGACCAGTCATCCACTTAGGGCACTGCACTTTTTGTCAGTCCAGCTAGGGGGCAGATTGCTTTGGTAGCATAAAAATTAGAACAGATGGACTGAGAAGGTACTAAGAAATATTCCCATCAAAGTATTTGTGGGCAGATTAGGTTCAGCTGTGAAGGAGAGAAACCCTCAAGTACCAATTAGGTAAAGAGGATAGAAGCTTTTCTTATAAACAAAGCCCAGAGGTAAACAGTTCAGGCGTATGGTGGCTCCGTATTCATCACAAACCTAAGCTCCTTCTAGCTTATTGCTCCATCACCATTCACACACAGCTCCTTCTCCTTCATAGTCTATGACATGCTCAAGTTCCAGCCGCCAAGCCCACATTGCAGTCAGCAGAATGGAAGAGATGGGCACACATTCTTTTATGGACAAGTTGCAGCAGTTGCTCATGCCCTATTGGCTAAAATGTAGTCAGTGGGCTATACCTACAAGCAAAGGAGGCTGGGAAATGTGTTTATTCTGGGCAGAACAGACACAAGGAGACAACCAATCTTTGTCAGAACGTGGCACCTTAATGAACAGCTCTTTGTTGCACAGAGTGGCCTATCCAAAGGCTAAGGACCTGTCACTTGGAAACCAAGCACGTTCAAAAAGCAACCCTAAATATGTAAAATGTAACTAACCATATTCTTTGTTGCCCTTTGATGATCATTCTTTGATTAGCATATTTTAATTACAAAATGTCCAGTTGCAATTTAATTGCTTCTTTAAAAAATATATTTAAATTGGGGTGCCTGGGTGGCTCAGGTGATTAAGCATCTGACTTCAGCCTAGGTCATCATCTCGCCGTTCCCGGGTTTAAGCCCCACCTTAGGCTCTGTGCTTACAGCTTGGAGCCTGTTTCAGATTCTGTGTCTCTTTCTCTTTCTCTTCCCCTCTCCCACTCACGTTCTGTCTCTCTCTGTCTAAAATAAATAAACGTTAAAAATTAAAAAAATATATATATATATTATTTCTTAGAAAGAAGTTCGTTTTTTATTTTAAAAAGGCATATATTTCCCACAACTAGTGAAACAATGCCAATATGTAGAAAGTACTAAATTTCTTCAAACTCTTCAGTTTACACCTAATAGTCTGCTGTGTGTCCACCTTTCTTTCATGATCATTTATTCACTGAGACATTTGTAGGTTTTGTTTTCACAAAAAGGGGCTCACGATATACATTATTCTGTAACTTTGTCTTTTCACTTAAACATATCATGGACATGCCACAAGAGCTAGAAATCTCACTTATTCTTTTATACAGCACCATAATACTCCAGAGTGTGGCTGTTCTATAAATGATTCAACCATTCCCCTTTGATGGACTCTCAAATTGTTTCCATTTTTCTGTTACCACAGGCTGTGTTGCAGCTAATGTCTCCTACTGATGTCCTTGTATCTCAGTGCTTTTAGTTCTTTGAGACAGTTTTTCAAAGTGGGACTGCTAGGTTAAAAGATGCATTTAAAAATTGTAATTGATATGGCCAGATTATTTTAAAAGACTGGAACAATCCACATTCGCACCAACAATGTACAAAGTTGTCATTTATCCTAATTATTGCCAGCACTGATCATTGTTCTTTTAAATTTTGCATCTGATTGGCAGGTGACCAATGGTACTGGGTTTTGATTTACATTTCACTGACCAAGTGTACACTTGATCCGCTTTCATATGCTTATTGAAATGCCAGAGAGAATAATGGTTTGAAACATGGACTCAAGAGTCGAATTACTTGGGTTTGTGTCATAGCTCAAGACGTGGGACCACCTATTGTATGACTTGGGCAAGTTACTTTACTCCTCTGAGCCTGTTTTCGTAGCTGTAAAATAAGGACATTACCTATCTCCAAGGGTAAATAATACTTGTAAAGTGAAACAATGTCTACCGCATAGCAAGTTCTAAATAAATGGTTAGTGATAATTATTGTTGATCTTTTAGATTTCTTGCATTGCTATTGGGATGACTGTTTTGTAGTAATCAATACGTAGGAATTCTCTGTATACTAGGGATATTACTTCTATTTCTGTCACTTGTGCTGGAAAATTTTTCCCATCTGTCAGGTGTCTTTTATAGAACCAAGACTTGTTCTCCCCAAAGTTGCTCATGTAGTCAAATATGTCTATAATTTCCTTGAGGGCTTCTAGATTTTGTTTTGCTTATGATTCCCCATCATAAGATTACAAAGTCTCCTAAAAATGCTTCCAATATTTCATTTTAGCATTTAAATTTGTAGTCCCTCTGGCATTGTGTATCTTTTGAGTCAGGGATTTGGTTGCGTTTTAGGCATTTACTGTAGTTCTATATAGTAGTAACATATGATATTTAATTTAGAAACTTCATGGAAAGAGATATTTGGAAGAAAATATAGTATTCACAGAAATAGGTAATCAATTGGGTAGTTTTTTTTTTTTTTAATCTTTTAATGTTTATTTTTAGGAGAGAGACAGAGCACGAGTGGGGGAGGGGCAGAGAGAGAGAGAGAGAGAGAGAGAGAGAGAGAATCTGAAGCAGGCTCCAGACTCTGAGCTGTCAGCACAGGTTCGAAGCGGGGCTCAAACTCATAGACTGAGAGCATGACCTGAGCTGAAGTCAGACGCTTAACCAACTGAGCCACCCAGGTGCCCCCAATTGGGTAGTTCTGAATACCAATGGGTTTTGATTTTATTCTTTTAATGGAATCTTCTCTTTACATACATGGAATCCTGGGTGGTCAGTTAAGTGTCTGACTGGCTCAGGTCATAATCTTGCAGTTCTTGGGTTTGAGCCCCGTGTCAGGCTCTGTGCTGACAGCTCAGAACCTGGAGCCTGCTTTGGATTCTGTGTCTCCCTCTCTCTCTCTCTGCCCCTCCCCTGCTGTGCTCTCTCTCAAAAATAAATAAATAAATAAATAAATAAAAACTAAAAGAAACCACATGGAATCCTTTTTTCATATGAAATATTATAGGAAACTCCAATATATGAAGTTGAGCTGTTCCTGTTTCAAGTGGTGAAAGATAAAAGGCTTGAGTTAAGATAACAAAAAGCCTTGTAAACATGGATAAAGTTCCAGAATAAAAATTGAGATTTTATTCTGAAACAACTGGAGAACCATTAAAAGGTTTTAGGCAGGGAGTGACTCAATCAGATCTGCGTATCAAAGATTACTCCAGCTGCTCTGTAAAGAACAGACTATAGTAGGACAACAGCAGAGACAGTGACACTAGAATGGCATCACAGTAGTCCTAGCAATAGATACATTGGACAAGGATGATAGAAGCAGTTTTAAGGTATATTTATTTACATGATACACCAAGAGAGTTTAATGACTAACAGGGATGTCTGGGGTGACAGGGGAGAAGGAAATGACAAGAATAATTCCTGTGTTCTGGTTTGAGAAACAGATAAATGGGTGGTGCCATTTATCAAGAACAGAACACTAGAAGAGCAGATTTTGAGGGGGAAAATGATGGGGTCAGTGTGAAGTATCTGTGTGTTCATCAAGCAGAGGGACATCCAAATGCCAGGTGGACTTTCAGATCTAAAGCTCAGGAAATGCATCTGGGCTGAAAATAGGACTCTGGAAGTTATCAACATATAGTTGGACACCAAAGCCATGGAAATTGAGATTTTTCAGAGTAGGGCAAGAAAGCCCAAGACATAGGAGGGGCACTGATTCACTTGGGGTTCTCTGACTGTAAGCAACAAAAATTGACCCTGGCTACAAGAGCCTCTGCATATAGTTATACAGGGATATCTTTCGCAGCCATATGTAACAGCCTGTACGGCCAATGGAATTTATTGGAAGGATATAATAAGGCAGTTCCCAAGAATTAGAGAAGCTTAACATTCAAGAAAATCAGGAAATCTGGGCAACTGAGGAAGTCTCAGTAACATGAACTCATATGCCCCTTACAAATTATTTTCTGGTAGCATGGGAGAAGGGCAGTTTCCCAAAGGGAAGGTGAAGTGCTGCTTTCAAAGGAGGAAAAAGGCACTGGGCAGATGAATATAGCTGTCCATTATGTTACATCCTTTGGCTGTCCAGAACATGCATTCTTCAACATGAATAATTTTATAAATGTTTCCATTCAATATACTGTAGAAAATGGATTCTTCTCCCCCAGGAGAGAACTTAAAAATAATTTCCATGTATCACATTCAGTGTCAAACCTAAGATTTCTGGGTGATAGTCTCCTTCAGTTATTAAACTAAGGTGTGCCTTGAAATGTACAACTTATGCATCTGCTGGCATATTTAACCATCACCAACACACCTGTATACATTAGTGAAAAGACACTGCCAGTAGAACAGCTTTCTTATCCATTTAAAATTGTTCTATTGTCAACAGCTACCTGGTTATCCAAATTTTGCTGTCACTAGGCACATGCTTCCAAATGACAAGGGGGAAGTACCTGTACCGGCTCCTTTGCCAATAAGAATTGCTCATTTCCCCCACCCTGGGACACAGAGCAAGTTTTTGCTGCTTGTATTTCAGTCTCAGTTCCAGATCTTCCATGTTCCTCAGGGTCTGAAGCTTAATTCCCTGGTATCAATTCCTGTTATCATTCAGTAATTTGGATGCAAGCAATACAAACCTGCTTTAGCTAACAAATGAAAAGGGAACATATTTTATGGATACATGGGGGTCTATAAAAATCAAAGTAAAACTTGGGATAGCTGGGCCTTGACAACAGGAACCAGGGAACCAAGAGGGATGTCCTTGCACCAATTCTGATAGAGTTTCCTTGGAACACTACCATCAGAATGACCCGGCTCCTGATTTTGGGTCCCTAAGACTCAAAAGTCATCCCAAAGAAAAGTGGGGATCTATCACTAAAGGAAAGGAGAAATGACTCAGGGGAGGCAAAAATCAATGGATGACCATTATACTAATATTTAAATGATGGGGAGAAGAAAAGTATCTACAGTGGAGCATAGCCAGAAAGGCAGGAAGAAAATGAGAAATGTCACAACACCTAAGGGAAAAAAGAGTGCCAAGGTGTGTTGGGAGCAGTCTGCTGGAAGTTCACGGAAGAGGTACATGTACTGGACTTTGCAATAAAAAGGCCACTATTGAACTTGACTGTAGTGAGGTTAAGAATAATCAAGGATTTCAAAGAAAATGTGATTTTTTCTCCCCTTCTACCTACCCAGTGTGAACACTGCAATAAGCCTTAGTAGATCAATATCAGTTAAGAACTGGTGAATCACTGATGAACACTGATACTATGATATCCTGATAGTCCAAATACACTCATTTAAAGACATAGGCTTAGATAATTAAAAAAAAAAATTACTGAATTCTGAGTTCCTCAAACAAGGTACAATGACCTTGTCAGTTTCAGTACTGGATGATGAATATATTTATCTAAATATTCACTAACATGAAGATAGGTATTTTGTATTATTTGACAAAATAGGCTTGGTGGTAAGTAACTTGCCAGAGTCAAACAATAAGCAATAAATTTAATTTTTAAAATTCTTTTATTTTAAATAAAGTTTAAAAGTAATGTGAGTAGTGTAAAATATTCAAATACAGAAATGTATAAAGTTGAAAGTCTCATGTAATCTACACTATTCGAAGAAAGCCATTAGTAGACTTTTCTATGCATCATAAACACAAATTTTTAAGTGAGTTCACACTATACATTTTTCTATTAATAGTTTCACTTAATATATCATGGCCATTTTCCCATGTCCATACACAATACATGTACTTTATTAATTTTAACAGACATGTAGATTTCCTTATATGGCTGAACCATATTATTCAACAATCCTTTATGGATAAACACTTAGGTTTTCCTCTATATTTTTCTACCATGTAATTTTTATGCTTCGGTAGTAACTTAAACATTGTCACTTCTTGTTTCACTTTGTCTTCTGGCATGGAAAATAAATTTCAGTGTGGCCATGACCTCTAGTTTAATAAATATTTGGATTTGTCAAGTTTTGATATTGGTAGATAGTATTTAGTCAGGGCTGACTCAATTTTAAACAATAGAAACCCAACTCAAAGTAACTTAAAGCAAAAAAGGGTATTTATTGGCTCACATAACTGAAAAGTCCATAGGGATAAACTAGCTTCAGGCACGGTTGGATCCAGGGGCATAAACATTGTCATCAGGACTCAAGTCTCTCCATCATTTGGCTCTGCTTTCCTTTGCACTGGCTTCATTCTCTGGCTCATTTGATAGGGTGGGCCCTGTTGGTTAGAACTTTTCATACTACAAAGTCAAGCAATCTCAGTAAAGAGAGCTCCTGAGCCTCTCCTCCACAGTTCAGTAAAACTCCTAGGGCTGAGTATCACTGGACCAGCTTGAATCACACGGCCATTCCAGAACCAATTACTATGGTGAAGGAGATGGACCATGCTGATTGATCAGGTCTGAATTACATGTCCACCCAAGAAGCTTAAAGTTAGGCCAGACTGTTTGAACCATGTGGACTAGAAACAGAGAAGTGGTTCCAAGAAACATCAGAGTTGTTACAATGAGATGGAATGAATGCTGGTCAATCAAAAACAACTGATGCCAATGATAAGACCAGATACTAAAAAAGTTTAGTCTGTGTTCAGTAACAGCTGGCATTGTTACTTTCTTGACAATAAAAGAATTCTGAAAAAACGTCATGAGTAAGTTTGTCCTGTACTCAGGAAGCTTGTAATCCATTTGAATGGAATAATCATATCCAATAGCATACTTTGGATGATGCAATAAAGTTTCAATAAAAGTAAAACTCAGTGGCCATGAATCTGACAGCCCAACCATCTTGCTGACATGAAGCAGGACAACTAGCCTCCCACTGGCAAATAGTTCTGTGAGACTACTGAAGTCAGTGGTAAATTTTAAGTTCAGTGGAAAGCTCTTGTGTTTCTTTAGTCTTTCGCCAAGTTGAACTGGAACATTTCTGTCATCTCTGTATTATTGCAGAAGAGAGGAATGGACAGAGCTTGTAATCTGCTGTACTCCTTCAGATTGGGTGGAAAGGATCTCAGGTGCTGAAAATGATCAAATATATATAGGCATAGAGGCTTACTCTGCATTAAAAACAAAACAAAATGAACAAACAAAAAGGCTGCTGGTCAAGGAGTACATAGCATGGTCCTTCCAGTTATGAATAGTAAGTCCTGGGGGCTGGGGGGGAGGTGAGGTGCAGGTTGCTTCTGTTCAAAATTCCCTGGTGGAACTGGGTGTAAGATAGGCTGATACCAGTTGTAGTCTTCTCAAGCACAGCCAGTCTGATTGCAACATGTCAAAAAAGGCAGACGAGGGCTGAGTCAGGTAAACAGGTAAATAGAGTACCTTCAGCAGGGCTAGCCACACCAATAGCCAGGATGTGATCTGGAAGAATGGGCAGATTAATATCAAAGCTCTGTAAATTAGCTTTCACCCTGAGTCCTCCAGGGTTATTCCATAGGGTTGACTCTGGATACCATTTTCTGATCTTAAAGGGCCAGTCAGGTATAGCAGCTTTAATTTTCCTGTTTATCTGCCCAGGAACTTTCAGCTCAGTAGAAGGCTATATTCTCAATTCAGACTTGAGGTTCTGTTGAGGAGTCTATGCTACATCTGGGAATGACAAGGTTGGGAGAGCCAGATTCATCAAGGTTGGCCCTACTCTCTTTGGTAATCAAGTCTCCACCTTCTGAAACTCAGTCCATCTCTGAGAATCAGCTTAAAAACAAGGCCTTAGATTGGTGGGTGGTGCTGCTGAGACTTATATTGAGATCTGAAGCAGGGAGATAGTAGGTAAGATCCTAGGTTTCAGTTTTAGGCTTTCTGCATTTTCAACTATCAATTCTTATACACAGAGCATATTAGACTCTTGAACAGATGATCATCCTCACCTTAAGCCCCTCATTTTGACTGCATTTGACAGGATTAAAGGGAATGACTGGCAGTGTAGACCAATGTCTTTTTCTGTAATGTACAGGAGAAAGAGAAAATTGAGCTGATGTTTTGAAGGTAGTAGAAAAATGGAGTCTGTAGATAACTTCTTATTAACAAACAATAGTTGTATATACAAGCAGCTAGTCATTAGATTTTTTATTAGTTGAGGATGTGCAGGCCTTGTTTGATGATTTGTAGACAGAGTCATGTAATCAGGGTTAGTCTAAAGAGTAAGAGACAAAGATACAAAGAAATCATTCCCAACATTTAACCAGTGCATTCATTAAAGTAGTTGAGGACAGCTGCCCCTTAAGTAGACTGTGAAGTAAGAGAATGAGATTTTTCTCATGACAAAAATCGAAGTCTACTTGTTTGACATGATCTGGTCTGGGAGTTCATGAATTGAATCCATCCTGCAGAAACAGGTAAGTGTCTTAATGCCTGAGAGTATCTCATAGCAAGGAATGAAGTCAGCCACTCTGAATCAGTGTAAAACAATATTGAGACAGATGAAATTCCATTAAAATATCCACAAGGACAAGACACTGTGGTCTTGTGACATTAGGAAGAAGCTGCAGGAAGCTCTTGAGTCTACTGATAAAATTCTTAGCTGCAGGCTTTGTAGATTTTTTTTCAAGTCAGTCTACATTTTCAGCAAAAAGGTAGATATGCAACTTGAGATGCCCAGCAAGCAAGCTCCATGGCCTGGTCAAAAGGTCTACCTCCAAATAATCCTAACACCTGTAGTTGATGGTACCTGACATCAAAAGGTCCAGCATAAAAGAACATCTCTCATTGGTTAGAAGAAAATCTTCCAAAGGGTCACATTTAAAATCACATACATCAGAGGATGTTCAAAAATTGTCTCTTGTGGACCAGATGTTACCTGTAGTTAGAGCAGAATATTCGTAATTTTGGAGCAGATATGCCAGTGATGGAGGAAATTTTGTTTTTTAAGGTTATTACCTCATTTATCCTGGAAACAGCAGTTAAAATGAATAAAAACCAAGGAGCAGTGTAACTGCCACTGGTTGAGTCATAGTGACTTGCAGTTTTGAGAATAACATGAATAACCAGGTACCTTTTTAGGTAATGTTGCCAGAATTTCAGTTCTGCTTTCATAGTTAATGGTTATCCCTTGCACACGAAGTAGAGTACCATGGCTGATGATGGGAGGTCCAATGTACAAGTTGGTCTTATATGGCCTCAACGAGGCATCATCAACTTTAGTACCAGCTTCAATACCTGGCGATTCAGGTATCCAAGGAGATCAAGACTTCAAAGTTATGTATTTCAAGTACCACTAGAGCATGTGGTGTTTGTGATAGAAGTTGGGTAAGGGAGTGTGTCAGTGTAGAGTACATATGCATTGCTCTCTAACTATATTGAATGCCAGGAATCACTCATTTGAAATCCATCTGGGGGTACAGGGCTGTTAATCTAGGTCCATTTGATACCACTTTCAGCCCACTTGACTACCCTGGGGTGGCAAAGATATGCCCATCTTCTTGCACTTTTCTGACTTTGCCCACAGTAAGCATTCCTAAGAATGTGCAGCATCGACTGAACATGGACTGGGTTGGGTAGAGGTACAGATCAGAATGCCATTCAGGTTGCACATGTTGTCTAGGGCAGTGGTTTTCAAACTGTGTTCTGAAGAATTCTAGGTGTTGTAAAGAAGTCTCCTTAGGGGTCACCATGGTGGTAAAGGAAGATGCTTGTGGCAGGTTTCAGGCCCCCCACTCCTGCTTCATCTACAGCAGCTTCTCTTTTATTCTGGGCTTCCACATAGTTTTCATTGAAAGGGCTTCATGGTCACAAAGCCTTTGGAAAACCAATGATCTAAGAATAAGTTGTTCACAAAATGCTGAAATACAAAAAATAGGTCACAGAAACCAGAAACTGTGAGCAAAGCCTGTGGTAAGCCAAGGTGTTTTCCTATTCATTCTTTCCTTAATACGGACCACATTACAGAATGATGAAGTTAACACTCAACTCTGCTATAAATTCTGATTGCCTCAAATTGGGTTTGTGACTATCAGTGAACAGGGCTATTGGTTTTAAGTGACAATAGCACTGGGATTTTTGCAGTCAGCATACAGCTGCAAAATGCTTTCATTTCTTTGCAAGTATTATCCCAAGTCCATGGCTAGATGACTTCTCTTCAAGATCTTTGAAGATCTCAATGGGCCACAACTCAAATTCTATGAAAATATTATTCTCCTCCCCCTTTTCTCCCACCATCCTTTTCCTCCTCCCTTCCCTTCCCAATCTCCTCACCCACCTGAGATACAATGCCCTTAAACTAGGTTTACAGCACAATTTTAGGGACAGAAAAATATGTTGTTAAATGTCATGGAATTCAACCAATTTGGGGGCAAAATAAACTTTTCCCCATTCTCTTCCCACATATCCCCACAAACCTTCTAGAGGTTCCTTTCACAGAAAATAAGAGGTAACGGTCAAGATGTAGGACTCTCAGATGATAAAGACATACAAATTCAAGCAGTTATTAACAAAAGTAAGAAAAGAGGGTGGTGGTTTCAAAGATTCCATTTACTCCTGAGTCTTCAGGGCAATCAGGAAGCACTGGCTATACTGCTCCAAAGCAGTTTCTCTATTAAAAGGAATGCTCCCAAAAGAACAGTCTGTCCTTGATTAAACTTCCTACACACTAGGCTAAATATCTCAATGAGGCTCTTTGTTGCAAGTCTTCTGAGATCCTTTAATATGCTACACTCAATTGGGAAGGGAACACGTATTTTACCACCTTACAAGACTACACAAGCTCTACATATAGATGTTGTATGCATGCATCATATACATGCATACATACACATATGTGAACAGCACTGCTCTAAAGAAATGGAGGATCCATTTTAAGTAAATTTTGAGGGACAGAAGACCTTAGATAAGATCTCAGTGTCCAAGAGTACTAATAAAACTTTTTAAAAAATTTTACAAAGAACAAAACATGAAAAGGGATTTCCAATCAGGCCATTTGGGAATGTGAGAAGACTATGTGAACAACGGATCTAGAAGTAGCTTTGTGTTTCATGTTGTGTAGTCTTACTGTCAGATGACCATGTGCCATGTTGACTGGATAAATCTACCACTAAGGAGACAGTCTGCTCTTAAACCTTAGGGGTAGTGCCATAGAATTCTGGCTTAGATGGAGCCATCATAAAATTACACTTATGACATCCTGACTGACTGAGGGCACCAGATCAGGAAGTGGGAAACTTTTCTGGGGTTACCAAACTCCAGTCATTTTAACACTGCAGGTAAAGTAGAGGCTAAATTAATTCCATGGAGAGAACTGGACTGGGAGTCAGAAGGCCTGACCTTTATCACTTTGTAGCTATGTCACCGTGGATAACCTTTAAACTTCAATTTCCTCATTTGCAAAAAGAAGTTATAACCTATTGTGTTGTTTTGATAATTGAGATTTATGCATGTAAAAGTGCTTTGAAACTATAAAGTGCTATATAAACATAAGGGATTACCATGATAGGTTCTACCTGGATGTATCAAGAGGCCTTTTCTGGAATCTGATTGGAGCTTTGTGAGATGCTGTTAGATACAGGGATTCCTTGGTAGAATTTCTTACATTTGTGTGAAAAGTTCTGGTTCCTGAGTAATCCCAAAGATGCTGAGTTCACTGTGCCTTTGTTTTAATTCCAGTATCTGCTGGTCAGAATATCTGCTTTCTATTCAGTAGGCTACTACAGACTTGAAGTGGAAAAAGAATAGGGCCCCGTGATCTGGATAGGACCCTAGACACTTCACGAATTTCAATCATTCGAAATTGTGGGGTATGATCCAACGTCGTTCTTGAAAGATGTTACCATTCTTCAGTGTTGATAACTAAAAATCCCCTGGTCCAAATTTATTATGTGTCTCTGAAGGCTTTAATTGAAGAAACGAAATGCACACTCATGGAACAAACTGGGCCTTTTGCTGTGATAAAATAGCTTCAGCTATCTGCCTTGAATAGTTTGACTTCACTATAAAGGGCTGTGCTGAATCTGGGTAGAACAGGACAGGAGTGGAGATGAAGGCCACATCATGATGGTTGAATGCCTCTTGGATCACCATGGTCCACTGGAATGGTGTCTTCTCAGCAGTAAGGTGAAGGAATCACCATGGGCAAAAATCCAGGTACCAGATCTATAGGCTGATGGAACAGTACAAGGAAGGTGGTCAGAAGGTCCAGGTGAACACTCAGCCATCAGGAGGCACAGGACTGGAAGGGATAGGAACAAAACAGGTAAGATAACAAATGCACAGAATTACAAACACAGGACTCCTAACACTAGAGTGGGTCTACTGTCAGGATTATCAGCTGCTGGATGGGTACTAATTCTCAGTAAGCCTAGCTAAAAAGCTGACAGATGGGAAAATGGGGAATAATAATAATTTTTTTTAAAAAAGCCTTCTGATTAACAATTAGTGATGATAAGAACAGAAACAGTTCTCTGGCAGGGACTGCTTCCTGACTCTTGAGAACAAACTGTCTTAGGAAAGCAGCAAACAAGAACTGCCTTAAGTCTCATATTCTGGGGGAGTAATGTGACTGTATTCAGGCTGTTGGGCAGTGGTTGATGGGGGGGGAGGGGGAAGAAGTGGCTCCATGGATAGCACAAGAACTGAATTTAAATTTACATAGAACACGAACCTAGATTTTGTCCTTCTTCCTTTTCCAATGCCTTGCTCAAATTATTTCAGGACCTTGCGCTTTCAAAAGCTTTTACTTTCATTTTAACAAGATGCCATCTTGAGTGGTAGAGAATAAGGTACTTGGGAAATAAGGCACTGTTCTTTGCATCCTTCTGTTAAATACCCTATGCAACGTATCAGTTTCTCTTCCATGTTTGAGGGCTCCCTAAATCTTTTAAAACTTAGAATTAAAAAAAAGAAATACATGAAACACAGAAAGAAACATGGCCCATACTAGTGATCTTTTGCCTAATCAAGAGTAATTAGATAACCACACAGCAATTAAACAAATGCTTACTAAATGTTTATTCTGAGATAGCCTAGTCTCTAAATTACTCCTTTCTATGAAATGCTTCATTACATATAGCAGTATGTGCAGCAAAGACTCTTAAAACAAAGCCTTTGCTTTCAAGGGCTTACTATCTGGAAAGAGAGCAAATGCTTGCAAATGACTACGAGGTATGCTCTGCATAGAGAGCTAAAAGGTAAACATGATATAATACTCAAAAAAAAAAAAAGATAAAGTTAGGGAGACTCATGAAGAAGAGAATATCTGACTTGAATACTGAAGAAATGGCATTGTTCTGACAGGTGAAGAACCAGAGGAGAGCATTCCAGGGTAGAGAAGAGAGCATGAACGTAAGTGCAGAGATGTAAGAATAAGGCATTTTGGAAAATAGCAAGTACCGTAGTTCACTTTGGATGGAGCATCACTAGAACTTGCAATGAAGCTCTGGCAGAGACTCAGGTCTTCAAATTCCCAGTAATAGCGCTGGTGGCAGTGCTTGCTCCATTGTTGTCTCTTCTCAAATCAAGGTCAACAGCCCCCAGATTCAAAAACAAGTATGTTCAGCTCCAGAGTCCCTGTCACATCCTGACAAGCTCTTCAGGTCCCAGGTGCAGTTCTTGAAAATCTGGAAATCTGGAGTCCATGCCGTGGCTACACAGAAAAGCATCTGCTGCAGCTAGTGCAGAACACTGTAGTGAAATCTTTTCGGCCTCCTATCCTGGACATCTCATGTTTTGTTACAGAATTTCAAGCTTTGAGTTCCAGTTGTTTTTTTTCCTCTTTTCTCCTGAGGAAAGCATCTTATAAGATCACCACAGTCTTAAGATTCTTTTGAGGTACATCCAGATAACAACAAAGGAGCTAAAAGACCAACACATTTTTCTCTACAACAGTCCTTTCTCTGGAAGTGAGATCATTTGTCTCTGCCCTTTACGTAAAAGGAATAGTCAATTGATTTTCTCAGACATTTGTATGAAATAACAAAACAGGTGAACGCCTAACCAGACGAAATACACTTATATGTATTTATGTTCACTTGCTTAGAGCTGTACCACTGGTAAGCACCACTCCACAAAGAGAAAATGTTTGAAATACAACTGTTCAAACATTTCTATAGTGTTTGCTGGATAATGGCCTGGAATTTGATAAAAGCAGCTGACAATTAACAAAGAAGCAATAACTGGCATCTTGGCCATCTTAGTAACACACTTGCAAGCAAATAGAATACAAAGCAGGCCAGGAAAAAAGTAAGCACTGAAACACTTCCAAATCTACTGATTTTGAAGTTCAGCCAAAGTCATAACAAAATTTCAGAGAATGCTAACCTTCAATTAATAAAGATAAGCCCCCAAACATCTTCAAGAATTCCATGCCTGGTTTAGTCTGTTCCAGTGAGCCAGCTTGCTAAAAATCCACCTGCACCATTAATTAGCTGGACTCGGCAGCACCATTTAAAAATAAGCCTGCTCACTACCAACCGCAGAGACTAAAGATATACAATAGAAGCAAGTAATGGATGGCAACCATGGTCGTGGAAAATGGTCAATGAAAGGGAAAGGTAGTCAGGCACCAGTATAAGCAGCAGAAAAACAAGAGTTGCTGGGCCAAGGATTAAATAGGTTTCTCGATACTAGGGAACACATCCATTTCTAGTTTCAGCTGCTTTATATTGGGTGCCATAAACCATACCATACACGTCAGCCAGCGTTCAGGCACCCCATGGTAAAAGGAAAGGACTCAGAATAGAAGCCAAGCAGTGGAGTGTTGTTACCCCAAATATCCATTATGCATAGAAACAGCTCACATATCCCAGGGATCCTAACAGGGGCTTCAAATCGGTTGTGAAGGGTCCCAAATGACATCTAGGCCTCAGTTTCCTCCTCGTGGCATTACGGAATTGTAGTTCTTAACTCTTCTGGGTCACAGCCCCCTTTTGAAAACTTGCTGGCGATGGATCCTCATTCCCCCAAATGTACACTCCCACTATTTCTGCATACAATTTCGGGGGAACTTGGGGGCTTCCAACTCCAATCCAAGGTTCCCAGGTTCAAAATCCAAGAACTGGGCAATTGCTAACTTTTCTTACAACTCAAAAAAAACCCCATTACAAACAATAATCATCCCTTACGTACACCGACGCTTTATAGTTTACAAAGCGCTTTCAACCCTACAAACATTGATAGGCAGAGGAGGAAACTGAGGCGCTGACAAATTACAGAGTGATTTGCCTAAGGTCACTCGGCCAGCTGGTGGCTAGGCCCGGAAGCAAACCCAGCTCTTCCGACTCCGGGGCTTGTCTCCCCGCCCCGGAGCTGCCGCCAAAGCTCCCCCCCCTCACTAAGGGGGCATGAGGAGGAAAAGACAAAGTAGAAAGCCCACCACCAACCATCCCCCAGCCCCTTCTTGCCCCCCCAACTGGGTCCTTGCAGGCCCCGAAGGGTGGCGCCAGGCCTCCACGCCGGCCCCGGCAACCCCCGCCTCCCCGGCCGCGCCAAATCCCGCCGCCGCCGCCTCCCCGGGAGCGGGGCGGAGCAGCTGCCCGCCGCCGCCAACCACCCGGACGACTCCTCGTCGAATCGCAAACGCATAGGCCGCCGCCCGAGTTCTGCGTACGAGAAGAAAGACGCGGCGCGAGCGCCAACGGCCACCGGGCGCGCGCCGCGGCGGCCGGGCCTGCGCCCCAAGAGCTGGATGCCAGAGCAGGAGAAAGAGCCGCCAACCGATCGCTCGATCGACCGCGCGCCCGCTCCTTCGCCCTACCAGACCGGGGAGGGGGGGAGGGCGCGCCAGGGCGTCTTCGAGTTAGGGGCCTGACTCCCCGGCGACGAGACAAGATGGCTCCTCCGGTCCGCGCCGCAGCTACCGTCCCGGCTGCGTCGCTCGGCCCGCCCCCGGTACTGTTTCTTTAAATGGCGGAGAGGGTCATGAAAGCAGGAAGAGAGGCGCGCGCTCTCACGTGACAGGGGCGGGCCCGGCTAACAAGATCCGGTCACGTGGAGACACGCTACCCACCAATCAGAAGGCGTCGCATCAGGGCGGGGGCGGGAGGAGCTGTGGCTCTGTGATTGGCCTAATGCACCGCGGAGGCCTCGGGGGCTTGGGGCGTCGGGGAGTGCGCGAGGTGGCTCGGGTTGTGTGCTCTAGCGGAGACAAAGCAGTGGCTGAGGTGGCTGTGGCGGCTGCGGCAGCGGCGGCAGAACACCTATAAACAACGAATTCTGTGGTGTTGAGTCCTGTCATCTCATCCAGCGCGGCGCGTGGGCGGCTGGTCTCGCGGCGGCGGCGGCAGCGGCGGAGGCGGAGGCAGCACATGGTTCCAAGAGCGCGCTGCGGTTGTTGGGTTCCAATTCCGTGGGGAGGGACAAAGGCAGCTTTGAGCACCCGGCAACGCCGGGTCGGGTGCTGCACTCGCCACCCTGCCCTCGATCCGGGCCTTGAAAGCTGGGACTAACTCCTCTCTGTGAGGAGGAGGAGGCGGCGGCCTCGGGACTGAGGCCCTGGAAGGGCCTGAGAGCCGGAGGCCTCTGTCTGAGGGAAGTGGGGGAGGGGCGCTGCCCGCCTGAGGTGATTTGGGCGGGTCAATTCTGAGGCGTTTTTGTGGGTCATTGTGAGGTAATTTGACCCACTACCCTGAGGAGATTGCGACGGGACCACAAGCTAGGTCTGGTCAGGGCTTTCGAAACGGAAATCGCCGTCAGCGATTAGGAGACTTCAGTTGGGAGGTGGTGAAGCGGGAACTAACGCCATATGCACTCCGTCGACTTCGTGGCCGCCAGCCTGGGGCCTCTTTAAGAATCACAGGATCTTTGGTGAAGACATGGGTGGCTGTCCAGTTTTATGACAGAAGTTGGTAGCTTTCCGGATTGATAAATTTCCTGGCCGGAAATTTAGAGGAACAAAAAAGCTCGAAGAACGTGAAGATGGAGCAGTAATAAAACCTCTCAAGTCCAATACTGTCTACTCCAAGACCGTCCACATTCGACTCCTTGAACTATCGCAACTTAAACTAAAGCTTAAGACTACAAATCTATGACATAGTTGTTTTCAGAATATTACATCATAGTCATTAAGAAGATAAAAAAGCTTGGAGAGATCAATTGTAGTTTTAGACATCTCTTTCAATATATTTTGGATAGACACCAGTTAACCTTGTTTAACAGTAAGGAGCACAGACTTAACCAAACCTTTACTGGGAGGAATCCTGGAAAATCTATTCCATTATAAAGTTATAGTTCCCAGTTAGTGGGTGAAGGACTGGAGACCTCACCGCACTCATGGCTTTCACAAATTACAGCAGTCTGAATCGAGCTCAGCTAACCTTTGAATATCTACATACAAATTCGTAAGTATCCTTTAGGTGCCACTGAGGTCACTGATAACTCATTCCTTGATAATACGAAAATCATTTTCCCAGAAAATTCTGCTTTTTTTACTTTTTGGGATGTATCACTGGATGAGTCTTGAGCTCTGTATTGAAGAACTGAGATAAGTGAGATATTTGTTGCTAATCCAGAAGAATACGATCTTCATTTGTTGGATCAAAATTTATTTGATCAAATGCAAATTTTAGTTATTTGAAGTCAATATGTTGAGGTGTTTGATTCAAGTGTTTGATAGGAATCCAACAAGTGCTGTTCTTTGGATCCGCAGGAGTTGGACTATTCTCATATCAACTTTCTTTTTAGCGACAACAGCCAAAACAGTTGGGTTATAACAAGTCTTTTTTTTCCTAACAAGAAAAAGAAAAGAATGAAGATCTTTAAATGACAACTTGTGAGAAGAAATTACTAATTTTTGTTTTCAGCAAACAGTTGGCCTTATCTTCCTGGGAAATTCGTCCCTAATTCCAATGAAATTTTTATGTGCTAGGCAGAAAATAGCAACTTGTTTAAACCCATAATTTAAGTAGCCTTTCCCCAAAATGTGTGCAAATCACAGAACACATATGGTGTTTATGTTCGAGCTCATGAGGAGATTATCATTATTCCGTGTTGATCTGGAATGTTTCAGGGTTAACTGTTAATGCCACCCTCTTGGAAGTAATTCAGTGGGGTCATAACTACTTAGTGTTCTAATACATTCATTCATCACTTTTGAGATGAAGGTAAGTATTCTACCATTTTAGTATCTGCAGAGGTGATGAGCAGCTACATGAATGGCTCAGAGATCTGAAGAACCGCTTTGAGGGTTGAGATGATAGACTTCAAACATCTAGTAACAGTAAAATAATTTTTAGCTTTTTATGGGAAAGGGCAACATGTTATGACGTCTGTAATTTTTTTTTTTGCTTTTTTTCCTATCAAGGAAATAAAAATTTTGAGTAGTGAATTGCCAAATGGTGATAGTCTGGTTTTATTTTTTGTTTAGGAAGCTTATTAGTGAACTAGAACTGGTTTTAGAATAGGTACTGTAGAGCCTGAGAGGCGAAGTCTCATGCTACGGAAGATGAATCTGAAGCCCACTTAGATAGGTTGGTGATGCTTATTTAGCTAATTAATAATGTCTTGGGCAAGACCCTCAGTATCCTTTTTTATATTTGAATTGTGTTTAAGAACAAGCATTTGAAGGCCACTTAGATGTTCACCGGTGATTGTATTTAATAATTGGTTACTTCAGTTCTGAATTGTGGAATGAGGGGCCAAATTTGGAATGACAAGACTATATGATAATCTTGGAAGAGCTTCCCCAAAGACTTTTTTGATAATAATAGTAACAACAGTTAATTGCTTCTTGCCAGTCACTTTTAAACGGGTAAAATAATCCTTATAGTAACCTTGCTGGAGTAAGGATTATTCCTATTTTGCATTTGAGGAAACTGGGCTCAGAGTAACATGCCAGAAGTTACACATCTGCTAAGTGGCAGGTTTAAGGCATCAAGATTTAAGGCAATAAGTTTTACCTGGCCATAATGGTTAGTGTTTTTAGCTATCAGGCAGTACTAACTCTAGTCGAGTATACTTTTAAGGGCTTGTTTTCTTATAAAGCAAAGGGTTTACTTCCTACTTTGAAAGTCTATTCAATTTTAGTTTATCTCAAATTTTTTAATTTGAGGTTCTGGAATACTCTTACATTGCCATTTTATAACTTATTGACAATAGGTGAACAGAACTAAGGTATAGAATAAAATTCTAGTTAAGTCACTTGTTTAAAATACAACTGGAGAATTCTCTGTGAATTTGACTTTCCCATACTGAGTTGGAACCACCTGCTTGCATGAACATTTGAGGGTTGAATGTATCATTTTGGAAGCTCTAGATTTTTAAATCTGGATCACACCTTTGAAGTTGTATACTTTAGGATGTATCTAATCCTGCCAGAAAAAATATGAACCCTGGAATACCAAGATAAGTTGGTTTGTAACCAGTTTGAAGATTTATTTATCATGGTAATGTGACTAGAAATTCATTTCTAGAGGAAACAAATGTTTAAATTTTCCTAAGCCGTGACTTGTTACTCGTTATGATGGTAGATGGATCTTCTCTGTGTTAAGTGATGCAAGGTCACCTTCAGAAATGGGAAGATTTTTCTTAGAGTACCTTCTCCTTTGTTCTGTTACAATTTTTAAAACACAAAACCATTATAGAGTGTCTGACATCTACAATATTGCCATATTGTGAATTATGTAAGGTATGGCCCTTTGCTTACCTCCCGTGTAACATAGACTTGCAGGTGGAACACAGGCAGACTAGAAGGATAGAAATCAGTGTGGTGCAATGGAGAGAGCATGCATAGGCTTGGGAGCCAGCCAGGCTTGGATTTGACTGCTTCCTGGTTGAGTTTTTGGGCAGAATGATTTCCCTGAGCCTCTGTTTCTTCATCTATAAAATGGAGCTAATCTGACAGTGTTTATGAGGAGTATGTTAAATAATGTTTATAAAATAATTAGCTCATACATGGTACATGATGATCATTGAATAGATGGCGATTATTGTTTATTCAGTGTATGATTTATATAAACCACAAGTTGGTCAATATGGTAGCAAGTTGCTGTTTGGTGGTATTCATTAGACAGGTACATTCTTAGGAGCATTTACTGGAGACAGTAAACATCTGTCTTGAATTTTTTTTTTTTTTTTTTTTTTGGTATGATGTCTGTGGTAAGTGTTGATGGTTATTGGTTACGTCAGCATTAAGGTTTAAAGCAGGCCTGTGAAATTTTCATAACATGAAAGTCTTAGTCTTGGTTATTTTCTTTTAATACTGGGTGTTGCAATTACTAAATGATAAGAGTTTTTGAATAAAAGGAGTTTTATACAGTTACTGGTCTTTAGTGGTGGGTTTTGTGACTGTTAGTAAAAAGTTCATGGCAATCTAGGTGCTAGATTCCAGATATAGTGATGGTAGTGATGTTCCTTTGTGACAAGATGCGTGTCTTATGTCACTGTTTGCAGTACTGCTAAGTGGTCTGAGAGAGCAGGATGCTTAAGTATAAGATGACTGCTTTCCATGTCTTTTCCTCTTGGCATGTTTGATAAATTATCTTGGCCATATGATACTTTGGTTTGTTTTATTTATATATGTAGTGAATGAACATAGAGGAACCTGTCACCTCTAGAGACTTAATAGTTTTGGGGACTTACAATCCTGTTGAAATGTGGGTTCACGCTCTAAATATATTAAAGCTATTTGAATGTAAAAATTGTTGCTCTAGTTTCTCAGCTTTATTTTCTAGCAGTTAAGGCAATTAACTGTTGTCAACATCTCCAAGAACACAGCAGAAGCTATCACTGTATGATAGACTTGTGGATAATCTATTGGTTTAAATTCAGGCTGAATATAAATAGGGACAGCATATTCCTTATGTAATGAGTAGATCTACCCGTGAATTTGTCACTGGAAATGCTGAGCTGCAAAACTATTTTGATCATGGCACAAATGGCATAAAAGCCAAGATCACTTGAAAGTGAGAGTTTGTTAAAAATCCTTGTCTTTTTCCAGATGGTTGACCTTTCTTTGATAACATGCAAAGAATCTTTACATCTGTGAAAATAATTTTCTTTGATACTTGCTCAGATATCTGTTTCAAATGCTAGCAAGCAATGAGTGTGCCTGTTTGAATATTATTTGAAAAAGGAGAGAACTTACGCAGTCAGTATGTTTTTGATTCTTCTGATTTTAAAAAACATTTAGAACTCTGATTTTAGAATTTGTTAGTAGGACCCATTAATCAATCAGTTGAAGGTCTGGAGAAGAGATGTGCGTTGTCTCTGACTTTCCCAACAGTTGTCACAAAAGGCGCCTTTTGTGATGTGTCAGTATACATCACAATAATATCCCTTAGCTACACTTTTTAAATTTTATTCTTATTTTTTTAATGTTTATTTTTGAGAGGGAGAGAGCACACGTGTGTGTGAGCGGAGGAGGAGCAGAGAGAGGGAGACACAGAATCCAAACCAGGCTCCAGGCTCTGAGCTGTCAGCACAGAGCCTGACATGGGGCTCAAACTCATGGACCATGAGATCATGACCTGAGCCGAAGTCAGATGCTTAACTGACTGAGCCACCCAGGAGCTCTCACTTTATTTATTTATTTTTTTAAATGTCTATTTATTTTGAGAGGGAATGTGTGTGTGTGTGCACACAAGCTAGTCAGGGGAGGAGTAGAGAGAGAGGGAGAAAGAGGATCCCGAGCAGGCTCCGTGCTGTCAGCACAGAGCCCAATGTAGGGCTCAATCCCATGAACCATGAGATCATGACCTGATCTCAAGAGTCTGACACTTAACTGACTGAGCCACCCAAGTGCCCCTCCCTTGGTTACATTTTAAAGATATTTGTTAGCTTGTCTGAAATAGTTACGTATGGAACAGCACTGATACTATGTGGAACAACAAAAGCCATTTGGAATGTTTTCTTTAAATTCTAAATATACAAGGCACATTTCTAAACATCGTGTAGAAAGCAGTGAAAACTTAGCCAGAGATACTTTGTCCTTGCCCTATTGAGATCTTCTTGAATTCTGAATGTCTCTCATTTTCATGTGAAGCAGTTTTCATGTGAAGCAATCAGAAATATGTATTGCTCGTGGATGGAACTGGAGAGTGTGATGCTAAGTGAAATAAGCCATACAGAGAAAGACAGATACCATATGGTTTCACTCTTATGTGGATCCTGAGAAACTCAACAGAAACCCATGGAGGAGGGGAAGGAAAAAAAAAAAAAGAGGTTAGAGTGGGAGACAGCCAAAGCATAAGAGACTGTTAAAAACTGAGAACAAACTGAGGGTTGATGGGGGGTGGGAGGGAGGGGAGGGTGGGTGATGGGTATTGAGGAGGGCACCTTTTGGGGTGAGCACTGGGTGTTGTATGGAAACCAATTTGTCAATAAATTTCATATAAAAAAAAGAAAAAAAATATGTATTGCTGAGAAGCAGTCACCATTTCTTTTTTTTAATTTTTTTTAAATGTTTATTCATTTTTGAGAGAGAGAGAGAGAGAGAGGCAGCGAGCAAGCAAGGGAGGGGCAGAGAGAGAGAGAGAGCCACAGAATCCTAAACAGGCTCTAGGCTCTGAGCTGTCAGCATAGAGCCTGATGTGGAGCTTGAACTCACAAACTGCGAGGTCATGACCTGAGCTGACGCCTAATCTAATCGACTGAGCCACCCAGGTGCCCCTATGGTCACCATTTCTGTTTGTGATTTCTTTGCCCTGATAGTAAAGGGTATTAGAGTAAGTTTTGAAGACTATTCATATTCACTGTTTTCACTACCAAAGGCCAGTTCTTCATTCTTTGATGTATTCCAAGGATTCCTGCATATAAATTGTAGTCCATTCTTATGGTTGTTCTGTTTGTTTGTTTGTTTGTTTGGGTTTTTTTGGTTTACAGGAGTTTTATTTCTGAATTTCCTTGACTATATTAAAGTATAACTTTTTATTGAAATAAGTATTGCAATAGAATTTGTTATTTTATATAACAATCCTCAAAATTAAAAAAAATTTTGAGGATGGAGAGTAATTCACTTTGTTAAGTTTTTAGCTACTTCTATTCAGACAGGAAAATGACTGAAAGCTTGAGAGCAAATGTTAGATTCACTTTTAAATTATATTACCTTTAGTAAATCACCTTTAATTTTCTAACATTTCTCTCTATTTCTTTAGTGTAGTAATCTACAGAATACTTCTTTGTTTCTTCAGATGATAACTTGAAGAATTTAAGATGATTCTAGAAACTTAAATATTTTTAATTAAAGACACATATGTTTTATGCAGGTGTTTTTTTCATAGAAATTGTTTTTCTTTAAAAAAAATTTTTTTAATGGTTATTTAGTTTAGAGAGAGACAGAGCGCCAGTGGGGGAGGGGCAGAGAGAGAGGGAGACACAGAGTCCTAAGCAGGCTCCAGGCTCTGAGCTGTCAGCACAGCCCGATGGCAGGGCTCAAACCCATGAGCATCAAGATCACGATCTGAGCTGATGTCTGATGCTTAACTGACTGAGCCACCCAGGTGCCCCTGAAATTGTTTTTCTTTTCATGTAAAATAATTAAGGATTGGATTTTGGTCAGAAGAATTTGAACTCTATTTTCTAAGTGAATTGGAGATAAATTTCTACTTTTTACTAAGACCTATTTATTGATGCCATCTTGGATTAGCAACAGATATAATCACTGATCTCATGGGGGAAAAGTTCTTCCTAAAATTCCAATATTTTTTTTTCTTTTAGTAACAGTTTTAATTCAAAATTTGTAGTTGTAAAAATTTGTGGGTTTACTTGAGGGGAAACCAGGGTTTCTGGACAGTTCAGCTTTGGGTGTTTATTTTATAAGCAAATATTTTACAATTTGTTTTAAGTTTTACATGATATAGTAAGTGATCAGAGATCCTGGACACTGGTTGTTTAATTTTGGTATATTTCATTCTAAATTTTTAGAAATTTTCACTTTAATGGCTACAACAGTTATACCAAAAAAAAAATCAACGGGTATAATTTGTGTATTTTTGAAAAATTGATGATGGTAATGTACTTAGGTTAATGATTTTACATTTTCTTTAATCAAAAGTCAAGGTTTCTAGGGGGACGCATTTTACTCTTATACCTATAAGAGGACTATTATGGAAAATAGCACAAAGAGAGTGTAAGTGGAGAAGTAATTTAAGGATGCATCTTAGGCACACATATTTATTGAGTTATGAATAATAATGGTAATTGTGTATTTATCTAACCCAACTTTGAGCAGCCTCCTGGAAGAGAGATGACCTTGAAGGGGCTAACAGGGACCTTAGGAAGAACACACCACGCTATTGTCCTCCTAAGAGGAATTGTTCAACAGGGTCTTGGATTCCCTTCTTTAATGTGGAGAAAGCTGTTTTTGACTAGAATTGGAAAGTCAGGAAATAGATTATCCTCTCCTTTCTCCTCACTTCCAAATGGAATATTTTGCTTATAAACTGCACAAAAGCAAATGGGTTTTCTTCTTTTACCAATAGATAACACATAAGTACTGATAAAGCAGAATGTTAGCAAGTCACCCATTGAGCATGCTTAGAGATATGCAGAAACTGATAGCTGGTTAAGGCAATGAAAAATAAAATACAGACATTTTTTCTAGACAGAACATGAGTAGTGGAAAATGCTGCTTTTAAAATAGTATATACACATAGGAATCTTAATGCTTCAGAGTGGGTTTCTTAACATAGTAAGAATAGACATGAGTAGACAGCAAGATTTAATAGATTAACATTTGAGGGGGCTTAGCAACTCTTAAAGGTTTCGAGTTGTGGGGAAATTTCAGTAGTGTAAAGTGACAATGCAAATGGCAATTTTAGATTTTCTAAAAACTTTAATATTTTATAACCTTGACTTATTAGGTATCATAGTTCAATTCTGTAATTCTTTTGCTGATTCTTAGTATTTATCATTTCAGAACTACTCATGAATTCTTGTTTGGTGCTCTTGCTGAACTGGTTGATAATGCAAGGTATGTAGTCTTTTAGGCATACAAGCTGTGCTTGAAAACTTTTTGGGTCCTTGTGACTATTGTTTTCTGAAGACTTAGGAAGGAGACAGTTCTGTAAGCAGCTGCAATTCCCTCCTAAGAGGCCTCTTACCCCAAAAGTATTTTTAATAGCGTGTTAGTTGATACTTCTACTTTACTTGATTAACTTTAATTCACCCATTGCTTGTCCTAAAAATAGTGAACTTATGACCTTCCAAGTTATCTTCCCTTGTGTATTAGAGCAAGATAATTGCAATGAAATGCAAGGAATTAAGATAGGAATTTAGCAATCAAGGTAATGGGACAGACAAGATCTTATTTAATTTGTGTTACCAAAAATGTACACCATCTAAAGTCTTTAAAATTATGCCAGAGTGTGTTCCTAAAATGTATATTTAATTGACCCTAGTTGATCAAAGTATCTTCTGTTATTAGTAGCTGTGTTTGGAAGAAAGTCTTCAGCACTGTGTTATATTGAGTTCTTAGTGATGGAAGTCTATAAATGTTATGTGCAAGACTAGAAAGTTTAGGTTGCCTCAAAGATAAGCAAATAGGAACATCCAAATCACGATTCTGTTCATAATTATGAAAATATTCTCTCAGTTTTGTTTCTGAATGCAGACATAAAATTCAGACACATTGCTTATTGACCAAGTGTTGATGACTAATGAAGGAAGAGGGTAAGAATTGAGAGTAGAGTACTTCCATTTTTTTTAGTTAACTTATTTTGAGAGAGAGAATGCATATGTGCATGTGCACATGAGCAAGGGAAGGGCAGAGAGAGAGAGAGAATCCCAAGTAGGCTCCGTGCTGTCATTGTGGAGACTGACGTGAGGCTCAGTCCCACAAACTGGGAGATCATGACCTGGACCAAACTTAAGAGTCAGATGCCTAACTGACTGAGCCACCTAGGTGCCCTGAGAGTAGAAGTACTTTCTAAACAGATCCCTAGTTAATGAGCTGCTGGGTAATTTTCTGTTTGTATCTATATCTATACTATAAATCTATGCTATTATTACTTTTATTGTTATTCACTGGACTGTTCATGAAAGTGTGCTTGTTAATAAGTTGTTTCACCAGAAAAGTTCCATTTTGTTTCAATCCTGGTTGAGTCATAATTTTTGTATTCAATTTAAAGATGCTGTAGCTTAATGGAACTATGACTTTGCCACTTATTAGCTTTGTGAGACCATGGTGTGTTGTGGCAGACTATCTTTTTTTATATCCTATGGTGAATTGGAGATTCCTAGGAGTATATGTTACTGTTCATGCACACATTTTGCTAATTTTTCTCATATTTGAAAATGTTTTTATGTTTTTAGGAATAGGTACATATAGAACTGAATGGACTTGAGTGGGTTTTTTTCCCCCCACTTAAAACTGATGAAACTTAGGGTACCTGGGTGGCTCAGTCGGTTGAGTGTCTGACTTTGGCTCAGGTCATGATCTCACGGTTTGTGGGTTCAAGCCCCGCATTGGGCTCTGTACTGACAGCTCAGAGCTTGGAGCCTGCTTCGGATTCTGTGTCTCCTTTCTCTGACCCTCCCCTACTTGTGCTTTCTCTCTCTCTCTCTCTCTCTCTCTCTCTCTCTCTCTTTCTCCAAATAATAAAAAACCTTTAAAAATTAAAAAAATAAAATAAAACTGATGAAACTCTCCGTGCCTCATTTTCCTTGCCTGCAGTTGGCAGAATTGGACTAGATTACCTTCAAGCTGCTCTTGATGACTGAACTTGTTATTTCAGCTAATGGTTGGAGTCTGATGGAGTGCCCCAACTTCCTTTTAGGTTAGGATAAGATTATGGGCTTGTGAATTAGTATGTTGACTGTAGTGTGTATACTATGAGACCTGATTTTTCATAGGCTTCGTGGCAGATGATTTTTTTTTCCTTTAACATTTTGTGACAAAGAAAAATGGACAAGTTACTAGAACATTTTTTATGATTGCAGTCGAGTGAGAGAAACACAGTTGTGAGTCATTTTTTAGTGTGTAAAGGATGGTGTTCTTTCTTATTCTCTAGATGTTTTTACTGTGAAATCTGTATTTAAAAAATGTATCCAGGCCCTATGTGTCATGTGATTATTTTAAATAGTTCAGAGCTTCAGAAGTGTTTCACAGACACATAAGGAAAACAGTATTACTAAGTGTGAAAGTGTAATGGATACAGAATTTCTGTGTGACTTCCTGAAAATAGACTCAAAATAGTATGCATCCCACTTAAAATATTGTACATTTTGATGGTTGATACTTCATATTTTCAACTGGATCTTGATTTTTTTCTTTTAATTTTGCAGAGATGCTGATGCCACCAGAATAGATATTTATGCAGGTAAGTCTAAGTTACATGTCAGTCCTTTCCTCTGACGTTCAGTTCCTTTGAATGAATTTATTGGTATGCCTAAGAAGAAATGCTTAAGAGCTTGATTATTCCAGGTCACAGGTAGAAACAGGGCATTCCTGGTCAGGCATATAATAGAAACCAAAAATTTTGGTGCAAGGGAACTAACATGTGGTGTCCAGATCTATAGATCTACTTAAGTAGCCACTGAGAGATTTATGGGTTAATGGAGTAGAGTAGTGGGGAACAAAGTGACCAAGTACCAGTGATTTGATTGGTTGGCTTACTGATTGGTTGATTTTACTGCTGCCTGAGGCCAAAAAGAGCTTATTGGAGGCCACTTCCTCTCTCTGCAACCTCAGCAAGGACTTGGAGGGTTGCTGGTGTCAGTTGCCTAAAACAGGTGGGTTAACTGGGTTGGTGCTGGAATTCGCTGAGATGTTCCCAGGCAGAAATGTCAGAAAGGAGGGCTGCTTTGCTTGGAATTTAAAGATACTAACAGTGTCTACTGTTTTGCTTATTTAATTGGCTCTGCTGGTTGGTAGTAAAATTCTTTTTTTTTCTGGAGTAGGTACAACAGTGGAAGAATTCTTAGTCATTATCATTGGCTTTTTAAAAATTTTAAATTATCATTTTTAGTTTGCTTTCTGCCTGTTCAGTGTTTGTACCAGCATGTTTTTTGGTAATTTGAATGCTAGAAATTTGGAAGGGGAATAGGGGAAGATAGCTTTTAAATCCAATTTGGCTAGCATACTCTGTTTTTCTGATAAACTTTTCTAAAGTCTTCTGAAAGGTTTAGGCTAATATTTTGAATAACATTGACTAACATCTGAGAATACTGGTAGTTTTTGTGGGAATATACAATTATCAAATAGCCCCTCTTCATGGACTCACTCATTTGATAAATGGGAACAAGCACATAACTAAGAAGTGATTCTCAGAACCTCAGTGTTATATAATTATGATGAATCTCCCTAGATATGATGGATTTCTCATGCACATTTTCTTTAGAGCAAAGAAAATCATTCAGGACAGCTAAACGTCAGCTATACTGTTTAAATTCTGAAAGCCTTCTCAAAAAGCTATGCCGAAGTGGTGAAAATAAGACTTCTTTTATTTTTAGAAGAAATGAACAGGAAAAAGTCATAGCAGAAGAGTCTTAGAAGATGGTTACTTAAACCCTAAGGCCAAATGGAGGAACCATTCCCAACTTACTGTGTATCTTACATCTCAAGTGTGCTATGATGAGGAGCAATTACAGCTACCTCTGAAAGAATCAGCAGTTGTCTTAATCATCGCACAGATGGTAAAGCAGAGAAAGGGCCTCTACTCCAAGTGACATTGAAAAGAAAAATCATCAGAGCTGAGTCTATTTGAAAGAAACAGTTTTAAACAGAGATCATCTCTGTCCCCTCCTTCCACCTTCGGCGGGTGAATTTCACTAAGAAAATTTTGTCCATTATACTCAAAATGGAGCATAACAGTTGGATTTCAATTTAAATGAAAAGGGCCAACTGTGCATTTATTCTGTGCTCAGTGTTCTTACTGCTGTTGTGCTTTGGGAGGAGTCCAGAGAGGATGTGATGGGGCCTTTTCTAAGTTCTCATTAGAGAACTTAAGTCTCTAATTGGAGAGACAGCACTCTGCAGATGATTAGAGAACAATAACTTGGTCTTAAGGGAATTGTCAAGGCAGTTAATGATTAAATGGTATGATATAATCAGTAAGGACTACAGCATTTTGGAAAAAGACTTGATTTACTCCAAATAGCTCGAGATTGGGAGTCTTGGCTGAGGTATCACTTCACTCTTTTCTACCTCAGAGCCTTATTAACACATTCAACAGGAGGAATAAAAGCAACCTCATTTTACAAGTAGAATAATAAAATCAGTAATATCCTAGTACTATAAAGTTCTTATTGTTGGTACAGAGGGGAAAGTATTTTCCTGTCTCCTGTTCTGAAACTAGATTGATACTGAACTTGGAAATCCCCTCAAACATCAGATTTAGTTTGAATTCACTACAAATTCACATTTTAAAAGATTGTGTTTTTTTTTTTTACATTTTTTTTTTCAACGTTTATTTATTTTTGGGACAGAGAGAGACAGAGCATGAACGGGGGAGGGGCAGAGAGAGAGGGAGACACAGAATTGGAAACAGGCTCCAGGCTCTGAGCCATCAGCCCAGAGCCCGACGCGGGGCTCGAACTCACAGGCCACGAGATTGTGACCTGGCTGAAGTCGGACACTTAACCGACTGCGCCACCCAGGCGCCCCAAAAGATTGTATTTAAACCTAAGAAGGGTGACAAAGGAACCAGGCTCTTAAAGTGCAGAGGTGTTCACTCACCCAAAACATTCCTATTAGATGGGGTCATACCATAATGTGCCTGTCAGAAGTAGATTTGGTATTTTTATTGACTTTCTTGACTTCTTTGTATAGGAGTGTCATTTCTCAAAGAAAGATCCCTTTTGTGATGCCGAATCATAGAAATGGAAAATTAGAGCATGTGAACCTGAAATGTATAGTGCTCAGATGGCAAAAGAACAAGAACTTGGATGTCATTTTATTACAACTTCTGCTGAGGACATTATTTTATCATCTCTGACTTTTGATTTATTAGCTCCATTTTACATTTCTTCTGCTTCTATTTCCTGTCTTCTCCCCAGTGAGAGTTGGATGATGGGATGTGGGATGTCAGGCTGATTTGGAGAAGCTAGACTTAGCCATATTGGGGGGAGCTTAGATGTGCATCCTTCCAAATTTGTTCTGATAATCTTACATAGCTGCTACCAGGATCTGAGGCACAACTGCAAAGAAGGCAGTTTGGCTTTGCCCTCCCTGTCTTGGTTCCAAAATGTATGATGGGAGTGGAAGCATACAACCCCCAGCTGCTTAGACTCTCCTCTCTCCAGAACTCCCTGTTCTTCATCAAAATCCTTTGCTTGGAGGCTTCATATATCACTCAAATGACTGACAAAGTAAATATCAGGTGTTAGGAATACATCTCTAACTTGTGGAATGTCTGAGGAGATTGTTTTAAGCAGGGATGCAATGGGTTCTTTATTCTCTAGTTCAGTGCTTCTCAAAGAGTGGTCTGTTGATGGACAGCGTCACCTGTGGAGCTTGTTAGAAATAAAAATTCTGGGGCGCCTGGGTGGCTCAGTCGGTAGAGCGTCTGACTTCTGCTCAGGTCATGATCTCGCGGTTCCTGAGTTCGAGCCCCGAGTTGGGCTCTGTGCTGACAGCTTGGAGCCTGGAGCCTGCTTTGGATTCTGCGTCTCCCTCTCTCTCTGCCCCTCCCCTGCTCATGCTCTGTCTCTCTCTGTCTCAAAAATAAATAAAAACATTTTTAAAAATTAAAAAAAAAAAAGAAATAAAATTCTTAGGTACCACCTCAGATTCACACAGACTTTCCAGGGTAGAGCCCAGAATCTGTATTTTTAACAAGGTCTTCAGCTGATTCTTAACGCAGACTACATTTTGCTCTTGCTGTTACTCTTCTTGGTCTCCTGCTTAAACCCTCCTGATTACCTAACCTTCTACAGAGAGTAGCAGCTTTTGGACTCTAAGCTCTGTGAAGGCAGTGATCATATCTGTATTGTTTACTGTTGTTTTTATCACAGAGCCAGGCACAGAGGAAGTGCTCAGTAAATGCTCATTGAATAAATGAGTGATTAGGATAAGCATTGTAGCCAGGTAAAGATACCACATTGCATATTTACAAAGTTGAAGAAGTGACTGCTGTGTCAGCTAGTCTCTCTTGGCCCTGAGGGAGTGTTGCACTTGATCATGGACTTGGTTACTACTAGCTGCATACAGGCTGTTGATTACTGTGTGGCCAGGAGGATCCTCTATTGGTGGATCTCTTAACCCTTGTAAACCATATGAAAAATCTTTGAAATGAAGTCTTTGAACAAGAAAGGTATCTCAGACCCCCTGTTAAGTGGTGATTTTGTGTTAAAACAGCCTGCAAATCCTATTCTAACAAACACAAGGGCCTAGAGTAACTTCCTATTTAGTGTTCCAGAAATGCCAGTAATCTTTGAAGACTTTTGAAATGCACTTGGCTTGAACCAATTTCTGAATCCTGAAGCACAGTCTTCATGTACATTTTATGGCTGAAGTGTACAGCAAATGGCTCTTGGTTAGATTTAGAACACTTTTACCATGTTCTGTATCTGACCCAGATTGAGTCTCCATGTGATACCTTGCTTCCTCCAGAAGGAAATTTTGAAGTCTTTTTGCACTTCTCTTGCACTTGCTCCTGCTTACTAGATCTCATTTGGATTCTCCATACTTTGATAAGAGGCACTGCCATAAGGAGAAATTTTCTTATCTACTAGTAGTACTTCCAGGAAGATCCTTGTTCTTGAACTTTCAAGAAGCACTTGTTATTAACGTTTTAGTAGAGCTAAATTCCTGAACACTTAGTGATACTTGAAAATCTCTGTGCTTTATAGTACTTTTGAAATAGCGTTTTAAATTACACTAACTAGTTCATTTAACGAAGGTGATCATGACTCCCTTGAATCTTTAGCCTTAGGAGAGGACAAAGAGTGTTTTAAACTGAGATTCCTCAGCTTGGATCGTGTATGAAGTTGGTGAACCTCAGCTTAGGGGAGACAAAAAAGTTCTCAGGAAGTAGTCTCCAAAGCAGTCTTGGGCTTGTCTCCGTAGTACCTTACATAGACCTTTCTTTTAATAGAAGTGCTCTCCTGATTCCAAAGCCCGTGCTGTTCCTCCTTTGCCAACACAGTACTCATTATTGGTCAAAGGCACCTTGGAAACTCCAGTATGGTCCCCTTCCCTATTTGAGAATCTTTTCTTTAGTGTTTGTGAGATGCTTAGACCCAGACTACTTTGAGTAACCACCTGCTGCTGCAGAAGACAGCTACCGAAAGAAGAGGTTCTTCCACCTACTGAAATGGCAGTCAGTTTGTTTTGTTCCCTTCCTGTTGACCAGGAAGCCTTGCCATGGCTGCACTGTCAAAGGACTTCTTTTGTCAAAAGACTGCTCCTCCTTCCAGTTGAGCAAGTCCAGCTGGGAACCAGGAAGTTCTCACTATACCTTGTGCCATCTCATTCCTAGGTTAGGGAGCCATTTCAAGGACCCGTGCCAAGCAGAAGATGTGGCAATGAATACATATAGCCCAGAAACTAAAGTTAGCCTGGGGCTAGTCACACATAGACATAGCAGTTTGTCTGGATAGTAGCTGTCACCGCTGTGCCCGTGGCGTGTCTGGCTTGATTGCTTTGTCTGATGGCTACCCCAAACTTAACCCACAAAGGAGATGCTCTGTTGAATTTGAAGAGTATTGATAAGGTAGAGTGTGTAGTAGTTGGAATGCTTTAGTGGCTTGGGGTCCATGGCAGAGGGCAGAGGTAGAAGTAATCCAGGTGGAAAGAGGCAGAAGGATGATTGAGGTTTGTGTGAAATACATGATATTTAGTGGTCCTTGGTGTGGTTAGTCTAGTGGACCAGGTATTTCCTGCCCTCAAAGATTCTCTCAAGCTTTGTCATGAACTAGAAAGCATTGGAGAACCTTTGATAGTAAGGCCCACCCTCAAGGGCTCTGACATTTACTTCATACTAGCTAAGGCTGTTAGAAGGAGGAGCTAGATTTGGCATTCTAACCTTTTTGGATCAAACGTCACATTGGTATACATTCTGATTTTACCCATGTTGCCACCCTCTGATAGGTAACTACCCAGTAATGGCAACTGCTTCTTTTACAGAAAGGCGAGAGGACCTTCGAGGAGGATTTATGCTTTGCTTTTTGGATGATGGAGCAGGAATGGATCCAAGTAAGTGATGAGATGATTGCTTCTTTGGGGGAGGACGTAACTCTTTTTACAAAAAACTTATCGTGTTGTTTTTGTTACCTCACTATTGTGATTAGAAGATCCATCTGGAGAGAGAGGTCTGTTGCAGGATCATAGGCTTAATTCCACTAATGGATTTGCCAGGTCTTGTCCTAGCATGGGAGATAGGATCTGAGTGGCAACCTGAAGTCAGTCAGATTACCTGTCTCTTTTTTTTTTTTTTTTTTAATTTTTTTTTTTTTTTAAATTTTTTTTCAACGTTTATTTATTTTTGGGACAGAGAGAGACAGAGCATGAATGGGGGAGGGGCAGAGAGAGAGGGAGACACAGAATTGGAAACAGGCTCCAGGCTCTGAGCCATCAGCCCAGAGCCCGACGCGGGGCTCGAACTCCCGGACCGCGAGATCGTGACCTGGCTGAAGTCGGACGCTTAACCGACTGCGCCACCCAGGCGCCCCTTAATTTTTTTTTTAACGTTTATTTATTTTTGAGACAGAGAGAGACAGAGCATGAACAGGGGAGGGTCAGAGAGAGAGGGAGACACAGAATCCGAAACAGGCTCCAGGCTCTGAGCTGTCAGCACAGAGCCCGACGCGGGGCTCGAACTCACGGACCGTGAGATCGTGACCTGAGCTGAAGTCGGACGCTTAACCGACTGAGCCACCCAGGCGCCCCAGATTACCTGTCTCTTGACAGTGTACTTATCAGCTTGCACAACATCCTAGAGCTAGAACTACAGAGGTCTCCCTCAGCCTTCATACCATGTTCTGGTAACAGAATAAGGTCATAGTGATGGTGGTGTTGACAGGCCAGTCTGAGATTGCCTACATACACACAGCCCTGCTTGGATTTAACAAGGTTCAGACCTTTGATTTTTGAGGATCCTGGGAAAGAAATGCAAATGCTTCACTTTCTTTTGTGCCTGCCACTTCAGGTGATGCTGCCAGTGTGATCCAGTTTGGGAAGTCAGCCAAGCGAACGCCTGAGTCCACCCAGATTGGGCAGTATGGGAATGGGTTAAAATCGTAAGTATACCAGAAACCTGTCATAGGACTCCGTACAAAATCAAGCAGTGCTCTCTTGCTTCTGTCCAATGAAAATTTTCCTGCTCCTTAACCCTTCATCACTGTAACTCTGGAACAGAAGAAAAGTCAAAAAGAAGTGGTAGTTTGGGGACTTAGTAACTGTTCTAAATCTGTAGTTTTCCTTACAGATTGAAAAGTATGAACATCTTAAACCAATTGGGGTGAGTGGAGTTGTAGTTTTCTCTTGGCAGTGTGCTCTGGAACCACATCTCTCCTCCTGAGGAAAATTCTTATTTTTACCCTGCGGTTGAGGTGGTTGTTTTTGGGGTTAGGATATCTGAGATGGTAAAGGGTTGTTTCATGTCACAGCACTGTTCCCTGAGCGCCTGCCATATGGGGATCCAGGGTGAGTAAAAGATCTGAACCCTCCTTCCCAGAAGACAGGGTCTCCACTCATATGTCCTGCTGGACTCTGTAGCAGGGACCTACCTAATGTCTTCAAATCTCTTGGGACTTCTTTCTCAGCCCTTGGTTCCCACTTGTTTGGTGTTTGGAATGTGTTGTTCTGATTTTCAGTGAAGCCCCAAGAGAAAGGTTTCTATTTCTGAAGTGCTCACTTCCAGCTGTACATACCTTTGGATGGAATAAGATTTAGAGTTTGTACAAATGGAATTCTGAGTCACGTTTCCAGTCTTGCTGTGGAAACGTGTTGTTTGAGAGAGGATGGTGCTTTGGTTAGTTAACGGTATCAGTAGTCCCTCACATGCAGTGTGCTTTGGGTGTGTGGCAGGGGAAGAGAATGCTTACAAAGACATGAGGGACATGGTACCTGGACTTTTTGATTTGTCTTTCAGGGGAGAAACCAAATGGAAATAACAGGCACTTATCATGTGCCAGGCACCATGCTAAAAACTTTACTTGGATGATTTCGTTTAATTCTCATTATACCCCTTTGTGGTGTAGGGACTATTATTTTCATTTTCTACTGAGGAAATTGAGGTTTATGGGGATGAAGTGATTTCCCCAGAGTTACAAAAATATTGGCCCGAGCGTATAGCTGAGATAAGAACCAGGTCCTTCTGACTGCAGAGCTGGAGCTGTTCTCCATCTCACTTCAGTCACACAAACTAAAGTTCAAATCTCACTTCAGCCACTTAATTACTTCTTTGACCCTCAGTTTCTTCCTTTGTAAATTGGGATTATAATACATACTGAATAAGTTAAGGATTAAATGCTCTCATTGCTGTGAGAGCCCTAGACTAGTTTCTGGATTTTTTTCTTTTTTAAGTTTATTTATTTATTTTGAGAGGGAGAGAGAGAGAAAGCAAGCAGGGGAGGGGCAGAGAGAGAAAATCCCAAGCATGCTCTGTGCTGTCAGCACAGAGCCCGATGTGGGGCCAGAACTCACAACTGTGAGATCATGACCTGAGCCGAAACCAAGAGTTGGATGTGTAACCAGCTGAGCCACCCAGGCACCCCTAGTTTCTGGATTCTTATTTTATTTCTCTTTTGATCTTTCCATGGCAGATTCCTGGCCTGATTCACTGGGTTTGTGGGTTCTGTGGGTTCCCCAGGTGATTCCAGCACCGGTGCTCTAAGTCCCCAATAACTGTAGTCTCCTAGAGTCAGTGTGATAGAAGAAGCCCGACTTCCCTTCTGGATTATAGGCTAACCTCCTCCTAACTGGTCTTGGTAATTTTGTGACCTTAGGCAAGCTGTTTCATGTCTCTGAAATCTATTTCCTAATCTAGAAAATGGGGTTCTACTCTTTGACATTCTCTCTTACAAAGCAAGCTTAAGGAGTAAACAAAATGTGACTCTGACTGTGCTTAGAATTAGAAGACCAGGAAGTTGAGAGTGTTATTAGCATAATTTAGTACAATGATATTTGTAAAGGACCCATTGAGGTTGGAGCCATCTAGTGTTGAGAGTGTATTTATTTTGATACCAATTCAGAAGTTGAAAAAGTGTTTCGGGAGGGAGTGATTTGTGCTGAGAATAGGGCTGAGAAGCAAGGAAGCCAGCAGACATGGTATTTTTGGAGTTGTTGCTCTTCAGCCTCCAAGGTCAGGTTCAAAGAGGGAAGAAAGAGGCACAAAGTGAGAGTTTTTGCCAAATTAGGGCAAGAGTAAGCTTTGACAGAAGGCAAGGTAATGTGCCTCATTTTGCCACCCATAAGCTTCAGAGAAGAAGGAGGAGGGCTGTGAAATTGTCAGGGGAAGGAACATTGCCAATGTCTTAGGAACTAGAGGATGAAAAACAGAACTTGGCAGCCCCCAGGGTGTCTCTGGATAGTGTCCTGGGTGTTTTCCTGAGCATTTGGGGGAAATGGGACATGGCATTCATTTATGTGTTTGGCATGCTAGCCTGGTTTGTATTTGTACATAGAAGAGAGTATTGAGGCTTCTCATTGCCATCCTCTCCCTGGGGTATTATGGAGACTAATGAGATAATAGCCATAAAGCCCCAGAAGCTACTCAGAAGAAGGGAGCTAAACAGTCCCATTGTTCATTGGGCAATGAACTGTTAGAACTTCTGCCCTGTTCCATGTTGCCCAGAAAGGCTTGTCCTTGCCTGTTCCTCAGATGATTGAATGTGGCCAGAGGAAGGAAGCAGTTGATTCCATTCAGACTTTTGCCTTGTGGAACCCAGCCTTGAGGCACATTTCCCAGAACCAGTTGCATACAGAAGCAGGGACCACCTATGTCATAATGAGCTTGAGGTGGCAAAACAATTTTGAGACAGAAGATGGTTATAGTTCTAAGATATGAACCAATTATAGGCCTTAAAAACTGTGATTAAGAATTATATTGTGTATGGTTGGGGAGGTCAGGTTTAGCTGAGCTTTGGGGTCATACCGTTGGGTTTTTTTTTTTGTTGTTTTTTTGTTTTGTTTTTTTTTGAGAACTTATGAGCATAGATCGTGGGCTATGCCCTTGATGGTTCTGCCATTTGATGAGTGAATGAGAAATACCTGACGGGAACTGGATGTAGTCAGCATGTTGAAGGTGTCAGTTCCTGGAGGGAAACTTGATGGTGACACATTCAAAGAGTACAGCAGCCCTTGTGTAGCTGAGATGAACCTGGTGCATGGGCAGCAGGATTACTTGTTACTATTGTGGCAGCAGGTTGGGGGTGACACTAACTTGGGACTGACGATCGCTGGGAATGTGCCCTATAAGGGTGGTGAAGGAGCCCTGTATGGTGGGTAAGTGGGGTCAGGCAAGTTGTGAGGAGTGATGAAAGTTGATGGAAGAACAGAGGAATGAGGGCCGTGGGCCTCAGCTCAGGGTCCTAATGGAGGGAGGTCTTGAGAAGAGCCTCCTAAAGGCAGTTTTAGTCACGTCCAGAGAGTGAATTTGCTTCTTTTTCAGATGAGTTTTTGAATCCCTGAGAGAATAATCCATTTTTGCTTCCCTTTCAGGGGCTCAATGCGCATTGGGAAGGATTTTATACTCTTCACCAAGAAGGAGGATACTATGACTTGCCTCTTCTTGTCCAGGACCTTTCATGAGGAGGAAGGCATTGATGAGGTAGGTCCTATCCTTGTGGTTCGAGTTGCCATTTAACATTTTCCAGATCTGGGGCACCTGGATGGCCCAGTCAGCTAAGCATCCAACTCTTGATTTTGTCTCAGGTCGTGATCTCACAATTCATGAGTTTGAGCCCCGCGTCAGGCTCTGCACTGACAGCATGAAGCCTGCTTGGGATTCTCTGTCTCTCTCTGCCTCTCTTTCTCTCTCCAAAAATAAATAAACATTAAAAACAAGCACACAAATAGACATTTCCCACATCTGACCAGGGTCTTTCTGTAGGTCATTTGCCATCGATGCTGGACTCATTGAGGTTGCAGGATTACAGCCACACCCCTGTTATTGGATTAGCTGGTTGGATGAATTGGTTGAAGCATCAGGCAGACCTTTTAGTTTAAGAGAAGGTAAAATCTCAAAGCTTCAGAGAACAGTTGTCCTGTTTCTGAGAATGGGGTCATCAAATGGCAGGAACCAAGGATTTGTACCTTCTTTAGAGCTGCAGCCTGAATTCATTCTGGCAGGGTGTCAATATGGAGTTGTTTTATCAAGGGGAGTGTTTTGGCTTCATAACTATGGGTGGAGACCACAGGCTGTAATAATAATAGGAACTAATAATTGGAGCAGCATAGTCTTTCCTATATGATGGTGATTTTGTGGGATGTGCTATGAATGTATTTTCCTTTTGAAGAAATATGTTGCTTTAATTGTCTGTATCAGAAGGTACAAGTCAGATCCCTATAGGGCCTGGGTAGGTAGTGAAGCAGGTGGTGAGTGTATGGAAATCGTTGTAAGTTCTTCACTAAATGGCAGATGACAAATAGCCCCAGGTCATCATTGCTATATTGGAAGGAAGTTCTAATGAATCTAGAATATTCTGATTTTAAAACGTGTTGTTGGTAATTAACTATGTAAGCTAAACACATGCTCCATTGATTTTCTTTGTGGCCTGGTGGTTCACATATCTGCAGAGCTGGTCTGGTGAGGTCTGTGCTTCCTCATGGTGGGGATCAGGGATAGCCTCAGTCTTCCCAGCCTCAGACTGGACTCTTACCTCCTTTCATGTGTGAGAAGTGGTGACTAGAGCTTTAGAGAGGGGGTTAAGAGGGTTTTCAGAGAGAAATCCATGGCTGTTGCATAAATAGATAGGTGAATTTGGTCAGGTTTTCAATCTGATTAATCTCTGGTGGTTAGCTGTGGGTAAATTTGTGCTGGCCCTGTTTAGATGAGCCTAAATCATAGCAAAATAGTTCATGTTGGGAATGAAAGGTTGTCTTTTTCCACTGCCTTTCCTTGGCAAGCCGGTGGATGTATTTGCCTTTTTGGTGCACTGCGTCAGTTCACCCATCATACATGGAGTGAGAGAGGTGCTGTGGCTGGAAAGAACAGTCTCTTGGGAGAAGGTAGGGCAGGAGAACTTTTGCCCATGCTGCGATTTTCAGGAATGTTTCCTGATGGACTGTGGGTGGTAGGAGGTGGGTGGTGAAGTCCATGGAAATCATCTGTTCAAGGCCATCACCTTCCCTTGTGGGAAGGGACTTGGCAGAGGTGCCACCTGAAGAAAGGTGGTGGCCTCTGGAGATCAGGGAGGGTCAGTCAGGCTTGACCTCAGGGCCTTGGTGAGTGTGCAGGACTTAAAACGGCAAGCTTCAAAGGGATTTTAAGCAAAGGTGTAGCAGTATCAGTATCTTTTATAAAAAGGTCAGTTTGATTGTTGTGTGGTGATTAGATTGGAAAGATAGAGGTGTTGGAGTAAACTAGTTGAGATGCCCTGGCTATGTGTAGCCTGCAGGGCTGCAGTAGGGAGGCGAGAGATGTAGGAAGAATTGTCATCTCTTTAGCATGCGGGGCCCACAAACCTGATGTTTGATTAGCAGAAAGGGGAAGGAGGGTCACGATGCAGGTTCTGATGTGGCAGCTGGGGCATAGTGGGCTGTCTGGAGCTGGTGAAGAATGGAAGAGAGTGACATCCTCTTCTGCTAGTCTTTGCTGAAGAACTTAAGTTTTCTCCTGGACACGCAGTTGGGTCTGGGTCCAGAGCTTGAGGGGAGGCCTAGGCTCTGGAAACCTTGGTAGCAGATGAGCTCACCTAAAGGAGCATGCAGAGTGAGAAGAGGACTTGGGATCTCAGGGATGCTAACATTTAAAGTGTAGGAAGAGGAGAAGGTGGCAAAAAAGACAGGAGTGGGTAGGAGGAAAACCAGCAGAGTGGTGACATTGAAACTAAAGAAGTGTCCCAATGGCAGGGATGGGTGCCAGTGGAAGTACATGCAGTTTAAAGTAATATTATTGTCAAAAAAAACAAAAAACAACAAAAAAAGCTCTTATCACCTGGGGCTGCTGTGAAAAATGGGAGTTGCAGTGTGAGGTACAGATTCACAGAACACAAATGGAACTCGGTTCCCCTGGTGAAAAAGCTAGGTTGAAATTTTTTCCTTACTTGGTGCTAGAAGGTCACTATTTTGGATTGTACTCTAGTGCAAACTCAGCCAAGATTTCAAAATAAGATCATTTTTGGCTGGTTAGGAATGTGTCCAAACCAGCTCTAGGGATGAATACCATCAGACATTAAGCTTCTTAGAAACCAGTAAAATCTCTTCCAACCCTCAACAGTTTTATCACCCTGGCACTTGTTAAAATGCAGTGTCCCTTTTTCCTTAGGTGGAGGGGGGCATGTGATTTGAACCTTTGAGGTATCTGGACTGGTTTGCTCTATAGAGGGAATCAAGCAGTCAGCCATCCCTAGGCTCTCATGGGCAGCTGGCTGGGGGAGGAGTACATCTAAACCTGTGGGAGTGGCACTTGAGGATACAGTTTTAGAAGAAAGAGGATTTTTTTCCTCTTAGTTTTATTGAGGTATAGTTGATAAGGGTAGGATTTTTAAAAACATAAACATAAGATTAAATTCCATAATATGAAAGAGTATATTAAAATATGGGTACAGTTGGGAGAATAAGTATAAAGTGAACATGATAGCTGCCATGATAGACTGATACTAGGAGTTCCCAGTGTGCCCCTCACCAGTTGTATTCCTTATTGCACCTCTGAAGGAGCTGCCTTCAGGTAGGTTTTGTGATGATTGCCTTGTTTCTCTTTATAGTTTTGTCACCTGTATTGTGTGTATGCATTCTTGAGTAACAGTTTAGTTTTGTGTGTTTATGACTTTTATAGAAGTGGGCTCCTACCATAGGTTTTTTTTCCACTTTGCCTTTTTCACCTAACATTGTTTTTGAGATCCATCCATGTTGATGTTAGTAGCTGTTTGTTCATTGTCGTCACTACACAGTATTCCGTTGTATAAATATACAACAGTGTAATTTATCTATTCTGTATTGGATATTTGTGTTACCCTTACATGTTTGCTGGTATGTAAGTGCGGAAGTTTCTGCTAGGATATAACCTGGGGATGGAATTGCTGAGTTGTAGGTTTATTTGTATCTTTGGATTTACTAGATAATAACAAATATTTTTTTGGTAGTAGAGTAGAATTATTAGCAGATTAGGAGGATGTCCAGGGGCATCCCAAGCAGGGCACCGCTCATGCAGAGACCCCCCAACAGCATAAATCAGCACATCCCAGAGGATCTAGTGCTGTGACGCTGAGTCTTGGGAAGGGGCAGAAGCCACAGAGCCTCTGGTGCCAAGCTGCAAAGCTTGGACCTCACCACTGGGGCATTGTGGAGCCACTGTGGAGAGGGATGAGATGGATACACATTTTGGGGGAAGGCTGTTCTGGGTCCTCCCTCAAAGTATCTGCCCATGTTTACTCCAAAGGTGATAGTTCCATTGCCCACCTGGAATGCTCGCACCCGGGAACCTGTCACAGACAATGTGGAGAAGTTTGCCATTGAGACAGAACTCATCTATAAGTATTCTCCCTTCCGCAATGAAGAGGAGGTTATGTCTCAGTTCATGAAGATTCCTGGGGACAGTGGTAAGTAGGCTTTGAGCCTGCAGCCCCTAGAATCCAGTAGCTCCAGAGCCATGAGGAGTTTGGGGATGGGTAGGGGGCACCTGGAGAATGAAAGGATTTGTTTCCCAGGAACACTGGTGATCATTTTCAATCTCAAACTCATGGATAATGGAGAGCCAGAGCTAGACATAATCTCAAATCCAAGAGATATCCAGATGGCAGAGACTTCCCCAGAGGGCACGTGAGTGTGGCTGGGAAGGGAGGGAAGGCTTGGAACTGGTGTTCCATTTTCTCAGGGAGGGAAAGCTCTGGAGGTGACTTCAGGGAGTGGGGGAGAGCTTGTTCCCTGAATTTCCCAGTATTGGAGTTGATGAAGCTGAGCATGCCCATGTCTTCTTGCCCCAAGCAGAGGGATGACTAGGACAGCAGCTCTTCAGCTAAGCCAAAAGAAAAGGTTAATTATCTCTGGTTCCAGTTCCTTGATTTGACAGAAGAAACCAGAGTCTAGAGAGGGGAGAGGATTTGCTGGGTCTGTAGTGGGGCCAGTGGTAGGGCCGGGTCAAGTGTCTGTGGAGTGCCTGTGCTGGAGACGTGAGGGGTGTGGTGCCCACAGTGAGGGAGCAGCCCTTCAGGGTGGTGAGAGAAGCCAAGATGTGAGGTGGAAAGGTGAAGGGCCTGCAGAGAGTTTGTCCTACCTTACCTGTGGTCAAGCTGATTGTGGGGTAGGTGATAGCACTCCTTTGTTCCTGCCACCTCTAGGAAGCCAGAGCGGCGCTCATTCCGAGCCTATGCTGCCGTGCTCTATATTGATCCCCGGATGCGGATCTTCATTCATGGGCACAAGGTGCAGACCAAGAGACTCTCCTGCTGCCTGTATAAGCCCAGGTAGGGGCCTGCCCACCCTGGTCTGCTGTTTCCCTTGAGCTGAGAATGGGGCCTTGGCTGTGATTCTCTGGAGCATTGTTGGAATGATGCTAGGAATGATGATAAGAGGCTCTGACAGTGTTGATTGCACTTGGGCCTTTAAGCTGCTTGTGATTTACCACATAGAAACTTTTGAGTCCTGAGGGAGGGACACAGATGGCTGATAAGCTATGGAGGTTGGCTGGTGAAGCTCGTTGAGC